>NC_080645.1:12517500-13776666 GCF_027579445.1 Ammospiza nelsoni
TCTTGTATTAACCTGCCTAAAGCCCACCAGATCTAATGTGCTTGTGGTACAAAAATGTGAATGTAGAATAATGAGCCTGAGCATGTCCCTGCAGCTCTCCTGCCTCCTCCTGAGCTCCTGTGCTAAGGACCTGATCTCAGGGCACAGCCCAAAACACTTCTGGCAGCAAAACCCAGGAAGGCTTTATAGGGGCAGGAGAATTCCACAACCTTCCTGCAGACTGGGCATATAGAGAAACTTTATGTTGACCAGTTTTTATGGAAAGAATTGTCAACATGTAAAAATTTTACATCCAAAAATGTAAAATACCATCTTACTACCATCTTACTTCAGTCTTTTCTACATACACAGCAATAGCCATCTATATATACTTGCACCTCACGATTATACAGAAGAATGAAAAAAATCCCAATTTGTAAAGCTGCCTCCCACCATTACTCTGGTGCAAAGGCTGCAATTCAGGAAGCAGGGGAGCACATCTGTAAAAAGAGTAGAAGCAAAGACAGCAGTCACTGCATTTAGTCTGCAGACCAAATAAATACTTGCAATAATATATTGAGTTTTTTCTCTTTGATTGGCATATTTTATATGCATTATTTATTAAGCTGCTCTAAGGTCATGTCATAGCCTCAATTTTTGCTCGCCACATTTATTGCTATATATCATTTGCAGGCTAGGAGCACCAAGGAGCTGCAGCCATCACCTGAACCCCATCCTGTCAAGCTCTGTGCCAGCCAGACCAAAGGAGAGGGATGCAACCCATCCAGGTAGGAGGCAACAACAGGGAACACTTGACAAGCAGGGACTTGCTGAGCTGCTTGCATCTCTCTAATAGATTCATTTTCCCCAAGGAGGGGCATATGGAAGAGAATGGGAAGGTACAATAGTAGCAAAGTGAGTCTAAGAAATCTCAGGTTTCATCAAATAAGCTGAAAAGAACCTGCACATTTGCATATTCACACAGCTTAAATACAGTGGTGTTTTACCACCCAGCAGACCTTGCCATACAAACATCCAGGACCCTGAAAAGGTGCATCTGTCCCCCCAGAATGGATTTCACAGCCACAGCAGAACATCCAAGGACCTTGAACGTACATGGGGTTTTGACTTTAAATACACCAGACCAATATTCCCCGCAAGTCACCAATTTTCTCCAAAAAAATTAAAACAGACAAATAGGAAAACAAAAGTGCTTTCTAGGGGGAGAGATACTAAGTCTAAAAGTGTCAAGGCAATTATCAAAGTGGTCACTAGCACTTCTCACTGTCCACAAGAGCAGGCTGAATATGGAAGCAGGAAGAGCTTTGGGGAACCTTTGGTACCATTTGATTGATTCTCTCCTAAATTCTAGGAATGGGAAGGAATAAAAACTGCCCTCGTTTCAATCACTTGGGAGCAGCAGCCTATTTGAAATTTCTTGTCAATCTGATTTTTCAACCAGACCTCAAGTTAAAAGCTGCAATAGAAACCTGCCTTCAGCTCCATGGCACACAAGGCTGGCACACAGCAGAGACCAGAAACTCCCTGCATTTGCTTCCTCCCACACTCCAACTTAAAGCTTTCATAAACCCTGAGTGAGTGCACAGCCTCTGTTCGGTGAAGCTGTTTGCTTTCAGTTGTGTAGAGTGGAAGTGTAACACATTGCACTTTCTGCTCTTCCTTCTCCCTCACCCTGCAGATTTAATTTCCATTGCCTCATGCACCACAGAGCCTGTTACAGCCATGCTATGGGTAGCCATGGCGTATTGGCAATAGTTTCCATACCAACAGGGAGTCATTTGCTTTTTATTCCCAGTGGATCAGGGAGTACAGGAAGGAACCACTTCCAGTGGCAATTGCTACCACACCCATGCACCCTCCATGTGGTTGGGTTATGCTATACATTCAATAGTTTAATTTCAAGGCAAAGATACTAATATGGCATTCAGAGATAAATAAAGTGTCATTCTAAATAAGTATACTTTCTTTTTCTTTACTATATTTAAAAACATAAATGCATAAAATTTCTTTAAATGTTTTGATATACAATTTTTCAGTAAAATCACTAAAATCTGCAGGCAAGACAGGGTTTACACATGGTGCTGAACCCTAATCCAGGTAAAAAAATAATATTTTTCCTTTACTTTATCAGATCTGGTGGTATTCTTTGCTTTCTGAAGAAAATGGATTCCCACTGTCCTGGCTTTTTTCTGTTTCTAGCCTTTTTTTTTTTTACCTGGATTCTTTTCCTCAAGACTCTGCTGGGAGTCCCTGCAAGTGATCAATATCAATGCATCCCACTCCATTATTCACAATCAAATTCTGTGATTTGGAGCAACTCCTCCTTCACCCTCAAGTTTGCATCCCTTGTTCTTTGATTTTGCTCCTTTCTGTGACCTCTTCTACTTTGGTTTAGGATCTCCCACTAGCTTTGCACAGCTCTTCCAGAAAAGAGAATAATCTCATTTTATATCCCTTACTGAAAAAATGTAATACAATAAATCCTATCAAATCTGGTGCCTTTATTTGCACATTTGTATCCCTATTAAATGCTGCCTAATAAATTCTGGAGTAGAGGGAAGAGGAACTTATGTGGCATCTCTGAAAAATCTAACCAATCTAGCTGATGGGAAAGCATGATGGAATAGAAAGCAGGTGAAGACAAACTGCTGCTTTCCTTGAACTTATTGGAAAAGTAACAGCTAGGTCAATTCCAGCAATGCTAAGGGGCCCACAAGAGGAGTGGAAAGGAAAAAACATTGAATTAAAGCAGGGATGAATAAATACAATATCACAGTGAAAAAAAAAAAAACAAAAAACCCTAACATAATGTCTAGGTATGGTCTTTACCTCTTGTTCTGTCTCTGGGGAAAGAAAAAAAAAACAAACAACAATTTAGAACTCAAGGGAATGGAAAATACAAGAAAAAATAGTGGAGCAGAAAGATATCAGTATGTGGAGAGATGAGTTTGAATATGAAACTAAAGGGCTGAAGATAGACAAAAACCAAACAATGGCTCAGCAAAATCTTGCAGTGTAAGAATTTGTCATTCCCTATGAATAAGGAGTTTTCTCCAAGCCTTTCCCATCTCTGAAACTCTGTGGCCAGAGCCTCCATGCAATGTAGCAACCACAGCACCATAGCAAAGAGCCACTGGAGCACCCACCCCTTCCTCCCTGCACTCAGAGCTTCCATCATCTGCTCCCAAACTGCTCTGTAAGTGAGCTGCCTGTTAATGTAACGCACACTTGCTGGACTCGGTGTAATTTGCTCTTTCTGAAATGTCACTGCACACAGGGAGCTGCTGCTGCAGATGCAGACACCGAGCAGGGCTGCAGCACAGCCAGACCCATCCAGCAGAGATGTGGAGACACCCACCAGAGCTGGCCTGACGGGGCAGCTCACACCCTCTGTGCTCATAAAACATTTACAACTCCATTTTCAATTTATTTCTTGATGTTAAAAAAGAAGGCATTCCTAAACCTAAATAAGATCTGAAGATACCACAGCTCAAGGAAACCAACCAACACACACCCAAGTGTGTCCTGCCATTCATTCACAAAGCAACTGAAATAAAGATTACTGCATTTAGCAGTGGCAGAAGCACTTCCAGCCAGGCTACAGCAGCAATGAGCTCTATTCACTGCAGCCCTTCATTATGTATCACTCAGAGAAATCCTGCTGTTTTCTCTGTTTGCAAGCAAGCCTCAAGCCTTTTCTCAGCAGCTGTCACTTGGTTCACAAAAAAAAGGCCTCTCAGCACCATGGCGATTAAATACCATTATAACTTTCCTCCTTCTGCATACTACAGTAGGCAATCAATATGGGCTTACATTTTATGAGACAAGGAGTTAACTTGTTCAATTACGGTGCAGACAGCTCTATTCTTTTGTAACAAGTAATCTGGGTAGGGAAATCGATACTGACAGGCCCGATGCACGCCAGCTAATTTCATATTATCCTCAGCCAATCGGGTACCTGCGAATAATAGAGTTGTTGTTCCAGTTCATTATGGGGAGGTGGGATCAATATCGGGACAATAAGAGGATTGGCAATGCATCTGCTGCATGAGGAGCCCTGCAGGGAGAGGAGGTCCCACCAGTGCAGCCGGCGCGCTCGCATTTACATAGCGCCGAAAACAAAAGTGCCGGGGAGGTCCCTGCTCCCTGACCCACAATTAAAGATGAAAACACCCCAGAATTGCAGCAGGATAAACAAAACTCCCTCGCCCACTGGCAGGATAACACAGACAGTGGGGCAAAGTTGAGGAAAATGTTAATAGCAGATTAAAAGACGTGAATACGCTTCGTAAAAGGAGATAACGCACGCACGGCTAAATGAAGCAGAAACAATCTATTATTTTTTGAAGCATTACATTAATATACAATGTATGTTTGACAAAATGCAAGGCAGAAAGGGAGAAAACATGCAGTCCTATCCTGATGAAGATTATGTATATTTTATACATGTGATATTTCATGGAGCATGTTTTCTTTGATGATGTAAAGTCCTACCTATGTTAACATTTATTATGCAGAGTATGCAAATGGGGCACAAGAAAAATGAGATATTCTGGTATTCAAATTAGGGGTTAGAGAGACAATTCTGTGCTGTGTGTTTAAAATAGCTTGAGAAGTAACAGTGTTCTTGTTATTTAGTTGGTTAAGAAATACAAGTGGAATAATAATATTTTTAAATACAAACCTCTGGAGGGAATTTTTTTTTTTTGAAAGAGCTATGTTTCTTTAGGTAACAAAAACTTATTTTTTTCCTGTGCCCAATCATGGGAAAGATACCAGAAGTATCCTGGAAGGGAACAATTACATCTAACATTTCATACAATTTTTTTCCCCTTAATAAGTACCTAATTTGAGTCAATACGGGTTTTGATTTCAGAGGCAGCAAAAGCTTGTAAAATTAATTTACTTAGAGTAGAGCTGGAGCTGTCCTACCTTGAAATCAGTGGCAGAAGTTTGGTTGGCTTCCCAAAGACAGAGATCTGCCCAAGCTGCCTAAAACCACATCCCAATCTGGGAAACATTTTTCAAAACATGAGTTTTATCACAGTGAAAAACAGAACATACCATGATGAACAGATACTGACTCCAATTTCAAAAGTTTGCTCTGAGGATCAAAATACAAGGGCTTAAGTGTCATAATGTCCAAATTGAATGTAGAAACAGAAAACTCCTAGGACACAAACTTTTTTAAAAAGGACTTTTTCCTGTGTACTAATTATACATTTGTTCTTAATCATCTACATTTCTCTATTTACACTTCCCAACTTTTATCTTCTAAAAGAAGTGTAACTAAATTCAGTGATTTCAACAATCTCTACTGGACATTAATGCACCTAAAACCCAAAATAACCACCACATAATCTGATACATTTCAACCTGACTATCCATTTTTACTCCTGAAAGGCTCATAGGCAGTGATATTTACACACCAAAATTAGGCTGTGTTGGCAAGGCTGGGCAGAACAGCTATTCCAGCCCTCATTTGGTGCTCTAATACTCCTCATCAATTTTGGAAAACCAAAATATCCATCAGCTCAATTCCTTCCCTCTGCCTGTACTCCATCCAAAGTGCTGGATGGGATACCAAAGTGTCATTAATACTAATGACCCTTTCAAGCCAGCCTTGAAAGAACAAGTATTTTGTTAACTCTGCAGTTCCTGTTAACACATTATAGCCTTTGGAATAGATTACTCGTAGCCTAATTTCATTCATTATTTATCCTGGGCATTTTTGAAGTCCATTAATTATTTTTCATCAAAATGCAAAACCAGGCACAGGGGGGAGGGTGAGCACTCACATGCCTGCTGGATTCACACTCCACACTCTTAACTCTTACCAGAAACTGATGCAATAAACACAGACCATGGGGGGGATTTTATGCATCCATCAGGAACATCTGTCAAAGCCATCAAGAAGGAGTTGGAGGAGCCTCACACCTAACTGAATTTATATTTCTAATGTTAGAGAAACCAGCTCCTTTGTGCCATGGGGACAAAACAGCTACGACCAAACTTCGTGGCTGCAAAATAACATGGTCTGGAAGACACCCAGAAGCAGGCTACATTTAAATATCAGGGGAGAGAGAGTCCTCAGCTGTGTGACACCTCCATCCAATGCTGACATCAAGCCTTCATCATTTTATTTGCCTCATGCATCAAAATACTGCACAGAATTCAAAGTAATATGCATGAAAATACACTCAAATGTTTTCAAATTATATCTTGTTAACATGGAAACTAGCACAGAGGTCACAGAAGAAAGGAATTACATACTCTCTAAATGCTCAGCTATCTTAAGGTAGCAGAGCAGAGAACATGGAAGACTGATCAGCAGATTCTTATCTATCCTCATGCACTCTAGAGTAAAAGTAAATCAATGTATATTAGCTGGGAGCTACCAGCAGCAGCCAGACTCAGTCTCTCCAGGTGCTCTGGTAGTTGTAAGAAAGAAATATGTGCATTTCTCAGCAAGGGATAAACGGTTCTAACCTATCCTCAGAGAGCTCTCCCATGTATCAGCATTACTATTCTCCTGATGGATGCTCATTTCTTACAGCAGAGTGTCATAAATATGGACCAAGTTTTATGTCACAGCTCCCAGGTGACCATCCTTTCAAATTCCAAGTCATTAGAGCCCTTCAAAACCTAGTAAAATTAATAGAAGAGTGAAACAAGGTTTTGTTTCAAATCCTTAAAACCTGTGGATTTGGAACCCTAGAAATGTGCTTCCCCCACCTGTCAACTCTCTGGGTGTCTGCAGTAGCAAAATATTTTTTTAAAACACAATGAATACTCAAATCATTTATCCACCAGAACCTGAGCAGCCAACAGAGAGACAGAGTTAATTTTTCTGAGGCAGCAAACCAGGGCAGTACTGCAGAACTGTGCAGACACCCCAAATCCTTCATGGTGGAGGAGAACTCAGGGTCTCGGGGCTCAGCACATTTCAGACCAGCTCATTTGGCAACCACAGCTCCAGACAAGCCTTTGTGCATTCTGCTTATCCCTTGGCAAAATAAAGATGATAATTACCCTCCTTTCATTTGATTCTCATAAAATTCAGCTTTACAATTGCTCCTGACAAAGGCACCTGCTGTGATTCTTGCAACCAAAGCAACAATTGATGAATTTGTATAATGATGTGCCATATAAAACATTACAGTGAAGTGATGGCTTCACATCTCCAGCTATGGGCACTGTGCATAACTACTTCTAACAGGCAGCTATTCCATTTAACAGCTACTAAATCCTTGGATATATTTATTAAAAGGCACTGAGCAATTCATGTTTAATTACTTCATGGAAGAAACAGAAGTAGTAGTGGAGGAAGAGTTAAATATGGTACTAAAAGGAAAAAGCTACAACTAATCACAATTAAGAGGAAGTCCCAGGCTATTTAAATGCTACAATCCAATTATATCAGGTAAAATGAATTACTCCTTTAATGCTGACTTTATATGAAGATACCTTCTTATTGCTCTCATTAATAATCATCAGACATCATTTTAGCCCATATTGGCTGCAATAACATTTCTATTAGCATCATGGTGTAGCAGAGCTGACAATTAAAATAAAAAATAAATCAAACCCAGAACTGAATAAATGTAATTATAGTTCAGAAAAGAGCTTTTATGACTATTTGATTAGTCAACTGAACAGTACTTATCTTTTAAATCTTAAATTTCAGTTAAATGAAATTTTAGACTCCTTATTACAGTAGTCCCTGAAAAACTAAGATGCTTCTAAGAGTTATTTAGCTGCCTTAGTACCAATATGCAATATATTACTTGGGAAGCATCAAGTAAAATGACTTGATAGGGCTGTCAACCACCAGAACAGAAAAAATTACAGGGGGCATAAAAAAACCTCCAACCAACCAACCCCACACAATGCCACACATACACAACCAAAACCCAAAAAACACCTACTGAAGACATAAGCAGCCATCAGGCTACTTCAGTTACTCTCCACTGGACTCCACACACATTTTTATGCTTGGAAACCTTGCCATGAAACACCAACAAGGTGCGTGCAAGACAAAATCTGGCATTCTTAGCAATATTGCCATGATCCAGCCCATAAACTACAGAACTTCTGGCTCAGCAGATTACCATGGGATATAAGTAGAGGGCACAAAACTGGGGCCAGTATTTGACTTATTGATAACAGATACCAACACACTCTGCATAAAAACTAACAGCACCAAAAAGGGTCAGGACTGGCTGTTCCAGAGAGGTGGGAATTTATTTATGGGCAAAGAGCAGAGAATTGTGGTGGCTTACCTAGAGCAGCACATGGAACACTGCCAGCCCCAGGCAGCTCAAAGGGATGTGCAAACATTTGGAAACTTATAAAACAAATATTTGATCAAATATGCATCACTATCGAATTTTCTCCAGGAATGTGCAGAATTTTTACTCCGTCTTGAATGTTTGATGCTGAGAATTTGTAACTCATTTACACAACAAAACCTGCAGAACTGTTCTTTTCTTTTCCTTTTTTCTAAAAGGAGAAGGGGGAAGGTATTTTGATAGGAATTTCTATATATTCAAGTTTTTCATCCTACATTGAAAACTCCTATTTTAAACTTCTAAACTTCAAGAGTTTAATCCAGGGCTCTAGTCCCCATAGCTGCAGACCATTGCAACCATTATATTCACATATTTTCAGCTTTTATCCCTAGACACCTTTACTAAAAACACATTTGAAAGTAAATTTCCACTCTCCCCCAGGGACAAAAATAACTTCAGTTGTAGAAGCAATTACAGTTTTGTTTTCTGAAAAGTTATGAGGCAACAAAAAAAATCCAGGACCTGAACACAAAAGTTTTGCTGCATTTTTGGGAAACTAAACTGCAATTCAATATAAATAGATGCTACAATATTATCATAAATAAGTACTATCTATAGAAAAGACATGTTTGAGATAAATCACTCACAAAGAAGCCATATTATCCCCCCACTTCCACAGATATTTCAATGAAAATTGGGTGTTGTAACTCCCCTTTCAGCAGCCCTCCTCCATCACAAGACCCAGCAACAAGAGATACTCATTTATCACACAAGTTATTCATCTCATTAAAACCAATCAGTTTTATAATCAAAACTCAAGTAGAAACAACTGAATTTCAAAAGGATGACAGGTGTATCCAATCTGAAAACAGTGGATCCACATCTGTCTCTGGGTATGATGTCCTTTAAATTCAGGTGTTCTCAGATTAAAACATCAAAGCCACATTTCTGCCTAGCAGACACCACTGCAGGTGATCCTGGGCACTTTAAGCACCTTTCCTGGGACAGATGCCCACAAAAAGAGTTTCACAACCCAGCCTGGACAGACCTACTGTTTGGGGGAGCACCCAAAAATGTCTATCCAACTACTAAGTACTCTGCAATACTTCTCACAGGAGCTCTGCTCCAGAATTGCAAAGGCAGAGCTTCAAAATTCTTTTCAAGCACCAGAATAGAACTTTGGACTTGATCTCACTCAACCAGCCTGGCTCCTTTTCCCTGCCCTTGGGATTCAAGTGCTTACCAATCCTGGGAGTACCAGAATATTCCTTCAGTTGATGAGATGTCACCAGGCATTCTGTTACTATTTAAAAGTAAGTTAGGATCCCTAAGTAGAGACTGAGGAAGCCTGGACCAAGCAGGAAGAGTTCTCTGAGTCTGTTCTACAACCAGCCAACAGCAAATGCTGGGCTTCTGCCTTCAGGGAGTTTTATATCAAGTCAAGAATTAACACAACAACTTGCATGTTTTTAAAAGCAAGATAAGGTATCACTTCTAGAACTGCCTGCCTCCTTAAAAGAAAAAGAAGAAAAAAAAAGGACTTTATTACCCAGTCAAATTGCACTTCAAAACTCTGCAATACCCACCCACTCTCCCCTACATTAGAGGTCAGCTCAGAAAAATCTCTGATTGCCAGCTCACAAGAGTCCTCTCCCCAGCACTGAACAACCTGCTGCAGTTTCAGTTTACAGTAGCTCCAGTTTTACTGCAGCCTCAGTGTCTTCCACAGCAGGGCTGCAATGCAATCACAGTGCTGTCCCCTAAACCCCTTTAGGTCCCTGGAAATTCCAGGGCAGACCTATTTCTCTTGGTCCTTAACACACCATTACATCACACTGCTTTTGTTTTCAGAGCTCCACTACCTTGGTTGCTAAAAAACTTTCCAATTTCTTTTGGAAATGTTCAAATTGCCATTAAAAGTCCTGATCCCTCCGTAATAAAAATATGAGTTAGAAATATCCAATACAGTAATTTGTGGACTACTCGTGCATGGATTTGAAAAATCTCTAGATAATTTGTTTTTTATTCTACTGTTCTCCAGTGTCTTTTACAGAGGAAAAAAAAAAGGGTTTAGTTTCAATATAGAGAATTCTTTAAATCCTTGTGGCTTTGACTGTTGATTATTTTATAAAGCCACAGAGAACAGTTTACAAGGAGCCAAATGGGTAATCATTATTCCCCATCAGCAATGAGCTGTGACTTGTGTAAATTGCATAATAAATTAGGTATTTTGAGATAAATGAATTTACAATAAACAATCATGGACTGAAAAGCTCTACTTCTTGTCTCCAAAGGCACAAGCTCTGGTTAAAATCAGCCACAGGTAGTTAAGTGATTATAAACTGTAAAAATAAATCAACCTGATATAATTGCTCCAAGGAAAAAATTACCAACATATTTAAAATTTCAGCAGTGCACCTTTTCCCATATCCATTTGGCATTATCTAATTACCTTCACATTTCATTTCCATCAGTGATATGACCTGCATTTTCCTTTTATAACTGTCAGGGAGGGGGCTGCAGAGTGGAGTTGAAGACCAGGGTGATAAATCAGCCTCACCATTAGGGCCGAAATGGCTCATCGCTGCAGCTCTAAATCCAGGATTTATAAAGATGTCTAGGCCATATAGCACACTTGTGGACACCATAATAAATTCATGAGCACATTGCCAAGGCAAACCACTTCATTATGTGGCAGGCTGCTAGCCATTAATCTAGCAGAGAGAGATTCCTGGGAAACTGAGACTGCTTGGAAATTTATGCAGGCCTAAAGTTACCCATTTCATTATGGATTTAATCTGCTCTTTCTGCCAGAGTGCATGAAAGGTTTTTACAGTGTAGATCAAGTGCTTGTAACTCCCTATTTTATATTATTTCTTCAACAATAATGTCCTAATTTTCCTCTCAAAAACTATTCAAACTGAATGCCTTCACACTTGCCTTCCTCTAATATTACACTAAATAAAATATTTATACAATCAATTGACAAAGAGCAATTTTTTCCCTTAAATGTTCCATTAACATGTAAATTTTCATATGATCTTTATCACATAGACAAAATGTGCTTAGCAATGCCCACCTTCTTCCAGGCACTTAACCCTTTTGTTGACTGTAAAGAATCCAGATCAAAACAGATTCAGTGGCCTCATTTCTAAAGCCCCTAAAAAGGTCTTGTATTTAAATTATTATTCATTGAAAGGAGATGTAGCTCCTAAAGTAATTTGCATGCTTTTTTTGAGTCTCATTCTCTTCTTCTCATACATAGCTCACAGATATGCATTTTAAGTTCAATTCCAATAAGTAAGGTATTTGAAATTACTATTTTCAACTTTATTAGAGAGTTTAATATAATGTCCTTAATAATGCAGAATATTCTTGGTGACACAGAGACTCTGTCATTAAAAATGAGATTAACAAGACATACTACAAAAATTAAACTTACTTATGATAAACCGAATAATTGAAGATTAACATCTTCTATAAAAAAAGACCTCTTCACATTCCAGGTGAATCTGTTAACTTGTGCCAGCCATGCTTAAATTTTAAAGTGAAAAATTTAGGCAAAAATGGCTTCAATGTTTTCATTCTCATAATGACACATAATGGGAAGACCAAAACCAGAAACTGGAATAAATAATATTTGGGAAAAAAACAACAACAAAAACCCCAAAACCTTAAATATTCAATTTCCTTTTATATTCAATATTCTTTGGTGTTCTTATCTACTAGAACTCCCAGCCATGCATTTATTAAAACACTTCAATGTCTGGAGATGGTCTAAAAGGTTCTATTTCTGTGTTAGGGTAGTTCTTTCTAAATTGGTGAAGTTAATTTTGATGGACAAGTACTTCATGTGTCAGCCTTCACAACTGTGATGGCAAACATTCTCTGCATCCTCATCCTCACAAGTCCCGTGTTAGCATGCACACAAGGTTAATAAACCCATCACCAGCTGGGGCAAACCTACAGCCATGACTTTAGTAACACTAATTAATCTTTAATATCCATCTTAGAAATTATTATGGAGCAAGAGAACACATAAGAACGTGTCAGATATGTAACATCTTCCATTTAGTAAAACTCTTCATTTTTACCTTGTCTTAGATGAGCAAAGTGGCAGCCCACTTCAGTCTGTCCCCTATCAGGAGTCTCTGGGTTGTAGGAAATTACATGTCTGATACTCATCAGGTGTATTTTGGTGATAATTTGTTGGCTAATCTCTCAGATAAGCAAACTTAATAATAAAGCTTCTACCCATGCTAAAGTATCTCTATGGGATCTTTGGAGTAAAAGTTACATATACATAGGTGTGAGCCACCTATCCAAAAAAAAACCCCAGAAACCCAAAACAAAATCAAAGGTCATTCTCCTTCTTAGCAGATGAAATCTGTACTGCAGAATGCAGTCTGGATCCCTTTTTATTTTCCATTTTACACTTAATAAGGGGAAACTACCTTTTATATATTTAATTATTCTTCTACCAAAGAGAACACTCAACTTGAAGTGTCCAATCTCCACATGACAGCGTGAAAAAGATCCACAGAACAGATGTTCAGGTTCAATAGCACTTTATACCTCTCTGACTTGCCAAGACATCATAGTCCACCTGAGTTTTGTCTGATGCTACTCTGCATTTTCCTTTTCCCATCATTTCCCCCAAAATATTACCTACTTGGCTCAAACAATGAAGCTTCAACATGGGGCCAACTCTGTTGAACTCTGATATGAAACACTTATGTGGAATTAAACTGCTGATAAAATACTATAAATCAACATTGGTCAATTATTACACTGAGAATTAACAGAGACACACTGTAGAAAGGTAATCAGACCACAAAAAAGAGGAATATGCAAAGGACTAAACAATGAATTTGAACAGATTCAGCAGAATTCTTATCTTTTTTCCCAACAGAAAGGGAGATTCTGCATCAACCAAGGAGTTGGGCATAAAGCTACTTTTAATAATATTTTTAGTTTGCTAAAAGTGAAGAGAGTAAAACATCTTACATATATAGTCAGCCTCAATCTAAAGCAAAAAAAAACAAAAAACTTTGGAGCTGCACAGACTTTACCTGTGGTCTGTTACATTCCTAATCCCCAAATCACCACACTGGTGTTTTACAGACTGGCTCAGTTTGGACACATTAGACCTCTGAGAACAGCTGTGGCCATCTCCAAACATTCCTAAAGGTACCTTTGATACTGCTGACATATTTTAGCAATGAACAGTAATGACATCTTTCTAAGATAAGAAAATTACTTTTTGCTCTGTGGTCAGATCTTTCTCTGACTAATCAATCTGCCTTGTACCTTGGGAAACAGTTCATATAAGCAACGAGGATGCATCAAACCTGAAGGAAATGGCTTCTCAGAACTGCCAGAGAAAACAGAGCTACAATAAACACACATCTGAGCCTCACACAGGAGAATTCCCTCCCAGACACAACTGCTTGGAAAACAAGTTTGAAAATGTTATATTTAGTTCATCTAATGAGCAGTGCATAACTGGATGAAGTAACCCTTCACAAATAGACCATCACATTGAAGACAAAGGTTCTTAAAGTATGAAGGAAGACAGTTTACCTCTTCAAGAAAAGAAATTGAAAAAAAAATCTCTGAAGGAAAATAATCACAATTTGCTTAGAAGTCACTTAAGATAATTTCTGGCATCACTAGGTAGCCACATCTTTCTCCACTTTTATTTTTTTTTAATAGCATTTCCTTTTATCAAACCTGGCATAAGACTCAGACTCTTAAACATTCTGAGGGCCTAGACCTCAGATCCAACCCAAACCCAGGAGTCTCCCAGTCAATTTCAGTAAAGGCTGAATGTTTCTCTGAAGCACAGAGCAGGTCCATCCATGGGACCCCTGAAACACCCACCGAAGCAGCAATGTCCTCACTCCTTTCTGTGCTCATTAACAGTCACAGACCCCACCAGAACACACCAATGAGCCTTTACAGCCATGAACACTGAATTCACCCTGCTTTGGGACTTGTCACACAAAGTAGCAAATGTTTTAGGTGTTCTCAGAAACGTCAAGCCCAAGTCAAGCAGAAAGTCTTCCTTACAACACTTGTAATTATTGCCTTGAGCGCAGTTATGGCTTTGGGACTAAGCTATTACAAAGTCCTGTAACACTGTGTTCTTCCTGGGATACACCAAGCAAACAAACAGCTGATTTTCCACACCCAGTTTTTCAAGACTTTTCACGTATCTGGATATACAATAAAAATAAATTTCCACCAGCAAGCTGAATAAAATCCAGGGTTTTAGCTAAATTCAAATGATTTAGGCCAAGGCAAATACAGGAAACATAATACAGTTTAACAGTGCAAAAGCATATAAAACTTACAAAATGTTTCTGGAGGCAATGATCCATGCTGAAATGCCAAAAATAATATATCCAATAATACACTCACAATTTTTTAATGTAAACACAACCTACACTTGTGTGCCTTAACTGGTATCACCAGCACTGCCTAATCCAGGTACAGAGGAGCTCAGTACGATTCTCTCATGTATCAACAGTGAATTCCATCTGACTAAAGTGAAGTGCTTGGCAGAAAGCTGTGCTTTAGCACAGCCAACTCAATAAAATTCATGGTCCCAGTTAGCCAGGATCCTCAGTAACTCCTCAGTGCTACAACCTGAGAACATGCCTGTCACAACCACACTGCGGCCTCTGCATGGACACCAATTAAACAAGGCCAGGACTCCAGCACTGTTTCAAATCCCTGGCAGTTCAATGGGCTCCAGTGAAGGATGGTATGATTATTTTAAGGTGTTGGCCTCTTCCTGGCCTGCCTTTGGCTGTTTCCCTGTGCCCAGAGTGTGTTGGGCAGGGAGCTGGTGCCCATGACAGGAGAGCAGCCAGGTGGGCACAGAGTGCTGGGAGGGCCCATGGAGAGCAGTTCAGAGCAGGGGTTTGTGGAGAGCAGTTCAGAGCAGGGGTTTGTCCTTCCAGCCAGGGCTGTAAGGAGGGATTTGTCCTTCAGGGAGGCTGGAAAATCTCTGACACACTCAAGTGGCCTGAATCACAAGCCCAGTGGTTTTGAGGGTTGTGGGTTTTGGCTGAGGCCTCAGCAGCGCTGCGTGCTCAAACCCATGTAGGGCCTACATGCAAAAACATGAGCTCAGTTGATACTCATTGGTACCATTAGCTCCTTTGTTAAATATTGAATTCCAATAGGAACTGAGGTAAAAGGAATTGCAAAAAACCCGCAGACTTTTAAAAGAAATAAGCAAAGTCAACTTAAAGCAGTCTTCTGACAGCAGTGTCTTAATTGCAGTTATCCCATCTAAACTGCTCCAGACAAACAAAAAGCTATTTATAGAGATGTACTACACCAAAAAATACCAACTAAGCAGTAATAAAATACCAACTAAGAAGTGATAAAATTCCCCTTTACAGAAGCCCTATCATCTGGCAAGAAGCAACTGAGCAGCTCCACAAAGAAGGCACCTCAGGCACTGCTCACTTAGCTTGCACAAACTTTGGTGGGAAGAAAGAAGAAAAAAAATGTTAAAAATTATCAGAGCTCCAAGGTGAAAGCTGCCAACTCTTCCTTACCAGGGGGTAAAAAACCATCTGAGTTTAAATACTTCATGTTCACTGAGAGCTGTGCCTTTAAAGTGTTGGCAGCCCTGGTGCTGCAGGTTGCTGAAGTTAAACTGCCCTGGCAGTGCCAGCAGCGTGCGCCAGCCTTGGTCCCTGAGGAGGATGAGGGACACCATCCCACCGGGAGCAGCACTGGGAACCCACATGGCACTATAAAGGGGAAATAAACCTACAAAGGAGGAGTTCTCCCATAATTTTTGGTAAATCCTGGAACAGAAGAAACAGCTACATATATTAAATAGATGTATGTAATGTGAATGAATAGCATTACTGAGCTACAAAGTTTTCTTGCCAAAGAGGTTTGAAATTTGCACCAGACTCTGGCCTGCTGCAAAACAGTTGATGCCACAAGTGCTGCTCATGTTGCAATAAGGGCAGAACCCTGGAGTAATCAACAAATTAGCCCTGGGGTAATGCTCTGTGAACTTCACAGGGGGGGAGGATAAGGTCATAAAATAATTACTGCCTCCATCAGTGTAAAAATACATGCAGAAACAAAGTTCTGTGAACTGAGGAGCTAAAATTTTAACATATTTATAGTATTAATTATACAAAACATACTTCCCCTTTTTTTTCTCTAAACTAAGGCTAAAAGAAGTCTTCTGTCAAACAACAGTCAGACTTATTTGATATGTTATCTATTAGGCAATAAGACTACTAAAATTATTAATGTATTTTGTTACATCACAGAGCAGCTCAGAAGGGTAATCCTTAAACTTACTGGAGCACCAGTGGGAATCTTTTATTAGCCATAGCATAAAATTATTAGGTTTATCCTTGCAATACCTGCAAAGTTTTTCCAGGGAACATAGAAGTTCGAGCCTCCATCATGAATCTTTGGTGCAGAAAGGGCTTTTGAATTCATCCTGGTACTGCTTTTCTGACAAAGGAAAGAGCCTTTCCTAAATTATACAGGAAAAAATGCCAGGATTCACCAGGCCACAAACAGTCATAACTGTTTTAATCAATCAAATCAAACCATCATTATAGGGATGATCTGTGGATTTTATCTTTTGTTACTAAATCAAATTCAGAAGAGACTGATTCCCTCAAAGTTCTTCCTCTGCCCCCAGCCCTCTCCCACTCTCCCTGTGTTTTCCAGGGTTCCCCACTCTGTGCTGGAGCCCAAATGCCAAGGATGGATGGTGTAATGGCTGTGTTTTCTTTTCCAAGGCCGTGGTGCCAGGAACTAACGATATGTGAAATGTTCCATCCCTGCAGGTTTTCCTGCTCAAACATTTTTCTAAATAAATAAATAATTAAAAACAACAGCGTGTGCCACATTCGAGCCCTGAATTCCCGGAGCAGCTCAGGTCCTTAAACTGAATAATTTGCCTCAGCTTGAGTATTGCAAAACCCATTCAGCAAAAGATTATGGGCCTTTAAGTGCCATCCAGGCCTGAAATATGACTCTAGGGCTTTAGGATGTCAGAATTGAGAATTGCTAGTGAATATTCTGTTCTGGCAACACTAAAACTACAGTTATTTAGTAACATGGGAGCAGGCAAATGGGGGCAGGGGAGAGAAGGAACTTGACAGAAAGGAAAGACTATAACTTAGCAGAAACAGAGGTGCAGTTTTCATATGTGGCCACATGAATTCTTTATGGAATAAAATGCATTTGTGAATCAAAAAGCGGATGCAGATTTATATTCCCACTTAAATCTGCCAAAAGCAAGTAAATGAATACTGAGAGCTCATTTTAGCTCAGGAAACAATTTATGAGGGCATGTAGGTGGGTGCAGGTACTCTACATGAGCAGTCTCAAGGGGAATTAGCAGCTGCTTCTGCTCTTCAGAAGAAAGAATAAATAGACTAAACTGAAAATTAGCAACACCTCATTAAATGTAAAACCATCCACATATAAAGCAGCTAGGACTCAATCCTTAAAAAATTCAAAAGGTGCAGTGTAACACGAAAGCCGAAGGAGCTTTTGTCATCCCATCACAAATTATTTAGGCTTAGATTGTGGCATTTAGCCAAAGCTCAGAGATGGAGCAGTTGTGAGCCACTTTCCCTGGCAAAAGTTGCCCTCTGACCTCAGGTTTTTTAGCCCTCTGCAGCCCTTCAAAACCTCCATCTCACATCCCTAAATCCCCACCTCCCTTCCTGGTGCAAGATTACACTGTACTGAGAAGGATCTGTCCCATGCAATGTGTCAACCAGTACTTAGGGATTATTAGGAACTCCCTCTATTTCCAAGAAAGCCTGGATGCTCCCAGGAAAGTCTGGCAATGCCTTTGGGGCTCCTCCTGTAACTGCTCCTCACTGCAGCTCAACTCAGGCCCCATAAATGCATCTATTTCCTAGTACAAACCAATTTCCACGAGTGTTGCACATAAAAATGAAAAATTGGCACCAAGAAGTCTGTGAGGAGCTGCAGTTTCTACTCTTCTATCACTACCTCATCTTCTCTCTGCTTTCCTACACACCAAGTTAGGCATCATCACAGACAAGGTCTGTGGACTCAGGATTATTTGCCCAAGAGCCAGGCAGCAGCAGCAGCATTAGCACGTGTGCAGAGGGAATGGCATGGAGACTGAGCTTCTGCTTGGGTTCCTGCCCCTCATTTTTCAGATCATACAAAGGTTTGGTTTGGAAGGAGCCTTTACAAGTTGGATAGTTCAGTCCCCTTGCAATGAGCAGGGACATTTTCAACTGGACCAGGTTGCTCAGAGCCCTGTTCAGCCTGGCCTTGAATGCTCCCAGGGATGGGGAATTCACCATCTGGGCAAGTCAGCCAGTGTTTGCATTATTCTTACTGTAAAAATTTTCTTCCATATATCCAATCTGAAAAACCCCTTTTTAAGTTTAAAACTTTTGTCCCTTGTCCTGTCACAACCAGCCCTGCTAAGAAGTCTGTCCCCTTCTCTCTCATAACTCTCCCTTACAGAAGTTTCTCCTTTTTTATCTTTAATCTATTGATGAAAGTTTCCATAGAAGAGTGGGCAGTCCTCATTATTCCCATTGGGGAGTCTCCAGACTAGTGGATACTGGTGTGTGTGACTTCCAGTCACCTTTAAACACTTCTACCATCAGACATTGCAGAGATGTTTTGGTTTGGACTTGTAAACTAAAACACTTGGATTAGTGTCAGGTTTGAAACTCCATATCGCCTAAGATGTGTTGGGGTTTGTTGTTTGTTTTTTTTCTTTATTCAAATCAGTGTTTTCATCACACAGGAGATTAAGTGCTGATCACCCATTTCAGAGTTACAGCTGACTACCAAGACCATATATCTGTCTTACAAAATACCAGCCCTTCTTAAACCCTTGGCAGGACAGAGATTGCTCTCTGGTCTGATAGAGCTCTTCCATTAAATTGCTTTCCAAGGACAAGCTCTCATCTCTGGTTAGTGCCAGAGGAAAGGTGATGCCAGGTAAATCATCTCTGGTACTGTGCCATCTAGGTTTTCCTTGGAGAACCAGTATTCAATCTCTCTGCTTAGTTTTGGATTGAAATTATCATACTAAGTGGCTCCTGATATACTCACGAAAAATAGACTTAGAAAAGACTGAACTACAACTATCAAGAGAAACTGTGACAGAGAATACACTAGGGTTTACATCTGATATTAATCTTCATAAGTAAGAGAGCCAGTAACTCTTAATTTTATATGCTTATAAACAAGAAAATCACTACATTGGCTCAGTTTTGACTGCATATTAAATTGAATGAGTAAAGAAAAATCTTTTACTCAACGTTCCTGCTTTACTGTTATTTTTAGTTTTCTTTCAACTCCCTCCAACAGGCTTTTGAGGAGGTTGGGGTTTTGACATTATTTCCTGACACTCATGCATCAAAGAAGTTAATGGCCTGTAAGAGGCATCAAGGAGAAGGTGCATCTCACAACCTGGGAGGCATTAGCAGCACCCTGAGGTGGCAGAGAAAGCTAAAATAGTGCCAGCTCTTATGGAGCAGTTTCAAGACACACAAGTGAAACTTCCTCAGGTATGACAAGAAAGCAGGAATTTGCTGCTAACAGCCCAGAAGAGAGCTGGTGACTCACATTGGGCCAGAAGCCTCTCCAGCCCAAATGCATCTCCACTACATAAATTCATGCTGGGTTAACAGCAGCCATCTAAACAGACATGATAAGAAGTAATCTAAAACCAAACACTTACATAAAATGCATGAAAAAATTTGTACCTTTGTATTTTAGCAGCAAATATTTCAGTTTAAGGAAATGGTAATAGATATTGAGGGTTTGAGTTTCCAAATATTTAGAGCTGTAACTTCACTGAGCCCTGTGGTTAATGTTGCTGAAGTCATCTATTGTGTGCTAACACGCCCAGCTGCCCAAGTGTCTGCAGGATGAGATGTTTTACTCATTACAAGCATAAATACAAAGGCCAGCAGGGACCATTACAGTCTGGGCTGACCTCCTGCATAAAACACACCATCAAATTCCAAATGTAATATAATTAGGGATCTCAAGTCTAACTGATAACAGCAGCAAATGCCCCACGGAGACTTTAAAAATGTGTCAGGCAAATTTACACATTGAAGGTATGCTTTGAAGTATGTCACTGAAACATCACCAGAGCGAAGCTCATCAGAAGATCCGGGATTTTTTTATTATTATTTTTAAAAAGCTATTCTTGATAGTATTCCTGCTTCAGGGAAAGCTACAAGGACTGTTTATTGCTCATGTCTTTTCTTAATATTTTTTAAGCCCCTCTCCAGGCAATGGCCTAAGATATTTTTCTGGTTTTGTTATTTACTTGCCTGAAATGACTGTGAATATGGTGCCTGAGGGTTCCTCAGGCTCTCCAAGGACAGAAACTGACACAGCATTTTTTATTTTTTAACCCTCACAATATCAATAGCCTCGATTATGTTGGTTTTTCTCTTCTTTTTAATTACTTTTAGCTAAGTGGGCTTGGAAAAAAGCTCTTCAATTAACCCTTACTCACTAAGATATTTCAATTTTTATTAGTATTTAAACCATTGAATCACTTATTTCATCACCCAAATTGGCTGTGCTACATTTTTCTCCCCAGTGGAAAAATTATTCCTGGATAATCATTAGTGTCATCAAATTACAATTCCATGGAGAGCCAGACCATGTGAATATGCCAACAGTAAAAGATGAATTTTTAGGTAAGTTGCCCTGAACTTCCTGGGGCTTGAGTTGATCTGTTTTGGTGTATTTGCCTGTTTTGAGGGTTTTGGGTAATATTTTATGGTTAGTTACAGGAAGGCTGGACTTCTTTCAGGAATCAGTAACAGATTTTAAAGGTCCAATTCTTTGGTACCAGTTTATTCTTGCACAGTGATACTGCTGAGGTGGAACTGTGAGTAACACTCATCTTCAGCCAGTTTCTACCAGGGGCCAAACCACAGCCTGAGCTGAGCCTACACCCAAATTCTGCTTTCAGTGAGCAGGTACTGGAAACCATTTCTCAGGGTAATCCTAAATTTGTGTAATACTGAGTGCTAAGAGTGGTATTTAAGTCAGTAATGTATGCCAAAGCATCATGAGACACGACACACACGGTATTTCGGTATTTCCCCTGTGGAGGCACTGATGCTTTGGGCAAGAATGTGGAAACTGGTACAGAGTTGAAAGCAGCAAAGACATGTGAATTATATTAGTTCCCAGCCATTAAATATTCATGAACATGGGCTGATATTCATTAATTTGGCACAGATCAAGCTACCCTGAATGACTAGCCCTGGACTTCTAGCCAAACAATTCCTACAGTTAAACATTTTCCTAAATGTGACGTGATTTATTTAAAGAGATGTTTTCAAAACGATCAAGTTACCGAGACTTTGTGTATCACATTGCAGCTTTAAAAACTTGGTGCCCTCCCTTTTCCCCTCCAAATCTGCCCTGGTTATGAACTCTCAGTGCTGTGGTTTATAGTGGCACTGCTGGGACACGGCTTCAATCAGGCTGCAGTGGTGCTGTCAGGTGCTGCAGCCAATTATCTGAAATGTAAATGTTTTAAAAAGGCAGCACCTTTTGTCAGGACCAAAATGATTTCCAGCCTCTGGTTCATTGTTTCAGTACCAGAAGCACATAACTCAAAAACATTAAACATACAGTAAAACCATCACATGTTGATTTACACATAGATATTGATTAATGCTATCAGTGGAGTATTTACCTTAATCAATATTAAAAGATGCTACCAGTGATTTAAGGGTTGAGTTGGCTCAAAGTAGTCAATAAATGTTTGCATTCATAATCATAAGCTCATATATTAGTTGTTCATTTTCCCCACCCCAATAAACAAATTTAGTAGGAACATTTTGCTACCAAAACATCATCTCAACTCCATTTATATTTGAGAGCCCATTTCTCAAACTAATAGCAAAAATATTTTATAATTCACATGTACAGTCACCTGCACCATTTCACACACCAAATCCTTTTTGGGGCATTATCACTAAGGGATAGAACTAGGTGCTGTGTGCTAATGATGACTAAACACAGAAGATGCAACAAGTTGTTTCTAAGCAAAGTCCCTTTCCTGACGTTCAGTGAGAGGGGATTTCTCTGTTACCCACCAAACCACCCCATCTCCAAAGCCACTGCAATGAGCTGCAACTTCAAAGTTGCAGTAATTCATTTCAAACTCACATTTTACCTTCCTTCATGAAAAATTCCTTGTAATTCTATTCAACTTTAATTCACTACAATCACACTATATTCCTATTTCTGTAATGCTGTTTTTCCCTTCATTGTATTATCTGAGCCACCGGTCATGATATTATGTGAATTATCCCTTGTGAAATCCATTTTTTGTGATATATCAATCCTCAAAGCAACTTTTAATTCTAAATCCAAACACCACTTGCATTTTGCTGCACGGGACTGTTACAGACAGCTGCACTGGAAAGTTACAGATAGCTTGGACACGTAGAGAAAACTGATTTTGCTTTTGCTCAGGCTCATTCAGACATGAATAAAACTGGTCACTTCTCTTAAAGAAGTTATGTAGCTTCTTCCACTGATAACAGGCACAGAGATTAACAACATATCTACCTTATGTCTAATTTTTAAGCATCTGGAATCCTGCTACTTCCACTGATTTCACCATGAAAAGTTACTTTGATCATGGAGCAACAAAACATTCCCAAATGAGGGAGTCTTCTCACTGGATTTCATGGCCTTGGCCACTGCTCTACCACAGAAGAGCTGTGACAAATAATTCCCTTCTGTGCCTTCTCACCAACTCAGACATGCTGGTGCTGATTCCCAATGCCTCATTTTTACCAGATTCCAGGCTCTCACCCTGAGATCATCCCAGGTGCTACCAGTGCTCTGGTGGTACTCAAGGAAAATCCCAAAGAATAATTTATGTTCCAGTGTTATGCCCAGGATGCCATCTTGAAGTCATGGTCCCTCAGGGAGCTTTAACCAGATGAGAAGTCACTGCC
Organism: Ammospiza nelsoni; assembly: GCF_027579445.1. Taxonomy (NCBI): domain Eukaryota; kingdom Metazoa; phylum Chordata; class Aves; order Passeriformes; family Passerellidae; genus Ammospiza; species Ammospiza nelsoni. The sequence continues at coordinate 12,540,806 of NC_080645.1, forward strand.
TCTGAAAGCATTCTCTTCATGGACATGACCTGGAGTTTTGTGACAAGACTCAGTCAGGAAACTGAAACAAAACTATCCAGGATCATAAAACTTTCTTTTTTTCAGACGTTGTGTGCATCACAGTGACACAATATCACGTTTCCTATAATGCATGCCACACTGTGATCCATGTGTGAGCTCACTGTGAAGCCTTGGGAAACAACAATTCGAGTGCACGTTTTGTTTGTGGGGTTTTTTGCTTTGGTTTTTGTTGCTGTTGTTTCTGATGGGCCAGAGACAGTTTTCATACTCTGTCAGCCTTAAATTGCAGAGGTGTCTTCCTCCTCAGGCTTTTCCTCTTGGCCCTACTTTTTCATCCAAAAGATGCAGATTTTTGTGACCTCAAAAATGGCTCAGCCTCCTGTCCCAGACCACAGAAGAGCCTCAACTGCAGCAGAACCAGGCTGAGAATGAGAGCACAGAGCTCTTCTGGAACTGGAGCTCTTGGAAGCAGCAAGGATACAGGAATGAGTGGTGGGTTGGGGAATTGCCCCTTCAATTCCTTAATCTACTTGAACAAACCTCCCTATTTCCCCTTGATTTAAGGGACTGTTACACACAGTAGCTCTCAGCTACAGTAGCCTGCAAGCAAGGGTATGGAGGATTGAGAAATCACCAAAAATGGATTTCACAAGGGATAATTCACATGGGCAGGGGAAGCACGTCCCTTGTGTGTCCTGAGGAGAACACAAAGGGAGTGCTTCATAAATCTTCAGAACCTTTATGAATTAGGTTCTAACTTCAACTGGTTTTACAACTGTAAAATGGAAAATATTTATACATAATAGAGTTAAATTAACTCTTATAAAAGCAATATTTACCTATTTATAAATTAGAATATCCTTTCACTTCACATTATTGCAAACAAAACCAATTTCCTGCTCAACTACTGTGCAGCAGCAATTCCTGAAAACATTGTGCATTTTTTAAAGACAGAAGTTGTGTATATCATATAGCATAGGCAGCAACAAAAATATTCTAGCCCAAACCTCAGCAAGACCTTCAGCTTAGCTTTGTTAGAGAAAATTGCATTGTTACAGACTTTAATAAGTAAACTTCAGTCAGATCTCATTGCCAGAGAATTGTCACTTGAATATCTTTGGATCTTTCCTCATTTTTGAGCTAAAAGCAGAAAAATCATCCAGATTAACAAAGTAAAGCCCATGAAAAACTAAATTTCAGTTTAATTGGATGCCTATGCTAGATATTTGGCAACACAACAAATCTGAAGTCTGAATCTTCAACATCTATACACATCATGAAATCATTCTGCCAGTGGTACAGAGTGAAAAGTGGCTATAAAATGCTCCCATATCACAAAGGTAATAGCTCACAGCACAGCAGGTACTAAATCCAGTATTAACTACTTATTGCACAGAGGGGAATGGGCTAAAAATAGTTTTTAAAGAGAAGCAGCAAGTTCCAATCCCCTTATTGGTGCTTGCCTAGAGTTAAGATTGGAAAGACAACCAGAAAGGAACGGGCCAAGGAACTGAGCTTACTCTGATCAGGCTCAAGCCACATGCTTGTGATTAGACATTGGAAATAATCCTTTTTGACCCCAGTAAAGCTACACCATGTGTGAATCTTTGGGACTGTAATCTGCTCCCTGGCTTTCCCATTGTCATTCCTGGAGATGTGGGAGTGGGAACTGGAAGACTTGCACTTGCACATACACAGACTCTCTTCTGCCTTAAGGCAAATTAAGGCAACATTTGGCCCAGATATCAGGTAAGGTGTCAAATTAGGGGAGATGGATTTGTTCTCCAGACAGAAGACCCCTGTCACAGATATGTTTTATGAAAAATCCTTTCCTTAGGAATTTTCCACCTGAGAAGCTGAGAGGCCTCAGGAACAAAATGTAAACAATGGTTATCTGCTGCTGTGGAATGCAACAGGTGCATCTGTGATTGGTCCACGTTGGATGTTTCTAATTAATGGCCAGTCACTGTCAGCTGGCTTGGACTCTCTGTCCGAGACACAAGCCATTGTTATAATTTTTTCTTTTTCTATTCTTAGCTAGCCTTCTGATGAAATCCTTTCTTCTATTCTTTCAGTATAGTTTTAACATAATATATATCAAAAAATAATAAATCCAGCCTTCTGAAACATGGAGTCAGATCCTCATCTCCTCCCTCATCCTAAGACCCCTGTAAACACAGTCACAGACCCCCTTAATACAAAATAATATATATGCACCCATTTATAACAGGTGTTTAATCTGTGACAGCTTTTCTGGAAATTCTATAGCATTCTTTCTTTCTTGTCACTGTTATAATATTTTTAAATGCTGTTTTTCTTTCCCCCATTAAAAGGAAAACATTTCTCAGAAGCAGTATGGGCTGCTAGGGCTATAAAACAAGTTTGCACAGACCTGTAACACATTGAGCCACAAGACATGACACTGTGTGTTTTATGGGGCAATTAATACTTGCCTTGGGAGCACCAGGAGGTATGAAGGCCTGTCAAACTCACCCTGGTATTTCTGAATGCAAGTTGTAAAGCTGCATTTAGCATCTTGAAAAACAAATATGGAATTAGCTTGCTGTTTTTTTAACCTGCCCCAGCCAAAGAATGGAACCTTTCCTCCAGGAGCCAAACTCAGAGCAGAGGAACATCAGGAAGGAACACTAACAGCAGAAGATACCAATTTCTAACCTACATTTACATTCTGTGGCCTTAATTTCTGGGTTAATGGTGCATCTCCCAGTACACCCTGACTTCACTAACATCTTCTGTTATGGGTCCTGTTCCACAGTTTGTTCTGCAGTCTTACAGAGCATTTCCTATGTGCATCCAAGTGCCAGCACTTGTTATACAAGTGCAGGGCACAGGGCTGTCACATTATCTGCAGCAGTTACAGCCCTGGTAAAACAGCTGGCCTTGGTGCACGTTCATGTTTTATAGTCCTTATTTGAACAGTGGCTTGAGCTGTTGCAGGGTTTGGAGGAGGCAGCTGCAGTTTGGCAGGGGCAAGCCCAGAGGGCCTCCCCTCTCCCTGTGAGAGGGAGCCAGACTGTCAGGTTCATAAAGCACTTCAAGCCACAGTGTGCACAGGCACAGCAGACTTCTCACAACTGCTTTGAGTTTCCAGCAACAGCCTGGCTCCTGCTGTGCTGCACAGCACCAGCCCTCGCCCCTCCTGAGGTATTTGGGACAGCCCAGCAGGGCTAAAGAGACCTGGAACTACTGCAGCCAGCATCATCCCCACCCCACTGCTGAAATCCATGAAATACAGGGGATGGAAGAAGTGCTGCTATACAGAGATGCACTCTGGAAGCACTGCAATGCAGGGCAACAGCCACAGGTTAAAAGCTCCCTGAAACAAAAATATGGCAATGCAAAACTCACTGAAGTTGTAGCAGAGTACTCCTAGGCAAAGCACAAGTAATTTATATTATTATTGTACTGGGAGTGAGCAGCAAGAATGGAGTCCCAAGACTCACAAGCAATGCCAAGGCTCCTCAGAGCCAGATCCTAACTGCTGTAAGTCAGCACTGCCTTATGAAGTCCATTGTTGTATCAAAACCAAGGCCCTGGGCTCTCACATCTCCAGTCAGGATCCTCACATGCCAGCGTTCTGATGATTAAACCTCTAAAGTTGTGAAAAAACACAGTTTATTCTGGAATGGCATACAGAGTTATTTGCTAGTCTTGTTGTTTGAGATGTAAAATGGTTTTGTCATGGGGGATGGCTTTGGTGATTTGTTTTTGTTAAAAAGAAACTCTTAAATACAAGGTCCTTTCAAAAGCATTAGAAATAAATGCCAGAATAAACAGCCTTAATAGGAGGAAACAAGCAACATTTTGCTGCCAGCTTTTATATTAAACACAAATATTTTTTCATCTGAGGATTATTTGATGGGTATGGGGGAGAACACAAAAAATTTAGACCACCAATTGTAGTTATGTCTCCTGAATTTTAAGTTTGGCAAGTAAATAATTAGGTCTTACCCTCATGATTCACTAGTGCTTTTAAGTAATGCCACACAAAGCACCTCCTTTCCAGCTGCAAAGGCTGAAAGTGGATCAAAAAACTTTGAAAAACAAACTCCCTCTAAACTCATGTGCAACTTAAAATGTGAATATTTTGACTGGGGTTTTTTTCACTATTATTATCCAGAGAGGACTATGTACCAGTACTGAGCAGCTCTTGTGCATTTCTACCAAACTTCCATTGATGTCCAAAACCTTTTCTTTATAAAACACATTAAGGAGAAATATTACAGTAGCCCACATAGCACCTCTGCTGAAGCAGGACTTTGTGCTAGGGTCCAGCCATGCTCATTTCATAAATGGAATGCAGAAAATTAAATCATTCATTGACAATAATGGGACTTATGGTGGCAGAGAGGGGATGAACCAAAACCAGGTCTGCGACACCAGTTTACCTTCTTGAGCCCCAAATCCCTCTGCCTTGGTGTCACCAAAGAGGTCCCAGATCTGCTCCATGGGCTGTAACAAGTGAGATACTACTGGTACCAGCAAGGTTACAGAGACAGTGCAAGCTTTCAGATAGAGATATTTGTCTCATTAACCTGCCACCACTGCTCACTAATCACAGTCACATTAAATAGATGTCAAGGAATATCAATTTCTTTGATTTCTGAGGGCAAATAAAACCAAAATGTAGGCATAACCATTCCAATACTTTTCCACAACAGGTTAGCATCCACATTCCTCCTGCATCCCATTAGACATTTTCACACATACTAGAGATGACACACTGTGTACTAAGGAGGTCAAAACCCTAAAGAAAACTGTCCAAGAATATTGAAAACACTAGAAGCATTTGACATAATTTATTGCACCAAAGAACTGAGGAACAGGAAAAGGTTGATGTAATAATAACATTAGCAGGAACTATAGTCCATGCAAGCCAGTGCTAAATAAAGTGCCAATCAATAGCTCTTTTATTAGTAGGAACAATCAATGTACAGCAGGCAAGCCTGGCCAATTAAGCTTATCGACTGACCAGAGAGGAGCAGGAAGCATTCTTTCCTCAGTTTTGTTTTCCTTTCTGTAAGTGAGAAATGAGCTCCAGTTTTATCACTGGATTCCCACCAAGGCATCTCCAGGAGTTCCTGCAGAGTGGAAACGCTGACAAAAAGCAGGCTTGAGCTATCTTGGTATCCTTTAACCCAGGGTCAGCCACAAGAACCAAAATATTCAAGGGTCACTTACAAAGTAACTTTTTTTCCTAGTGACTGTGAGAAGTTAAGATGTTGTTCTTCTAGATGAAGGGGAGAGGACTGGTAAATGAAGAAGGCACAGTCCCCTAGCAATGCTTAACCATTAACAGTCCTGTAAGACCTTAGGAAATTAAGCCTATTTGTTTCTAATTCCCACATGCACAGCCTGAACTTCATAAACCTCCCAGTGAGAAGCAATGCCTGTACCTTTCTTCGAAGATAAACAAAAGCCAAAACTACAGCTCCACTAAAAATTATACAGAATTTTAAAACTCACTTTATAATGGCTGCTGAAAATCACAGGAGCTTCAATATTCCACTGTGAGTAACAGTGCAGATGCAAATAGGATATTTATTCACAATACCCCACTCTGCCTTGCAGCTCTGATCCCCCTTCCTTCATTATCTCTTTCCAAAGGAAAAAGTTAGGAGACCAGATAAGATGTGGGTTCTCAGCATGCTCAAATAAACACTGCGTGGTGGTCACAGGGAAAGAAAACACATTGTAGGGACGAATGGCAAAGATTACATTTTACAAAGAATTACACACAAAATTAGCAGCCCAGATGCTGATTTCCCATTGATGTCAGCTGGACAGGATTTCTGCAGCCTGGCTTCTCAGCAGGAGCAGTGCTGCATCCACCCCTGCAGTCCATCAGCCACCTCTGTCTGCCCCTTTAACTTATTATTGGAATTCAGTGAATACAGCAGAGTTCACCAGGTTTATATCCCTTCAGGTCTGCTGCTCTTGGAGCTTTGCAGGTATTTGACACCTCAAAAAAGTCAGGGGAAGAGGGGAGAGATTCTCAGCATGTTTGACTACAGGCACTACAGGACAGACCAGTTTCCAGCTTCCTATCAGACAGCTCCCCAGCTGTATCTAATTCAGAAAACATTTCAGTAATCAGCAGAACACACCTTTAGCATCAGTCAGACAAATCCCTAAAGTTACAGGCAAGCATCTCACTTCTTATATTGATGGTGTTTGCCATTTTCTTCTACTTGCATATAAAAACTTAACCTAGAAGATTAAAAAGAGCAAGTCAAATAACTGCATCATATCTAAATGTCACAAGGTTCAGTCTTTCCTGCTGCAACTCAAAACCAGGTCTGACTGCTTAGACTCTAGCTCCACTGTGTCTTGCCTGACCCTTCTTTTAGCAGCTGAAATTCACCATCAGTCACACATGCACAAGTTGCTTTTATTCACTAGTCAAAAATCAACTTAACACAGTAACTCATTTACTTGCAGTTTTCCTCACCTACATTTGTGAGACATTAAATACTGTAACTCCTGGCCTCCTATATTCTGACAGTTTAGGCTGGGAAATGAGGCAATGAACAAAGGGGAGGATAAAAATGCAAAGCAGGCATTTCCATTTGGCTTTTTTATACAACAGCTCATAAGAGTTTACAGAAGACAAGAAGCTTAACAAGGAGCAAGACAAGGAGCTTACTTGGACAACACTAACAACCTTGAGGAACAGTATGAAGCAAGCCAATTTTTTAAAAGTGTTTCATTCAACCCCTCTGGCATAGCTTTACAGGAGCTCAAGAGGTTGCAGAGTTTCTAAAAAAATCAGTCCTTCAACCAACTGCAAGAGGAAAATGGTTCTCAGTCTGGTTTATTCACTTCCTATCTGTGAATTCTTATTTTGTCCAAAAGAAATTTTTTGCCCAGGTTTTTCCAATTTTGTCCAGAATCTCTTTCTTGAATCAAGTCTGGCTACCAGAATCAGAGAGACATGAAGGTGCCTTTTGGATAAAGGTGGTTTGCTCTCTCATGTCCCTGAATGGTTCTCACATCAGGCACTTGTATTCTGTCATGAAATACAAAGAGAATTAAAGACCTGAGGTCACTGCTTTGCATCAAGCACAGGCCACTTCCAGAGGCAGCTATGCAATCCCTATCCACCACATTTCTCCAGCAGAGCTTTACTTCAGCATTGTGCTGTGCATAACTGTGACAGTAAGAAACTACTCTGGGTATAGACAAACATCTCTGGAACATCATGGGCATGTGGGGCAGTGAGCCCCAAGCTTTACTCACCATCCAGAGCTGCTCTGTGCCTCTCTCTGCACACCCATCACCTCTCTCATGGCAGTTCATGGCTTGGTTTGTCACTGCTGGTCATTCCTTCAAAGTGGCTCTGTAATGCAAAGGAGCACATTCTTAGCTTGGGTTGACTGAATTAACTGGGCTAAATATCAGGCCAAAAGTATTTCCCAAAGCAAAGCTTGCCACGAGCTACATAAGGGACTCCTGTCTTCAAGTTTTTGTAAAGCCAAACCCTGATCCTGGAGTATTCTATTCTTCTGAGACTTAATGGCCAAGAGACCCCAACTCAAAGCATCAGAACTTTCAGTAGAGGAAACACATTTTCATCTTTTTTTTTTTTTTTTTTTTATAGTTTAAATAAACTAAACCAGCCTAAACCTTGTGCCTGACCAAAGGAGCTAACCTTGTGACAGACTGGGTAAGATCAGATTTGCTAACAAATGCAAGGCTTGCTAACATTGCTGAGCAACCTTATTATGAAAGAGCACTTCAGGATTTGGCCTGGTTTTTTTTCTGAATTCATTAGAGGGCCCTCAAATGTACCCCACATCATAACTAGAACTCCATTCTGGACTTCCATTCAGAAATCTGCCCTTTTGGCAGAAACAACTTGTTCCAAGTAAGATGCAGGACTGCACACTCAACACACCATCAATGAGTCTGTAAAGATACAGGACACATGCTACAAAACCCCACTCAGCTGTTCAGCAAAATCCTTGTTACAATTCCTTTTGTGAACATATTTTAGCAAATTTAAAAACAAAACAACAACAAAAACCCCAAAATAACAACCAGAGATCTTCAGGAAGCAAGACCTTCCCAGGAAGGCCCTTCTGTGAGCGTGGAAGGTGGAGCCTCAAAGCCCAGCATTCTTCTCCTCCTGTTTTACGTGCTCTGCGTCTCTTCACTGTTACATTCCCTTCTGAACTGCACAACAGATGGGAGCAGTTGGTTTTTAAAAGGTTTTTATTTTCTGATTTCAATTTTTCATGTGTCTTTTGAATTTAGCACAATACCATTCTCTAGTGAAGAGGAGACATTGTGTTAAGCTTAATTATCAAAGGCTGAAACCCAGCAAGCAATCAATCATTTAGTGACATGCTCATGCTTTCACTGATTTGAAAAAATATTTTTTTGTGGCTATTGAAAAAAGGAAAACTGTCAGGGACAAAAACAGAATCACTCACTTTGCAGCATATCAAAATATCAAAACTGTAGGGAGATGAGTGAAGAATGTTCATTTGTTTTTTCTGAAACTAAATCCAACTCTTTTTGGCATGTGAGCCCGGAAGTTGTGTAAGATGTGTTTTAGTGTAAACATGATCTTTCTGTCGAGGTTTGCCTTATAATTCAGGCTGAACAGTCACAAAACTTGTTCCTAAATGACTTTTCTAAAGAGTCGAGGTTGCTTTGTTCTTTAATTTTCTTTAGTCTTTCTACCAACCTCCCCCCCTTTTTTTTTTTTTACTGCCAGATAAGTGCTCTGGCAGCTGCATTCCTGGGGAACACTGACATCCAGTGGAGAGCTGGGGTCATCCCCAGAGCCCACGCTATGGCCCCCAAGTCAGCAGCCCCCCAGAACACTGAACTCTGCAGGAGATGCCTTGAACTACAAACCCCAGCCACAGACAGAGGCTCAGCTCAGCAACATCCTGAGCCACCTTCAGCTGCAACTGCTATTTGGCCTCCTAAATTCCCTAAAAGGTGATCACATTTCTGGCACTGTTAGAGTTCTAATGGTTTACACATAGAGCTTAAATGTGGGGATTGGGGTGCTTTGAGTTTGTTTTGGTTTTGTTTTTTTTTTTTTTTTTTTTTAGTTGAGGAAATGCTGAAAGAAAAACCACTTTTACCCAGTGACCAGCAACTCCACCGTGCTTGCTTCTGTTTTTTCAGTGATACAGGATGACAAGTCCCATGTGTTTAAACAGCACTGTATTTCAAATGATAGTGCATAGCCAACAGTTAACTTTGTTTTCCTTTGGAGAAACAGAGTCTCTATAAGGTCACCCTGGTGTTATCACCTAGAATAAAGGCATCTGATATCATTAGCCTGGCCCCAATGCAGATGCATTTGCAAGTTTACCAAAAAGCTGACCAAATAAAAACATCAGACCAAACGTAATCTGCAGAACAGGTCCACAAAACCTATATAAAAGTGGAATTGTCTTGTTGCTTTGCAAGAGCATCATAGATCCATTTATTTGCCTTCTTTTGACACCCTGCATTGTTGAGGAGCATGATAGATCCTGCTACAGCAGAGGACAACAAAAATTATGATGCTGGTACCATTGCCTCCAAACCAGGGTTGTCTGAAGTCTGAGGAAAGAACAGCTGCACTGCAAGCTACAGTCAAGAATGCTGTTTCACAAGGGAATGGTTGATGTTTCTAAGCTAGTTTTCTTTCTGCATTGCATTCCAGCACAAAGTTTCAATAAATTGCATCCTACCACCCCAAAACTGGGCATACTCATCCCATTGTATGTGCAAGGCTAACCACAAGCTTGAGCTCTGAGGGAACTTGAACCTGGGTTCCCATATCCCCAAGATATACTTGCAGTTATTTTGGATGAATACCCTCATTTTGCTCCTTTCCAAGACACTCTCAGACAGATCCATTGTCACAAAAGCTTTCTTTCATTCCATCAATATTTCCAAAGAAATCTTTTACCAGGAGCTCCCAACCAGCTCCAAGTGACTGTATGTAAATTCTGACCAAGAAACAAGCCACACTGTGCTCTGCTCCACAAAATGTAATTTTAAACCAACTCCTAAACTTGTTTTCAAAATCCTCCAGATTTACATGGGTAAAAATGAGATCAAGTTGTGTCACATGTTTCTTGGCTTGCTCTGGTACAAATAACAGTGCAGTTGTATCCTCTGCAACCCACACTGAGAGAGCATATGCTCCTAATGGTATCCTTCAGTGCTTTCCTATCAAGAACAATACTTCAGGACAGCCTAACCACTATCACATTTTCTTCAGAAGGATTTGTGTGTGTACTTAAAAATAGCAGCAGGGAGTGGAGACACTCTAGAAGGATGTACCAAAACCCACATCAAGCCAAGCCCACAGCTGGGACCAGGGAACATGCCAAACACCCAACTTTTATCTTCCAAAAGGAAGAGTCCCTGCTCCAAAGGTGAACAGGAGACACCTGTTTACTCACAATAGGTATGACAATAAAATCATAAAGTCTGTACCAAAGATCATACTATTTTAACCTATTTTTCAAAAGAATATATCAAGTGCTGTGACATGTTTTTCTTCCTGCAAGCCTGCCTATTTCTACCTTATCAAGGCAGGATTATCTCTTTACTGGCTGATTTTTGAAACACAGGTTAAATACTAAAAAAATGACCTTTTTATTAAAAATTAGTTTCTCAGTGCATCCTTCCAAAGGAAATAATAGTGGATGGCTCTCATTGCTACAGCTAGCAAACTATGTGGTTTCTTTTATGAGCTAAGTGAAAGGAACATACAAAATAATCATTATGGATTTGTATGAAATTACTGGGTATGGAATGCAGTAAATCCCCAAACAAGATTTAACTATAGCTTGTAAGATATAATCATCAGGTAAAACTGATGTTTTAGACTGCAGACTGTCCTTCTGTAAGATGCAGCAGAAACCCAATATTTTATCGGAAACCTTGATTTATGTTTAATAGCTCTGCTACCTACTAAAAAAGATCTTGTATTAGCAAATGGGTACAGATCCAGTCCATTAGCTTAGGACAACTGAAAAACTCAAGGGTTTTGTGAACTAATGCAATAAAATATCATTAAATACTGTAGCATGACAAGACAGACAGAAGGTTTGAGTTGAAAGTCAGGAGAAGTGTTTGAAATGAAGTAAAATGTACAATAGATATGTTTAGGTACATCTGGCTTACATTTGCAGTAGGTCGTCAGAGGACCTTAGTGTCTGTGATGTAAATGAATAACAGAGCCCTCAACAATTTAACTGTCATCAGTATAAATGCTTTAACTGGCACAGTAAAGCAAAGCTCTGGGCCTCTTTCTAAATCTCCATAAGCTCCTGGTCTGAATTATAAACTGGGGCTGCATTACCTGAAGATGAAAGCAGCCAGGTCAATTCACTTAAAACCAGAGAATTACCACTGCAAAGCTGTGATGAGCAACTAAGGAGCATGTGTGTGTGTGGATGTGTGGTTGTGTTTTTAATGTACAGTTTCACAGAGACAAGAGGAATGTCTGACTGGGCAGTGATTCCAAATTCAGACCCAACAGTTTGGTGAGGAGGGAGGCAGCCACTTGATTTTCAACACTTGAAGTTCCTAGACTGTAAGTCTAAAGATAAACCACCAGATATTAGATCTTTATTAAGAAGAGGAAAATAACTGCAAGGAAAAAAGACTTGCTTCTGTATCAGCTGCTCCAAGCCTGCTGTTTGCAAACATTTCCCTATCAGGGATCACCCTCCTAGTGAAGAAGCCTGACTACACAAGCTCTGCCACTGACTTAAAGGGCTTTACTCAAATCCTCTTTCTCTCCTTAGGCACACCTCCTCCATCTTCTTTCAGCCTTTGGCTCACCAGGTTTGGGAAGCAGGAATTATCTCCCCACGTGCCATAGCACCCATGACAACACCACCACAGATGCCACAATACACCATTTAACCAGCAGCAGCCAGGTGTAACTGCCCTCCACCTCCCTCTCTTACCTTCAACACTCATTTCAAAGCCACTGCTCCCACACCAATGTCCAATAACAGAGAGACAAAACTGTGTGAGATCCCTAAGGCACACAAAACCCAAGCAGGCTTCCCTTGTTTGAAATTTTGTGAGTTAGATATACTGAACAGTTAATTTGAGCATGTGAAGGCAACTATACTTAGATGCGAAGGCAGATTGATCATATTTGCTGTGATGTGGCCAAATTAGCATATTGTCACCATAACCTTCTGGGCTCAAGTTGAAATTTTTTCCCTCCCCTCCAACAAACACAGAGAATGTTCACTTTTATTATAAATTCCAAACAAATTAATGGATTCCAACATGCATCATCAAATTTATATTTCCTCCTCCAGAGTCCTACCCCTGTAAGTAATCCTTAAAATTCGTCATGAAGCTTTCAAAACAATTTATGCAAACAAACATCAAGCAGAGCTATTTGTATTGGCAGCACATTTCACTTAACAACCTACAACAAGGAACAGATGGTCTGAGCTCTGGAAACAGCTACAAAGAAAACAGTAGGAGCAAGTCCATCAGAAGCACTTTTTTCCCCCAATTTTGTGAAGATTACAGACTTGTTCTTGTTTATTTCTTTGATTAGTCTGTTATTTTATGTACTCATGAATACTTCCCCTGCATTTCATGGAACAAATCCACCAGAAGCACATTCCCCAACTGTGTGTAGTTACAGAAGCACTGCTTTAAGAACTGAACTATCTGTTCCTCACTGATTCAGGGCTCTCTAAAGTGGCAGGGAAGAAAGCAAAACAACAAGCAGATGTTGTACAAGGGATTGACAAATTTAAGGCAAACCCTCTCAGCAATTCATGGTCCTTTTGCCCAGTCCTTGGTCACCAATATTAGAACAAAAAAGGAGATGATGCACACAGTCACATCAATTACTGATCACTCAGTGCCATTACTAGTTTTGTAAGGTGTGATGGTCTCCCTCTTCTCCAAGGAGACCTTCATCCCATGAAGAGGAGTGACAAGAGGCCAGCCTGAGCAGGGTGCTATGGCACAAACAAAGCAGCAGGATGAGTAACACCTACAGCACAAGGAGGGGCTGCACAGCTGGTCACAAGCTTTGTTCATGCCCATGTCAGGATCAGAATACTCCTCAAGAAACAAGAGGGCCACAACTGCTTGGTACATTGTGGGAAGCAATCTAACAAATAAATACCAGTAATAGTTACTCTGAAGTAAATCAGCAAGGAATAAAATGGAAATTAAGCAAAAATCACTCCAAAGACATTGTTTAATGGAAATATGTTTTCCCTGTATCAACACAAGTTAGAAAAAATTCTTACAGGAAATAAATACAGTACCCAACCATACCTATTAGCAAAGAAAAAAGTCTATCCCTGATCCCAGCAGTCATTACTACACCATCATTAAAGTCACTGTCAGGTCCATCCATGCTTTCTTCACAAAGATTCATATCAATTAATCTGCAAATACTCTCATCCAGATCTGGATTTAATTTGAACAACCTTAGAGACAGCCAACATGCTTGCATAGCTATCAACCCACCAGCCAAAAGTGCCCTCCTGGAGGCAAATTAGTACCCTAGAGCTAATCAGGAATGAATGTAGACCATGATGTTAAAAAGAAAAATAAACAAGGAATGAAGGACTTCTGACCAGAGAATCATTACAGCTTGAAGTAACAAAAAAAATCCTTCTGAAGGGCATTAGCCAGGGTGGAGACAGAGGTCAGTATGGAAAGGTTTGGCTTTGAGAAGTGAAACCATGTTAAATTTCAGTGAAGCAAAATCAAGGACAGAGCAGACCAAGCTGACAGCTTAATAGGACCTTTGAGCATGACAGTTGACTAAACTTTGTTCCACACAACACTATAATTTCATGTTTCATACTCTTGTTAGTGAAGCAATTTCATAACAGGATGACTGCAAATCTGCTTCCACTGGCCATCTGTGATGGCCAGTTCTTACCAGACACATCTTCTGCTGGACCACTGCACAGGCAACAACTCGAACATTCCTGAGGAACAAAACCAAAACCACCAGCACCACTTTCTTCCTTGTGTAGCATCACAGATCCAAGCTTTTTTGGGGGGTGAAATACAGCTACTTGCTAAGAAAAACACCCAGGCAAACATAGATGCTTTCAGAGCAGCTTTTCCCATTACTCATCTGGCAGCAGGAAGAGGAGAGCAAACTCAAGCAGATGATAAAGTTCATCTAACAGTGCTGCTGAGCAAAAAGTGTCCCAGGCAAAACAGGAGAAGAGTATCTGGACAAGCTTTGCCATACAGACATTATTCCTAGGTTTTACTTGTAAAGAAAAAAGTAAAGAAAATATTCAAGCTGATATTTCAGGACTTGAACTGTCTGACTGCAGTTTAAACCAATTTGAGAGTAGGTACCACTCTGAGTTCACCATCTGACCCTGCAACATGATACCCAAACTGAGCAAACAGTTTGAAGTCCACTTCAGATTTCTTCATTTTGAGGATTACGATGAAGCATTTCCTGAGATGTCACGCTTTAAACAGCTAATGGCATGTGACAACCGAGTGCTTTTACATCTTACATATAAAGTTGAAAACACTTGGCCTCTCCCCCAAGCACAGAAATATGCAGCAGCCCCAAGAGCTTGAAATCTGGGGCCTCACCAGTCTCCTTTTGCATGAGCAGGCACTGTATGCAGCCAGGAGGCCTCTCACTGAAAATGGGAAAATCTTCTTTACAAATGTCCTCAGCGAGGGCCATGGCACTGGAGGGGGCAGAGGGACACTGAGTGCCCACAGCACAGTTCCACATCGACCTGGGCCACCCCAGCCTCCCAAAACAGCTGCTTGGTGCCTTTGCCCACTTACTTTTTCCATAAGATGCACATGGAATGATAGGAAAAGCACCCACCAAATCACAAGACAAAGCAGAATTTCTAAGGCACAAGTGGAAGGAGAGGCTCAGACCCTCTGGGGACCTACCCCAGGTGTGTCTTAAGGATTTTGGAGCCCATCAAATAAAATGGCACCATCAGGCAGAAAGCTGTCATTTCACACAGGTTTCCCCAGCAGCTCCACAGGCTGGAGGTCAGAAGGGCCACTGTGTTTTATGAAGCACAAGCCTTTATGGATCAGAGCCCCTTCTAGGGAAGGCTGAAAGCTCTGGGAGCACTGAAAAACACATCTATGTCCTGTTTATACACAGAAAAATAAAAAAAAATTCCACTGACAACCAGTGAAACTCTTGTTTTGGATTAATCTCTATTGCAGTTCGCAAACTGGCCTGTTTGTACTGACTTGTACCTTGAAGTCAGCAATATAATTTCTGAACTCCTATAACCAAGAATCACACTTAATTACTCCATCATACTAAAAAGAGGCACCACAACACACACAAAGCACCAGGACCCAGCTGCTGACTAACCCATGCCCCAACACTGCTTCTGGGTTTTGTTGAGAAAACCAGAGCCAAACTATTTCCAAGCAAAGTTTAAAAATTAGAATGCTTGCTATTAAGCTTCAAGTTTCCTTCTGCTGTAGAAATGCTGCTTCAGCTGAATTTGGTGGAATTACAGGAGCTGATTAGGTTAACCACTGACTGTGTTTCCTGGAGGGCATCTGAGAACATGCCCTGACCCAAATTATTTAATCTTGATCCAGATTTGAACCATTTAATTTTAAGCTCCACATATCTCCAGGAAACAAAAAAAGGTAATACAAACTTCAGAGCAGCTTTTAAATTGGAGACGTAGCGAGGCTCAGGCCACAAACACAATTGCTCCCAGCCATGCAGGGCAGACACAAAGCCCTGCTGCTCCTCTCTGAGTGGAAAACTCTGCCAGGGTTAGTGAGGGAGGCAGCTGGGCACAAGCTGCAGAATGCTTTGGGGGCAGCCAAGCCTGGAGCTTCAGGAGCCAAGGGAAATCTCTGGCCAAAGGGGAGAAGAAGGGTGAAGGAGCTGAAGCAGCCTCAGGAATCACTCCCCAGATGTGAACTCACAACCTGGCTCCTTTGTCCCCAGACTGAGGGTCCCTGCCCTGTCCCATATCATTTATACCTAGTCAAAGATAAAAATTGACTCCCCAGATTCAACCACAAGCTCCAGCCCAGCCCCAAGACATTTCCCAATAAAAGCATCATTAAAAGAGCTCCAATTACTTTGGTTTGGGATGTTATTTGTCAGACTGAAGGCAGCCAGACACACTGTGTCAATAATAATGAACTTATTAGCCTAGAAATTATATAATATTGATCACTTGCTGCTTGCTTACACCTTTCAACAGCTTGCTCAGTAACAGCATCGGATGAAAATACTTCAACCTTGGCACAAAGGGATTTTTAAACACCACAGGAAGCCTGCAAGAGCTTTCCTGAAGTGCACAATACAGCAGCATGCAGAACCATGTCCTGCATCTCCTCAGGCATTCAGGGAGGCAGCAGAAGCTGCAGGCTGTGCTAACAGACACCTCACACCTCATCAGCCTAGGGGGAAAGCAACATTTATTAATTCAGGCCAAACAGCCCTGTACCTCAGCTGGAACCACAGGGATGCAGCCACTGAGGTTTCAGATGTTTTTTGAACTTTCCAACATCATGCTTATACCTTCCAAACTGAATTGCTTAATTTATCTCAGGACTCAGTTCAGCCTCAGAGCTTAGCCCCTGTGTTTTACCACCAACAACACACAAGGAAACCCCAGTTCAAGCAGAAGGAAACTGAAAGCTTAATAGCAAGCATCCCAATTTTTAAACTTTTAAACCCCAGACAGAGGGGTGACATTCACAGCCTCTGGCTGAAGCAGTGAGCAGGAGAGGGCTCACCTGGGCAGAGAGCCCCATCCTGACAGGAGGCCAAAGCATCCCAAACTGAGAACCTGTTCCAAGACCCCTCTGCTCCAGTGCCATTGCAGGCTGCTTTAATTACACCCAGGGCAACACAGCATAAATCCTGAATACACTGACCCTGTTTCAGTGAGGGACAGCAATTTTCAGTCTTCCCTCCACAGCCTCCAAGCTCAGCTGAGCAATTCTGAAAGAGCCATGTCCTGGTGAAGCAGCCAAGCCCTCTCTCCCATACACTCCTGACCTACAGATATGCTTAATATGTTAATTTTTGTTTTGCTTTCAGAACAAAACCTGCCTTTAAATAAAATTTTAACAGATTCTAAACCAGAAACACTGCACTCCCCTGAGGCATTAAAAAATGCAAACTGAAGACTTCCCATGTGTCGGGGTTATTACTTATTTCCTTCTAAAAACAGAAGAAGTGTTGCAACAGTTGTAATGCTCCAGC
Organism: Ammospiza nelsoni; assembly: GCF_027579445.1. Taxonomy (NCBI): domain Eukaryota; kingdom Metazoa; phylum Chordata; class Aves; order Passeriformes; family Passerellidae; genus Ammospiza; species Ammospiza nelsoni. The sequence continues at coordinate 12,558,063 of NC_080645.1, forward strand.
TCACTAAGCCAAGAAGATGTTTTCTTTCTGCACACTCATTAACCATGGTGTGGAACTCAATAACTGTTCTAATTTCCTACCTTAAATGTTTTTCTTCCCCCCAGTTTTCATTTTATGCTTCACATTTACATAGGACTACACTCCACCACTTACCTTGAGAATCTAGTTGCTGTCAAACACAATAAAAGGAAAGGAAAGTGTCTGGAATCACAGAAGCTTTAGTGTTGAAAATTTTAATTTAATTTCTAGAAATGAATTTAAGCACTCAAAGCTTTCTTTGTCAGCCACAGATGAGAAACTGATAGGCTTTGAAGGCAAGCAAATGTTTTTTTTAGTCGAATCTCTCGAGTAAATATTTATGTTAGATATAATAACAGATGTTATTTCACACCTCAAATTAAATACCAGCTAGTTATTAAATCTGGTGCCATGCCACGACACTCCTGGGCACAGTTGCCCACAGTAGGGGCACTGTAATGAGCCTGAGCTCCAGGATGGCTCCTGAGCCTCAGTCAGGCCCTGCCATGGCCTCAGGAGCCCTTGGTGAGCCCAGCTCAAAGACAGATGTGCTCTGTGGATGGGGAGGAGTTACCTACCCACACCACACTGCTGCTGCTTGTGCAACATGCCCCTGCCTTCAGAACACTGCTTGGTGTCTGGTTTGCAAGGACACAGAGCCTGTGAGAGAGAGGAAGGCCCAGCATGGGGAAGGGAAGGGACAGGGCCCTCCATGCTCTGGGCAGCTCCCCCAGCTCAGAGACACTGGATTTTGTGTGGGTGACATGGGTGACACAATCTGTGTGTGAGCACACCGGCCTGTGCTCTTTGGAGCTCAAAGCCACTGGATTTTGTGTGTGTGACATAATCTGTGTGTGAGCACACCAGCTGAGCTCTTTGGAGCCTTAAAGGTGCAAAAGACACAGCACATGGATCTAATGTCTAAGCACATACCAACATTTACACGCCTGAGGCGCAACAGAGACAGACAGAGCCTGCATTGTGCAAACCATCCAAATCCAGCCTGGACAGGGGACACCAAGAGTGCAGCTCCAGCAGCAAAGGCTGCCAGGAACCAACACTGGGGGCTCCAGCAGAGACCCCCTCAATTCAGGGCAGGGCAGGGCCAGGCAGGCTGGAGCTCCTCTGGAGCACAGGCCCAACACCAGCTCATGACACCCTGGTGTCAGTGGAGGTGACACCTGCAGGAGGTGACAGGGCAGGAGCAGATGTCAATGCTACCTTATTTCCCTCCAACTATCTTATTTGGCCAATTGCACAATCACAAGAAGGCTCCAAAGCATGCCAAAGAGCGGGATGATGACCCTTCATGGGTGAAAAGGCCTTTCATTTCTCTTTTTCCTCTAATAACCACTTTTTCCTCTAACAAACCATCATTATCTTACCATCTTGCCCTGCCTTGTTGTGTCCTAATGCACATATTTAACAAGATTACTTAAGAGTGTAGCACAAGGGATGCCTAATAAGGCAAGAACATTAATTTTCAAAGTCCCACTTTATCACTTATTACTGCAATATTCTTGCCTGCTGCCTTGGCAGAGCACGAGGGCTGTAAAGAAGCAGGGCTGGGTAGTGGGATTCCTTCCCTCAACTCAGAGCTGCCTCACTGCATGTCATTACCACACTCTGTTCTGGATAAGGCACTTGTGAGTCATTCCAAAACGGCAGAAAGGAAAGGCAAAGTTTGGCTGCAATAGCCAAAGCAGCAGAGGGAAGGGATAAAGGAAATATTCTTGGAAATCATTTGTACCCATAGCACAATGCAAATACCCAGGCTGGTGAAGGGAGCTGGGGCACATTCCCTAGCTGATGCCCAGGTGGGCAGAGAGTTTCTCTCTGGAAACACAGAGAAGCTGACAGCAATCACTCAGCACACAAACTCTTTGCCCAAGCTTGTAGCTGCCCATGAACAACCCCACTGAACCTCAAGGTAACACCACATGCTCAAAGTCAGGACAGACTTCAAACACAACTTAATAAGAGAGAATTACCACATCCATCTGTCCTGTGCACACTGGAGGGCGAGCAGCAGCCTTGCTGCAGCTCCTGCTGGAAAGGATCATGGAACCCCAGCAGCAGAAACACTGCAGTGTTCAGTCAGTCAGGTTATTTAAGCAAGCAGTGCTCACAATCCCCTCTCACTCCTGCAGTGCCACCAAGTTGGGAGAATTTTCCAGCAAGATGATGCAATTCCAAAGTACATTAGATCACAGATTCCCATGGTGCAAAAAAATAGGCACGTTCATGCTATTGGCAGACTATCATAATATTTTCCTCTGTTCATCAGGATAATAAAACAGAGTAAAGCTTCTCAAACACAAAATTAAGCCAGAATTCTTGCAAAAAGGGGATAGGAATAGTGCTGCATCTCACTCACTATCAATGAAGAATACAAGCATATATTTTCAAAGGAAAGACACATCCATGGTATGCTAAATACAATAAGTATTAATTAAATAATTATTAACAATCAAAATCTAATTTCTTTCTGTCACTTTCTGATATCTTAACTAAAGGCATATTTGCAATACTATTATAACGAGTTACAGTTCAAGCAATAGAGCTGCTTGCAATAATTCAGAAACATGTACACTTTCATATGAATATATCATGCCTAACTAATGAGATTGCTCATTTCATAACTTCAGTTCCATTTTTATTATTTCATAAAACTGGAAGTCCTTATCCATTTTATGAAAAACACCTTTGTGAAATTCATTAAATAAGCATAAAAAATTCATTAAACAAGTGAATTGCATTCATGGCTGCTTTGATGCAAATGCCCTTTAAGCAATGTAAAACTCCATATTGATTTAACCTTTCATGTTCTGATATTTCCATGTGGAGATATATATATAAATATATATATATAAAAATCTTTATTCAAGGAATGAAATTAAGTGCTGATCCCTTGATCTCCAGCCAGGGTGAGGTAGATTGGTCAATTTGAATAGTCATTGCTGATCAGCAAACAGCTGAGTTTGTATTAAAGCACAGCAGTAGTACTTCTGTATGTCTTTGCTGGCAAATAAATACACATATAATATATTGGGCCAAATCAATATGATGCCTGAAATTTCCTCTGTAGCAGAAAGTCAGCCCAATATTGGCTCAGTCCTGTGGGACTGGTTATAACAAGCTAATGCTGGTGAGGCAAAGGGTGGATGAGCCGAGTACCTGGTGAGCTGCTCATTCCCATTGCCACTGAGAGCTGCTGCAAACAGTGCAGGCAGCAAGCCCAGCCCTGGGCCAGGTGGGGAACTGCCAAACCCAGGGGGCAACTGCATTTTCTTGGGGTCACTCTGTGCCCCTGCAGTGGATTCAACAGTCACTTGTCTCACTAACTTTACACTCCACTAAAACCACTGAAATCTTTTCCCAGTACTTCAGGCAGTGTGGAGAGTGAAAAACCACTAATCCCTTGTCCAAGAGCCATTCTCTTCTCAGTGTTTCCAGTGCACTGGACAACAGAGAGGATAACAGGAAGATGCCTCTGCAACAAATACATCTGCTACTGAAGATGTGCATCTGATGAGACTTAGAATTGTCATGGAATAATGTACTTTTACTCCTTCAGTCACCCAAAAACTCCTGTTGATGAGAAGCAATCATTTCCTCAATGACTTATGGCAGTCTAACTGCAGCAACCTATGAGTTATCCAGGTCATTCCAAAATAACCACCAGAGCTGGGGCTGGTGCTGGCTCTCAGCAGGGTGAGGCACCGACCTCTCACCCTGCCACAAACCCTTCTGGCAGGTTCCCACTTGGAGGGGGACCATGCACCCTGCTCCCAAAGCTGTCAGCACTCCCAGCAGGGCACTGACTACAGCAGGACCCCAAAATCCCTCCTGAGCCAGGATCCTGAATCCAGGACTGTGCGAGATGAGCAGGGCCACTCACTGCTGGGCTGGTCCTTTCTGCTGTGCTTCATATCCACGAGGTTCAATGAGGAGAAGTTAATCAAACAGTGCTTGCATGGAGGGAGAGTAACAAAGCACCCTTACAGCTTCCCAAGGTCCCCATTGCCATGATGCCACTCCTGAATCCTGGATGTGGCACTTGATGCCATGATTTAGTGGAGGTGTTACAGCATGGATTAGATTAGACATGGACGATCTTTAAGGTCTCTTCCAACCTAATGATTCTGTGAATTCTGTAAATCACCTTCTACAGCCCTTCCTTGCCTCATTTTCCTTCCCAGGTGTCTCCCCTGCACACTTCCTTTTCCCTCAGCTCATTTTTCTCCAGCAAACTGAGCCAGAAACAACCCCTATTTCCATTTCTAACCATTTAAATTATAAACAATAATTTTTACACACCAAAACAGGTCTTTAATTCTCATATTTCCCTCCAAAGTACACCCAGACATCCTTATTCTCAGTAAGCTGAGCCAAACAAAACAAATCAAGTCTCTAGGCCAAGCTTTCCAAGGAGTTAAAAATAAGCCCCAGAGTATTAAAATAAACTTCAAAAAGAACAAAAAAAAAAGCAGAAAACATTTTTAAAGTATCATCATTTTTAAAACTCCCCAATTCTTAACCAATGTCCCAGAAGCTGCTGCTTCAAAAAGAAAAAAAAGTTATGACTTTTTTCCCCAAAGAAAAAAGAAATCACATTGAAAATGAGCTTTGTAATAAAGGAGTTTCAGCCTTAAATCACAGAATTGCATAACCCAGCACAGCATAAAGCTCCTTCCACTTCTATCATCACAACAGAGAACAAAAAAGAAATGAAAACATCCTCACTTCCCACTTTTGTATTTGCCAACCCTCTGACACTCACTGCTCCTCAGCACCAAAGGGCATCTATCTGCCACTGAACAAGCCCAAAATATCATTTGAAGGCATTTAACTTAATCATTATTACGTTTTAGTTCAGACCTCCCTCGACACCCATGGCCAACAAGAAGGCCTCCAGGTATCCTGCAGATTTTTAAGCATTGTCAAGATTTACAAGGGCACATTTCCACCTGCAGCAAGATTTAAAACTGGCTTTGTAATAATTAAAAGAGAATAAAAAGGGGGGGATAAAAACCTTGGGAGCTTTTTTCACAATTACTAATTTAACAGACAAACTATGTTTTATTGATAGTTCCAATAGCGAATTTGCCTTCCCTACACACTGCTGCTGATGCCTAAAATGAGATGTGCAAGAAGAGAATCTTGCACCTAAGGCTTTTTTAGGATAATCTACAACAATTCAAGCAAGACTTGTTCAGAATTGCTCTTCAGCAGAGCCCCACCCTGCAAGGGCTGCCCCTTGTCCTGGCTCAGAACAGGAGCTCAGCATTTCTGCACACGTGCTGCCATCAGCCTCCCCTCTCAGGCAGGCACAAACTCACACAAGTGCCAGTCCTTCAGGCTTAGTCAGAAACTAGATTTTAATTGAAGAGAATAATTGGTCTGACAGCACCATGATTTAAAATTTGACTGTCTGCATGCTACTGGAAATAGAGGAATAAACTACAGAGAGCCTACAGCACAAACAGCTCATCCATCTGCAGCAAGACGAACTGGCAGGGACATCAAGGTACTTTTGTATATTTTGGGAAAAATGTTATCCTTAAGTTTTGCAGGTGAATGGGCAGATCTAAAGTGCCTGGAGGTCAGTGTGACAATTCCAGCTGCAAGCCTGCCCAGGAGCTTCCAGGAGCTCTGGCCTGTGCAGTCACTGTGCTGAAATGTCACACTTTGCTCAAACAGGTACTGCCAGAGATGCCAGCAACCCTCTCTCCTGACGCACACAACTGCAAACTAGTGCACATCCCAGCTCAGCTGTCCTTGGAGAAGTTATTGCAGCTGCAATAACCAGGGTGCTGTTAATCTGCAAATGGGGCTTTCTGCAGTCTTCCCCTTGCATTTAAATCAGTTTCATTCGAGAAAAAAAAAAATCTGTTTGTTTTAGCTAGGCTAACTAATCAGTGATGTGTTGTTTGGCTAGAAACCTGTTATGTTTTGCTACTTTATCATGTTGCTATTTTCATGTTCAAGAGCTAGTTAAATTATTTACGCTACACTTCATATATTGTGTACAACACTTGCCTTGACACGAACAGCAGCAACTGCAAAGCCACTTTCCTTGAGCCAGTGCTCCAGAATAACACAGTGCTGTGCTTGCAGGGAATGACCCATTCAGAGCTTCAACTCTCATCCTTCCTTCCTCCCCCAGCAAAAAAAAAAAAAAAAAAAAAAAAAAAAAAAAAAAAAAAAAAAAAAAAAAAAAGCTTCAAAGTCTCAAACAGCAATGTTAATTTAATTCTGGAGAATATTACAAAACACAGAGTATAAAAGGAATAAGCTGAGCATTAGCTCAGTGTAAGAGCCTAGCTACATCTAAAATTCACTGTGAATGATAAATTGCTTTCAGCCAATAACACCCAACATTATTTTAAAATGTATATTATAGAACATGTACTTCAAGAGGCTCTGTGAATATTTTATTATACCATCCCAATCATTTAGACTGTGTGATATACATCTCATTGTAGTTGCAATCCCTTTTGAGGTACAGTTTGATTTCCTCCCTGTCTTTTTATTTATTTAAATCACAACTGAGTTGAATTACCATTCCTTTGCTCATCAGCAACCAAACTGGGCAGAGTTAAGAAACCCTGAAAACTTGGGAAGTACTTCTGTGGTTGGAAAAACAAACCTCCTCAGGTATCTCAGAAACCTGAAATCACACTCTAGTGACCAAAGGAGCACACCCTGCTACTCTGAAGTATCACCTAGCAGCATTTAAGGAAAACACAATTTTTTAAAAGCGAATGTTGCAGCAGGATGGGGCTCCTACAGCTCTGCTGCTACAAAAGCCAGTACCTATTTTTTCTGAGGCCCACTATGAACACAGCAAGCCACTTCTGATGCTTTCACCTGGCAGGAAATCAGCAGCCACCTCTGCAAACTGGAGTGGATTTTCAGTGCCACCTCACTTTGCACAGCATCCCAGCTGCTCTGGCATCCCCTCAGTAAAGCAAGGGCTGCCACAGTGACAAGGGCAGGACACAGCACACACACACTCCAGCAACGCCATCCCCAGCAGAGCCTTCCTGGCATGCCAGCAGAAAATGCCACAGGGCTGGACAGACACACTGCCACACACAAAGCTGGTGCCTAAGGAGCTCACAGCTCCATTTCCCTTCTCTGCATTTTGGTATATGGAAAACAATAACTTGCACATAAAGCAGACCAGGGGTCACAGGATGGGAAGGAGATTATAAACAAAGACTTTGGGTATAATATTACTACACTTTCCACACTGATCAATAAACTCACAAGCTGCTGAGTGCCTTACTGCATATTGTTATTAAAATTCAGTTAAAAGGCATTTTACTGAATCAGGTCAGGGCTGAGCGACCCCCCCCCAGTTCAAGCCTTGATATTGCATAGGTCTTGTGAATTGAGTCATAGATATCATGAAACATTACAAGTCAAATCAATCTTTTATAGCCTCTGCACAGACCACGAGTCTGAAACTCTATCAGCATGGTGTTCTGAACAGAAGGATTTGCAGGAGCTAAAATAATTTACACTAATAAGGCACTGACCCATGCAGTCCTTAATGATCATTTAGCTTTGGCAATACATCTTAAGCACTATTGAGCTGCTTGGGAGTTGTGGAGTTTTTTCAGCAGAAAACTCCTACATCAGATTAAGGACATGAGCAGTAACCCAACCACAAGGCTCAGTTCTGTTTCATGTAAATTCATTCCCATTATATAAACTGCTAAATTAAGAAATGAGGTATTTAAAACAAAGAGGTTAAAACACAGCCACAGAGACACAAACAAACATCATAGAAATCCTCAATTCCATTTCTTGCCTTGTTTGCTTATTGAAGTGCCATATGTTTCTGCAAGTGCTATGAAAATATCATAAGATCATAATTATATGGTTCGTTGAATTATAGAGTAAAGAAGCCACTTATTTACATTTTAATATGAACAGTAGTAATTGAAATGTCACATGCTTCTCTGTTCTTCACTCCAGAAAAATATTTATCTACCAACAGCTTGATGTGCTTTCAACAATGGTCTGGATTCATGAAAGGGACTGTTACTCACATCACTCTCTGCTTTTATTTATTTCTCCCTTATGAGTTACAAACTCAGATGGGGCTCCTGAAGTCCACAGGCACTGACGTAGCCATGAGGACATTGTGATGTAAACAGGTACCAAGGATTGTCGCTCAATTGGTGTTCAATAATTCTTTGACCTGTCAATATGTGAATCCCTGCAACAGCTTTAGGAATTAAATTTTAAATTGACCTCATTGAGCTGATGCAAAAAAAAAAAACAACTGCAGATGTATTTAAACTGATTAGCTCTTGTTAAAGTCCAATAGGGAGCACACCCAAGGCAAGCTGATGTTGAGCACACACACAGAGGGTTACAAGATTAAAATTAAAATTGCAATACTCGAACCCAGTGAGGTCACTGCAACCCTGGACACATTCTATTGTGCCAAATTCACTTATGAGACCCAAAGCTTGATCCTTACAGCACTACCAGAAACAGGTTCAATTCTTCTAAGCAAGCTGGAAAGAGGAGCAAAGGCCCAAACCAGAGGAAACATCATTCAGACCAAGCACAGAGCAGCCAGCCTGGGAAGGAAAAGCCAACACTGTCAGGTATTTTATTTTTGTTACACAGTAATAATGCTCATCATGCAAGGACTGAAGTTTGGGTCATTCTTTTGCTCATCTTTCTCCAGGAGGGCTCTTTCACTTCACTGCCTGAGAAGCCCAGAGATTTTAGCAGCTCTGTTCAATAGCCAAAGTTAATAGTAAAGCTTTCCCTTAACAGAAGCAGTTTTAGGCTAATACTAAACCAATGAATCCAAGTCACCTGCTCTGGTCCCTCTACCTTTGTCAAAACACTCTTTGTCTTCTAGTTTAATAATTAAATATACTATACCAGTGTCTTTCTTGAAGACTATGAAAACAAACTAGACTGACTCAAGTTTAGTGAAGGCAAGTAATATTTGCAGTGAAGCACTCAGGAGATGAGGAAAAAAAAAAGATCTGGGGGCAGTCACAACTTGCATCAAACACTAACAGAACTCTTCAAAATCATCAAAAACCAGCAGAGCCACCACTGCTGGGACTCCAGGAAGACCAACATTGGGCATTAATGACTAAGTCTGACTTATGAAGGATACTGGGGTTTAAATTTTCTGTATTTCCTTGATGTAAAAGGCCTGCCAGATGTCTCTTACTGTTACCCCTCATTCCCTAAGCTCCAATAAAACAGCTGCACCTCATCCCTTTGCCACACCAGGCAGGCTTGAAGGACAAATATGGGGCAAGTAAATGGCAAAAAGGAGTACAAGTGCAGACTATACTGATGCTGTCCTAAAAAATAAACAAACATCCTTAGGCAGAGCAAGAACATTTTTCCCACAGCAATTTGAAGCATTCCCTGTGGAGTTCACTCTCTATGTCTACAAACAACATGGGTTTTCACTAGCTTTGAACACTGCTTCCACACACAATACTAGAGACTGATTGTGTACAGTCTATCTGTGGCATTTAGCCATTCATAAAGGAATTAGTCTGACACTAAACACTATTCCTATTGCTTTCTTTCTATTATGTTTTTTTTTCAAAGGTTTAACTTCACTTGCTACTGTCCAGGGCTCTTTTAGCACCCATGACCAAATCAAAGGCACAGAGATAATAAGAAGGCAGTCATGGTGCTACCCAGCCCCAAACTAGAACCTAGGAGAGCAATACACCACCCTGCACAAGAATTGTCTGCAAACAGGAGCCACCTGGCCAGAGACTTGGGGGCAGATGGAATGAGGCCATTTCCCACCTGTGCCCACAGCTGCAGTGCCCAGGGCCCTGTGCAGCCCTGCCTGCCCCATCCCTGCCCAGCACAGCACACAAGGGAGGCCACCAGCCGTCCCCACAGCAAAACCCCATTACAGGCTGCCACCAGCAGCAGGAGGACTGATAAATATTTAGGCTCAACAGAAAAGTACAGGTAAAACATTGTATGGGGCAATATTTTTACTGACTGATAAAAGACACAAAGCAATGAGGACAAGCAAGCCAGGCAAGGACCTCACAATAAGGCAATTCCAGCACTGCTGACTGCCCACTGCACATTTGCTCAGGCTTTTGCTAGCTCTGCATAATCAAAGAGGCACTGAGAGCTGATGCATGAGGAACAAAACAAGCAGAGGAACGAGTCTTTGTCCATCCTTCAGGGTTCAGCCTTTGGGAGCCTGAGCTGTGATGTGCAATTGAAACTCTGGAGAAGCAGCACCTCCCACGGTCACCCCAGTGCCCCCAGGCAGAGCCACCACTCATTGCATCAGGATTTGGTACCCCTAATTCACCTTTCACTCCCAGAGAATGAAAGATACACAAATATCTCCTCCACCACTACAGATCTCTGGTGCTAAACCCAGCCACTCAAAGACCAGCACAAATTTTACAAAGATGAGAAGACAAAACAAAATAGCCATGGGAGCTGTAGCACTGCCTGGGTAGACATTTAAACATCCCACAACATCATCTTAAACTCTTCCTTGAAAATAATAAACACTGCACATCCCTATTCCATCTTTGTTACATTTTAGTATTCTTTGCTTCATTGCCCATTTACAAATCATGAAGAATTCATAGATGAATAATGGACTGAGAATAATATCCATGTATATATATATATAAAAACATAAAACCCAGCAGAAGCCATGAACAGGATAAGCTCTTCCCAGGCAGAGTAAATTAAAGACTAGAGCAGTAAAATTAAAATACCAAACCAATGTTGCTAAGTGTCTAAAATCCTTTCCAGTAGCTCTGATGGGCAGCCATTACTCTATTCCACAATAAAGCATGTCACTCCATTGTCCATAGAGCCTCCCTACAATATATAAATGAATTATTTTCTGGAGGTTTCCCCATTGTCTCTAGAGAATTTACAACACATTAAATTTAGCTCCTGTATCTCCTTCAGGATGATATGCTACTGCAGCTCCAGGCTGCTGTGTGCCTGGGGCAAGGACAGAGGCACTCTCAGGAAACCCCCTCCTCTCTGTGCAGCCCCTTTCCCACCCCTCTGTCCCCACAGGCAGGAAGGCCCTTGGGAAGTGCTGCCTCTCCCAGAGCCAGCACAAGTGGACACCATGAGCACAGTGGGGACACCACCACACTCCTCACCCACCTTGGGCAGCCCCAGTCCTGCAGCCTCGTGCTCCTGCTGCCAGCCACTCTTCATCCCAAACCACAGCCCAGCTCCTCCCTCCTGCTCCAGGTGCAACAAATCTACCTAACAAACACCCCACAGCTGTGGCTCCTCCCTGTCCTAAAGGGGAGCTGCAAATAATCAGCCCTGAGCAATCTCCAGTTAAACTGTGGGGCAGCAGGGCCAGCACAGCCCCACCTGTGGCTGCAGTCACCCCCACCACAGCTGCACCTGGACATCACTTCTAAAATCCACATTATTCATAATACCTGATGACTCCACATCACAGCTGCACCTGGACATCACTTCTAAAATCCACATTATTTATAATACATGATGACTCCTTCAAAGCATATACCTGAGGGTTTTACCCAACTAGGAGACAGGTCCTAGACAGACCCTTCTCCTTCACTCCTTTCCTTTTCTTCCATTTACAGGAGATTTGAAGTGACAATCTCTACCTGAGAGATGGGCACAACCATGGAACACAAATTCCATTTTCAAAAGTAAAGCAGGCTCTGCCATGCAAGCTGAATGGATTTCCAGCAAAGTTCATGCCCTTAAATGACTCATGGAAGGAAGTTCTGCCCACAACTGGCTTCCTGAAAAAATGTTTAAAAAAAAAAAAGGTTGTTATCTTTATTTCAAAAATTTCACTGCTCATTATTACTTCCTAGTAGTAATAATGGTGCCTTCTCATTGTGAAAGTCTATCAAAGTGAAGACAAATACCTTTTTATGAGTTAAACTGATTGGAATAACTTTTAAACAATTACTCAACTCCACTGAAATTTCTTTCAAGAGATTGAAGATTTTTTCTGTATCAAATTATCTGAATTTCTCATGGATTATGCATTTTTCAAAAACTCACTCATTACAGATTAAAGAGAGAAAGGGAAGTTAGAAAGGACACAATAGAAAAAAAAAAGATCAGTAAAGAAAAATATTTTAAATATTAATGACCAAAGGGGAAATGGAAACACATTAAAGGCAAATGTGAGAGCTTTTAAATATGTTATTAAAATTGATTTATAAATGAGACTCTTCTTTAACCACGTGCTTTAGCCTTCAGTACTTATTTCCTTCTGCTATCTCTCCAAGCATTGGTGCCACCACTCTAAACTTATGGCATTAAGGAAAGATATCCAGAAAATAGTTAAGCTGGCCACAACTATGGGCGGCTCAAACTGGAAGAGACATCATTCTATTAAGAATCTCAGAATGAGATGAGCAATTGGGTACCTGCAGAGCATCTGTTCCAGGTGAGCCTGGGATGCAGCAGGGGCTGCCTGCTCACCCCTGCAGCCCAGAGCCACCCCAGGCAGTGGGCAGGAGCAAGGAGGGACTGGCCAGGGCACAAATGCAGACACTGATGATTTACAAAGCCAGAAAAAGATATTTGCCATTTCTGATGCCCTTCTCCCTCTGCAGGGAAGGATTTGAAGTCCATCACTGCACACAGCCCTGGAGAGGCTCTGAGGGCTCATCCACCCCAGGGCAAACCAAACCAGCATTTCCATGGAAAAGTGTCTGCAGGTGCGTGCTGAAGGACTGGAGAAGCCTGTCCTGGGCAGCCTGGGTGTGAACCCACACAGAGCACACAGCAGGCTGCAGGCCCCTCCTTCCTTCCACACCAGAGCCCAAGTCCACATAAATCACCCCAGCCTGCATTTTTGGGATGTATCTCCTGGAGTTTTCCAGCTTTGAAAAGAGTTCCAGCAATGCCCCTCAGGGCTGGGACAGCTGACTGCAGATCACTGCTGCTGGCACGTCAGAGTCCAAGGCACTGCAGCTTTCAGAGCTGCACAGGGAGCATCACATCAGCAGCAAGAGCAGCATCTGAAGCCGAGGGACTCCTGGGTCACGTCTTCATTAAAGGACAAAGCAGCAGAATAAGTATTGCCAAAACAGCCTGATTAACATAACCAAACTTGTGAAAATTACCCTTGAAAAGAACAAATTTTGTGCATGAATTTGTGTAAATGGACAGTATAAAAGTTCACATACCAAATCGATATTATTCATTTAATTTAAATTAAATATGAAAAATCTTTTCTCTTAAAGCTGCTATCATAAACCATCAAAACATTATAGGCAAAGACTCCAAACAGAAATTTAAAACATCACTGAGAACTACACATCTTGGATTTTGTGGTGAGAATGATCCACAAAACTCATTCTGCATGTCCTCATAAGATCCTTTTTTATAGCAGGTTATGAATCATCACACGATATCTTTAAATGGATGATCAATACTATATTTTCCCATAAAATGTTTGGTTTGAAATCCGATTTTAAGTGCATTAGAGTTTTTGTGCACTGAATTAGTAAGTGTCATAATAAATTGTCATCAAATATGAAAGAAATATAGCTTAGATTAATTGCCATATTTATTTATGAGACTGTAAAATACATTGTGAAAGTCCTGGCACATTTTTGGGATACCAGCTTGAACTTTCAAGCAAGTTAAAAGCATTAAACGAGACTGGAAGGAGATTTATTATTGGAATGGTTTTAATTGCAGTTTCAACCAGACACAGGTATTAGAATGGCTGTGCCCTTAATGGCCATCTCATGTGTTTTTTCTTTTAAAATGATATACTTTCCATATTTTTATTGATTTCATAAGATTTATTGTAGATTAGTGCTGCTTGTGTGTGAGATTGCAAGTGGTCCCAGCTTCCCCAGAGTAGAGGGCTGCAGATGGCCCAGGGCTGGAGCCACTCCTCCCCAAAGCCCACAGCCCCCAGCACAAGCTGAAATCTGCTGAAAGACCAAAGAAAAACCTGCATTACCTGAAGGGGACTGGCAGAAGAGCCCTCAGTGAACCACCCAGAGGGTCCTGTTCTGCACTCATTTCTACAAATGCAAAATGGAGTTAATTCAGACAGGATTTGGAGGGGGAGTCCAGCTGAGCCCTTTCCTTACTCAGATGTTAACTAATGAAGAGGCTCAACAGATTTGATGGGGTGGAACTGTCTTGGGTTAAGTATCTTCTGAGTTTGGAACAAGTCATGAGCTCTTTATGTTTCTAATATAGTGTTTGTACAACAAACCCAACTGGGGTTTTGTAAATTAAAAATGAAAGGAAACAAGGAATCAGTTCTGATATTCACATTTAATAGTGCACAGAAGCTGGTGAAGAATACCAGCTTCTGGAAGAGAAGGCACAGTTGCATGTAGCCAGCATCCTAATTTTAAAATAAACCCTGGAAATGACAGCAAGGCAAAGTAGGTAATGGAATAAAACTGCCTTTCACTGCCACAGGACAAAAATGACAAACTATACCTAAGGTGATGTTAAATTAAAACCCTACAATTTATCAGCCACATGACTCTTTCACACCAAAGACTCTTTTACACTGCACATGAGCTGATACAAAGGCCATGAGAGCAGAGACACAGCTGGGTGGTTAATGGTGAGCTCAGCTCATGATGTGTCAGACCAGCTTCACCACAAAAAAAAAAATTAAAAAATTTTTAATTGATTTTACTGGAAACTGAATCCACAGAGGTTTCAGACTGAACGAGAGCTGCCCTAAGTCTCCTGGCATAAACTAACCCACATCCCAGCAAAGGCAAACAAGCTTTCAGAGGTGAAGTTCTCACAGGTTTTGTGTAGATGTATCTTTGTGTAGATGAATCTGTACTTTACAGAATAATCTACAGATAACCTGAAGAAAGCCAGTACAGAAGTGCTCAGCTACCCAGATGTGGAGCACTCCTTACAAAAAAAGTGTTTTCTCATCAGCAAAGTATGTTTTCACAAGTTGGGGTGGTCACAAGTCAGTGATGGCCCCAGACCCAAGGAAAATACCACCCCAGAGCCTGGCAAAGATTCATGTCCAGCTTCCACCTGGCTGCCACTGGGAACATAATGGTTCAGAATAAAGCCCTGGGTCCCACCATCCTCCAATTCCAGTGACACTCACCCAACTGTAAATTTTACAGCCATTTCCCAAAACTTAATCACAGCAAACATGGTGATAATCTGAGATTCAGCAAACCCACTGATCATCATGGAAGTGATGCTGGGAGCCAAGTGGAGCTGCCAGTCCTTGGAGAAGAGGAGGAGGGCGAGGTGGCAGGGGGAGGCCCCTGCAGAGGACTGAGAGGAAGAAGCAGCTCAGTGTCACACAAAGGAACCCACACAGAATGGTGCTTAGGGACCCCTGTGAACATTATTACCTTTGTCTGTGTCTTTATTTCCAAATGATATCTTAAATTGCTTTCATTTAGCCATCCATCTCAATGAGAGGGTTTGGAGAAGCAAAGCAAACCCCACCTTTGTATTTCTCTCACTCTGCACATACCAAAAAGTGTGTAGCTTCTTAGATTAATGAGCCTACATACATAACTGCCCAGAAATTCACTGACAACTTTTTGGATGTCCCCTTTCAGAAGACAAGTATCCAAAGGCAAATTTATTCCCCATGTATTTCAAATGTGACAAAAACAAAATACTACTTTCAGGTTTAGCTTTCAGCCAACAGGGTACCACCCATTACCTCAGCAATACCTCACCCCCTAAATCAGCTCTGGTCCCACACTGCACTGTGCCAGTTCTCTTCTCTCTCCTGAAGACAGTTCTTTCTATTTTCTGCTTGTATGTTAAGCAACTATTTTTTTTTATCTTCCACAAGATATTAATCTTTATATTGTCTCTATATGTTTCTACCCCTCATGCAGAAATCGGTCTTGAAAATAGCCACTGAGATAAGGACAGTACCAGCAAGCTTCACAAGAAGCCATCATATACACTATTTTAGTTTGTCAAAACAATTAGTGTTCATTTTGGCTTTATTCAGTTAAATCTGCAGTGACTGATCTGTATAAATTATGTATTAGGCTGCCCAGCTGTACTTGTTTATTCATGCATGGACTTGAAGAATTTTCATTTTCTCAGTACAAAAAAGCAACAGCCAAAAAAATTCCCCTGTATTCTAAAATTTAAAGACACTTTCTTCTCAGCCACATTTCTGCTCCATGTTTTTGAAGTTGCTTTCTTCTTCCCCTGCTTATTTCAATTAACCTATTATTTCATTTGCAGTTATCAGCAGCTGCATTTGCATCGGTGGGAAACACATACTGTCACTTTCACCCCTTGCAATTACCTCCCGAGCAAAGCAGTATCAGAGCTAAACCAAATGATGTTGATTTTAAAAGCATCAAAAATCTCATTGTTGGCTGCATTTGAACTCGTGCCTCACTCCAAGAAGGACTGCTTGCAGAAATGTTTACAGTTAAGACTCGCAGTCCTCTCTTTCAAGAACAAAAGTTTGTGAATCAAGAAAGATCATTTTCTGGTTTTGCTCGTGTTTGTAGTCACACACTCCTCACCAGGATGACTGGGTGAAGGGAATGCACGCTGTGGGGGTGGGTGGGATGATATGCTTGTGTGCAGGAGAGAGATGACACAGATTTAGAGAAAGAAAGATCTGCAGTGACCATGTACAGCATCACTTGTCTCTCCGAGACATGGTGTATGTGCAGAATGGAAATTGGGCTGCTGAAGCTGATTCCCTGCAATGACAAAAATGGCAAATTGCACATTCCAACCCAAAGCTACCCTCTGCCAAGCCGGGTTCAGGAACTTGTTAACAGAAGGTTTATGCCAATATTTACAAATCACAGAAAGATGTTTTGGCAGCTCTGACATGCAGAGTAGGGTGGCTCAGTGATGGACAGGCTGAGTGAATGGTGGCAGTGCTCAGAACACAAAGAGACAGAGTTTGTGTCCTCCTAAAGAGCTGGGGAGCACAGCAGAACTTGTAGTTGTTAATAGGAATGCCATTCACTCTCCCAGGTTGTAAGGGCAATTAAAGGGGTCATCTGGATGGCTCCTGAGCATGTCTAGAAAAAAGTATGCTGCTGAAACATCTCCGTAGGGCAGAGTGCTGAGTGGAGAGAGCTAGCTTGGGAAAGGCCACTTCCCAAAGCTCAGCTCAGCTACAACATACCTGACAGGTAACAGAATTGCTCTCATGTTGATTGTGCGTGGTAAAGATTGGGAAATGCAATGTTTGTATTGATCTGCATGATCTCTGTTATAAAAATCCTTTTTTTTTTTTTTTTTTTGTACAGTGAATTCTGCCCCAGTTTTAGTGCTTCAGCAAGGACAAGAGCCCTGCATGCAACCTGCCAGCACAAACACACTGCCAGCGACAGCTCCTTTGGGCTCTGAGCCGCAGGCAGGATGAGCACACAGCCTCTTGTTGTTTCTTCCATCAAATAACATACAAAGCGTTCTGGTGAAAAGACTAAATTTTGCTGAATTAAGTGCTTTAGAACAAGTGGTTTTATTACTTTATAATTAGCATAATTTTCCCCATAGGGATTCTTGCAATTAAATAATTAGCAGTAATGTTACCCAAAGGTGTTCTTTATTGAATTTTAAGTTATTGCCCCTGTTAACGACAATTGACAAGGCTCGGCTTCACAGCGCTCCGTCTCGCCAGGCTGCGGGCGGAACAGAGAGCTGTGACAGCCGGCCCTGAGCCCCGGGCCCCTCCGCTCTCCCCGGCGGGGCGGACGCGGCTCGGGCACCCCGCTCCTCTCGCGTCGTCCCGGCCCCAAGGCCAGCATCCCCGACGGCGCGGGCAGCCCGTTCCACAGCCCTCTGGACCGCGGAGCCAGCGCGCAGCTCCGGCAGGGACCGGCGGGGCCGTCGCGGCTGTGCTCGCTGGCTGCGGGCGGAGCAGCGCAGGGCAGGGCAGGGCAGGGGCCGCCCGGTTTGGGGTGTGCATAGGGAGCAGCCCCCGGGCCGGGCCGGGCCGGGCCAGCGCGCATCGCTCGCGGATCGGCAGCGCCACCCGTCGGGGAGCGGGGCGGAGCGGAGCGGCTCCGGCGGGGCGGGCACGGACACGGGCACGGGCAAGGCTGCCAGGGCTGACCGCCGGTTCCACAGGACACGGCCCCGCCGTGCTCGGGACAAGTGCTGCCGGGCCGCCCAGGGCCGCGTTTTGACTTGGTTTTCTTTTTCTTTATGAATTGCCACTGGCAATTCATAGCGCCCTGTCCGGCTCGGGAGCGCCTTGGCAGCTCTTGCGGGGGGGAAATCCCGGTTTACCTCCCGGTGATCTCGCCTCAAAGGCAAATCCGTAATATGTAAGTCCCTGGTTAAACAAGGGCATTTCCATTTGTTAATTGATGCAATTGCGCCGTGGCGGTAGCGGGCCGGCCGGGCTGCAGCCATCCATCCATCCATCCATCCATCACCGCCCCGCTGACCTGCCACCGCCCCGGCCCCCCGTCCCCGGAGGGACCATCACGGGGCTAAGGGGGAACAAGGGGCTCGGGACTCCTTGGAGAATGGGCTTCGGGCTGCTCTGCGGCCCGTGTTCTGTCCCGGCCCCTGCCCTGCCGTACGCTGTGCGGGGAAAGCTCTGACCCCGCTCCTGCTCTCCGGGCCGCCGCGACGGGCAGCGACGCCGAGGCGGCTTCGGTGCAGGACCGGGGCCGAGTTGAACAGCAGCGCCCGGCCCTGAGAACGGGGGCGAGGTCAGCGAGAAGGGCCGGGGGGCTGCACCGGCCGGGCCCCCCTCGAGAGCCGCTTCCCTGGGTGCTCCCGGCACCGCCGCTGCCACCGGCACCCCTGCCCGGCGGCCGGGACACGCTCGGGCTGGCGGGTGCCGCGATGTCCCCGCTTGATAATTACTCCCCTTTGACAAATTTTGATCGTGTTTAAAAATAAAGGGAAAAAAGACCAACGGCGAGGCACCCCCAGTGCCGCCTGTGACGTGCATCACACACAACGCGGAACGGAGCTGAAACAAGTGCGGGGAGCGGGCGCGGGGCGCTGCCGGCTCCTGCCCGCCGCTGCCGGCAGGGCCGTGACGTCAGCCCGCTCCTCGCCCACCGAGGAACGCTAAAGACCTATAGAGCAGAAAATAATACAAGCAAGCTCCGTATCTTGCAAGCCCTACGTGATTTTCCCCCCCTCTTGGAAAAAGCCCCCTTGCACTTAAACTCTCTATACATGTGGGGCGGCTTTTTAAACTCCCTCTATACAAACATATTTATTAAGAGCGATGGGAAGTGGGGGGTAGCCTATTTTTTTAATCCAGGCACCAACCTCCTCCCTCCCTCCCCCACCCCCCCGCCTCAGATGTCTGGCTGCTTTTCTTAAGTGCAATCATCTATAATTGAGAAAAAAAAAAAAAGCCATACGTGGAAATGTGTGTGTGAGAAGGTGCATCTTGAAGCAGGGTTTAGTTACAATCGATCTTGGGGGGAAAATATTGCCTATGGTCCAAAAATAAGGAGCAACTATGTCCTTCTCTCAGTTCGGATACCCCTACAGCACCACTTCACAGGTAAGGCGAGTGAGCAGCACTCACTTTTGTTTAGATTCTGCTGCTGCTGTCCAGATGTCTTGTCCCCCCCTCCTTTTTTTCCTTCCCTTTCCCTTACTTAGAATATTTTTTTAAAAGGGCACATCTGGAGCCTTTTTTTAAAAAATGTGCGTGTGTGTTTATGTCTCGTTTGTGTTGTGTTAGGCTTAAACAAATAACTCGCAGTGTGCACAGCAAAGGCGTCTAGGAAACCGGTAATTCCCCCTCCTCCCCACCCTTCACCGTTCAGTTTTAAGTGCAACAAACAAATAAAAAAACATAAATCCCAGCTACGAGCGCTTCCCGAGCCCGCGCATCCCCCTCGCACCGTTGCGCCCGGGCAGCGCGGAGGGTGCGCGGGCAGCGGGAACCGCGCTCCGCGGGCTCGGGGCTCCGCTCGCGTTTCTGCGGAACCGGGCTGTGCCGATTCCTCCCTCCTTCCTCCACGGGTCGGTCCTTTTCCTGTGTTTTATTAGGATCTGTCGAGAGGGTTTTTTTTCCCCCCATGCGATTTCCGAAGAACATCCCCCACTCACACCAAGGCACCCTGTATTAACTAAGTCGTAGCTATATCGTACTTGGAGTCACGATTTTTTTTGGTAGAATTATTTATACACCGTAATCACTGCAAGATGTGCCTCCCTCGCTTGGGAAGTTAGCTGTCCCCTTGAAGTTATTGAAATCAAATGCCTTCGATTGCGTTGGCTGACATATTTACTGCTGTGTCTATTGTCAAATTAACTGTAATCGCAACTTTTTGCCTTTAAATCAATGCAGATGGACCGAGCGGGGGCGGGAAGGACGGAGCCTTACGGATCTTATACCTTTTTCGAGAGCAATTATTTCCTTAAAGTTTTGCCTGCTTGATTAATCGTGCCCCCTTCCTAAGAGCTCCTGCTTCCCATCCGGTTTATTTCCCGGTTTCTATAATTAGTTGCTCCAGCCCGCGTTTCCTATCCCCCTCCTCACCGCCCCCCCCCTCTCCGCACACACACAGGCGCGCACACGCTCCTAAATTCCCCCCGATGGGGCTGCCTCGACAGTCACTCGGCGCCGTCCCGCTCTCTCCTCTCCGCAGTTCTTCGTGCCCGCCAGCCCCAGCACGACCTGCTGCGAGGCCGCCCCCCGCTCCGGGCCGGATGCCTCCTCGGCGCCGGCCGCCGCCTCGCTGTGCTGCGCCCCGTACGAGAGCCGGCTGCTGGCGCCCGGCCGCGCCGAGCTCAATGCGGCGCTGGGCATGTACAGCGCCCCGTACGCCGCCGGCCAGGGCTACGGCAACTACCTGCCCTACGGCGCCGAGCCCGCCGCGCTCTACACCGCGCTGGTGAGTGCCCCGGAGGGGAGGACGGGGTGCAACAGGCGGGAGAAACTTCGCGGTTCGCAGTCGGTACCGCGGCGGGGGAGTGGGAGCGGGGCCGGCCCGTCGAGGATGGGGGGCGCGGAGGGACGCGGCTGCCGCGGGGAGCCGGGGGTATGCCGGGCTCTGCTGGACGCCAAACGCCGCCGCTTCCCTTGCAGAACCCCCAGTATGAAATCAAAGACGGCGCCGGCACGTTGCACTCGGGAATCGCGCAGCCCGCTACCTACTACTCCTACGATCATTCCTTGGGGCAGTACCAGTACGACAGGTAAAACCCCTTTGATCAGCGCCCGGCAGCATTAGCATCCCCCTGCGAGGCGGCGGTCGACATCAAACGAGGGGGACGGGGGGGCTCCGACCTGACAAACGTTGTACAAAAGAAACGAGGCGCCCGGGAGCAGCAGACAGCGGAAACCGAAGTTGGGCGGCGATGTCAGGAGGGCAGGGGCAGGAAGGCGGGTGGGCAGGGGCCACATCGGCCTGCGGCCGGGCCGGGGGATTCTTGCCGGACTCCCGCCGGCCCCCCATCCCTAATCATCTCCCAGCAGGTACGGGACGGTGGATTTCGGTGGTTCAGCCAGACGCAAAAATGCGACGCGAGAGACGACGAGTACTCTCAAGACCTGGCTGTACGAGCACCGCAAAAACCCCTACCCCACCAAAGGAGAGAAAATCATGCTGGCTATCATCACTAAAATGACCCTGACGCAAGTGTCCACTTGGTTTGCTAACGCCAGACGGAGGCTTAAGAAAGAAAACAAAATGACCTGGTCTCCCAAGAACAAAGCTGGGGAAGAGAGGAAAGAAGGAACCCCGAGGGAAGAGGATGAATACAGTGCGGAGGGTGAAGGCAGAGGTAGGCGGGAGAGGCAGACAGGCGCCTCCAAGTAGGCTCGAAGTGATTTCGAGGCCCCCCAACTTCCCCGCACCCGCACTAACGCCCTGCCGCCCCTTTTTTCCGCGTGTGTGTCCAAGCAGAGCAGAAGAGCTACAAGGAGGACAAGGACCTGCGGTTCAGCGACCTGGAGGAGGAGGAAGAGGAGGAGGAGGAGGAGGAGGCGGGGAAGCCGGAGAAGGGCCGGACCAGCTCCCTGCAGGAAGCGCCCAGCCTGGGCGCGGCGCTGCCCGAGGCTCCGCGTAGCGATTGCAGCCTGCCCGGCCCCTTCCACGCCTTTCCTTGTGCCAAGGCCCCCGCCGCGGACTTCGCCCCCGCCTCCTTGGCCGGCCCGCCGCCGCCCTACGCGCCCGCGGAGAAGCCGCGCATCTGGTCTCTGGCGCGCACGGCCGGGGCCAGCGCGCCGCGCAGGGGCAGCCCCGAGGGCCGCGGCGCGGAGGGAGGCGGCGGCGCGGCGGGGGAGCAGCCCCTGCCCGCCAAGGCCTTCCGGAGCTCCGCTTTCAGCCTGCAGCCGCTCCCGCGGAGCTGCGCGTCCCACCGCGGCCTGGGGGAGCCGTGCCAGTTCGCGGCGGCGGGCGAAGGTACCCGCGGCGGCGGGGCCGCGGGGACGGGCGGGACCGCGGGCCGGGCCGGGACGCAGGGCGCGGCGTGAGCCCGCCCGCGCAGCGACAGCCCCGGTGCTCGGCCGTGCCCAGGTGTCAGGTGCAGACGCCGAGGCTTCCCCGCTCCAGGCGAGCGGGCAGGGGAGGGCGGCGGGAGCGGGCCGTGCCCACCGCGAGCCGCTTGTGTCTGTGCAGGCTTCGGGCGGGGCGCCAAGGGCGGCCCGGGAGGCACCGAGCTGGGTGGGACGTGCCTGGACAGGCTGCGGACGGCGTTCCGGCCCGTGCTGCGGAGGTGAGGTAGGTGACGGGCCGGCCGCCGGGGTCCCACCTCGCACGAAGCGCTCTCCCGCCCGCCTGGCCCTGGGACGCCGCAGCGGCCCCGGCCTGAGAGCGCTGCGCCAAGGCCGCCGCCTTGCCCCGCTCCCGGAGCTCCCGTCCGGGCGGGGCAGCGACCCGCGGCCACTCAGCGCCAGCTCATCACCGCTTCTCCGTCCCGCAGGGCCGCCCGCCCCATCCCGGGCGCTGGCGACGGGGCTCTGGCTGTAAGGAAGCGCTCGCCCTGACGGAACGAAAGAAACCTGTCCCCGGGCCGGCGGCGGCCTCGCAGCTCCGCCCTGCCCTCGCCGGGAAGGGCCGCCGCGGCACAACGTGCTGCGCACATGGGCCGGGGGCCGCGGCGGGCGGAGCGGCCTTAGGACCGGCGCCTCCCCGCCGCTCGCCTGCCATGTGTTCAGTATTGCCCATTGACGTCTTTGCAAAAAGGAAGAAAAACCCCCACCCTAGTATTTTCTCTTTTCCCTCCACGTCGTGGTTTGTTTCTCCTTTTCCACCCAAACCCGTGCTCTCTGCTCAGCGCCCTGCTCTGCTAAGGGGCACCAGTTCGCAGTCGCTCCCGGGGAGGAGGAGGAGGAGAAGCGGCGCAGGTTACGCCGGACTGTTTCTTCCCCGTCTCTGTACATAGATACCGCTGAAAGTATTTTTCGGAGTCTAATTAACACGGGTGAGCTGAACGCCACGAAGCCGCCGGTGACCTCGGAGCTCTCCAGGCAGGAGCCGGCACAGCCCGGGAGGAGCGGCCCCGGGCACCGCCGCCCGCCCCGGGGCACGGCCGGGGCACCCCCGGGCAGCGGGTGGCGAGCGGGCGGCGAAGTAGGACGTTGTTAGTGGGTCACCGCCGTCAGTCAGTCAAAAGAGCAGTGCTGCACTTTACAGGACAGACGAGAAAGGGAAACCGTATCTCTGCATTATTTCTGTTTAATTAAAAGTGTCATCAAACACTTTGTGTTCGGACTAATAAACCAAGCAGGGATGAGGAAAGAATGTTTCTTTGTTCCTGTCTCTAGAAGCAGTGGCAATAATTTAAATTAATAACTGTGGTAATTAAGAGGTCATCTATAGATCAACCCGATACCTGCTATTTCCAAGTTCACCGGGGTCAGCATTTACATTAAGTCATTTGTGGTCAATAGAGTCCAATGAATTCTGCCTTAATAAATCAGGGAAATCAATCTTGAATATCGAGTAGACTTCTATATGTTTACTAAAGGCTACTCAAGGCGAGTGGGGCTGCATGACTGGGAGCCCCCTGGGTTTGCGACTGGGGAAGCAATTCGTAGGGGAAAGGAGGAGCTGCAGGTCAAAGCAGGCAGACGTGAGGGGGCTGCCCCGGCGTCAGCCGCGGCCCTTCCCGGGAGCAGAGGGCACTGGGAAAGAAGGCAAACTTTGTCGGGCTCTGGAGAATCCGGGGGGGAAAGGGAGGGGAAGGTGAGGGCACACGAGGGCAGCAGGTGAGAGCCCGTGGGGAGCTCCGCCGGAGATGCTGCCCGGCCACGGGGCTTTCCGCACTCCCTGGACAAGAGGCGGTGCAGCAGCAGTCTGTTGCAGTGACCCGAAGCTCAGAGAAGGGGAAATTAAGCTGCGAAAAGATAAACATTATTTCAAGTCGGATTTGAAGGATTAGGGCTTGTAATAAAGAGCATTAGGCCCTTTCGAAGGGTTCTTGCAAGGCGACTTTTCCGCCCACCGGAGAGGACAGGTATTATCTGCCTTGGGAGCACACGTGCAGGCTTCCCACGCGTGTCCGCACGGCAGAGCCGGGCCGGGCCTCCCTCCCGGCTCTGTCCCGTCCTGCCGGGGAGCGACCCGGCTTCCTCCGGTTCTGTTTCCCGCGGCTTTGTTGGAGGCTCCCCGGGGAGGCAGCTCTGCATCTCCCTCCCGAGCTGCTCACGGGACACGAAACCTGCACGGCCCCCGGGGCGGCCCGGAGCTCCCGGAGCTGCCGGCTCTGCCCCGGCCCCGCAATCCCCCGGCTCGCTCTGCCCTCGCCGCCAAAGAGCCGCGAAACCCGCGGGGAGAGGGAATTAATTAGGCGGATGGAGGCCTCGGGGTACCTTTAAGGCAGGCACGGAGGTAACCTGCCGGAGTCTTAAGACTTTTATTTTTCATTTATTACTTTTACTCCCCTTTTATTAAAGGTCAAGTGAGCGAGATGCAGATTATCCCGCCCGCTCAGGACTCCCCTTGCAATCTGTCACGCCGGCAAGATATGTATCGCAAATCTCTCAAAATATAATCTCCGGGAATCATATTCCGAATACTGTTTTGATTAAAAACCAGAGCGGGGATTGATGGAGAACTAATACCGGCAGCGGAGCCTGCGTGCGCCCAGGCACAAAACTAAAATAACGGGCTCGCACGAACAGATTCAGCGCCTCCAATGCCATAATAAACGTATTTAAACCGTCTCTGTCTGAGCTTTGCTACGAGATGGGCTTTTTAATGCCGCTCCTCTGGGAATTGAACCCGGGTTGTCCGGCGGAGCGGGGGCAGCGGGGCTGTGCCGGGCGGGCTCGGGGAGATGGGGCCGGGGCGGGACGGGAGCCGGGCGCGCCAGGTGAAGCCCCCCGGAGCCGGGGCACCGCAGCAGCGCACGCACACACATACACACACACACACAAACACACACACGCACGCACACACACACGTACACACACAGATACACCCCCACCCCAGCCCTCCCGGCACCCCTCCTGGCTCCCCAGGGCCGGGTCTCCCCCTCTCCGCAGCGGCGGGGACGCGCTGGCAGCAGCCCCGCAGCTCCGCATCGCCCCCCAATTAGCGGCCGCGGGGGCGGCCGGGGGCGGCTCGCTGTCGCGTCCCCCGCTGGGGTGGGAAGTTTCTAAAACAAAGTCGCCGGGCTAATGGCCCCGGGCGGGAGCGGCGGGGCCACGCACACTCCACTGCGCCCGCTCAAAGCCAGCGCGACCGCGGGGCCGCCGCCGCCTCCGCCGCGCTCGCTAATGAAGTTTTGTCAAAGACAATTACGGGCCCGGCGGGGGCAGGAGGCCGCGATGAAAAGGCGGCTTTGTGCGGCCGAGACGGCGCGGCTCCCCGGGCACCCCCGGCCCTTCCTGCGCCCCCGCGGTGACCCCCGCGCCCGGCCCGCTCCCCGCGGGGACAGCGGCCCTGCCGCCCGGCCCCAGGTGAGGCACAGCCGGGCTGCGGTCGCCACCGAGTGCCCAGAGCTGAAGGTCGTCAGCCCGATCCATCGAGGGCCGGAGTCAGCCCCGAAAAGTGAGGGCCGAGGCAGCGGGCAGCCGCTGCTTCCTCCACACACCCCTGGCTCAGGGTTTCTGCCCCCTGTCCACCTCCTTCCCCAAAGAGGGGCTGCTGCAGAGGATTCCTGCTTCCTCCACACACCCCTGACTCAGAGTTTCTGCCCCCTCTCCCCCTCCTTTCCCCTGCTTCATCGTTGTTGCATTCAGCAATTGGGAGAATCCGTCCAAAAACTGTCAAACGATCTGGCTAAATCTGTTTAAATATACACTGGAGAGACATGAGATTGGGGTCTTGGACTGCAGCTGCCTTCAGCTCTATCTGAGCCAGAGGAGGTGTGGGAGAGCGGGACAATCACCATCCCTCAGCACCTTCCCCGAACTGCCAGCACTGGCTGCTGTCCTCCATCTCAGCTCCCTGGTCACCTCCCCTCCCTGCCATCCCCACCAACGTGGGCAGCACAACACACCCTGGCACTCTCCTGGAGAGGACAGGGAACCATTTCTGAGTTGTGAGAAAGTCTGGACAATACACGTGACCAGCTAGGGTGCTTCCCAACCTTTGAAGCACAGTCCTCCTTTCAGGAACACAAGAGAGGCAGACCCTTCCTTTGCTGCTGCACAAGCACATGAGGAGAACAGCCCTGGCACTGAAATGGTCCAGACCCCTCACCCCCAGATCCTGGCTGCTATTTGCCTGTTATCCTGTTCCCCTACAGGTTTCCCATCCCACAATGAAGGGACAGATTTTACTGCCTTTGCAGCAGCAATTAGTTCAAAATGATCTCAAAAACTGCACAAGCAGCTGCCCAGGCCAGGTGTCATTTCAGGATCAAAGCATCTGTTAGAGGAAAATTATTTTTGCCATTGTATTGCTTTTTTTTTTTTTACCTACTGTTCATCTGAAAATAAATTACAGGCCAGAACAGGTGGATAACATTCTGGAATGATTTAATGATTTATTTAATCTGGATTCTCTTTCAATCTACTTAGCAGGATGAATACTTTTTTTTTAGCCTGAATCCAAAAGCCTGTCTTTTCATCTAAAGAAGAGAAAATACCCTAAAACACTGCTCTGCTGCTGTCAAGGTGTACTCCCCACTGCTGCTGCTAAACCAGTGGTAATGTCTGCTGTGCTAAAGGGCCTGAGGGGAAACCTCAAGAAAACAGAGCCAATTTAATTTTTGTTGTTGTTGTTGTTCCTTGCCATCTTCCTAGTGCTTTAGATATTATTTCCCTTCCTGGGCAGTGTTTGGGTAATAAAAGAACTGATTGTAGTGTTCAATCACTGCCCCTTAAAGGGTAAGAGGACAGCTCCCTGACTCTCCCCTCCGGTTAGGACAGCTTTGTGTAGCACTGGCTGGGAGTGGGGCTGGAATGGACACACTTGAATCTTCTGCTGCAAACACCCATGGATCCACTGATACCAAACAGGCCAGGAGCAATTCCCTCAGGCACATTCACGCAAGGCTTCAGATCCCAGGAGAAACCTTCCTTCTTGAGAAGCCATGCTTTTGCTAAGAAGGGATTAGCAAAACCATTGCTCACTTACTTAGATGTGAATTTCTGATGTTTGGTTTGAGCTGGAAGATGTTTTATGGGGCAGATACTCTGAGAACCTATAAAGTGCTGAAATTCATGGATTAACTCCCTGGATGGCTCAGTTTGGCACTCTAGTGGCAAACTAGATGGTAATGCAGATGTGTGGAGGGGGAAAGGAGCTGGAAAAATGCTTTAGATATGGGGAAGGTTACAGGATTTTGATAGGTAACGCTGCCAGCATGTTTCTACCACATGTGCCTATCCACTTTAGTTTAATGGACTATATTAAGGTTTTAAACTTGCTCTAGGCCCATCAGACTCAGGTATGTGCACCAGTAAAACATTTTTTGTTGTTTTGTTCTAGATTCTTTTCTTATTTTATTTTTTTTTTTAGTTCAGCATAGCTCAAAGTCTGAGTTTGCTGGTAGTTAAGTCCCGAGTTTGTGCTGTGGCACCAACTCACTCATGGTGAGATATGTTTGGAGGAATTTCTGTTACCAGACAAGACAGCCAGGCTGGTGAACCTGCCAGCCCAGCCCCAGACTGCCTGGGGTGGAAGAGAAGGGGCTTGGAAAGATTTTACCTGTCAGCCCTCACAGTGAGGATCCCCTGAGCCACACAGGCTCTCCAGTAAACCTGGCCTACATGAACAGGCCTCCAGGGTAAACATGGGGCATGCAAAAGCTAACTCCAGTTTTTAAACAAAATTATCACCTCCACTTGCCTAGGATGATTCACTCAAGTGGATTTGCTTCTTAATTTCAAACACACAACATCATTAATGTTCAACATCTAAAAGATGGCCTCCACAGCCATCTGCTTGGTGGAACATCTTAACTTCATTGAACAGCTAAGAAACAAACAGTGATGGGAGTTCACAACCAATCTCACTGCTGGTCGCTAACAGAGAAATCAAACATCCATATTGCCATGCTCAAGTTTTCTCCATGCAAACCACACGAGGCACAGGGAAAGGAATGGATTAGGTGCCCAAGGAAATGAACAACAAGGAGCTCTGAGTCAGCAGCCTGCCAGGGATTCGTGCTGCGCACTTAAATCTTGTTTATCTGAGCATGTGCTCTGCAGCTCTGCGGCCACCATCTGCAGTTTGCTCTGGGGAGCTCTGGCAGCCTGGTCAGCAGCCCAGCTGGTGCAAGAACGACTGCTGCATGTCCTGCAGGTGGGAACTGCTGCATGCCCTGCAGGTGGGAACTGCTGCATGTCCTGCAGGTGGGAACTGCTGCATGCCCTGCAGGTGTGTCATTGCTGCATGCCCTGCAGGTGTGTCACTGCTGCATGCACTGCAGGTGGGAACTGCTGCATGTCCTGCATATGGGAACTGCTGCATGCACTGCAGGTGTGTCACTGCTGCATGCACTGCAGGTGGGAACTGCTGCATGCACTGCAGGTGGGAACTGCTGCATGCACTGCAGGCGGGTCACTCACTGCTGACAGACTCAGCCCTGCCTGCCAGGGCTGTTCTGCAGTGCCAGAGTAGCTGACCTTTGCTGGAGCTCAGTACTGAGTGTGGAGCACGAGTGTCCCTGACAGAGCAGCTGCAGGGCAGCTCCCCAGAGTGAGAAGTGGGTCATTTGTTAGACCCACAGGACCACAGGAGAAACAAAGCTCTTCTCAGAAGTGTTAGTGGCATGAGAGCTGAGATCATGTTAAGAGTGGACCATTTGTGAAGCGTTTTATCAGCAACAAACCAGTTCCTAGCCCACAGTCCAAACCCAGCAGGAATAAGGCAGGACAGCTGATTTTGCTTTGGATAACAAGTAAACAAGAGGAACAGAAGCAGAAACAACTGCTCCTGTGAGACATGTGGTTCCAGTCCTGGCTGGGTACCAAGCCTGACCATTACCTAACCAACACCTAAGGCAGCACTGTTCCAGGGCACTGTTTCATATTTATGAGATCTTTCCTTTGCATGTACAGAGAGATAATTCTAAAATGGCCCACAGCCATCTGGGCAGTGAGGAGATGAATGAAGGAGTCTCTGTGAAACCACAAAACCTGGACAGCCCGCAATGGTAAAAATTGAAGTGTCAAAACTCTCCTCAGGCAGCAGCAGTTCTGCTGTCTGGTTATCCTCTGGGCATTTATTTGCCTGTTCCCTCACAAAGAAGGCCAAAACCTCTGTACAGTAGCCTTGCTGGCAGAGGGGAAGGTGGTTCCAGCCACGCATATATCCTTAGCTCCCTTACCCTGCCATTACTGCTTTGACTTCAGGACCTTCAGCATGAGCAAGTGTTTCTATGCTGTTGCCATTTAAAAGCAGGCAAGGGCTGCAGTGCCCACGATGTGTCAGGACACCTGCAGGTTCCTGCTAAGCAGGGCTTTGCGCCCAACCCCAACATGGCACAACATCCATGGCTACATGGGCAGGGACACCCTGCAGCACACACATCCACAGCAGCATGTAAAACTAATCACACACATCAAATTACTGACTTCTGGAACAGATAAATGTATGCTGAATACTCCTGTGAACCTTCAACATTCAGAGGAATCTAGATAATGGAGATAATGCAACAATAGCTGCCTTAGCTGAGGGAAAGGGAGTTTCTACAGGCAGGAATTCTGATTTCCAGCTTCTCACTATCTGTCAGAGCAGAGCTGATACACCTCCTGCTTCTATTTCATCATACCCTTAGTGAATGCATCTCACTACATCCAGGGGCACATCTGCCTAGCAAGAATTACAATTTACCTGTAGAAAAATCAATTGCCAGTAAAACTCTTCAAGTATCATCCAGAATTCAGAAATGTAACACATATTACTCTTCTTCCTGAGCTTTCCCATAAAATATCAGCTTGCTCAGTATTCTGTGGCAGGAAATTAATAAAACGTGTCCTAGTTGCTCTCAATTACAGCAATAATATAACCTCATTTGCTCTTCATACACATTTAAAAATCAGGCTACAAATACAATTCAAGGTATTTCGTAAATGGAGCAGATGTAATTACAGTGTGGGAGTGTAGTCTCAGGGACAATTGTACAATTCCAAAGTTAATAACAAAGATTTTCTCTAAGTCACTTTTCACCCCAAATCCTAAGGCTCATTGTGGGCTGCACCACCTCTAGCTCACTCAGCATGCCATTGAGATCAGTTTAACTTGCTCAAGAGTGACATTTTAAGGGCTGGGGAGCACCAGGAGGCATCAATGACCTGGGGATCCTCATTCCCTGCAGAGCTGCAGGCTCTCTTTGTGCAAAGATGCCCAAATCTGAATCCAAGGGCTCTCAGGAGCATGATGCAGTGCTTGCCTCTCACTGCCCCTTCTCTGCTGGCCTCAGGTCAAACCTCTCACCTCCTGTAAGAGTGATCACAAATTAGCACTCCCTAATAATTAGTTAGGAAATTCAGTGCACTGCAATGTTTCATGCACTCTGGTTTTGTGGGCTTCACTGATGCTGTGCTTGCCCTGCTGAGAGAACCCCAGTGATGTCTGTGGGCCTTTCCTTGGGTGCTGTGGGGCTGTCACTGCAGTTACACCCAAATGCCAGGTCTGTGTTTTTCCTTGTGGCAGCCCAAACAGCCTGGCCATGAGTGCAGCAGTCTGTGCAAGGATCCTGAACATCATGGTGAGTTCCCTCAGCCTCTCCCCAGAGAAAGCTCTGGGCAAGCTGGGTTTTGTTCTTCAGAATAAAACTTCTGGCCTGATTTCTTATGGCAACAAAACTCCTATAATCATTGTGGGAGAATGCAAACATCTGCCTGCCATTGCATAATTTCTTAAATTAACCAGCCTATCCCAGCAATCCCTGGCATGAGGATATGTGCACTCTGGCCTCCATCTCAAATAAAAGGAGAAAAAAGTTTCTCCCATTGACAACCAGAACAGTTTCAGAACTCTCTTCCTCTCCAGAGAAACCCAGGGCACCTTTGCTCCCAGGTCAGGCCATATGCTCAAGTGCCTGAGGCCCAGAGGGATTAATTCCAGCCCTGAGGTTGTATTTGTCCTCTGTGGTCACCCAAGCTGGTTAGAAATAAATGTTTGTTTCTTTTTCCCCCAGAAAAAATTGCTATGAGTGATCATGCAAATCAGAAGTGCTGTGCACAATTGAAAACACAACCCAAAAGCCATATTTATACAAACTTGTGGTGGGTTAATACCAGGATAATAGTACATTTCAAAGGACTAAAATGATTTTTCAACAAGAATTGAGATCAAGAGTAGGGGAAAGACAGAAGAGAACAAGAAACAGAGTCCCCCAAACCAGAGGGTGCAGTGAAATCTCTGCTAGAGCTCCCTTGTGTTCATTCAGCCTTCCAGCCAGGTATGCCAACGTGCCCATAAGGCTCTGCTAGTGATGGCAATTAGTCCAAAGCCTGGGTCACAGTTTTACCCATATGAAGCTGAGAGAAAACCTAGATATTTTCCTCCATCAGATGTCAGGAGAAGTTGGCCTGGCCTGCCAGCTCCCACCATGCTCACAGCAGGTTAATTGCACCCTGGCAGCTGAAGAGAGCAGCACTGCAGAGAGGTCCTGCTTAGGGCATTGCAAATGGTTTGGGGTGTTTGCTCTGAGGTATGGTTTCAAGAGAGCTGCTTGGGTTTAGAAGTGATCTACCTGTTTATTATATTGATAAATGACACATTTTTCCTACTTGATTTGTTGGGGACTGAGTGACCTGGCAGTAAAACTGACTTGATATTGCCACTTAACTCTTATTGATGTCTTTTCTGGTTCGCCTTTTATTTGCATAAATGAGAAACAGAAAGGCACCATTATTCTTTAACAGGATCACAGGGGATTCCCTGAGGAAGGCTTATAGATGTTGCAGACACACATCTCCCCAGGTATCAGAGCAGTCGCAACTTTTGTCCCCTCCCTCCCACAGCCCCTCTCAGTGACCCCTTGGCCAAGGCAGAGCTGACAGGCCAGCAGTGTTTGCTCAGCCACAGGTCTGACACTTTAACACCTGAGTTTTGTGGGCAGGAGCAAGTGAGAGAACATTAAATTATGATTTTTGTAATTAACCATTAAAAAACCATGAGACCGACCTATAAATATATAACTGCAAACCTTATGAATGGGCATTTTTATAAATGAAAATGTGATGCTTTCTTATGATAGAAGAGGCAAGAAAATGGTTTTTTTTCAGAAAAACAGAAAGACTGCAAGCACAGGGTTGCACCTTGGGGTTTTGTCTCACTCTTGCAAAGATTAAAACAATATTCTACAGCTGCATTTCACTTTACCTTATCTTAAAATAAAACCAACCCAAAACTGAGGACCAAGTTTTGTTGCTTAATTCCACAAGGAAAAACACCAGTGAATATATTAACATCACCTTCATGTAAGTGAGACTTAGACCAGGAGGGGTCTTTGACAAGGTCAAGACAAAACCTTCAGTCTGTCTCAGAAACCCAGTCACCACCATAAAATTCTGGTAAATGACCCTTAATGCTCCAGAATTTAAACCACTTCACATTCGGATCCTAGTACTCACTGACATCTCTGCAAAAATCTTAGGGAATTAAATGCAGGATGAAGATAACAAATTAATTATCTTAATCATTGAGATCAATATTTTCCTATTCTTTGCACTGCACAGTAGTGTTAAATACATACACTTCTCTTTAATTTTATCAGACAGCTCCAAAGTCTTAAAAGAAATTACAAGTGTCTTTATAATTCATAAGATTATTTTTCCCATAAGGCATTTCTTTTCCTTTTGTTTATGTTTGGGAAGGAAACATCAGTAGTACAAAGAAATGGTGCTGCACAGAAAAACCTACCCCAAAAGAGATCCCGCAAAACAACAAAAGAAATAAACACAACCAGGAGGAGAAAATTCTGCAAGGGGGTCCCTGGTGGAAAGAAGTAAAATAGAAAAACTCTTATATTTTTTAATAGCCAGAAATCCTCTCTTTTACTGTTTCTTTCAATTTGAGTCCTCTCATCTAGGATCCTCTTTTTGTTTTATGCCAGCATTTGAAGCAAGCTCATTGTTTTTCTTTGCCAGGTGCTGGAGTAGAATTCAGGGACACAGTCCTGCACTGCTGGTCCTGCACTCCTTGTGCTCCAAAGGTCACCTGGTTCCAAAATCAGACCCAGGATTTGAAAAAGACAAAACAAACAAACAAACAAACAAACTCAAAGAAAATTAACCCCAAAGTTTGTGCATGTCTTCCAAGGAAATTAACTTTTCTCCTGACCCATTTTTCTGTGTATGTGTGCCCTGTACTTATGGAACAGATGAGTAATAAGGATTGTGGCCTATAAAAATAGCAGAAGACAGGAAGAAACAAACTCTGTATTTACCTTCACATTTATAAAATTTTAGTATTTATGGATAAACCAGAATTGTTTATGGACTGGGCCAATATGGAAGTTTTGGCTGTTTCTAACTCTCATCTTTGAAAAGTTTGCAATGAGTTTAAAAATGTTTAGAAGACCTGAGCAGGCTCCCCCAGTCAGTTCACTGTGCAAGCAGAAGCTGTCTCAGGATAGCAAGACGACCACATTATTTTAATATTCTCTGCCAATTTGCTTGATCCTTTTTGGAGACACCAAACCCCATCAGACACTGATTTACCAAGAAGAACAGAACCAGTGGACTCTTGCTCACCCCCACTTTTGCTTTTTCTGCTTTTAAAAAATAGCCAAACCCCAAGAATATTGGAATGGAATATATTTCCCCCTCAGCAGGCAGCTGACACACAGCTGAGCCCTCACCAACTGCATTTTCCTGGTGACAGAGCCCTCTGGGCTCAGAGGTGTCTCAGGACCTGCCAGTCTGTCTGTCTGTCTGTCCTCCACAGCAGCAGATTGTCCTGGTGACTAAACTACAGGCAGCCCATCAGCTCTGTCTCTCTAAGGCCTAAAATCCCTCCTAATTAATCTTCAACTGAGAAAGAACACCCACCCAACAGCAGAGCACCACGATTAGGAAACCAGCAGAATCCCTGGCTCCCTTTTTGGAACATATTTTGAAAGATTGAAGAGCACCACCCTCTCCAAAGAACCTGAGCAGAGAAGAGCAGGAGGCTGTGGCTGAGCTCAGTCTGCCCTGCAGCAGGGAGACAGGATTCTGTCTGATTTGGCTTGGTAACGCCAAGAGAGGCAGGATTCTGTCTGGTTTGGCTTGGTAACGCCAAGAGAGGCAGGATTCTGTCTGGTTTGGCTTGGTAACACCAAGGGAGGCAGGATTCTGTCTGGTTTGGCTTGGTAACACCAAGGGAGGCAGGATTCTGTCTGGTTTGGCTTGGTAACACCAAGGGAGGCAGGATTCTGTCTGGTTTGGCTTGGTAACACCAAGGGAGATGTCATAAGGCTGCCCACCACGTGCAGGGCTGCCTCCTGCAGCTGTCCTTTCTGTCTCCATTGCCTGTGTTGCTATGTGAACTGGATTAAAGCCAGCACAGATGCACTGCACCCAGTGCCACACTGAGGGCTCCTGGAAGGGCTTGGTCAGCTCAGATAAACCAAAGGAGAGAGAGAAAGCACAGTGCAGCCCAGCCAGGTGCCACAGAAAATCTGGACAGGCTGCAGGAAAGGAAAATAGGAATAGAAGGACTAATAATAGAACAGAATTAAGCACTAGATCAGATGATCCACAGATAGTAAATTCTCCATTTCTCAACACCTCCAAAACAAAACTGTGTGTCTTTCCAGAGGGCATATTCCAGCAGTTCCATCCAGCTACCAGAGCATCATTGAGCCCACAATCGATACAGGGAGAAAAAGAGAGAATCTGACTGTCCTTCCTTGCCTTGAAATGTCCACAAACCACACTCTTTAGGAAATCAATTTCCCTTCATTACAGGCTGTAAGTTTTTGTTTTTGTTTTTTTTTTTTTTGTTTCTTTGGTTTTGGTGGGGTTCACGTCTCAGTCAGGGACCTGCATGTATATGACAAAAAAGCAGCACCCCACACTCATTCGAGTTCAGTAAAGACTACTCTAGGGGCAATTATTGCAGAGTATTTTCCACTGTAAGCTGTGCATGCAGTTTGATGGATAGTTTTGCAAGTATTGTAGCACAAGCAAATAAATGGCAGAAATATCTGCAGAAAGAGTGGTGCACAAGCACAAAATGAAAAACCTGAAGGAAGGCAAGTTCCAACTGCATAGTTTTGCCTATTTGCCCTGGAGTTATATTTAGCCATGCAGAGAAAAAAAAAAATCTAAACCAATTGTTTACTGCTCAGACGACAGCCTATTAAAATGGCCCTTGTTACTACAGCAATAGTACATATTTACAGGGATTGGGGCTGATTTTGATCAGCCATACCAAGCCATGTCTCAACCCATTTCATACTGATTAGAGTCTGGTCATATTTTAAGTGTCTATGAAATTATGCAAATGGAATCTGTACCAGAAAATCAGATTGCCCGATAATTGACCATTAATCTTTGATAAAAGTTTAAAAAAATTAGAGCAATCAGAAATCAGCTTAGCGTTCTGTCTCTTGGGCCTTATTTTGGTCTAGTAAGTCTGTACACTAAGCTGATTTCTGATTGCTTTAAGTTGTAAAAATTGCTTTTTAACCCACGGATATCAATGAGATTGCACCTGGTGTAAGTCGGGGCTGAATTTGATCCGCTGTGTGCCTTAATCACAGTATATTTTTGTTAAAACCCAGTATTTGTGTGGATCTGTAGATACTGATTTGTTCAAGCGCACGATAATCTCCCCCTAAGCCCGTCAGAATACAGCAGGTTAATAATGCTGTAAGTAGAATCCAATTTATTCATAAAACACCGGAACGCTTTAACCAAACTGTTCTTTTGTGGCCGGCCCCCTCCCGCCCGGCTGCGGCAGACAAAGGCTCCTGCTGCAGCCGGTGGGAGCAGGGCAGGACAGTGGCCTGGTGTCTGTCACCCAGTGTCTGTCTGTCCGTCCACTGGGCACAGGGTCCCTCTCCATCCTCTGCAGAGCACAGCCAAGGGCAGCTCCTTCCAATCCCGCAGTCCCCAGTACCTGCTTTGGGAGCAAACTGTTGTTCCACATCCATCCCTGTTGTTTTGATAAGTGCCCCAACATTTTTGGTGGCAGCAGGAGTGCCTAATCCTGTGACAACATTCCAGCCCATTAACATTATCTCTTAATTAGCATATATAGCACTTGCTGGGTGTTTATCGGAATTCAATGAGCACATGCTGCAAAACTTCCTTTCCTCTGTGACCAACAAAGTAAATAAAAATCCCTCATGCTTCAGTCATAAGTTGGATTTGCTTTGTACAGACTTGAGGAAAGCAAAGTCTTTTCTGTTTAAGGACTCCCTGTGCAAACTGTTCCCATGAACTTTGGAAAACTCCACCTATTTGATCTTCCCTTTGCCAGCATTAGGAGCCTTTGCCAGGAGTCACATTGTGTCACACTCTGTGTCACCTCAGCACAGGGCAGAGATGATCTTACAGCCAAGGGCACTCCAGCCCAAGTATGAAAAAGGAAGAGAGAGTGACAGAGGGACAGACATCAGCCCTAATAAGGAAGAAATAAAACCATCCTGGCCAAAATGACAGAACCATCCAAACCATTACAAAGGGATTCAAGCAGAAGGGGACAGCCAGGTTATCTCTGATTAAATCAGAACGAGGGTGGTTTATTATGGATCTTTGATTTTTCATTAAGCTGGATTTTAGGATATTAACCAAACGTGCATGTACAATTCTGTGCTGCTCATCTGTATGCAGAGGGCTGTTCACAAGCCAGGGGCACATCCCACCCTTCTCCCTTTTCTTACAAGGAATGGAGGCAGCTGGAAACAGCCAGACCACAGGGGGGTCATTGCTCACTTCTTCAGGACATTTACTTATACTTACTTTTGCCCCATGACAATTCCTCTTTCTAGAACTCCTCTCTGCACTCCTGCTCATAAACAGGAATTCAAAGCTGGCAGGTTCCACAGCTGTCTGTGCTGCCATCCTCACAGGGCAGGTTCCTGATATGCATAAGTTACCCTTGCACAAACACATGCTGACTGCTGTGGAGGGCCCTCCATCATCCCTGGGGAGGGGAAAAACAGCCAACCTGCAACACAGGCTTCAGATTCCGCCAAAATTAAAAGTCTTTGATAAAATTACTGGTTAAGATCATTAATAAAGTGAACAGATTACTGGGAAGGAGGTCCATCATTCAAGGTGCTCTGGGATTCATAGGAAATAAACCACCCAGCATGCTTTAATTCAACTGAGTGATTGTGGGTACCACAGTGAAAACATAAACCCAAAATCTATGCCCTGCTTTACACAGGGGACTAATCTAGATGCTCATAACATTTTCTCCCAGTATAATAAAGTTTGCTGATGTGATGAAATTTTTTTAAGAAATAGAAATCCAATGACTTTCAGCTCCCAGGGATGTTGCAGTAGGAAGATTGCAACAAGCTGATAGGGATCCAAATGTTATACAGCTGTTACAAATCTTACACTGCTGCTAGAGCTGTACCCAAGAACTCCATCACACCTAATCAGCAATGGTAAGCTGTGGTGATGCATCCATACCCCTCTCCCAGCCTCTTTTTAAAAGAATTGTACCATTACAGGCATTTTCCGGCAGCATATTCTCATGTGCACAATGAAGACTATTAGGAAAACCTCTGCCAAATACTCCTGCAACCTCAACACCTTAGGGGGAGGCAACTAATTTACAACCACTTTCTCCATTCTCATCAACATCACATTCATATCCTACTTATGCTGGATTTCTCCTTCATGGAACTGTCTGCTCAACTCAACAGCACTTGGACTATGCACAAAATAAAAAGTGACTGTCTTGCTAATGATTTTACAGTGCTTAGGTGACTAAAAGACAATATAAAGCAGTGCAAAATGAGATGGTGCAGTGAGAAAGAAGGCAGTTGAAAAGTGAAGTTCCTTCATCCCTTCATCCTGTGGCACGCAGCAAGAATCTCCTGGATTGCTTCTGCTGACCATATGAAAACTAAAGTTATGAGCGTGTGTGTGTCCACACACAGAGCATAAAAATCCATCTCCAAATGCTCAGACATGGCAAAAATACCTCTCTAGATGTGGATGGAAGTGTTGCCACACACACACACAGTCAAGGCTGTTTCTCCTCAGGCATCTCTTGTCCTGTTCCAGGGCCTGGCCTCATCTGGCTTGACACAGCGACTTGCACAAGCTGCCCTCTGTGAGCAGCCATTGCTGTCCAAGTGTTTAACTGTGCAATTCATGATTCTGCTCTTCCAGGTATTTTATCAAGGGAACAAAGCCCTCATCTAGAACTACTCCCTACTGACAAAGCACTGTAGCACCACTGAGGTGTGGATTAAGGCAAAATTAAATGTGCTTCAAGATTGTTCTTCAAGATTGTCAGGGAAGCATTCCTGGATTAGCAATGTGATAATCTGAATGCTTCAAACTTTAATTTTTTTCACAAGACAACCACTTCTTGCTTGGTTGTTTGTAGGAATATGTTTGCTGATCCCTGACCTGTGCCAGTGACCCAGAGGTGCTCTGGCCTGGGATGTTCCCCCACCTGCTACAGCAAGACCATGGAAGTAGCAGAGCTATTGAAGAAAGCCTTGCTAGAAGAGGGGGAAAACACCAGACTATAAAGTGAAATTTGACAGCCATAGGAGAAGGTTCTCTGGATTTAGAGAAATCTGCTTGGCAGTGAATATGTTAACAGTTGACCGTAACTGCTTGGAGAGAAGCAAGCTGCTTGGATGCTGGCAGCAAAAATCCTGCTTTATCCAATTCCTACTGTGCCAAGCTCCTCCACCCTCTCTCAGAGCAGCACTTAGACAAATGCCAACATTTTAAAATTAAATGGCCCCATCATTATTAATTCATTTGGTATTCATTGTAATGACATTAATCATAGTAAACTGCAGCAGCTTTATTACACATGTAATGTGTACTTTCCTAGAATTTCCCTGTAAAATCTTTAACATTGCTAACAATGTAAAGACAATGAGACATTACAACCAAGCAAAACAATAATAAACACACAACTCAATAAATCATTATTCTGCCCACAAGTATGTTAAAAAATAAACTCATTTCAAAACTAGAGGAAAAAACAACATGCAATAAGTGACATCAGTGAGTTTGAGGCTTTTGGTTGCAACATAGAAACAAAACAGCATGCTAATATGACATTTACAAATAATACCTAACCACAGCCTAATTAACTTATTGTGTGCTGACTAAACTAGCATACATATTATATTAGAAGAAAAACACTTATTTGTTCTGTTGCTAAGAAACTTCAGACATTTGCATATTTAACAAATTGTTAGAGTGTTTTTAACCAGAACCCATCACTATTTATAAAAGACAAATTTAAAACATGAGATCAAAGACACAACATTAATTTTTCTTTTGTCGACTGTCTTTGTTCAATAGCTCAAAGAAGCAGTTTTATTGCTGGCTGATACATAATGAAACATCTGGTATTATTCTGAATTACAGTGGAACCCACTAATAGTCAAGGGCTTTTCTTTATTTCTCAGGCACCAGCCAAAGTCCTGTAGGGACCAATCCAGCAGCCCTTGTGGAACATGCCTTTGAAATCCTTGCAAGGTTTTTCTGAATAAGGAGTTCAGGAATACCACTTTTTTTTTTTTTTTTTTTTTTTTTTTTCCTTTTAAAGCCTCCAGATGTCAGCCAGTTTTAATTGATCCTGTAAGCTGTGCAAGAGCAGGAAATGAAAGCACAATCTCAGGGAGCAAGGCAGTGAGTAAAGCCTGAGGGTTCTCCACTCTCTGGGAGATGATTCTGGACACTGTGCCTATGGGCATTCATCCAGAGCAGCTCTGGGTCACTGTTCTACACCCTGGGCAGGGTGTTTGCCAGCTCACCAGGGGTCAGTGCAGTGGCCAGCAGAGCCTGAGCTCCCCTGTGCATCCAGTGAGCCCAGGAACCAGGAGGAGCCTGGCCCAGCTCATTGTGTGTGTGCTCCATGTGCCCTGAGCCAACACAGCCACCTCCAGAAACTCTCCTGGCCTGTCCCTGCCCTGCTCTGCCACCTCCAGAAACACTCCTGGTGTGTCCCTGCCCTGCCACCTCCAGAAACACTCCTGGTCTGTCCCTGCCCTGCCCTGCCAGCTCCAGAAACACTCCTGGCACATCTCTGCCCTGCTCTGCCACCTCCAGCACATGCCAGGAGGAGCAGGATGAAAAAGGAAAGCAAAGAGACTCTGGAAGGAAATACGGAAACTCAGAGAGGTGTGAAAAAACCAAAGTAATCTTAAATTTGCTGTTTCTGGGCTACTTAAAATGGAGAAGGCATCATGTTGAGCTAAAGTTCTCCTCAAAAAGCTGCCACAGGGACTGTCATCCCAGAGCTCTTTTTCCACCTACCTCAGTGTCCACCATCATCTCCCTTTCAGGTTTTTTTGTTTGTTTTTTTTTTTTTTTAACCTTTCTAAAGCTCCCATCCAGTCACAGAAATAAAGGTGTAAAAGAGCTTAATGATATTTTCACTTGTTCTCCCTCCCTTAAATAATATTTCTACGATCCAACTCCATCTGCACAATGGATTTACAGCTCTTTATTGCCAACATGGTAAAAGAACTTCTTCATATCAACTTTTCCTATAAACTTCTTCATACAACCAGTGTGAGTGAATGGCCTGGTGAGGGACACTGCTTATTAGACTTTTTTTTCCACTAGTTCTTGCATGCCTTAGGTAGAATTTGAGTTTAGGTATGCCAGAGCAGTGGAAGGAGGTCTGAAATATGTTGTCCTAGCGACAGCAATGTAGTTTATTGCTTCTTGAAAAAGGAGTGGAATGCCAAGCTGCATTTAATCAACTTTCAAGGAAAGCCAAAAATCAAATTTCTTTAAGATTAGTATCAAATATTAGGATCCTTTCCTCCTAGGGTAATAGTGTCCAGTGGAAAAAATCTCCCAGAGAAAAACAGAAAAAATGGAGGCAAAATCTGATTATAAATTTAAATGCATTCTGTCAATTTAGGGCTTAAGCAAGGAGTGTTCTGGGTCTGTAGAGGGTTTGTGAGCAGGTCAGACAGGGGCTCCTGCCAGGCTCTTCAGAGGAGCCAGTTCCTTCACTGGCCTCTGCAGGGAACAGCACAGAGAACTCTTGCTGAGACAAAAATCCATCCCTGCATCCTGATGGGTAAAGAGGGAAAGTCCCCATTAAAGCACAGGGTCTGCTTCAGAAAGGTAGAACTGAGACTCCAATGGAGAGCAAAAGGAAAAATCCTTAGTGACTGCGGCTGTGGGCACTGGGACAGGATTACACAGACCTCAACACGTGCTCACCCCGCCCCAGCTCTCCACCAGCTGCATTCAACTCTCAAACGTGGAACCTAAAGCTGTCTGGGTGCTTTTAACATATCCTCTGAGTGTGAGTGCATAATGCATTTTTAATGGGGGGCAGCGCTGCAGGGCCAGAGCAAAGTGGTGCCACCAGGTTTTTCCTAGAACTCTCCCTCTTTCCTAGAACTCCTCCAGCTCCAGGCTAAGGGCACTGTGCACAGAATTACCAGAAAAATCACAAAATGCTATTTGAACTTTCACATTCTGATGCCATGCAAAAGTGGGTCACCAAAGTCCTTCTTGCATTCAGAGGGCAACATTTATAGTGACAGAGAGAGAGGTTTAAGGAGATGCGGACATTTTGACACTGCACACACATGTACAGAGTGAAGTACAAAAAAAATCCCTTGGGAATGTGTTGAGAGAAGAAAAGGTGAAAAGCAGTTAACACAAAATCAAGTTGGTAATTGCAGGAAAATCACTGGATGATTTTACAGAGGCTCCATTTTCACACATTTTTAGCTGTGTCAGTGCCCCTGCCCTGGATGACACCAAACAGTGCACTGCCCCTCAGCATCCCCCTCACTGGGGATGGGGCATTAGCCCATTTTTAGACTGCAGGCATTTCCACAGTGCCTTGCTGCCCTCAAATAAAGATTAACCTTTTCCATTATACAGACAGTCCAGGTCTCCTGGCTGAACATTTTTGCTTAAGACCTTTGATGGTAGACTTTCTGTGACTCCCCATGAACTCAAACATTTCCTGGAGTTAGCCAACATTAAAAATGGATATTATGTAACCTAATGTACATATATATATATGTGTGTGTGTGTGTGTGTGTGTGTGTGTGTGCATGTATGTATATATATGTACATATGTTCGGCACACCAAGTGTTGCTGCTCATCATCTGGATACACTCCACAGTACTTTTATTGCTATTTGGAAATTCACTGTTATGCAGCGCATAAAGACCTCAAGGTATTTTGTTTGTAGGTGTGTTTTGGTTTCTTTGTTTACTTAATTATGAGGGCTTCTAAACATTCTTTACTCAAACTATCTGTAAGTGCTCAAGTTGGGACAATTTGATCACCTGGCTGTTTGCAGGCAGTGGACAACAAGGCACAGACAAGACAGAGACTAGCCACTTATATTTTCTCAAATAGTTGCAACCAAATTATCCCACTGATCATTTATCCCTGATCCATCTAACACTACCCCTCTCTATTTTTATTTATGTAGTTTATTATTTCATTCTGGTTTTCTGAAGCTTTGCAGTAAAAATGAAGCAAATATAACTTTATATTAAATCAATATATTCAGTGGTTATTTGATCATTTCCTTTGGCAATATTACACATATTCGATCGAAGAGCTACAAGAAAGGGGATGGCACTTCTTGTTTGGAAATGAAGAGCCATGTTGCACATTTAAAAAAATTCGTAATGAAACCTTCATTATAGAGACATCTATCTCACCATCCATCATCTCCAAACACGCAGGCTTGGAAATGAAAACCTGCCTGTGTTTAATTTGATGGGCCGAGCCTTCAGCATTCCCATCCTGCCAGGGGGAGGGGAGCAGCATTTATTTATTCACATCTGCAAAGAGACAGGTAAATTTTGGAGCATCATCTGACCTCACCATCTTGGGAGCACTTGTTTGAACCCAGCCCCAGCTCACGCGTCCTCATTTCCCGTCGCACCACGGGCTCCATTGTTTGCTCCCACCCACGGCAGGGGCCTTGCCCTGTGCTCCCCTCCCAAGCTGTGCAACATCTGCTGGGGGAGTTATTTCCTTCTTTATTTATTTATTTCCCCGATTTTCCTTCTAATCTCTGTTTCTTTGTGGTTTCCTGGAGTCATCCTGACAAAGCCACATACTCTGTTCCTGTCCTTTATAGCACTGGAGGGCACTGCAGAACACATGAAATTTGTTTCTAATTTTGCCTCTGCCAAAAAACATTCCTGGGTT
This sequence comes from Ammospiza nelsoni, assembly GCF_027579445.1. Taxonomy (NCBI): domain Eukaryota; kingdom Metazoa; phylum Chordata; class Aves; order Passeriformes; family Passerellidae; genus Ammospiza; species Ammospiza nelsoni. The sequence goes on from NC_080645.1 coordinate 12,601,742, forward strand.
ACAAATACACGCCAGCAAAACTGGTAGGGCCTATCCTGCTAACACCACTAGACAAACAAGTCAAAAGGAAATAAAAAAGAGTAAAATACAGCACAAATGTTTTTGCACTTCTTTTAGTTCGTAAAGCCTTGCTCCTCACCTCCTCCCACATTTTACCCTAGTTCAGCATTTTGGTATTACATAGCTATCTGTTTATGTGTAGAAAAAATAATTAAAGTACAAGAAGATGAGAAGCAACAATTCAGTTTTCCTCTTCAGCAAGTCCCATACATGAGGAGATGGCTAGAAACACCTTCAGGCACGTGGAGCATGGCTCCCTCCCCACCCTGTGACAGAAACACTGAATATTTCAAGCAACTGGCCAAAACCCTGGTGCTCCAAAACCAGTTTAAACTCAAAGACTGATCACAGCTGCATTGCTGCCATTTTCTTCTCATCATCACAGTTTTCTAAACAATATTCTAGCTAAATTATCCTCAACTTTGTAATCACGGCAGGGCAAGTCCTGAGGTGGCCTCCAAGGAAGGAAGAGCAGCGCCCCAGCACAGATGGAGCTGCCGGGTCAGCAAGGCCCTTTGGCAGGGCCTGTCAGGGACGGGCAGCCCCAGCCCCACTGATTCCTGCACAGGCTGGGGGCTCAGGCTGTGCTCCGCAGTCTCCCTGTGCTCTGTGGCTGATGCACTGCAGCTTCACCTACACAAAAGCAGCAGCTCCCAGTCTGGCTCACACTTGACGACTGCAAATGTCAACAGACCAAGGAACACAAGTCCAGGTTTATTTTCATTAGCAGCAGCACAGTGTCGTGGTATTTCAATGCTCTGCAAGTGATAATTAAAGACCTTGTCACAAGGAACCTGAGAGGATGTCTCAGAGCTGGATCCAGCTCTGCAGCCTGGGTCTATCAGATTAGATATAACTGCACAGATATCCCAGCACTTCCTACACACCACAGAGGGGACTCTTGCATTGCCCCACTTGCAGAGGTTTTCACTGGACAAAGGGATTCAGCTCCTGGTGGAGTGTCCCAGAGCTGCCCTGGCAGTGCTCACAAGCACTGGCTGTGCAGTGGTGCTTTAGGGGTCAGGGCAGCACCCAGAGGGTCTTTTCTCCAACAGGAAGAACATTTATAGTCAGATGCTTATGGATGAGAGACTCAGCAGCTCTCTCCTCCTCATCAACAAAACTCATACCACCAAGTTAGACTCAGTTCCTTCCACTAAAACATGCTGGGCAAAACAGTCTGGGCTACAGAAAATTCATTGACCTGTGCATTATTCTTATTTAAAACTTCTGCCATTCCCACATAATTTCCCTGGACAGCACTATATGTGATCCAATATCTCCATTTAAGACCAGGTCTGAAGAGCATGGTGCTGCTTTGTGGATCGCATTACAGAAATTTTACAGGACTGAACTGAAAAACCCAATTTTTTCAGTTGTGTTTGGCCCTTCATGTTCTAACTTCCCCAGTGATCACTCTTGGTGAGAAATTTCAGCCCTGCAGGCCTGCTAGAGACTAATCTGCCTGTGTCCACACAGGCACAGCCTATCTGCCCTGCACTGACGTCTGTTCCAATGTGGATTATGGACTAATAAACTCAATGGTTCTGCAAATCTTCCTGGCCTTTACTTTTTAGCTGTTATAAGAGTCATATTTCCTAAAAGGAGAAACATATGTATTGTATCTATACAGCACAAATGATCACAGCTGAAATGTACTTGGAGAAAAAATAAAGCCATCTATAGAGGAACTGTGAGAAGATTCAATTTTTGTATGGTTGGAAGGGGTTTTCCTGTCTGGAGTGAAAAATATTAAAAGGGAAAAAATTGAAAAGAGTTTGTGTTTGAATAAGCTGACCCTACACATTCACTCTTTCTGGCTTTATACCCCTTTTAAAATATTTTCATTGAACATGTAAGATTCAGAAGTGAAAATGCTATTTCAAAATTCATTGTTTCAAAAATACTTCAGACTTTTGGGAAAAGGAAACTTTTTCTTGAAACAGTTCAACACATTTCACTAAAAGCCTTTCTTTCTTTTCCTTCATCCACCTTCAGCATTTTCAGTTATTTTACACAGTATATTTACTATAAATACCAGTGGGGGAAAAAAAAACAAAAACAAAAACCCACAACCAAGTCTAGCTCTAGTCTCCAAAAAACATTTTTTTAAAAAAAATGCAAATAACCAGACTTAATTTTTAATAGTAACCACCCACTATATTCAAAGGTTCACTGGTTTAAACTTTTTATCCTAACTTTGATATAAATATATGCCCTTCTGCTAACTATTCATCTCAATTTCTTCTTCCTAACACAGGGATAATAATGCTGGCTATACTTGCCTCAGTGGAGGGGATTAGTTGGTATCTACATGGATCCTGCCCATATAAAGCACAATCATTATTGCCTGAATGGCAGTATCTGCTCTGCTAGCCTTGAGAAGTATCATCTGCCTTCTGGCCTCAAAATTAAAAAATGCCTTCGGTATTTAAAATATTCCAATTTTGGCTACACCAGGAAGAAAACCTACAGACAGCTGGGAAGTTTGCAGAGTGGCCAGTGCAGAAGGAGGCATTATCCTCCTCACCACCAGCTCACAAAGCTCACCATATTCCAGTCACATTTTTCACAATGTCCACTCCTGTCTGTTCAGAAAAAATAAACAAGTAAAAGAACCCCAAACGAACAATTCACAAATTTCCCCCCATACTTGTCTATTCATCCTACTTCTGCCATTGCTTCCTTAGCAAATTTCTTACAATTTATATATATATTTAAAAACATGTAAGTTATCCTAGTATGTACTTTTACATTTGCAGCTGGAGTTCCGGCCTGAATTCTGGGCACCCAGCTTTTTGTCAGTTTATTGCAGGAGTGAGATGGGAAATATATGTATTTTTTATTGATAAAGATAAACATGATTTGTAAGATGAGTCAAATTAACAATCGATTACACACTAATGGGCTCTAATCAATACATTAATTTAACTAAAAGGAGGGAACAAGAGGAAAGATGGAAGAGTAATTTAGAACAGCAGGACTATTCTGCTGGTTTAAAAAAAAAAACAGCGTATAAAATAAAACTGAGCCACCCTTTGTGGAAGAATGCAATATCCTCTCTCTCATTCTCTCACCTTGTTTCTCTGTATGATGTGGCGTGTGTTTATTAAAGAATAGAGGAGCAATTATTACATTTCCAGCAGATTGCAGGGCTGAGCAGCAGTAAAGCAGTGTCAGCCTGCTCTCTAGTGTTGCTGGAGGTGAGCAGCATCCGGCCCCGCTCCAGCTGCACCCGCTTACAGCACAGCCCCAACCCCGAGGAGTTTCCTTGCTGTCTTCTGGGTGGTAAGGAAATCTCAATTATGCACACAAGGGATGTGGTTAGGGGGGAAAAAAAGGAGAAAGAATGTTAAAATTGTATACGTAAACTGTTTTGTTTTACAAGCTGGAGTAAATCAGCACATTTGTAGGCCATATTTATCTGATCCACTCAATAATAATCTTTCTCAATGAACACTATTGATGTGGCATTTATGCCATTGCAGAACATAACCAATCCCTTAAATTCAAATAAAGCATTAGTGAAAAAATAAGAACTTTTGCTTCTGGGCAAGTCACCACTGCACAAATTTCTTCCATGTTGCTGTCAGGAACTGAGGTGGGAAAATATGCCAGGAACGGAAGCAAAGGCAGAATTCCTCCTGCTCTCTCTGCCTTACTAATTCAGTCCTCATTTGCAGCCCCATGCAATTAACAGAGGTGTCACGGTCTAAAAACAAACCAACCAAATTCCCTGACAAAGGGACCAAGAAAGGAAACAGTTCGTTTCCTGATGGGAGAGGTACAGCCCTGCAGGCTGGAGCCTCCCAGGGAGCCTGGGGAGGTTTGAGGCTGAGGCAGGGGCAGCTCTGCACCCAGGTGTGCTCTGGATGGAGAGTGCAGGGCTGTGTGTGCAGCCCTCCTCAGCTCCTGTAACACAGGGCCTGGTTACACACACCCAGAATGAAAAGGGAGATGGTCACAGCTCGTGCCAAGTGATTCCAATAAACCCAAACACAAGCAATGGAGCTGTCACAACAGCACAGAAAGGTGCCATCTCCTACAGGAACTGAGAGGGAAAACTCAGCATGTTAGACGCTATGCTTTGGTGGAGAAAGCACTCTCAAGGCACAGCTAATCTCTGAAAATGATACTGAGCTCAGTCACACAATGTAAATCAGGAGAAATGCAAGCGGGGCTACTCCTGTTTACTAACACCAAAACCTCCTGTCCGAGACTCCAGCACCTTCTCAGCAATACACTGTATTCTCCACAGGCTTGCAGATTAGGGAACAAGACTGGATCAGAAGAGCCCTTCAGTCTCTTTGAAATTTATTTCACTGATCTCTGAAATGCCTTCTTTTGAATAAAGTCAATAGCAGCCTTAAAAAAAAAGATCATCATGCCTCTATAGAAAGCATTTTGTCAGCTTGAGGCAAAGACATGGGTGTGGGTTTTAGGCCAGCAAAGGCCACTGAGGGAGCAGGGAGCTCATCTCCTGCCCAGGGTGCCCTGCAGAACATCCACAACCCGTGGTGTTTCTGTGAGCAGCACTTCTCAGACCCTTCTCAAATATAAAGTTTCTGGCCAGCTGATGACCAGTGCAGAAGTGCTCAAACACGAATCTCCTCTTGGAGAATGAAACCATCAAGTAGATTCCAGCTGGTATTACAGAGGAAACAGCTACAGCTCCATGGGTTTCATTAGATGTAATCAAATATTCAGCTAATATCCAGTGTATAGCTAAAATCAACTCAGTCTTAGGAAGCTTTTCACAATATATGCACAGCTGCTGAAAATGGATGACTTCTTTCATTAATATTTGCTTCAGAAAATACCTAATTCACTTTGGTGGTGTTTATGTGCTTTCTACAACTACAGCAATAAATCAGTGTGCTGGGAAGAACATTTCACTGAAAAGGGAAATCTTAGGCAGGTATTAAACAACACTCATTCAGAATGAACTCTGAACTTGTGAAATGAAAATTTGAAGATTTTATGAAAAAATCTACTAATCTTGGTGGTAAGAACAATATGATGTTAGAACTACAGATATTGAAGTTACTAGTTTTGATTAAGTGCAGCCACTGAATATATACAGGGAAATATTCACAACCAGTTTGCTAGCCAGAATAACCTAAAATAATTTTGCTCTGCAGTAAGAACAACCCAATATACAAATATACCATTTTTATTAATCTCATCAATTTTTGTTGGCAGTGGGTGATCAAATAAACAAATTCAAATTATCTGGTGGTTTAGCTTAAATTAATTTCTCTTGCTAGTAAGTTTAAGTTATTATAAAGGGTGCTGAAACCCACACAGACTTAAAACCATGCAGGCAAAACAGCTTCTGCTGTCATCATGTTTATGGTAGCTGAGCCTCTGGCTGTGCTGTGTAATACCCTGCCTCACTCCAGCTCTGCTCTCACATTTTACATACTTTTCATAACAAAAAATACAACTTTTATAAGCAGAAGCCTCTTGTTTTGTTTGTACTACTGCTAGACTTATGGAGCGTTACTTTGATTTCCCTGGCACTGGATAAACCTTATTGATGTCAGTGAACTCTGAACCTGGAGTTCTGAGTATTTTCAAAATAATCTCTCTGTGTGGAAAGTGAGACCAGGCTAGGATCCAGCAGAACACTGCAGCATAAACCTAATGTGTTTATTGAAACCATCTCCAATTAGCAGGGGAAAACATTTACAATCTGCTGCTTGAACACAATTTACCAGTGTAAATTAAAGAGAATTAACTCCTTCTTGAATACTATTTTATTTACTAATCTACATTTAATAGTGAATGTATTAAGATTTTTTTTAATTTACCCAAAAGGCTTTCTTCACAACAGCTCAGCCCTACAAGCAGTTCAAACTCTGGCAGCAGCCATGGTTTTAAGAAACCCCCCAGGTTTGTTTTCAGGTAGGGAAGGCCAAAACCAGCCTTATGTATATAAACTACTTTAATGGCAGTATAGCAAAGTGAAATGGCAGTATAGTAAAGCCAAATAACCAAGAGCAATTCCCGCCCACACATCCTGCTGGGTGCCTGACATATGCTGATTATTTTTCTCAAATCAATTAGCACTGCGCAGCTTTTATCATTAACTCACTTTTATCATTAATTCCTCCTGCCATGTGTCTTGTGACTTGTACACTCTGACCAGCTCTGTGCCCTACAAGCCTTGTCTGGAGCCTGCTCAGCCTCTCCAGTCTCGGGAGTGTGTTTTCCTGCTGTTTATAATGAAGATTTCTGCAGTTTTATCTATCAGGCAGAGCAGGGCTGAGCTGGGGGCCAGCAGCTCAGAGCAGCAGCAGCAGCAGAGCCCACTGGAGGCTGGAGCTGGAGCAGAGCAGGTGCTTTATTCTGCAGCTCCCTCTACTTGCTGCATCCCATCATGGCAGCGTGACAATCCGCCTCTGGAACCTCCCCATCGCTCTGTCACGGGGCAGATCGTAAGATCAATATAAAGAAGAAAAAAAAAAGAGGCATGTAGTCATGTAAGAAAAGGCAGGAAGTTCAAAGTTATAGCTGACAGTCTGAATTTAACTCTGACTGATCTGGGAAACAAAAGTAGAGCAGTGACATGAATGAAGGATGAAGTGTCAGGCTGTAAAGTATTTGGTTTTTATCAATTTAAGTCAAGGCTTTACAATGACTACCCCCAAATTTCTCATGTTACACAGAAAACAAAAGGGAAGAAGCAGTGTTTTCTAAATATATGAGAGAGGCCCACTGCTCTCAAATCAATATCTTGGTAATTCAGCCTTTTAAAAAAATTAGTTCACTGCATTCTGTGCACAAGGCATTTCCCTGAGTGCAGGACAGTCCCCAGACTGTGCTGCTTTCAGGGACAGATCAGTGCCTCCCTTCCAGCTCTGCATTACCTGCTGCAAGAACAGCAATAACAACAAATAACCACAGGGCGTTTCACAAGCGTCACCAAACAGTAACAGCTGTGGAGAACAGAAGACCAAAACCCACTCTGTGCAAGCACCATGGCAGAGAAAGGCTGGCTCTGTAGCACTGAAATCAGCAGCAGTGACAAATGGTCCCAGCAGCACACAGGGCTCTCCCTGGTGCTGCCACCAAGCCTGGTGACCCTGCCAGCAGAGAACCCTTCCCTCACTGTGGCTTTGAGAAGGGGGCAGCTGAGCAGTGGTTTGGGATTGGATTACTGCCCTGGGAGCAGGCACAAGGCTGGCTGGGATCCCTGGGTTTGGAGTCAGGTCCCCCAGTAATTGCCTGCACAGAGTAGCAGCTCCAGCACAGCTCTGGCTCTCTGTGCTCCTGCAGCAATGCCGTCAGAGCTGAGGGCTCTCACTGTGTCCAACTCCTTGTGTCCAGGCACCAATGCCACCCAAAACCACATCCAAAACCACATCCTCAAACTTCTCTGAAAAGGCAGCACAGATCCCTACAAGCTGAATTTGTTGTTTCATCTCCCAGAGGTAGCTTCTGGGCATTTAAAAAATATTTGGATCATATACTCATTACTTAGCAAATAAATTCCTTTAGTATATTGCTGGGAAGATACAAAATAATACAAGTCTTAATTGCAGCTGCCTCCATTGCACATGGTTAAAGCAATATCCTGAAAAAGACCATTGAGTTTCATAATTCAATGAATATTTATATTGTTTCAAAGAAAAAGAAAATTTGAGAGTCTTGTTTTGCAAGAATAAGCAACAAATGTCTTATATTTCAAATGAATTGCTAAGATTTAATCCTGCAATTCTTTTCTAATCCAGGCAGTCCTAAGGACTACCATGAGATCAAGGACTCCTGACAGGAGAGAGTTTGCAGGGTCAGGGCTTTCATCTGTGTAGAATGCATGCAGCCAGTCACCAGGTGAACTCATTTCACTGAATTTCTAATCCACTTGAGTATAATGGGTTTGAAAGTTCAGATAAAAATAAAATCTAAGAAAAAAAAATAATCAAACCTTATTGAATTTCCTTTCCACTTAGACAATGAAATAGCAAGGCAGAAGATGAAAAATGTGTTCAGTGAGAATGTGATGAAATATGTAATAGGACCCAGAAATGGAGGTGCTGCTCCTGAGAATGAAAAAGTACAAACTGACCCTCTCCTACATTTCCCCCTTAACCAGAACATGTGTCTCCATGTCCAGTCACACACACGTGTGTGAAATGCCTCTGACCTACTCAGAGCTGCCAGGAGGGTCCTTCTCTGCCTCCCCACCTGCCATGGCACCAATAATTCTCTCTGTTCCTGCAGCAGCCCTTGCAGAAAAGCAGCAATGCATGGTGAGGGACAGGGCTGCTCTGCCCTACACTTGGGATTCCTTCACAGGCATCAAGTTGCAAGGAAGGGGAAAGAAAAGGAAGAAATTAAGTAGCTGTCCCTATTTCCACCTTAGTTCTTACAACAAATAGCAAACATGCAGCACTGGTTAGAGACCCTGAGCACAGCCCTCACTAAAAAGCTCTCCAAGGAAGACCAGAGCATCTCATAAGAAACTGGGAGCACTTTATTTGTGCACTGAACCCCTGTGGAAGCAGGCACACAATCACCTCTAGCATCAGTCATTGAGGTACCCCCAGTCAGCAGCTCAGCAAAAGGCTCTGCCACACCAGCCCTGAAGGGCTGTCCCCATTTCCCCCTCCCAGTGCTCCCACCTGGCTCTATCCACGAGGACAGGAGCACAAGCATCTCTGAGAATGGACTTGTGTAGAAATAAAGATTTTTAACAGGTCTGCAAAGCCTTACCTGGGGCAGGTGAAGGCAGGAAGAGCCTGCAGGGGCACTTGGCCGTGGCTGATGGGGATGGCCCCTTGCACCTCTGAGCTGCCCCAGCTCCAGGTGTGAAAGCTTCCTGCAGCTCATCAGGATATTAGGGTTTTTTTCCCATTTCATATTAAACTTGCTGCTCAGTTACATTATTTTATTTTAAATGCAACATTTCAATATTCCTCTCAGTTCAGCTACTTGCTTCTTGACTGAAATAAAAAGTATGCAGTAGTCAAATATGACAAAGATGCTTTTACAGATTTTAATAATTTTTAGAAAACTTGATTATTTGAAATGTTTGCTCCAATTTAAATATTTGCAACTCCTATGAAATCAACAAAACTCTTATCATTTCTGAGGTTTTCGTATTCCTTGGTCTTTTGAAATACAAGAATTCATAGGCTGCTTAGTCTGAACACAGCACCTGAATTTGTGAGCGCTCCTCAGTCTGCAGCCTTACACTGAACACAGCTGTGATTGCAGCTGGGTCACAGGCTAAATTCATTAATTAGAGTACCTAATAAATTGTTATTGGTATTGTTCAGTTGTTTGTCACCACCCAAAATGGTCAATAATGTCAACAACAGAAAACAGAATGTAGCAAAAGCCAAGCTAAGCTCACATAAATTAACTGAGGGAAAAGCACAGATGAAGACAGAGGCAAAGGTGGAGTGAGCGAAGGGGAAGCAAAGAGGTGGCCTGAGATTTGTGTGTTCTGAAATACATTCAGTAAAACTCTCAAATGGCACCTCACAGGCTCCTGTTCTGCACCAGCAGGAGGGAACAAACACTGGTTTTCTCCTCACCCTCCTGCCATACCCTCAGTAGGCTACTCTCTTTGCTTGAGTAAAATGAGGAACTTGGTGTAGCTGGAAGATATTTTTCCATTTGATTCTGCAGATGTGGCTGGAGGGAGGGCTCCTTTGGAACATCAAAGCCTTTCATGAATATATGTTATATTGGTAATACAGTCTAACAAGTCAAAAACAACCATTTTGTGGAGACTTCATTTTTCTTTTACTTTTCTTGACAAGTGTTTTCTATAAAATAATACAGACCTTGACACTGAAATGAAACATTTGTTTCAATGTGATATATTCATGGGTCAAAAAATTATTTCCCCCCATAACCCACTTCACCTTTTTTAAACCCAAGGATTTTTCACTGTGAACCAGAGCTGCACAATTCTTTAGACTGTGCTGAGCCAGACAAACCCTGGTTTCAGCCACCAGCAGCAACTCACAGTTCAAACTGCCCTTTTCCAGCATAGTCTGGAGAGCTGGGGCCTGAGCAGAGCTGCTGCTGCTAAAGGATTTTCCAAATCTATGGAGCAGACAGTATCACTGCCTCATCTCATGAGAGTTAAAATTACCACAACCAACATTAGGATCAAAACCTTGATTTATCCATTTTAAGTTCACCAAAAAGAGGCTTTTCCCCCTCATCAGTTGAATTCCTTATTGCTCCCAGAGAGAAACAGTCTTTCACAGGCAGAATTCATACCTAATGATGGATATTTATTGCTGTCATCAAAGTCTTAAGGTCTAAAAATCCCATCTCATAAAAATAATTTTAGAAAATGAATGTAATGACTTCACTGAACCATTGCTGCTAAATCTGAAGTACATGGAGAATTCTGATCAATTCACACACTACAAAATGGCTGGACTGACCTCAGTGGCTGCAGTGTGGAATATTTGCAATACTGGATGTACACACAAACATGCACTTGTTAACTTTTCTAACTTGCTGCAAGTCTGCTTCAGTTTCCACTAAACTGCTGCAAGGTTCATAACTCCATTAAATGGGAAAATCATTAGGCCAAACATTCTGCATCCCTGTGTGAGTATCTGCATTTTCTTAAAAGCTTTAATCCAGATATACAGGTAGACATGCATATAAAGGCTAGGATTTTTTCATCCTCTAAAATTTCAGGATATTCTGTAAGACTCTCACACTCTTGTCTAGGGTTATCCACTGCTTTGGGGGGGTTATGATTCCCAGAAACCAAAGGAATTTGGATCAGGACAATAATTTACTGTACAACTCAGTGACATTGCTGGACTTGCACTCAATTTTCTGTTGGTCCAGTGAGGCCCTGAAATACAGACATAGCTCTCGACTCCCTTTCTGTTCTTCAGGAACAGAGCAATGCATGAACTCTTTTCATGCTTTTACCACACATGTCATTCCCTTTTCTTTCTAGGAAAATAGTTTCCTGTTATTTTTAGCTCAAATCACAGTTTCATTTAAAAAAAATATATATAATCTACAGTTTCTTAGTAGTCCCCCAAACTTAATTTCCTGGGCTGCAAAAGAAAGCTGGAAAAGGTGAAAACACCATTGACTTTTGATCTGTTTTGCTAAGAGCATGACAGGCTTCTCAGATCCAGTTCAGAGTCCTCTTTTAAGTACCTTAAGGTAAAGGATGCAAGTCACAGCTATGTCAGAACATGCTCTGCTCACCTCCTCTCCCCCCCTCAAACCATTTCTGACCCTGCTTTGGGGGACAATATTGAAAACAGTGAAAATATAACCCTGTTAAAAACATGAATCAAAAAGTCACTGCTTGTGGACATGTTTTTAAAATTGCTTAGTTGCATGGAAGTCCCTTTAGTGCTTGAAGGACTTTAATAAAATTGATTTTCTGAGTATAGCCTTTTAGCAGCTACTGTATAAGCTTGAAATATGAACCCTTCATTGTTGGAAGTGTTTCATTTTTGCCCTGTAACTAATGATCAAGGGAAAGAATGTGTTCAGAATTCTCCATGGTTGCCATTTTCATAATTAAATTGTGCTAATAATAAAGCTTTGCAGACTTTAAACAAACTGGCACTGGAGTGGAATGTGGTTTGCAGTGTTTCATTTAGAGACCTCTGCAATTAGCCCTTAATGAATAAGCATACCACAGTGATAAGTAAGACATCTCTGTGAACAGGTTATTTACCAAAGCACAAAACTGTGACATTTTCATTCCAATAAATTAAATCTGTTCTCCAGATTTCTACTGAAGGCTCTTAAGTAATTTGGGAAGTTAAAACCCATTAATTGCCTTTAATGCCTGATGTGTAATACCAGTAATGTGGCATCACTAAGTAGAATGGCTCAGAAATAAGCAGCTGAGTCAGTAAGACAATTACTGAATATGAACTGCACAAATAGTGCAGATCTACTGGCTTTAGTAAACTGCACAGAACTTTAAAATACTAGAATGCAATGGCAGCACTGCAGAGCCATAGCTCCAGGTTATATTTTCCCTCCCACGCCGCCTACCTACTTACACTAATACTCATATTAAAAGATTCTTTATTGTATTTATAAAATTAATATTTTTTAAATCAAATAAAATATTTTAAAATATTTTAATAATATAATAAATAATAAAATATAAAAAAAAAACCCACACCAAACACATCTTAGGACATTTTGTGGTAGGATAAATCTTGCAACAGTGCTGATGTATATTAGAAAATAATCCAGCCCTCAGTGAGTGAATGCACAAATGAGGAGGTTGGGGTGAGTTCACTGACTGTGCCTCTCATACAACTGAAATGCACTGCCCAGAGGAGGGAGTCATGATTTCCTGGCAAAACTCATTTCAGCATCTAATGAAGCAGATGTAGTGGGCTCTCCAACCCAAGCTTTGGCTCTTACAGCGCAGCAGGGTACAGGATCCTGGTGGTTTTTCAGTGGGTGTTGGATCTGGCCCTAGGAAGAGAATCCTGGTAACAGGGAGTTAACACTGAGGAAACACAGACTCACAGACTGTCAGCACACTGATGTCCCATGCAGCTACCACAGAGCAATAGGGAGATAACACAGTACCTCCAAAACTGTGCTTCAGCCTATGCTATCAAACCCAACTTTCTCTAAGTTGCCTTTTCCTGACAGGATCACAGGCACTACCCATCATCCAAGTGTGTTTCCTGTCTCTCAAATAGCTGGGTAGACGACTTTGTACTGTCACATTTCAATTCTACTCAGGAACTTTGTTTCTGCTTTGCACTGTCACCTTTCTTTTCTTTTATTGAAAAAAAGACAGGAATAGAGAGAAAATAGTTGGTTTACACAAAAACACCAGAGCCTCTGATACATTTTAGGTTCCCTTCCATAATGATGTGTCACAGATCTTCTCCAAAAAAAAAAAAAAATACAAGATAAAGAGATGGGGGAATAACATATATGGAAAAGATCTCGGCATGCAATCTCAGAACCACAAATAACAGACAAGAGTTTTGTGTGGTTTGCAGCATTTCCTGTGGCAAGCCTGGGTACAGAAGCACTGCAAACACCAACCTGGACCCTCCCAGAAGGCTGCCACAGACCAAGAGCTCCCTGCAGCAGTGCTCAGCTCCAGCTGCCCAGGTACAGCACTCACTGACCAACACAGGAATGCAATCACCTTCCAGAGACCTCCCATTTAGGAAATGTGCCACTACAGGGTCTCTAGATTCACTGCTGCTGTCACAAAATACTTTAGGACCTGCTTTCAAAAGCTGATCAGGTTCCATTATCCATGCAAACAAGGGATACGTTGTGCAATGGGAAAAACTGGGAAAAAATAGTTATTGAAGAGCACACAGCAGCTGGTGGTGCAGAGCCACCCCAGTGCCTCAGAGTAAATGAGGTGAGGTCCAGCAGGGCTCAATTAGCTCTGGCTCACCACTGGCAGCAGGTCAGTTCTGATGAATGTCCAGCTCAGCTGGAATGACCTGGCTCTTTAGAGAGCCTGCTCAGATGTCTCTGTGTCTGCAGCACTGTTGAGCTGAAAGTCAGACAGTTAACTCAGGGATTACTATATTTGAGCTATAGCTGAACTCTGTTTCACCTGATGCTCTTGGACTTCCTAAACTTCACCCCTCAGATAGGCAATAGCAGGCTTTATGCTTAAATCTGCACCTGGTCATCTTATACCCATGTATCATCCTGCTAGAGTTTAAATAACCGTCACTCTTTATCTTTGTGTTTATATTCCCATTATGTTTGAATACAGAAAACTTAAATCATATTTGTTAAATGCAGATCCATGCTCTGAAGCACATTTTCATGTTATCCATGGCATTAAAAAAAAAAATCCTTCCTGTTAAAATTCTGACTATTTTTATTTTCAAAAATTATCTTACTCTCAATCTTGGGGCTACAAGCCCCACAGTCTTCTTGTGGGAAAGTCTGAAAAATTATTTGCTGTTGTGCTTTTTGTTCTCAAAAGCATTCAGTGTTAGATTCTGTACCTAGAAACACATGGAAATGATGTGCTAAAGCCCACACCAAGCAATGGAGTATCTTTGTAATAACAGTGCAATGGGTTACCTTTATGCCAAGGGGTGACAGGGACATGTCCCAGCTCCCAACATGATTTTCCAGCCATGAGAAGATGGTGTGTGGCTGTGAGGACACAAGGTGTGAGGCCAGGTGAGAAGCATCATGCCAAAGTCACACCCCACATCCACTGTGAGCAGCCTTCCCAAATGAGAGGCAGCAGATGGATGAGAACAACTCTTCCATGAGCATCTCAATCCTACATCTTGTTGACTCAGTGAGACTGGGTGTTGGTGGGCTGACACAGACTGTGTGGGGACTGGCACTTCCAGTCCTGGTGCAACTATTCCCAAGACTATTACCACAAAGTTGATTGAGTCATTATCCCTCCAGGTACTGCCATTTAAAGAATGTACGTAAAAATAGATCTCAGAAGGTAATGAAAATTTAGAACTCGAAAATAACATCTCCATCATAAAACAAGCAGAGCAGACAGGAACTTTTGCACAGACAGAAACTTTTTGCCAAAATCCAGCCCCTTTTGGCCAGCCAGCCTGCATGGGACAGCCCAGTGAGCTTTCAGGTGTCACCTGAGCAAAACTGGCAGCCCTAAACTGGAACCTCAAAAGTGAGTAAAGTGGTGATGTGTTTTATTTACACCAACACTGTGCCCTGGTACCAGGATTGCTATTCTACTTATTTTTATTCACAGAGGAGTCCCACGAATTCCTAGAAATATTCCTGCAAACAGCAGTTCCATGATTCACTGTGCAAAGCAACAAGAGGAAGTAACCTCTGAAGTAACTTCTTCATCTCTCTTATAATGTTCAGTCTCTTTTCCATTTAGACTTTATACATCAGACTAAAATATTTAGCACATAGAAATGGGACAAGCAGAAGTGCTTTTCTTAAACAGAAATCTCATACAGTTATTCATAAAGCAAATCAATTGAGGCAGGCAAAGAGAATACACCTCAGATGGGCCTGAGTGGAAAAAGGAGAAGTAATACATTGTGTTCATTAAAGCAATATCAAAATTAAATTTAATACAAAGTACCTGAGACTAAAACCCAAAACTATTAACCCCAAAGCCACTAACTATTCATTAGCCAAGTCAATTTTGCATCCCATTATGATTCACAATGTGTAAATTCCCATTGAAATTGATTTAGTAAACCAGCTCTTTGATGGGCCTGAAATTAAAAGGATAGAAGAAAAGATACAACTAATTGAAGAACATAATTTGATGCTTGTAAAGGGTGAGAAATTTACTGAGAGCAGACTAGAGCTTTAATTAAAGACAACGGGCCAAATTCACACCTGGGATAATGACTGAGGAATTTTGCTGAGGTCAGAAAAACTGCAGCCACTCGTGGCTGAATTGAGCTCTGGTAGTGTCCATTTTAAAGAGAATTAATGAAACCAGCCTTGGGGCTGGGGAAAAGAGAGAGAGAGAAATAGAGTGAGAAATAAAGTGAGAAATACATATTTCCCTGTCTGCAGGTTACCCTGACAGGCCTGCATTGAGCAACACTGGGAGTTTCTTTCTGTTTGCAGCAGATCAGGGGGACAAATTATAAAATTATGATACTTCTGCTCCCAGATTAAGAGTGATGAGAAGAGAGATGAACTTTCACAGAACTGCCAGGCAAGAGCAGAGAAATAAGCCCACATGGAAAACCAGAGCCTTTTGAGTAAGGGCTTTTTATTCCCCTCTCAGGGATGTTCAGGCTGTTTGAAACAATTTTGTATTTTCTTTTTGTCTTCTTTCACAATTGCTTTGTGATGAACCACTATTAGAATATTTATATTTAGGAATCTGATACTTTATCAATTTTACATCATTTGTTTTTTTTCTATGAAAAGTCTCAACTTTATGAAAGAGATAGCTGAAGAAATTATAATATTGTGCACATTTTTGTAAAAGAGTACACATCAGGTCATGAAGAAATTTTACATCATTTTCCAAGGAATTTTAACTAACAATTTGAGAATGTAAAGGCCAGGATTAAAAATTTTATTTTGTCTACTTCCTTTGCAAGATATAGAGGCTTAAGCCATGTAATAATTTCGGTGTATAGCTGCTTAACCTATTAATTGTAGATCTAGATTTTTGTACTGCAGACACTGTATATAAGGTAACATTATCTCTTAACTTGTCTATGATTTATAATTTATTTATATATTATTATAACTTAGATAATCTACAGCTGACAAAATCTTTAGTACAGTAATGCAAAATAACAGCATTTTTAAACCTAAGCAGAAAAGATTAACCCTTACTATTTCTTATGTTCTTCAGTATGAAACTGAGGAGTGTCCAGGATAGCACAAGGAGAGGCAGGAGAGAAGCTTTATATTCTGTTTTACCAGCAGCATTATTTTGTGTTGGTTCTTATGCTCCCTTTTGGACTTAACTGATTTAACTGAGTTTTCTCTTGCTACAAGGTTGATTACACATTTCCAAGCTGGGTCTGTCTTGCTCAACAGACTGGAATGCTCCAGTACAGACCTATGAGATAATTTGCCCAACAAGAAGGTTCTTTTTTGAATAACCATAAGTAAAAAGAGGATTACAATGCCTAGTCTTGAGATTTCTGGAATATTCCATGTCTGATATATTATCTACAGCCGTATCTTGGAGATTGCTGTAAAGGCGCTGATGTACACAAAATAATGTGGGGAGGAAATACACATAGTTTAAAATGTTAACCTACCATGAAATTTATGTGAAATTTAGATTCTTTGTGTCCAACACTCAGACAGACAGACAGACAGAAAGACTGGGATGAACCAGCAATGTGATCTAAGCTCACCACTGCCCATATTTCCTATGTAGGAATGGGCTGAGTAGATTTCAGTTGCATTGCCCACATTATTTGAGGACTGACAGCAGTTTGTTGTAAGTGGATGGCAAACAGGAATCTGTGACTGCACAAAAATGCTCTTGAACTGTTCTGTACAGCTTTAAAACACACAGCAAAGTCTACAGAGACAAGAGTTTAAAAGTTGGGGCATTTGGAGCAGAGCTCACTGGCACACTGCCTTTGTGGCACAAATCTGTGCTGACATGGATGTGTTTCTCCCTTTAGCTGCTGGGGATGAGTCTCATCTCCACAGTGAAAGGAGGCATTCTTATCCAGAAAGTATCACCAAACTTGGGAAGGGGCTGAAAGGCAGTCAGATTTCAGCACTGAGCAGTGTCTGTTTGAGCTCCATCAACAACACCCACATAAAAGGCGTTGTGCAGGAGCAAATAAGAAAAGTTGAATTCTTTTCCTGGTGTAATTCACTTCATTTATTGACTTTTTTCCCCTTTCGTTTGTCAGTGGTTCTGAGATGCCTGGCATTCAGGATGATTTGTAATGTAAATTATATAATTGTACTTTCACATATTTTAACATCAAATGGAATGATTGACTACAGAATTTGAGCTGTCTACAGGTGGGGGTCAATTATCATCTGAATAATCACACTGCCACACAAGAATAGCATGGCCATGGAGTGTGACATATTTTTATCTCTATGCATTTCAATGAAGTCAGGCTGGTACATAAAAGGTTATCACCTAGGAAACATATTTTCCTAAGCACAAGTTAAACATGCAAGCAAGATCAGCATAGATATTCAATTTAGCCAGTCAACCCTAACCTATTAATATTTTAACAAAATCCAGTGAGGATAATTTTTTTCTTTGATCCCATCTCATTTGAGCAGCCTGGAAAGGGAAGAAAAATTAAAAACAAAATAGTCAAGCATACAGAATGAGGTTATGTATTAAGTGGGCTATTTAATGTTTTTGGCATATTATAGCCCTAGGGAAAGTATGGATGGATTTAACAATCAAGATCTGTGTTCTCTGGGCCCGCAAAGTTCGAGAAACATAAAATAATCTATACTTCCGAGCTGACAAATCTTACCTGACACTCTGCTTCATCTCACTGGGACTCTCCAGCTCAGCATTAATCATATGTTACAGGGAGTAAAAAGAAAAGTAAATCACACTAAGCTGGAAAGTGAGATGGAAGGTCTTTGGGCAAAGCTTTTAATCAATAATATGTGGGATAATAACCAGGAGCTATTGTTTGAATCTTCAGATATGAAAAGGCAGCAATGCAAAACACAAAGCAACTACAAACTGCTGCCACTTCAAAGGGGTCTGATGCAAACCAAATCAGGTTGGTTTGCCCTAAATCCCACCTTCTCCCCTTCCCAGTCCATTAGCAACGTTCTGTATTCACTATCCACCCAGCATTTTGATCTAACTCCAAAACTGCAATTAAAAGTGTCTATCTGATCCTATAGATCAGGGGGCACAGCAGTATCACGTGCATTAATTTTTGGGCGCCTAATCTGAGATCCTTTGTTATTCATTGACATTCAGAGAATGTTCAAAAAAAGGTTTTATTTCTCATGTCAGACAATTCCCCTCTTTCCCTACTAGCTTCTCTTCACAGGATTACTGCTAAAACACAAAATTGGCATTATTTTGCACTGAATTCTGCCTCATTTCCAATACTACATACCCACCATGTCCATTTCTTCCCTTCCTTCCACTCCTCCCCACACACTAATAAAAGTGAAAAAGTAATTTGTCAGTTATTTGCCTACTAGACACTGAAGAATCCTTTAGTTTACATATTTTTAGCTGTTAAATTTGTGGTTTAAATTAGAATATGTGCTCAGTGGGTAGAAGGCAGTTTAACTAACCCAGTCTCCACGGGCTGAAGCCTCAGCCATGAAACACAGGGCTGTGATTGATCTGACCTCCAGCTATTCATCCAGCTCAGTTCGTGACCTCTCACTTTCCTCACCCCTTCAATAATGTGTGCAATAATATTTGGTTTGCTGGGTTATGAACAGGAGGTGGAGACGCTGGTCCTGTCTCATACTTTTGTAATTATTATTATTATTTTAGGGGGTGGAGAGAGAGAGCTGCAGCTCAGAGTGAAACCTAACCCAAATCCAGTTCAGGCTGTCCATTAATGCAAAACAGTTTTGAAACTGTGAATGGAGCTCCAGTAATTCCTCCACTGTTGCTCAGCAGGAGCTTGGCAACACACAGCTTGCATGACTATAGTAAAAAAAAGTGTCTCACAACCATGAAAAGATTCATGGACCATTTTCACAAGCAAGCCTCTCACTGAAGCAATATTTTTTTACCGCTGAGTGTGTGGCCACTTTCTCTTCCTTTTGCTTTGTTGCTTTTTTGGAAGACAAATGCATATTTTTCCCTCCCTTTACTTTCTTTGGTTGGTGTTTTTTGCCTGTAACTCAAATTTAGGATATTAATAATGGTCCTACCCTACAACAAAAAAGATATTTTTCTGCTTTAGACACAGTGATACCTGCTGTTTGTTTTTTAAACAGCTCTTTTGTTGAAGTCCAAAAAATCTTTCAGCGTTATCATTTCAATACATGTTAAACTTTTCAACATTCTGAGAACATCTCCCTTAAAATGAATAAAACCATAATCTGAATTTTTATCAAGTCGAAATTAAAAAAAATATTTTTGAAAGGTTAAGATGGACTACTGGAAAAATCCTGTCTCAGCTTTTGAGGATATTTGGCTGGCTCATCAGCGACACCTTCTATCTTTATTTCAAAACTCCCCTATCAGTTTCCTCTCAGCAAACCCAGGGAAAACAGAGACAGTCCCAGTGAACTCATACATTCTTAAAATGAAAACACTTTAATGGCCTAATAAACCCACAATTTTTTTTTATTAGTAGTTAAAAATAACTTATAGCAAATTGCTTCTCTGATGGCTCTGGACTTCTTCTCTGCTCATCATAAATTTATAAAAAAAAAGTCACCTTAGCTACAGCACTGTTTTATGATACCAGCACCTGCTGCCTCACTGCAAATACTCCTTCAGAGTGTTTGTCCCTCCCAGTGTGCCTGTCCATGACAAACTGTGGTGGCAGTGACACTGCAGGACCTGGGGCGGGAGCAGATCGCGCTCACCTCGCACGGGGAATGAACGGGGCTCCTTCTCCACCCTCTGGGGATCCCTAACGTGCTGCCAGCTTTGCTTTTCCTGGCCAGGTAGGTGAACCATTGCTCTATATTCTCAAATGCTGACACACAGGTTCCTGCAGGGGGATTTCCCAGGTGAGACAGAAGCAGAAAGAGTGGCAAGGAGCCATGGCTGGGCTTGGCTGGAGCTTTTCTGGAGCCAGGCTTTCTCCAGGTGCCTTCACCACCCCAGGTCCTGGCTCTGCTGTGCCTTCAGCTCCTGCAGCACCAGACCAAATTCTAATTCTCTTACATGCAGCTGACACAGCTCTTCCTGACACCCAACTTTGGTTCTGGCATTACATTTTATTGTCCTCCCAATACAATCTCCTGAAATTGTTTTTCTACTCATGGCAAGAACAGAGAATTGGTATGTACCCTGAAATTACCACACGAAACATAGAATTTATAAATTTGGGTAAAAGATGTTGTGACAAATGAGAAACCTCCATTTTTTCAACAGAACTTGCACAGGATAACCCACAGTGATTACTAATCTCTCTGCTCTTACCCCAAATGGTGACCCACATTTTTAATTTCCTGGAGCTTTAACTGCAGAATAAACGACAGGCAGGAGGTGACGTGGGGGATGCTGGGGGGTGACATCAGAGCAGGCACTGTCCTGCACATGGCTCTTCCAACATCTGCCCGGGCAGGCAGGTGGACAGGCTGTGCTGGGCTGCAGTCAGCTCCTCTGAGCATCACTGAAGCATCACTGCTGCTAATAGGTTTTTTTAAGACTGTGCAAAAAGGATACAGTTTTAAAAACAAATAGGAAGTTCGTGGCCCCTTCTGCCTCTCTTGTATTTGTTCATGTTCTACAATAGTTCCTACTACAGAGTCAGCATTTGTGAACAGCACTTACAGAAATCTCCTTTCAAAAAGGAGCCATTGTTCTCTGATGCTACATTACAGTAAGAGTTGGCATTTTCATGATGACTACTATATATTGAAAGCCACCGTTTCTTAATTTGCTAATAGAAATCACTCCCCTGCAGCCTTGGTCTCATTTATAGGAGCTCTGTCTGCAATGAACCAGTCAGGAAAGCGTACAAGGGCTGTGGATACAGTCAGAAAACTCATCAAGGTTTTCTGCTGGTTTTTATTCTACATAAAGGAATATCTAAACCCACTAATGTCTCTGAAACCAGAATTAACTGCTTATAATCACTTGATATGAAAAAAAAAAATCAGTTTCTTTATCATACAATAGGCTTTTGTATACCCTTTGAGGAAAGTGGTAGAGCTGTCTGAATTTAGGCTCAGTGAAACCCTGTAACGTTTAATTTAATGGTGTTTCCTGTTCTAAGCTCCTCTGAACTGGACTTAGCAAAGACTAATGACCAACCCTTTGAACCTCCAAGTCTCCTAAGATTTAATTTGTTATTTCTGAGAAAAAAAGCAAGCATGAATAAATGATGAGAATAAGGGACACAGTGACCAGAGACAATTCACCAGTGTCATTTACATATTACAGCAGGGTTCCCAATTCCTAGAATTACTCATTATTACAATACTACAGAAAAAAAATTAACACAAATTAAGAATGACAGCCAGAAGCAAGGGCTGCCCTATTCCAAAGCTATTTTGAAAGGTTCACAATATTTTATGATTATATTTAAACTCTGGACCATTTGGAACATGGAGAGTTAATACAGGCTGGAGAAACCAATGCCAGCATTTAAGCCTCTGGTGTGTTATGAGTCAAAATTCACTTGGTCAAAGGAAAGGAAAATAAATAGCTCACCAAAATAATCTACAGTATTTTTTCAGAAGATATCTATTTACAGGAAATATACCTTTCATATCAGTTCTGACAATCCCCTTCACAGGAGAGTTTTCTTAGGTATTCAACTGAAGTTCTTTTGTCAAACCTAAAGAGCACGGGACAATTGCTAGCAATTAGAGCAGTTGTTCAAAGTGTGACAAACCTGGGTTTAAATCCTTGATTCAGACCAGGGACTCCAACCTAGATCTTCCCCACTGCACCAGTAATTAAGTTTTTGCTTATTCTGTGCTGGATCTATGCAACTATTTCACATTTTATTTTACTTTTATTATCTCTGTTTGTTTCATCCTTATAAGAAATTTTTGCTTTAACAAATTTGCTTGGAAATGGAAAAAGCGTTTTGCAGAAAGAGGGAACATTACAGTAAATTCAGTGCTAGAGCTTATTTTGCTTTTATTTAAATGCTTTGTGAAGCAGTGAAAAACCAGAAAATTACAGTCATGTTTTAGGAAAAAGGCTTTGCTCACAAAACAAATTTTCTTCCTGAAAAGCAGTTTATTGCAATGTAGAAAGCTCACTAATTGGATTTATGACAGGCAAGCAGTAATGGTAAAAAGGAATAATGTGAACAGAGGAAAAATAAATGCATATTAAATTTTACAGATACCTACACATTTTCTCTGCTTTCCTGAACCAAGTACTCAGTGTTTCCAGATTTCTGTCGATTCTCAGTTTAGTTGGCAGAGGAGGAGTGTGGTTACATGTGAGGTAAATAACCACACAGAATGAACTGCAATCAGCAGAAAGGCTTAGTGCAGCTGATAGGGAAATCGGCTCCTGTGTGAAGTTCTGAGAAATGCTTTGTGCTGAGGTGCTCTCCTCAGACAGAATTCAGCAAGTCTGGTATTTATTTACCTCACACACCAAGTCACCTATACATTTTACCCTC
Organism: Ammospiza nelsoni; assembly: GCF_027579445.1. Classification (NCBI taxonomy): domain Eukaryota; kingdom Metazoa; phylum Chordata; class Aves; order Passeriformes; family Passerellidae; genus Ammospiza; species Ammospiza nelsoni. The sequence goes on from NC_080645.1 coordinate 12,624,496, forward strand.
CTTTTATACACTCTGGCAGAACTGCATCAGCTTCTAAAATTTAGCTTTTCATTTTGAGGGTTTCTGTATTTTTCCTGCTCAATGTAGGACTGAATGCACAGCCCAGCCCGGGTAGTTCTGTGTATCCAACTCTGTATCCTGAGTTGCAGTGTAACCTATCTAATCTTGGCAGGCATAAATTTTTTAAAGCACAGCTGAAATTCTGCAAAGAGTGTGACTGCAAAAGTTACCTCGAAATGCTGCACTTATTTCTCACTTTCATTTGGTGCCATAAAAGACCTCAGCATCAATCATTAACAAGCTATTAACACATGCAGCTGATAAAAGCGTTCAAAGTCTGGTCAGTAACAATGACAGAAAATCCTGGTTTGCAGCTGGTTTAAACTAAGCCCACGGAGCCCACAGCAGTTATTTCCTTGGCTAAAAGGTGCTTCTGGGTTGTTTTGCTTTCATCTCTGCCCGTGTAACACTCACAGGGGCTTCCTTTTCTCATCTCTGCTCTGCAAACTTCTCCCTTCCCTCCCCTGCCTCTCCCACTCAATCTTAAAAGCAGTTTGCAGGCACACAGGGTCAGGAATCTTTTTCATTCAAATGTCGTTTCATTTTAATATTATTACCTGGTAGTGAAGGTGCTATCAAAGGAATGAGCAATCTCAGCTCAATTTACAATTAGTAAACACAATAAAATACTGCTTATTAACAATAATGAACAAGCAGGCTGTAATTTAAACAACATCCTTGAAAGTTGTCTCCTTCCAGTTTTCTAAATTGTACCAAAACTCAGCCGTGCTACTAGAATTGATAAAGCCAAAACTTCAGCTTCAGTTACCTGAATAAATATATATTTAGCATTTTTTAATTCACTTGTTTAGATCATTCATTTTGTTAAATAAAATCTCTAATGTCAGGAAACCTGAACAGCTGCTCAATTATCTTATTGCTTGTGTGTTACAAATGTCACTCAGGCTTGGGGGGGTGTGCAGTGTGTTCCTGATGATTTTCTCATTGTCCCTGTTCCTAGTAACACTTGTCAATAATTGCATTTATGTGGTGATAGTTTCTTGCCCCTCTGCAAAGGAATTTAAGGTTAGATTATAGAGAAAATGGCATCACAAACAAAACAGGCTCAGAAAAACATGAAAACACCTAGCCTCCATCTGCTCAAGTGTGATACACTTCAGAGCTCCCATTTCACATGTAAAACAGAACATGATTTATAATTTATATCTAGTTGGTGCAATCCTTCTCAAATAAAAAAAACTCTTTGATGAAACACTGGCTTTATGTTATCATAAAACTATCGAGAAAATCACAGAACGTTTGGCAATTTACCTCTCCTACAGCATCTCTGAAGTTTGGATATTTATATTTTATGCACTTTTCAAATGAACTGTACTGCTGAACACAAACACAAAAAAGCCTAAGTGTGAGTCAATGCTGAAATGTAATTACAGCATTAGCAGCAGTAAACCACTGCAGGTATTTACAGACCTCCAGGTGATACCTAAGGCCCAGTTCTAAAAATCTAAAAAGATTTTAAATATTCTGTGTAGCGTAGAATTTATACAGTATTTTTGATTTATTTAAAATCTATAAAACATTTTAAAAAATCAAAGCATAAAGGCAGAAGCAATGCAGCTCCCAGATTCTGCAGAACCACCAGTCTTGCTTACAGCTGTGGGGCTTCTTACTAACAAACTTCCAGGTTTTTGGGAGCATACCTGGGAGGTGATTCTGCACCCCTCATGCCTGTGAATCACCCCATGTGTAATAAGGTGAAACTCACTTCTGAATAAAATAACCTTTAAAAGGTTTAAATTAGACTTTTGCTAATTGGCAGGAACAGAAATTATTTACTTGTGTGAAAAGCCATTTCAAATCTACAGGATTATTTGTAAACATAAAAGACACACAATCAAGGAGCAAAGAGGGATGTAGGGTGTTGAAATCTGCAAGGACCAACCTCTTGATCACACAGGAAAGCCACTTGATCCTTTCCTTAAATTCTGTAATTTGCAAAGCACCTGTCCTGTGATGTCTCAGTTCCAGCCCTAGCTGCTGTGCTCCAACAGGCAGAGAAGTCAGAGTGGTTTTTCTTTGCTCTGACAGGCTCATCAACATATTACAACCAAAACACTGCACTCCCACTTTATTTTCAGTCTATTTACTAGAGGAATGCATCATTCTGGTGTGATACATTTCTCACCACTGGCTAATTTCTAAGGCTGTGCTGAGCAGTAAGCAGGACTTTAAGAAGAGCCAGACTAGAGGGATTTTCAAGTCTTTTGCTTTTTGCTTGTCACAAAACTAGGCAGAAGAGCTATTTGAAAAATGCAAAAAATACTGTGGGTAGGTTGGCTTGATGAAAACTATTATTTTCATATAAATAGCATTTTTAAAAAGCATCAATTAAATCTCCTTTAGCAAATCAGCAGATTTGTGACATCACCTTTGGATATACTTATAGAAGGAAGATATTTGAATTTGTTTCCTGTCTTAATTGCCCAAAATAAATTATATGTTTGCAGTATAAAAAAATGGAAAATTTTAAAGGTCAAAAGGAAAATAAAAAAGGTCAAAAACACAATCCAAAATCTTTTAAAATGGGATTTTGCAGGATCCTTTTTTTTAAATACTCCCTTCAGACTAGGGGGAAAATATATAAAAAGCAGATCTTACACAACATAACTCAATTGGGCAGAGTTGCTCTGCCCTCCTTGTTTATCAAGAGGCACAATTCAGTGCAAAGTGGGGCTGAGGACGAGGGGCTCTCCCCTCCCCAGCCAGCTGCAGGCTGTGCTCCCAAAGGTGTCACCTCCACGCTGATTGAGCCTCTGGGCTCTGTGCCATCAGCACAGTCGAGCTGAAAATTACTACATTCCACTGGAACTGCAGTTTGCTCCTATTCTACAAAAACATCTCTTTATTGATACAAGGAGTCAGGGTAGTAGCGCACAAAATCCTGCTACATCTGGCTGGACTTTGATTTCACCATATGGATCCCAACCCTCCTGGATGGAATGAGGCTTCCAAAGGGTCCTGAAGGGCCCAGCACTCACACACCGGGGGCGCTCAGTGGTGTCTGCCAGCAGGTCATGACAAGCAATCAAATTAGGGTCCTTAAGAATTTTTTACCCTTCATTTGAAAGATGCCACCTGCTCATCAGGGAGAATGCTTTGCAGGCTCTCCTACTCCATTGCTACATGAAATAAAACAGATTCACGAGTGATTTCATTATGCTTTGAAACCTCATCCATAGTGCAAACTACTGCAGTCCCTGCAAAGTTGGTGGAACTCCTCAGAGTTGCAATAACCTGGCAGATTTGTCAGTGTGGAAAACAGGCAGGTAAATAACTCCCATAACCAAGGATTTTATATAAAACCTCTGTAAGGGTTTCAGCTATTTGTGAGCCAGCACACTTACTCACATAAAGATTGAAGAGCACAACGGGAGCCTTGCTCTCCAGATGAGAAATCTTTGCAGCAAGATACAGATGCAATTGATCGCCTGGTGAAACTGTGACATCCAAAACCAAGCAAGAGCAGTGCCAAATTTGTTAATTTCAGCATTACAAGAGGAAAGAGGCTGCTTATGAAAATGCTGCAGCTTCCCCTCCTTTTTAAAGTTTTTAAATATTAAACCCCTCATTCAGGCACTTGCAGCTGTTCCACTGAGTGTTCCAGCCTTACAGAGCAGCAGATTCTGGAGCACAGGGGGACGGCCTTGGCCACTGCACCTGTACCTGGGCAGGCCAGCACCTCCTGCAGGGCGATGACAGCCCGGGAGGCTGAATCCTTCATGGGAGATCAAAGGAATTCTTGAGGGGTCGGGACAGGATGACAAGGGGTTGGGCAGCCCTGCTGCTGAGAGCCTTTCAGGCAGGTGATCCACTTACACTGTCATTTTTGGTATATGTCAAGCAAGTTTTTTTTTCATTATAAAGTGTTTCTGGCTCTAAAAAGGCCTTCATGTTACACCAGCCCCTTCTAGCTGGGTTCTGTGTGGCTGGATTTTCATGTAAATGGGGTCTGCAAGAAGTATGAAAGGAGCCAATGTGCTTCCATTGGCTGGCAATGGTTTCAGAAGCTTTGCAAGGGGGAATATTTGTTTCCATGTGATTATTCCTCTATAAAGAAATATTTTATTGATTGATTTAAAGGACCTGTGTGCTGGATGACTTCTCTGAAATTACTCATTCCAGCAGAAACTGCAAGGATTTTCTCAGACTCCTTATGCATTTCATAGTGAAGATTTAATTTCAGTGCCCAATCTCCAAGGCCTTTTTTTTCTTACCCCTCTATAAAAATTCAGTCTTGGTTGAGTATGACATCTCCACCAAAAAACTGTTGCCAGTTCACTGCCTTCTAATTCAAGTGAACCTTAGCCAAGTCAAGGTGATGGAAACCTGTCATACAGCATGAGAGTCCACTGAATGCAAAATCTGGGCCTGTCCAGCCTCTGCTGCTTCACTTCTGGTGAAGGGAGTTGGCTAATTGCTCTTAAATTAACCTTTTAAATATACCTGCAATCATGCTTGAAATCTAGGGGGTTTTAGTAAGTTGCTGAAAAGCCAAATGAAAACACAATTAATTTTAAAACACAAAGGCAGCGGGAACAAATAAGACAATGTTTAGAGAGAACATGGTCATTATTTAAGCACTGTTTATAATTATATTTCATGAAGAATTTAGGCTTCCATATTAGAAAAATTAAAGGGTGAGAGGTGGGAGTCAGGAGAGGGCATTAAAATCCTCCTCAGAGCTTTCATGGTTTAAGCTTCCTGAGAACTTGCAATTGCTATTCAGAGATGTACAAAACTTTCACAAGGAAACTCTAAACCAGGAAAAGCTCATTTAGTGCAATTTAGATGCAATTTTAATTGAACCTGGGCTGATTTATGCTTTTAAGTAGAAGTCATAAAGAACTCATCGGTTGCAACACAATTTCTTTTTGAAAATTATCATCTCCATCTTTCATCTCTCTTCCTGCTCTGTCAGCTGGTTTGTGTGGTCTTTTGAGACCTTAAAAGAGAACCAAAGACACAGGGAAATAAAAGCAGCAGTTACTTTAGTTGAGGTTGCCAGCCCTGCTCTGAGACCCTGCCATGAATTTTAAAAAAAGTAAGGTAGCCCACTGAGCATCAGGAAGAGAGAGCTTAGAGTTATGTATCTGAGCACTTTGAACTTAAAAGAGGTTTTATGCAGGAGAGGAAGAGAGCTGCAGTTCTTCCATTTACTTAATTTCAAAATAAATCTACTATTCAGGGCAAAAATGTAACTTTTCTAATACCGCTAAAAACAAAGTGACATCTGAAAAATACTGCTAGCCAAAGGCCAGATTCTTTAAATATTTTACAAGAGCCAATACATTATGGCTACTAAGTGAGCATTCCTGTCACAAGAGTGGCAGGTTTAACTTGCCCAGATGCGTTTCAGGGAAACTCTCACAGTCGCACAAGACAAAAGCTAAAGCACCAAACCTGGTCTCTCACATCTCCAGCTTTCATTGATTTTAAATGGGTGCATGTGTCACTGGAGACAGAATTTGCCCCTAGCTGGGGACAGCTATAAGCCATACATGAGGGTGCCTAAATCATTTAGGTCTTGAGTTTAAGCAGCCTCTTCCATCCAGACAGGTCCATGTTGCTTTGGCAGCTCGTTGCTGCTCATTTCAGGAGTGTAATCTCAATGAACACGGGTTCTCCTTTGTAACCATTCCAATGTCTAATTTTTTACATTGCCTTCTTTGCTTTCATTTTATCCCCCACCTATACACTCCACCTGGCAAGTCCTCTGACACAAACACCCAGCTAGAGCTGATCAAGTGTGCTTGGATGGGGAAACTAAATATCACTACACACACACCCCATCCCCCCAAAAACCCTCCAAAAATCTGAGAAACATAGGGTGTGCATAAGCAAAGACAACTGATCTAAGTCAGTTCTTCTGATGCTAATCTTACTGCAAATAATATGCAGGGTACATGAGAAAATGTCAGATCCACGCTACCTCACAATTGCTGGCTTTCACTCCAGCTTGAAACTAATCCAAAGGAAAAATACAAAGGAAAAGCTGAAAGTTATTTTGAAAGTTTAAAAGAAATAAAAATGTAGGTCCCTGGAAACTACATTACTACATACATTGTTTATGTAATCTCACAAGTTCCCAAAACAATATCGGTGTCCACAGCTATTAAATTTTATAGGTGCAAAAAGAGTGCAATTAAAGCTGTTTATATTTAAATAAAACAATTCCTTCTAATTAAAATGTAAATACACACCTTATACAACATGGAATGTTCGCTAAAATTTTTCTTTGAAAATAAATTTTGTGATTTATACAATAAATCTGAAGTTTCACTGAAAAAGAAACATTTCTGAAATACATCAGACTTGCATCTAAACATCTTGTCAGAGCAAAGTATTGGTGTTTTTAACACAATCTTATTCCATTGAAGTTAAAGTCAGGTGAGTGTCTCTGTTCAGTAAAATGAGCACATAAAACACTTCCAGTTTTAGCATCAAAGATGTGTTTACTGCAAACACAGAAATAGAAGGGAAATGAAACGGTGGAAAGGCCTGCAGCAATTTTAAGGACTTATTTTTAGAAGTTTTACATTGGAGACCTACTAACTATAAAGCCTAGCTTTCATACGCAGCGCACATCAACGTTTCATCTCCTCTGCCAACTGGCTGTCGCTGCGTGTTTCCAGCCCCTAGAAAGTTCTGCAAAGGCAAAATGAACTCTGAGTGACTCTGGCCCTCCTCTGCTCTCCATCGCTGGTCAGTGCCACCCTGGCAGGCCCCTGGGGAGCCGTGTGCCCCCAGCCCAGCCCAGCCCCACCCTCGGGAGCTGCCAGCGCCCGGTGCCGCGCGCGGGCAGAGCGCGGCTCGCTGACGTGCACAGGATGGGGCCCCTAATCACTAACAGCTCCTCTGGAAACCCTAGCAGAGATAAAAACTACAAAGACACTGCTGGTTCCAGTCCCCTTATTGAATTTTCATTGCTGCTTTTATTGTAACTATGAATTCAGCCCATAATGTCACATGCTCTTTGTTCTCCAGCCTGACATACATTTTAATACCCGGCGCAATATCTATGCAAAGACTAAGTGTGCTCACATGCAGGAGGGTTAGCACTTCACCACAAACATGGTTATAGTTACAGATTAAAAGCAACACTTTCAGTGGTCCTACAGCTTAATATTTCCAATTCCCATCTCCTTCTGAAGGTTCTCCTCCCCACCACCCCCTCCCTAAAAAAAATCTCTGCACAAGAAATGCTGAGCATACAAATTATGTCACTGACATCTGGAAAGAGACATGACTACCCAAGTAAAAAATAAACCCAACGGAGGTCATGGCTTTAACAGACTGTCGCTCTATATTTAAACTGATTGATTTATACAAAGACATAATTATAGAGAACATTGGAATCAGCAGCTCCCAGCACTCTGGACTGCAGGCACAATTTTGTTTACAGGAATTATATTTTAAAGACTACATCTGGCACAAGCTAATTGATACACTCAATATTAAGACACACAATAATTTAAACTAAAATTTTGAATAATGTCTACTTATTTTCCTACCTAGATATCAACAACTTTCTTTCAACTATATATGATCATGTATGATTTTTCAGGATATTCTTTTGCATAAAATCTATTGGTTATGCAAATAAAAGGCTTTGGAGAATAATGTACAGTAACTAATTTGTATAATCAGTTTCCCTCAATTCAGCGTGATAATGATATGTAAAGCACATCACTACAGACTGTCTGTGAAATGAATTCTGTCTTAATATGCTAGTCAACTAGCCACTCGACCTTTGCACAGGCTCACTGTAAGAGGAGCAGAAAAACCCACACACATTCTTTCAATTTCTAAAGGGAAATTTGACTCTAGCCATAGAACAAAGAAAGAAGAAATAGAAGTAAAAGAAAATCAAAGAAAAAGTGATTTGGATTCAAGGGGATCAGATGTTTCATTTATTGCAGGTTGGAGACCTTCAATCAGTCAAATGAAAGACACATTTGTATTAAAATACCTACAAGGCAGAGAGAAAGCCTTGATCAGGTGTATTAGATTTAAGTTACAGCTCTCTTGCTGAGAGATGTGAACCTACCTTCCAGTCTATCTGTTCTCAATATTGAAGGTTTTCTGTGTTACAAACATGAGATGAAAGGTAGCTTGCTTGCCTTCCCACGTATCTGCTGGATATTAACTGTACATCTGAAGCGTGCGCTACAAGGAGCCGTGAACTCGCTGTGCTCTGCACAGTCACTGCTAGCAAGGGACACTGAACCAGGGCAGGGATGGGACACTGAACCAGGGCAGGGATGGGACACTGAGCCCAGAGCAGGGATGGGACACTGAGCCCCAGGGCAGGGATGGGACACTGAGCCCAGAGCAGGGATGGGACACTGAGCCCAGAGCAGGGATGGGACACTGAGCCAAGAGCAGGGATGGGACACTGAGCCAAGAGCAGGGATGGGACACTGAGCCCAGGGCAGGGATGGGACACTGAGCCCAGGGCAGGGATGGGACACTGAGCCCCAGGGCAGGGATGGGACACTGAACCAGGGCAGGGATGGGACACTGAGCCCAGAGCAGGGATGGGACACTGAGCCCAGGGCAGGGATGGGACACTGAACCAGGGCAGGGATGGGACACTGAGCCCCAGGGCAGGGATGGGACACTGAGCCCAGGGCAGGGATGGGACACTGAGCCCCAGGGCAGGGATGGGACACTGAGCCCAGGGCAGGGATGGGACACTGAGCCCCAGGGCAGGGATGGGACACTGAACCAGGGCAGGGATGGGACACTGAGCCCAGAGCAGGGATGGGACACCCACTGTAGGGGAGGCTCATCCACAGCTCCAGTGGCCACCAAAAGCCTGTGCTCCTATAGGTACAGCTCCTCTTTGCTTTATTGGAAAGGACAGATTTTGTGCTGTGACAGGGCTGTGAGCCCTGTTCCACAGGTAAATAAAGCAGCACCACACAAGAGCCCCTGCCCTGCTCCTGCTGTATGAGGACAACAGGATTCTGTTTGACTTCTCATTACATATTATGCAGGAGGTAAAAAAAAAGCCAAGCCCTGACCTTATTCCTCACTTTTCACACCATCCCTTCCCCACAAAAACTCCTTGAATCCACTGCTCTTGCCCAGATACACGGAAGAGCACCAAGCCTGATGGCAGAGATCAGCTGTTCTTCACCTGCAGTCCCAGCATGACAGATTTGTTTAGACTGCCTGGAGGAGGATCCCAAAGTGTTTAATAAATTGGTTACTGTTGCTTGTAAAATACTGAACCAACATTTTTCACAAATATTTTGTCTTATTAATTGGCTCTGTTCAGAATAGTTTTGCTTTTGATTAAACTTTATCAAAGATCTGCTCATTCCAGAGCAAATGCTCTGTAGAGAGACAGAGGCTCCATTACTGCTGGTTCCATCACTCATCTCAATTTGTGAAACCCATGTCCACATACAATAGAAAAATTGTCCTTTTGCCTTTTGTGAGCTGGCACAGACACCAACTGCCAGGACAATAGTGACTACTGCCAAAGTAGATTTGCACATAAGCCTCAGACCCAAATATTGATCATCTCAACCTAAAGACAACTTCATTCTGCCATTGCAAAGAAAATTTCAGTAATTTCATAATGAGATTAATCCCATAGGTCCTTAGACAGGAGGAACACTCTACACAAATAAATCTGTAGGTTTTAGAGAGGCTATTCACTGGGAAACCAGCTTCTGCACTTTGTATCTCAGGCTTCACTCCAAATGTACAACTATTGCATTCCACAACATAAAACACCAAAACCACAGTCTTAACTCAGACCCCAATTTTAAATATTATCTTCTGTTATCCAATTGGCTTTTTAAACAAGCCACTATAACTCTGATTTCTGCTTTTATGTATGCATAGCTGCAGATATTGTGTAGTAATATGAAAATTCTAAAGCTGTCCTGCTTGTTAAATAACATCACAGAGTAGTCTGAGTTGGAAGAGACCCAGAAGGATCATCAAGCCTAGCTCCCCAGTGAATGGCCCATATGGGGATGGAACCTGTGACCTTGGCATTATTCACACCATGCTTTAACCAACCAAGCCCTCTGTCATTGTAAAGTTTAGCTGATATTTTCATTTATATAGCCATAAATTTTCCATCAGTCCAGCAGAGGGGTTTTCTTTTTTTTTCCCTTTAATACTTACTTTTGAAATAAAAGTAAATATTCCCCCAATAAAATTTGAATACTGCCACATATTAGTGCTATATAGTCATTGTTTCAGAACTGGTCAAAGGGTGAAAAGGCATAAATAGAGGACTTAAATATTGGGGGGTTTTTTCCAGTATATATATAAATTTTGTTTGTTTGCTCTATTAAACAGAGGACCTTTGATTGTACAACTTCCAGACCGAATGAGGGAAACCTACACAAATATTTGTATCCTCCTTACAAATCGTGGTAACACATCATGCCAACTTCACCAGTGGGTTACACAGCAGCAGCATGTACACAGCTGATGGACTAAGGTAAATCCACACCTCAGATGTGCCATTTCATGTGCAGCTAAAATGGGCTCAGAAGGAAAGGAGTTATAGCACAAGGATCCATCTTTAACAAAGTGAACAAAAGGAGACAATATTGTGCAATGAATTCCACAGGGACTTCATACTATTTAAAGTGAAATCTCTTTCAGTGCACGAACATTTAAGGGCTTAGCTTGATAATACTTTTTTCTGCAGACAAAAGACCAAAACATTAATTTCTCCATCTAAAGTTTGTATTTGAGGTGAGGGGAAGTGGCCACAGAAGAACAATGTACAAATTCTCCACAGAGTGCACAGGGGCAGAGCAACCCTCTGTGATGCTCTGTGGTGCTTGGACCAAAACACAGGACAGTAGTGATGGCATGACATGAATCAACTCTTGTTGAAAGAAGTGATGGGAAAAAAAGTACTTTGTTATGAAATGAGGCAGATTTCTCTACCAGCCCATTGCTGCATGTCTGAGTAACAATAATAATATCATTATTACTACACAAGCACCATTATTAGAAGTCTTTTGTGGCAGCACACTCTGTCATATTATTTTCAGCGCTTGCCACTTGCCTTCAGAACAATTCTGATCCAAGAAACAACAAAAGCAGCAAGACTGGAGCTTCATAAAACATCCAGAAGAAGTCTTAATATTTCTTGAGCAGACATTATTTTCACCAAAATTTCTGAACTTCCTGGTTAGCACATTTTAAAAACACCTGCATGCCTTACAAAGCTGTTGTCCAGAAAACTTGAGACTGTCTGCCTGCCAAACAAGCAGTGAGGGTTTTCTGTAGGGCCCAGGAAAAACATGCCCTGAGAAACTCCAAGTTATTGTCTCCTTACACAGTGGGTGACTCCACGTCTCAGATCTTAACCTTCAACACACTTCAGCAAAACACACAGAATTATACAGATGTATGACCAATTTAATGTGGGGACTGTCAAGTGATATTTTAAGTACTTCATAGTCATCAGAACAAGCAAATCTGGCTTCTGTGGGGGAATCACATAAAGACTGGTGATTAGTTAGCTCAACAAGTGAAAGGTCCCTGTGGCAGTGTCTATGAAGAGAAAAACACTGCCAGAAAATACTGAAATTTGTCAGGAGGGCTCATGAAAGCCTTGCTTCTGAATTACCTGCTAGCAGCTCCTAAACAGGAGCTCAGGCAACCCTGCCTTCTGAGGGCTGCAGGAACTGTGACCTTCCCCTAAAGGCAGGAGGGCAGAAAAGCAGGTAGGAAGTGTTTTCTAATGGCCTTCTGTGTTTGAGCAAGGCCATTCAAAACCATGTGAAGAGATCACAGTTTTACAGGGCTCCAAAGTTTTTTAGCAGAGAGTACAAAACCCCACTCAAGCTCCATTTAAAATGAGGGAAAAAAAATCAAATAAGGTTGGCCTAAAAGGGAACCCTCAGGGTTTTACTCTACATTTGGACTTCTTTCAATTCACATTCAGTGCAGTGAAAATAAGACTGTTCTCTGGGATTTAGTGGCACAAGCTACATTTTCCAGCAGTTCATTTCACACAGGAGAGCATCTTGCAGTGAGGAGTGTGGGCACTGGCAGTCGTGGAGGGGACAGCACTGCTGTGCTGGCACTGCCAGGAGGGACAGTCCGGTGCCCAGGCTGAGCTTCAGCGTCCACTGCCACCTCCTCCTCCCTCCCTGGACAACAGAAGTGTCTTCTTGCCCAGAGGCAGCAGAATGCTTGGAGGGGAAGGTTGTGCACTTGGCAAAGCTGCTGGGTTCTCGTCTCAAGGGAGAAATCTGCTTTTACCCCACACAGGCAGTGATTGCTAGAAGGATGTCTTCATAAAACACTGGAGGCCAGGGAATCTTCAGCCTCCCCTTTCTGCCCAGCTTCCAAATGTAATGCACAAAACAGCAGAGGTGTGTGCTGGCAAAACATCCTGGAGTGCGGGGGAGATGTGTGAGAACCTCTCATGGACAGCAACAGCAGCTCTGGCTAACCTGCCCACACTCTTTCAGGTATGCAGCTAAACTTAAAGATGGAGTAATCATTTTCTAATCACAGCTTGCCAAAACAGGGCAGAATGACAACTCAAACAAAGAGAATCTACCATCTAACCTAAGATGAATCCAATTTCTTTTTTTATTGAATATTAGAGTCTTTTAGGAGACTCTAACCTGACATATGCCTCCAATTTTTGGTAAATAATCACAGTCATTTTTGCTTTGATGTAGAATATGTGAAAAGTAAGGAATATTTTCCAATTCCAGTTTGTTAAAGTGGAAGCCAGACTTTCATCCATAGCAAATTGTTGTATCAGATCATCTCAAAAATGTCTGGAACTTCTTATAATCTAAAGTTTTTAGCTTGAAAATGTTATTGCCTCACTTGTGGCCATTTTAAAAACAGAGTAAACTGAAAATTAAATAACAGTATCAGAACCTATGACATAAGGGGGTTGAGGTCAAAGCAAATTAATCTACATCTTAAAAACAAATACAGGTCTTAATATTGCAGAAGAATGCTGCCACCACACTGCAGAGCTGAGCTATCAGATGCTGTCCCATCACTGCCACCTCCTCACACAATGTCACATCTCCTGTACGTAACAGATACATTGCATAATGTTACAGATGGCACAGGTCATAACAGCCAGGATTACATTTATTAAAATCAGATGAAATGCTTATCACTGGATTCAATGCTTTTCCATGCAAGGTGACCTGAGTTTGTTTTTTCTGAGTGCTACCACAAGATTTTCCTGCTGTAGAAAACAGCTACAGTTAATTGTTACTGTGTGTTAATACCAATAATTATAGACACCTGCAAACTGACTTTCATAAATGTTTGAGTTTACAAACAAACTGGATTCTCAGTGTCACTCTTTTAATTTGCTTTCACCGCAGTTATTCCTGCAACTCTTTTTGTTCACACAAGGGCTGGAGCAATGGCTGGTATCTTCACAATTCATTACTCACACAGGAACTGCTGTATATGCGTGTCAGCAGTACTCTTTGCTTTTGCACAATGTCCAGATAAAATTGTTGTGAACAAGGCAAGGGAACTTAAAAAAAAACACCCATAGCAGCATTAGCCTGCAGCTTCACCCTCAGATAGAAAAAGCACCTGAACATCCCCACAAGGTGCAGCACATGCCAGTGACTCCCACCAGTCACCTCTGGCTGCTCCTGAGGCCTGGGAAGGGGCTTTGTCTCGGGGGGGGCACAGGCTCCAGCCCAGCCTGAATATTTTATATTTATTTCTCTCTCCCCTCCTTTGCGGTGGCACTTGTAAATCTACCTTTCTCAAAATTCAATAAAACATTAATTGAAAAGCAAAAAAAAAAAAAAAAAAAAAAGGAAAAGTCATTTCAAGCCCAACAATAAAAGGCCAATTGACTTCTCAATTTTCTAGTGGGCAGGAGAAGAAATCAGGCATACGCAGGGAGAAACTCAATTCTCCAAGCTCTCCCCTTGAGGAGCTGCAGCCCTGCCGTCTCAAGGGTGCTGTGTCCCCTGGCACTGCTCAATTCCAGCTGGGTATTATATCCTCAGCTCCGAGGGAAGCAGGAATTCATTCTGCATTATTGATGGCTCGGCTCACTGCGGCTGCTGGGCCTCAGCGCTTGTTCCCGTCCTGCCGGCCCTTTTCCTCTCCTGCTCCCGTCCTGCCGGCCCTTTTCCTCTCCTTCCACACTCAGCCAAAGGAAAACAGCCCAAACACAACCTGGGGCTGGGGCACAGGGACAGAGTTCACGCCATTAAAGCATCAGCCAGGTGAACTCGCGCATTAAGGGCGGCAGCAGGACGGGAGCAGCTGCGAGGGAATGGAAAGGGGTTTGGCCCTGTGGGGCACTCAGTCCATGTCCCAACTGATCCATCTTGCCAGGAGGTTAAGTGGAACACTGACCCCCAGGCCATGGCTCTGAAGCAGACTGAGCTTTCTGAAATGTTCTGAAAGAACAGATCTGACCCCAGAAACACCAAGCCCTGACTGAGCACTGTCAGGGCAGAGGTAGGACACACAACCCTCACAGTGATGGATTCATCCTTTCCTCTTGCTGCTCTTTGCCCTCCTTTCTCCTTGGTTGTTTTGTGGGTTTTACCTTCCTTCTCCTACACCCTAAACAGTTATTTCAATTTCTTTTAGAAATCTCAGTGCTGAACACCTACAGATGTGGAGGCTGTACAGTAGTAATGAAGCCTCAGTGTTTCAGGTAGGAATGCTGAATTTAGTTTAATTAATGAAAAAACACCACAGATCTGGTGATTGCTAACTAGAATTGGCATCCATAGCAAGTGAAAAGCAAAATATATGTGCATTTTTTGTAGAAATCAGTTCAGGCCATCAATGTAGAGCTGAGATGCAAGTTGTAGAGTAGTTCCAGTCCAGTTCTTAAAAGCCTCATGGGCTCTTAATCCACTAATTTCTGCACACTAAAATGCTGGATCAGTATTTTGATCCTGGGATGTAACTGCTTACAATGAACTATGCCACTCTCCTTGGCTCTAAGAAAAACAGAACTCATAGTCACAGGTTCACAACTAAAAAACAACTGTAACAATACACTTGGTTTATTCTAAATTAATTGAGAGAAACATCAAGTTGATTTTTGTGATAGGGGTATAGAATGACAAATGTTTTCTTCCATATACTTTTATGTAGTTGAAATTTTGGGAGGAAAACCTTTTTAGAAACTATAGACATTTAGTATTCCGACAAAGTGTTAGATCTGAAGTTTCAAAGTACCAAAGAAAGGAAGTAAAAAATTTGTATTCAGGTTCATACTTCTCTCCTTTCTAGAGCTAGAGGGCTTGAATCAGCAGCTCCTTCTGTTTGTAATAGTGCAAGAAAAACCTTTCATAAGGTTCTATAATTATGTCCTTTTTTTTCTGTGTCTATATGCATCAACTAAAACTATCTCTGTATTATTTACAATCATGAATGCAGAATGGGAGCAACCATAGAAGCTCCCCTACTTGCACAATTTGTGGATGTTTCACATAATTGGTTTCTAAATATTTGGCAATGTCTTATTCACTAAGGTTTGTATTTTCTGGTTACCCCAGCCTCAATGCCCTCCTTGTTCAATACCTGAACAGCTTTGTGACCTTTGAACACCTCTGCCCAAACTTCTGACATTATCAGTTTGAACTGTGTCCCTCAAACTTGCCCAAAACAGGGAGAGGCAGGAGTTATTTGAGCTGTTCACTGAAAGACATCAATTTTAAGAACCTTTACAATAAATTCTATCTTACTCCAACAGTTTCAATGATTTTGAAAAAAACACCTAAAAAAAAAAGTTCAGCAATTTCACACAGTGGAAAACAGCCCAGGGCACAAGAAAACTAAAACCAAACAGTTTGCCGTCAGTGCTGTAGACTGTGTTCAGTAAAAACAAAAGATCAAACAAGTTCTGTAATCATTATATAAAGCACATTTGCTATGGCATGTGAAGAAAACATACTTCCTTCCTAATACTAATTAACATTAGAGAGTTGTGGGCTGAAATGCAGGATAAAAATAGCTGTTTAAACTAATCACTCAGCAAGATGTAAATGTTACATATAAAGTATACCTAACGGGTTGGAATATTTATCCCAGAAGTAAAGAAAGCTTTCACTACTCATGAATTATAAAAGTTTCCCTTCCTGCCTCACTGCAACAATTCATGGACTCTTTGGACTCTCTCATCACACTCTCAATGTGATGGCTCTTCATGGAATGTCTACAGCTTTCCTTATTTCTAAGTATTAATTTTTGGAGCATGTGCTTCATCCTTCCACAAATAAATCCCAGAAAAAGTTGTCTTTCTTGTCACCTCAAGCTATTCCTTTGTCTTTCCCCATCCTAAGGGTGCCCCACCAGCACCACTGTTCAATGGCTCCTCACAGGTCAGAGGGGAAGGTGTTCAGTGACTGCCAGGACACCGAGCAGACCACCAAAGTATCCAAAATATTCCTGAGCATAAACCACATTATAAAGTTCAGGAAGCCAAATGTTATTGAAATAATATTTCAAAAGTTTCCTACAAACAATGTTTCAGAGGTTCCCTAGTAATTTCCCCCAGCAAGAATGCCAGATATTGTAACAACTGGAGAAAAGGTGTTGAAAGGCGCAGTGCTTAAGTGTTGCCCAGTTGAAAAGTCACCGCATTTCTGTCTGTTTAGAGAATACAGAACTTCCATCTCCCAGGATTTCTAAGTATCTGTTGAGCTCTCTGTCTAATACAGATAGCAATAAAATATGTTCTTGAGTCAGAACAGTGTTCTGCAGGACTCAGCTGAAATAAGTCAGCAAAAGCACATGAAAACATCTCTGGCATGTCTGCCCCCTCACCTCACATTTGGCTGCCTTGGACTGGATTCAGGAGTGCTTATTTACCCAGCAAAAAATCATCACAAAAAGACACACTTGCCTTTAGTTACATCAGGGCTCTATGAAGACAAGGCTGTCCATTGGGTGCTAGGCTAATGGAAAAAGAAAATGGTGGGGGTTTCCTGCACCAGCCCAGGAAATAAAACACCCTCTGAGCAACTTCTGTAATCCCAGTCAGATCTCAGACTGAAGGTACCTGGAACTCCAATCTCCTGCTGCATCACATTATTACCATTGCAGTCTGTAATGACTAAATAAATGAAAGTACTCTGTAGGAGACAGTGCAACCCATGACAGCATGTTCTCTATGTCCTCTTCCAGGACTTTGTCAGCAGATGCTTTAGACCCAGGAGCAGCTGAGCAAGAGCTCTGATGGAAAAGCTTCAGGAGCAAAGTCTTATCCTGATAGAAAGGGCAGACTGTTCAAAAGCACTGTTTTAAGGTTAGTCCAAACTGACAAGGTAATTCAAATAATCTGGCCAGGTAAAGTCAGTCACAAGCCTCCTAGGCCAGGCAAACTATCCCCCTTCCCCCAAAGCAAAGCCCAAATCACTGAAATTTAAAAAGCAATTAGGCATAACGTGTCCCAAAGCTTTCCCAAGATAAATTCATTCCACTGAAAATGGAACTGTTTGGGGCAACACAAACACCACCTCTGCTCCATCTTAAAACATGATTCATACCACTAAGTGCTTTGTTTCCCTCTTGCAGCATGTAATGTTTGGACTTCTTAAAAGGGTCATATTGAATTAACGGGTTCACCTTGAAACCGCGCAGTGGAACAAAAAGCTGTGTGCCAAACAGCACTCCAGAGGGGACCAGCCTGCAAGAACACAATTCTCCCCTGTTCACTGAGAGGAACGAGTGTTGTGACAACCTTTAAATGCTCAGGTCCAAGCCAGAGATGTGCTCCCACGTTCCTTTCAGCTTGCAGCAGTGTCCAAAGCGCGCAGGCTGTGTTCTGAGCACGGGGCAGCAGTGCCTGCGGGGAAGCACGGGGGGAGCTGCATATCTACCCACAGACACATTGCAAGGATCAGCCAGCACAGACTGGTTATATGGCTGTCACAGCTCATTGGATTTCTTTGTCTTTATCCACTCTAAGCATTTAAAAGACATCCCTGTGTTCCCATGTCTAAAAGTATTTGGTAAAGCTCATATATCTTCTAAAGGGGAGGGAGCAAGAAATAAACTCAAAATCCTGACTTAAAATAACCTGAAATAATAGTAGTTTTCTTCAGAGGAGTTGAGAACAAGTTGTGGAGAGAGTAACAGTGATGGTAACATCTTATAAGGATTTATTTTACACATGTGACCTATTTGGTGCATTGTCTCGGTCATGTAGAGCACAGGGAGCTGGAAGTGTAACAACAGATAAAAGATATGGCTTACCCTGCTGAAAAATGTGAGACATTTCAGCCTCTCATGTACAGCTATGAATAGCTCATTCACAGAGGGAAGATTTTTCCAGCAAAAGGAACACAATCCAGAAAATATAATGCAGAGCATCACTTACACAGGGTTCCTCAATACAAATTTTGTGAAAAAAAAAAATCACTCAGCTATCTTCTAGTGAGCCTCAACACTGATTTCTGAGACCACAACCAGGTAGATCCTCTGCAGGCTTACACCTCACAGCAAGGATAATTCAGGATTTCAGAACATTTTCTATATTTCACAGAATAAAGAATAAACTGGAAGCAACAGCTCAGTATGGCAGCAGGCTGACTCATAGGGGTCCTGGCCATCCATCCTGTGATCCAAGCATATATACAGAGTGATTATTTCTAGGTTTGTGTGTGTAAACTTGTGTAAAAGATGTAGGTGCATCTTCCTCCTGCAAGGTCCATCATGGTAATGTTAAATTTCATGGAGACTTCAAAAGTTCCACCATGGTCCATGATTAAAAGAACAAGTGGTACAGTTATATTCTCATCAACAGAGCCTGCTTCAAATGTCATCTTTCCCTGTGCTCCAGCCCTACACATCCCACGTGCTCCTTGGATCACTTGAGACAAGGCTGCAGCACCTCCCTGCAGGGGGAAGGAGCTGCCCTGCATGGAGAGCCCTGCGCTGCCCAGGGAGCTTTTCCAGAGCTGTTCTGCTCAGAGCACAGCAAAGCACTGGCACAGGGTGAACAAACGACTCCTCACTTCAGAATCTGTGAGGGGAGGGCTCAGGTGCTGCCTTTGCTTCAGAACAAAAAAATAAGGTGGGTCCTATTTGCTTTATTCCAGCAGTTAACTGATCAGCAGCACCACCGTGGAGAGCAGAGCCCTTGTCCCTGGGAGTTTATGATCCAGGAAAAAGACAGGAACAGCAGCAGGAAAACCAGGACACAAGCAAATGTAGGCAAAGCTGGTCAGCCCTCCTGGCAGTGCTCACAGAGCAGCCCTAGCCTGGCCACTCAGTTATGAGAGAGAGAAAGAGAGCAGTTTTTGATGCTGTAAGATAGAAAGGTTTAAGGAAAGACAAGACATATTTGGAGCTTTTCAGGGAAATCTTCCTTAGTCCACCTAGTCCTCACTCCACAACTATTTCTCCCTTTCTGTCCTTGCACCTTATTTTACCCTTAATCTCAGTGTGCATTTTTCCTCCCAGCTCAAAGAGCAAACTCACAAGGGAGCCAGATGTGCTGAACGTATGGGTTTAAAGAGGCAATCTGCATAACAACAAGAACCATGTGAAATAATCTTATTTTTCCCATCTTGCTTCTATTTTTTGCCCAGTGGAAAGAAATAAAATATAGACCTAGTTCATGGTTTGTTCTTTTCAAAGCAGTTCCATTTTCTTTCATTCCTTCCTCCACCTTTCAGGGTTTGGATATAATATATGGCCGCACAAATCCTTCCCGTCCACATCCATGTATGCATCACTGTTTTGCAGCTGTATTGCAAAGATCCTTTCTCTCCTAACGATTTCATCTAAAGTGAAAGACAAGTGCCCCCTATGGTCAAGCAAATAATCTATTGTTCAAATTGCAATTATACTGTATAAATGGAGTCCCATTAGTTTCCCTCTGAGCACAGTGAAAGCCCAAAGAACCCAGTAAGGAGCAATTTTGAGGAGAGAGAATTGTGAAGGGAGGAAAAAAGAGTACTATTGGTCTGTTAACTGTAAAAAAGGATGATTCTCTTTTGATCTCTTGTTAGAAGCCCATAGGGGATGCTGAATACAGAGATAAGGCTCTTGGTCAGGGTATCTGGATACACAAATTTGAATAGCATCTTAACCTAGACCACACATTCCTCTAAAGAACTGATATTTTCTCTCATTATATAACAAATGTGCTTCAGCAGCTTCCTACACTCAAAGATCCAAAACTGGAAGCAAGGGGAATCTTCACAGAGTCAAGTTTCACAACAAGGGATGCCATCTTCTTGGCTGTACTGACAGTGAAGAAAGGGAAGTGGCTCAAGAAGCAGAACAAATATTAAAACTGAAGTCCAGGTGTCTGAGGGGTGTCTAGAAAACCTCTCTTCACCTATTAAGGGGACTGCATTTTGCAACTACCTCGAACTATCAGCCATGGACTGTTAAACACTCTGCACCTATAAAAATCTGGCCTCAGCTATGGGTGCTGAAGACCTACAAATGAAGCCAAAGAAAATCTGGTCTGCTGGATCACACCCAAAGCTGGCTGAATCAAGTTTTGGAGCAGCTTTCAGAATTTTTGCTGAAAGACGTAAGAAACTGGATCTTCCCCTTGTGCACCATGCAAGGAAGAGAGAGCCAGCAGCACTCCCAGCCAGGGAGGGATGGAGAGGGAGCTGTGGTCACAACATGTTGGCTGCAGGACCATGATCAGGAGGCAGTATTTATTTAAAAAGTGATTAAACATTAGAATTTAGTGCCTCTGACAATTTTGCAGTTACCAATGTGTCGCTTCTACCTCCAGCCTGCTTTATTCTCGTCACTGTTCAGAACAGACCACCACTGAAGTTGTCATTTTAAAATACTCTCCACTGTAATTAAACAGCTGCTACAGTCAAGTAGTTCTATCTTCTATCAAAGTTTTTAAATCACAATATTTTAAAAAGATGCAAAAAATTACTCTGGTATATAATAATTATTTGATTTTTTACATATGTGTAGAAAGAATAAACACATTAGATCTCTAGCCTTTAATTAAAAAATAGTTGGGGGAGGGAGTAATATCTTAATAAGTAACATCTGACTGAAAAGCATTTAGTAAATCATACCCTAAGTGTGGCCAAAAACTGTAAGATTTACTGCAAGTAAATCATTATTGCTATCTGAGTCTGAATAGCTTCCATCTGATTTCTGTATGGAAATACACTCCATGGAAGCACAGCCTTGAACTTCAAAGGACATGCAGGATGCTACTAATTTCTGTATCTGACAGTGTGATGCAATGTTTGGATTTGCATCTCTGCACTTCAAAGTGTGGCACTCTCTAGATAAGGTCTCCGTTTGTTTTGACATGGATTCACAGAGGTGAACAAGAAAGCAGCACCCGAAACAGAGAGTAGCTCCCCCAAAAAGCAGGGGAAAAAACCCCAAACCAACCCAACACACCCCCCAGCCCTGCTCTGTTTGCCTCTCTCTGAATTCAGTAATGCCCTGGAGACCAAGGATAACAGAGGAAGAGTACAAGTCATGGTTGCACTACTTCAAGTAATCTCCAGTGTCCAAAACACAGAGTCAACATATGGTACTCAAATGCAGATTTGGAACATCTTTGAAGTAATATTGAATCTGACTAATGGGTAAAATGCAGACCTAGCTGCCTTTTTTCTTTATTATTTCATACTGAGGTTGTCAGAATTTCAAGTAGTGCAGCTAGATTCTAGTGCATCTTTATTCAGTGACTCATACAGACTTTTATGTTAAAAAAACATTAAAACTAATTCTGAGAGTCCACTTTACTTTCTGCCAACCTGGCAAGACCAGGATCCTACAGGATAAAGATATAAAAGGTTTTTGTCATTTTATGACACTTAAAATTTCACACTATACATGTGTACAATGTGTCTCACATTGCAGTCCTAAAGAAAACTTCAAATGCTGGGATATGTTTACAAGTGCAGTACAAATCTTATTCATACCATCAAAACACATAAACAAGTCTCCTGTAACTACAGCTCCTAGAACTGTTCTCACCTCCCCTGTATAAAACATCAAAGTATTTTTCAACACTAACAGCTGCTGACCAGGAGCATATATACAACTGCTATAATTATTTATTTATAATTAATTAAGCCCTGATTATGTTCAGCAAAAACATTTGAGAGAAAAAATAATTCTTACAAATCTGACAGAACAGAGAGAGGTGTCGGGGGCCAAAAGCAGAAAAATCTTTAAGTTGAAAATCCAGAAGGAAATTGCTGATATTTTGAAGCCTTGTGTAATGCAGGTTCAAACAGCTGCACCTGAAGTCACATTATGTAAGATACCACTGTCACTAAGGTTCCTAATTGTGGAGTAATTACCAGGTATCACAAACCCTAGGTATACACTTATAATTTAGTTTGCATAATATGCCACTACATGAAAAGGATTGTCTTTGTATTTAATCATCTTTGATTTTTTTTAGGGTTTTTTAAGGAAAAAAAAGGAAAAAAATATCAAAGCTAACAGGACTCAGAAGATTTGTGTAATAAACATCATATGCAGATTTTTATTTCCCAATTCGGCTGGAGATCAATGAAGTATTTTGAAGTTTGATTAAGGCAGTTAAGCCTCTCAAAAGTTCCTGTTTCAACATTAAAAATAAGTTGGGTGGTACTGTTGTATTAATTTTTTTTTAAAAGGAATAGCAAGTTTCATTTGCTCAATTAAAAGACCAAAAATCAAATAGTGTTCAAAGAAAGAATTCAAAATTAGAATGCTACTTCTTACTCATTAAGATTAGTTCTCATTCACTCCGTGCAATATTTACGCATATCCCCAAATCCCTGGGTCCTTCCTGAGGCAAAAAAGGTCAGAGGGAGTTTTGACTACATCCTTGAGGATTTGGCCCATATGGAATTAGAAACCTATATAATTCCAAGCATTTTCTCTGTTATATAGAATTCTAGCATACTTAAGCAACTTTGTATTTAGAACGAATCTCAGAGCTTAAACGCACCTCGCATCTGGATCATAGATTGTGCTCCACATTATACAATCTGCAGTTACTGGAAATGTTTGTATCCCTTACTGAGAAAGAATGATTCATTTCATAGAAATTTTCATCTGCTATTAATCTTCCAGGCTATAGTTAGTGTTCTGATATTTTCAGATATTGTTTTATGGAGGGATTTAAAGTAGCTCTCCCTTGGCAGCCTGCAAGATTACTCAGTGATTATAAGCAACTCAATACTGTATGACAGCATTTCCATGCAAGGGACTTACAATCATGTTTCATTAATTCGGCTTGAATGAAGCCTCATTTCAGGCCTTGAGGAGCTTAAGATTTATGTGAAATTAATAACATAACAGATGTCTTCACAATTTGGTTCCTCTGAAAAAAACTGATTACTTTGAAAACTTCAATGCTTTAAAATGCAGACTGAGGGAGTTTTTACTCTAGGGTAAAGAGTTACTCGTTTATATCAACTGAATCTCGGAACTAAGTGGAATTTAAATGTCAGATTTATATTAAATAGTCATATTCACCATTATTACATGCAATAAACAAAAGCCTACTACTTTCATTAATAAGCAGTGTTGGACATTTAAACAAAAGCTTAGAGAGATAAAGTCAGCACCTTTGCTAAGCAGTAGGAGTAAGTGAGACACAAGGGAGGCAAGAGAAGAATATCCAGGAAGCCCTGGGTTTTTATCTTTGTTTCTGATAATTTAATCATCTTTTCCTCATAGGAAAACAAAATGCATCTGTGCTCACACAAAACTCCCCACTTTATAAGAGTTGAAGCTGTCTCTCGTGGATGCACATGCCTAAGGCCAAATGCCTTCTTTCTTTCACAGGACACTTTAAACGCTGGCTTCTCTTCTTTATTTTTTTATTTTTTCATTTTTTAAAAAATTCAATTCTTTTATCTAGGCTTCAGCCACACTAGGTGCCTTGCAAGCTGAATTTTAACACATGTATGAGCAAGGGGTTTATCTTTAAGGAAACTGTCTATGCGATTACTTCTCCAAGTCCCCTCCAAAAAAAAAATAATTGAAATAAAAATTATCTCTTAGCTTTGCTTTTTGATCCGATATGCTGAAGGGCACGGGGAACAATGCATTTCTGATTCACACACTCAAGTACAGCTGATAGGATAGTCACTGTGATGGCTCGATATGCAAATATGTTACATTAAGGGTTGAAAAATTGACACAGAGCAGGATATTACAGCTAAGACACTATCAGCAAAATCATAACAATTAGCTGTTTGATTGCTGCAGACACGGTTCATGCACCAGCCTCACATTTATAATGAGGTATCCCAGCTCCCTTTCTTGTCTCACCCCACCCTCAGCACCATGTCCACATTGATACGAGGCCTCGCCAAGAGGTAAGGGCTCCGAGATAAAGACCAAATATCAAAAGCATTAGTATAAATTACAATTGTACATTATTAGCTATTTAATTACAAGAGATATCAGAGTGGAGCTTGCTGATTTCATGCTTATGTTAAAAGTTACCATGGCAGTATTTCTCCCCTGCAAGACAGCATCAGGAATTATTGCTAGCACATGCTAAAACAGACAAAGCAACGCATTCTCACCACATTCTCTGCCTGTCTCTCCCCTAAGTTTAATACCAAGGAATTCCTTAGGCATCTGAAAAAAAAAAGGCAGCACATATCTGGCATGGGGCTGTGAACCAGATCTGAATTTGGAGATAAAGCCGGCATGCTAGGCCTAAGGCGGGTGGCTGCTGTGCTGACTGCGGAGGTGACTTGTTCTGCTCTCCATGAGGGACACCCGGCTTCCTTCCCGTGCACCAGCACCCCCCTCCTCGCCCACACCCCCCCGAGGGATGGCATTAGCTGTGCCTCCAAAAACAGCTGCTTATCAGCTCCTCTGGAGGGAAGAAGAAGCAGTGGGTGGCAGGAGGTGGTTGCGAGGAGCGGGGGGATGGAGCGAGGAAGGGGGGCGAGGGGAAGGAAGGGGACCAAAAACCAGGAGACATTAATAAGGAGGAAGGAAAAGGGGGGGAACTGTGCTCCAACCAAACAGGGACGCAGACAAAGGCCTGCTCAAGCAGCACACTTATTCACGTGCCACTGATTTCTCCTTATTTACAAACATGCAAGATAATGCCTAAATACACCCATCAGTGCACCAGAAAGAGGGAATCAACACAGGGAGATGTTTTTTGGTGTCTTGCCTGTTTTTAAAAGGAGGGAAATCATCATTTTAGCATAAACATCTAAAAAAATTCCTCTACGATGAGATGTAACAGATGCTGGAGTTACACATGGAATTTTTTCCTCCAAACTCCCCAGCTGGCACCATCCCCAGTGCCTGTGTGCCACAGCCATGCAAAGCCATCTTCAAAGGTGCTGGGATCCCCCTAATCGGGCAACAGGGAACCATGTCAGCATGGCTGGACATGGAAGGCTTGAATTTCATGTCAGGCTTTTGCTTCTTTTTGGTCCTCAGCACAAGATCTCAGTGGGCTGTGTGGCTAACAAGGACAGGCGCTGACAGATGTTGTCATGCACCATGGCAGAAACCTTCCTGCTCAGAGAAGATACACTTAAAGCCAAGTGAGCAATATAATTTGAATGGATTACTGAATCCCAGAGAGCTGTGATGGCAAAGGCTCTCCTTAGCCCCGTGCCAATGAAGTGTTCTCACCCATGACATACAGGCCCTTTTCTGGCAGAATTGTGCTGAAGCACGCCAGAAACCCCAATCAGAAGGAAATCACTCACACTAAGCTGCAGACAAATGGACCTGAAGGTCCAGGTATCATCTTACCTCATCTGTTTTTCGAAGGTTCATAGAACATTGGTTTGGAACCATAGAACTTATCACTTATTATGTTTAGCACAGGGGTAGTATGACCTCAGGTACCAACTCCTTTATCAGTGACAAGGCAGAATCGAAGGGCTTAAAGCTGTTGCTGGGATCCAGCTGGCCCCAAAGAGGTTTGGATGATCTTTACTTAAAGTCTTACCCTTACAGTATGGATTTGACATGTAGAAGTACAGAATATTCTGAACAAAATCCTAAAAAGGCATGAGAAAGCCTGAATGCAGCATCTTCCCTTTTTTTGTCCCACCTAATGTATTAATAGAAAGTATATAAAAGAAAATCCATGCACTTTAATTCACTTTGCCTTAAAATGGCTTAATTTGAAGGTATTTTTTGACCCTTCCCCATTTTTGAGCATGTCCATCAATATCCTCAGTGACTGAGTGCTGTTCCTCTGCTCCATTCTCCTTTCATTCATCTACAGATTTCAAGTCAGCTTTGTCTGGTGATGCTGGTACCAAAAATACAAATCCCTCATTTCTCTGAATAGTTTCATCAACCTTCTCTAAATTAAAACATCATTTATCACAATAGAAAAATAACACAAGTGTTTTAGAAAAGACAGCTTTCGAGGAAAAATAGAGCAGCAGGATTAGGGTAATTCAGAAGCAAGTAAAAGTTTTCTGAAAGTGGCAAAAACATCTAATGTGAAAAGCTGAATTAAAAGATAGTCTCAGACTCCACATTCAATTACAATACTTCGTTTATGCCATGAGAAATATGTTTGAACAAAGATATATTTTCTTCTAATATTTTTTGCCCAGAATAAAATTTCATTTCTTGCCAGTATAAAAGAAATGGAACACCAAAGGCATTTTTCTCCAAATCCTCCATCAATACTAACACACTGCCCCCAAAGTTTAGGCTTTGTTGAATCAGCATGTTCACCAGCTGGAATATTTCCCCTCCATTCCCTGCAGCTGCTCTCACTTGTTTGGAGATGGCTTTTGAGATACGGGGGACCAATGCTTACACTGACATTCTCATGAGAATAAGATTTTGGACTTAGACTACCAAGCAGAAAGAATCTCTTGTGAGAAAAATATCCAGAAAGAAAAACAGTAAAAGTGGGTATCAACATTTAACCTGACTTGGTAACACATCTGTGCTTCTCACCCCAGCTGCTTCATGTGACAGCAGTGACAGGACTTTCCCCCTTCCAGCTGCAGGGTGCTGTGCTAAGTCACACATTTGAGCACCTTTATTTAGTTCTGGAGAGGTATTCACAGTGCCTCATGGTGCTCATAAGTGGGGTTACAACTCTGTGTTAATCAAAATCCTCAAACTCCAGACTTAGTAAGCATTGTTAACTGCATATGTCACCCCTTGAACACACAGTCCTGTTCCTGAGTCCAAAATGGGGCAAATAATCTCATCTCTCTTGGCTTGTCAGAGTCCCCAGATAATACTACTAGATGCCAACTCGTCTATTTAAAAAGAAAAATATTCACAGGCATATTAGTGGCACAGTTAAATAGATAAGACTTCATTTAAATCAATACTATCAGGGGGAAAATATCCTTTCAGCTCCAACAACTTTTATTAAAGAAATCCAGCAAACAACCACCTCAGATCATGGTAAATAGAGCCAAGCAATTTCTTCATATAATGCTTGTTATATTCACTTTAGGGGGAAAAGTAAATGAAGACTACAATGGGAAAAACAAAACCAGGCAGATCTAACTGTACAATAAATAGAGAACGTGCCCTATTTAATCTGCTTACAGTAAAATCCACTGAGCAAAATTATAATTTGATATGGCTCATCTTAGCCAATAGAAACTCATAAAATGTCTTAACATCATAATACATTGTACAAAAGAATCACTAAGTACCATAAAACATATGGGAATATGGGTCTGTATTCATCCATTACTCTTTGCCAGTGTAGCATATTAAAATGGTTTCTATTTAAGTGCAGAGATCCCTGAAGTATACTAGAGTCTTAATTAAAATGTCAATAAAATGCAAAAGTGCATTGGGGACCTTATCTGATTTTTAAAATTTTTTTTGTTAACTCTTTCAGAGAGTTATTTCTTAATAGCTCCATTACGCTACTGAGGTTTGAGGCAATTAAAAATAAACATAACTAAGCCATTTTTAATAATTAGCTGCAAACTGAGCATGATCTGCATCCTTTCTCTTTAACACTATTCCCTACAGGACTAGCTCGCAGGTTAAGTCAAGACTGGAAAAGTAGGTCCTTATTGGAGGCCAGGAAGCAATGCTCTGGGTATTCTCATTCCAATAGTTTATTTTCTTCCAGTAGCTTTAAAAAAGGGAGCAGGATTGTTCTATGACTCTTTCTCTGAGATCAGAGACCTTGGCCAGATAAGAACTTTCTGGTTTTCAGAGGGGACAGCTTTTCCTAGGCATGGGGGACACCACCCTGTGGGGCAGCTTTTCTCTCTGAAGCTCTTGCTCTGCATTCCCATGGGGTATCAGACCCACCATAAATGGAAATGAAAGCTGGAACTGGCCAACAAATTATTATCTACCTAATTTTTCTTCTTTTTTAAGGAATTTTAAATTGCCTTAGAAAAATTCCTTTTTACAAAAAAACCCTCCAAAGATATACCGCAATATTTTTCAAAATGTGAAACAAAGTTCAGTTTTAGGACTAAGATCCCACTCTTGCTTTCTGTGATATTGGAAGGATAACAATGGAACAAATAAGCAAGCTTCTCTCTTTCTCTTACATTCTCCCATCCTCTTGTATCAGAAGTATTATTAAAGATAAACTTATCTTACCCCATGCCATAGTTCTCTAAAATCTGCATCCCCTTGAGGAAACAAAGAGTATCTTTGGAATGGAATTTGTCTATTCCTAGCAAGATCAAAATCTTGTTGAATATTGTGGTCCTGAGAGCAGCCGTGGCACGCTGGCAGCGCTGTGGGATGCACTGGTGTGGGGTCCTGGGTGGCTGGGCCAGAGCAGGAGGGCTCTCCTGACAGAGCTGAGGTGGGGCCAAGGCTGATTCTGCTTTGGGACACTGTGGAGAGTGCTCTGAAGGCTATGGCAGCGTCCAACCCAGCCTAAAATCCTGAAGGATCAGAGCCTTTTTCCCCATCCTTGTGGTACACACAGGCAGTGGTTCTACCTGCTGACTTGTTACACAGGATTGGAAATTACCTTCCAGGAAAACAAGAGACAGTGCTGGTTCTGAAATGGCTGAATACATACTGTGCTTCTATTTTTAATACGCTGGATATGCAGAGAAAGGAAAAAAAACAGAAGTAAATAAGAGAAGAAAAGTTTACCAGACCAACATGCCTCCAGATTGCAGCAAGGTCTGTTTCTCTTTCTACTTCACCCCCCTCTGCATCCACTTTATGTTAAGTGACAAGCAGTTGGCAGGTCCTGCAGATATATTGACAATAAAGGACATATGATACAGCTGTGAAGATTTGTCTTACCAGAGTTTCAGCTGGTTTCTACTAACCAACAGCCAACAGCCAGATTTTGGAGGTTATGACCTCTAGTTATTTGAAAGAACTAGGGGGAGGAGGCAGGCAACACGTTTTATGCACTAGTCTGCTGTTCCAAGAATATTTTTAGAACTCATTGTCATAAAACTGACTCTGTTTAATGATTCTCTAAAAAAACATTTTAAAAAAAAGTGATTGGAAAGAATATATCTTGCGAACAGAGCTGGAAATTTAAACAGTCATGGAGCCCTATCTTGCATAGTGCTGAGCAAGAGCTTCCTGCAAAGTGCCAAATATTCTTACCTCCAAAGGGGAATAGAGAAAGTGAAGATTTTTAGCCCAGTATACTAACTTCCCTTTAGTGAGGATAGCTCACATTATGTTTCTCTGCTCCTCCAATATTTTTTCTTTTAAAGCTAAAATAATAAAGGATTTGGATTTCTATCAGCAGAGCAACTCTCCTGTCAACCTTATATGCACTATGTGGATTTCTTACAGACATAGAATCTTCCAGAATCCTAAAGGTCTCATGCAACATTACTAAATGCATCATTTCCATGTGATGTCACTGTAACAGTTTGGGAGGCAAAGGAAGGACTGCAGTTCCAGAATGGACAGGTGGCATCAGTCAAACTCAAACCCCACTTGAGTTTAAATGAAGGATAAATCAAATTTTGACTGTCAAAGAGATGTACAGATTCCTACAAAGCTTGTGGATATTGCATCATGATTTGACTAAGTTACTCCTGTCAAGTGTAAAAGTAATGGAAAACTTGAAAAACATGGTAACTGTCCAACAAATACCTTAAAATACTCAGCCACTGGATTAGGCTCAGTGGAGCTCACTAACCTTTTAGCTCTTCTGGTGAAATGGAAATAACAGAAAACCCTCTCCACTGGGTACTAAATAAAAAGGGAGAAGAAATCCTGCTAACAGATTCCACCCCCTGGAGATGGGAGTCTGAAGGCCTTGCAGGTAGGTGCTTTGGAGAGAGGAGTTGGCCATGATGTTGTGTGACTTGAATAACAACACACCCATAAATTCAATAGAAAGAACTTTCCAGGGACCCTCTGGTTTTCAGAAGACAAGGGAGGAACCAAAGGAGAAATCTCTACGATGTTCTCTAAACCAGCCAACTCCTTGTTTCTTGTTACTGCCAAGAATTCCATCATTCCTAGAGAACACACCACAACAATTACTAATTTTAAATTGAATTAGACTTAAGGAGACTGTTCTACAGTAACATATTTATATGATTGGTTTCTAATGTTGTAATTAATTATAAAAATAACTTGCCTGCAGCTATCACATACATATCTATATTTAAATAAGTCTGTTTTGTCTTATCAAAAAATGGGTTAGCAAAGACAAAATCACTGCTATTTAATGTTTATTAATGAACCATTTAAACTAAAACCAGCAAATCTTTTTTTGCATCTTTACAAACATCACAGTCAGAAACATTACAGCTGGTATGTACAAAACATTTTTCAGGAATGGCTTATGTGCAGTAACTTTATATTCTATTCACATCTCAGTTAACATCCACCTGTAGGTGAGTGAATTAGAGGCCTGTGTTGGAGTCTCTTAATCATAAATGTCTTGTTGTCAAATCACAAAATAAACAGGAACAGTCAAGACACAGGAGAAGCTGCCATTAACATCACACTGTTTGATGCTGATTCTGTCTTTGAAGAGCTCTGTAACACACACCCCACAGCATTTCTCTGCTGTATGAAAGGCTGTCAAAATTCAGGTATTTCCAAAGGTATCATACTGCAGGGGAGGCTGCAGGAAGTACTGAAGGAAAACACTTTGAATTAGTCTTCATTTCCCCTGTTGTTCCCCCTGCTCCAACTCTAAGTGCAGTGTCTTGAATTTAAGGTCACTGATTCCTCCCACTCCTGCCAACCTTACTAAAAGAGAAGGTTTTCTTCACCTACCAATAATATTCCACCCTTTCTATGCAGCAAAACCAGTGCTTCCCTCCAGCAGGACACACACATTTCAGAATATTCTTTCAGAATATTCTTCCTACCCCCAAGGGGTGACCTCCTCCACCCAACACCATCACTGGGGTAAGAGAGACTCCCTGACCTTCCCTTCCTACACTTGGGGTGGTGCTAAAGCTTGGGAAAATAGAAATTACAACATGTGGAATGCTAAAAAGCTATTCTGTTCTCCAACACTTTCTTTCTATCTCAACAGCAGTTTAAAAATTTTGCACTGATAAATCTGGGGAAGGAATATTTGCACAGACAAACATTTACCAAGACACACAGCACAGCTGCAGAAAAAGTTCTCACCCACTAACTGGAAAATATGGCACATGTTCTCTGGCCATATCATATTTTTTATTAGGTTTTGATTTGAAAGGTAGCATCTGTAAGTCAAACACTTCCATTTGTTAAGAAAACAGATACATTTGTTCCCCAGCAAAAATAAGGAAAACATTGTCAAGTTCAGAGGTAGAAGAAAAAACACAGAGAATTTTGCCACAGTGGAATTTTAACATTTCAGACTGCATCAAAAGGCATGAAGTGCCTTGATATGCCCTTGATTTTTCTCCAATACTCAAGTAAATAATTGACAATTTCCCCAGCAGAGTATGGGATGCTCAGGAACAATGCATGTGAATTTCAGATTAAAAACACAAATATTTATTTTTCTACCAGACCTATTTCAGGCAGATAAGTATATTCCTTCTAAGGCAGAACCTTTGTGGTGCCCCCAAGGATTATTCACAGCTTGGTCTCTGATACATGAAAGTTGAAGCCTCAAAGTCCTACTGAAGCCATTGGGCCTCAGCTCAGGTATGAACTGCACCCACCTAAGCAGTCATGAGAGAAACTCTGACACATTTTACTGGCTTGAAAAAATTCACATGTGCTGGGATCTATTGTAGAGCAGTAAAATTATTTTTTTTTCTTCAGAATATTTAGCAAAAGATTTTTCAAGTGTTTTTGGTTGTTTTGACAAACTCATCTTTGAAAGGCTGAGATTATGTTGCATAACTGTATCTCCATAAGCCCAAACCAGTAATAATACATGAAGTTGTGATGTGGACAGAGGGGAAACAGGAAATGGTGCAACAGCAGTAAAAAGACAGAAGAGAGCCTGTTCTCAGAAACAGAACCCTGCAAGATGCTGAATGAAGATCCTGGGAATGTTCACATCCTGTGAAGCCAGAGAGTGCTCAGCTGCTTTCAGAATGAAAACAAATGACTGGCACTTGCTCAGAGTGCTGAAAGAGGGAATTGCATTTCATTTCATGTGCCATACTTGCAGCCCTTCAGTGTTAAAATTATGATCTCCTGCTTTTTTTAAGGCAAATCACAAAGGTAACAAGAAAGAGAAAAACAAATAAACAGGAGCTGGGTAAAAAAAAATCCCTGAGCAACAGGAGCAAGTCCTAGCTAATGCTGTTTACCTTATTAGTGCAAAAAGAAAGTGTAAAAGTCTTTTCTTCCCATCCTAGAGGAGAGCTTGTGCTGTTCACAGCCACAGCCCCTGGTCCATGGGAGCACTTGGGTCCAGTCACCCTCAAAGATCCAAAGTCTTCCCTTTGCTCAGGGAAGCTTCCCAGCCATGTGAACATGCACACAGAGCATTTTCCAATATATATGTAAAATTGTAGACATATCTTTAAATAATCTTTGTCATAGTATTCTGTACACATCAGCAGGGAGGCTCTCCAGTTTTGCAAGTGTCATTTGAAATAAATATTTGTATTTAAATTCTATTGTGTTACCATATATCCTTAAGCAGATTGGAAAATTTCTAAATATTTACATATATTTGAGACATCACCAAATGTGTTTGGGGTGGTGGGTGGGGAAGGCACATCTGCTATCCATTTTCTGCAGTATGAATGCTTACATTTTTGTTGTTGGGAAAAAAAAAGATGGCTTCAACCGATAAAGAGAGCTCCTCATCCTCAGGCATTGCTAATGTATATCAATTGCCCAGCTCCTGGGATGTGCACGAGGTAGTGGTTCTGTACTTTCTGAAAAATGCAGCTCTTTATGCATTTTTTTCTTTTGTAAACACAGATTTGGCAGTACCAAGCAGGCTATTAAGAAAATATTTCCAACACATTTCTCATGTGAGAAAGGTCTTTGCCATATCTTTTCAAAAGTCAAAGTAAGCTCCCAAAATTTGGAAGGGAAAAAATTCACACAGGTCCTAAAACAAATTTAGCATTATCCTGTACTTTATATGTCCAGAAGAAATCAAATCAGGAGGGATGTGATCAAAAGAAGTGTAAATGGACATGGCAGTATCACAGAGAAGATGTAAGTAAGGACAGATTTGATCACTTTATAATATTCATATGGCACTAAACAAGTCAGAGCTCTGTGTTTGTAATGCCAGAGCGAAATGCTGGCTCACCAATTAACATCCCCTGTTTGCACAGACTGGAATAAACAACCACAGATATTCAGATAAAATACAGAGCTGAATCCTCCCTAAGCCCCTCTGATACACTTAATTCCCAATTTTTCATACCCTCTTGCATTTGTTAAGGTTTTTAAGCACCTGATTCTGCAACCATCACTTACACCTTACTCATTCTCTGATCTCATCCTTCCTGATGGGAGCAGCTTCTCAGGGAGTTTATGACTCTCAGAAGGCTGAAGGTCACAAGCCCTGGCTGCACATGGGACATCAGTGCCCACACTGGACACACTGTGGGGTCTTGGTGATGCTGTCTGCTCTAGGAATAAAGCCTGACCTTATTTACACCTCTTATCCAAGACCATATT
This sequence comes from Ammospiza nelsoni, assembly GCF_027579445.1. Lineage (NCBI taxonomy): Eukaryota > Metazoa > Chordata > Aves > Passeriformes > Passerellidae > Ammospiza > Ammospiza nelsoni. Next base: position 12,658,537 of record NC_080645.1, read on the forward strand.
TCTCTGCCCCGTATCTGTCAGCTGTAAAAATTAAGAACAATCTGATTCACTGCATAATATTTCACATTCATATATGACACAGGACATGGACCATTCGTCTTTCATCACACTAGACTCTCTTGAATCTTGGCAATAGAACTTCATTAAAATACAAGAAATTGGGGTTCTCTCACTGAGATCCACATCAGCAGCCTCCCATTTGCTACACCTATGCCATGGGTGAGGTGGACAGGCACAATTTCTGCATGCTTCCCTCATATCTAAACACTATGTGGGTTCAATAAGCATGAGTTTGTACATCTTAATTGCTTTTCAGCTAACTGTAAAAGTGGCGTATTAACAACTATTTTCAGTAATGGCAACACTATATTTTAATGATGTTATTTCAGCTTGCTAATTAAGTGGACAGATTTGGGATAGATAAATATCCATTCTTTTACAGAGCTAATAAAGAACTTTCCTCATATGAGATGTGCACATACTTCCAAGTAGTAGTTTCCTGAAGAAATGCAGCCACAGGTGGGCCAGCTAATCCAGGGAAAAATTGTCCCCAGGTACATTTACTGTCACTCCCCTTACAGATATTCCCCAGAAATGGCAGCCCTTCACATCCCTCTGCACAGAGGGCTTCTGAATTCTGCACAGAAAGTTTGGACTGACAGGAGATATTTCTTTTCCACAGAACTTAAGAATATCTCCTGTAATGGTTTCTTAGGTTGGTTGATCAATTATGAATAAATGCTCCAGCATTTTCAAGCAGCTGATTTTGCTTTTACCTATGCTGCACTATGAAGGTTTATCAATGGATGTCTAAAAAAGACTATGTAGGGGGCACATGAGTAAGTTGTCCCTAAATGACCTTGATTTTCAGCCACGTAATTTTACTTGCAGGTCATCATGCATTAATTTGGGATGCTCCATGGATCAGTTCATATTGCCCCTGAATTATTTACTGCACTTGACTGCTGTGTATTCTCTCCCAGACTTCAAGGGAACAGCAGCATGTGAGAAGGGTGTGGATACTTCAGTACACAAGGCTGGATGATAGGAGACTATGGTTAGAAATTCAGTGTACAGCTAATTTGCCCTGTCACTTCCCTGGGCCTTCTTTACCACTTTTGCCCAATTTAGCAGTGGAGACTAAAAATTCTTTAAGGTAAGAACTGTCCTTCAGAACTATCCTTCATGGGGTTTTTTCTCCTGTATAAATATTTATAAAACTTGCTGATACTTGCCCTAGATAGGGTATAGCTATCTTTAAGAATGCTCTCTTCTTGAAATGGGTCACAGGAGCATCAGGTACTCACTGATACTCACTATTACCCATCCTGTTTCAATCTTCTCATTCATTCTAAGTACAAAGCCACCATCAAGCTCTCAGCCCTAACAAGGCAGAGACCTTCTACCCCCCTTCAAATCCAGCAGCCTCTGCACCAGAACACACCCTCAGTGTCATGTTCATTTCCAAGAATCTATTTACCACCTCTTGGACTGCTTTATTATTATTATTTCTCCTACATTTACAGTTTCCAGGTTGATTTTATACTTACTCAATCTTCTCTTGCCCAATTACTCCTTCAGTACCTTCACTTGAATCCTGCTGAAGGATGGAACCTTACACAGAAGTGTAAAACACAACTCCAGCCATCTTTCAGCCCAACACCATTTCTTCCCATGTGCATGAGAAAATACCAGTTTTTCCCTGTTTTCCACTGTACATTTCATCTCTGAGTCTTCACTTTCCCACTGACTTTGGCGCATCCCACAAGTCAAGGGTAAGATGACCTGCATAATGAAGTTCAGCTGCACAGGTTCATGTGTTCTGAAGTCATTTAATAACTGTGTGTGCTGATGTAAAATTCTGGCCACATCACACTCATTAAAGTGAGCCCTGTACATTACAGCCTGCTTTTCTCCCAGAGAATGGGAGTGCAGAATGGGCCCTGGAGGTGTCAGCTCTTGAGCAAACAAATATCACCTGCACAGGTGCTCACAGGGAGCAGAGCAGTCTGCTCAGGCCACAAGAGAGACCCACTGCTCCAAGTCCTCAGCATAAAAGAGTTCAGAAATCCTTTCAGCAGCAACAAACCCTCTGGGGACAAGAAACTGTTCCCAAACCCTCTGGTGATTTGATCCTCTGATGGTCCCAGTTGCCTGAGTTAGGCTACAGAAATAGATTGTTACCTTCTCTATACTTCTTACTTAAGGATTTGAATAAATTATTCCTATTATTCAGCACACACAAATCTAAAGGATTGGCTGTGCTGGTCACCTACAGCTGCACTCACAGGGGAGTGGCAGAAGAAGCAGCACACACTGTGAGAGGAAAAAAAACATCTGATGGGCATCCATGCAGCTCCTGCTCTACAGCAGCAGGATCTCACCTACTGACTTTAAAACTGAGATTTTTAAATAAGCTTCTGCTTCAGTAAAATAATAGTGTGGTTCTGACAGTAATGGCAGGAAATACATCAGGTTCTTGGGTATCTTATTAATGAGAAACATTAAGCTGAGTTAGTGATACACTTTGGCTTTTATTGAACCAACACCCACAAATAAATATGCTTGTTCCCATGAATATGGATTCATTCTTCACTTGAATGAGTCTATAATTTAAATCCATTGTTACACCCTAACCAGAGCCAATATTTAACACCTTTTCTAATCAAGCTCTAATTTAATATTTTTAAATTTCTTTTGAATTAGTTGAAATCCTTTCATTTTTTGTTTTATGAAGGAAAGTTCCCTTTTTTGCCTATGATTGAGCTTGATGTGGCTTTGTTAGAGCTCTCTTAAGATGTACAGTACACATTTTTATTCTTATCTAAGTTTCCAGGACTTGATCAATAGTAGAGCATATTTTTCTATCCAAGAACTAACCAAATTTATTCAACAGATTATACATTAATTTTACCATTAGAACATAATATGAGCAGATAATCCACAAAAATGCTTCAGATTTTTTGAAAGTGAATTTAATTATAACTAGTAATGTGCATTTGAGAATTATAATTATGAAAAGTCATGTTCTATAAATCTGAAATGACAGATTATATTTCAAAGCCTTATTGCAGAGGAATTAAAGTACCGATTTATTAGTTGTAAATGTCTGATTATTGCAGCTTTACTAAAAAACATGATCACAGCATATTCTAGCTGGATTTAACATGTTTAATCCTTCCAACAAGAATCATATTTTGAACAGAAAGCAGGACTGTGTTAATTTGTTTATGAGACAGATTTAGACAACTAATCTTTGTCTTATGATCCCTGAACAGTAATAATTTCAAAATACTTCACAATACTTGTATTTTTCCAGCTGCAGACTACAGCTGATTATGAAATTTACATTTATCTATAAGCACCATGATCATCACTTGGCTTTTCCCATATTTCTCAGCTACTGAGGGACACACTGTGCACACAAAGCCTGAATCAGGGATTTACCCAAAACTATGGAGAGCAACCACAATGCTGGGCATTTCTCTTCTGCTTCTCTCCACACAAGCACTACAACTTCCCAGCAAATCCAGAAGTGCCAAACAAACTCACTGTGCTTGCATTGACTGCAAACAAACCAGTTTTCACTTTTTCTTCTTCACTAAGCAAACATCAAGGGGTATGGAACAGGGTGGGCTTCCATCAAATCCATTAATGTTACAGCTTCTCATGAGGCTCCTTCAAACTGGGCAACAGTTTATAAAGACTGCTGACATTTCTAATATCCTCATTTAAAACTTGACATATCTGCCAAGTTTTAAATGAGGATATTTACAGATCTCAAATGGCTCACTGCTAAATTATTAGATATCTATTTGATATATATCTATTTGATATATATATCAAACATATATATACATATTTAGATAGATCTATAGATATATATATATTTGATATATATATTCCTACTGGACCTAATTTTTATCTGCACCATTGCAAGAACATGTTTCTTCACCATACAGCTGAGCAAGAGGAATCAACTGTTTCTCCAGATGCCTGTTATTTTTATTAGAAATTAGAATTAATCTCAAGATAAATTTGTTTATATTTCTTTAAACAAAGAACCGCCCTGGTGGTTACTTCCTGGCCAGTGATGCCACATCAGTCTGGGCACAACCTTGGGCATCTGTGGGGAGTTCCAGCCCTCAGGTGATGCAGCAGGACTGGCTGAGCTGGGCAAAGGTTCCTGTTCTGCAGGGCAGAAGTTGCTCTAGAAAAGGCACAGTCCCCCCTGGGCTTCCCATGACCCCTACACACTGTGCTCTGAAGAGGTGAAAAACACATTTTACGCAGACAGATTTTACATATTTTCATTCCTTTCACAAGAAGACATTTCTTCCAAATGGCTGCTCAAAAACAGAGGCAACATAAGCATTGCACAAGCTACAAATAACCTGAATTCTTCTCTTTTTTGTAAAGAGAAAACACATTTCTGCTGTGATGATAGCAGGCTCCTACAGGCTTTAAACATGCCTTGTTGGTATATAGGTATAATCAGAGCAATAAAAAGGAAACAGACTGAATTCAGTAAGAACTGAAAGATCCCATTACAGCCTTGCCATTCAGTTGTCTATCAACCTGCAGTACATGGCACATATTTGCTGCTACATAGCTTCTAAAAATAGAGGAATAAATAAAAAAAAAATCTGTTGACAGCCTGAACTTCAAAAAACCCTGTCTCACTTTACATCAAGTATAGTCAGGCAGCACTTGGCAATCATTAATTTCACTCATTTATCACAGGTGCTGCAAACTGAACTGCCAGTGGAGTAAGCTGATAGCAGGCTACAAGCAATCCAGCACACTTTTTGAAACAATATTACAATATTTTACCAGTCAGCTGTTTCCAGTGAAAAAATCAGAAGGAACAGACTGCTTGCTCAAGAACAAAACATGTGAGTATACCTGGAAGTCTCTTCTATAGCAGATTTCACAGCTTGTATTGCTTATCTGCAGTGAGGGACCTATTTGTTACTGTGCTCAGAGTTACTTGAGGTGCATTGCTGTGTTGAGATCTTGCCATTAAATACAAACCTTCGCAACAACACATGATTTTCCTACCAACTCCATAGATAATGAAGAAAATCCTGTTTGCAGAAAACAATAAAATCTCCACCTCTGCAAAGGACAAGTCTTAGCAACCGGAATTCTTTGATATGCATGCTCAGCACACACAGAGGGTGCTTCATTTGTGCTGTGGTCAGCTCTGCTCCATCCCTGGGAGGGCTCACAACTATGCTTTTAGCAGACCTGTTTGTCACCCACCCTGGCTGGCTGGGAAGAGAAGCAGCTTGAAGAAACTTGGGCTGCAACAGTTTGAGGCCAGCAGGGCCACTCAAGGAGCAAGATGCTCACCAGGGACGATTGCAGACTTACACATTTGATGTGCAGTGAGCTGGATTTCTTTGAAAAATGTTAACTGTAACCTCCATTGAAAGATTAAGATATGCAAGAAAAATGAGAGAACTATTTTCTGGTCTTTCACCAATTTCCTTTTTATTTTTCTATTTATATATTCAACCAGAGTAGAATAGAAAAATCTGCACTCTTAAAGACAGCATAGATCACTCTTTGTACTTAGCAGAGAACCTTTTCAGCTTCTCCAATACAGAATAAATCTGAGAGGCAGACTTTGTATTTTTTCTCTTATGATAAAAGTCATCTGATGTCCTTTAGCAGAGACAGAGGATACACACACACACATCTCAGCCAGGGTAAGACAGCAAAACCTACCTGAGAGGCCAGGCAAGTATGTTATCCCATGCTGAGCTCTGTGACATTATGGTTACTTTCCTAATTTAAAGCTGGCTCAGATGTGTCTATATGAACTACAGTTCTGTATGACTGTGCAGTCAAAGAAACACTCTGAATTTTTTGGAAGCTGCCAATTCAATTCCTGCCAAGAGGCTTGCTAGCAAAAAAAAAATAAAGTTTCAAAAGTCTTATAGAATTACTTTTCTGGCAGGTTTAAGGCAAGTGCTCACCTACCTTCATTCAGAATCTGACCTTCTCTCTTGATGAGTTTTTAAATAATTGGCACATTGTGAAGTTAGTAAAAATGTATCAGGTTGACTTTAACAAGGACTACATATGATCCATATATTCTATTCAGCATCTCTTAGAGCAAAAGATAGGATGTAAAAACTGTTACAGTTTTTCTCACTCCGTGCAATTGGGTTATTCTGCTTCTCTTCAGAGAATCCAAATGTATGCATGGTAGGCCAAATTGCTCCCTGGGGTTGTTTTATTTGCTTGAAGGGACAAACTTGGCCAGGAATATCTTAGGACAGACTCCAAGTACCCTAATTCTGCTTGCATTATGTTCCATTTTCTCATTTCTGTGTTTTCAGTATTCATTTCATCCTTCTCCAGCTTCTTTTTCCAACTCAGCAGTTCTTACACTGAGCTGCTCAGCATTTTGCCATGGTACAAATATCCATCCCCTGATATCTTTACACAAGTCAATGACTGAAAGAAGCTGCATGATACAGTTTCATCCCCTCCCCAAGGGAATGCAAACAAATAAAGCTGGTTTTGTGTGGGGAGAGATAGAGGCTAAGGTGCAAGTGATCTTAGGGGTGCCTTTTCCAGCCTTCCCTTTTTGCTAAATAAGCACCAACATAATACAAATTCTGGATGTTTTGCTGCTTTTTTATTTTACCCCTACTGGGCACACACACATCCTCACCACCAGGCTGCGGAAATATTTGTTGCCATCATTTTTACAGCTGCACTGTCCTCAGTTTGTGAGCACACTGAATTGAAATATATTTGTTATATTATGGTTTACTCCAGATAAGACAGAGAACAGTCCCTTGGGACAGCTTTGCACTTGGGCAAGACATCATGATTCAACTGAAATTAGTGCAATCCCTCACATTTTACACATGGCCAGACAGCCAGCAAGTTACTGGGAAGTATTTCCTGAGAAACAGTCAACTGCAGCATTCACACAGGTCTTAGACCTGGGAGGTTGTTTTTAATGGATTCAAAGAACAGATGACAATTCAAGCACATTTGAAGATACATCTGAGTCTTTCCCAGGCTGGTGTAAGGAAGACAACTGCTGACCTGGTACTGGCATGAACACACACAGCCATCACACACTGGGTTTGAAGTGTTATGGGGAGACCATCCACGTCCCCTCTGCTTACCATAACTACCAAAGGCAACTGAGGAGCACAGGGCTGGAGAGACTGACACAGAGAGGAAAGGACAGTATTTCCTTGGAATTGCTTAATAATAAAAAAAATTACTGGCAATCCAGTATATATGCCAGGGAATGCCTCCCTTGTCTCCCCAACACTTTTGAGCAAAACCAGCCTTGTCAGTATGGCTGAATCCAAGGAATGCCTATCGACATCTTGAGCATCCTAGTTCAAGAGTGGGTTTGATTACTTGCTACATAATAAATTATCCAAAAGCAACCTTTGAAGACATACAACCCCTAACACTTTAAAATTAAGACTAAATTCAATTTACAAAAATTGTAAAACAGTTTCCCTGAAATTAATCTTAAATGAAGTTTCTTGCTTGGCCTCTCGCTCGCTGCAGATAATCAATCTCGACGTGGCTGTGTGAGAAACAGAGGCTACTGAAAGGGAAGTGAAATTAAAGAGAGGAGCTAGGCCAGGAAGATGAAGAAGCTATCTAATTATCAGCATTTTATTAGAAACAATTAACTAATATTCAATTAGTTGCCATCACTGAAGCAAAGTGACAGTTAGGAAACCAGAAAACAAACCTTGACAAGGTGTTCTCTCTCTAATAAATGGGAGATAAAGGGAATCATTTATTGGTGGTTTACCCCTGGTCAGAGCCTTGGGGCAACTCACCCAGCATGAGGCAATGGGACTGGCTGGTTGCCAACATTAACTGTACTTATTACATTCATCCCATGCAGAACACATCCATCTCCTGCTCTGCCTTGACATCCCATTTATTCCGAGATTCATTTGTCATGTCCCCAATCACCAAAATGAATAGAAACTCTCCAGCATGATGGATTGTGGTTCTAATTAGGACTAAAGAAAAGATCCACACTCAAGTAGAGCCCTTTTTCTTTTACTTCTTCTCCTAATAAAATACTATTCCTAGCCAACTTTGTGACTAATGTCCTTTCATGGTGGTTGTCCACTGGAGGTCACCCAGTCAAAAAGAAACAGTCAAAAAGAAACAGTCAAAAAGAAACAGTGGTCTTTCCAGAATGTATTTTAACTTCCCTAACAACTACACAAATTATTATAGAAAAAAGGCCAGACACACTGAAAACCATGCACACGGAGTTTGTTGATGTGCAGCAGATGTCTAGAATACCAAATCTTGGACAATGTTTGTCCCTTTTGTGTCCCAGAATTTCTTTTAACAAAATGCAGATAAATAGAAACAGTTGGAATGAGGAAAAAGCTGCATTAGGCCTGGCAACTATTAAAATTGCTGATAAATCTAATTTTTGTTAATCAAGTTAAGTTTTATGTCAGCATTTTAAAGTAATGACACTAAACAAAGTGCCACTATTTCAGTCTAAGCCTAACATATGACTTGGTTGTGTTACCTCTCATTTCAATATGTATATCAGAAATAAACATATGCCCTGATACAACAGAGACTTTTTAAAAAGTACCCTCTGAGATATTTCTCATGTTTCTCACATAGTGTTCTTTCAATAATTGGGTCTTTAATATTATAAAAATGAAATTTCTTTTATAGCAATCTTTCACATATTTCTGTACTTTGGTAGGTCTCTGCTGTGGAAGAATACCAGACCAGGACAGGACAAAGGAAAAAATACACTGCGGTGAGGACAGCACTATTTTTTTTTGAAAACTTTCAAAGTTAGGGATAACACATTAATTAGTGGTAGGTGAATAAAAAACAGTAGTGCCACAAGTGGAGTACCTTAACAAATAAAGAAATTTGCATGAATGGGAAAATAGCCCATTTTAAAATGCTTTTAAAAGGCAGAAGAAAGAAGAATGCAGTTACTCTTACTTGATAGCAAAGCTACTTAGAAACTTGGTTAGGTATTTTAAAAAACATCTGTTCTAAAGGCATATCCTGTATAAAACACACCAAAGCACGTTGTTAGCTTTTGCCAAAAGCCCACCAATTTAGGTGATACTTCCAATGACATTTGGATTTTTTTTATGACATTTGGATTTTTTTCCATGCTTCCTTGAGCCTATGCTGGTACTAAACTGCTTCCCACTGAAGCATCTTTCCAAACCAGGATTTTATCCTTTCTATTTTTTCTCATTCATGAACAAACAACGGATTTAAGACAGCAATGCTGCATTCTGATCCAGAATACTGTACAGCACTGAAATTCTCCCAGAGACAACAAAGAAATATAACTTTCAACAGTTGTCCAATACCAAACATAGACATAGAATCATTTAGGTTGCAAAATACCCTTAAGACCACTGAGTCCAACTGTGAACATAACACTGCCAAGGCCACCACTAACCCATATCCCCAGGTGCCCTGATATATTGAGGAATTTTATCCAGATAGAATGGGGAAATAACTTCATGGGCTGCTGGTCTGATTCCTCCTGTGTCAGTTTGTCCCATATCACTGGACCCAGACATGCCACCCACTCACTGCACCAAGACAAAACACAAAGCAAGTAAACCCACATGCAGCATGCCTCCCTTCACACCCCCACCCCCAAAAAGGTCAGATGGTTCTGGAAATAACACAAGAGTTCCTATTAGTTACTAAAGGCACAGGGGCCTCCATGGCTCCTGTACTGGCTCTAGCAAGTTTCCAGTGATGTACCCTTCAGTATATTCTGAGAATAACACTCCTGCAAAATTTAAATGAGCACTATAAATTGTCATTTAAATTGCATGAGAATCTGAGATAAGGTTGGCAGAAGATCCAGGAAGAGCCCTTGAGTGTCAGATTAACACAACAGGCTAGAGACAAAACCAGGCATTTTTCTTTTCTTTTTGACTAAAATCTTTCAGAGAGAAAAATCAAAGCTTCTCCAATTCCTGACCTTTCATTTCAATGGAGAACATTCAATCTGCAATCTTCTGCTGCAATTGATCAGTGTTTAAAATGAACAAACTCTAGATTGATGTAATATACTCAGGCCAAAAAAGCAAGATCTCACAGAGCACCCTTCGAAGCAGATCCCTCGCTTCCACAAAAATGGATAATTTAATCTTTGTCATTGGCCTGTCTCTGTCAAAGAGAACAATGGATAGTCTATTCACAATTGATGACTCTATAGAAATTAATATTAGTAAAAAGTGTCCATTTAGTGTCTCACCTTCTGTGCTAAAGGTGACATCCATGATGGATGCATCCCAAGACAATGGATTTATCTTTAAAATGGAGTAATTACACAGTGGATGCATGGGTGACATAATGACATTGTGGTTTTATATTAATAAAAGAAAGAAATATTCCTTCTGAAGAAGGAAAAAAATATGACTAACACGGTCATTTATGAGATTTTGGCAGCTACTCTGTAACTGCAAAAAGCACTGTTGAATTGTTCAGCTATCAATTAGAATCCTACACACTTTAAGCAGTTCATGATCAGCTTCCATGTGGCAAGCCTTAGTGAACAAAATTAAAGGTGCTCATGGGCTCCTAAATCCCCCACCTCTACAAGGGGGGACTTCAGACTGGGGCAGAAATCAGAGGCAAAGTAGATGAGATTTGAGGGTGGGAATAAAGGGATGCAACTTTATTTCTGGCCCTCAGGGCCACTGTTTGTTCTGTTTGGCAAGCAAACCTCAGGGTGCTCCCTGAGCAGCCCTGTGAAATCCAGCCTCGCCCAGAGAGGGATTTGCAAAATTGCTGAAGATGGCAGGACCTGCAAGGAACCAGTTTGGCACAGAGGCTGCAAAACCAGGCCTGGGGTGGTCAAATCACTGCCCCACTGGTACCAAAGAGCATCAGCTCTCAGTGTTATTTATTATTAATAAATAATGCTGATGTCTGGCAGAACGACACCCTTGGGGTGAGGTGTGCTCTGTGAGGCTTTTTCCTCCCCTCCCAAAATGCCCAAATTCTCCCACTACTAACACATTCTTTATGTCCTGTTCCTGGTGTTTTGTGTGGTCCACACTGCTGCTTTCTGACAATTCACCCCAGAATTCCAAATACAAAATCTCATAGAGAAAATATGCAATTATCTTGTTTTGAAGCTTTCTTTAAAACTAAATCTTCAACTAAAACCAGTCTCTTTACATTGGTCCTATAAAATGTATAATTTGACCTAAATTTGACTTTTTATTTTCCCCAACATTATTATCAAGAATAACCAGCAAACTGAAATGAAAACTCCACTATTTGTTTAGTCCCCAGTAATCTCTTGGACTTCAAGAAGTTTGAAAAGCAACCTTTGACAGATCCTTTCATCATTGGAATAATCTAGATGCTGGGTTTGGTGGGGAGGTTTTATCTTATATATGCATATAAAAGCATTCTCAATTTTAGTATTTTAAAACTTTAAATAACTAAAAGCAAAAAGAAATGAGTGTTCTTGTTAGGACTGATTATAAATGTGCTCAAATGTATTACTTATTGAAAATATGGTGAATGCTGACATTATGTAGAGCAAGAAGCTAAAATTCATCCTCTGCAACATTTCAGAGATCTCAGTAAGAATTAACAGCAAAATTTAGATGCCAAAATCAGACAATTCTGAAAGATAAGGAATAATAACAAATAACATAAGGTTTTGTTTTAATTATATATCATACTTGGGTCAGTCCTAACTGTAAGAGTTCAAGAATGAGTACTAGTAAACAAATAAAAAAAAATAATTTTTCATTGTTAGGTACATCAGAAAAAAACATCTTTCTGTCCCTTATTTCATGAAACCCATTTTGTGCCTGCCGATAAAACTGATTGCTACTTCTTAATAAACCACCTCAGTGGCAAAATTTCCTTACATAGTCAGTTTTTACAGCAAACTTCTGAAACTGCTGTCTCTGGAGAGCTCCCATTCCCAGTTCCTAAATTCTATTAAATGCCAGCTAAAAACTTTAAATGCTTTCCAACTTCTAGTTTTCTATTAATCCACAGCTACAGCTGTCACAGGGATTTTATGAGTTAGGCAGTGAGATGGGAGTGGACCATGAAAAACTACATTATGATGTAGCCCACAGCTTGAAGGCATGTGGAGTCTAAATTTAAGAGAACAAATACTGGCTTTGAGTTTGAATATTCAACACCATTTCTCTTTTTAATTTGAATTAATTCCATGATCCATGCTTCATGTATTTTCCTTTCAAGGCTGACTGTTAATTTAGTAAAGGACACATCTACTGCTCAGAGAGGAAACATTTCCAGCACCAGTTCAACATTCAGCCCCCTCTCCCCAGATCATCAGGCTGGAAGCCAATGACTAAACCCACCACATTCAACTTTTCTGATTTGGTAGGCATAGATTTTCTCTTTCAAGATTTTCCTGAAATGCATTTCAGGAGAAAAAACTGTGGAACAAGGCCAACAAGAGAAATTTTGTGTTTCTCAAAAAAAAAAATTCCCTTCCTTTACATAAACTTCAGTAAAATTTGAAATATTATCTTGAGATTTTCAATGATTAATTATCTTATTGATGCCATACATTTCAAAGCAAAGTGGTTCAGTTTTTAAAGGAGACAATCAGCAATAAAAACTAGGAAGAAATTTGCAAATTTGCAAATACAATTCCATGCAGATTATCAACTACAAAATACACCCAAATAAAATGATTTGCACAGCTGTAAGCTGTAACTTAAAAGATAACAAAGATAAACAAGAGGCAATGAGTTATGCAAAAGAATATATGAACAGGCTACAAATTCTTGTTAAAATTATGCTTGTTATTATGAAAATGGTGCATCATGACCTTATGATGCAGGAAAGACTGTACCATTAAGTGAGAAGAATAAATCTTTACTGTGGGGAGGAATCAAGTTTTCTGAGTGATCAGCCAAGGCTGGACTACTATAACTGCAGGAAAGCTGAGACGAAATCCAGAACTGCATTATAGCATCTTTTTCCTCACTCTTCAAGTCTCTCCTTGCCCAGAAAATGAAGAATTTTGCACCCAAACCATGATCATATGATGATACGATCATCATGCATTTTCAGAAGCAGCCTCCTCCTCAAAGTGATCCCAGAACTGGAGGAACTAGAAAGTACACACAACTGTTTCTTATCTATGAAGTTTTATATGCCCAGGGTCAAAGGCAAGATTTTAAGACTTAGAAAGTGGAACCAAGGTTAAGTCTGAGATTTTGAGACCTAAAGAACTTAAGCCTTAAAGTTCTATTGAAGCAAATTGATTCAGTTTAATGCAATTCAATGATAATATTAAAAGGATCCCTTTTAACTTGTTTTAATAAACAAAACAAAATTTTGTTTTATTTGAAACCTGTTTCATCCCCTTTAAGCTCTCTGACCAGAAGGCACCATTTCAGTATCAGTCTTTCAGATATTCCTTATTTTGCACCACAGCTTGAGCTGGTAACTTGACTTTACAGCCTTAAACCATGATTTCATGTTTATCTATATTGTTTGTTCTCCCTCTTACAGTCACCAGCCAAAAATGTGGAAATGAGTAGGAGAAAACTGATTTTTCAAAAGTTACACTCAATTTTTTTACAAAACAGTGGACCAACAGATTTACACTCACTTTGCCTTAAAATAATCAACAAAACAAGGTTTAATGCTATGCAAAACCAAGCCTGAATCTTTTTTAAATTATATTTTCAGCCAAATTTTTCCCAGCCACTAGGAAAAATTCAGTCACTGATGAAGTTCTGCAGTCTCATTTTATTCACTGCCTTCAAAAGTTATAATAAAGTTGTAGTTATCACAAACATTTGCCCCCACAGAGACTTTTCTGCTTTGAAAATCACCAAAGTGCTCCCAGGCTGACTCTTATCCTGGTATTTCATATAAACATACAAAGTGCAATCTGTGACACAGAACCAAGGGTCATTGAGAGGTCTTGTGCCATGTTGAACTAATTACCAAAAAAAAATGGCAAGAAAGTAACACATGACAGTTTTATATATTTCAGAGATACCTTCTGCAGAACACTCAGAAAGAGTCCAAATGAATAACAATAAAAACAAAAGACTACATAAGTCTATAAAAAAAGTTGACCTTTTAAATTTTTCAAGGTTTCATAATGATTACTTTTTTCACCATTATGAACAGAAATTTTTGGCTAGCTTCTGGTCTAAGCAGCATCCTTCTCATGAGTTGATTGCTTTTTCCACTGTATCACCAATGACAATTTTTCTAATGTTCCAGGCTCACCAGATATAATTGGACATAATTTGCACTGACCTCAGCTCAGCAAAGGCAAAGACAGAAAGAAAAAGCATCATCCTTTCTCATTCCCAAGTATCTACAGCCACGTGGCTGCTGCTGGAGATTCAGTTTGTCACAGGAGAACTGAGTACCCAGGTAATAGCCACAGACACATGATTTTTCTAGGCAATTGCAAACAGATTCCTTTAATCGTCTCCAACCTTCTGATTTGCAAACGTCAATATGTATTTTTAGCAGAAATCCCAATCCCAGAAAAATGATGTTTTGATTTTGTTGTTTTAGTTATTCTTTGTGAGCCCTAGTGTGTGACCCATACAGACTGAAAAGCAACAATTAGCTGTTTGACATATTTCTGTATATAGACCTCTGTGTATAATTTTGTGAGAAAATATTTTCAGATATTAGAAGCTTCAAATGCAAACAAACCACCAAGCCTGTCTCAAAAACAGAAGGAAGAGTAATTAGGATGGCTGAAACATCAGCACTTAATTACTAAGAATAAAAATATCCCTGTTTGTAAGTGAAAAATAAGATAATATCTCATACTGGTTTAGGTATAAAGAAGTTTAAAAAAAAAAATCAAAAGTTAAAGCCCTACTTAGCTGAGAATATAGGACTCTTGAAATAGATTTGAGCTTTTAAACACAGATATTCATGAAACTCTAAATTCCCTATCAGCTTTGCAGTTGTACAGGATGAAACCAGAAAGCAAACATTGTATGGCAGAAGGAAAAATAAGGTATTTTATATGGGACAGATGTTAAGATGTTGCTTTTCTGGCAGCCTTTCCTCCTGTGGTCATGTTTGCTCTTACACCGAGCCCAGGCAAGCGCGCCTTTCTGAGTATTGCCAAGAGCCCCTCCTCAGTCCTGGTGCTACATCTGCCATCCAGAACAGTCTGCACCTCGGCAGCCATCCATGCAAGCCATAAAAATCCACATAGCTCACATTTTCAATCCCACCAGAATGTACAAGTTACATACAGATGGTTGGAGGAACCAAACAAATGAGACACCCAGGTCAATAAACCAGAAAGCAAACAAACCCCCAGAGAGAAATGTATTTTTTCACTACTTTCACAGCAATTTCCCTATCCTTGAATCTGTGTTTCAATGGACATGGCTATGTACACAATGTGAAGCCATACATCAGTAAGAGAACAGTTGTAGAAAGACAATATTGGGCACACTGACAGAGATGAAAAAATTAAACAGTCTTGTGGTTGCCCATTTACTCCTGATGTTTTCCACCTTGGAACTGAGTTACATACCCAGGTAGAGAGGGCATTGAGCTCAGGGTGAGATGATTATGGCAGGAACTCACTGCTGATCACAGCAGTGACAACCTGTACCTTCCCAGTCTCCTGTACTTCCCAGATCAGTGCTTGGACACAGAGCAGGAAAACAATTTACGTACCACTGAAATATAGATGTGATTTGCAGAAAGATCAATGACACCACATGAATACTAATTTCTCTGACAAATAATACCAGCAGGGGCAATCCAAAAGGGATGATTGTACATATGATATGACCAAACTCAAACATTTGATGACTGAGCAGTGTTTTGGCGTGACATGACCAAAAGCAGTGGATGACAAAGGGAGGCAGATCCCCTTCCTGCTCCAAAAAGGCTACACATTATTTTTGGCTACTTGTTCAAACTACATTTTGCTGCATTTTTTTAATAAAGCAGTGCCTTTGCAGGCTTTATTCTTTACAGTTCCATGACAATGCTAACTATGAAAGATAGTGTAATAATTCAAATGATCCCTATAAAGTTTATTCATGCCCACTTTGTTACTGCAAAGGGGTTCGGTTTACTCCATGGAGAGCACTCAATATCACGTTTGCACTGCTCTGAAAGGGCACATCATCCAGTACATTTATGAAAACAGTGAAAAACCTCCTAACACAGAAAGCTGGAGCAGTCCATTGTTTTCTCAAGACATGCAACTCACCATCCAATTTTACTTTTTTCTGACTATCTTAGCCTGAAAAACAGAGATGGGGCAGTCAGAGAAAAAATAAGCCATGATCATGTGTGGGAATGCACAAGCACAGCTAGATAAAAGGAAACATTCAGATCTGTAGCATTAGTAGAAAGCAGTTTCATTTCTCCCATTCCTTTCAACTAGACTGCCTGTACAGACCTCAAAGTTCAGACAAGATGAAGACCCAAACAATCTTCATTTAATGGCAGCTCAGGTACAAAGGAATGATTTTCAAATATTCATTCAAAAGTCACAATGGGGAAATTACATTTCTCTTCCCAATGATCTCATAAAAATCAAGAATTTCTCCTTTGAGCAGCAGGTGCCCATCCTTAAGACTTACTTGCTCATAAAAATACTAAAGGCTTCATATAACCATCAGTTGCAAGCAAACTGGTGCAGTTAACTTTTCAAATGTGTTTGAGACATGGCCTGAATGATATCACAGTCAACCCTTACATTTCCATTTTCATTTCACTTTGATACAGAATAAAAGATGTGAGCATACAAATACAGAAGTGTTCTATTAAATTCATAAAATATTTCACTTGCTTTTGGCTGAGTAACATCACGTGCAAAGCAATAAAAATTGAATTAAGGTAAATTTGAAATGCTCTTTGTTTTTCTGTTGTTTTAATTTCCATTTTTCATGTTTTTTCCAGAGGCTGGTTTTAGCCTATTACACACAATACCTGTCTGTTTCTTGTCCTGTCAATCATCTGGCCATATATTTTACTGTTCATTGATGCTTGTAGATCTTAAGGTTTTGTAATCTGCAGCAAGCAATATGAAATAAATTTGTTGATCTTAAAAAAATAGGCCTTTCATAGACATGTGCACTAGTTTAATCAGAGATATAAGTATTGAAATTTCTGCTAGCTTTGTGCAGCAGGGTTTAGCATGGGAGTTTTTCAGACACTAATGGGAAGCTGGTGGCAAACCCTGCAACCATTACCCACAGCAGACCAAGATTTTTAAACACATCTCTTCTTTTTCAGTCATTAGTGTCTTCTTAAAATAACACCATGCTTTGTTTCCTTGATCAAAGCCACAGACTTAGGAGTGTGAAAATAAATTTCACTTTGGTGTGTTCCTTTCAAAACACGTCAGTCTCATAAGCAGGCTAATCTTTGGTGATGTATCATGATGGATTGTGCTTATCCATGCAAATTGTCTAGATAGATGGTTTGCCACTCATTAAAAGGGATTATTCTCCCACACACACACCAGCACCACATGTGCTCGCACAGGGAGAGAGAGACATGGGCCTAAATGTTCACATATGAGCCTTGAGGGAACTCTGCTCTCCCTGGTTCAATCTCAGGGCTTGGAGCAGTGCTCTGGTGAGGCTTTGGAGACACCTCCCATTCACAGACATTTCACTGGGGTACCTCCAACACCTGCACAGACACACTGAGCTAGTCTGGAATGAAAATTGTTGCTCTAAGACCCATCCTTGGAATTCATCACATCTGTACAGCCATCTCATCCACTTCTATGGCTGTATTTATAGCACCTTTACAGACAGATTATTATTCAACAGTTGACTAAACCACTTCTTCCCATTTCTATCAAATGGGCACAAATATCTCATTTTTTGACTTTGGTTTGAGTAAGGCATGGTATTATCTTATATCTGTTGAAAAACTGATGTGTTTCCTTTCAAACATAGTACAGCTCTGACTTAGTTAAAAAAGGAGAGATTTAAGAAAGGACAGATTTTTAAAAATTAAAAATTTTTAATTTTTAAATGTAAAAATTCCCTACGTTTGCATAGTTTAAAAATTCTTGATTTCCTGTTTGTGTCCTCTATTCTATGTTACACAAGAGAAATACCCTACATTACATAAATTAGGGCATAGCTTGATATTCCAGAAAAAGGTAGAATCCTTCATCTAGGGAAGGAAGAACCTATCAGTGAAATTACTAAACACAGCTGATCTCCTGTTAAATCCCTCTGTGGCCATATTAAAGCCAATACCCCATTAATTATATTCCTGTGTGCTGGGATCCACAATACTTTATTTATCGCCTTAAACTGCATCTACAGCATGACATCTAATGAGCAGTAGCTTTTCCCAGTAATACAGATAATCTCTTTGCAGAGAATTAGTTCTTGGAAAGTAGAAATGCACCTTTTTGCAAATTCCATTTTATACTTTCGACTCCCAGGAGAATGGGGAGTGGATCATAAGGAAGGAAGGGAAGAGGGAAAGACAGATTAAGTATGTAACAGTAATATTCTTTTGTTCAACATCTGCATGCTAGAGAGATTACACAATCTTCAGCAGATCAGCAAAAGAAGATTTGAAGCGACTACAGTTAAACCTTCTGAGCAACTGAAACACTCTGCTGCCTTCTTACCCTGCACCCCAAGCTTCCCAGGTCCACAGCTGAGAAATACCCCACATCCCACCCAACTAGGATATTCTTTCCATCTTTTGAAACCCCCTGAATGCCATGCACCCATGACCTTGAAGTAAACATGGTGTTAGCAGCACACACTCCCAAACAGATCCAACATCTGCAGGCAATAGGCAAGGGCCCCTCTTCTCCTTCCAATAAGATCAAGCAAAATTCTAACAAGAACTACAAAATTCCACAAAGCTTAGCTAGCATCCCTTTTTTGCATCATAAAATCAGAACACTTAGCAGAGAAACACAAGTTTCCATGATGCTCATCTTCAACACACTCTATCCAGAAATTGAAAAAATGGTGGAGATTATGAAATCACTGGAGGAGGCCCAAAGTTTTTGTTTTCCCTTCCATGTAGTGGACATGGAGACAACAAATAATTCATAGCACCTAAAATAGGAGAGGTACAGCTGACACAGCACAAGTATTGTGGAATAGCACTGGCCAGTAAATATTTCTCATGTCAAACCCATTTTTCTATCACACTGATGACAAATCAAATCAGCTGATCCATCAGTGAAAAAACACGAAGAACCACTATAGCTCCCATTTTCCCAGCTCTGCAGACCAGAGGCCTTGGTTCACAGACTAACAGGCTTGGGAGCCTCTATGGGACATCTCTCCATCATATCTGATATTAATTTACTTGTTTGTGCCATATTCTGTGTTCACAGCACCATAACTGGTCTGGATGCTACACAGCAGTACAAGAAGCACACAACTCATAATCCTCTAGTGACTGTAAATGCAGCAAGGAAATGTCAAATGTGGCTGGGCTCAGGCTGGTACAACTCCCTTTATTTCCTGGAGTCTCCTTCAAAGCCCAGCCAGGCTGCGCCCACCCCTACAGAGACCAATCCATCCCACAGATAACACCCAAACATTTCAACAGGAAGATAGTTCCACTTAGATTATGTAAAAACTGAGCGTAGATTTTTAACATACCAGGCAATTGCTGGAATACAAAATACAGCATATACTCTGTTGCTGAGTTGTGGTTTATAAGGTACTGCTCAGCCTCTGCAAGAGCTGAGCTGCAAGAACACAAAGCTGCTGAGAAATAAGAGATCATCCACTTCACCTCTTCAGTAAAGTAGAGATAAAAAAATTCCATTACAAAGGCTAAAAAAAACCACTGTATGGACAGGGTAAACCTCTCTCTGCTTTCACAGGTGGGGAGAGCCCCTGACACAACCCCTTGTGCTAGAGCTGGGTACACAGAGCGCTTGAGCTTGCACAGGGCCCACCTGTATGCAAGGGCCATAAGGGCTTCAGTGAAGGAGACAGGATTGGGGATTTTTGGGGCACAGTGGGGGTTTCAGGGATGAGCTGCCATAACTGCAGACAACAGGTAATGAAGTAATACTGTGTCAGGCTGCTCTGGACCTCCAGGGATCATTCCACCCCCTTCACAGTCAGGGTGCTGCAGCCCCAGCAGCAGGGTTGAGTGTTTTGTGCAGAAATCTCAGCGGATGCAGCCCCATTTATGTATCACCCCAGCAGATTAGGCTGTAATACACCAACAGCAATGACCCCACTTTCCATAAAGTAGACAAAGCCTTGAGCCTTCTAAAATGAACCCCAGGTATGCCCTAAAATGAGAAAAGATTGATTTTACTACTTGCCTCAGAATCCGCTGATGATATTCTTAGAGCGTATTAATAAAATATAATTCTACTGAGAACAAATTCCCAAAGATCAACCTTGCAAATAGCTCTTTTGCAAAGAAATTTTTTGTGGCTTTAATATTTACCACCTAACATTTCACACCTGATAAGGAAAAAGTGCTACTTTGACCTGCTGCATAGTAATGTGGTATGAAGCAATGAGAGCCAATTTACTGGGCATCACTGAGACAATGTGGGGAACACTGAGTGGATTCATAGAGTGAATCAAAATGCTGAAGCTTTCTCTTCTGTGATATCTGCAAATCGCTGAATAATGTGGTTCACTGACCAAGTGAATTATTTTCAAGGAGTTTGGCACATCTTTAATTACAAGATATGTAAAGATGAAATGGAAACACGCAGCGCATATTTCTTCATGGCTGCTGAACTTTTCTTATGGAAAAGCACCTGGTTTTATTAAACTGTCTCTAGAAGGCATAAAATGTACGAGGGATAGGCTGACAATATATTTCTCAACATGTGTAAGTTACCATCTGGGCAACCTTACAAAGTATGGATCAAACATGTGTAGGCATTGTACCTGCACACACAAAGCTACACATACACAATTATACAAATATGTTGAAAATAGATTTCTTCCTATCACAAATATCTTTACATTTAGGCAGCATACCAACAGTATTATAATGCTTCTCTTGCAACTGGGGAAGGCTGAAAAAAAAAACCAAAAAACCAACACATCAGGCCGTCTTGACTAAACATTTATGTGCCCTTTATGCTTCAAAAAATCAGGAATTTGCATGCTGACAATGATTATGTAAATGGTGTTTTGACAATCAGGCCCCAGAGGATCCCTCAGCTGAAAGCAATTCTCCTTTAAAGGTTTCATCATGGTCCAAATCTGTGGTTCTTGAGACACCATTTTCAGTAATGCCATAAATACCCTGTCAGATTCTTGCTGGTTGCTTTCCTCTTAAGCAATGAGCCCTTCTTACTTTGAAACAGCAGCCCCCAGAAAGGTCTCTGCTGATTTTGAAGGGCTGTGGCACATGACATGGTTTTAAACCTCCATTCTGGGTAAAATACTGCAGACTGGACTCAACTGACCAAAATTCATAGGTGACCCCACTTGGAGCAGGAGATGAATCTAGATGACTTCCTGAGGCCTTTTTAACTTGATTTGCCCCATGATCCTACAATCTTCAAATAGCTGAGCCCTTTAGGCTGGGGCAGGCACCCTGCAGAAACACATATCCAATAATATTCTGCCTTCACCCTGAGCTGCTGGACTATTGCAACCATTCAAGTCAGGGCTACAAGGATTTATCTAAAGTGAAGATTCCAAACAAGAAGTATTGAAGTGTGCTTTAAATTTTGCAATAAATATTGCAGAAGAAGGGTGCTTTCTCAGTACCTGTGCTGCTAGAGGTGCTGTGCAAAAAAATGTCAAAAATTCACCCTAAATGTTTTTATCCCAACCTAAATGCTTAAAGATGAAAGAGATAAAGATTTAAGGAACTTCTGAAACGTGGTCAAATGTGCATTCCAAGGAACTAGGGAAAAAAAAGCTGATGTGGTTTGGGCTTTTTTGGATGTATTTAACTGCAATCTCTGTTCATGGGAATGCACAAATTAAGGTGTATGTTTCAATTATTAAAATAATTTCCCTCCCATTCTTCTCACTTTAAAATAGGCATATAAGTAACTTCTTTTAAAAAAGCTGATAACCCATACCAGCAAACCACTATTCCCCACTACTGAGACATCAAACTCAAGTTTTAAAGTGGAATAGAAAGCACAAACCAACAAATCAGGGTCAATCAGCTGTTCTGCTGCTGCAGCTGGTTTCTCTCCCTCCCCAAATGCCCAGTGCCACAGATGAGAACATACAGACCCCACCAGGAATTCTCACAGACAAATTCTCACTCAGCTTCCATGGCAGGGCCAGGAGAGCCTGCACATCCAGCTCTGTCAGTGCTCAGAGGGGCCAGGACAGACTGTGAGGAGCCAGCTCAGCACTGCCCATCCAGGAGTGCCTGCAGTGCACAGCTCACTTCAGATCACCCAGACACTCCTTCTGACAGGCACAAATCAGTCCAGGGTGAGCAGGGACCAGCAGGCTCACAGCTGCCCAGAGACAGCAGCTGGCTCTGACCACTTGGGTGCAGTCACACATGCAGCCATGCCCATAAAAACTCTGCAGCTTCATTGCATGGGGATATTCTAAATACATAACTATTGTAAATTTCATTGTAGTGATTGCAAAATGCAATTAGATTGATTGGAGGTTGAATATGCCTGGAGCTGGCATGTGATGATGGCATTCAGAGTGAAGGTGTCACCGGGACACCTCAGCAGCAAAGGATGGACAGACACCCTGCCTGCAGCACTCCTCTTGTCATGCTGAGACAGCTTTGGGCTTGAAAACCTAAATTGACCAACACAGCACGTGTATTAAGCAGTCGAAAAGAAATCAGAGGTTTCATTTCTCAAGCATATGACACCAGCTCTGAGTAAAGATCCCCACATTAGGCACTGCAGCCAAAGGCCCCACAAGTCAGTCAGAGAGCAGCAGGGCAGCACAGCAACAGCTCAGTCCAAGGGCACCTGGCTCCAGAGCAGACCTGCTTGGTGAGCAGCTCAGCCCCATCCTGGGACACAAACCAGAGTGCAGCATCTCCTTGTGTGCTTCCACTTATTTTGGAAAGAAACCAAGGTGTAGAGAGACAGGAAACCACAACATGCTCCCAGAGGTGCTGCAGTCTTGAATGGGCAGAGGCCCAACATTGCAGGGCTTACCCCAAAGCCTGAGCTTCCCTCTGCACAGGCACCACCACATGGAACTGCTGCTATTACAGGGAATCCTTTTATTCCACCAGCTGCTACTACTGAGGTCTGAAACTGAAACCCAGTGTGTGATCTCATGGATGAGTGCAAAGCTCACAAGCTTTCACATCTTAACAGAGGAGAAGAAAGGCTCTGTTCAGTTGTGCCAGAATAAATGAAGAGCAAAGGTAGCTGGGATGCCTCTTGAAGCTGTTTAGTGCTGGCACTCAATTTGAATCACTCTGAAGAAAAGCTCAAGATTTTCTAGGGAAAGCTCTATGCCTCAATGCCTTTAAACTATTTCTGTGCTTCTGTGATCCTGGGCTGCTGTGCACTGCAAGGACCTGGAGGGGCTGCCTGCTTCCCTGGGCTGTTTTCTGCACACAGCAGCAAGAGCATCTTTCCCCAAATGGATGTGGGGCTTTTCAGAGGCTCTTTCTGCGCTTTTCCTACAGCCCAGGCACAATCTGTGAGGGGCAGGAGCAGGGGCCCGTCCGTGCTATTTGATGGCAGTTTTTCAAAAGAGTCATCTGGAATTGTCACTCCAGCTGTGCTACTGCTGTGTTCAGACAGAGAAAAAAGGGAAGGAGAAAAAAACAGCAGCAGTGTGGGACACAGACCAAGTGTTCAGACAAATTTATATTTTAGAACTTAAGGATAGTTTTTCAAAACTTGTTGCAACATCAATCTGCTGGGAAAATAAAATATTTTGGACAAGACTGATGGTCTATATTTTAAAATATTCTGATTTACAAGAAATAACCAAGTCCCAGTAGAATGCAGGCTTGTACCAACTGTCTATCTTTTAACTCATCTTCATAAAATCTCTGGGCTTGGGTGCTACCAGCTACACACTGCACTCACTGAGACAGCAGGATCATTGCTTTCAAAAGAATCACTAAGCACTAAAATAACAAAAAGTCAGGTCTTCGCCATGCTTCGCTCCACACACACTTCATGAATTTCTGTAGGAGATGACAAAAGCAATTTCACACAGGAGAAGAACACAGATCCCTCTGCCTCCGCCTCCAGGGTGAGCACCAGCAACAATAAAAACCCATCCTCTCCTCACAAACAAACAGTGAATGATCCCGGACAAAATAAATTCCTTCATCAATAACGACCCATCAGAGGTGCTTCCTCCTCTCTTTCTGTAATTCATTTGTTAAATTAACAGCCCCACATACGTAGCCTCCCAGAAAAATGATTGATCTCAGTGCCCTGGATGGCAGCCACTTGCCTGGCGCTGGCAGCAATTACCGTTCCACGCGCGTTGTTTCCGTCTGCAGAAGGCTGACGCCAGCGCACACGTGCAGCCTCGTGGCACGCATTCCATGCAAGGGAAGAATTAAAGAAAACAAACCAGAAAAGCTATCACACAATGTAAGTCTTGTTGATTTCTTTGCCACCTTTTGTGCTACAGAAAATAAAGCATTTACTTGGTCAACATGTGCTACCAATAAGTTGGTCTAATTAATGGCAGACTGCTGAGAGATGGAGCAGATTTCCTTATCTGCATAGGAAAGGAGCCCGAGTCAGCTTCTCATGTTGGAAGTTGCTTGCAGGAAACTGCCTCACCAGACAGAGCTGCAAACCCTGCTTGTCTTTCAGAAAGAGGAGGGGGGGAAAAAAAAAAGGTAACATTAGTTTTACTTCAAAGGATTGCCAGGACCCTTAAGGAGATACATTGAGAGCATTGGTGTGAAAGCAGCAGGATACCTGCACTTCTCTGAACTGGATTTTCCTCACAATGTTGATGGCTAACTTGAAGGGCAAAGAAATTTAAAAAAAAAACCCACAAAATAAAAAACTTGAACAGAAAAACAAAACCCCCACAACACAAATCCAGAGTATTTTTAGGAGGTTGAAAATACACATAATTTAATATTGTAGGTAGTTTTTAGTCAGTCTGCCAGTCAGTACAAGGGCCCATTGGCTTCAAAGTTGCTCAAAACCTGTACATTTGTAGATGATGCCCAGTGACCAACAGCATCTGGTAGGATAACCTGGAAGTTACATAGATCAGGTATGCACAGGTAGGGTAATCCTGTCCTTATTAACTATGCAAAGCTCCAGCCAGAAACAAGAGTATTAAAAAAAGAAAAAAAAATAGTACAAGTAATTTAATTAAAATGGTTGTGTCCTATCATCCAGAATCTCAGGTTTATAAAGTAAAGATTAAAATCAAATTAATGGAGTATTATGGCTGATTTGCCTTCCCAATTTGTCAGCACAGCTAATAGAGATCTTCTCTCCCTACTAGAAAATGCATTTTTCCTAATTCCCACATCCAAATCTTTGGTTCAGAAAACTGTGTCATCAGCACTGTATAAATTTGTGAAGACATTCACTGTGGTATCAATATGGGTTTTTTTGTTTTGTTTTTTTTAAAGAGAGAGAAACTAGAATTTCACAAGAGAAGTCTATTAACATAGATCAGTCACCATCAAATCACCAGTCATCCAAAATTCTTATTTCCTCTGGCTTTCAATAAAAAGAAATCATTAAATCTCCAGATCTGCCTTTCCCTATCTAGTAAAATAGTAGTGCTAACAAAACTGGAATTATCATCCTGGAGTACAGGGAAGTAAAGTAATATTAAATCCAGCTTTCTCTCCACAAGGTAAAACTTACAACTTCTTTCAGGGCAGGATTAACTTCTTCATGTTCAAAGAAAACTAGGGCAAGCAGAAATGCAAGCATGGAAATCTAAAAAATCTCCTTTAGTCCACAGAAAATGAATTCTATACCAAATTCTTGAGATGACTAGAACATCTCCAAAAGAAACTTGTACACATTGAGGACATGGAAATAAATATTTTAAATGGAAGCACGGCTTGACACCCACAGCTACAATACATTAAAAATAAAAATAGTTATGACAAAGTAAAATAATATTTTGAATTACCCTGGATGGCTTTCCACACTCTCCACATAAGTAGATGCTGTCAACCAAGGAATGCGTCCAACATCCTCCTGAAGCCTTGCAGACATTTTAAGCCCACAGTGGAACAAAGTGCTGCTGAACACATTTTTCCCAGGAAAAGAGGATACAAAATGACAGGAGACCATCTTAAAATCGAATTTTAGGTGGAGATGCAATTTGTATGTGCTAGACAGTGACTGGGAAAGAACCAAACAAATAATGGAGCTCTGCCTCTTCAGATGACAAACAGCCTGTTGGCAAAACCAAAGTGTTCAAGCACAAATAATGCCAGGTACTGTCTCATTAGAACTAATATCTCACCCCATTAAAAATCTCACCCACATGTTCTGTCCTGGGGTGGGCAGAGCAATGCTGCTCACAGTGTGCTGGAAATGACAGCCCTACAGACAGAGAGAGCAGCTGTGATTAACTTGGAGTTTAATGCAGCCCCAGGCTGAGTTTTGTTACAAATGAAAACACCTTTATGGTATCTGTCTAATTTCTAGTTCAGTAGTTTTCCCCTTGAAATAACTTTTCAGCAGATTCCTGGAGCAGGTGCTACCTTTCCTTCATAAACCTTGAGATAATGTAACTATAATGATTTTCCAAATAAAAAGTGAAAGGCCATCAGGACAAATATCTCCATTTTGATTTCACTGAAATATTATTATGGTGATGGCAATAATTCCACAGAGGAATTACTTAGAACCCACACTCAGCTCTGACCTGACCCAGCTATAACTCAGATGATACCTTTCCTAAGTTGGAAGAATTTATTTTCATTTTCAGCTGAGTTCATCTAATCAAGATGCTTCATTGTGACAAAGAGTTCATCATTCCTGTGCAAATTGCAGCTACCACTGTTGAGAATTGGACACTGCTACAGCAAATCCTGCCAATGCATAGCCCAGCTTGGTAAAAGAACCTTTAGATGAGCAAAATAAATAGTATCTTATATTTTGTTACTAATAAAGTATACATTTAACACCCCCTGTTGGTAATTGCCTGTATTAATTTAACACTAATACAAGTTGTGGACAGGGAATTTGAGAGTGAAACACCTCCCATTCCTAAACTCTGCCTGCTGCAGACTCCTGTAACCCAGGGGAGGAAGGGACCCAAAGCAAGGCAGGTGAAGAGCAGTAAAGTGTTTTATTAGGGCAGGGGTTGGGAGCACAGGGCTTTTTCAAGGTCAGGACTTCACAAGTTTTCACATGTGCAAAGATTTGGCTGTACCCTGCAACTACATTGAACAAGATCACAAAAGACATTGCCCTTCCCCATAAGCACTGTCCTATTTAGGATGCTGCCATCCAGGTATTTGGGAAGGGAGGAATCGGTTCTGATCCCCTGCCCTGCTCTGTCTTTGAGCCAAGGCATTTAATTCTACCTGGGCATCAATGGACCCTCAATACAGGGGAAGACATTTTCCCCCAGGAAATACTGTGCAAGTCAGCATCCAAATTAGTCTTAAGGCAAAAATCCAACTGATTCTGGCAATGGCAAGAACTGACATCAGAAAAAGAATGGCTGTTCAAAAAAGAGGAAGATAAAATATTTAATTTCTTTTCCTGCCATTGATTAGTCCTCAGAAATACTGATAGCCAGCTATCTGTGCTGATAAGAACTGCCCTGTTTGCACCCAAGTGAGCACCACAGGGCTTCTCTGCAATATGGCACACACAGAGCTGCTCCTGCACACCCACAGCATGATGCAGGCATGCAGCAAGAGACAACACTAACAGGCAAAGCATTTCTCCTTTCTCCTGCTCAAATCTCAAATGGTACATCTGAGTCACATTTACAGATTAAAAATAAAGTGTTGCAGCCTCTAAGTTATGATTTGAACAAGATATTTCAACAATACAACCATAGCTTGTTTTTAAAAGAAAAAAAAAAAAAGGAAACAAAACCCCACTGGCATGCATTTATGGATTTAGAACTTGACTTCTTTTTTGTCTTTAGAAAATCAGGATATTTACAACAACTGTACCAGGATATGTACAACTTAAAAAAATAATCACTGATAGATAGCATGAAGGAAAAAAGTGTTATGCCCAAATCTGCAAAATAAGTTTATATCAGGGAATGTGCTTTGCATTCTCTGCTGATTCAATTATTGGAATATAATTGCTAGTTGGGTAGGTCAGAGCTGCCTTGTCCTCATTCCAGAGGAGACAGGAATGTTACTGAACTGAGATCATTCTGATGAGGTGACTCACTCCCTTTTCAGATCAGATCAGTCCAAGTGGACTCCTTTAGACAGGAGAATAAATTTTTAGTTCTAATATAAGTCCATACCCTCTCCAAACAAGGTCCCATGCCAAACAAGGTATGGAAATAAGTTTCAACTTTCAAGTTTTTCACAGTTCATTCTATGACAAAATAATGCGAGAAACACAGTTTTAGTTCTCCCTGGGTGTGAGAACATCAGTAAGCAATGTTCACTCTCTCAGGCTGGCCTGAAGAAGGGCTGGTGCTGGCCACTGGCATTGTGGCACTTTCTGACTGCAGTTCCCAGGAGCTGCAGCTTCCATCTGGCTCTGCTGCTGCTCAGCCCCCACCACTGAGGAGGACACAAAGGACTCTGAGACAAACTACTGCTTCAGAGCCCTGGGCAGTGGTGGTCACTCACCAGGATCTGTGACAGGTCCTTTTAATTGCTGCCTATTAAATGGACCCTCTGATGAACCTGCTGGAGTCCAGAGCCCTCAGTTCCACCTCCTCAGCTCCTGCCAGACGGGATTTTTCACTCATCTGCCACCTGCTGCTTTGCAGCTCTACCACCCTGCCAGGATCAGCAAGTGGTTCCAGCTCTTGGGTGGTGGTCCCAGGAGTACAGAATATTCTCCAGACCAAAACCATGCTCATTTTCTACACTGTGCTGCGGCAGATACATTTCTAAATGAGCACTGCTGGGTTTGCTGATCGTTTTATGGTTTGTTTACTTCTTGAGCATGTAATATTGTTAGGGTAATGTTGTTTTTAATTAGTTGGAAGAACTATTGTTTCAGAAGGCTGAATGCATTTTCTAGCAAGGGGTCTTTATAAATACAGTGAATGTTGCTGGTTATGCCTCCACAGATGGGTACTGACAGCTGCCAGCCAGCTCTGCCACACTCAGAGTTGGGCTGGACCCAAGCCAGAGCCAGTGCAGAAGCCACAATAGTTGTGTTAGCACAGTTAAAAGCCTCTTGGAAAAAACAAATCTGAAAAATGGGTGTGTTTCAGTTCTTTGAGGAAATCGTATTTGTTGCAAGTTACTCAACAATGTGTGAAAAGTTTGCACTGTTTAAACCATACAAAACGGCAAAACCCAGAAAATAATCAGGAAATAAATAAAGAACCATCAAAAATTTACATTATTGATCTACAGATGAAGGTATGTTATAAGTAGAGACAGGAAGGGTGATCCCATGCACAAAAGAGTATTATGTTCATATCCACATGTGTTACAGATAAGGACAC
This sequence comes from Ammospiza nelsoni, assembly GCF_027579445.1. Lineage (NCBI taxonomy): Eukaryota > Metazoa > Chordata > Aves > Passeriformes > Passerellidae > Ammospiza > Ammospiza nelsoni. The sequence continues at coordinate 12,688,086 of NC_080645.1, forward strand.
ACAAGTTACATGTGTACATCATTTTTCAGCTGTCCTTTCCTACACCTCCCTGTGGAATGGCATTAGAGGGACAAGGGGAGTGGGACAGCTGGGCTTGGTCTGTGTCAGCAGAGAAGACAGGGAGCTTCTAGAGCTTGTCCCAGCACAGGAGAGCCTTTGGTGGCCAAACACCCTCAGCAAGCCAGAGGGGTCAGATGGAGCTGATAGGGGAGCATTAGGTCAGCCCAAGAGCGAGGCTGGTTGCCCAGGTCCTCTGATAGCACCAGATCACCCCCATCCTCTCTGAAGTGGAACAAGAAATGATGATACAATTCAAATTTCCTTCCTCTCAGGCCCATGTTGCAGGTTCTGCTATGAGCAGTACTTTAACCTAGTTCTCAGAGCAGCTGATTTGAGTCTCAGTGCCTGGTGCAGCTTGCAATGAGGAACCAAGCAGTAGAGACTGCCACATGTGTTCTACCCAGCTCTGAGAGTTGTGAGCTCTGCTTGTTTTGCTCTGGACTACCTCTACAGCAGTGCACATAATTAAGAATACAGGGAGAGCAGAATAAACTATCCCATGTATGTGGCCACTCCATCCTCTCAGTAAGGAAATAACCCACTGCTGGAGCCCAGACCCTGCTGGCAGCCTGCAAGCTGTGCTAATGCAAGTCCTGCGTCAAGGCAAACATCTGGGATCTTCATTATACAGACCCTGCACTTCCCTGCAAAGAACAGGGAGGCAGAAATATGCCTCCACATGGGAAAGGAACTGTGACTGAACCCCAGCCCTCTCTGAGCAGGTCACAGAATGGATGCTCCATGCCAGGACTATTTCTAGCAGAGCATGTGCTCACTCACTGAAGGAGAGAGAAGGATCAACAGAAGGCACTTCTGACTTGGGGAAATTAGGAATGCAGGTGGAACCCCATCCTTGGAAACACTATTACACAGAATAAAATATGCATCAGGAGGATTTATGTTGTAGGCTCAAGGTCTCCTCCTCCATTTTCTGTACAACTATAAATTACCTTGTGTTTCTGAAGAAGTTGGTGTTATAAGCATATGGTTCATGATGTTTAAGTCACTTTTTCTACCCAGGAAATATTACGCTATCGAGGGCTGTTGTCAGGAACAGGTTTTTCCCCTTTGCCTCTGCTAGAATTATTGTATTGTTGTTAAATTCTTGGTGCAGTATTTCCCCAAATCAGAGAGCTGAGAGGAGGTAGCACAAAGCAGAGTTTCACAAACACATTCTTTAAGAAAACCAGTATCCTACAAATCCCACAAGAAGCCCTTATTGGCACTTCCACTAATGTAAATAAAATCTATTTGGTTCTCAGAAAAACAATCACTTCATTCTTGTTATCAGAGGACAGAATCTGGGTCAACAGATGCGTTTTGGATATGCACCAATTCTTAAATGATTTACTATTCTGATCTGTGGATACAAAAAGCAATTTCCTACACCAGCAGTACCTTAGCACAATGTGCACTTTCATCCTACCACCTACATTGCTATAATCATTAAATATTATAAAACATCTCCCATAAAAGAAAAAGATTCTGATATATTACTATAATGTAAATCAGTGCTTTGGATTACAGTGTGATACTAGTTCAGTTATTTATATGTGTTTCAACTAAAAACATCCAACTGGATTTCAACTATCACAAGATTAATCTCACTAATACTTTATATATACAGATGGTCAGACAAGAAAAATTAGAAAAATATGAAAAATTAATATATTCTCCTTGTATAATATAAAATATGATTTGTCTCCTAGAAGATTATAACTGGAGCTTCTAGTACCAAGAATAACTACACTAACCAATATTGGTCCTCTGCTTTGTGGGAAGTTTTTCATTCTGTCCCAGCTCAAAAGTTATTGTCAGAAACAGGAGATCCACAAAGCACACAAATACAATACAAAACACAGGCTTGCTTTTGCCAGGATACAGCTTAGTAACTAATCAGAGTTGTGTAGCTGGAGTCTTACTCACTTTCATCCAACAAGTACCAAAGATGACAGCCAGACAGCTCCATGAATTACATATTCCAGCACTGTATCTTGCTATTGAAAAGATGCTCCATGTCAACCCTGGTCACCACATTTAATTAATATTATACACCAAATAACATTTTCAGTGCTGAATAAAATGTCACCATTGAGCAAAGGCAGAGAACCTGAATTCAGCCTCTACATATGCTTCTTATTGTCATGGTTCACAAATTAACATACATGTTTAAAAACACAAAGTGTTCTGGACAGAAACAGGTGTCTGGGACACACACTCAGAAGTTCATCAAATTAAAAACCTTCATTCTGACAACCTGTAGCAAAATAGTCAATCTGCTGGAAAGAAGGAGCACAGCCAGAGCAAACATTTCTGGCACCATGAGGATCAAAGAGGTCTCAGATAGCCAGAAAAAACAAAGGATGCTGACATCAAAATATTGGCAGCTTGCATTGTTTCTTTTCTTTCCAAATAAAATGGGCAAAGAAAAGGACTAGCTTTCCCATCCAAGTTCAATTCTCCAGTGAGCAGCATTCTGTAGCTGTAATTATAATCTTGTATTTGTGTGCACACTAACTAATTTCCTGGGCAAGTTACATTTCAGCTTGAACATGCTGGCATGTAGAGACCAACCTCAATAACAAAAATAGCTGCTGAGTTCAGCAACCTGCAGCTTTTTATAGCTGACCTTGCAGCTCTGCAAGATAGTGGCTCTGGGCCACTTCATTATTTCAAAGAAGGAAATGTGGTTCTGGGAGTTTCATGGGGACTATCAAGACTCAAAAGATAAGTGGTTTCCTGGCTAAGTTCTTTTTGCTTGTTTTAACTTGGTCATTCTCATTTCAAAAGTATTCTGGTCCTCTTAATATTCTCCATTCTGGCTGTGATTGGTGGGGCTAATCTTGCTGACGTAGTTTCATTTACTCCATGGACTTTTCCTTAGTTTAAGCAGTTTATAATGCAGCTGGTTGCACTTGAACTCTCTCCCATGTTGCACTCTGGCCACAGCAAGTAACTATCAGTGTATTAATCATATTTCAATTTGACTTCCAAAATGACTCTAGCAATAAAACTATATAAATGGCCTAAGAACAACGAATAAATGTAAACAGTTGCATGACAGTCTGATTCTGTTAGTGTGCTTCCCTGCCTGATTGAGTGATTCTATTAGAATAGCCAGCTGGCTGCAGATGTGTAATGAGAAAGGAATGTGTGTACAGAATGGTACAGCTCCCTCTCATCTGCAATAAAGCAATAAGAAAGTTACAGACAACTGTTCTAACTTTCCACGAAAAGCCTGGCTGCAGCAGGAGCTGGAGCTGCCACCAGCTGTTGGCTGGTCCAGTGCAGCTGTGAGTGACAGACAGACAGACAACCTACTGCTGTCCTCTGCCTGCCCACACCTGCAGAAGCTGTAGGAAAACAACAGATTTCCAACAGGAACACAACCTGTTCCACAGTCCTGCACTCAGTAACTTAGTCATTCCCAAGCCATTTTCTGCAATAATTAAAAAACCCTTGAAGGCAGCATTAAAAAATATTTCCAGTCCCATTAATGGCAAATAAAGCCACAGCCTCAGCCACATAAGCATGGATATTAGTTTTTCATATAATATATATGCTACAGTATGCTTATGTTTACAGAAATTCTCACTCAGTCTGGACACATTGAAAAATTAGAGGAGCACCTCCTTCACTGTTTTTTATGGTGTTATTATGCAGCACTGTGGACATCAACCCCAGGATAATCACAGACACCACATAAAACACAGGAGAGCTAACTTAGTTATAAAATAACAAATCTCCATGTTCTCTTTGAGGATTACCATCATGAGAGCCCCAGACAGAAGAGATGTTTATCCAGTGTGCTCTCTGCCTGCAGAAGAGGGGCTTCCCAGCTAGCAGGCAAGTGGAAAGGCACATTTCCATTGTCCAGGCTCACAATGTTCCATTTGTGTAACACTGAATCCCAACTTAATTAAACAGCTCCAGAGACCAGGGAAATCTCAATATTCAGGGGCAAGTGGTCGAGCAGCCCCATTTCCATGTGTGTCACAGCTCGCCGGGTACCGCTCCAAAAAGCATCTGTCTCAGCAGCCTCATCTGATTCCTGCAAACAAGCTACACTTTGCATTTCTGAATTTAACAAAGATCACACAGCTGCCAACATACTATCAAAGCCTAAAGACCAAATAAACGTTTGGCTTCCCTCCAGCCATCCTTGCTGTGGTATTATTACTGACAATAGAGCCAGAGCAGCAAAAGCAATGAGATGGCAAATTTACACATGTGCCATGTTTTTATACATTGTCTACATTTGCTGCTACAAGACTGTAAGCAGAACACTGGTGAGCATCTTCTGGTTGCAAAATCTGACCTATTTTAGGGCTTTTTGAAAGCTGTATAGTGTTATTAGTGTATAAAAAAAATTGCAGATGGGCAAAATTATCAAACAATTCAAAGGTGTTTTATTTTCCCATGTGGGTAGTAGAAATAGATCAGAATTCTATATTCTCAGGGCTACATTTTGCACTTTTAGAAGAAATTGTGCAATGCCAATAAAACCTGGAAATCCAATCCTTGGCATTTCCTTTAGCATCTACTCATTTCACTTTAATCCACGTATTCCTTAGTCCTTGCAACAGGAGCATGTGTCAGAGGGTAGCATTTGTATTTGACCTGTGTAGAGGAGCTCTGCTACATTTTTCAGTTCAGTTAATAGCCCAACCACCCTCTCATCAAAAGCCAATTGCATGTGCAGATAAGAGGCCCTTCCTACAGACAGTAATATAACTTTTTGATCTGTATCAGATGATTAGGACAGTGGACAAAGACAACTTTCTCCTTTAGTACCTCTCCTGTTTGGTGAATTTCCACTGTGTACGAGCATCTGCAAGTGGTTAAAATAATGGAGCCAGAGGCTGGAGGCAGCTCATGGCATTACCTGCAGCAGAGCCTAGGCCAGGTCCTGAAAAACACTTTGTGTGAGAGCCTGAGCACTCACAGGACCTTTGGAATGGATGAATGTCAAGCTCATTGCACCTTCCTGCTCTGCCCATGTTCTCATGGGCAGCTGTGCTTTGGTCACTCTCCCTTTGCCCACAAGGTTGCATCACTTCACATTTTAGGGTCAACTCATTGCATTTTGGGAGAAACAGCTCTTGGAAGGAAGGGCAAATGAAGCAAAACAGACATAAGCGGTGCTGGGAACATTTGCTGAAGATATCACATTGCATTGTACATTTTCAAGCTTGGGATTTATTTTTTTCCTCCTCCAAGGCTTCTTTTAATGTATTCTTTCTTCAAAGTTTGTGCTATCTGTGTAATTTTTCAATCAGGGATTAGAGAGGATTAAGTCCTTGCTAGCCTGTGTCTCTCAGGGAGTGTTAGATGTACATGCATACTTTACACACAATTCCAGTACAACTGCTCACATTCATCTCAATGGAGATGACTAGTGGCTTATTTTATACACTACAGAATAAAGTCAAGACCTGCCCAGTTGTAGATTTACCTCCTCTCCGGCCTGTCCTCATGCTCTTTGCATTCTGTGTGTTTTTTACATAAAAACCCAAACTCATGAATAATTGCCTGTGTATAGTGCTGGTTGCCCTGATGCACGGGTGGTTGACAAGCAAAAATAAGTTTCAGCTACATGATACAATAAGGTCTCACAGGGTTCATCATATACCTATGCCAGAAGGAAATTCCCTATATTTCCTAGATTTGGGGGCCCAAAAGCTCTACTTACTCCTGTTTGATTTGGGCCATTTCCCCTCTCACATTTAATTTTTTTAATAATGCCAATACACTAACAATGTTTTTTACCTCTGCTTTTTTCTCTATTAAATTTGATAAAATTTATCTTGATTCTGTTGCCAAGTAATGTAGCAAAGAATATTTACAAGGACAAATTCAGTCTTACTTCTATTCTGTGTCACACTTCCAGACCAACATGCAGCTCTGCTAGATACAGCACACCAGCTTCAGCCAGCCAAAGTAAGTAACAGTACCAGTGACAGGGCAGTCAAAATAATCTCATTCCAGCCCACCAGAATTGCTGGAGATATCCTCTAGTCACCAGTTTATATGGAAGCCTGTCCTGCTATTCCTGCAATGCTCTGGTTAGCCATGATGTCTAGATTAAACCTAATGTATCCTTATCTGCAGACAGACCCACATTCTCTGTTTCCCTAAGGATATTTGATATTTCACCTCCACCTTAATCACACTCAGGAGTTTATTACTTAAGTGCAATTGGTCAAGTAAAATTACATTTGTGTAATATTGCCTGTCCTGACCAAATAAGTGCGTACCAGTTCCTGGATTTCATTTCACACAGAAACTCACAACAGCTAATTGAACAAAAAAAATACATTTGCTGAAAATTACCATAAATAGTATTTGAATGTCTGAAATTAATTTTTTAAGCAATTGTGAAAAGACTTTCATTTATCTATAGTGACTGGAAAAGACTTATGAAAAATAAGAACTTCAGCAGAGTAACAGCAGTAGCAAGAATTAATGATTGTGTATCTCTTCCAAGTTAACCTAAATATTAATTCAAGAACATGATGTTTTTAAAAAGTACAGGAAAAAAATAGTAGTTTAGTCCATAAGTTAGGGGGGGAAAAGTTGCTCTGGTTATGGTGCTCAGACTTGAATTCCTTTATCATTTGAGATCCTTATTAAGTCACTTGCATGGTATAGATTACAGTTCAATCCTAAAATTCCTCTACATTTATGTTTCTTATGTTTTTTACTTTGATATCCTGCCTGTTTTAATGAAGAACAGGATGTGCAATAGCTTGTTACTTACGGCAGTACTTTGACAAGAAACCTGGATCTTAATAAAAACAGGAAATAAAATCCTTCATATTAAATCAATTCTTTAAAAAATAAGCATGTGAATGTCATATTTAAGATTAAAGGTATTTCTCTTTCCAGGAAAGGATCATAATAAGGTGGGCATGTGGCTATTTCAAAACCTGCACACATTTGGTAAAGAGCTTATAGAAAACAGTGTCAAATCCCATATTGAACCCAGCTGCTGGTTCTTACTTTTTGATGTAAGGCTTACTTCCTGCAGATATACATCAAATTAAATTCTTCACTAAGCTCACAATGGTGTTTTCCCTTTAAGCAGAAAGGCAATACTTACCTGAATGAAATATTATATCTCTTTAATGGGTTTCCACACTGGAGCCACATTCTACATTTAAAAATGTATGGTGACAGTAGGAACAGAGAGAAACTTGCCATCTATTAAACCAGTTTATTTTCTCTAAAATAGCTTTAATGAAGCCAGTTGGGATTTGTTACACCCATGATGTATCTGGTGTCCTGAGAGCAATTTTGTTAGGACTGTTCCTCTAGTGGGCCTATTTCCCATAGTTCAAATCACTGGGGATTTTAAGAGTGCTCCTCTGAAGGGAAGCATGGAGTATTGTAATGACAGATGCACCTCAAAAATAAGGGTAAGGGACAAGAATAATGAGGCAAAGGAAATGGACAGATTAATACAGGTTACATAGTTTTCCAGGCTTTGTTTGGAGAACTTGAAACATGCAGTGTTTTTGACTGCAGGAAAGAATTCCCACTAGATACAAACCAGAAAGATTTTGCTTCTAATTTTGATTCAGTAACATCTGCAAATATCTGTCTGAAGTGATAATACACTGTCTCCTCTCAAGAAAACAAAGGATTGAAGAATGATGGAGCAGTCAACAAAGAGGTGCAATGTGTTCTATGTTAAACTTCCTTACATTCTGTCAGCCTCCTTTGCCTTTTGGATATATTTATCAGTAGAGGCCAAGAAAAAGTCATAAGATTATTTAAATGCAAGTTAAAATACAGAGCAGAACTCACCAATCATTGCATTAGTTACTACACACTCTGTGGCCCTTAATCTAGACAAGAGCTCATTTCAGGGTCCAGATTCTAAATCCAAATTCTAATGATGTGGGAGGAAACATGTAAGCAGTATAACAACAGGCAGAAATAAGCTCAACCACCCTAGGCTTATTTTCCAAAATTCCAAGCAGATCACTAAAGCAGAAGGCACTGGACAGAGGTCCCTATAACACCATTTTAAACCAGCTCTGACTTGCAGAAAAGCAGCTTTGCCAGGCAAAATGGGGAGGCAAAACTGAAAGCATCACATAACTAAAACACATCACTGAGAATTTTCCTATTTCACACCCAAAGGGTCTCCACAGTATTTAATTCCCAAAGTTTAACTTCAAATCTCACCAACCCAGCCTTCCCTCTTGAGGATTAACTCAAAACCTCTCTCATTTGGAGACTGCCCCAGCTGTGCTGAAAACCTTTGCTGGACCAAAACTCAAGCACAAAAGCCAGCCAGATCTTCTACTTCACAATTTCTAGAACAAACTTTTCCAGTAGTGCTGACTCCCAGTGGCAGTGAAGAAAAATTCCAGCTGGGCACAGGTCTGCACATGGAGCCAGGCAGATTTACAGGGGCCTGGGGGCTTTTTGTGGATGAGTGGTTCTTAGCATAACCCAGCATCTCTCCCTCCCTTCCCTGCACGAATTGCTTTGCTCAGACTGCTGTATGCAGTTGTGTACAATGCACAGCCAGAGAGGAGGCTGAAATCTGGCAAAACTGAACATTGGCTTCAGTGCACAATTTTCTTGGGCTGGTTTGATTGATAGAGACTTCTCCCAGCCCTATGGGTGTTTGGCTGCATTTCCTAGAGGATTTCTGATAAGACTTCTCCAGCCACTACTTATCTCCTACAGCCAGCCATTTTCCATTCTCACAGCTACTTTTTCTATTTACTTTCAGCAGACTGGCATAACTTCTACAATGCCAAAATTCCTATATTTTTTAAAATCTCTCAGTACATATGGATGGAATAATTCTAAAACACCAGCCAGTGCCTTCTCAAGGTGGCTAACACACAGCCAGCTCCCCACCTCCAGCCTAACTCACAGTTGCTTTTTTCCTACCACGACCCACTTGCTTGAGCTAATCCCATTCCATGTTTTCCAGATAGGCTGCTTGCCATGCACATGCCTGGGCAATGGCAAAACTTAAGGTTTCTTCTTGCTCACAGGGGTGTAGGCAAAACTGAAGCCAGAGCCCCAGAGGGCAGTATTAGGCAGAAGCACAATTTAACAAACAGCGCCAAGAACAGCAAACCCTGAGGAGGGGCTGTGGTGATATTCACCCAGAAGCAAGAAAAGGAAAAGGCATCATTTAGAAAAGGATTGGGGAAAATTGAGCACAAAAAGTGGGAGCCTTTGCTAAGCCACAGATGGAATTCAAAACAGTGGAGGAGATTTAAAAAATTTTTAAAGCCTGACTGTACAGAGCAGTACTGAGCAGCTCTGGCAAGTCTTACTCCTGTTGCCTTTTAGAGTCACTCATTTCCACCCTGCACTTGCAGCTTTTGTTCCTGGGACTATTTCCTGAGCAAGAGAAGCTTTAAACACATTATGAAGGTTCTAAGACACTCACACCAATAGACCCCACAGAAACCCAGTGGCCAACACCCTTTCCAGTACCAGTCATGGCCCAGCACTGGGACTGAGGAGTCCTCACACAAGAGATTTCTCAGCAGGGACGGGACCATTACAAGCTGCTCAGATTGTTTCTCCACCACCGCATTTAAGGGGCTAGACTGAAAATCTCCATAACCAGATAAAAAAATGCAAGGGGAGGGAGCATTTCATCCAGAGCCATGATTTCCACAAGGCAGAAGATAAAAGTAGGATTGTGTGCCACCAACAGTACCTGGTACAGCTCCATGAGCAGAGCCACATCCCACACACACCAGGATCTGCTTGTGGGGCACCCCACGTGGGGCTGCTCAGCTCTGGAGCAGAACCCTGCGTGGGGCTCTGCTTGTGCATCACAGGGCCTTGCAGAAATGTTTTCCTTTGCTTCCAATGCATTCAACATGGCTTTGACATGCTGACATTTCATGCTGAAATGAATCTAGACACCCAGGGCAGAGCCTTTGAGAGAAGAGCTCAGCCCAGAGTCACACAGAGCTGGGACAGTCGTGTAACTTGCAAATGTAAAATGCAGTGTTGGCTCTATACAACAAAGCACACAGGTATTGTTCCTTCCCTGCTCCTCAGAAGGAACTCTGTATGTGGTGATGCTTAGGCAACTTCATCTCTTTTATTAGAAAGGGTCCCCCCACCTTAGCTGACCAGAAAATTGGATGGATCAGTAATTTAAAAAAAAAGAAAAATACTCACACCTGTATTAATGCTTCAACACAGAGCTCTTCATGAGTTTTGCAAATACAGCTAAAGCCAACTCTAAACCATGAATAATTTTTCTTCTTTCACCCATCTCCAAGAAAGTAATAGGGGAAAAGAGCCCAAGACTTCCTATTCCCAGGATGTTTTACTAAAAAAATAAACTTGCTAAGCTAAATTCCCTGTACTATGACTGAAACTTGCTCTCAAAATGAAGAGCATCTTAGAATCTATTTTTTCTCTCTTTCTGCAAGAGACCAGCTATGCTAGTATAGCTATTACTGATTGAAAGAGCCTTTAACCTGAGAGAACAGCAAATGATCCTGACTGATTTCTCAGCTGTCACAAATAGCCAAGTGGTCTACTTTACCTGGAGAAACCTTTGAAATAAATACATTTCCTTAAAAATCATCCTTCAAAGGAAAATGCTGAAAAGAACAGCGCAAAGTGTTTGAAAGGACAGAAGAATTTGCACAGTGACTTAAATATGGCCTCTGGTTTTCTCTAAGAGGAAAAAATCCCTTTATATGATCCAGTTTTCACCATAACCATGGAATTGTAACCCGACTGGCCCTGAGATATTCTACACTGTGGTGTTAAAAATACCTGGCATTACTTGCTATCATAGCAACATGCAGAGTACTGCAAACTGAACTCAAGGTAGTAACTTACTCAGACAATCCCATACCAGTGACTTCTGTTGTTTATTTCTTAATTAAAATGTAGATTGAGTTTTCAATGCTTTCTTCTACAGAAAAGAAGAAAAAGATAGAAAGATTGCAGATAAGAGAATGCAGCAGTGGTAACTGCATTTGTCAAGCATTTGAGGATCACTAGATGGAAAGCATTTAATTTTTTATAGCAAGTCACAGCATGAAACAATGGACCCTCATTAAATGTAGAAAACATGTTTTCCTAGCCTGTTGTTCTCCCATTATCTCTATTTCCTAAACTAATTTAGGTGAAAGCTATTAACTGACATATTTCCATCAGGAGTTTACATCTTTTGTCAGGTGAGCAAGCACAAGAAACATTTTTCTCACAAAACCTATAGGTGATTCCTAACTTCATTTATTATGTGTCTGCACTTCAGCAACAGTTCTCTGATTTATCATGTCGCATCAGGAATCCCAGCTACCCTCATAATGAAAATGTTTTTCTACAGTTCCAGCTCCTGCAGAACCCCATTCAGAGGGACACTGGGGAACACAGAGTGAGATGGAGCTGCTTGCTGCCTCAGACCATGTCCTGACAGCCAATATCTCGTGGAAAAAAAAAAAATATTTAAACTTCTGCTCTCCTCTTTAAAAGCCTCCAGGCGCTGGAACCCGAGAGGAGCTCTGCTGGATGCGCTCACCAGCAAAGGGAGGTGGCTCTGACAGCCGATTCCAGGATCTGGGCGCTTGTGCCCACTAGATGGTGCAATGGAATAAAAATAAGCGCTGGGGACTCTGCTTAATATCTGCTATGCTGGAAAAAAAAATATGTTCTAAGGATTCTTGGTTCTCATTCTAGCTGATAAACATGAAAATCATCATATAACCATGCAGTTTTGTACCCCCCACTACTGAGTTATTTTGAAAATTCGATCATTAAAATATATTAAATACTAATACTCTTTCAGTGACAGTCACAATAATAATATGAATAATGAAATAATGCATGTGAACTGTGTATTTGCTTTGCAAAGTATTTCAACAAGCATTTTATTGCACTGACAGTTATTAAAAGAGGAAAAAGGGGACATTCAGCATCCGTGTAATGCAAGGTGAGGATATATTTAATTTTACTGTTTTCTGACACTGCCATATATGCTTTCCCTATGCATGTATTGGCTGGAAGCACAGGACTTCCAAGAGCAACCCCCTTAAAGCTGCCCCTGAGAACAAGGGAAGTGAAAAGGAGCAGGAATGAGAAGGGGATGAACCTCAATCTCAGATATGGCCCCATCCTGCACAGTGAGCTTGTCTCCCCCCACTCCAGCCTATTTCACTCACTGGTGTCATTTCTCAGACAAAGCACACTCATTAAACAGACCTGACATTACATTTTTCTTAATTCTGCACATGTGGTGAAGTCCCCCCTGTGGCATTTCAGTGCTGGCTTTCCAGATGTGGCACAGAGGGAAATGTGCTCTGGTTTTAGGCTCACTGTCCTCACCAGGAGGCTCTGCAGGAGCTTGGGAGCCTCCCCGGGCTCACTGCAGGGCCACAGCACTTCACCCTCCCCAGTCTGATGTCAAATTTCACCTGCAAGCCCAAGTAATATCTTCCTGAACTGCAGCAGAAAGTTCTGAAGTTGTGAAAACACAAACTTCTGAAGTTCACAGCTGCAGCTTTTACTTTAAAATATCTTCCTCAAGACAGTCAGAACATGGCTGTGAGAAACCTTTGCACCTGTAGCTGCTCAGAGTTCACACTCTGATTGGTTCTAGTGGCACAATTTGCTTTAGGAGCTTCTTTTCAGGATGTTTCCTCATATCCACAAACTGTGCTGGAACAATACCTGGCAATTATTACCACATCCTGATTTACTTCTGCTCACTGTGCTGCCAGAGCAGGAATTAATGAACTAGGGCAAGAATGATCATTCTCAAAAGGTGACCTGGCTTTGAAGCCCGCTTTCCTCTCGCTGGCTTTATCTCGACTGCCTCATCCAAAATCCCATTTGTCACTAGAGGGCACTTCAAACCAAGCTGTCATTTCCTATTAGCCCCGTGTACAAACGGGCAGGGTTATTTATATCCAGCCTACAGGAAACTTGCTCTGGCTCCGTGCAAGCATGCACAGCATAGCTAATATAACTTTTCTTATGTTAGACAAACACGAGTTTAAAAATGTTTCCTAATTCTGGAGAGCAAAACTGAATCCAGACCATATCTTTCTGGCAAGTCCAAACCAAACCTGTAGGGAGGAGAGAATAGCTTGTTTTGTTTAACATAATTTGCACCAAAAAAGCCCCCAACATTTACAGTCATTGCTGCTTAACAGATTCTGTCTTACTACATTAAGCAGTGCTTTTTTTTTTACTTTTAACTTCTGAATTTCAGAGATTAAAAAATTTGAATCAGACATGAAACAGTTTGAAATAAATCTTTCTGAAAGGAGAGCCTAGAACCAGTCAAGTGCTATTAGTCTGTTCGTATTAGGTAACTGATACCCTGATTTACCACAAGCTGCTCACCAAGAGCTGCCTCATTTCTTGACAGCTCTGGGTCAACCAGTGTGGCCCCATGTATTCAATGTCACATTTCCCAAACCCTTTAAAAGTTTGCAGTACAAGTGCATGAATGCCCCACCCAGGGTGTGTCCCAGCCAAAAGCAAAGACTCAAGGAAGGCAAAGATAACTTTCAAAGTCAGAATAACATTTGAGCTTGTCACTACATAAACAAGCATTTAATTACTAAATGTGATTGGCACTATGGGAATATTTGTTTCCTAAAACCACCCATATCCTACGGCTATGCAATTACATAAGTCTCTGGTTTAGTTGTGGTTTTTCAAGGCAATTAAAACTTCAGTATTTGAAAAAATTTTAAAACATGCATTGCAATAGATAAAGGCCTGGAGACAAGTTACAGAAAATATACCCTAAGTTCTTTTAGCATATTCTAAATGACTGCTCAGTATCATACTTACAGGACTTATTCTTCCTAATACCACTAGGTTACACTCAGGAGTAGATTTGTATTAAAATTGTCTTTGTAAAATCTGCTGCTGCCTACACACTTTTCATCAAACTCAAAACCAGTTTGATTTTTGCTGACAGTGCCCCTTTAAGAGCTGCCTGATAAAAAGTAGGAAACAACAAGGAATCCCAGGCAAGGAGACAGCAGTCTGCTGTACTGATAAGGCTTCATTACAATAGATAGGTTTTCTACTGCAAAATGCAGCTAATTCCAGTTCCAAATTAAGTAATTTTAACCAAAAAAACCATTGCTCTCAGGGGAAGATGTGAAATATTTTCAGTATAATATCAGAGAAATAAAACACAATTTTGTGCAAAAGTTTGCCAGTTTGCAAACTGAAGGCTGCTGAAAAGGGACAGCCAGGGCTGCAGCTGCAGATGAGTGCTCTCACACCAGGGATGAAGCAGCTCTGGGAGGGAGCTCAGAGGGGCTGCAGTGCCTGCCAGGGCTCAAATGTGCACCAAGGGTGAGGCTTCAGCTTCACCACACACAGCTCACGCTGAAGACACTGGAACAGCTCTGCACAGCCCTGCAGAAACCCCTGCAGCAGTAAGGACACCTCGGGCCAACAAAAACACCACTGCACACATTGAAAACTCCAGAACACCCCGGCTGCTTGGCCAAAGGCCATGAGCCAATTGTTGAGAATGGAGGAAACTGTAGTTTAAGAAAATACCCAGTTCAATTCTACAAAAGTCAGCTGCAAATAACAGGATTTGGACATTCACTTGTCTTCATGAACACATGTTTAATGAAGAAACAATATCAGGACAGACTGCAGAAAATTCTCGAATTTTACCAGAAGATCAAAGATATTAATGTCCTTCAAAGAGGAATCTCAAATGTTTGCTCCCATACCTTTATATCAAATATTGACCTGACATTAAAGCAAAAATATCCCAGTGGATGAACACCTTACAAAAGGTGACTTCTTCAAGCAGAGCCAAAACCCTAAACCTCTCCATGAGTGGCTTTGCAGATACATTTGTGATCTCATCATGGCTATTTCAGCTGAACCTGTAAATTACCAAGTCCTTAAATTTCGGAAGGAAATCAAGAAACAATAAAAATTGATTTAGCCATATAAATACTGGAAGTAATAAAGGCTTCAATGAGGTGTTTGACCTTCTGATAAACCGTGCTGCTAAATGATTTCTAGTTTCAGAGCAGTGATAGTGGTTTGGTAACTAAGAGATTGCTTCTATAATGTTTCCATGGGTAAAATATTTCACTCACTGCTGTCCAAAGTCAAACTTTTGGGAGAGGAGTCAATAGATTTAAAGGGATCAGTCCCATACACATTCTTTCAAGCCTGCCCCTACCCAAAGGATGCAGTGATTCCTCTGATGTGACTCAGGTATACAAACTGATGAATCCAGTTGACTTTACTCCTTTAAAATTTAACTTAAGATCCCTATAGCTACTAGATTTTTTACAACACACTTGTCTTATACACAGTGGTCAAGTATAGAGGTGCTTCAGTCTCTTGCAAGACTGGTTATATTGTCTATTACAGGCCCTGCGTCATCATCTTAACAACATCAGAAAGAAAAATGTTGCAATTTTCTTCAGAGGGAGAAGGGATTAGTATAGGAAAAAGAGAATAAAACAGAAAGAGAAAGAAACACTATCAAATACAAGTGAAGAAGCATCAGGAAAGGAGAAACTGGGAGTTCTACAATACCTGCCCAGAAGAAATAGAGCGTAGGACTTAAGGGTTTCTTTTTTCCTTCATATTTACAGGAACAGTAGTTTGTATTTTACATGAGGTCCAAAGCATTCCTTTCAAGTATAAAACAGCCCTCCCAAAAGAAAACTGTTTTAGAACAAAATGCAGTGCTACTATTGAACTATAGGAAGTCCACCATAGGAACACAATGTGTGACCTCTTAAATGAGCTGGACCCAAACTTGTTCTCCCATGCCCAAAATCCTTTTATAATCCTGCTGTGGAACACAACTACTATAAATGTACATACTGCAACCTCCAGGCAGGATGAATTTCTGGACAGAAAATCCCCCCCCAGCCAGAAGAAGCAAAACTGAAGTTGAACTTCTTCCTTGTTCCCAAATTATTCTGTAATCTATCTATTTCAACGTTTTCTGCACATAGTTTCTATGCCACTGCTTTCTTCAAGAGAGCCAATCTCTAGTGGATTTCAGCAGGGACTCTGAAAAGAAAATGTATTTATCCCCAAAAGAAGCAGCAGAAGCATCCTTTAAAATGTCCTTAAAGATTTCAAAATATTTTATTCTCTTCTGTAGGTCAATAAAATAAAACCAGGGGCAATAGGGTCTTCAGCCTCTTGAAGCAACTTCTAGAACTTGACCAGATCTGCCAGTTTGATACTTTATTTATTTGAAGGCTTGTTAAATACTTTGAAACACATCATTATCAAAAGCCCTAGAGGATGTGCAAAGAAGAAAATTAGTTAATAGAGGAAAAAAAATGAAACCTGCACAGTTAACCTTCAATCAAACACTGAAAAAGCTCAGCTTCATGATGTCAATTGAGGGATTACAGCACTGACATGTGCACACATCAAATTTTACTCCCAAAGTTGAATGACTAATATGGAATTTTACAAATAATGAGAAGACAAAGCATAGCATGCTTTGATGTCTCTCTTTGTTATAATAAATTCCCTGAATTCATTTAGATGACCTTGATTTCTTTCATCATAAAAAAGGGGCAAAGTTTCAGCCTTCCCTTGTCTTTTAGCCCTGGCACATCACAGTTTAACATGATGTCATTTCAGTTGAGAATTCTCAGAACAGCAAAAAATCTCATTTACCTTAATTCAAGGGTGCCCTGACCAGTCACTTTTTTACAGTAGGATTCAATTAGGCAATGCTCCACAGGAAGAGCAGCTTAAGAAATATTTTACAGCAGTTTTCTTCCCTCTTCAAATTGTCTCTCCCATGTGGACCCACAATTTTGATAACTGGCAGGAAGCACCTCCTTCCTTTGCCCTTCAGGATAAAGCTGACTTGTCAAACTCTAATGAAGCCTTCAGCATAGTTCAGGTGATTAAGGATAAAGCAGGAGCCTGACAAAGAGAGGAAGGGGAGCTCAGCACTGACATCCTCCCTGAGCACGGGAGCAGCACCCAGAGATGTTTGCCACAGCAGGAGAAGCACACCAAGAGCTCCACCAGATCTCATGGGTATGAGCTTGGCCACGTGGAGCCAGCTCAATGTGAAGGAGCATCCCCTTGTGCTCTTCTGCCCAAATGCAGGAGTGTGGCAATGCTCCTTGACTGTCACTGAGCTTTAAATGCCACTCCCTCCCTTCCCCTCGCTCACAGAGGGGTCCTCCAGAGCCACATGCCCATACAGAACCTCACAGTGTCACTGTGAAACACTAAATGAATTCAGGAGTTTTTTTTGCTCATTTGAAGAAGGAGATGTTCACACTGCAGATCCTGATCCTGGTAAGAAGTGAAATCCCACAAACTTCTTTAGGACATGCAAGTCTGAGTACTCTTTTACACCATATTCCATGATGCCTTACCACCCTCGCACTTGGGATCAAAACCCTTCCCAAAACTCTGCTGTTTTTCTGGTCAGGCTGTTTGCAGTTATTGATGAAGCCTGGAGATAAGAGTAGGAGAGTGAGAGCAGGCTGCTCATAGAAGGGTTTCCCTGCCATGTTTGGGGCTGGGACTGTGCCCACCAGCAGGGCCTGCTCCGTCCTGCTGCTCTCCCAGCTCAGACGCAGCAGAGCCACTGCCTCAGCCAGTCCAAGTCTTACAACCACTTACTAATTACAGAAATGATCAACAGCCACTTAAAATGCAACATCCAAACCATCCCCTGGTTCAAGATCCATGAGCACTTCCACTGTCTGTGCCCAGATGGCAATCTGAAAGCAAGGAGAGCTGCTCCTACCAGAGTTAGTCCAGCCCCCAAGGCAATACTGCATCACAGCTACCAGGAGTTACAACTAACTGCAGTTACTAAGGCACTTAAAAAACGAGCCTTGGGTTTTTCACACTCATTCTTTCAAGTCTGTGAATCATTCTGGAGTTGACTGCAGATATCTGACCTTAGCAAGGGCACTTCAGAGCATTTATGATGTGTTAAATAACACTGTACAGACCTGCCAAGCAGTAGACTGCTGCACTAGCAGGAAACTCCACAGCAAACAGCAAAGCCCTAACACTATTAACACTATTTCTTCCTCTCATCCAGAACTTACCTGCCTGCATTTGGTATCAAGAGGCTTTTGGAACAGAAATCAACCACCACAACAAGAGCAAAGCAGAAAGTGCTGCCTTGCAGCATTTCAAGCACATTTTACTTCGATTTTATTTTCTCATTTTAAAACAAGTTCACACAAAAGCTGTTTGCTTTCAAAGAGAAAATAAATACACAGAAAGGCTGTTTGAAGGTCACAGGAAAATTCCCCACAGAAAACAACTGTGCACTGTTCATATTTACCCAAACAAGGCTGTAGCTATATAAGGCCTTTCAGCCTGGGATTTCAAAGTTCTGGTCCCCATGGAGAGCATTGCACCCTGCAGTGCTTCTTCAAGAGCATCCCCATTTGAGCTGCCCAGTTTATGCCATGAAATGCCATACATTTAAAATGTCTTCATATCTGCTTTAATAGTTTTTTGAAACAGAAGCACAAAAGCTGCATCTACCGCTGGAAGTAATAACATAACATTCCAGCACAGAGGCCTCTAAAGTTTGACTCCCATTACAATCACTATGACAAATATTTTCCTCTGTGTTGCAGTAAAATATTTAAAGATGGCCTGCCTTTAAAATCAGGGCTACATATAAAATAATTCTGCAGATAAAAATCAATCCCTCTATCCCATACTAGTTTTACACCAGAAAAAAATCCCATCTGACTTGAATTGTCTGCTGGGCTGAAATAAACTCCAGGAGCCCAAGAACAGGTCTAAATTACAAGATTTGGACTGGACATTAAACAAAGCCAAAGTTGTGGGTGTGCATTACAGGACACCAAACCATCAAACATCAACCTGAATTTCAGAAAGAAAAAAAAAATTGTGGTTGTAGCGGCCAATTACTGAAAATTCAAAGATTTTATAAAATATCTTAATTCCTCTATCCCCTTCACACATGAACAGCCATGGCAATGTGCCATTTAATTTCCCTCTCCTTTTTTTTTTTTTTTTTTGTTTTGTGCTGCTGTCTATAATAGAAACTTTTAGCACTTCTCCACTTTTCAGGGCACCCTGCACTGCTCTGCACCTCTGGCAAGCGTGGCCGGTTTACTCCACCAGACATTTGTCACACGTTGCCCCAGGGCTGCTTCCCGCCAGGACATTCCTTCCCAGAGAAATCCTGTCCTGTGCCTCCCAGCACAGGCCGCAGAGCCCAGGGCAGGGCAGGATGCTGCCACCTCAGACTGCAGCTGGTGCCAGCCAGGAGCTGCTCCAGGGGCTGTGGCACAGGGATGGGCTGCAGCAACCACAGCCTGCAGGACACCCCAGTGTTTGCACATCAGGAGGGTTTAAATTTGACCCTGACAGTCCATGAGAAATTTAATCATGGCTGCCCCTTCCTCTGATTGTGTATGTGGGCAGCAATATCCAGAGCTTAGTTTCACTTGCTGAGAAATATTCTGACTTCCTTAATAGATTTGGGCGTTTGGGAAATTAACCTTTTTTTTTTTCCCCACACTCCATTTTTCCTTTTTTCTTAAAAAATATTCCAAAAAAAAAAAAATCTCCAAGACATGTCAGGGCATGTCATGGCCACTTTAACTCTTCTGACATGCAGCCAGTAATAAAACTGCAGTATAATGCGCCACAACAGAGTGATTTATGTGCAAATATAAAGGGATTCACATCGAAAAAGCAAAATCTGCTAAAGTACCATATAGATAATAGAAATTGCACAGACTATTAGGTAAAATATGAATAAATAGCCATTAGTGGCTCAGCAACAGCAATAAAAGAAGATGCAAAAAAATCCCAGAGGTCGTGTCATGTGCTCTGATCTACTAAAAGTGGGTTCACTTTCCCAAAAAACTGGGAAAAGACCACAATTAACCTTCTAAAACACATTTTTAGAAGTCTAAATATAGAAAAGTGCCATAGGAGAGCTGGTTGGGGATTTTCTTGCCTTTTTTTAATGAAGAATGATTGAAAACATTATTTCTCATGTGATTTCAGTGGACTTTTGATTAATAGCATCAGAAAAATAAAGCAGGAATACAGTACATTTATGTTTCCAAGCGCAACAATTTTGTTTGAGGAATTGTACTCTAAGCTATTTTTATAGGCAAAAGGACCAATATGTGCCAGAGAACCTGCACTATTTGTTACTGAAAATTAATTTGTCCACGTAACAAATCTGCAAATTAAACACAGCAGAAAAAATCCCCAGCAGTTTCTGAGTTTCAGAGGAAGAGATCTGTAACCCCTCTGTGCTGGGGCATGCCAGGTGTGCTCAGGTATAAAATAGAGGTGAATCACATAAGCTGCTTATAGTTCCAGGTACATTTCCAGCCCTGAATGACCTTGTAGTGTGGGGTGAGGGATGACATGGTAACAATAACACACAACTGGAAAAAGTCACCAAACCATCAAATCTCCTGACTGACTCACAGCTACAAGACTGGATCTTTTATTGCCTTGAGATAAAAGAATTTTATTTAGACTCAGAAAAGTGTTTCCAACTCTTTGTCAAAGTTCAGACCCTGGAAAACTCCCACTCCTGAATTCTCTCCCTCTCCACCAACTGAGTTTCATAACGTCTGGATTCAGGCAAAACAATTTTAAATGAACAAGCAGCACATCACATTCTAATCCTCTTATTGTGAATTGCATCTACTACCAAACCACACAGAGAACGCCCTTGAAGCCACTGACAGCCAGACTAAGCAAGCTCAGCAGAGATAAATACTCATTCACTGGAAATTGCAAATTTAATAGTAACACAATGATTTTCAACACTATTTTTAAGATAATGCCAGAAGTACTCTCAAGACCTTCTGGTTTTCCAACTGAGCTGGCACAAAATACTAATTTCAGCTCCACAGCTCCATAGATATCCTGTTACTGACAGCTGTTTAGGCAAAGCTGGCTTCACAAGTGAGCATGTCTTCCCTTACGTGTACACAGAAAAGCTGAAAATAGAGGGGGAAATTCTCTTTGTTTTGCTTACCCAGCAATGTCCAGTTAGTCTGGGGAAGTTAGTCCCTTAAAGTTATGGACAAACACACATTACATTTATGTTTCCCAAAATCCTGAAGTAATTTATTACCTTCTCTCAACAGAAACCTGAGTTTGGAAAGCCAAACTGGCTCATAAAGGGACAGCAGGCTGAAGGCAGTGGAGCCTATGTTAGGGCTTGAAGCAGTTAGAAAAATTAATTTTCAAAGCTTTTATCATAGTATTTTTTATATTTTCCACATGAGCAGCCTATCACAGATACTCTTCATAATTAAAAGCAACCCAAATAAACCACTTAGAGGAAATTAAAATCAAAACACATGGGTTGCTTTGACTAAAGTCTCAACTTCTTTATATTGAGCTTACATCAATCTCCATTACAAGATACCATTCTTAAACAGGAACAAAATACTCAAGACATTATATTTTATTGGGAAACATTCCATCCCACATATTTGTTTTCTTTTCTTTTCAAATGTTGGGAAGGCCAGATACACTGTCTGCAGTACCTCCAGGGTCTCCTGGCAGAACTACAATACCCAAGAATAATAATCAACCCAGGCTCAATTATAAGTGCAGTTAAAAAACAAAAAAGCCACAATCATGATTTATCCTTACCCAGACACACACACCTCAAAAGACTCAACCTAATGAAAATGCTCTGAACATTTTCAAGTTGCCATGTCAGAAGTTTGGCTTTATTTTCTGAAGTTTGTTTAAGGTCACCAAGTGGTCAGATCAGTTTATCACCAAGACATCCCAAAAGTACCCAGAATTGCACAGTTAATCCTCTCTTCTCACATATTTCAGCTTTATCTATGGTATATAAGGTAAGGAAATGGTACAAAACACACACACAGACCTGACCCATAAAACACTTGCTGCTTTTTGAGAGACACAAAATTGCTATCAAGTTCCTTTGAGCCTCAAACACTGTTTGTTATTCAATAGCCTGAAAGTATTAACTGTATTCTTGACCCATAAAACTTATCACATCCCATTTCATAAAAGATCTCTAGTTACTTAATTTCTCTGCTTCCTACACATGCCTAAAACTTTTATCTAATATAAACTAATACAAGGCTTTTGATTTCAGGGACAGTATGTTAAGGAGCTTCATTTTCATAACATTATTCATTAAGTGATATTGACAAAAATTATTCCCAAATAGAAACAAACATTTATTCAATAAGCAACTGAACAGGCCTAACCACATACTTAAAGCAGAAAATGAGAATATTTTTATTCAAAATTAAATTTTATATTGAGAGATTCTTAAGAGTGTTTTGTTTTCTAGGAGAAGAAAGTAGAGAAAGTAAAGCCCCTCTGAAAAATTCTACAATTCTTACATGTTCTTTGAAACACACAGGAAGATAGCCAGTATTGAGTAGAACTTTGGAGCAGATAATGCCTTAAACAAAGATGCAGACACATTCAAGCACTCACAAAGACTAACTTCTCCTAACTGAAGGCAACCTTCAGGGAGCCAGGGAAAAGAAACCTTTGATCCCTCTGAAACACAGATTATAACTTACATTTTCAGCTGCTGCAAATCTAGGTGACACAAGTGATTTCAATTCCCATTGACTTTAGGGGGTTCATTTGAATTACAGCAGCTGAAGACTTCCTCGTAGCTATGTTTATGCATGGAGACCTCATGCAGCAGTTTATTTAGGGAGCATGGGCCTGCCTGAGAGGACTGCTCAGCTCTCAGTCCGGAGCCTCTCAGCCGCCACAGGCAAGGCCAGGAGCAGGAGTCATTTGTGCTTTGCACGTGCCTTGCTTGCTTAAAATCAATGCATTGTAAAAGAATTGTTCCATTTCTCCAGAGAGCTACATAACAAAAGAAGGCATGGAAATTTTAAGTACATCTCACCCCCAACAATGAAGGCTAAGGATGCATTGCAGACACCACAACAGAATGTTTAGGAGATATAAAGCCGCTGTATTGCCTCTGGGAGGTTGCCTGGTCTGGTTTCATGCACCTTGCCAAAATCCATTGCTAGGAATGCAGCTGCCCTGGGCTTTCTGTGATAGAAGTGACTCCAAAAGTGTTTGGTTTGCTCCATCAGAAGGCCCTGCTATCCCTTACTCTGAAAATAACTTGTTTTCTTAAGTGACTTCAGTGAAGCTCAAAACACCAAGATGGTTTTAATGCTTAGATGAAGCCCTACAAATCAAACCAACACAAAAGATGCTTTGTTAAATTTCAATAAACAAGACATCTGAGGCTGAGTGATCCATTCTGCCTGTAATTATCCTGATGTAAGTGGAGGAGTTGGGGTATTTGTATGACACGACTGAATGTTAGCCTTGATCTGATCAGATGTAACTGAAGACAGAATCTGGCCTACAGCTACAAAGTGCTCACATTTAAAACCCCAGCTCGATCCTCCCAGGCAGCCTGCACTGCACAAATGCTCTAACACGTAGATTTGGCAAACAACGTACCACTGGAGAGGGAAACGTCCCAGAGCAGCCCACAACAACAAATTGTCACTGTTCAGGCTAATAAGAACGAGCACTTAGCAAAGCTGACATGCAGAACTAGACTGATCTTTACATGGTAGCAGGTGACAGCAGCGACAGAGACATTTATGGAATTTGGAACAGTACATGGAACAAGGGGACCGCTGTTCCTCCCACTGTGAGAGTGCCTTAGGCTGTACACAGAAGCATCAGGCTTTAATCTCCTACATACTGCTCAGAACTGAGACCATAATCAGTGTTAGATGAAGATATATTTTCATATATATTTATATTCTGGATGGCAGAGAAACACATGCCCTCATTTGAAACCTTAGAAATCAGACGTACTGGGGGGTTTGTGCATGTGTCACCAAGCATTAAAGAAAAGTGCCTCTCACTAATTTGCTAAAAGATAAGCTAGGCAGTTATGAAACAACTTTATAGTCATCTGGTTTTGGTGACTGCTCCTTTTCTCTTTGATGCTGCATCCCAGATAGTACCTGACAGCACAATACCTAGTGGGATCATCATTCTGCTGCATACCTAGAGCTCATACCTTCCTTTTCTCTCCCAAACAGCAAGCCAGGCCTTTGTTTCACTCATTTCTTACCCATGTTATCCATTAATTTTGCTGTCTTTTTACAGCTTATTACCACAGAAGACCTGAAAAGACCATCACTCCCTAATGTCTGAATGAGAATTTGAGAAAGTCTGAGGGAGGAATGTTTTGTTCATGGTTAAACAAGCACAAATGGAATGGCTAGAGGTTATAAATGTTTGCATTTTTTAACAGGGTGCTTAAAGGCATTTTGAATATAAATACAGGCATAAAACACATGCTTTGAGGAGCTCAAAATCCAAACATTCCATTTTGGACAACTGCTCAGAACAATGTGGGACTGTTCTTTGCATTTCCCTAGAACAAAAAGATCCTTCTTAACAACTGTTAGCATGTCCAAAAATTAGGAGCTGATCTCTTGTGTTGCCCCTCTGACCTGAGCTAGTGAATGCAGCAGAGCTGGATACAGATATTGTACAACACACAGACAGGAACACTCAGAGTGCCCTTGGAAGGGCTGACCCTGAAAGCCTGAAGGGGCCTGCCAAGTGCAGAATGCTTCTCTTGCACCAACACAGTGGGGGATACCTGTTCTTGCAGGTCTGCTTCCAATTCACTGATTCCCACAACAGTAAATGATCTTAATCTAAAAAAAAAAATAAAAATCAGTGTGGTGGACTTCTGCTAAGTCTGAGAAACCGAATCTCTCTCCAGAGCAGTGTCACTCCCAACTGCGTTCTCTGGGACACACATTAAAAAGTTCCTAAATTTATGCCAACAGGCATTTCCTGTTTCTCAATGCTGGTATTCTCATTTCTTTTTGCACCAGAAGTTAAGTGTAGAAGGCGCCTTTAGCTTAAGAACATAAGAAAAGTCATAATAGTTCAAAGAAATGCCTCTGTTGGGTCGGTCCTGGCAGGTCAGGAATGCGTGTCTAGGCAAGAACATGAGGCAATAAGTCCATATCATGGCTTTTCCATGTATAAATTTTACAAGCTCCAAAGAGTCAGTGGTTCAGAGACTACCAGAGAGGAAAGACACCTTTAGGCCACTTTGACAGCAATGGATTTACCTCACAACACAGCAAGTTTAGTATGAACTCAACAGGCTTAGTACTAAAGCTAGGATCAGGGCTGGCATTATTCACCATGACTGTATGCATATTAATTGACATTAACATTTTATACCTAATCTGTGGGCTGCAAACACCAACTGCAAAAGTTGTATTTCACTGCTTATTGCAAGTGAACAACAGTTAGTTACACAGCCCTCCTTGGCATTGTTATTTTGAGGTTGCCCATAATCTTTCTTGCTCAAGAGTTCACAGATCTGTACCAGCAGAGTTTTCATCATAATATGCTCTTACCCAGCAACTCAAGCACCTGAGAAAACATAGACTACTTGGCACTTCTAAAAGGCCACAACTCTCAGATCTTCTCATGGCTCAACAACATGGTATTGAGCACACTCAGAGGAAGCACAGAGTGCCAATGCAGCACTTGGGTCACAAGAGAGCTTGCAAAGCTGAGGGGTAGCACTAACTGCCCTCCAGATGGGTTTCCTTCACTTTGTACAGCATCTGCATCGATTCCCATGAATACTTCTGCTGTCAGTTTAAGGGGAGTAAAGGCCATGTTTGCCTTGGATTAATTTTAAGTTTGGAACAAAGAGAACAAATCACAGTTTCCTACTTTCACACTATTTCCCCACATCACAATCCCATACACACTCACCAAGTCTGACAACATGCAGCACAGCTCCTTTCTCCTGACACTTCAGCAGGGGAACTTTCCAGAAGAAAGCCTGGCACAGGTACCTCCAGAGTAGAAGCATTAATGCTGTTCACTTACACACTGTCCAGGTAATGTCTTCTGCAGCAATGCCTGAAAATCACTGGCAGCTATAGCAAACTTTGATATATCCTAATATCCCTTCAGACATTCGGGATGCCTGCATCAGCACTTCCAGAAAGAAAACTGCCTGGCAGTGTCACAGCTGAGACAGCCACGAGCTGCACAGTAACGCCACTTCAGAAGGCTGCAAGCATCTGCCCTTCTTGTTCTGTAGCCCAGCCTTTTATCCCCTCCTGTTGATGCACCGCACCTGTGTGCCCCTCACTGTCCATGCCCTGCACCTGTGTGCCCTCACTGTCAATGCCCTGCACCTGTGTGCCCCTCACTGTCCATGCCCTGCCCCTGTGTGCCCTCTGCTCCCTTTGGTGGTTGCTCAGTGCCCCTGGGCACTCCATGGCTCATTGCTGTCAGTGCTGCTCACCTGCTGCTCACAGCTGGAGCCCATTGGGGATGAGGCTGGGCCAGCCCCATCCCAATTATCACAAACTGGGCACCTACATAGCAGTTGTTGATACAGAAGACCAAATCAGATGACAATGCCAAATCTTTAGAATGTCTCTACTTCTGCCATTAGTTTAGATGATCTCTGAGTAAATACAAGCCTGGAAAATATATATTAACTATAACTTCAGCAAATTCTGTTGTAAGATAACAGAGATAACCTTTTCTACTTGCCAACTTCACCCGGGTGTTGAAAGTATTTAGATGAACTTAACATTCTTGAATTATTTGGGTTCCTTATTCTTATAAATATTTATACTCAGCATGAATCCAAGACAGTGTCTCCATCTAAAAATAGCATTCTGATTTGTGGCTTTGCAAATATGAGATGGGAAGTCAGAGCATCACAAACTAAACACAGCAAGTGTGTGTAATTATTCTCATTAAAACACTTTGAGTGGAAAATTTTAATTACCCTGGGATATAAGAGAAAGCAGGGCAGACACCCCTTGGATCCTGGTTGCAGGACACTTATGAAGGCCATGTAATCTTGTATTTCTAGTAATTTGCTCAGAATTTCAGGGACTTACTCTCAGCCCTGAAGCTACAACCTGTCCATGCAGAGCTGAGGCAGATGCATGGCCACTTCCTGAGAAAATCCCTGGAAAATTACTCCATAAATTTCTAGGAGGCTAGTGGGGAAACTCTGGTCTGAACTTCTAAGTGTCAGAGTTGGAATTTGAAAATTCCTATGTTAAAGCTCTAAGCAGGACATTTAAAGTTCTGGTGTGCCACAACTTCATTGTTCTAAAAGCAATTTGCTTGACTACAAGCTGAGTATTTGATGTTTCCACTCAGTGGATTCTGCCTACAAGTGGGAAAGGGAAGCAGAAGTTCTAATGAAAACATCACTATCCCATAATTGCAATCTGTCTGATATTTGTAGCTGCCTTCAGGAGAATGGAGATTTTACTCTCATTCTCCTACCATCCAGTTCAGTTTGAAAGCCCAAATCCTCAGCACACATTTTCTCTCTTGCTCATTGAGGCTTTTTCCTTTTCCCCTTCAAACACTTTCCTGATTTCTGCCCTGCTGAATGAGAGGGACCACAATCCTTTCCACTTCTGCTCTGAATGAAGGCACAGCAGGAAGAGCTCCTCTGGTAATGTTTATGCAGCTGTGCAAGTCTGCTGGAGAGAGCAGCAGAATTGCAAACACCTGAGTCATTCTATCACCATACCCATGCTGCAGAATCCATGTCCTCCACTACCAGAGCAGAGCTGATCCTGCATTGTAAAATCTCCAAACTCATGCTCCCTTCTTTGAAGAATGTAAAATAAAATAGAAATTTTAAAAATAAATAGAAGTTGTGCATCAATTCTTCTTACTAGGCAATAAATGCTTTGCAAGCTTCTAATTCTTGTCCTTCTTGGAAATGCACTCAGTTTGTCTTTCCTCTTGATAAGATGACTGCAGTGGGTGGACACTCTGGAGTACAGGTACTTAAGGAATGACTCAGGATAATTAAGTGACTGCAATTTAACAGCTTAGCTTTAATTCTCCAATACATTTCCCTCTCTAAGTACTTAGTTATAAACCTAATCTTCTTGGAAAACTACTTTCTTCCATTTCTAGGGTGTCAGACCAGTGTTTAGCACTTTTACTCATTTCACCGGCACATACTTCTATCCAGAGGAACAAGGCACACACAGTGGAAGCAATCATAGTCCTGGTACACATTCACTGTAATGCTTCTGCTCTACCACAGCTCTTTGGCTTGGAGCAGAAGTAGAGATGAAAATGTCAGATAAGGAATCCAATTCACAAGGTTCCACAATGCCCCTTGCCTAACATTTCCTCATGTTCTCACCCATTCTCCACACATGCATGACAGTAATCCACAGGAGAGTGCACTTACTACTGCTCAACCTTTGAAAGCATTATTGGATTGCTAACACTGCAGTGGAACACATTTTAATGACCTAAACATTAAATATTGTTGTTAATTTCATGTTGGTGTGAATGCATAGAGTTTAGATTTTCTTTATTTCTTTTTTTAGTTGAATCTTCAGAGTAAGAAACATCACCCCATTCTGCACTTGCTGAACCAATTCAGGCTCCAAATGGTTAAACTCTTACAGGGAAAAAAAAAAAAAGGCATTTTTTCCTTCTGGGCTTCCTCACTACAGTGGAAACTGAAAACAGAAGGGCCAGAATACCACAATAAAGGCTGCTCTTACTGTATTTTTGAACTGACTAGAAGAGACAGGAAGATTAAGAAATCCTGTGAGAGATAATAAAAGACAAGCACTTGAAAACTGAATTGTGATGTGGCCACCAGAAATACCACTCTGAGAAACAAAAATACTTGCAAGCATGTCCCTAGAGGATGGACTGCCAAGCCCTGGCTCAGCAGCTCTGCTGGATTTTTAAAGACAGATTATGCAAGAATCTTCTGTGAGCACAAGGAAGAGAAAAGCAGCAGTGGATTTTGTCAAGCTATCATGAAAATCTAGGAATTACCATATTAGATTAGGCTGTGCCTCCTATAAAATTCCTCTCAGCAGTCATTAGCCCCAGATGCTCCAGAGGAAGCTGAGGCAGGTCTGGTATATCATATTCCCCAGGAGACCTGGCAGCCCCATTTCTCACAGTGTGTGGATAAAGCACTGGAGCATCAGAGAAGGGCTGCCTCTCTGTGTGCTCCACAGAGCTCCTCCAAAGAGGAAATGCATGAAACTTGGCCCCTAGCTGGCAGGTCTCTGGATGTTTTCAGAGTAATTCAGGGTAAGCTCCAGTCCAAAGAACATTTCATTCGTAAATGTTTTCAATAAAGCAGTGGAAGCCACCCACATCCTGCTGGGACAGTATGGGTTTGTGCTTCTGAGCTCTTGAACCATTTCAGGAAAAAATGATACACACCAGAGCAATTTTAAATGTCATATCAGGCAGTAAGTGATATTTGGCACAGTGAACTAATTAATTTTTTAATAAAAAGGAGTTATCCAACTTTTTCTATGAACACACAACAGTAGGCCCAGCTCAAATGTTTATGCAAGACGAGCAGACAGCCCAATTTTTTCCCCATTACCTTTTGAGAGGGAGTAAGGTGGCCTCAGGCAGGCCTCTATCTCCTTGGGAGCATCACTAGGGAGCCGTACCACTTCAGACTCCTTCAACAGGAAAGCATTTCAAAATCAACCACACACTTTAATTACTGGCAATTAGAAATGCCTGGGTTTGTGTGTTTACAGCTGAAAAATGTTAATGTGTGCCAGTTGTGTCAGAAAGTTTGATTAAGCTTTTTAAACTGAATTTGAAAAACTTAAAACACTCCAAAGACTCTGATCAGAGTGTCTTGGGGGGCTTTCCAAAGTGACATGTAGAAGTCAGAACTGCTTTGATAGTCTCCTCACTGGTCCCAGTGGGCCAGAGCTTGCCTTGCAGAGACACACACCCAACACAGCTGGCAGGAGAGATTTCTGTCTGGCAGTTCCACAAAGACCAAGCAGCATCTCAATCTTATCTAGGATCATTATCTGAATGGCAAACTGGAGTTACACCTGAGGTCCCAATGACTATCCCTGGTGCCAGTGGGGCTCATAGGAGCAGCTATGAAATGAGATAAAGGTGAGTAAAACACACACACACACACACACTCCACTGCACAGGTTAGCTGCTTTTTCAGTGTATAGCACAGCTGTGCTAGTCATTGTCTTAGAAATTTGAAGACTGCAAGAAACATCAACAATAAGAGAGTGATGTTAGACCAAGTTCATAGGCAAAATACAAAGAGAGCAAAAGGTACTTTTTCCTGGCCCAGCAGAGATGATATTCCCATGGACATCCAAAGCTGATCATGAATGCTTGCTACAGAGCTCTCCATGTGTCATAAAATATGAGCAATAAAATAAAGTCAAAGAATTGAAAAGACAAATGACAAGCCTCTGTGCATCATTAATGAATGATGAGGGTGGAAAGGCAGAAGATAACCCTCCATGCATATAATAATGATATCTTTGACTGGTGGTGCTTCTTTATGCCTGCACGTTTAATAAGATGTGTTGGAATTAAAAATTTAAAAATCAAGTCCATGTGCTCCATAAAATATGAGGAAAGAAGCAACTCTTGCCTAAGTTAAGATCTTAGCATTGTACATCTTATTAAAGAAGGAGATGTGTTGATTTATGCAAATACTCATAAATGAAGCATGACAGTATTCCAATTCTGATAACAAACCAAGTCATACAGTCAGTAATCTCATGTCTCATCAAAGGAAGAATTTTGATACTTAGCAAAGAGTTGTAAGTCCACAGGAAACAATCTGTTATTGCATCAAGTGACCTTTCTTCAGCTGCTTTATAGCCAAAGCTACAGACTCTGGGCTGACTCAGGGGGTTCTGTGATTTTCCCTGGATAATGTCAATGAGTTCCCCAATAACATTGGCATTAGTGAGAAGGCACTAAGGCTTCATGTTTTGTTTGTAACACTGTCCATTGCAAAGGAGCTGAACACACTATTTAATGAGAGCAAGCCTACATTCTCCAGACCTCTCAGTAGGACAAGGACTTCCTAGTGCTCTACATGACTTTTCTTTTTTTTCCCCCATCTTTAGGAAGTGTATTTATCCTGTGCTCTCTATTATACTGGAATATAACCTAATGCTATCCAATCCAACATTCCTTTACCTGGAGTCAAAGCTGTATATCAAACTTTTTCTGGGATTGTTGGATTAATAACTGTTGAACTCAACAATCTTAAAGGTCTTTTCCAACACAAATGATCCCATACTCCTGTGATGCATTTGTTCCCAAAGACATCCTCAGCCAAACATACAGCTGAACTTGATGGCTAAATGGGACAACTGTTTTGCATTACCAAACACAAAAAAGCAAGCAAAAAACCAAACAAACAGAACCAAAAATCCACAAAATCCCCACATCTTCCAGCTCTAACTCTATATATTGAAGCTGTACTGATCAGCAAAGAGACAGCAGATATTTCCTGCCATAGTCAGAATATGGGAATGGCTCAGCCCCCTCAAAGTTCATTTGCTTTTGTATTTTTAGACTTAGGTATTTTTCCAAGCCTGCAGCAGTGTCTGCTTCCCCCTTGGAGCCTCCAAAGAATGTGTGTATTTGAGAAAGATGAGAGATATCTTTGGAAGTGTCACATCTGGATGAAACAGTGACATGATCTTTAGAAGCCTGGGATGTGGCTGGAGGGGCACAGGGAAGAGTGGGTGTGTGCAGCCACGTGATGGGGTGGAGCTGAAGTCCTGGAGAAGAGGCACATCATAAAACAGGCAGCAGAGGAATCATGTAACAGCTTTTAAAAAGAAAGACCCATCTTGATATCTCCCTACCTTGATGCATTTTTTTTCTACAAACACCATTAACAACTCTCTTTGCTCCCCACCAACTTTGTTTGAAGATAAAAATAAGGAAAGTGTGCTTTAATGAACCATTAGTGTCTCTCAATATCTTCCAGGCTAAGTCTACTTAATTTATGAGGCAAGGGATTTTCTTTTCTCCTTTTTTTTACCCTTTCTTTTTCCGTGCAAAGGCAACCTGGAATCAGAAGTCTGATGCTCAGGGCTCAAATATCATCACCAATAATAAAAATCAGAGATTTATCTGAGAGTGATACTGTTAACGTCCCAGACAGAGCAGAAAACCAGCTCACTTTCCCACAACTAACTATACTGTCTCTTAATTGCTAGCAATATTAAAAGCTCAATTCTGTTAAGTAAGCAGATATGTCAGACATATGGGAGCAGGTCTAGGGGGCAAGTGCCATTGTTTTACAGTTATTTCCCTCACTGCAATGGCATTTAAGAAGTTATTTGCAGCATCTAAACTAGAAGGCTTGCATGTGGGCATTGTGTGAGAGACAGATGGACTAAGAAAAGCATTTGGCTTCTATACAATAGAAATATTAAACCTTAAAGCAATCAAAGGTCTTTAAATTAAGGAGCCCTATCTTGTTCCCCAGCAAAGTGAATGACCAACATTCCAAGGTCTACAAGAGGAAGAAGCCACCCTCACAACTTGCAGGAGTAAAAGACCAGATATTTGGGGCTTACTGCACTTGAAAAGTTCTTGGTCAAAACACATAAATTGTAAAGAACTCATCATTTTAAGATACTGACATAATTTTCCTTAGGATCTAGAAATTCCAGTTTGCAACATATTGAGAAGAACATTACTTTTAGTGCTACATTCTATGCAAAATTATTGTAAATGATTCATTCTCATGATTCACAAGTGGCAGAGGAGACCCCCAGGGGCTGGGAGAGAGAGAAAAAGGCTGAGCTGTGGGACAAAAAGGCTCTGCCCATGCTTCAGGAGAGTACATTACACATCTTCTAAATATTCACGCTGCGCAGCTCTCACAATGAGAAACAAATAACAAACTTCACATCTATGATCTGCTTGTAGGTGGGAAACAACTTTCCCACACAGCCCTGCCTGTTCTCACTTTTATTATAGCAGTGCTCTAACACTGGACAAGGTGACTTGGCCAGCCCAAACTTTTTGTTTGGTGGAAGTGAAAAGCAGAAATGAATGCAGTAAACTTTAAATCCAAGGCTTGGTGTCATGGGAGACAAAAAGGCAAACTTCTAATAAAAGGGTCTTGGAGAATGGCGAGAAAGAGCTGTACTGAAATCATATTTTTAAATTATTTTTATTCAGTTGAATGACAGAGCTTGTCACTTCTGTGTAGTATAAATGACTGAATAGTTCATATGAGCAATAATACCATGGCAGATTGAGGCAAGCCAAGATTTGATTCTTAGCTCTGCTACCAATTCATGCAGATAAATCATTCAGTCTTTGTGCTTTGACTTTCCCATCTGAGAAAGGAGATATTCAGCTTAGTTCACAGAAGTGTTAAAGTGTTGATCATTTTTATGCACATAGCAATGTGAACTCATTGGGTAAAAGGTGCTTTGGAAGTATTAAATATTCTCCTTGCTAATATGCCTGCTTTCCTCTTCGCATTGTTTATGAGTAGCACAATTCTTTTGAATGAACTTCAGCCCATTAGAATTAGACAGTATGGAATTTACATTCTTTGCAATGATAAATGCATTTAATCTTCTTCAACCAAATACGTTCCAACCCAGCATTTAAGGATAAGACTAATCTCTTTTGTTTCACATGACTATTGAGTAAAAACAAGCACTCAAGTGTTCTGTCAAATTGAGGCCATAAGAGTTTTTGCAAGAATAAGCAGCAATTGGCAGTTAAACTCTGTGATTTGAAAGTTCTCCTCCAAGTCTTGAAGAAACTATGGTTATGGGATAACTGTCGTTGTTATACCACCAAAATTGTTGTGGTATCTATACACACAGGTTAAAAAAACTCAAACATTTAAGAAAAAAATAAATTCATTTCCCATCTTATACTCTGTACTTCTCTAGAACTTCAGTGTTGCCTGTTACACCTTGTTCTGACTTTGGAGGGGACAGTAACACTAACTGCAAGTCCAAGTTTGAGGGAAGAGGAATAGTCTTCCCTTCACCTTCATCACAGGGACCAGGTTTTCTTCTGCAGTTTCATCTGTTGTGGTGCATTTCCTACATCTACAGGAATCTAATACACCTGCAATGTCTCTGACCATTTCTGCTGCCTTTCTGTTTTACTCATCAGTAGTAATTGTATTTCTTATATAATCAGGAGACTGATCTGGAATTTAAAGAGGTTTGTGCAGGCTGTGAGCTGCAGCTCCTGAATTCCTCCGGAGTACACACAGGGTATCCATATTTCACCAGTTCTGACCTGAATGTTCACCTTAATAACAAACAACTGCTATCAATCAGTTCTCATGCTCTCTGCAATAAACCAGAATGTAAAATGAACTGAGCTCACTTAGGCTGGTTTTCCTGAGATGGTGCATTAGGTCAGAGACTCATTGTGAGAGGGCTGCAGTTTGTAATCTGCAGTGTTACAGATTATTAGGATTTCATCTGGCTTTAAAGGCAGAAGATTATCTTCCCTGCTGTGTATGCTATCAGGGAGGTTCCTAGAAAGATGTTGCTAGCTTTGTTGTAAAGACAGACCTGAGGAACTTCAATGAAACAAATGAAAATGGAATTTTCTATGCAAAGGAGCTGATGTACCTATGAAACAGCCTGGCACATATTCAGACTGACTTCATGACCAACATTCTTGTAAATATTTCTTGAAATGGTGAATTCTGAGAGGCAAATCTAGGGCTTTTCTGTCTGGAGCAGAAAACTGGAAGAGCTAATGAATAAGAATCTCCAGTGGACATGCAATGCAAAACCTAATAAAGCTGAGACACATGAAGAGCCCTCCTTCCCTGAAACTTTGGTGTTATTAACGTAAGCAAAAATTAAATTCTGCCAAAATGAACGGTATTGGATCTGTTCTTGTAGGAATTTACTTCAGATTGACTTGCAGCTGGCAGCAGCAAATGCTGAGTGCTACTATGCTCAGAGAGGTGTGCTGGAGATGTCAAACTGCATCTTGGACCAAGAGTGTGCAAAGGTTTCTTAATTATGAGGTCTCTGAATTAAATAAATGATAAATCTCATCTTTAATTCCCCAAAGAAGGCTAAATGTCCTACCTCCCCCTTGGGAACTCAGAGGGCGGGGGCTTTTAAGCTTACAGATTTCTGTTCTGTGAATTACATGAGAAAGATTTGTAGACTGCAGGTAGAAGCATCAGAGGAGTGGACAAAAGCTCCTCTTTAAAAGCAGCATCCAGAATGAAACCACTGTTCTAGGTAAAACATCATCTCAGGTAACATGTGGACTGACATTCCCAAAGCTATTAAGGAGATCAAGCAGGAAGAAACAGTTAGCTACAACTGTTGAGACTGTAAAGTTCCAAAAGCTCTCACTGTGAAGAGCTGAAAGCAAGACAACTCAATGCATTTTAAAGTCTCTCTCTTCCTGGAATAGGAAGATGACTCCACCACAGATGGTAATACAAAAAAAAAATACAATAAGGAAACTGTACAGGTGCTGCAGCTCCACAGAAGATGCCCTGTTTTCAGTAATGCCTCTTAATCCAGAATTTTACATGGAAGTTCCCCCTGCTTATCTTACTATCATCAGAAAAACATGTATTGATCTGCTTATGATCATAATTCTCAATTCAAATCTTTGTCTCCTACATCACAGCAGACTGGAGAGGGAGGGAGCCTAGGAAGCACAGTGATAAAACCAAAATAAATCTTCATTTAAATTTCAGAGTAAAACCTTAAGCACTTTATTTTTTGAAACAGAGGAAAAAAAATGCATGATCCAGATTTTGTGTGCAGCAGCACTCATTTTTTTTTATAATATCATCTTGAAATCAGGAGTAAAACCCAGTATAAACTTGTGCAAATGGTCCTCGAGTAAGTCTTCCTGACAGGAAAATGTAGACCTGCTCTAAGGGCCATCAAGCTGCCTCTGGAAGTAGTTTAGCCATTTATTTGCCCTGTATTAATAATGGTCAAGTACAAAAGAAATTAATGGCTCCTAAAAAGCATAGGAAGAGTAATAAAAACATTGAAAGACAGAAAGTTGGAATTTAATCCCTTGAGAGAAACATTCTCCCTGCCCATTAAAGTGCTGCTTTTATTCAGTCATTCCCATTAACAGGGAACTCAGCCTGCTGGAGGACAGGCAGGTGCTGCCACTCCTCTGCCTTCCCAGCTAATGGAAGTTCCCCTTTGAACTTGACACCACCTCAGCAGCTCTGTGGGCCTGTAGCATTTCCTCACTGCTCCCCTGTGGGATTCCCTTAGATTTCTCTCCTTTCTGGCGTCTTTGAGGCTGTGATCCTGTTCCTGGGATCGCTGCGATGAGATGATGACCTGGTTAAAGGACGAGAATCTGCCCCCGCACCCAGTGATGCCAGCAGGGAGGTCACGAGCCCAATTCCCTGATCAGCCCTGCTCCAGCAGCTCCTGCCCCGTGAGCACGGCCAGGAACAGGCTGGGCACGCTTGGCATGGCCCTGGCATCCCTCTGCACACTGCAGATGGAAAATCAGTTTTTCCAGTGAGATGCCACAAAATACTGCTCAGCCAGAGAGGAGCCTGCAGTTCTGTGACATTCACTCTGGTTTAGCACTCTGAAAGCTGAGCCTCCACTGCCCTGATGGTGCTCAGCCCAGTGCTACTAAGGCTCACATATAAATATATCTGCCAGACAAACAGCCTTAAATAATCCAATATGAGCAGTAATTTGCTGTAGCAAATTGACATTAAAAACAAAAGAAAAAAATCTTCAAATAAATATCCCCCATGATTGTGCCCAGGAATTCCATTTGAACAGTTCACAAATTGTAGTTTTAGCAGATGGTTGAAGTACTACATGAAAAGTTCGTTATAGAAAACAAATTAACTTTTTGCAACATTAGCAAGAGCAACCACTGAGGAAATCCTTTTCTCCTTTCCAGGAAAGTTCTTTTCTCTTTATAAGATATATTCGTATTGTTGTTTATAACTAAGAAATTATTGCTACTGTAAAGGTAAATATGGTAACTGTAGATGGTTGATTGATGGTCAATATTTAGCAAAGACATTTTTGAATCCTACTGTTAAACCTCTTATATAGCTACTAAATAAGACATTTCTGATTTTTTACCAGCTTGCAGTGACTAATTTATTCAAATGCATTTTTTCTATTATTCATCTCCCTCTCATGGCAATTGTTTTAAAATAGCTTGACGTGACTATTGACCAGTTTCTCTTAGCTCTAATAAATTGTACATTTTGTTTCATTTATTAGGTTTTGTATATGTAGCAGATAGTTATTCTTGTTGGTTGGTTTTGTTTGTGTGTTTGCTGGTTTCTGATGGTAAGATCATAGATCTGTTGCAACAAAAAAAAAAAAAAAAAAAGAAAAAAAAAAAGAGCAAGTCTATTCTGTTCTGAATCTGCTGTGATGAAATGGAATTTGCACCCAGTATCCACCACCAGTGGTCAGAGGGAATCACTGTCTCCTTCAAAGATTGTGCACTTTAAATCCTCTGCTAGTTCAACTACTATATATTTGATTTTAATTAAATTTCTGTCATAAATTATAAAAGGCCACATCTTCAAAGTCATTAATTAAGGTCCCTTGGTGTCTGCATACCAACCCTATGATGACAAGTGAGGTGTACCGTGAGTAGCAACAAGCAGCTGCCCAGCAGCAGCAGCAAAGCAAGCAGAACCATTATTCTGACATGTTCAGGACTGCACTTGCCCATTGTTACAGCAAAGAGATCTCCCATGAATACAAACTGAGCAGCAGTGGGGAATAGCCAGGCTTTGGTGTGGCACTGTTTGGGAGCAAAGTGCCTCTTCTCAGGATTTCAGAAAAGTGTCACTCAGTGCAGCATTCCTTGGGGTCTGCCTCTGGAGTCTGGAAAGCAGAAATGCCACAGCTCTGCACTGTGGCTGAGCATGCAGTCACATCCATTTGGCTCTTGCTGTAACAATAGGCCAGTGCAGTCCTGGCTAGCAAAGGGCTTTATTCATATATTATATGAATTATATATTCATCTTTACTCACATTTTGCACTGCAAGATTCCTCATGGAGCTCCACAGGCCCATTCACAACAAGGCAACAACAGTGTGGACAGCAGGATCTGTTCCCAGTGCTCCTCAGGATCGTGCTGAGTTTGCCAAGTTTAATCAAATACAGCATCATCAGGACTTCTTCTGAACCATCAGTATGAGGAGGCACCAGTAGGGAGCCACCTGTATGTTTGAGGACAAAATAGTTCTGAACATTGTATCCACAGTTCATTATCAAATTTTTAAAATTCATTTCTAATTTAGTAGCAAGCTAACAAATTATATCCATGTGTCAACAGAACTTCACACCCTTAAGACCTAACTTATTAAAACAGAAAGGATAAAAGAAACAAAAGGCGAATATAATTGCTGCCTTAAATGGTGAAAATCACATCTGGTACCAGTGGTTGACCCTTTGTACATTGTTCCACTCTCACCCCTCCATGCGCACAAACACACACACACTGATTTCCAACAGGTTAAAGACTCCCTCATGTGGTGGTCAGATATGGTGAATCAGATCACTGAGGCCTGAGCCAGCTGCTGAGCACAGAGAGAGCACATCCAGATCATAAATGATGGGATGTTTAAATCTTACCTTCTGTTAGGATCAATCCTTCAACATGCAGGGCTTAGATGAGCTCTCTTGCCTGCAACATAAATGAGTTCTTGCTGAAGTTATTAATCCTTTTAAACTCAGTGAGGACTGCTGTGGCTAACCATTGCTTCCTAGAGACCACTTTGCTAAAACAGATAAACTGCTGATATCACACCTTCCTGTGTTCCTACACATCCCCTTCAGCCCCTGCAGCAGGCACCACTGTTCCTGTCACAGGCACTGAAAGCAGCTGCCTGGAGCTCAGTGACTTGCCAGTGTCAAAGCCCAGGAGGAATGCAGACCCTTGGTGTGTCCCTGCTGTTATTTGTGTAGATGGTTCACCTTCGGGACAGGTACCACTGAGAAAGAGCAGTGAGCAGATACATGATTCCTACATGCCTCAGGCTTTGGGAGTCTCAGTCTGGCATCACACTCATGGCCTTGCTGCTTCTCCCACAGTGCCCTACAAGTCAGACGTGTGGTAAAAGGCACCAAAATCCCTTTTTCAGCATAGTCCAGTCCCATGCTTTCTTCTGTAAGCTCTTTACTTTATTGGTACTTATGAGCTTTTCTTCCTCAGACAAGAAGAAAGGCTCTGGAATGCTGATCCAGGAGAAATTGCAAAATGGGATTTCTGAAAAGAGAATGAGTCACAAGGCAACCCTGGAAAACCAAAAAGTAGCCAAAGGTCTGGCTAAACTGGACCTTGGGATATTTTCATTGGCACCTTTCCTCAAGTTCAGGCAAACTTTTCCATCACCTGAGCTTTGGGTTTTCCAGTTCCTTAGAAGTTCTGATTGCAAAACTCTGAGAACACTACAGCTCTGGCAACTTTAATGAGTTATTTCTTTTCCACAAATTCTGCTAAAATCAATGCAAGTCCCTCTAAATTAATAACTTGTTTTGCTAGCTATAAACTGACAGCACATGACCTAGAGAACACAAGAGGTTATATACAAATACTGAAATAGTTTACTTGCAGACACACATCCCACTGCACCCAGTTAGAACCAGCTGAGTTGGTAATCAGAGGATCAGCTGTTTTCTTAAGACCTTAATTGTCCCGATGATTATTTATTTCTTCAGCTTAGCAACAGGTTTCAATTTAAAACATGAAACCCCACCAGGAATAAATTCACCATCCTCCCATGGCCTGTGCTCATGACACTCTGCCTAACATACTCTTCTGAAACCATGAGGAAATGATCAGCTTCTGAAAAAACTTTGGAATTAGTGACAGTAGGAATTGCTACAGTGTGTTTCTGGAGGGGTGACTACTCTGTAAGCAAATTATCTAGGACACCATCTGAAGTCTAATCTTGAAACTGCTGAGTGCTTCTGAATCATTTCAAAAATCATTTTCTGAAACAGAAAAATCCTTTGATAAAAACAGCATGTTAATGCATGCTCATGTTTCTCTTTTCACAGTCAGATCTACCTAGATATGTAGCTTACAACTCAAAAGACATCATGATTCCCTTTTTACTGTTATTATTGAAGTATGTCCTCAAAAGAGGTATTTGCCTTCTCAGACTGTGTCTGCCATACAGTAACTATTCATGCACAAAAGTAGACATTTAAAAAGTACACTTGGCATCTTACAAAGCAGATGGTTTAAAATTTTAATATAGAGTGGTTCTAGCCTGAAACAAACTCAGTAACTATAGAGGAGCCTTTTATGACTCAGGAGAGATACCTCAATGTGTGTCTGAGATAAATACCTAATATAGAAATTACATGCAATAGATTAATTTTTTACACAGATGCATAAAGGCAGCTATTTTTTCTGTAGCTAATCCACAGGTAGCATCTCTCTACATAGCCAAAATATCTTACAGAGGATTAAGGTAAAAGAAAGGAGAACTAGACTATTGCTTCATCTCTTCCAAAAACTTGGTGGATGGCCTTAGGTTCTCTTCTCAGCAGGCCTTTTTCTTCTTCCCCTGTGTTGTGTATTTAATGTATTCTTTGTATTCTTTCTTTAATGTTTAACTTCTAGGAAGTCTAGCCAGCAGTCACTAATTACTGTCAGAGGTAATCTCTTCAGAGAATGGAGGGCTGAGGAATGTCTGTGCAGCAAACACCAACAGCAGTTATCCTGTCAATCCGTCACTGTCAGAACACATCCCTTCAGATCCCTCAGAGCCTGTCTCCCTGATTTGGGGCTTATCTAGTCTGAGATAAGAAAACACATCAGGGCATCTCTTTAAATTCAGCAAGAGTGGTAGGGTGATGGGGTGATTTGGGCTGTAACAGAGCTCTGGGGTCTCTACCCCAACCTCTGGCTCCAAGAGAGGCCAGGCTCAGCAGAATGTCCCCAGTGCCAGCACTGAGCATCACGGCACTCCCAGCCTGTAAAAGCAGCACCTCTGCAGCACATTAAGAACAGGATGATGGCATAGAGGTTAAAGACAAATACAAGGAGATAAGAAGCATTTTACCCTGAATATAGTCTCCATACAATAGGACTTCTACTCTAACAAAGCGTCACCAGAATTTATTTTGCTTTGCCAGTTTGAAAGAGGGCAGCTCAGCCAGTATCTCTGATGTCATGTGCTAATGAAAGAGAATGTTTTCACTCACTGCTCAGAAACTCAATCTGTTGGTTCACCCAATACCCATAAATCAAATCTTCTATTATGTATTATGTTTCCTAATTGAACATAACTTGCTTAACTGCTCACACACTGAAGTGGTACCAGCAAAGCAATTTACCAGCAAAAATGTAAAAAAGGTGAGAAACAATGCTTCACTGCAGGTCTATTCTGTTGCTTTCTGGTGCCAATTTCTTTTACAAAGTGTGTTTAAAAGATGACCTCAACATACCCTCCCTGCCAGCAAGGATAAGAAACAGAATGCAGTGAGATTTTCAAACTGCACAGACCTCCCAGTCTATTCAAAGTTTCCTCATCCATTTCTGATCCGATATTCATTAGGACAGACAGAGAACAGAGCATTCATTAGTTTTCAATGAGGCTTATGAGTGCAACTGGAATGTTCCAGGACACATTTGGCTTTAAACAGCTTCACCACAGTACCCTTCTAAATGAAAGCTGCTAAGCTGTCATAAATTACATTAAAATTCTTATGAAAACAACGTGGTTCTCATGCCTTAAGATTTACATCAGTCTTTGACCTGACATGGAGCACAGAGATAACTGCAGAATTTGCAACACGATACATAATATTTGTACTTGCTTAATTAAGGAGACCCAGGAGTACCTTGGCTCATACAGTGAAGGCTTCCTTGCTCTTTGTTCTCTTACAGTGTCACATGGCCACATACAAATATGAGCTGTCATCACAAACAAAGCAGAGGAGTCATTCCCCACAACCAAGTACCAGGCTCTGGAAAAACTGCATCATATTTTCAGAACTGTTGTGCTTATTAAGGCAACAGTTTAAATGACCATGGATTTTTGCTGATGGGGAAAAGCTAAAAAAGGATGTGTCATTTCAAAGCTGCGCCATTAGGGGAAAGTTGTTCACTGTAACTCAAGTCAGGTCAGATTCATTGCTGAAAGGATGAGGGGGGATAAGTACAAAGCCACTTGCTGACAAAGGCAGCTCCATTCACACACAAGTTCCCGTAACTCCTCATTCCCTCCTGAGCCTCAAGTGTCCTTTCCCATGGCTGATTCACCCAGCAGCCCTGCATACAGCTGCTGTGTTGGGCTCCAGGTGGAAGGGTATGGGCAGCAAAATCCCCTACAAATGCTTTTCTCCTAAGCCCCTCAGCCCTGTCCTTGAAATCCTTGCCTTTATGAAAGGCTGTTCACATCATGGATGATGGGGTGCAGTTAGCAAAATAGCTTGATATTAGCATGAATCTAACAACTGCCAATATTAACTATTTAAAACCAATTATCAAATATCAGTAAGCACCAAACACCTGCAAAGTACCTTCTTTTCATTAGCAGCCCCATTTTTTTACGGGTCACACATGGAAAACTTTCATTTAGCACTGATTGGAAAGCCTTGGCAATCTTTATGGCAACATACAGGTCAGAGGAACATTCATAGCTGGACTTGTGTTCAGTAGAAACAGTAGACCCTTGGCTGGCCAGAAGAGAGTTTGCAATCATGCAGAATTGCCAGCCTCCCATCTTGAAAAATCGTGAGCCAAATCCCTAGATTAGGGAAATTCAGCCATAATAATATTCCACTTATAACAGCACCTTAAAGCCAGCAGTATTATGAATGACACAACAAATTACTGTCCATGACAATGGTCACATTTACACCAAAATTTCAGATTAAGGCAGTTGCGCTCAAATTCCCATTACAAGCAAACACTGAATTTTGTACAATTTCCATGACATCCGTTATTTCTGTTAATTTCTGTTGCTGAATCTGCCTAATTATCTTTTACCCTGTAGGGATCAGGTGATACCTGCTGGTGGCAAAGCCTGAAGCTGGTTCTGGACCCAGCCAGCCACAATGGTCTTACTGAGAGCCCTGCACGTTGTGCAGAGATCAGGAAGGGAGTGAGGCCCACAGGGAACACGGTGAGCCCTGAGTACAGACCCACACTCTATGCAGCCTCAGCAGCAGGGGGACAAGAAGCCTTGCTCAGCTGCAGTGCCCTGTGCAGGGTCTGTCTCAAAATCCATC
This sequence comes from Ammospiza nelsoni, assembly GCF_027579445.1. Classification (NCBI taxonomy): domain Eukaryota; kingdom Metazoa; phylum Chordata; class Aves; order Passeriformes; family Passerellidae; genus Ammospiza; species Ammospiza nelsoni. The sequence continues at coordinate 12,731,229 of NC_080645.1, forward strand.
ATCAAAATATTTGCTGTAAAGCACTGTGTGGGAGTATAATCACACATGACTAAAATATATCATTATATCTGTGACGTAAAATTAGGCCAAAAAATAGTAAAAACTTCTTAGACAGGAAAACAATGTTTAGCAATTTCTTTCTCTTTTTATTTTTTTCCTAATTTAAAATATATGTGAGATACCTTGTCTTCAAGATTAAGTCAGATTTTGTTTTTTCCTCTTCTCTGGCATAAATAAATACTTTCATATATGCAAATGAGGAGAAAATGTGGCCTCTTTCAGCAGTAGCAACTATCTGCCTGTTGCTACCTTAAAATCACAGCAATCACATCTGGTAACTGCCCTTTTCTCATGTTTCCACTAGTTTTCAGACTTCCTCTTGTGGTAGCTTGAGACTGCGCATCTGGATGTTTTAAACATACAAAGGAACTGCTGGAGCAAGCAAAAGGGAGCACAGTGCTCGGAGTCAAGATGTGCAGATAAGCAACTGGTGCATTTTGCAGCTAAAGTAACTGAGAGACAGCAGGAAAAGCTTTTTTCCAAAGAGGAGAGCACAAATTTAGGCAGAATGAAGACTCACATTGGCCATGGCTTCGTTTTTAAAGTGCTATTCGTCCAAGTTTATCTTTTTCACAGAACTTTGGCCGCTCCGTCACCAATCATTAAGTTTCCTGGAGACAGCACTCCCAAAACAGACAAAGAGCTAGCAGTGGTAAGTGTTGGTTTCATCTTTGCTTTGGATTTCTATTGTTGTTTCATAAGCAGATGTTTCTTTCTTGATTCAGCTGAGGCTAAGGAATGACTGTGGCATTCTTTCCCTGGAGTCTCTGGAAGTGCTAGCTAGCTAGCAAAGGTATCAGCTTTCAAAAGTTAAACTGGAGCCAAGTAATGTTTCCTCTCTTAAAAATTTTTAAGCCAGCAAAGAAAGTCAGTTTTTTGGGGTTTTTTTCCTCTTAAGTCTCAAGATACAAAATATTTTCGTGAAATCATCATGACTAAATTCAAAATATTGCAATGGTAAGAGGTGAGAAGGGCAAATAAGAGACATCTAATTTTTTTACTTAAATCAAATAGAAGTGAGGGCAGTTGAGACTCCCTTAATGTATACACAGTTTCAGAAGTGAGTTTTCCAGAATGTTTACTGTGGGTTGCATAAACACTACTTTAAGGGACACTACAACTGAAAGCTGGCTCGAATTTCAGAAGCCATTGTGACTGGTTTTGACTTTGGAAAACAATCTCATCGAGGTTTAAGGAATTTTTTTCCCAAATCCAATCTGGAACAAAAAAAGGAGTTTGTATTTCTGTATATTAGCAAATTATAGCTCTAACTCTACAGCATTATTTTCTAATCTTTTTTTTTTAGCCCTGTGGATGTTCATAAAAGTGACTTTATGGGGAAGTCCATTTAAAGGGAGATTGAGATGGATTATCCTTATTTTAGCATGTAAATTATAGACTAAATTATAGACTAATTATTTCTCTTCTTCAGCAGTAAATCCATTTTAAGGAGGATTGAGATAAATTATTCTTATTTTAGGACATAGAGACTTGAAAGTTGGTCACTTTTCTTCAGGAGTTTGTGTACATCTTGGGAAAGCTTGCCAGGTTAAAGGAGGTCTGTGGGAGGGTACAGAGAGAATTTCCAGTTGGGAGCTGTGTCAGAAAGTTTAGGGAAAACAGACAAACTGACCCAAATAGGGCATTCCTCAGCAGTTAACAAAACAAATTCACCCAAGGTTTTGCCTTAGCAGCACAGTGGCCAAGAGCTGGGGGCAGGGGCAGTGCATTTGGGAGAGGAGAGTGGGGTCCCACGTGTCTAAGAGCAATTTAACCACCCTAAGAGAATCTATTTTCTTAGACACAGCCAGGCTTTTATTCAATAACTGCAATCCACATCTCCCCTCATCTCTGTTCCTTTCAAACAACCTATTTATTATGTGTACTCAGAGGAAAATTACAAGCTGGTTTCACACTGCAGTCCTTCTTTGTCTTTCTTGGGGCACCCTTGGGCAATGCTAACTGGCTGCCCTTCCCCATGCCCTCCATCAGGACAGCCCCAACACTCAGCATCAGAACACAAATTGCTATGTTGCAGCTGGACCCTATTTCATTAATGGGCTGGATCAAAATTCCAGATCGCCACAGCTCCCTGCTGACTCTGAGGAAACTGCATTTCACAGCCTAGGCCAAGATGTGGTTTGCATAGACATTACATTTTCTTCAAGATTCTCTCCTCATAGAACAGCTAATCTTGGTCATTTCTCATCTTCAATAAAATCTCCATTTTAGGAAAAACTGAAAGGGGTTGGTTAGCTTTTTATTTAGAATATTAGCAAGTGAAATTCTTCACCAAGCCTCAGTTTATAGTTTTGATTGTAGAGCTGGCTCCTAAACCTAAAATGGCAAGAGCAGCAGCCTGGTTCCTCAGTCAGTGCTGACATGCAGTCTGTATCACACCAGGTACATCATTGGGGGATGCAAGCAGAAGCATAAGAAAACCCATCAAACTACATGAAATGAAAATTAGTATAAGAACCAAACTGGCTTGTTTGATTATGTTCTCAAGGCATTTCACATAATTTCCACCAGACCCCATTAACTATGTGTGGAGAGCAGCTCAGTGGAAGCAAAGATGAAGCCACTGTGTGTCCTTCATTTGCCAGTCCCCAATGGAGAAATAGCACATCAGAAATTCCAAAAATCACAAAAATCAGAGGTTACAAAAATCACAAAAACTAGCCACAGTCTGTGCTCCGTCATGATGGATGGAGGACCTTCTGAAGGAAATGGTGTAACATCTTGATTAAATCCTTTTCTGAGCAATCCCTGAGCCATTTCCTATGCTGGGCAGATGAGGTTGGCCTGGACTTTGAGGAAGGTGGCGAAAGCTAGGCTTGACCAACTGCAGTTAGCAAATATCCTCTGCTTTATTTTGCTGGTGTTGTGGTTTTATCCCCAGTCTCCTGGGTGAACTTAAGCAATTAATTACACACATGAAACAAGGTTTCTCTTGGGAATATTTGGTGGCACAAGAACTCAAATGTGCAGTCATTTTGTCAGTTTGAAATTGTTTCCCTGATATTCCTCATATTTTTTTGGCAAATGTACCTTTACCTTATTCAGGTGTTTTCCTCCCTTGGACTTAGAGTTAATATCATCTCGGATGCAATACCTGAAGGGTGTTTTTTCCTCAGCTGCAGACTGTTTTTACTGGGAAGATCAGGAACTTGCAGCACCATTGGAAGGGCATCCCCCAGCTCTGTGCAGTGCCAAGCACCCACGTGGGTGCAGTTTGGGGATACCTGCATTTCACATGGCTTCTCTTTCACAGAGGGGCATAAAACACTGCAAACCCATCCTTAAGAGAAGGGGAGGAGACTTTCATGGGTGTTGTTTTAGGAGATGAAAATAATGTGATTTCTGCCATCTTTTGGGGCCCTTGTGACCACTCTTTTCTAATGAGAAAGAACTTTGAGAACTGCCACCACAGCTGTATCAGAAACATCAGTCTGGCCATAATGTGCTGGAGCATTCAGTGGAGTTTAAAGTACACAAATATTGATTGGCAGCAGTGTCCAAGCAATTGAGATGTTACCAAATACTTTCTTCCTCAGGCCTTTGCAATGTCTGACTCAAAAGCAAACCCATCCAACATTCAAATAACTCTTTGGTTTGAGTAAAAATGGGCTTTTTCTTTGCAATCAATGTGGTCTTATTTCTGGGGTTGCTTTGATTTCTTGAGAAGTTTCTCAATAATGCAGAATCTTCCAAGAAAACATTGCACAGAGTCTAAAACTGTAAGCAGATTTATACATATTAAAGAAACAAAAAAAGACAAGCCCATTTTTACTTTGTAGTTCTACATAACAGCTCTATGCTCTAATAACTAAAAGCAATTCATTAAGTAAAGGTGATAGCTAAGAATGGAAATGACTGTTTAATTGACAATGTCATGTGATCAAGGATGCTTTGTGTCAATTAAGAAGATTCTTCTGGTCCTTCACTTACTAGCAATTGTAATTTTTAAAAGAAAACTTGCAAATTACAAAAGGAAAGTGAACATGGAATTATAGTATTTATTTATTTATAATGATTAGCTATTTATTTTATGAATTTTAAAGTCTTTGTTCTGTGCTTTTTCTTCCCCAAGCAATACCTGAATAAATACTATGGCTGCCCAAAAGACAGTTGCAATTTATTTGTCCTGAAAGATACCCTGAAGAAAATGCAGAAATTTTTTGGGCTGCCTGAAACAGGAGATCTGGATCAAAATACTATTGAGACAATGAAGAAACCCCGCTGTGGTAACCCTGATGTAGCCAATTACAACTTCTTTGCAAGAAAGCCAAAATGGGAAAAGAATCACATAACATACAGGTACAGACTGGTAAGGGTGGGGTCTGATCACTGATACCCATAGCACTTCCAAGAAATAAGGAAGGCACATAGAAATGCAGTAACTGTTTAGAGGGCTAGACAAGAGTCCTTGAGTTAGAACCCCCTGGTGTTTGGATAATTACCAAAGGCTCTAACAAATACCTCTGTCATTTCAAATTGTAATATATCAGGAAGAATCATATTAACATGAACTTTCTGGTTCTGGTTGAAACTGAAGAGATTTTGGGTTTACTCTTTGCTCTGCAGAGAGCATCCCAAGGGGGCTGGAGCAGGAGCATCTCACCTGCCCATCTGCTCCAGGACGAGCAAAGTACTCATTGATTGCAGAGGCCAAACTCTCTTCATTTTCCAGTCCTAAAAAGGAGATGATTAAATAAATCTAAAAATCAAACAATTGTATTTCAGACACATACAAGCATGAGTTTCAACAAGCCTATTGCAATATGTTTGACATGTTCTAATTTCATCTTCTTCTGATGAGTTAGGGACCAATACAGCCCTCATGGTGGTAAAAAACTCATTACCTTAGGTGGCCCATGAACAAACATTTACCACCAATGGGAAAAAACAGCAGATTTGTTGTAGTTGCCTGACTTAGTCTGCTGTTCCCTCACAAATTTGGACTCAAAGCACCCCTTCGGCTGCAACTAACCTAATAACAACTGAAAAAACCTGTGGCAGCTCTCACAGCCCCTACTTGATGTGTTTCCTCTGAATCTTCCTCATCCTCCTTAGGCACAAAGTAGTTTCTCTCACTATGCACATTGTCTGTGCTGCATAGAATTGGAAACTTGTCTTTACATGGAATATAACAGGTTATAATCTAAGGCACTTATATTAGAAGTCCAGTTAAAATAGAAGTCCAATTAAAACATATGAAGAAGAAGAAAGTAACACACTTCAGAGTTTGTCCCTTTCTCAGGTCAGGCCTACAGCTTTGTCTTACATGCTTTTTCCTCCTATTTCCCCATGTATTTTATTTCCATGTACCCCACATACAGGTAAAGGATTAGCATTCCACAGGGATTAAACAATATATGGATAGCAACAAAGGTGAGGGAGAAGGGCTGCTTTTCTTTCTTATTAAAGAGCAAAATTCACACTTGAAACCTTCAGAATGTTACTGAGCTCCCTTTCTGGTCTCAGTGCTGATGCAAAACCCAGAATGTTTTGTGCAAGGCCCACTGCCATCCAGGCTTTACAGCCTCTGGGTTTATAATTTTATGCTGAGTCAATTCCAAAAGAAAATAACCAGTAAGTGCCACATCTAAACTCATCTCTGAATCAAAGGGAGGTGTTTAGGTCTCAGTGTTACCTCTCAGCTGGTTTCCCTGCTGAGCCTCCTCAGTGTGCTGGGAGTGAACAGCTAATCCAGGGAGGATGTTTGTGTGTTACTTAACTTTGCTTTTACCTCTAAGGATTATAGGCTACACCCCGGATTTGGACCCTGAGACAGTGGATGATGCCTTTGCTCGAGCCTTTCAAGTCTGGAGTGATGTCACACCACTGAGATTTAACCGGATACACGATGGAGAAGCAGACATTATGATTAATTTTGGTCGATGGGGTACATTTTTCTATTTTTACTTATGTTTTGGGTTTTGTTCCTGTCATTAATCCTCAGTTTAGAATGATCCACCCTCAATAAGTAGCACCCATGAGCCTTTCTGGAAAGCCTTGTCCTAGTTCACACTTGGCTCATACAAGCTAAGATCTCATTCCACTAAGACTTTTTCTTATACATTAGAGAGAGAGAGAGAAGTATTTATACAATATTCTTACACTGTATTTATCTTTCCAAAAGAGAATTGCTAGGGGCAACATTTTATTTTTAAATTTACAAATCAGAAATAGAACTGAGACATATTGGTACAGCTCTTCAGACGGTGTGAGCTGGCTTCCTGCCACAGAAGAGAATGGAATGCCATCATATCATTTATTTATAGTTCTGTATATCTGTTATTTATAGCTCTGTATATCTGTTTTCCAGTGATAGTGGTGAGGGTTCTAATATACTAGAGCTTAAAAATGGAGTTTTGACTTCAAATTTTGAATCTATAGCTGGTTCCCATTCTCTTATCATGGCAGAATGCAAGCTTTCAATGCATTCTTTGATCTTGAAGAATTTAAAATATCATAAGCTGAACTATGGTTTGAGTACAGCTGATGATGGGTGAATTGATTCATTTTCATTGTGCATGTCTTCTCAATTAATCTTGGTTACCCCTGAAAGAATTTTTATGGCTTTTCAATGTAAACATGAGACATTTAACTTCTTCTGGATAGTCACAGAATTTTTAATACTAATGAAGATACTTCTGCAGCCAATTTCTTGGGAGGTAGACTTTGGAAGTTGAGTGAACAGTTCAAAGAATAACTAAACTCTTTGTAAAAGGTTTCATTTCAAGCTGGTTTTCTTTGCTTTAGCTACTGATGAGTTGACCTCAAAAGCTGCAGAGATTCTGTACACTCAGGACTTCAGATCCTCATCCAGACTGGCTTGGTTTGCAAAAAAAAAAAAAAGTCGACAAAAGCAGAAGTGTTTCTGCTGGTTTTAGTACTTGGCTATAGCCAGCTAAGAAACTGTGGGCAAAGAGCTTTTTCCACACTCAGTCATTGCTATCACTGTACTGCAGGTCAGATTCACAGGGGCTGAGACATCCATGAGGTTTCTTCACTTTAACCCTTCTCTTAAGTAAAGGATCTACTTTGAAATAAATGGGAGGGGCAGCACCTAATCTAGGTCAAAATCTTGTCCTTCACAACTGACACACTGGTCTCCTGAAGGGAATTAACTGAGCTTGTATTAGGAGTGACACCAGCCTGAAATCAGTGCAACAGAGGAGAGAATCAGGCCTGTGTATTGAGGGCTTCTGTGAACGCCAAGACATCAGACCAAAAGACCAGAAATGATGCAAGTGGAGATGCTGGCAGCCAGCTTTGATGCACAGGTCAGTGTGGTGGGAGAGCTATGAATACCACGGCTATGCCCGTGCCAGCCTCCTTTCCCACAAGTGGTGAACTTCCAAGAAAAGCCCACAGTGTAATAACAGCAGAGCTGCTTAACCTGCTGCTGCCCTGTGAGCTGCTGAGTCCTGCAGGGCTTGGAGGGAAGGAGGAACAGGCTCCTTCAGGGCTCAGAGCAGCAGGAGCAAGCTGGTTTGCAGAGCTCACTGCTGAGACAGCCAGCTGTGCCTCCCTGCTGGGGCACTGAGTACCCTGCACAGAGGAGAGGGCACAGCAATCCCAGCTGCAGCAGAAAAGAGCAGCCTGAAAAGTGAAACCTGCCTTTTCTTTCCAATCTCTGTGTTGGAGAGTGGCAGGAACTACCTGGAAATATCCCTCATACACAATATTAAAGTTACAACTCCCTATCAGCCTCCAACAAGAAACAGCACTGTGTGTGCAGTCATACATCTCAGGTACAATACTTCACTGTCCTTCAAAATTTTTGATTTCTTTCCACCACACTTAGGAGATATAAAACACCATCCTGTGACAACTGCAGTGCTGACACTTCATGTTCTTTGTAAGAACTGGCTGCTTCTCCTCTGGATCAGTCTTGGTAGCACAATCCAAACCAGCAAATTCACTCACTAAAGTATTCTGCTGCTGTCTTGAATGGGAAAGTACACATATTAATCATCATTCATGTAGAGACTCTGCCTGAGGTCATTAGAAACTGCTCTTTTTTGTCTGCTCACTCCTGCAGAACATGGTGATGGCTATCCCTTTGATGGCAAGGATGGTCTCCTGGCTCATGCCTTTGCACCAGGACCAGGAATTGGAGGAGACTCCCATTTTGATGATGATGAGCTGTGGACTCTTGGGGAGGGACAAGGTACCAGACTTTTTCATGTTTCAGAACATATGGCCTGCTGGCTGCTCTGTTTTAATGCTGCATAAACTGCTTTTATTGATGGTCAGTAAATATGAGAAGGTGAAAATTCATTTACATAATTTTAAAATTCTGCCATTAAAAAATGCTATGGATAAGTGACTTATCTATGCATTAGTATATATTCCAGCACCAATACTATATTCATAAGTCTCCACGTGACAAACTGAAATAAACCCCAGGGTCTGGGTGTGTCTGTGTTTCCACCCTGTCGCCCCTGCTACAGCAAATGTCATGCAAGGCCCATTGGAAATACCAAAGGGGTTTATGAGGCACAAGGCATGTTCAGCTCATGTTCAGCTGCTGCCTGGAACCTTTGAAACTATACTGAACATTTTAGACCATATTACTTAAGAAACTAAATTACTAAATGTATTAACAGCACCTTTTTAACTTTGCCTTGCCATAGTAACAACATATATATTTTTCTGGGCTGATTCTAACACTTCACCATGAGTAATATCCATGGAATTATTTTAAAATTACCAGTTTATATTTCAGCTATGATCATCTTGCCAATAGAGAGACCAGCAGCATATTGAATTTCAAAGTGGAAATTCAGACTGCATTTCTATATCAGTACCTTCCAGGAAAAGAAGATGCCCAGAAACTGTATTTTTTGTATCAGTGGGTGGCTAATTTGACCACTGCATTTGTTTTCCTCTCAGTGGTCAGAGTGAAGTATGGAAATGCAGATGGTGAATATTGCAAGTTTCCCTTCTGGTTCAATGGCAAGGAGTACAACAGCTGCACAGATGCAGGACGCAGCGATGGATTCCTCTGGTGCTCCACAACCCAAGACTTCGATGCAGATGGGAAATATGGATTTTGTCCCCATGAGTGTGAGTAGACAATGATTCTACTGGTTTTTTCCTGGAAGACTGTTCCCTTCTTCTTTGCTCATCCACTTCTTGTGCTTTTCCAAATTCCTTCCCTTTCAGATAAACAATTCACATCTTTCAGAAATCATAATATACCAGTATCTGTACAAAATTATTATAAGTCCATGAAAATTTCTAATGTTTTAGAAATTTTCATGGGCTGTATTTTATTTCTACTTTTTTGGAATTTGAATAGAACTCTCTTTCACAAGAATTTTATTTCATAATTGGAAACATTAATTTGCAGATTAGACAAAATGCATAATGTTGTCATGTAGCCATAACTTTTAAAATTTTTAAAGTACACAAATTTTTATCTTTTCTTTCAGCCAGAAAAGATAAAAATTTGGCTTATTTCTTTAAAATACTGCAAGCACTCAGATACAGTCAGAAGGAAATCCAGATTATAGGCAGCTGGAGAAATGGAAATCCACATACCCTGACTGATACACCTTTGTAACATCCTAAAGTTATGTAAGGCTGAAAATGTAAGCAGTGAAGCCCTGTCAGAGAGAGCTGGTTCTGAAAGTGAAGTTCCTGGAAATGCCAGTGTCAAGGTTTCTGAAATGGAACAGAAGGGTTTCAGCCATTTGTTTCTGATGTAATTGTTTTGCAAGACCCATGAACAGTTATGCACAGATGTTTCCTATTAAATGCAGAGTGGCATTGTTCACTCATTATTCCAAGGCACCATTTGCTAAACCCCAGCTAATACATTCAGATAGGGGAGGATTTACATCAGACACTCTGTGTTGGGGGCAGCATTCCTGGTTGTTGGCCTTTGTTTCTCTCATGCTTAACTCACTGAAGTTAGTTTCAATTCTTCTCATCACAGAGCCACAGTGCATACATGGAAACATCTTCACTGCTATGGTGCTCCACCAGGCTGTTCTAAAGTCAATCCCAGATCTGTACCCCAATTTTTAAACTGATTGAACTATAGTTTGTCAAAGCAAAAGGTAAAGCAGAAATTTATCTACCTATTACACAAATCTTCTCCCTTGCCATATGGGATCAAGGGATCTCGATATCAATTGTTTCCACTAGAGGCAGTTTAGGCTCCTGACTTTGGTCCTCCAAGGTCTAACAATCTGGTCACTGCCTGTAGCTGCCTCACACTCCCCCCAGTTCCTACAGAGCCTGTCAGCTCTCCCAGTCAGAGCCCTCCTGGAGCTGCAGCCACCTCCACCCTGGATCTGTGCCACTGGGGTTTTAGCAGCTTTCCAGCCTGAGGTTTCCTCACATCACAACTGGTTGATTTTTCTAGGAAGAGCTAAAAGTGAAGTTCACATATCAGTAATGCCCAGTCTGAATCTGCTCTCACGTCAGTGTATCTTCAGTTTTTAAATTCTGAGCTTACCATGATGCAGAACAAGGCCCCTTACAAGTAAATTGCCCCTTTGTTCTGGGGAAACTGCCCCAGTCTCCAACTTCCATTTACATTAAAGCAATTTTATAGTAAGGAGGGGGGGATTGAAAACTTAATAAACCGTTGTTGCTACCATCACATGATGGAGCCTCAAGCAAAATGAAAAACTGCATTCTGTGACTCAGAAAGGCTGCATGCAAACTGAGACTGGCTTTCCATATGGTTTTTGCAACTTAGCCACATGTAAACCAATATAAAAAAGGCTATTAAAATGCAGAGTTTGCCAGACCTAGAACTGGAAGCAGTTCATGGTAAATGAGTCATCTAAACAACTCAGTTTAACTTTGCTGTCCAATTCTATCATTACTTAAAAAAATATATAAAGTCCTTCTCCCATCACAATAGCCACAGTCCTAGTTAATGCACCTTTCCTATATTAGTACAGCATCTGAGACAAAAACCAACATTTGCAGCTTGCTCTTTTGGGGAGGCACAGTGTGTGTTGCAGACAGGACTCCATCCGTGCCCAGGATGGAGAAGGACAGAATCACTCTGTAGGCAGAGCACAAGTGTGTGAGCCAGGCCTGCAAAGCCCCAAGTCCTCTCATTAGTGGGACTGGAACTTCTATAACCTACTGCTTCATGTCCCTGATGCTGTGGCCAATTACTGGTTTAAGTGTAAAAAGCAAAATGGACCATCTGTGTCACAACACCCCTCTGTCAGAGCCCTTTCCCAATCACCCTTAAGCCAGAAGAGGTCTGGGGGAGTTATTTGGTGCTACTCTAAAGAAGCACACACGTAAACAATGCCTCTTCCCACTGGCGCATCAGACTAAGCAAAGGCAAACCCCTCAGACTCTACACCAACACTGAGGCTGCAGTGGCTGTTGAGTCATCAAAAACAGCAGCAAAGTTCAAATCAACCTGCCAAGCTTCCCCCATACATGTTTGGGTTTTAGCTGCAGCTTTAAATTGGATGAGAGAGAGGGGAAAAGATGCCCTTGGACACCTCAAAAAGGCCAAATCATGCAGTGCTCTGCTTAAAACTCATGGGGAATTAGCATATGAGTGCATGAAGGACTTTTAATCTCTGTTCAGGGCAAGGTCTAGAGCAGTTTGTTGCCTTCACAGTCTCCTCTCACCAGCACATGGCACAGCACATTGTCCTAACACAGAGGATTCCCACTGATAGAGCAGCCAGGAGAAGACACAATCACATTCACAAGATGTCTGATACTCCAAGCCACCTGCATTTTCATAGAAATCAAATTGAACACACATTTTTTAAATACCAGCAGGTGAGATTGTATTCGTCTTCCTCTAGATATTCCAGAAAGTTTAGTAAAATCCTAAATCCAACCCCAGAACTCAAGTCATTTTGATATGAACCATTTTAATCTCTCATCCATGAGAAAGGTTTCTGCTTCTCAGGGTTGAGCCATGGGGCCTTGTTTGTGCACATGGACTGACAACAAACACTCTTCATCCCCTCTCCTCCCCCAGAAGACCAATACAAAACCTTCAGGAACACTGGCCAAGCAAAGGACAGGAGAAGCCTCCAGTGTTCAGCTTTCTTGGACCAGTCATACTTGTCGTCTCCTGCTTCACTATTGAGTGGCTGAGCAGAAATTCTCAGAAATGAAAAGCAAATATAGAGATAGAAGCTACAGGTTAATATTCAATTTTACTGTACACCAGCATTTTGAGAAACTCTTCCCAAATCTGCCATTCCAGCTAACATCTCTGACAGAAGGCAAGTGAATCAGCACAGAGCTCAGGAACATGAATTACTTGCTCAGAACCCTGTTTCTAAATGCTGTTTTAAGAAGGAACATCAAGTTTGTGTTATGAGCTTGTGCTAAGATCAATCAGCCATTCCCTTCTGTACACTTGTGAGGCTGTAACAGCCCTGCTGTCTCCAGCCAAGGCATTTCATTGCTGGTGTAAAACAGAGTTTCTGAGTGTGAAGTGCATCACATCTGATGGGTGTCCATTGTCTGGGCACATTCCCACAGGCACACTGGGATTCCTTGTTGATACTGAGCTTTGTGCATTGACATTTTCCTCTCTCTTCTCCCTGCAGCGCTTTTTACAATGGGTGGCAATGGTGATGGGCAGCCATGCAAGTTTCCCTTCAAGTTCCAAGGCCAGTCCTACGAGCAGTGCACGACAGAGGGCAGGACAGACGGGTACCGATGGTGTGGCACCACTGAGGACTACGACAGGGATAAGAAATACGGATTCTGCCCAGAGACTGGTATGAGGAACGTTGCTTGCATAACACAGACTAACTGGGCATTGTTTTAACGAGTCTCCTTGGGCACTCTTCCCCCAGAGCACACAAAAGCTGATGAGTTAAACACCATTTCAGCAGAGGTGGCCAAGGATGTAACTGGAACAGGAACAATCTGCTGGTGTGTCACAGCACAGGTTTGTCAGGAACACAAATGGCAATGAACCTACAAATGCCTGGCTACCACTGCAGGATAATAACAATCAGATTACAATTTGTTAATGGCGCTGGAAGTCTCATGAGACAGAAGAAAGTTTGATTAATATCTTAGCTTAATACTCACAATGTACACTTGTAAAAAAGGAATCCTGTTTAGTAAGTTAAGCTTGTGTTAATAGATCTTTTCAGCAATTCAAAGAAGCCAAGTGAAATGGTTTAGACATGAAAAGAAATTTCAGCTTTCTTCACCCTTTTTCATACTTCCTAACTTGAGTTTTACTATATAAAGGAACAAAAATTAATTTATAGTGTTGAATAGCTTGGCAAGTGTTCATTTTGTGACACTATAGCCATAAGTATAGAGATTAAGTGAACCATGGCAGCTCTAAAATCTGTTTTTTAACAGAGCCAATGGGAAGCTACATTCAAACCTACACGCATCCTGCTTTTTGATTTTTGGAGGTCTCTTGAAAATGGCCTTACTGGTATTCGTCTTTCTGTTACTTTTGATAACCAGGTGTAACCCTTCCATTTTACATTTCAGATGTTAAAAAAGAAAAGAAAAGAAAGGATCAAATTAATTAGAACTTACTACAAGGTTAGGAAAATTCTAAAGGATCATTCAACAGACAAAAGAAGCAGTATATTTAGAATCAATATAGTTAAAGTCCTAGGTAACACAGTAGCTATCACTGGAAGTAGGAAATACACTTAGTTTAACCTTTTTTATTTCAGCATAAAAGGATATTAATAAATAATAATGAATTAGAAATAAACACCAATAAATAATTAGGGACACAACCAGCTTTGCCTCTGTATTGCTGTCATGTACCTTCCCAGAAGACAGACCATAATTGGAAAGGAGCTGTAATTTCCAGGTAGCAGTGGAAATGAATTTAAATTAGTTTTATATTCTTTTCATATTCTGTTCATGATACCTACTTTAAACTGTTATTTTAAATGCATTTACATCCTCTTCCCTCTAGAAATACTTGTACATGCACATTCAAGTATTATTTCTTATATGTTACTACCATATACTACATAGATGAGAACACAGGAAAATTTCTCAAGTTTTTGCAAACATAATGGTTAAAAAAAGTTATCCCCATTTAATACATCATTTTCTTTAAAAAATGTTTCAAATCACATGATTTTCAACAGTATCCTACTGTTTATTATATTATATTAAACATTATATTTATATTATAGTTTATATAAATTATATATTAATATATATAATATAATATATTATCTTATATTATAATTAAATATTCTATTTATTAGGATATATAAAGCTTTTTCTTCAGTGGGACACCCACCAGCCAGATGGATATTCAACAGCTCTTTAACCTTTCTGACACTAACCCTACCTTTCACCTAAACACTTTCAGCCACTTTAAAATAACTCCAGGAATGAGCATTAAAAGATACTTCCTGGGCAATCACCTTCCAAAAAAGATAAAGCAGAAAATTATCTACCAACTTCACAAATCTACAAAAAAAATAAAAAGTTATCCCACAATTCAAGCTGTACCATCACGATAACATTTGCAGAAAGTGTGTGGGAGCTGAAACTTCAGTGCAAATGTATTAGGCAGTCTCCTAAAAAAAAAAGTGAATTCAAGTATTTTTATGTAGCTACATCTTCAGCATTTGTTGTTTTCTCCACAGATAGTCTTAGTAAAATGGAAAAGTTAAACTACTGCTTTCCCAGAGCTGTGAACATGACTCCAGGGCTCCCTCTCACCCCCACCAAAACTATTTGCAAGTCCATCACAATGCCAATGTGTGGATTTTTTCCTTTTTTATTCTGTCAGGCAACTTTCAAATAATACTTCTAACCTTACTCTTCACATTCCTAGAAGCACCGCGCTATTTCTGCTTCCTTCCCGCTTTAGCGCATTTAAGAAGATGCAAAAGGGACCCCCTTCTCACTGCGTTTTCCTGTCATTTTGCACAGCCATGTCCACAGTTGGTGGGAATTCCGAGGGAGCTCCCTGTGTGTTCCCCTTCATCTTCCTCGGGAACAAGTACGAGTCGTGCACGAGCGCGGGGCGCAGCGACGGCAAGCTCTGGTGTGCCTCCACCAGCAGCTACGACGACGACCGCAAGTGGGGCTTCTGTCCCGACCAAGGTGACACCTCCTGTCACACACGGGGCTCGCTGGGCAGTGCCCGCACCCACGGCAGCACCTCTGCCATGATGTCACGCTCATCACTCCAGCATTTTGCTGGAATCTCAGCAAAGTCCCTGTACTGAAGCGTGAGACGACAGCTAGAGAGTCACACCCAGAGCTCATCTGAAATATTAAGATTTCCTAAAGCTATAGTGATGGGGGATCCTTCCAAAATGCAAAAATATTAAATAAATTAATAAATAAATAGATGTTTTTCTCCCCACCAGTTTTTCCTTCTGAGGCTAAAAGCCACAAGTACTATGGTATTTCACTAGTATGCAGTAAATTATACACAGGTACAAATTAGGAACAAACACTAAATGTAAAAAATTAATACATTCGTGAGTGATATTGGGAAGGATGAAAAACATGTTCAAAAAGTGAGACAGTATAAAGTTTATTTGGTGAATATTGCTACTTAAAATCACTTTGGTTAATATTTGCAGTGCAAAAGACTTTTTACATATTTACAAATAAATGCTAGATTTAGGAGGTTATTCTAGGAAGAGATAAACCTGACAAATTTTAGAGACTGTTCAGGCATAATTGATAAAATGGCATTCTATGATAAAAGGTTATTCCTAACCTAACAATATTTGGTACACCAGTACTGATTCAGAGGCACATATTTACAGACCTGGTTATCACCTACAAGCCATTTCATGGTGAAAAGGAAGATTTTATATCTAGATTGCAAGTACAATTCTTCTGTACCTAAAAGGGATGTCCAGTGTTATTTCCTACACTTCCTTTTCTCACACAAGTATTAAGGCAGTGCTCAGAGTCACCCGCATGGGAGAGAGCAGCAAAGATCACCCACAGAGGAAAGTTTTAAAATTTCTCCAGTGAAATGTCATTATTTGCCATAGGTGTGATGCTCCCCATGGGAGGCTGTAAATATTAGTCATTATTATTTATTGCGAATAACCTTTTTTATTATTTATTCTGTGGTGCAATCATATTTAAATGCAAGCAGCTAACACTGTGTTCATGTGTTATTCAGGGTACAGTCTCTTCTTGGTTGCTGCCCATGAGTTTGGCCATGCAATGGGATTAGAGCACTCCGAGGACCCAGGGGCTCTCATGGCCCCCATCTACACCTACACCAAGAACTTCAGGCTCTCTCAGGATGACATCAAAGGGATCCAGGAGCTGTATGGTAAGGTCCTCTCCCATCAGCAGAACTCATCAGAAAATCAGCCAGCACAGGCTGAAATCTGGGACTCAGAATTTGCAGTAAATTACAAATGGCACAATCCCACCAATGCCAGAAATATCCTCTGCTCCTTTCCCTCTGCTTTATTCACATTACCAGGCCTCCTACCTCAATCAAATATCACAACTTAAGGATGATGGATCATTAAATTTACTAAATAGAAAGGAGCATCAAAGCACCCCATAAACAAAATTTTAGATGAGAATTTCTAGTGCCTTTACTGGGACACTGAAATGCTGTGTTTGTCTCTAGCTTGAAATACCTGATGTGGGTGGGTTTGGATGTCACTTTCTGAAACACTCTGAGCTTCCCAGATTGTGACCCTCTGCAAGAGGGGAAGGACATTGTTTCCTGTGTCCCAGCTTGGAAACAGCTCACATTGCCTTCCCACAATTCAAGCTATACCATCACAATAACATTTGCAGAAAGTGTGTGGGAGCTGGAACTTCAGTGAAAATGTATTAGGCAGACTCCTAAAGCAAAAGTGAATTTAAGTATTTTTATGTAGCTACATCTTTAGCATTTGTTGTTTTCTCCACAGACAGTAAAATGCATAAGTGGTATCATGATTGAGATTCCTTCCAAGGATACATTTTCTACCTTGCAGAGGCACCAGTACACTACAGTCAATTAAGCAGTCATTGCCATATTCCATTTCTCTTTCTGTACTTTTCACTTTTCTACTGAGAGATCTTTTTAACTGTGACTATATTCTCCAGTATTCCCCACTTCAGAAATTTTAATAAGAATATGCCAAAAATATTATCACATGAGACAAAAATCCGATTTGAATCTTCATTATTCTTTGTTCTTAGCTGCTTTAATTAAGAATGGGAATTGAGACATGGTCAAGATTAAGTGAGTTTTCTGAGCCCATACTGTGTATCTTTGATAAGAGTTCTGAACTTAACCCAGGTGTCTTAAAGCATGCTTCAAGATCCAAGATGAAACTATCCTTCTTTTTAACTCATATAACCCTTTACAAACAGCTTTCCATGAACATGACTCCAGGGCTCCTATGTATACAGTATGTATACAGTAGAAAAGTATTCAAAAAAACTTATCTTGCTTTGTTATCATCACAAATCAACTACACTCAATTTTTTTTTTCTCATACAGTAAATTAACCCAATGTCTGAGAAAAAGAGGCAAATGCCTCAAGCCAAATAATAATACCAAATAAAATAAACCAGATGGCAAAATGCATGCTCTGAAAAGCACATTTTGATTCTTGATGAGGGCAGAAAGATCATACAAATGGCTCAAAATGCAGCTTTGTAACTTGCCAAATATTGGCACTTCTTTAAAAAAGATAAATCCATTTTGACCTCTTTCTCAGCAGAGTTGCACATAATTCTGCGTGCAAGGACTTTGAAATCTTTATCTTCTTTTTAGAAGCCAGCAAAATAAAAATTGTAATGTTCACTTCTGAACCCAGTGTAATCACTTGTAATCATCTCTCAGGTTAACCAGGCAGCTCAGCCCAGACAGACACAGACAGGCACCATGTCTCAAATGAGGCCACAAAGAGGATAAAGGCAGGAGTGGAAGTCAAGGCTTCCTCAGCTCTGCTCAACCACCACCACCCTTCTTCTGAAGAGATTCTATTATCAGTTTTTCCTCCTTCAAGAACTCTCTCCAAATGATTACCCTTTTAGAAACCATGGCAGCTTTTGTTCTCCATGTAACCTGTGCAGCCCTTCATTTCCATGTGACAGAATGTCTCTGTTCACCATCACAGAGGTGTCACCTGATGTGGGGCCAGGACCAGGACCAGGACCAGGCCCACAGCCAACCCTGGGACCTGTCACTCCAGAGCTCTGCAAGCATGAAATTGTGTTTGATGGAGTCGCACAAATTAGAGGAGAAATATTTTTCTTCAAAGATAGGTAAGTGAGATAAATTGCTTATCAAGAGAATTTTAAGTGAAGGAATCTGTGAGACTTATTCACCAAAATCTAGACATTTGTTATCAGGCACAAAATCCACCCTTTGTTTTGTGTGTTCAGAGGTGGGAAAGTATCCTGATCAGCTCCTAAGGGAAATGGAAATGGTTTAATTCAGTCATTAAATAACAGCATTATGTGACTCATGGCTGCTGTAACACATCAAGGACACTGGTGACTGGGATGGGCTACATGTGTGCAAAGCCTCCAAGACAGAAGGCACCAAAGGCATTTTGAATGCAAAAGCAGGGACATTCCTCATAAAATGAGGTGGCAGCTCAGCTGCAGCTCCCCCTGCCTTTGCCAGGGCCTGTGTTACCCAACTGCTCAGCAATGAACAGCATCTCCTAAGGAGTGTGGGACTTGGCAGCACCATTGTGAGAGACACTAAAGCTCCTTTCTTTAGCTCCTTTTTCAGCTAGATATATGAAGCATTTATTACTATGCTGCATGGTTTAACTCTACTCACCAGCTTTTAGTAACAAAAAAACAGGGTTAGTTAGTTGATTTTTTATGGGTAAATACCATGATTCCATGTATTTCCTTCTAGATCCAATCTATATGATATCCAGCATAATGGTGCTTTAGGTTGGAAGTTGGACTTAATCTTTATCACAGGCTTTGTGTTTTAGTAATACAGAAATGGAATTTAAACCTTCTGCTTGTAAGAAGCTTCAATCTGGTCTGTGGGTATCACCCTGATACATTTTGTATTCTTTCTCCTGGCCCTGTCAGCAGCAGGCAATGACTCCAGTGATCCCTACTGGCAAGGGACATTCTTTCCTTGGCCACCAAATGGCCCCGTAGTACTGACAGATCAGCCTCACACAAAGCCCCACAACCCCATACCAAGCTGGCCAAAAACAGTGCCCACTTTTGCTAATTTGGTCATCACAGTGCTGAAGTATTCACCTGAGCTCAGAGCCTCCAAAGGAAAAACATTCTCACAGCAGTAAAACCCCACCAAGTCCCACAGCATTCCCAGCTCCTGCTCCTCCTCTGCTCACTCATGGCCCTGGGTTTTCAGCCAGACCTCCGCCTTGCAAACCAGCAGTCACACACAGGAACAATGTAAAATCTATCCCTAAACCAGCAGTGTGATCCAATATTCCATATAATCCCAACAAAATAGAAGTATTTTGCATTTAGAAACAGTTGGTCTAAGAACTATGCAAATACCAAAACGATCTGTTCAGACTGGCTCAGCCTTCATCCAGCATGCACAAAAAGCAGACAACTGTTGAATTGTTTTGCTCTGGAATGGCTTTGCCTGTCAGTCTTGCAGCTTTCCAAGTATCAGGCAAACAGCATTGTGACTCACTTGAGGAATTCAAGAAACAACTGTGTCTCATGTGTCGTGTGACTTTTATGATTCATGAAAATTACCATAGAATCCAACTGTCACATGGCAAAGTGAGTAAATAGCAAAAAGGAGGTCAAATATGATTAATTCTTTCCAAAAATAAAGTATTTTCCCTCCCCACCTCAAATCAAGGAAAAGAAATATCCAGGAAATGGGAATTACAGGAATTATGGCTGTTAGGCATAGAGAACAGCTGAGCTTTTCTATTGGGCACAGAATGCCCAAAAACAGCATTTCCACAGATGGTGAGTGAGAGTGAACAAAAGTTCACACTTTGAAATTTATCAGGACACTAAAAAAGACCCACTTTCAATAACTGCATATAAAAATCATCATCATCATCATTTCAAGTATAGGTGATGTTAAAATATGATGTAAAATACCTGCTGTAACGAAATTACTAAATCTGTCTATAAATATTAAGATTTATTATGGATGAGTTAAAACATATTATTGTGTTCAAACTGAAGTGAGAAAGCCAAATAATTAATGTCAACATTTCCTCAGTAAGATGTGTAGAAATAGAAATACCTTCTACCCAATTCAAAAACAAAATAAAATTCATCTTTGACAAAGTTTGCCTTTCCAAAAGAAAACCTCACCAATTTAACAAGTCCTTTGAAATATGTGGTTTATTAAAAATCTGGTGTTAAGTCTCTGTTGGCCCTGGAACGTTTAAAATTCATGCAGATAGCAATTACTGGAGCTGGTTCAGCCATAAATCAGAACCAAAGTGACTGAGAGTTCTGTAACTTGGATTTTTAAAGGAACTACTTTTATGAATGCTGTGTTATAAAGATTTTCTATATGAATGTCCATTCCATATTACATTGGATCTTCTTTTCTGTCTAAAAAGAGATGCATGAAATGAACACTATTACCCATTACAGCATGCCACATGTGGTTTAACACTTTCAAGAGGAGTAATTAGACAGATGGCTTATTCTTTGCCTCTTTTTTGTAAATGAAAATTAAGAGTCATGCTCAGAGATGTTTTTGTACATGTTAAAAATACATCTATGTATACAAAACATGGATAGGGTGACATATTACTATCTTCATTATTGATAAAAATACAGCAATTTGTTAAATTAATTTAGGACTGCTCCTCCAAATTTTAGACCAAAAAAATGCAGTTTAATGTTTTGGGCTGCTCAAAGGTATAATTATTCTAGGCAGGAAGGGGTAATAACCATTTATACTCTGCCAAAAATTAAAATGCCAGCAGCACCTTGAGCTTCAGAAACATATTAATGTTAAAAGCAGTTTGACCTCAGAATTTAACAACTACAGCTTGGTGCAAGAGCAATTCCACCAGCCTGCTGATTTTTCATTTTATGACAAAGTCACAACTTTTGTTCTGTTGGGGAAAAAAGTTCTTTGTTCTATGGAGGACGAAATAGCGGTGCCATTTTAAATACCAAAAGCCCTCAGCACAAAGCTTTGCCATTTAAAGATAATTAGAGCTTTTTAAAGCTTAAATCAAATTATCATTCTCCTTATACATAAAATAGCCAATAAATTACCCTTTGCATTTCTCTAATGAATGCTTTTAGTGCTAGCAGTTTCTTTTACAGCCAAACTCACTTCCAAGCCCTATGATATACTGCTATTAAATTTGAACTTTTAGTCCCTACAGTAGTAATTGCAAGAGAGTTCATGGAATGCAAAACTCTGCTTTTGTTAAATGTTCATCCATCTCCTCCATCCACAGCACCAGGAGGGCTCTATCAGTTTAAACACAGCATAAATGAGTTTATTTGTATGCTCAAAGTACTTCATTTGTGTACTCAAAGCATAGGATAAATTTTGCCCCGATGCAAAAAAGCAACAGGAGCAATCAGCACAGCAATTTCACCTGCACTCCAGCATGCAGCTTTTGGTGCAGCTCCTCTAGCAGCATAAACTCCAAATAAATGAGTTTGCTTTTTAGTCAGTGGAGAGAAGAGTTCCGAGTGTGCGCATGTGTGTGTGTGTGCGTGCTCACGTGGCTGTGCCAGGAGTGATGAGAAACAGATGTGCTGCTGAATTAGTTCATTGTAAATCTTGTACAATTTTCTGTTCTGCTCAGATTCATGTGGAGGACTATAAACCCCCGAGGAAAACCCACAGGTCCTCTTCTTGTTGCTACATTCTGGCCTGATCTGCCAGAGAAAATTGATGCTGTCTATGAGGCCCCTCAGGACGAGAAGTCTGTGTTTTTCTCAGGTATTGGTTTTAAAGGCTGTATTTTTTTACAGGTGTGGGGTTTAAGTTTCAAAATATAAGTATTCATTTACATAATGTACCTGGGACAGGGAACAGCCTGTCTAAGAGCCAGCAGAGCTGACAGGTAGGGTGACAGATCTCCCTATTCACAAGTGGAGGATTTTAGGACAAAAGCTGGATCTGAAAGACTCAAAAGAGCATTCAGCCTCCAGCACAACAAAAGGAGAGCTATAAGCACCTAAAAAGAGACATTCAACAATAAGCAAAACCAAAAATAATAATTATTTAAAATGCAAAGCAACAACAACAGTGGAAACTCTCTTTCCTCAGTCCCTGCTCTTTCTTGTTTCCTTCCATTTTAAGCTATTATCTCAGCACATGTTGCTTGAGAAGGCTACATTTTTTTTTTCTCCTCATGCTTCTCCTTGTCTTTTGCCAAGGATTGACTTCCACTCTGGCTTCCAAGCATCTTCCTTGGTGGCTCATCAGGCAGAGGATCCAGGCAAGCTGCCTCCATGGGAGAGGAGGAGGACAGGAAGCTCTGCTCTGTCTGTCACATAAGGTTCAGCTGAAGTGGCCAAATGAGCAGAGCTGTGAGACTGTTTTCAACATGAAGAACTGAGCCAGCAAAACCTAGGCTCCAGTATCTACTAAAAACATGACTAAACATCTCCAGTCATGTAAAAACCGTATGGCAAAAGCTGCTGTACATTTTCTGTACAGGAGAGAAAAAAGTAATGATAATCTATTCCACATGGCTCAGAGGCCATTTGCTTCAGTTTACATGGATGGGAGAAAAAACCCTAAAATTAGTCAGGCAAACCAAAACACTTCAAATATTGCAATATATTATATATAATCCTGTCACATCTATACCTCTCCTTTTCTTTATAAATTCCAGGAAAACACAGCTAACCTGCTTGTTTAAAAAAATAAATAAGAACTATCTAAAAACAAAGATTGGTTTGAAAATAACCCAACTGTCTTAAAATACTTATAGTCCTTACTTCTAATACTAGTTAGTCCCACCCTTTGCTCCTGAATAGTGAATCAATAACTTCCAAGAATCTCAAATGCTACATTTTTCTCACATTAATACTTTACTTACTTACTTTCCCACTACAACAAGATCAAAAAAAAAATGTCCTTTCATGAATAAATCTTTCCATGGCTTTCAGACAATCCAGTGAGGCTATTTACTAAGCAAATTATAATTCCATGTAAAGAATATGGAACACTACTACATAGCCCACTAGTACATATCTGGAGAGACATTAGATAATGTTTTGTGACAAAGGACAACATGAACTTTGAGCAAAAACTTCCTGTTAATCACTCAGTAAAACTGGCCAACAAAACAAATAAAGGGTGACAATGAGCTGCTGTATTGAACACCAGGTGACCCCGCCTGGTTTCAATTTTCATCCTACAAAAAGTTTCCTGTATAAACTACTTGTTTTAGCAAATAACTCCAACGTGCCAAGGCAGTGTCTGTCTCAAAGGTGCACCAGCTAAGAAGGGGGGAAGCAAGAGAAATGAGAGGATGTGTTTTTCTGAGGCAAGGAGCACTTCAGTAGCAAAAGCAGTGGTAACCACAGTACACTTGGAATGTAATCATAAATGGTAAAATACTTGAAAGTCTAATGGTACAGCTAGCATAATAAAAAGTCACATGGCAAAGCAAAAAGGAAGAAATACCCTTTTGTTACTGAGTAATAAATAGTTTTTTCTCCCCTTCTTAGGAAATGAGTACTGGGTTTATTCAGCCAGCAACCTGGACAGAGGCTATCCAAAGAAGCTCAGCAGCCTGGGGCTGCCCCCTGATGTGCAGCGTGTGGATGCAGCCTTTAACTGGGGCAGGAACAAGAGGACATACATTTTTGCTGGAGACAGATACTGGAAGTAAGCTGCATTGAGTGGTGGTGGGATGCTGTGAGCTGAGCTATCTCCAGGGCTGGATGCACCCTGAGCTTCAGGAGGGGGGACCAAACACAGGGCACATCCTCTGGGAGTGCAGAACAAGGGCTGCCAGGGTGGTGCTGACAGCAGGAAATGCTTCAGTACAGCAACAGGGAACTGGCAGGTATTTGAGAAAATAACAGCCTCAAAAACAGCAATGGAAGAGGGTATCTGGGAGTGTCTGTCAGGCTGCCACCACTAACAACTCATCCCTGTGCCCCCATGTACCAGCAAGTGCCCCACATCAGTCCCTGGCTCTTCAGAGGGGCATTTTGTCCGTACTGTCAGTTCACAAATGCTGGGAGAAAACTCTACAAGTAATTCCTTAAAAATACACTGAGCTCCAGTCACTTGAATCCAAAGACTGACCAGATTGTCTAAGAAATTCTTTCACTGAGCCATCAGGTTTAGAGGCACCAGATTTAAAGGAAACAGCAGTGTGACTACCAAAACCTGCCAGGGATGATTGTAAATCCTTTCAGCAGCTGATGCACCATCACTTACACATTTGCTCTACTTATATAGTTGGCACTGAGGAAATCTGAACAAGCCACAAGTGTATCTGTAAGTACTTTGAGAAAAATCTTAGCTTCAATTCATTTGGACAATCTCTAAATCCTTTTCATGTTTCCAGTGAAACTCAGGTGACCTGCTACCATGCTCTTATCATTTTAGATTAATAAAAAATGTCCTTAAAAATTACTTTTTTTAATGAATTTTTTCAGAGTCTACTAATTGTATGATTGTATTTAATAGAATTTCATTACCATAACTGCCAGGAAGATCTGGCACAAAAGACCATCTTAAAAAGCAGAGGAGAATCTTTGTGAGTTACCTCTGTGCTGTCAAGATGGCATCAGAACAAAAGAGAGGCCCTGACTCCTGCAGTCACTGTCAGAGGCCTGTCCCAGGAACAGGACTGCACTTCAGGAATGCAGACATTACACAACAGGCTGAAAGTGGACCCATTCATTAACTGACAATTTAGAGGAAAGTTAAATATCAGAAATAACCACCAGAAATCTAAAAGATTCTGCAGTCTTTAAGGGTTCATTCTGATAGATGTTCTATATAAGATATCAAAGGACGTCTCATTATAATTGAGTCCATTTTATGTGAACAATAATTTCATGTTATGATTAAACTGAATGACTTTATTTTGTCCTAATGGCTGTGGATTCCTGTAAGTAAATAAAATACTCTTTCCATACAATTGCCACTTGATCATAATTTTCCATTACTTTAAGGACAGTACTCTTCTCCATTAGCTTTAAAAAAAACCAGTAAAAACTTAAATTTATTAAATTTTTATTGTCATATTGTAGAGACCATTTAAACACAAGTAGTTCTAATACAGCCATTTGCAGCACTTCAGACTGCTACTAAAACCTACAAACTATGAGTTAAAAAGCTGCTGGTTTCCTCTGTACCAACTATTGTTTTGATTAACTGTACTGCAGGGCCTCCAAGTAATTCATCACTCCAATCACAGACAGTATTTCTATCAAAGCACCTTATCAAGTGCAGTCACTGCAGAATGCATAATTTATTGTTAAGGAAACAAAATAGGATTAAGTGATTTCTATCTGTGTAAAGAAGAAAGCAAGCAGTTGAAAAACATTTCAGAACAAAAAATGCATCTCTGTTGAAGAGACTCTATAACCCTTAAGTATGTGGCTGTTACATTTTATACAAGGACTCTGTCAGTGGAATCAAAATACTTACATACCATAGTCCTTCCTGTGTCATTATCACACTTACTTTAAATGGGGTTTTTGGAAGCCTTCTCTCTCCTTCATTCCAGCCACAAGCTATTTTAGTGTTATTATAACAAGACTGTTGAGCAGAGCAAAGTTTTGTGAGGGAGGGGAAAAGGAGCTGGCTCAGATTCCACAGCTGAAATTTTAAAGCTACCCAGCAAGGTATTAGATTTTCCTTTAAATAGCCCAGAAAAAAATCATAAGGAATTTAAATTAATCGTTTAAATTGATTTTGACCAAGCTAGTGCTTATTAGTACTGGTGTAACTTTGGATATATTCCAAGTAGTTCCACAGAGCAATGAGGGAAAAGTAATCTGAGATACTTATGGACATGGATAAATAGAAATTAGGAACATAAATGGTTTTCTCCCTCCAGTACAGTCAAAGACAACCTCTCTGAAGTCTCCTGCTCCTGAAGAGGTGCTGGAGCTCCTCTGGGGTCATTGAGGCCTCACATGCTGTACTTGAAGCCTGGTTCAGACTATTTTTCACATCACTGTGCTCAGGACACCTCCACACCTCCTGCTCAGCACTGATTCCCATCCAAATTATGTTTCTGGAAAGAACTTTCCTTAGGAAGTTTAATTTCAATTCAGAATTGCATTTTTGAAGGAAAGATGTAAAATTTCACAGGATTTTAAAGGAATCAGTAATAATTATAATGAAATACAAACCACGTTACAATCTCAGTTATTATATTTCTATTTGTTTTGTATAGTCACATTTGCTGAAGACACCCTGAAAAATTATATTACAATTTAACATTAAATGCAGATTTGTAATGTAGACATGTAATTTCCTTCAGGTACAATGAAGAAAAGAAGAAAATGGAGCTTGCATCCCCTAAATTCATTGCTGACTCTTGGAATGGTGTTCCAGATAACCTCGATGCTGTCCTGGGCCTTGGGGACAGTGGTAAGCTGTAATTCTGATTTAAATCACTAACAAACTCTCTTATTTTTTGGTGAAAAAATTACTGGAGACTAATTCCTTGTGGTCCATGATCAGGAGCCAAACGGAGCCACCCAAGGCCTGATGCACAGGATGTCCTGACTCCAGGGTGCATGACCAAGCCAGTCCTTGTGGCTTGGACATTTCCCAGCTCCTTGACACTCCCCAGGTTCCTCCACACACTCCCAGCACCATTTCAGCACCATCCTGCCCTAGCACAGCCAGAACTCAAGGATGATAATCTCCCCAATCACAGGCATGAATGGGTTCTATGTTGCAATTTTTCTTAATTTCCTGTGCACTCCAGCTGAGATCCTGGCCCGTGCTTTTAAGGGGCCTTAAATTTTGCACAGATATGCACTAAAGTCTGAGAGCAATGCTGGTGTCACATGAGTCCTGACTCAGTCACATTTTCAACATCTATTTTGCCAGCAAACATTTCATCCCAGAAAACTCTGGCTCACAAAGCAGTGACCTTAATAAGGCTCCATTTAGCAAGAGCTCTCTTACACAGGATGGGAATTTCAATGTATTTTAAAAATATATCTTTTTAATAATACAAATACATATTAATATTTTGGGAAATAAGTCATTCAATTCATTAAGCTTCATGAAATCACAAAGACAAAACATCTTTTATCAAGAATTATGTGCTCCATAATCTGAGCATGTTTATTTATTTATTTTAACAGGATATACCTACTTTTTCAAAGATCAGTACTATCTACAAATGGAAGACAAGAGTTTGAAGATTGTTAAAATTGGCAAGATAAGCTCTGACTGGTTGGCTTGCTGAACCATATGAGATATCAATAACCAAATATTTACTTTTTTGTTATATGCCTTATCTGTAATTAGAAATAGATCTGAATGTTAATTACTGGACCAGTCTGGTACTGGCACCAAGACACTAAGTACCAGTACTGTACACATCAGATAATTTAAGAGTATTTGCCTCCTCAGTATACAAAAGACGTTTACTATATATTCTGGTACAATTTTTCTGTTGTCATGCGAGTCATAGTGCTATGAACAGAACAGACATCATTCTTTATTGCCTTGGTGCTTATACAAAGCCTTGGAACCTTTGGAGACTGGATCATTCACATACCAGACGGGTTATTCACATACCAGATAGGCTCAAATGAGATGTACCAGCAGTGCACTTTGATTTTTATTTTTTTTTAAATACAGCTCTGTTATAAATGGATGGTTTGTCTTGATGTTTTTCACCCTCTTACAAATTTGATCATTACTTCCATTTATTTACATAATAATACAGAAAGGCACAGGTTGCCTCAGGATCTGCTTTGTGTTGATGCATGATAGAATCATGGCAAAAAACTGTGTTAAAGTATTGTTTTAAAGTACTTTTTATTTTAATACCTTAGTTAAATTTAGCAATTTGCTTCATGCACTTTGTTACTACTATATAACTTGTTTATATGGATGGAAACGATTCAGATTTTTGAAGACAATGAGTTATACATAAAAGTCAAGTATTGTTTAACATGTTTTATTTTTCTGTTCTTTATAATATTGGGGGAGTTGTTCAATTAGGCTTTGTTCTTTTCACAATCTGATAGAATGTTTCTCATTAAAAAATAAACCAGAAAAGAATGTCCCACACATGAAGTGCCAACAATACCAATAAAATCAAATTACACTGTCAACACTACTCATGGCCAGGCTTCCTTGTATCACTTGAAATTATAAATCCAGTAGCATGTTTCAGTGCATTACCTGTCAAAGGTAAAAACATTACCCCAGTACATAAGCACACAGCGGGGTTATTTAGAAACCCAGGTTATTTTCTCTGTTGGTTCCAAGGTGCAACT
This sequence comes from Ammospiza nelsoni, assembly GCF_027579445.1. Taxonomy (NCBI): domain Eukaryota; kingdom Metazoa; phylum Chordata; class Aves; order Passeriformes; family Passerellidae; genus Ammospiza; species Ammospiza nelsoni. Next base: position 12,759,651 of record NC_080645.1, read on the forward strand.
GCAGCAATTTAATTAAAGAGATGATACGGCCCCATGTCTGTGCACAGCCTGCTACCCTCCCTGAACAGCTTCTGCTCCTGTCTGTCCTCCACACTCCATCACAGCCCAGGCAGGAAGAGAGGGTGTATGTATCCTATAGGGATGGAAGCTTGAGAAACAGGGATGTAAACCCTTATCCTGCCCATGAGATCAGACACCATCTGGCCAAAGACCTTATCCTGCTCCATGCACATGAAACACTTCATAATCCTCTATGCATCAGGCAAGGGGTCAACCTAGGTCCTTCTAAAAACATCTCTAAGTCCATGATCCACAAAACTGACCAGTAACTAATACCTGAGCCCATGATCTGGTTTCTTCTCATGTCCTCTACAACTTCATGTTTGTTTACACTCGGAGCTTTCCTGCTCTAAGCAGAGTTTTTTTTACTATGATATTCTGAAAAGATACTTTTTCTAAAATGGCATTTGCCAAATCATCTTTTAATTGCACTCATCTAGATATAACTTCACTTTAGGATGCTGTCAATTACTATAGACAATCCTCACCTGGATGAGCCAGCACTATTTTTACTTATGCCAAAAGAAAAGATGCCTTATCTCCTCCTCAGAATACTCATTCTCATTAGAAATCATTAATTACCTTCACAATTAGTCTTGCACCGGAGCCAACAAAAGAAAACACAAAACAATAGTGGCTCTAATTGCAAAATGTTAATGTTTCAGTTTTTACAAACACCTGGCAACTTTCTCAGATCTATTTCAGGGATGTATGATCTGTCCTGATCATAAACATCTTCCTGCACTAGTGCTGAAAATATTCTCTAGCCTTAATAACTGCCAGGCATTCCTTTTGAGCACTGCAATAATTTAAGCTGTTTTAAGAATCCTCAATAGCCATTCCCTGAAGATTTTTATGTTCTTATGTCAATACTGCCCCAACATGCCTACCCTAGCATCTGTACTTAATATGGAAGGGGTTTCAAACACAGATATAGTAGAACACTTGCAATGGGCCTTCCAGCTCTGAACTTGCTAAATCACATTTCTACTGATTACTGAAATAGTTTCCTTTTCGTCTACAACTCTGCATGTTTTGCAATATTGGCAAATCTGCCATCTTATGTTCTGTAGTAATAGCACCATAATCCTACAAAACTCTGCACATCTGGTGGGTGTAAGGAGTTCTGCTCAGCGTCTCCTTTTGTTCCTGCTTGTGTAAACCCATTCTCCAGTGACTAAATCACTGGCAGAAAACCAGAAATAAATTTTCTATCCTTAACCCAATGCACACTTCTTTGGGTTCAGTTTCAGACTGATGACTTTAAGATTAACACAGGTCATTTCTAAACACATCTGTTTCTGTTCATCAGCTGTAACATTTGCCAGGTTATCACTTACGTACGCCAGACAAGCTGGGGGAGTACACTGACCTTCTCATTAGCCTTTCACATCTGACCTGGGAAACACTAAGTCTCAAAACGTGTCCTGAAAAGGTCTTTGGGTCTAATTCCACTTATTGAGAGCCACTTCTGAAAGCTCCCTCTCCTTTCCTGTTGGTAATGAGTTAACCAAGAGATGGAAAGTCCTTACCTGAGAAGCACTGCAGCTCAGCCTGTACCCAACATGTCCCATGCAAACCCATCCCACTCATTTACTTCCCTGTTTAACTCCAGGTCTGTCCCAACACTATGGACTTTCTTGACAATCCCTAGACCCTTGGCTGAACCAGATTATCCTTCCCAAGCCTCTTTTTTCACCTCTCTTGTGCACTTTGAGACTGTGCCCTTGTCAAGGAGGACACCGCCCTTGCCTTTCCTGCCCTCAACACAATTCTCCCAAGACATTTCCAGAACAGAACCAAGAGTTTTTACCTACCTTCTTCAAAAATAAGCAAAGGGAAAAAGTATAAATGTTTACCTCAAAGCCATACAAAATTCAGCACAAACGTTTATTGAACTTGTTCTACTTCTAGAGTTTTGTTAAACTGAAGTTGGGTTCACTTAGGACTTTTTGGTGTCAGGGTAGGGTTGCACACACGTTGCACCAAAGCTTGTTGCAACACGGGGAGAGTTCAGGCACTCCTGCTCCTTGGGCTGAAGGAAATCTCTCCCAGTTCTGAGCAGGATGGGCTGCAGGCCCCCAGCAGGGCAGCTCCAGTCCAGTAGGGCAAAGGGCAGTGGTTTAGCAACTGCTCCATCACAATACATGAAAAGCAGCCAAGGCTATAATGAAATGCCACAGCTTAAACACTCAACAGACAGAGCAGCCTGAACTCTGAATCATGCTTAACACTTTGTGTCTCACTAACACTTTGTATTTGCTAAAAATACAATTTCTTCCTGCTACTCTGTCTTGATTTTACAAAGCAGCAGTTACCCATAAATTTTGGGAATTGACTGTAACTGTGCTGTTCTTAAAATCAGGAGGAAGTAGGCCCTTTAGGTCCATTTTGGACACATTATTTCTATTTATAAACTCAGACATGTATGTTTTTAGCAGCAAAGACTAAATGAATGAACATGCTTCTGCTTTTGGAAGAGCTGAAATCAGCACACAAACAGGCATTGAGCTCTGTGGAGTCACAGAGATTGGTACATGCAAAGAGAAACACTTGTTCCAGACTGGTTATGTAAAACAATCAGAAGTATTAGGTGTTTCCAGGTAGGAAACTGTAGTAAGAACAAAAACAAAATCAGAAAAAAACCTCAAAACCACAACCAAGCCAACAGCTATGTTTTCAGATCAAGACTCCTTGCTTTTTCAGAGAATATTCTTCATCAGACATTATTTCTCATGCTTTTTAGGAAAACAAATTCCTGGCCTGGACCAAGAAGGGAATGGATTGAGTGAACAAATAGTCTCTTCTAGTCTTAAACTGCCTTAGGCCATTAAATTAATTTCTATAATTTAAGAAGTATATATAATAGCTTTTTCTAAATTACATATTAAATATATGGCTGCATGCATACATACATATGAACACAAAAAGAAAGAACTCATGGCTATATTAGAATATTTTATTTCCTATAGGTATTAGAATAGAATATTTGGTTTGAAGAGACCAATGACAATTATCTAGTCCAACTGTGTGAAGGCTAATTGACCTAAACCTGCTCAGCACACAACACCAGCTTTTTCCTTCTCCAGAAAATAAATCAGAGTCTGAGCAAAGAACAACAGAGGAAGATAAAGTAAAAGTGTTCAGCCTGCACAGGTGACCTTCCCTGGTAGCACTACTGGAGATAACAGCCAAGAAATCCAAGATAATAATTTGTTTTATTGCTCAAACACTTTTTGAAATAGCTGCATGAGAGGCCACACCAGCACTGGCAAGTTTATCAGCCTAAGTAGCACTGGGAAGGCTGCATCCACACTGCCTGCTTATATCATCACTGATCATTCTTCCACCTAATTTTGCAAATCCCCAAACTCCCAGGAGGCTTCTAAAGTTCAGCTTCAGCCAGATTCACCATACTCATGTTCAGAATCTTCCAGACAACCAACAAGCCAGCCTGGAAGAGGGATACAAGAATAAAAGGCCTCCTGGCACTACAGGTCTGCATTTGCCTTGCAAACCTGGCCACAGATGCTCTGCACAATGAGCCAGAGGGTGAAACAGAATCTGTTGAACTTTCAGCTGTCTTTTACTGCCCAGTCCTCTCCTCTGGGACTTCTCAGAATTACTCACAAATGAGTGACTTGCTTTGCTGTTAAGAATTTGTTAGCATTGCCAAAATAAACTAAAATTGTAAGAGGATAATTGTTTTAATTTAGATTAGCCTGGAGTTTGGCAGTCTGTCTCTGGAATTAGGTGGAGGTGGTCTCCACTTTCTAAAAGACAGGAATTCACAATATTAAGCTATCCAAGTGGGCTCATTTTCCATGTCTCTTACCACTGCTTCCACCTTGGACTGCTTCACAGCTATATTCTCCTTGCCTATGCTTCTTACAGCACCATACTGCTGCCAAAAGGGCTGAAGCCTGAAAGCAGCTTCACACTCTGCAGTTGGGTGCCAGGCAATGATGCAGACCCAGCAGCTCCACTTCATAAGTTCCTAATCACCACAAGCCAAGGAATTGGGAAATTCAAGCCCAGGTCTCCCACCCAGTGCCACATCACACAGTCACTTCAGCCATGGAGAGATTATTTCTGCTGTGGCTGCACCTAAACAGTTCTGGCTATGGCCACTCTCCACTGCTCTCCTTTCCAGCTCCCTGACCCAGTGGAACCCCCACAGCAGAGTTCAGTGCCTCAGCAGGGTGAACAAGGCAAACCAAGGCACAGGACTTCACCAGAGAGGCAAGTCCTGCGTGCAGAAGGAAGACAAGGGCTCTGCCTCCTCTCTGTGGTCAACGCATTGACTGTTGAACCCAGGCCTCAGAAGAGAGGGACTCATTTCTCACTAGCTGAAGACATGGCAAGGCTCATTAAATTCTAGCATTTTCATGCTTTTCCATTGAGTAAATGTACTTTTCAAGGCCACTCACAATTCTATTCATCAGCAGCTCAAAAAATGAAGTAGGAGGACCTACACTAAAAATCCTTTTTCTGTTGTTTCTAATGTTGTCAAAGGGGTTTCCAAACCCCTCATTTGTAGGACTTTCATCCATTCTCACATTTACATGCACAGTATTGTATTTCTATGTAAGATTGTTTGCCAATGCTAAAGTTCTTAGGAATGTAAGTAATGGAGTATGGTCTGAATAACTGTGACATGAGCTAGGCTGCTGTAGACACCACACGCACGCTGTGAAAAGGCAAAAGGAGGCTCTGCAAAAATTATGGTGGAAAAAAAAACAACGAAAATTTGTGAGCCTTGCTTTCTCCTAAGTTCAGAATAACCTGCATCCTCACTAGCCCTACACACAGTACAAAGTAGGCTAGAAGGACATTTATCAAATGTGGATGTAAACTAGAACAATTCCTGGAGTTCAAGGGGATAAAAGCCTCTGCAGAGCCAAGAAGTGGTTTTACAAAAATTGACAGCTTTAAAGCAAACCGAGGGAGAGTTATTGCAGTTGACACAGCATTGCTTCCAGTTTGATTTTCCTTCCAGAGCCAGCAGAGGAGCTGTCACAAACATGTGGGAAGGGGAGCTGTGTTGAAATTCCCGCTGCGGGCGCGTTCCGCGCTCCGGGCTCGGAGCGGCCCCTGCGGGAGCGCGGCCGGACCGCACCCGGACCGCGCAGCGCCGGCACCGGGACGGGGCTGCTGGGGCATCGATACTGCTCATCCTCCAGCAGGGCATAGGGACAGAGCTGATGGGGCATCGATACTGCTCGTCCTCCAGCAGGGCACCGGGACGGGGCTGCTGGGGCATCGATACCTGCTCGTCCTCCAGCAGGGCACTGGGACGGGGCTGCTGGGGCATCGATACTGCTCGTCCTCCAGCACAGCACCGGGACAGGGCTGCTGGGGCATCGATACTGCTCGTCCTCCAGCACAGCACCGGGACGGGGCTGCTGGGGCATCGATACTGCTCGTCCTCCAGCACAGCACCGGGACAGGGCTGTTATAGCACTGACACTGCTCATCCTCCAGCGCAGCACCGGGACAGGGCTGCTGGAGCGCTGATACTGCTCCTCCTCCAGCAGGGCATGGAGCAGGGCTGCTGGAGCATCGACATCCACTCCTCCTCCAGCATGGCCCCACAACAGCCCCTGCACCAAAGGCAGCACACAGAACAGCTGCATCCCTCAGAGTCTTCGCTGTAAGACGCTACCGAGCAGGAGGCTTGAAGGGCCAGTTATTTTGGGGTAGTACCAAGCTATTTAAAAAGATAACGAGTGCTTAAACATCAAAAGAAAAGCACATTTAGTTAGGAATAAGTGTGAAAATTCTTTTAGGGAATCAGTTCTATAAAGAGAGGGAGAACTGTTGAATCCCGTTCCACAACTCCCATATACACTCTGCCATGTGTATGCTCCATACTCATTTAGGGGAAGGTTTTCCCTGAGTCTGTCTCTCCTTCTTCATGTCCCTCAGGCCCTTCATTTTAGCCACCATCTCTTCAAGCCAAACGAGGAAAGTCATCCAAAGCCGCACAGCCTTCAGCCAGGACAGGCTGGGAAATGGCTGGGCCAGGTTCAAGGAATTTCCTCTCTGTAGGAGGTAAGTCCCCCACAGCAACTCCTGCCAGTCTGCAGAGCAAATATTGTCTTTAGAGCAGCACAGTGTGCTGCCAGTAGACCTCTGGCCACATCTCAGCACTATCTCCACCATACACTATGGGTATTCCAACCCATTATCTATATTTTTTCCAGACTTGTTAATGTCTTTGTTCTTTAAACTGATACCACCTGAATGTAATTTTAACAAGTCACCTTGGTGCAATTCTCTGGTATAATTCAACACCTGAAACTGTTTATTTAACTCTAAAATTTTCTTTAAAAAGTAATTCTTTTTAGATCTTGGCATGTGACTAGTATGTCAACTCAGAGAATGGGAAATTATGCAGATCTTGCCTCTATGGATAAAACTAAAGTATAGCCTGAAATATCTTGGTGTGCTTGAGAACACAGGAGATAGGGTGGAAAACCTTGCTAATTAGGAGAGATGACTGCTGCACACTCATACCCTTAAACACACAACTTTGGGAGAGAAACCAAGGAGGATGGGCAGTGCCACCTAGTCTCACATTAACAGTGCAAATACAGAGCTACCAGGCAGTAACTCCACAGGATAATCCAAAACGTGAGAATGGCCACAGCAAAAGAGCAAGGGAAGTGGCAAATGAGCAGCTAAGTCACCATGTGGTTCATCTTCACAGAGATTATGGCTCTGTTTCACCCTTGGGATGCTGCACTGGCCTCACCTCCCCTGTGCCATCCCACCTGAACATCTCTCAGCACTCACTGTTGGAGGGGCAGCAACACAAAGCTACACTTTGAATAAAAAAATGATTCCTCTTGACCAGACAGCTGTTACAGCTGCTACTGCCCTTAGGCCAACAGCAAAATTTCAGACATCATGGACATGCTAACAAAGTATTGACAGTATAAAATAAATATGCAAGCAGCTCAAAACTCTGAGATGAACTAACTTGTCATTAGAGGTCTTCCTTCTGCTGTTATTTACAGGGGGGAAGGGGAGGGATCACCAGAAGAGGAATAATCATAAGGAAGGTAACAGATAAATTATTACTAGAGACAGAACTTCTGAATTCCATTCCAGCACCTGGGCATGTTTCACACAACTATGGAGAGTTATCAGGATATAAAATCAATTCAAAACATAGACCATGCTCCTGGCAGGCTCTTTACTGCAGCAGATGTCTGTCAATAAACAGAAATTTAACTGTGCCTCGATGGCATTTCATTACCTGGAGTTCAAGAATACTACTAAATACTTCACATTTATATAGATTAATCCATTCTCACTTACTGTCTAATATCCATCACAATCTAATCTATGTTGGCAAGACCTCTCCATTTCCCTGATGGGATGAGTGTGGACAGGTTTTATCTGTATCACTGGTGGCTATTCATAAAAACACTTTCATTTTACCAAAATGCAAGACGATTATATTATTACCATTATTTTAAAAAGCAACACATTTACCTGGAGTTAAACACAACAGCACTGCATTGTGGATAAAGGAGGAATGGTCTTTTCTTCCTATTTGCAAGGCACTTTAAAACAGCTCAGCATTCATGCTGAGTTTGGGGAAGGAAGGGTTAAAGTGAAGGCCCCTCCTCCCCACTCAGAGCACTTTAGAACAGCAGATGCTCATTTCAACATAAATGTGGTACATAAAATTCTGATTGTGCATATGTTCAGTAGTGCTTTTGTAGCTTTTACGTTTGAAGGAGCATTGTCATAATTTAACCTGATCTCCTTAATTGTCCCCTCAAATTCAACCACTGATTATTACATTGATCAGTCACTTTTACCCTTGATTTAAGGGCTATAAACAACAGAAAATTTACCACATTAAATGACTGTCCTCTTAAGTAGTTCAATTTCCACAATGCCATGAATGTGCTTGCTAAAATCCCTGGCCTTTTATCTCAAAGCTCCTTAAACACATTTATTCTCTTATCAGGTACTTCTTAACTCAGCCACAAACTTTGTGCTCAATCACGTTATGACAGCCTGTTTAAGTTATCCAAGGATATTCAGAGGTCTTAACATCCAATTCAGCTTACTCATGCAAAGGCAGAACATTTACTTTGGGACAGAGAACAGGAAGAAATCTCAAAAAAACCCAAAAAAAACTCTCCAATGTTTCCATTCTTCCATCATTAAACCCCAAAGAACTCTCCAATGTTTCCATTCTTCCATCATTAAACCCCAAAGAACTCTTCAATGTTTCCATTCTTCCATCATTCTTCCATGACATTATCTCCATGGGAGATGTGCCCTAGGTCTGTGTTAAAGCAAGCAACTTTGCTTTCATGGATAAGCATTATAAGTTTTAGCCACACAAAAACAGATCTAAACCAGCTTGAGAACCAATGCAACCTCACCAAATAAACCATAAACAGATTTTAGAATGCTGCAATTCCAGCCTTCTGCTAGTCCATGCAAAGCTAAACAACCACCACATCACTTACTGTAATACAGGTAGCATTACTGTTGTTGTACAAATCCCTTACTGTGATCTTTGGAAAAAAGAGAAAGAGAAAGCTCTGCATGACAGTCAATGGTTGTCTTGCCTGAAAAACTACACAAAAGCTCTCCAATGATATGTGGAGAAGAGCAGTAAAAAGCACAAGCAGAATATAAAACTGGAGAGACTGCCTTTCATTCTGAAAATACTCAAGGGAAATTTCTGCATAGGATGGAGTCACAGACTGGCCCTGTTACAATCTACCCTTTTCACTTGCTTCCTGCTTGGTTGCTGACTTGGCCCTGAAGAGATGCAAAGGAGACCTGCTGAAAGAACTACTCAGGAAAATCAGTTGTATTCACACACATTTGTAAAAACAGTCACAAATACATATTTAAACTTGTAAGACTTTAAGCCTGATATCTTGGGAGACTAAAAGTAGTAACTGGGAGAGTTGGTAGAGTTACTGAGGAAGACTTGAGATGGAAGGAAGTGCTGGCCTGGCACTTAGGAAAGGAAGTCCTTTGACACGAGGAACAGCAGCTCTGAAACACAACCTCCAGCAAAGCATCACCACCTCCAGCAGCCAACTTTAACGCATTAACATTGACACTAACCCTGCCAACCTCTGAGCAGTGTTCTAAGTGATACCTCAGGGTGAAGTGAGGGGATAAAAATGCTATAAAGGGAGTTATGAATAGAAAGCATTCTTATGGAAAACGTAAATGCTTTCTACTGAGAAGTGATAAGCACTCAGAAATAAATCCTGTGCCATACCATTTTGTTTGAGAGTGAAGCTATAGAATCTGGGGCAAGGCATAAAACAACAAAGAGGCAAAATGAGCTTATTAGCACCCTTTCATGGGTTTTGGCTTCCTCCCTTCTCTCTTATTTTCAAAACTTGAACGTACATGAGAACACTGAGAAAATCAGTTCTCTAAGGCATTCTTGCCCTACGGCCACAACTGGCAACCCAACAAGCATAGAGACATGTTTCAGAGATTTTATTCCATATCTCATGGACTAAACTGTGCCTTAGTTTGCTTGTAGGAATTATTACTGCAGCAGAATACAGTTTTTTTAAAAAGTCAAACACTGCTATTTACATAGAAAACACATTTCTTTGCCTACTGAAGCACAAGCTCTTAAGAAAAGTGTTTATTAAAATTTAAGTATAATAAAAGCAGTGGTTCGGTAAATTTCAGATATTCATGGCAGTACATTTTCTTTCAGAGGTTCTTGGGTTTGCTTTATCATTTCTGACATTTCATATAGCACATTATAAGCTTTTGCAGGGGAACAGCACTTTTACTAGAGCAGCAAATTGCATAGGTGGGAGAGGTTGATGCTAAACATTATTAAAAGATCTTCCTTCCCAAAACAAGAAATGAATGCAAAAGCATAAAATCATCTGGGAGCACAATTCTTTAGTAAAACATTAGAAATAAATAAGGAATAGTCTGTTTTTTAATAAGAAAGTCACCTGTGCATCTGCCTGTTAACTCTGCTTACTATACACGTCTTCAATGGTCAGATGAAACACTGCACTGTGATTTAACAAGACAGTACAGGTAGTTTAGAATACTTTCCAGATTTCTGTCATTTATATGTCAAAAGACTTCAGCTGACATGGCTACAACACAATTTTCCAAGACCATTTCCAAGGAGTTCTAAGGCCCCATAACAAAATCAAAATCAGATTTTATTTAAAATACAGACATTAATATTCACTTTTGTAACAACACTGAGATTACCACTACTTATAAATTCTGATAATGGCAGTTTCTGGAAATGATTTGTTGCTCTGCCTCTCCAGCCCATTTGGTGACTGCTTTGATATATAAATTGTTTGCAGATCTATACACTCTGAAATTCTTCAGAGAAATATCTATCCTTCTTGTTTAAGTTCATAACTGTCAGAGGCATCTCCCAAATATCAATACATTTTCAACTTGATTTACATTCGGGTAAATTTCCACAAGGCCTTTTTTATTTTGTGTTTGTGGAGATTTTCCTGGTTCTTTTTCTGTTGTTGTCTCCCAATCTACTGTCATTTTTCAGTTTCCACAACAGTGGTGGAAACACTGTGTTTATTTCTAAGTTCTTTCATGGATAGTATGACCCATTTGAATGGGACACATCCTTTTGTATTACTGTCCACTGTTCAATTAACACATTTTATGTTCACTTTCTGCCAAAATGCCTAGGGTATGTGAACCTTCTTCACTCTGCATGTTTTGTTTGCAGACAGCAATGAAGCAAGCAGTTTTCTTAAAATTTCAAGTTAATAAATCCCTGAGTAATTAATTGACATAAAGTGTCTACACTATACCATTGGACTACCAAGGCAGGGACTGGCACTGCACAATGTAGCCTCCCAAAAACCCCAGATCCTTAGTCTTGGACAGTCTTGTGTTTACCTAAGGCCTCTTGATAAAGCAGCCTGATCCTCTTCCTGCTGAAATCAGTGAGGGAATTGCCAGTGACCTCAATAAGAACAAGGTTCCAACACCACTACCCCAAGGCTTTATTATTTCCAATTGTCTCAGTACACATCACAGGCATTAAGAAATGTGTCTCCACCTCAAAAGTAAATCCTGTGGGTGTGCAGCAGTAGATAAAACCACTTTGCACTGAGATAGCACTTTCTGTTTCAATACATTTTACAACTGATTCTGCCTTTCAATCCCTCCAGTAAGATAACCACTTCATACTACAGGCTGGAAAACCAGCACAGAGTTACTGTCATTTGCCCAGTGAAGCATGGGGGAAATTCCAACACCCAGCCCCTTTGGGTCCATGCCCCTCTGCTGCTGGGAAGGAAGCAGAGAGCCTCTGTAACTAATCACCATTTCTCTTTATGAGAACTGAGCTACAGCTTCATAATCCTTTGTTAACATCCACATCTGTGATCTGATTCCACAGAAGAAAAAGAGGTTATTTTACTGTTCAAGGCCCAGTCTCAGTTTTTTGAACCTGCCTTACATATCAGTGTCCAAAAGCTTCTCCAAGCCAGCTGGGTAGAGTTTAGACAGTGTTTCTAATCCCACAGCACATTTCCAGACTCAAACCTTCTTTGAAATAAAGAACGAAAAGCTTGGGAAAAGCACCTGTAATCAGCATCTGAAATGTCCTGCTAGACACACACACTTCCTCAGAGCTTCCCCTGCCTTTTTGCTGGCCACAAACTTTGGCTACAGTCAGCAGAGAAGCAGAATGTTTATTCTTCAGGCACAGCTAGCAGCACATCTCTGAAAAGTGCCAAGTTATAGCAAGCCTGTTTCCTAGCATTCACTCCCTTTTTTGCAAGACTCATTGTTTCCACCCTTCCTGCCCTTTTCCTCCAGAATTTTTTTTTAACCTGTATTCCAAAGCTTATAAGAGATCACTGCTTTGGGCTTCACAGCAAGTGTCTAGGCTGGTCCCTATGTCAGATCAACTTTATCTATGAGTACCTGTGCAGAAGAGACACTGCTGTGGCCTTCAAGGGTCCCGACTGCAGGAATACTTGGTCTTGCTTTAAATTACCCAATATCCTCCCCTTCAGTATTTGAAGATGCAGTGTGGCTCAGGGAAGAGTATGTAAGCATTAACTGATCTCACACACCTGAATTTTGCTATTGTCCTTACAAACTTGCATCCTCACCTGTCAAATTAATAGCATTAGAATGGCTTCAGTGATAGCACTTAAAAAAGCAGAAAGTGGTTTGAGCAAAGCTCAATACCTGTAGTATCTGTTAAGAGGTACTACAGACGGAATAGGTAGGAGAATCTTCCTCCAGTTGCTAAATAAAAAAGAATTACTGCATTCCTTCCACTCTCCCCTTAACTCTAGTTACCAAGTTCTCAGTCTCATTAGACACCTCAGCTGAGTCACACTTAGTGGGTCAGTTGGAAATGCCTCATTTACTCTTGCTTGTTCACTCTCAACTCCTATTTACTTCTTGAAATGGTATAAAAAGAGTTGGCCCATCTGCATACTTACTCTCCTACAACTGTGGTGTACATAAAACTCCAAATAATATGACAAAAATATCACTTAAGTATCCTTCTGACATACGGATGGAGTTTTGAAGGGTGAATTTTTGTGGTAACAAAAGTTTGTTTTCTTTGGCTGGAAACACATGAGTTATACATTACAGTGAGGCAGATCATGTTTACAATTGAATGTGCCTATTAAGATTTTCATACCCCAGACACATTCAGAGCTGGGGCTGCATCTGCCAAGGCAGTCAGGAGACATTAATGAAGCACACAAGACTCTGCTGCTGTCCAGAGGAAAGCTGATAGTAAACCAACAGCCACAGTCACATGGGTTTGTTACATAATTTTGGTCTTTACTAAAATAGCCAAAATGCCTGGCTGTGCTGAGAGAATCTCTGTGGAGGAGTTTGTGTTCACAGCGGTTCTTCCAACCTGGAACTACTGACTGTAAAACCCCCATTAAAGCACTCCAGTTTTAGCGCTGACAAAAACAGTGAAGAGGCCACAGACCTCATCTGGTGATTAGGAAAGGCACGGGGCAGACTCTAATTTCCCTTCACCAGGGTAAATTTTTCTCCCCAGAGGTGCAATCTGCACCTCTCCCCAGCTGTGGCTGCTGCCCAGTCCTGCTCCTGTTGGCATCCCAGCTGCCAGAGCACACAGCCAGCACTGCACTCCAGGACAGCTCTGCCCTTGCACTGGTGCAGCCCCTCAGGCACCACTGCAGGAGGGCTGCAGGTGAATTGTGAAGGTTACAGGCAAGGTAATATCAAAATAAATAAGCTGTTGGTAGCCCTGATTGCTAAGAGCTCCCTCGTACTGCAGGCCTGAGGCAATCAACAGCTGGGCAAGGGGCCAGGCAAGGCTGAGTCTCTGCAACCAAACACAGCTGAAGCTGTTGAAAGACAATATAAAGGTGGTTTTGTGTCAGCTATCTAAGACAGCCCCAGAACTCCACCGAGACTGCAGAAGGGACCTCAAGAGTCATGCACTTCTCTTATTATTTAAGGCAGTCACATCAGCTGAGGCCCTTAAACTCAGTTGGACACTGTGCTAACACATTGAGCAAATACTTCAATGCATTACTAGAGACTCTCAGCATTTATTTATTTTTAATATTAAGATACAAAGTGAAAACATTCTTCAGAGGCCATACTAACCGTAAATTATTAAGAATTTGTTCTAATACTGACAGCTTAAAAACTGCATGGGCTGGGTCATGGAGATTTAGAGCTGGAGGAAAACCAGCTCCTTCAAACACAGGAGCTGGATTGAACTCAGATAACATCAACAGAGACATAAAATTCAGCACACTGAACAAGTTGTTCTTTTTTTTTTCCTTATTCAATGTAAGACTCATTAAATCATTCTTAATATGCAACGTGAAATAGAAACTATTAAAAAGAGATAGTGAATGTGAATAAATACAAATATTGGAAATATAATAGCATGTTAATAGATTACAAAACTGTCAACAAAAATAGAGAAATTACAGTTCTCATGACAGCTGTCCATCCTGATACTGTCACCACAGAAGGCTTGGTTTTAGATGAAATAAAATTATATTTAAAGGGAAGGTTCAAAACAAAATATACTTTAATTCAAGAAAAATATTAACATTAAGAAACAGAAGGTTCTGATTACCAAAGAAAGTTTCAATATGAGGAAGAAATAAATATACACAAAACACTTAGGTTATGGGAAATTCTCCTGAGTGCTATGCTCAAAACCACTTTTTTTGTTATGTGCTTGACATTTGTCTGAATTTAATACCTGTATGTGTACCAGGAAGAAAACATTTGCAGTGTATGGTGGATGCATATTATAAATAACATTTCCACATCTAGTTTCTACTCATAGTAGGATCTGCAGTGGGATGAAATAAACAGAGCATAGCTTAATCTCCCCATAAACCAAAACAAAAGGCATCACAGTATTTCATACAGATCCTATCAGTACATATCTGTTTTCTGACAGCAAGCTGCTCTTTATGACGTTTTGCAGTGAGGTACTGAACACACACGAGAGGCTGCATAAAGATGACTGGGGATTTATCGCCCTCTTGTGAATAAGGGAAAAGTTACCATCTTCCTAAAGTGAATGTGCAGCTGTTGCTGCTGCTAAAGAATCCTGTAGTAAAAACACATCTGTACAACTAATAAAGAGAAATTCAGGTTAATAAAAAGGTGTCTCTTCTGGTTAATTTATTAACCTATAATAATTTTATAAGAAAATGATAAATTTCAAAATTAAAAATAGTTCTAATTCAAATCAGAACTAGCAAGATATTTTTCTATGTAAGCAGGAAGACAGTAATCTAAATTCCACAAAATCACTGCCTAAAGCACTGATGTCAAATGCACAGACTAGCTCAAAGGTGTGTTAATCCCTGATTGCAGCCCCAAAACATTCTTCAATTTCAAACGGAGCAGCAGGATGAAAACACCTATTTTTGCCATGCAGAAGATGTGGCCTTTTAACTGCAAACACTAATTGTGGGTGTAAATCCAAATTTGTTTGCAGATGCCAGTGAAGTTTGCAGACAGGAGCAGGGGGGTCTTGGTCCAGCACTCCAGAGGAAACAGGCTAGCTCAACACTGGGAAGCCATCACACTTCTACTGAGTTATTTTTACAGAGCATCCTCTTTGCGGCACTCCTTTCTTCCCTGCTGCTCTGCACCCACTCAGGGTGTCGCTGCTCCTTTCCTTCTCCATCTCTGTCTGCTGTCCCTCTCCTTTACCAAGAGAGCACTGAAACCAGGGCAGGAGCCATAAAATGTTCAGGCAAAGCCACCACCCCTCATCAGACAAAACTCCAAGGCTGAGGAGCTGTTGGACACCAGGGTTTCTATTTCACACCCTGCCCTAAGGATGGGCAGCTACATCAATCCTTCCTTCTACCCTTCCCTTCTTCATCACCCCTCACTAACTAAAGGCTCCAAAGGGAACCCTTCAACCTAAACAACCCTGCAACTTTGTCCCTCACCAGACAGGGTGCCCACCATGGGTGACCATGGTTCCCTCTCAGGCTCTCCTAGGATGTGCCCACACAAGCACAGCCTTCCCGGGCAGCCATGGGCCCTTCCTGGGTGCATGCACAGCACATCCTGAGTGTTTATACAAATTCCTTCTGCTCTTGGCACCACACCTACTAACAAGATGGCTCTCTCCTGCACATCTGCAACAAAGAAACCTCACCCAAACTCTCTCCTGAGATTATTATTAAGGTACGATATCAAGAAGCCAAGTTTATTTGATCACAAGTAACAGAGGACCCTCGTCCTGAGAAGCAACAATAATACTGCCTTAGAGGAATCTGAGAGCTTCTGTTTGTTTGTGCTGCCTTCCCTAATTTAAAGTAAATAAAGCATAAATCCTATCCAAATGAAGGCATCACCGAGCCCTACTAGCACAACATAATAACCATTTCCCTGAAAAACTATGTATTAATACCACTTAGCATAATGAATATTTAAAATGATACTGCAGTAAAGAATATAAATTCACCTATGTCTTTCCTCTTCTTAGTAGTGACTGTTAATAAACAGCTTTATAGCTACTATATTTAAATGCAATTAGTTCCATACATTTCCAGCTTAATAAGAAATAATACATATTCATTTCTACTCATTAACAGTCAGTATATAACTCTTAGCTAATGAACATTCAATTATGTTCTCTGAATACATTGTGGGATAAATTCTCTTTCTGTTGCTCATATCAGTTCACTTCAATTCAGTTGCTGCTAATTAAAATTCTTTTGCCTCATGCAGTCAAACCTGGGTTTTTTGGAGTCCCTGGAGACTTTTTTAGGAGTTCTGTTTTATCTTTATGTACAGTCAGCTCCCTAATTAATGCTTTAAATAGGGTAAACTTTACTGAGGCTCCTGGGCTCAGTTCAAAGGGAAAAAAAACCCAACCAGTAATTTTATATCTCATTCTCACACAAATCACTGGAGTCTCTCTTTTTCTTGTAAATCTACTTTTTTCCTTTTGTTTTCAGGTGAGTTCAATAATCAGGGAAGGTGCCAGTTTGAGAGCACTGGGAGCTGGAGATGCCCTATCATCAGCTGAGAGCTTTCCTTTCCCAGAGGAACAGAAGAGAAATTCTTGTCAAGTTGTCTAGTTCTGCAGCCAGCTCAGGTGAGGAAGGAGCAATCTCCAGGGGTACATACCCAGTGGACTCCTTGAGATAATACCACCTCCATTTTCACTCAGCATCAGCAAGAGTCAATGCTGTTTTTCCCTAAATTGTTATCAGAGCTGGCTCAGCAATCTATCTGCCTGTCTAGGACCAAAAATCCAGCCAAGTCCTGCCTACTCCACTGAGAATAACACCACACAAGCTGAGCATCTACTCAAGTGTCTCCCTTTGCAGAGGTCAGTATGAGGAATTACTTGCTAAATGAAGTGATTAGGTTCTTGTCTCTTATTTATTTGCCTTATTAAGCATTGCAAAGATAAGGGAATTCAGCAGAAGAAGCTTCAAGAAACTTTCAGCATGAAGTTTTCCTCTTTGGTGCAGCACACTAGGACTCCTTTACCTGCACTTATGGGCTGGCATGGATAACACAGTCGGGACAGCAACATCCCTGTGACAAAAACAGCTAAAAAATCTCTCAAATTGAACAAAGCATTTGAAAACTTACCAAGCAAACACTGTGAACCGTATGTGTATCAATATAAGGAATATAAGACAAACGCAGAAAGTCTAACATTTAGGGAAGAAGGGACAGAGGCAGAGAGACAAATGTCTGTAAGAGAAAACATCTAGGAATACCCAAGAGAAAGATTAGCTTAAGGGGTGCTTCAATTCTATTTAACATTAAATGAAAACTCCAAGATACATCTACCTCAGCACCTGCCTGAGAAGTCATGAAAAGGTATGTCTGGGTTTGTGTACACATGCATGCCCCCATGTGTGCATGCAAGCAAGTCAGCACCTCATCCATTCCCCAAGTACCTGAGCACTGGGAAATGAACAGTCCAGAACTGCTTTCCTTGCTTGAAGTCTCACTAAACCAGTGAATTCTACTGAGGGATGTGCAGAGCTGGATTCCCAGGAGACTGAAGCTGATTGACAGAACCTTAAGGACTTTCACACCCTGTGTTATCCAGCCTGCCACAGTGCCATTTACACGGCATGAGGCTGAGGTTGTATGGTGCACAAAGGCCTTTGAGTACACACAGCTTACCAGGATAACCCTGAAGACTGTCCCAGGTGGAGAAAGACAAACTCCATGTGACTTGTGTCCCACTTTTTGGCTGCCCTGCTTGCTGCAGAGACCATGCTGTCAGCTGGGCACAGATAGCACGTAGGTGTCGGTGGGCGTTCTTCCAGGAAGGGGGCACAAACTCAACCAGCACTAGGGCACCGTGGCCTAGACAGCAAGCAAGAAAGCAAGGGAGAAAGCAAGCCAGAAAGCCAGAAAACAAGAAAGAAAGAAAGCAAGCAATCAAGCAAGAAGTTGTTGAATTGAGAACAGAAACACATGGCCATCTACAGCTGTATTCATATACATTTCTCAAAAGTAGTTCACACTTAGTACCACAGAAAGAAACTGGAAAATCAGAATGGCACTTTGCATGAAGAAGTTTTTAGCTAGTCCTTGAGAGGAGTTGTTTTCCTCACAAGCAGTGAACAGATGCTCCCCAACTGCTGTGTGCAGCAGTGTTACATGGCCAGGCCAGGAGATGGCAGATTTTTGTCAGACAACAGCAGGGAGCAGGTCAAACACGAGCAGGTTTTCAATTTCTGTATCAAAAATGTCTTTGTACACGTGTTATTTCAAGGTAAAACAGCAGCCTCAAAAGAATTAAACAGACAAATGTTAAAAAGGGATCCTCCTTTTAGCCTCTGGTACAGATTAGGAATTACTGACAGAAGAGTTTAAAAAAATGTCTGCAAATATTTCATATTCTTAGCATATGCTTTTGCCTATCACACATTTTGTGATAAGAAGATAAGTTAGGGTACATTTTTACAAAAATGAAGAAGAGAGTAAACTGTCCCAAAGGCAGCTACAATAAGGCAGATATCTTAGTTCATTTTAGACTGTATATATACAATTTATATTAAAAACTATAAAGCTGCACACACTTTAAAAAAAAAGAGCTGTTTGTTTATGAGAGAAAAAAATTCCTGTTTTACACTATGGAAATGTTTACTGGGTTTTCATGTATCACTAATATGATTCATTTGGATTGTATACAGAAGCTACACCTGCTCCAGAGCCACTTTTAGTTTCTAGACAGAATCAAGGTATAGGGTAAGCTTCTCAGGAAAAACACACACTGTCCTACTGACCTGCAGAACTAAAGCTGTAGTTTCAACCAAGAAAAATAATGAGTAACAAGCTAATGCTACTTATTCCACTGATGTCCATCTTTAGCACCATATAAACCTTTTGGTGAAAGATTCCAGATATCAGTTTTGCTAAAGCTTGGTAGTGTTTTATGTTAGCAGTCCAATTGATCAAGATTCAATTTACCATAGATTTATAGACAATAAAGAAATTATTATTCAAAAGAGATGCTAACTTTAGTTTAGCCAAAGAAATTTCTTTAATTCTTTGGCTAAAGTAGGGTTAATTTCTCACATGTTCTGAACAATAAAGGTTTTTCTGCACTGTGCTTCCATTTTGGTACTTGTGATGTTAAGCCCTTCAAATGGTGCTATAGCTAATCAGCCTTAGAAGAGTAGAAATTTTATAATCAATATTATAGTTTTTCATAAATGTACAAGTCACCAGAAGCACTAATCTAGATATGAATAGCATCATGTCTGCAAGGCTTCAGTGTGAGTCACAGGATCAGGCCAGTGGTAAAAAAAAGTTCTAAAAATAAAAGCAGATGCTATTATATAGTGATATAATAATATAATTTGTCAGACACAAATCAATCCTGCCCACCAAGTTGCACTGGTCAGGCCTCCCAGTAGTAGCATTTCCTGTTTGAGTACCTCAAGAAAGATGTGGATTTATTGGAGAAAAGCCAGAGGAAAGCTTTCAGAATGCTCAGAAATGTAGAAATGAGCACCTGGGAGGGAAAATCTTAAAACATGAGTCTGGTGAAAGCATAAGAGAATTATAACACTACACAAGTGTACAAAAACTATCTGCAGAAAGGAAAGGGACCAGTTCTTGCATCCACTGAGGGTGGATAGCATCTGCAATGAGAGAGATTCTTCTCAGATACAGAAAAAATCATTTCAAGACATTACCAGAGAAGTGCTGGAATGGATCCGCTAGGGAAGTCATGAGCTTTTAAAAAGGGCTTATAAAATCATCTGCCAAGAGTGATGGAGATAGAACTGATCTTTCTCCTCTGTAGTTCCCCCCAGCCTTACTTTCTGTGACAATTGTGCTGATCCAGTTCACTCACAGCTCTCAGCTTTTTCAGAAGACAGTACTGGTTTCAAGGACTGGCAACCACAGGGAAAGCCTGGAAACCAGCCAAGGGAAATCCTACACTCATCAAGCTTCCATTATAGGCAGGCTTCAGTTAGCCCAAATATGTCATTATGACTACTCCCTAAGCACCTGCAGTTGCAAAACACAAGTAATTATTTTATAATAATAAAGCTTTGTGAATGCTGATGGTATCTTTGTGGAAGCAGACACGTCAAAGTGGGAAAGGAACCATGAGATGTTTATAATTAGTTTCATTACAGCGACATGAACAGTCTGGCAACATACAGACAACTGCTGTGCCAGGAAGTACCAATATACTCATGTGAAGGAGAAATTGGAAAAGCACCATGGCAAAACGAAGTGTTTGAACCAATGTCACGCAAGAGGCCAGCGGCCTGAGCCCAGCGTGCACTGCACAGACAGACTGGCGGCTCAGCCCCACCACTGGAGTGAAGGATTCCTGTGAGAACCAAATAAGCCTGCTTCCTAAATGTGGTCAGCGTGGAACTTCCTCTGGGGTGAGACCAGCAGCCGGCGGGCAGGCGGTGCCGCAGGACGCTGTGGTACCGCACCGCACCGCCGGGCCTGCCCGGCCGCTCCTGGCGCATCCCTCAGGGCACATCCGCGGGAAGCGATCCCACGGGCATCCGGCAGCAGCGAAAGGCTGCAGCGGATCTGCGGACCTCACGTGCTCCAGAAGCAGAATCACTGTACCAGCCTCAGCAGCGCTGAAAATGCACCTAGAATTGCACCTAAAACTGCCCTAGAAGCGACCTCTGCCGTGTGCCACGACCGCGCCGGCCCCTGTCCTCTCCCATCCCAGCTAATGGCCCGCGTTACTCCCAGTGCTTACGGACATCGCCCTGCGATCGCACCCGGCCAACGCGGCTCAGCTGCGGAGCCTGCAGCGCGCATTGCGCGGGGCAGGGCACGGCAGGGTAGGGCTGCGGGGACACGGACCCCGGCACGGGGCAGGGCACGGGCAGGGCACGGGTAGCGCTGTGGGCACACGGACCCCGGCACGGGGCAGGGCACGGGTAGCGCTGTGGGCACACGGACCCCGGCACGGGGCAGGGCACGCGTAGCGCTGTGGGCACATGGAACCCGACACCGCTACCGTCCGTCCTCGGCTGCGGCCCAGCAGCGGCAGCCCGCCCTCACCTGCCCGAGGCGGGGCTCCCGCGATGGGCAGGGCCGGCCGGAGCCTCTGGTCCCGGGCTCCGCCGCCGGCTCATGCGCAGCCGCCGGGGATGGCGGTGGAGATGGCGCCGCGAGTGTTGCCGCTGCCCAGGCAGCAGTCCTTCAGCCCGCCCATCGTCCTCAACCCCTTCGTGCACCCGGGCTCCCTCAGCACCGGCGACAAGCTGCGGGTAAGGCTGGGGGCGGGTGGGGAGGCCGCCGGGGCCGGGCCGCGCTGCCCGGGCTGGGATGCGCTTGGCAGCGCGGCGGGCACGGCACCCCCGGGCACGGCTCAGCCCGGGCGCGGCTCCGAACCAGCGCTCCGTGCCGTGGCCGGGCCTCCGCGGGGCTGTCAGCGCTGAGGGCTGGGGGCACCGGCCGCTTTCGAGCCCCCTTGCCAGGGCAGAGCGCGGTGTGAGCGATCGAGGTTTGAAAGTGCCGCCGGCAGCCGGGGCTGCGGGGCCTGGCCTGCCATGCACCGCCCGTGCCCAGCACCGCCCGTGCCCAGCACCGCGCCCGCAGCGGAGGGGAGCAGCCCCGGCTCCGGTCACATCCACAGCTCCCGGCTTGGCTGGGAACGGGCTGCTAGTGACAACATTTCCTTCCCTGTACGGCACAGTTTGCTTCCTGATCTAACCTAGACATACGCGGGGAAGTTATGTAAATGGTCAAAGATGCAATGGGTGATCAGCATAAAAAAGTCACTGTTTTTGAAATTAAGTTCTTCAGCCTTTCAGAGTCCTCAAGCTGCTTACTCAATGCATACACAGATGCTTACTGACTTCAAACTTAAAACTTTAAACACAAGATTCAAAACAAGCTTTTGGAAATATTTGTGCAATCATTGCTGATAACACATCATGCCTAGAGAAAACAGCGGTCCTGTTTCAATAATTAAGTACTACTCATCAGTCAGTCATGTCAGATGCCTCAGCTTTAGAGTTGAGATGTCAATTTCTCTCTAATATGAAAAGCTAAAACAGAAGAGAACTTTTTCAGTCATGCTGTTTCAGATGCTTAACTGACATTAGGCTGATCTTAAGCCTGGGGTGGGGGCAGTGAATCTCTTGGCTCCATATTGCAGGGTGTACAACAAGAAACAGTACCCCATATTCCACTGTGTCACTGACTGGTGTCACTGGGTGAATGGAATCAGGCCTCTGAGCTGAGTGCTATCCCAATATGACTTGTGTACAAGCACACACTAGACTTACAGGATACTCGTACAACTAAAAAAGCTTTGATTCTTGAAAACCTTCCTTAAAAATCAGCTGATGAACCAAACATGAATATATGATTGAGGACAAGACATCAGTGTGTAGGTGAAATTACAGCATTTTCTGCTGATGTTTATAAATATCTGAAGCTGACATACAACTAAATATTTTGTGTTTCATATAGATCTTTGTCAAGTTATAAACAATGTTTGCCCTGAAGATAGCTGGGTAGAGGAAATGTGAGAAAGCTGGAAAACAATTTCAAATCCTTTTATCCCCTGTGTTTTACTAGCAGCCTGGAACACATTTCAAGTGCATCTGGATCAGTAGCTTTAGGCATGAACCCTGAAGAAACCAGTTTCTTAATGAGGTTCCATAAATTGACAGCTTTCTATGCTGCCTGTCTTTTCTGGAGGGTGCACAGACTACTTTCAAAAACTTGCATTTTTAAGTTACTCCATAAAACAACTGGAAGGAAAAGCAACCGTCTGGGTTAGGGCCTGGCACTGGCAAGCTGAGGAGCAAAACAGTCACAGAATTGTAAAGCAGAAAAACACACAAGAGAACCTTTTTTGTATTGTGTTTTGCTCCCTTCTGTTCTTTTCCCCCTTGGTCATAAGGACTGGAATACTTCCTACTGATTGCTTTGTCCTGTGAGCCTCTGCTCCTCTCTTGCTCAGCACTGCCAGTCAGACCTGCTGGGAATCAAGGCCTTAGCAGACACTGTTACTATAAACTTCAGAAAAGGGAAGTCTCCCTTCCTGTTCACATCAAGTGCAATGTTTCTCCATTCTTGCATGTTAAGGATAGTCTTGTTATGCCTCCCAATTCTGTACTATTCCTTTAACATACACCAATACAGATACACAATTTCAAAACCCTCTTTCTTTGGGAGTCCACAGCAGGATTTCCATGCGCTGGTGACCTTGCATGGGCTGTGTCCCTGATGAATGGAGCTTGAAATGAGACAGGGTAGCTGTTTGTGTTTCATGCAGTTTCAAATATAAAAACAGCCACACTGAAAAGTGAGTGAGAAGATTTTACAATTTCTTGCCAGTCCTTTTTAAAAGTTTACAAGCCACCCTTTATTTGTCATTCTTTAGAATGTGCAAAGCAAGGATCAGTTTGGCTGTGCTAAACATCTTCATGTGCCAAATGATTTTAAACCAGTTGTCAAATACTTCTGTTTTCCATCCACTGACTGAAGTGCTTCAATTCCTTGTTGAGATTTTTACTGGAGTTCTTTTGCTCCTGATTGCTCCCTTGCTGTCCTAACTTCTGAACTGCAAATCTAAAGCAGAAATTCTAGTTAAGTCATTACTGGATTCCAGTATATTCAGAAGAGATGCTCAGTGGACTTCTGCGTGGTGAACTACATAATACCACAACCAGCATGCGAAAAGCAGTATTTTTGGAAGCAAGCAGCTGGGTTGCTTGGCAGAGCTGTGACATCCTCTGGATGCTCATGGAGCACTGTCTTGCCCTGTGTGTGCTGCTGGGGACAGTCCATCTGATCACAGCTTCAGATGTCAGAGTATTGCAGTGGGAGCTGGGCTTCACTCTGGCCCCCAGCCTGCTCTGCTGCTGTTTCTGAGATAACTTGACAGCAGCTACAGTTGAACAAAAATTTTATATGGAATTCTGTGGCTTTCTGATAGACCTGCTTTTCCACTTGTAAGGTTCCTACCATCAGTGGAGGTATAATCCCATGTATTGATCAAAGATCAATCAGCTGTGGGAGCAGGACCTGGACTGCCAGCACTGCTGCAGTGACAGGATGTGCAGTTATTGCAGACACAGTAAACAGAAAGTACATGGGTGATTCAGTATGTGGGAAAAGGTTCTTTGGATGACTCAGATTACTTCTATCTTGGTGATTACTGCACAGAAGCTGGAGTGGCTCTGAGCCTACTGAGTAGTAACTACACTTTGTATTTTTCTCTGTATGTTTTTATCCTATGCTTTCCCTTTTCTAGTCTAGCTTGACCTTCCTCTTTTCTGTCCTTTTCTTACCCTGTTCTGCAGCTGATGGAGCAGAAACCAACTCTGCCTCATTACACAGTGACCTAGAAAGCCAATAGCTTGCATCAGCAAATCAGTACCACCTGTGCATCTGCCTAAACTAGACTAATGAATTTATTAAAGTTTTGAAGAAGGGATTGTTTTGCTTTTGCTATTGCATCCTTTATCTTTCGTTTTAGGTCAGTACATATGTATTCTTTTTTTCATTAAGAAAAACATTATTTTAAGTCAAACCACACTGACTTATGCTCATACTGCCCATTTTGGATAACTGAATGCAGCTGAAATGTTGAACTGGACTATAGATCATAGTAAAAGAGGATGCATATAGAGAAAAAAAACCCAAATCTAATTTTGGGAGACAAGCAAGGAGTCTTTGCTGGTTTATCTTCCTAGCTGACTTTTTCAGATTTGCCACAACTGGCACCAGAGTGAGTGGGAGCAATAGATGTCTAGGGTCAAACCTGTCATGCTCATTTCTGTGATCCAGAGCAGTCCTTTGCCTGTTGTCCATAAAGTTATGGTTAAAATCCCATAGCTACCTACTTACACAGAAATGTTAAATAAAAAAAAGGTGTAATCAGACCTAAATGTTCAGATCTCTCCTGGAAACACACTGTGTGGCAGTGCTTGCAGAACATAAACATCAACACAGTGTACCTGCTTATCATGCTCATCTTAATTTACTCTGTGTATCCCCTGTCATGTTTGGACTGTTGCCACTGTGCCTGTGGTAACACAGAAGTGAGTCCTGAAGGCCCCAAATTCATCTTAATCCTCATCAGTGTCAGAAGGTTTAGAGCCAGATGGCAGAGCCTCTCCTGAACAGTGACAAGGGGAGGGTAAGAGGACGTTACATGAAAATGGAAGGGATTTGGTGAGAGGAAAATTAGAAACAACTGACTATCAAAAATTTGGATAAAGTACACACTAAGGTGCTTATTTTCAAATATACCACACTCGTTCCTTTTTAAAGAAAAGAGGTAAATTAAAATCCACTGTGATGTTAATAATCACAGCTCTAGGAGGTTACAAACTATTTTGTAAAGCTGTCTCACAAAAAGCCTTGCTTTTTCTGTACAGTAAGAGGCCATTGTTAGAGCTGACTAGAAAGGTTGATTTTGAGAGAGGAGCACTGTTCCACTGTAGATTTTCTTAAAAACCAGTAAAGCATGAAACATAGTAAGCTCACAAGAATAAGTTAAACTCTCTTAACTCTCCTTCAGTAACTTATCCCATGCACTTGAACTGGTGGAGCTGTCAGTGTGTGACACACTCTCAGATAAGTTTTGGGGGACTGGAAGAAACAGCCCAAATAAATTTTTAAAAATCACTATTACAGTTTTTTTGGGTGTGTTTTGTTTTGTGCGTAGGTTTGCACACAAACTGGTCCTCATCAGTGAGTGGCAGCAGAGCTGGGTTAGTGCCAAAGGGAGTTGAACCCCTCACTGGTTTCCCAGCAGTGCTGGGCTCTGAGCTGCTCACACAGCTCACCTGCCTCCCAGCCCCACCTTGCTCAATCTGCACAGTTGCACCATAAAACCAACCTTCAGGATACAGTTTCTAACCTAATGTGCTGGGGTAAAACAATTAAGAATTTCTTCCTGCCCTGTACCAAAGCTGCCTGTGGTACAACATGGTGCCAACACACCTGTTTCCCGGAGCTATGCATGAAAACAAGCAAGCTAAATATTCCTGTGGGAAGGCTGGACATGATGTTTGAGGATTATTTGCAGTCAGGGCATCTAAAACCTTGGTTTTGTTAAAGTCCCAACTGGGGGAAATGACATTGTGTTGTGTGTGCACAGCTCCGTGGAGCAGCAGTGAGGACAACTTGCAGCAATATTGTGACTCAACACAGGATTTGTCATTTGAAAGGGCAAGACTGCAATTAGTCATCTTAAGGATCCCTCTTGACTTCTAGATAGGCAGCTAGTGATAGAAAACCCTGGAGTGGAGATATGTGTCATCTGAGCTGGTTTGTGCTGCAGACCAGGACCAAATATAAACCGGAGCCAGCAAACTTAGTTTACCTTCTGTGTCTAGCTA
Source organism: Ammospiza nelsoni (assembly GCF_027579445.1). NCBI lineage: Eukaryota > Metazoa > Chordata > Aves > Passeriformes > Passerellidae > Ammospiza > Ammospiza nelsoni. Next base: position 12,786,068 of record NC_080645.1, read on the forward strand.
CATCCAAGCCAAAAACATAAATACTCAGATACTCCAGTTCTTCCTGAAATGGGAACTCAGAAGAGAAAATGAAACCATTAATTATTTCCCATAAGAGCACTGGAATAATTAAAGCTTTCCTTAAATCACAAAGCAATAGTGGTAGTACTTTAAAATCATTGTAAAGTAACTATACAGATAGCAGAGTCCTTTCTGTTGATACCATTTCTTAAGATTTTTCATCTCTTTTTTTCCAGACTGTTCTCCAGGGGGTTATTTTGCTTCCCCTCCGTCTCGTTTTCATCACATTCCTTTTACTGCTAGCTTGGCTGTCTGCATCAATTGCAACTTTCTGTCAGCCTGGAAGAGGAGTTCTGCCACTGCAAGGATGGAGAAGGTGAAAAACTGACCAATATTTGTGAAAACTAAGCTTTTTTTTTCCTAATAACACAAAGCCAGGGTCAAAAGCTATTTTTTTCTTTCACTCCTCCTTTTGATTAAAGAGGATTCCTCAGTTTTACCCATTTATATGAAGCAAATTTTTAATAAGTGTATTTTACAAGAATAGTGGACCTTTTCAAATAAGTATATTTTCAGTTGTCTTGAGGCTAAAAAAATGTATAAAACATTTATAGACAATCTGTAAGCCAGGACTTATTTCAGTAATAATCCTTACAGGAATATTTGAAAAAATAAATTCATTAAGCAAGTATTTTGTAAGGTATCATAGGCTGAGCTCCTGTGTAGCCTTTGTCCTTTCTGCTAAGCTATGATTCTGTGACAAAATTAGCTTTGACAGCTCCTCAGCTGCATTGCCCTTGAAGTGGTATTTCACAGCTGCTTCTGTGGGTTCTGGGTTTTAGTCCCTCACTTCTGACCTCAAAATACTGAAGTTCCCTTCTAGCCACGATGCACTGCAGCTGCAGGAGGAGGAGGAGACACAGGAGGTGAATTCTAGACCAGAAGTTTAGGGGGAGTCCCATGAAAGGAATGTGTCCTCTCCAGTGGGAACATGTTCCAGTAAAGAAACATTGTTATTTAATCTTATTTAAAAGTGACAGTAAAAAAACAGTATCAGTTACATCACTTCTTTTGGAAAGGACACTAAATCTGCTAATTACCCCACTCAAAATAGTTTTATGGTACAATGCCACGAAATATGCCCTGAGAAATAGTGTACCTGGGAAGAGGCTGTACCCTGCCTTATCTTCCATCAGGAAAGGTGATTTCCCCTTGCCCACTTCCCTTCAGCCCTGCATTCTGGTGATGTCCCCTTCCCCACTTCCCTTCAGCCCTGCATTCTGGTGATGTCCCCTTGCCCACTTCCCTTCAGCCCTGCATTCTGGTGATGTCCCCTTCCCCACTTCCCTTCAGCCCTGCATTCTGCGGGTGAGTAGCATTGCTGCCCTGTGTGGGGCCCCATTGCTGGTTAGAACTGGGAAATCCGTTAGGGGCTTTTCTTTTGAAGTACAAAATAAAAGCTGACTGTAAGCTGGATGAGATTTTTGTGTTTCTGTTTCCAAGGAGGATGGTCCAGATCACCCTGTCCGGGGTGACTCGCATGGCGTACTTCGTGATGGGGTTCCAGGTTAAAGTCAAAGGCAAGGTGGCGAGTCTGTCAGAAGCACCAATCTTTGTTGTAGCTCCTCATTCAAGCTTTTATGATGGCATCGTTTGTGCCCTGACTGGAATGCCATCAATAGTGTCTAGAGCAGAGAATTTGTCAACTCCAGTATTTGGCTGTAAGTATTTATGAAAAAAACGTGAAAGTTACAAGTTAACAACTCGACATTGGGTCAAAAATTTTATCTCCTAAAGTGATTTAAGGGCAGACTTTTAAGCTCTGTCTTGCAAAGACACTGACAAATTGTTTTCCAGCAAAATTCCTATGACACATTATCTTTTTGAATGGGTAAGAATGCCTAGAAATTATTCTGTTTCTTTTCAGGTGTGAAATATGATGTCATTTTGAACTTCTTTTATACTGAAAGCATGTTTTGCAGCTGCTCAGACTGGAAACTTTCTCTTTCATTCTCCCAGTAGTAGCTCAAAAAATCTGTTTCACTGCTGTCTTTTAACAGTGTAGCCCACAAATCTGAGTGAAGGTTATTTCAAAACAGACTCAAACTACAGTAGTCTGGAAAATACCATATTGATAAGATTAAACTTGCAGGCAATGTTATGGATTTTTTTAATGGGAGCAAGACCAGGAAGGAATAAAAGACGAGTTACTCAAAAAGGAAATGCAGGGAATGGAAAAGATCAGATGAGTCATGCTTCTATTATTTTCTCCTCCTTCTGGCACAAAAAGAATCCCCATTTGCATTATTGCTAGAATCAGCTGTAGACTTTCTGCTGGCTATACAGTAACCCAAAACTAAACACAGCAGGCAATATAGCAAAGTGTTTTTGTAGAAAAGAAATGGATAGAGAATATATTGATTTTAGCTTAAAAGCAGAGGATTGGGACAGAGAAGATAATTCTTCGCCAGGTTTCTCATCACAAAGGTCCACATATTCTGATGTAGACTTCTGATTAAATGAGGGTTTTTATTTTTTTCTGTAATTTACATCAAAGCTATGCATGCTTTGTAACAGAAAAGGGAAGGCTAAAACTACATTTTGGGTGTAGTGTGCCTAAGTTAGGCCTGAGCGTGGCCCGTGAGCAGACCCAGTCAGGTCACTCTTTGGAATTGTGTGGAAATGCTTAGTGAAAAATAACAGCAATATTATTAGAATGTGTTTGGGTAAATTTTGCATGTTTATATCTACTGTAAAGCTCCTCAGCTGGGTATGTCTTCTGTGTCTTATTTCCCATTTTGCAGAAAGAGAATAACAATGCTCTTATCAATTTAGTCCGGAAGTTGTTTGTGTGGAGTCTGTCTCCTAGCATATAAATAACATGTTTTTGCTATAAGGAAGCCTTGAACCCATGTGTTTTCTAAGCACTAGTATAAGGCATTTCTTTAATCTGTTTCACAGCCATTTTGAGATCCCTCCAGCCTGTAGTAGTTTCTCGTCAGGACCATGATTCGCGGAAGAACACGGTGGCTGAGATAACCAGGCGGGCACAGTCGAGAGGCCAGTGGCCACAGGTAATAAACACACCACTAACTTCCCTTCTGTCCTGTGTTCTTGTTCCCTGTTCACTGTGCATCACAATGGCACAAATGACCAGCTGGATAGGATTCCTAAAGTGTACAGAAATGGGAGTCAGTCCTCGGGTATATGACTGGGTTAAGAAGGGTGTCCAGAATATGATATGGTGTCCAGAAGGAGTTTTGTTGTGACAAATGGATCATATAAATCCAACCAGTACCAATTGCTGTTGCAAATGCAAATGCTCTTGCCTTTCTCTTTTCCCTTTTCAAGTCATAACATGCTGCCTTCAGTGTGAATTGCATTGGTATGGATCAGTATTCTGAAGCTGGACCACAGAGCTGTGCTCACACCAGGTAGAGGATGAGCAGTTGATGAGATGGATAACCCAGACTGTCCAAGATTAGTACAAACAGTACTTTAGCCCAAAACTTCAGAGTAATGTGTAAGAGTAACTACGTGAAAGTTTCTCACATAGAGTATAGACAAGGTGGAAGAATTTTCCTTCACTTTTGTTCCACTGAGTAACTTTTGAGTAAAATTAAGAGGAAGTGAAGATAATAGACTTCAGTAGGAAGTATCTGTGACAGCTAGACCTGCTGTTTACTGCTCTACTTCTGAACAGTCTCTAGAAACAGAGACCATTTAAGTAGGGCAGACCAACACTTGCCATTTTTTTTTTGTAATGGCATTATTTACACATTTCATACATTTTTACTTCATAAGTACCTTTCTAAAGGCTTTTTTAACATTTAAGGTACTTTGACTCATAAATGTATTTTTCTAGTACAATTGCTCTAAATAATTTTAGAGCCTCCATTATTTTTGAAATTTTTCAGTTAAACACGCACATGACAATTTTTTTAATACTGGGCTTACAGTCTACCCTGCTGCTTATGATTTGCTAAACTGTTTTCGGTGAATGGCTTGGTAGACTTGATCTCTGCTGGAAGCAGCATGGGGAGGAAAGGGAAATGGGCTCCTGCATCAGTGCTGCACTTGGGATGAAACCTAGATATGTATTGTGGCATAAATAGATTATGAGTCAAGTAATCTGGGAATCTCCAAGACTAAGTCAGCAGTACAACTGAGGGTGTCACTGGGTGATTCCTAGTCCTGTGCCCTGGCCACACTTTCTGATTACAGGATGTGTCATGGAGGACTGGCTGGAACTTGCTGTGTGCAGCAGCCTCTGTCATACCCTTGAACAGTGTGTGTCCCTGGGTGTGACGTGCTGAGGCCTCTCTCAGGGCTGGCCTTGATCTGTTCATTCAGACTGAAGTGGGAGCACACCTGATCCGGACCATTTTGTGCTGGGGTGTTTTTAGAATGCTGCTTATGATCCTGTAGTTTTATGTGAAATACAAAGCTTGTGTTCCAGAGGGGGCCAGATTCAGTGTGCCACACTGCAGTTCCCAGTGCACTTCATGTACTGTCTCAGACACCGATCCTGAAACCTTCTGGGTGCTGGTGTGTCTGAGTCACTGGGGTTCAGAGCTGCTGTGGTGTGTAGTGCTGCCAGAGCTCTGCCTCACAGCAAATGCCTTCTCTGCCTTTTGCTCTGCTGCTCAAGCTGTGTTCTCATCACAGCTGGCATCTCACTGATAGCATCTTCACTGTGAATGCCCAAGCACCTCATGTACTTCCTTTCAGCCCAAACTCCTCTATTTATACACCCAGCAACTCAATAAGAAACTGCTGTCTTAAGAGGGACAATTTATTATTACCAACACTAAAAGGACAAGTGAAACACTTAAAGCATTTTGTACCATGTTTTTGAACTGATAAAGGCCTTTCCCCAGAACTCCTTTCTTGGAGAGCATTGGTTTCCAAGTCAAGATGGACCAGGTTAATAATACTGTGAGCATCCTTCATTAATATGTTTGTTTCCTTTGGAAACAGTAGTGATATTCTTGTAATACACTACAACAGAGCTTGCATAAGGTCAGCCTGTGTCTAACAGATGCTAAGGTATAATCCTTTTATGAAATATATATGTGTGTGTGTATATTTTTCTTTCCCTTTAAATCCAAGATGCTGATTTTCCCAGAAGGCACCTGCACAAACCGATCCTGCCTGATCACATTTAAACAAGGTGAGAGATTTTATCCCGTTGTTGTTGAAAAAAAAACATGTGATACTAATTTGATAGTTGTAGTAAGGACTGAACTTGTGAAGATATATCATCGACAACAGCACTGTTGTAATCCCTTACATTATTAAAGTTTCAGAGGTACTAAACCCACTCTTTTATAGTAGCCAGCTTACTTCTCTAGTTTGTGCTGTTGTGTAGGATTCAAAATGTCTGTGACATATATGAGTAGTTAGTTGGGGGATTTTTCTGGGTACAGTTTTCATCTAATATATTTACTGAGAAACTCAACTGTGATTGTTATGAGATGAATGTATGAATTTAGATGTTGTTCTTTTATCTCATCTAACAGGTGGGCTATCTTACATTCCTGTAAATTTTGCCATGCAAGACTTAACAGCCAAGTTACAAAATGTCATTGCATAGCACTTAGCAAGCCTGGACAACAAATCGTTTTTAACAGAGAAATATTTTTCATTGCACCACTGATCATTAGATTGTTGTGCTGCCCTTCAGTTAAGAAAGGAGAACAACATGACTTTAACTGTTTTACAGTGTCTTGGGTAGAAGTGTTAAAAACCATTACTCCCTGGGCAGATCCATATCACTTGTGATGATCAGACCACAGAGTGATTCAGGAAACGCTCAGAAGCCTTGTGAGCATCTCATCCTTTGAAATTAATGCCCATCAGTGGGGAAATAATGCACAGAAAATGAGTTTGAACAACCCAGGGATCTTAGGCAGCTTTCTCCTTGAGATAGAGCCAAACCCTTTTCTGTCCCGACATCTTGCTGGTTGTGCTGCTGATTTAAAAACAAATAAAAAACTAAAAACCCAAGCTACAATACACATAAAACCCAAATCAAACAGCAAACAAAAAACTGAAGTAGAACACTTCTCATTTTCCTTGTGTTTTAAAAAATGTCTTCTTCCAGGTACTGTTGTCTGAAGTAAATCTCTTAAAGTTCCCAATTGCTGTATTAAGCTTAGTTTAACAATTAATTCTGATTTGTGGCTGCAGGTGCCTTTATTCCACGAGTCCCTGTCCAACCAGTGTTACTCCGATATCCCAACAGGCTGGTGAGCAGAAACTCCTCTGTTACTAACTAATAATACAGAAGGCAAAAGTCTGACTTAAGTGGTACCTACAATAAATACTTTGCATTGTCACTGAAGAGTATATTGTGCTGAGCTTCAGCATTGCTAAAGCTAAGCTAAGCAGCCAGGCTTCCCAAGTGTCACCATGGTGTAGTTGCTATTCTGACTCTGAAAAATTACTGCAGGGCTTCTTAGCTAAAGGGGGGAGACAGGAAAGTGTTGTGGCGGAAGTTGGGAACTTCCTGCAGTGCCACAGAGCCTGTCCTTTGAAGTCTAAAATGGACAAACTTCCCTATTAGTCATCATTTTCTGGTTAACCTCAAGATAGCCTTACTGCAAAAGGACTTGTGATGTTTCTGAACAGAAGCAAAGCTGAGCCATGCAGTACATCCAACACCCCTCCTCAGGAGTGCAGCTTTGCAGATGTTCTTTTCAGGCAGCATTCCTTGTGCAGCTCCACTTCACTCTGCCTGTAAAGCTGGGACCTTTTCAACATTTTTTAAATTACCTGGTCATCCAACAAATCCAGGAAAGACCAAACTTTCACTTCCTAACGTTTTGTTAGGATTGAAAATATGGTTGTTATTGTTATTTGCAAAGACTCCTTTGTGTAATCCTTTTACAAATAAATGTCAAATATGAATCACCCAAGGGGATTGGTATCGCATTTCCCTGATAAGATTTAAGGATCTGCCAGTACACACTGTAAAAATAATGTATAAGAGGTAATAAACACAGAGAGAAGAGAAAAAAAAAAAATCAAAGAATGGTAAATTATGCAGAAATGTCGTTAACTAAATGAGACATGTTTATGAGAATGCCTCTCTAAAGGGACTGGTAAGGCCCACTGACAAAGTCTTACCCATTTTTCTTTTCCCTGCTTCTGTTGTTTAGATCAGAGTGAATGATTTACAATATCTAACTAACTATAAATGTTATTCCCAAATGTTTATAAAAGTCTGCCATGCTTATTTCCAAATTTTTAAGGCAAGGAATCCAATTTGCCTTAACACCTTTATTTATTTTCACTATAGGCCTATAAAAACATCATCCGCTTTTACTAAAATTGTGCCTGTTTTAAATTGTAACTTGCTTGCTTGCTAACTTTCATCTGGTTTTTTCATACATTTCTGTGTTTTATTTTTTCCTTAGGATACTGTGACCTGGACATGGCAGGGCTATTCATTGTAAGTTTCTTAATCCTGCTGAAAATTGCATACAGAAAGTTTTCCCCTGTTGCTAAACAGTCTGCCAAACAGATTTCACTAAGCCAAGACACATGTTCTTCTAGATCTGTTTTTATTAGGGGGAAATATCAGTAGTGCTGTCATGCAGTAGATTTCATATCTGAATGGCTAAGAAACGGTTAGCAAAGGAAAGTATTATTTCCAGTTCCACCACTCTTTTTTTTTAGTTTTCTCCTGTTTTGCAAATTAATTAGAACAAAGGAAAGAAAAGTATTAAAGAACCTTCACAACTGCACTGAAAATATGTCTAGAAAATACTTTTCACTTTACAAACATTCATTAAAATGTGCATTTTCAGACTCCATATACCACATTTTCATATGGAATATGTAGTGTATCTAGGTACAGTAGTCCTGATTTACTAACATTTGTAAGGCAGTTAATTGTGAAACACGTCTGGACTAGTGGAGCAGATCATAAGCACCTTTTAAGCTATCTTTATAAATATATATATGTATATACACACACTTTTTTATATATATATAATCCTGACATCTGCACACTTAAACAATGGACACGATGGACATGAAAATTTCTATTTCAGTTTCCCAAGATTTTTTCCTCTTTCTACCATTGCTGATATCAGCTTACTGAGACTAATGAACATTGCAATTTCAGTACATACTATGGATTTCCTCCATGGAGGGTTTTTGCTGAAATATTAAACTAGAACTGTGTCTTCAGTTATGCTAGATGGAGTAGGAGCAGGCAAAGAAAGAACTAAATCAGAGATATTCCCATGGGAGGGAAGAGGCTGCCCATTCACTCAGAGTAGAGAAATGCTCTGAGCCTGGTGGCTGGATGGTGAAGGCTCAGATCAAAATCTGTGAGCAGGTGAAAGGAACTGCTTAGCAAAATCATGAGGAGAGAAGGGATGGATGGAGAAGAATCCATAGATTCTTAGCAAAACTAACTGGAACCAGGAGAAGAATATTCCCTGCACAAACTTGTAGATCACAACATGCAAAAGTGCCTCACTCTTTGTAAAACTTCCTGGATATTGTGGCCAGGACGGGACAGTACCGGTCTCCTCAGAAACCTCCTGACACAGTTCCTGCTTTCACTTACTGCTTATCTCTTACTTCTGTGCCTTGGAGGAATACCTGATGTTATGTGTTTGAAAATCAAGCATTAAGAGTGGACTTGTGCAGAAGATAGACAGGATCCCATAGGTTCTCTTGCCTTTTCCCTTTTCTATTTTGCCCAAAACAAGAACAGAGAAACACTGCTTGAAAGTTTTCTATTAAAATATACCTGCTGTAAAGATCAAGTGTGCATTTCTGCTTAAAAATCACAGTGAAAAGAGCAAGTCAGAAGTAGAAGTGACTATGCTTATTCTCTTTAGCAGTTTCTCCCTTCCCCAAGTTTATCTGTTGATCCTAAAATTTCTGACGTTTTAAAAAAGCACTGATGGTCGTGACCCTGGTGGCACTTCATTAACACTTCTGTGTAAATGTTACTGTAATTTGAAAAGTGACTAGCAAATACTAACAAATCTAGTTCTGCATAATGAAGTTACTGGTCCTATTTTGCAGCTGAGAGAGTAAAAGATAAAGTAAAGCTTCTTCTCAGAATCAAAGCTCTTAAAATTTAAAATCCAGTGTCCATGGAGGACCTCCTTAAAGAGAGGGAGATGTTTTAGTGGCCAAAGAGCTGTGCAGAATTGTTAATGTGCTTGAGAGCAGACAATAAGTTGCCTGCCCTGTGAGCAAGCAGCAGCTGTATACAGAAGCCCTGTTAGAAAAAATGTGAAAAGTAACTTTTTGGGAAACTTCACTGCAAGGTACTTAAAAACCTTGCCTAATACTAACTTTGGGTTTTTGTGCTTTAAAATGTTTAATCTACTGACATGCAAATTCTTTTGTTTTAAATAAGTAAAATTTCTTTTTCTTCCTCTTTGCCTGCAGTAAAGAGCTGTGCTTAATGACAATGTGTCAGATCTTCACAAGAATAGAAGTTGAGGTAAGAATTGGAAATATTTTTGTATTAAGATTTAGCAACCAGGGAATTTCTGCTTTAATATAAATGCAGTCTTCACATTATTAGTTATTTTTAGTGAACAATAAACAAATGTCTCAGATACAAGAGCAAGCATCACAGTAAGGAATAGATTTGTTGTCCATATGTATGTATCATACTGATGAGTTTCTAAGACAGCTGCAGAAATTACTTTATTTTTAGAGCATTATAAAATCACTGTTAATTATCACCACATGAATTCTACAGATATTAAAACTAAGAATTAACATACATTCTTTCAAACATAACAGCTTCTTTTTCCCACCTCCCCGTTTCTCTGATCCCTTTTAAGTAACCTTCTCTTCCTCACCATTTCCCCAGACTGGACTCTCATAGATTTCTACAACTAAGAGTTCATTCAAGTACTTGTGCTGAGCCTCATGTAAGGAACCAGTTCCCTTGATCATTAAATCCACTGCACAGCACAGGGACAGGTGAATGACAACTGAAACAACATCCACACTTCCTCATGTGAGCACCCACACTCTAACTGCTCCCTGCCAAGGAGGCAGCTTTCAGAACACATTCCTTACCAGACCAGAAAGGATTGTCAGTGTGGCCTAAGCTGGTTTAGGAACCTGAGGAAGGGGAGAAAATGACACATTTTGCTGTTTATTTGCAAAACACAGAATTTGGCAAGAGTCCAAAGCTTTATGGATACAAGCAGTGTTATTACTGCTAACAATTGGCAATCTAGTCTGTGTTGTGGAGCAATGAAATTCATTTTAAGGGAGCATCTTGTTACTGTATAGTGCATGAATTAGACACATATTTGTAGAGGGTGTAATCAAGAGATAATTCACCTAATAATTTTGTTCAGTGTGATTTATATACATGGGAGCAAGGAACAATTAATGCAGCCCTTCCAAGAGAAGGAAGAGCATCATTTTCCCTACTTCAGAACAGAACTCAAACTTGTTTTTAAAAAAATAAATTTCATGTTCCAAAAGATGAAACTGAAACATGAAAAAATTTGCAGCTTTCACAGCAGCATGTGTCCCCAAAATGAAACTAATTTCTTAGTGTCAGTGCAAAAGCCTTTCAGTTTCTACAAAGAGGAGGGACACATTTTCCTGTGGAAGGAGGGACTTCAGCTACTCATTTTAGAAATGGACATTTTTGTTGCTGTCCCATCCTGTGTGTAAATAGCCTCCCCACTCCCACCAGTCTTGGAGTGCCTCTACTTGATGTGCAGGAGCAGTGATGGGCTCCAGGGCTGTGTGTCCATGTCCAGTCCTGCTCTAACACACTGGGATATTGCACAAGGAACTGAGCCTGGCAGGGAGTTTTAGGGCTGCAAAAAATACAGCAATTGGCAAATTCTGTAAGAATTTGAAGAATTCAGAGAAGAGAGACTAGGTCTCAGGCAGATCAGAAAAATATTTTTGCTGCTGAAAGAGGTGTGAAGAATTTTCTTACAGGACTGAATTTGGCTGGGAAGATGCACTTGCCACTCTCCAGCAGATAAGCAGCTGAGCTGTGAGATCATGCAGCCACTGCAGGAGGTCAAGAAACCAAATTCTTGATTCTCAACTGGCAAACAGGTTTTATGAATAATTGTAGGGGGGTTTTTTGGAGGGGATGAAGGTGGTGTTTAAGCTGCCAGGAATTTACCTCAGCCTCAAGTGAAGTCATGACCACTGTCAAAGCCGTGGCCGTGTTTGCGTAGATAAACCCAGAGTTATGACTTCATCCCACCCAGGGGTGTCAGAGATTCCTGCATGCTCTGTGCCTGTGCTTTCTCAGTTTAAGATTTATGTGACTTCTCAAGGGGAGTTGTAATAACCAGGGACCTATTCCAGGCTTTGAACAAAGCTGGCAACTACTTACAAAAGGAATGAAATCTCAAATATTCCCGTCAACAGCTGGACCTCTCCTTTCCTTACAGGGGAGACAACTTTTAATTATAAAATGAAAATTTTATGGTTATTTGACAGATAACCAATTCCATAAACTCACTGGTTTTAATCATAAAGAGAAAACATTCCTTAAAAAAAAAAAAACTTTGAATATCTCTTCAAGACAAACTGTTTATATGGGACAGTTAGCACTGCAATAATGCATCACCAGCACCTGCAGTATAACTAAAGCAACACACTGGTACATAATTAATAACTTTCTTCCAATGAACCATGAGCAACACTTTATTTTGGAATCTTTGTATTCTAGGAATTAAGGGCAGGGTGCAGAGCAGCAGAACTCAGATAAGTGATAACCATAGCTGGGAAAAGGCACAGTAAACAGCTGTGAGCAAACACCGTAGGCTGAAGTAGGAAGAGCTCCCCCACACACAGCCCTTTGCAAACAGGTGCTGGTTCATGCCACAATAGATAATAGTTCATCTAGAGGCTATTTTGGTAAAAAGGTACTTCCAAGTTCTTACATAATAATACTGAATCCTCAATAGTAAACTTGTTTCCATTTAGATAGCTGGGGTGTTTCCTAGATGTGGTCGGAGAGGGCTTGTTGGGTTTTTTACTTTCTGCTTGGAGTTCCAGTTAGTGTGCTACTTACAAGTCAGAACTATGATTCTTTAATGTTTTTGTCAAGGGGGAAAACTTATCAGTCACATGCTGACAGATACAAGGTATGAGATGGGACTGCAGTTTGTATTTAAAAACATTAAAACTCTCACACACGCTAGTCTAATATATATCACTTAAAAAGGATCTCTGAAAAGAAGTGTTCAGTATTTCAAGCTCACATTCTTACCAGTTCAGCATTTAATCTTCTCAGTATGTATTTATTATACTTTCCTTCTTTGGAGAGTTGATTGTACATCTTAAGCTTCTACCAATCCTTGAGGGTTTTGCAGTAAATTTCATTTGTGTGGGGAGGGCAGAAGAGCCTGAGCAGTTTCTGAGGCGGCTGAGACCTCTAGTGCTCAGTCCTTTCATTGCATGGCTGATGTTCTGTTCTCCCGCACTCAAAACAAAAGTAAGAAATTGCTCATGTTCCTAATGAAGTGTTAACTACTGAATTGATTGGATAACTCATCCCTTTCAGTTTCTGCCTGTTCATGTTCCTACTGAAGAAGAAAAGAGTGATCCAATTCTTTTTGCCAACAGAGTCCGACAAACCATGGCAAAGTAAGTAACTGATCATCAGTAAAACCTCTGAGAACTGTTCTTTTATATCCAGCAGTTCTATATACAGCCTAATCATAATGTACAATTTAATCAAGTTTTGGGTATTATCCATAGGAATTGCTGTAGATTTTCACTAAGAGGTGTCAAAATCCTATGCTAAATTACCCCAATTGTTTTTACATGGAACACAAAAAAGATATACATTGGAACATAGTACGTTCAATTCATAGAAAACTGGAATAAAATGATCTCTCCTTGCTTGGAAAGGACAAGTGGGTGGTGGTTTGTTCTCCAGCATTACTGGGCTGCATTTACAAGACTGTAAATCTTAAAAGCTCATGGTGCTGCTATAATGTAGTTTCACGGTGTGGTTTCACAGGTTCATGAAATGGTGTGTATTACTTTGTCCTACTTGCAGCAGTGCAAGAATGAATTAACATTTGCTTTGCATATCAGAGAAGGGAAACTGCCTACAATAAGTTTCATATATAAGAAATTAATTAACCTTCATATATAAGAAATTAATTTTGCTTTTCCTTGATTTTATTTCAGTGCTTTGAATTTGCCAGTCACTGATCACACTTTTGAGGATTGCAGACTGATGATTTCAGCAGGACAGTTGACTTTACCCATGGAAGCTGGGCTGGTGGAGTTCACCAAAATTAGCAAGAAACTCAAGTAAGGGAAGTTTTACTGCTTGGTAACATAAATACTAAAGTGCTGCAGGTGTTGATGGATATCTACCAAAGGTTAAATAACCAGACTATGGACTTGGCCATGTGTAACATACTGTATTTAAGAATACAACTTACATAAATTACAAGGAAATCAGAGATGAGGAAAATCCCAGTAAGGACTAATCCCGAGCAATTTTTGTTGCCAGAGAAAAGATTGTTTTCACCAAAGGGTGAGAAAAGCAGAGCATTACCTATTTGAAGAATGTAATGGTAATCTTGGTGGAAATTTAAATTGCTTTAGTGGTGAGGCACTGACAGCTTGTGGCAGGAAGTAAAAAGCTTTCTTTCCAGCCTGAAACTTCAGCTTACTGTTCTTAGTTTTACTGTGCAGCCATGTGTCACTAGTGATGTTAGTTTTTTCTGTCTGGATACAGTGGAATTTGAGGACTGAGCCATGTAACCATACTCCATCAAATAACCTGGCATGGCTGTGGTGAAATCTGAATGTGTCCAATAAATCTTGACTTATTATTAAGTGCTATGTATCCATTTATAGAATTCTATCTGGAATACTTACATGGCAATCCCAGTTATTCTTACTGAGGTGCAGTGGTATTTTTTGCAGAGATCTGACAGTTCTGAGGCTCTAGCAATACTGGTTTTTGGGTAGAGAGCTTGCTAATAGAGCTGAGACCTGCTCCCTCTGTCAAGGAAATACTTACCCTAGAGCATGATGCAGAAAAATACTGTTACACCTGAATTTATGGTAATGAAAAGCTCTCTGCTGGAGCAGCCTAGTAATTGGACAGACAATTCTAGGTTTGGGAAGTTATTCTGTGGAAGTCTGATATACCCAAGCATAGAACTGCCTGCTTTTAGTATTAATAACCAGAGGGGAGCAGTCCTTAATTACTGCTTTAAAGTCAAATATCTGGTCTGAAGTACAGCATTAGAAAAGCTGTACACACATGCCCTGTTGGGCAGTTTTTCACTTTTGAACACTGTAATAACTCCTACTGAAATTCCATCTGTCCGAGAACTGCTGTATAGAAATATCTCCTCTCTCTCATGTTTGCATAGCCTAAAATGGAATCATGTCAGAGAGCAGCTGGATACTTTTGCTGCTATTGCAAGTGCTTCCAAAGGGGGAAGAATTGGAATTGAGGAGTTTGCTGAGTACTTGAAGCTGCCTATTTCAGATGTCCTCAAAGAGCTGTTTCTACTTTTTGATAGGGTGAGTAATTGGTTAACTGACTTGTTGACAATATTTTGTTAGACATCACATACCAAAACTATATTTATTATAATGCATTATGTCCAGCTTAGTAAATGCTTCTTGGTTAACAGTTTCTGTAAGCAAGGTAGGTGACTCCTACAGTTTTTTTTCATAAGTTTCAGTGGAGAAAATATTCATTAGTTTCTGCCTTGTGAGATGGCAGCCATCCCTCAGACCAAGCTGCTGCACCAGTATCAGACAATAATCTTCATGCTGGTAACAGCTGAATATTTTCTTTGGCCAACTGCAGATTTTGATTTTATGTACATTTTGATAGCTTGGTTAGCTGTTGTAATTAATTAGATAATTTAAGGCAGAGTGAAGCTAACTGGAGTTTTCACTGGAGCACTGCAGTGTTCCTGCTGTGCTTGTGAATGGTGCTGTTAGACTGTACAGGGACCCCTCTTGCTTCTCTCATCAGTAAAGTGGGCTATGTGTTAACATGATCATTTAGGCTTTACCCCTAGTCAGTGCTAATCTCTCCAGTTTTCTTCTTCTCTCTGAGGATGACAGAAATGGCTGCATTTCTCTCTATACCAGAAGCATCAGTGACTAGAGCAGAGATAGAATTAATCTTACTTCTAGGCCTCCACTTGTGCTGCAGTGCACACAGCCTGTTGTCCTGCAGGTGCCTGTGGACTGGAGGTTTTCTGTTACCATAAGAGCTTTCCCAGCTCACCATCACTCTTCCTGATCAGTTGGCCTTAGCAGTACACCTGTCCTTGGGAGGCCATGGTATATGCTGATTAAAACTGTTTCAGGATTTTTGACATAAAAAGTTTTTACAAGCTCTAAAATAGGAAAGAGTCAAACATATTTCCTGAACTTCTGAAGTCCTTGAAGCTCTAGCAGAGCTAGGTACTCATCCTTTTGTCGTTTCTGCCTCCCTATCTTGGACCATTGGCTCCTGAGCTATGTAGTCTAAGTCCTGATGCACAGTATCTATATCAGAAATGTGCAGTGGCAACCAGAGTAATTAAGGGCAATCATACTCCTTCCACTTTCTTTATATGGTGCAACATCAATGACTAGAACTAGTAGAGTAATGCTCAATTCACTAAAATTTTGAGGGACTAAAAGATTGTGGAAACAAAGAAGTGCAAGGCTGCATTCGCCTTTAAGGAGATCAGCACAACTGAGGAACAGTCATGCTCATCTAACAGGGCTGGTTTCAAATTGCTTCAGGTATGAGCATAAGCATTCTGAGACATCTGCTTTGTGGGTTTCAACCTCATTATGTTTCTCTCTAAAATGGTTCCTTCCTCAAATCACATAAACATAACAATGCAAAGAAGAAAAGAAATAGGGGCGTATCTACACCTGACAGAAACCAGTGAGACGTAACTGGGAGCCAGAAACATGCACAGACATGGTGAGGTCTAAGCATGCAGATAAGCTGTGTTTTACCCACGCCCAAGTCAGACACAAAACAGCTTCAGAGAGCTACAGAACACTGGATCTCTGAGTAAGTCACTTCAGAAAATCTTCACAATGTTCCTTGCTAAAGCTTTGCTGAGTGGAGGAAGTGGTAAGAGTCGTGGAGGAAACCTTGTACGTGGCCTTGGAGGGCTCCTGACAGGAGGTGGAGGTGCAGGGAATATTGGAGGACTTGTTGGAGGTCTCGTCAACCTTATAAGTGAAGCGGCAGCTCAGTATAACCCAGAGCCACCTCCACCTCCTCGCAATCATTTTACAAATGTGGAAGCTCAGGAGAGTGATGAGATCAGACAATTTCGTCGCCTGTTTGCCCAGCTGGCTGGAGATGATATGGAAGTGTGTGCCACCGAGCTAAGGGACATCCTGAACAAAGTCCTCTCCAGACACCAAGACCTGAAGGCGGATGGCTTCAGCTTGGACACCTGCCGCAGCATGGTCGCCGTCATGGACAGCGACACGAGCGGCAAGCTGGGCTTTGAGGAGTTCAAGTACCTGTGGAACAACGTCAAGAAGTGGCAAGGAGTGTACAAGCAGTACGACACTGATCAGTCAGGCACCGTGGGGAGAGCCCAGCTGCCCAGCGCCTTGAGGGCTGCAGGGTTCCAGCTGAACGAGCAGCTGTGCCGGGTGATCGTGCGCAGGTACGCCGCCGAGGACGGCAGCATGGACTTCAACAGCTTCATCAGCTGCCTGGTGCGCCTGGACAGCATGTTCAGGGCCTTCAAGTCCCTGGACCAGGATGGAAGTGGCCATGTCAGAGTGACCATTGAAGACTGGCTGCAGCTGACCATGTATTCGTGAAGGCAAAGAAGAGGCTTTGTGTGGAAGATCCACCTGGAGGGCTGCACTCCTCTGCTACACTGCTGTGGGCTTCGCCTTTAGTCTTTCTAGGGCAGATGTAGCAGTAGATGGCTTAGCTTCAAGTGTAGTGATTCCTCTAGTGCATGCACTAGTCTGCTTTTCTGAGGGGTTTCTGTAGGTTGTTTGGGCAGTTGCAAAAGTTAAGAAAATTCTAAACTCTAAGGTTAGGGAATATATTAGAAAGATCAAAGCTTATTTACTGTTTCATGTAAAGTGGCTTGTACACTAGTATAACTATTACATAAAAAAGCTCCCAAGTTTGGTGTTGATGTTGCTGTTCTGGTTTGTCAGCAGTCACTAAGCTGGAATAAATGCTGTTTGCCTGAAGGCAGTCACTGGTAGAGTCTTGTACAGTTATTTCTAATGAGGGGAACAACATTAGAGTTGCAATAACTGTAATGATCAGTGAACTTACATAACCATTCAATTTCCTTTCTACTTCTGCGTTTTCATGCTTGGCTGCTGAAGCAAAACCTCAGTTTTACTGTCAGTTATATCTGGTGGCCAGGACAAAATTGAAGACTTATATGAGGCTACTTCTGCAATGATCTCCTTCCTACAGTTCCATGAACTAGTCTTTTCTCTCTTTCCTTCAAACCTAAACATAGTTATAAAGCAAACAAAATACTACATTTATATTTAGAGAAACTTGAAATAATTATGCAGTCACATAGCAGAGAGAGAGCCAAAGTCAACCTTTGGCTGTCTGAGTGAAATTTCATCAGAGTGCAGCATCCCACTCAAGGCAGTTATGCAGTTCTGGCTAAGATGTCAACTGCTGAGTAAAAAAATAAAAGGAATAACATGAACTGTCAAAAGTGCATTTCTTTAAATTAAGAATTACATTGTTGATCAAAACAGCTCTTGCACAAGGCGATTTCTTGGCAGGGCTCTGCTGCTTTAAACGAAAATCGTCTTGGGTGTGTGCGAACTGGCTGGAATGTGAAAAGAGGAGTTAAATCAGCAGCCTGGCACTAGAGGCAGTGTCCAGATGTGAGAGAGAGCCTCTCTCAAATGCCCCTGCCCTTCCCCAGGGACACAGCAGTGACTCATTGAGAAATACCACACAATACCTGCAGGCCAATCTGCACATTAATGGGGTGCTGTGGTTTGGTTTGATTTGGTCTGTAAGTTTCCATAGGTTTGATTTCTAAATCTTGGCAATCTAAACACTTGGCAAATAGTGTTTTTCAAATTGTTGAGATATCCTCCCTGGTATACTTGCAGAAACCTTTTCACTTGAAACTAACTTACAATTTGTGCCCAGACTTTTTTCCTCCTGCGCTTTGTCTAATAGCAAACAGAAAAATATTCATACTATCCCAGAGAAAAGAGGCCAGTTCCTTCCTAATGGCATTCAGCCTCCTCCCAGTTCTTCAGTGGAAAAGCACTCAGTTATCCATTGTGCCACGAAGTGCCATTTGGGGTCTGAGTAGTAGAAAAGTGAGCAGGAGGTAAAGTGTGATACCCTCCTCTAAAGTATTGATGCAGTAGTACTTTATACTGCATCTGGCTTGCAGTCCCTGTGCAAATCTAAATGGAGAATGCTTATGACAGTGCAACTTTCTTGTTTTCCAAAGTCTAAGATTTACTATGTTATATAAAAAAACCAACAACAAAACCCCAGTTACCACAGCATGCTATAGGGAAAATAGCAGCAGAAAGCTGGCTTCCTTAGAGAAAACAGGAGTCCTGAAGGTTACATTATGTTTTGATTCCTTTGTGTAGCATAACTACAAATACCCAAATTCTGATGTTCTACTTTACCATGTAGAGAACTGGAGCTTAGTTCACGCATTTTTTCCTTAAAATATTCTTGGGTACGTACATAGGCTGCAAACACAGTTAGATATGCATAGAAAGACAATTGCAAGTGCTTTTTGCAATGATGTTACACAAGCACCTAAAGTTTTCCTGTATTTTCAGTTTAACTTCCATTTCTTTTCCCAGGCAGCAACCCCATCATTTCTCCTTAACCAGAATGCCAGAGCATTTGGAAGTTAGCCAGCATCCCAGAGTTTAGTAGAACTAGTCACAACATGATCTTGCAAGGATAGTAACTTTATTTCCTACTAAAATGGCTGGAGTTCTGTCTATCAGATTGCACTCAGTTTTGATTACTGAGTTTTCACATTCTAATGAAAGTAATATGACCTTTATTTTGTCTTTTTTCTTGTCATATTTCCATGTGCAGCCACAGCTGTGTTAACTTCTTTCAGAAGTTGTTTGTAATTAAATTATTTTAAAGTTTACTTCCCAATTCTTTTACTGTGATACATATTCTTAGCTTTGAAAATAAATTTTAAAAATATTCTAATCACATCAAACAATCCTTTGTTACAAATACAGTCTGCAAAACTATCAAAAAATAATATTCTGTGGAACGTTGAACAGTTATTATCTGTACTGTTGCTTAAGTTGTTTTAAGACTTTATGTTTGTAATGTTACACTTTAAATTTAGATCTGTTACCTCTGAGAACTACGGTGTGAAGAAAATACTGAAAGTCAAACTCTGCACCCAAAGAGAGATTTGTAAATAACACGTATGGGATAACATTGTCCTTTTCTAATGATTAAAAACTGTCAAAAGTTATAACCCTTAGACACCCATGAAAGTAACTTAAAAGTTCATATCTGTTTCATAGCACCCAAAATTTTCAAGCATTCTACAGCGCAGCCTTAGTATCTCCCCTGGCATATTGCACTGTTCAGCAGCAGAAAGCCAAGAGCAGAAAGGTTAAGGTTGGTATGCTCAAGTGGACATTAGAAGTTGGTAGGAGAGCCAGAAATAGAATCCTGGTCTGGCTCTTTGCTGCAAATTTACCCAGCTGACCACCCCTCACTCACTTGGCTGGAAAAGTTTTGTGTTGTTCTCATACATAGGGACTCCACTTCTTGAGAAAATGTTTTTCTTGTTGAAATGCAAAACATATTATCCACAAAGGGAACTCTGCTTTACACTTCAGTTTGCTTTTAAAACATTTTTGATGAATGCCCTTATTGTGAATATTCAAAACAATGTCTTCTTGTCTACTTGTCATCTCTGTTATGCTGTCATAACCTGCTCTGTGTCCCACCATGTAAGTTTTGCAGGTGGCCTTTGCCCAGACAGATGTTTCCCAAAACACTCAAGAAACTTCCAGTGTGGTGACAGAAACACCACTGACATAAGCATAGATTTCATCAGGCATCTGCCATTCTCCCTGTCTGCAAATGTAATGCAGCTTACACAGAATTAATCACAAATCCCATCAAAGCAAGCTTCAAATGTTTTGTTGATGTAACTTTGTAGTTAGCACATTGAAATGTCTGTTCAGATCAAAACTGGAATTATTATAGAGGCTGTTCCAATGAATTCCTTGCCTTTCTGGCTTAAAAGGTAGGACAGTGCATTGGCTTCCAAATAGCATATAGGGCAGTGCACAGGCTTCAGAGGAAAGCTTAAGATAAACCAGGGAGATGTGGTTGTCCTTTCACTGACATACATTTTATTGCTGAAGGTTCAAACTCAAAACAACAGCCTCACTCTCAGCCTGTTGATTCTGCATTGTCTTGCATTGGTCTCTGAACTTCAGCCAGTGCCAGTGCTGCATGCACTGCTACAGTTACCTCAAACATATGGATTCCAGTTATTCTTAGAGCCTTCCTGAAGGCCATGTACTAAAGACAAACTTTAAGTTGATTTAAATCTTTTTTGTTTGTGTTTTGTTCATAGAAAGAAATCTATACCCAGTTTATAGCTATTGAAAACGTGTATATTGCTACTCCAGCCTTAGTATTACAGAGTTAGTGAGCTCTTAGGTTTTTTTCCCCAGGAAAAACAAAACCCCTCAAGTATTGTAAACTGTCTTAGTGTATGTGTTGTGTTTGATTCACAGAGGAGCTTTTAAAGTGATTTGCAGTATTAACTCTAACTGCTGCCATGCATGTTTGGTTACAGAATGGAGATGGCACCATTGACTTCAGAGAGTATGTGATTGGTTTGTCTATCCTTTGTAACCCAGCCAACACAGAGGAGACTATTCGGATGGCATTTCAGGTAAGTTCAATTTAGTGTAAATCTACAAACCTGACAAATCAACACTGACTGTAAGTCTGTTAGCTTTCAAATCATAAGTTTATAGCTTCAATCTGTTATGCAAATGTGAGTAATTCTCTTAAACCAATTGACATTTAGAGTGTGAAAGGGAGGGGAAGAATTCCAGGCACCATAGAGCAGAGTTTCAAAAGCCATCTAAAGGCACTAATGAATATGTAACTTGGCAGGCTAACTCCAAAAATGATTCAGCAGCACTTGTAGTTTTTTTTTGCCTGGGGTTTTTTTCTGCTGTGATTCTTCAATGTCACAATAGATGGAGTAATATCCTCTTGTGGGTCAAGCTTCACTAGAGTCATTGTTCTTAACGAAGAGGAGGAATAAAAAAAATCAAGGGCTGTTCAGGACTGGCACATTGAAAACTGGGCTGCATCTAAGAGCTGCTGGCTTGTCCTCTGGTGTCCTGCTAGTACAGGCAGTAAAGGAGCAGTAGCTCCTTTCACATCTCAGGTACATGCAGACAATACATGACCGGGCATGCCCATGTTGTGAATCCTTGGCTTTTTTTTTAGTAGCTCTGACACAGATCCAGTTGTTTTACCCATTAATCTAGTCTTATGAACTGTATTGAACAACATATTGAGATACCACTCATGTTCATTGTAAGCTGGATGCTTCCTAGTACTGATACATACTTGGGAAGTACCAGAGATTTTTTGGCAATCCATTATATCCGCTGGCTTCTTTTCAGATAAGCACTAGAGCTTTTCAAAGGTGATTTGTTAATTTTTGGGGATGTTTTATCCATGAAAAAGCAAGCCTAACAGCTGTTGTTGCTGTTCCATTGTGTTGTTTCCTAGACTATACTGTTCAGCATGTTAACAGGTGTGCTGATTATAAAATCAGTAATTTGGTTTAGTTTCCAGTTTCAGCACAAAACAACTCCTTTAGCTGGTAAAAGCCTGCTTCAGTCTAAAATGGAACTGTGGGTTCCTTTTGCTACTTGTTTTCTGTGCCACTAAATGTCTTTTATTTCAGAATGGCAAAGTTTGCCTGTATTTGCCAAGTATTTAAGAATTACAGCCATCCATCCCTTGTATTTCTCCAAGGGTGATTCATAGCAGATGGTTACTGTCACTGCACTGGGCAGGATGGGATGATCAGTGTACATCAACTGCCTGCATTCCAGGAACCAAAATTCCTTGTTAATTACAATTAATTCCTTAGTGAGTGATCAGTCACATACACTAAAATTTAGGTATGTCAGAGCATGAACTATGATAGCAAGTTTAATCTGACAGCAGATGTGCTATAACCTAACAAAAATGGCGACTAAAACTGAAGATGTTCCAGTATAGACTGGCTGAATCCAGTAGACTCTTAGCATAGCTCATGGTGACCATAAACATACATCTTTGTTTATGTTTTATCAGTGAACCTGTGCTGTGAGGTTTGTTTGTTTGTTTAGGCAGAATGCTCTATTCCCAGCTATAGCGTGGGCATTGCTCTGCAAAGTGTCTGCTTAGTCTTATTCCAGACTCTTCAAATCCCAGGCATTGTTCACAGAGCTGCTGAGTGCTAGAAAGGCACAATAAGTGGCTAATGTGCACAGAGGGTTCATAGGCAAAGTGATGCCAAAGTATTTCTGCACATTTTGTCTTTTCCAGCTCTTTGACACAGATGAGGATGGCACTATAACAGAAGATGAGTTTGCTTCTATCATTCAGTCAGCACTGAGGCTGCCTGAGCTTGATGTTTCTGCGCTCTTTAAAGAAATAGATGCAGATGAAACTGGGAAGGTCTCCTATGGTAAGTTACATCCTTTTGTTAGAAAGAATTCTCTCATAGTCATATTGACAGGGGGTTTCCTTTTTTGATTCCCTCAAATTCCCTGATGGTTCTCATACCTTGTTTCTGGGAAGAACTGTTGAAGCACAGACTTAGATACTTTGTGTCATATTCCTGTGTTTTCTTAGAGGGAACTCACTTGAGATCAGCTTCAGTAAAAGAAGTAGGCATTGAAATTTTCTTTGATTCTATTGCTGCATAATATCTATGTTTTTTAATGTTTTTCAGAGGAGTTCAAGAACTTTGCACTCAAGCATCCAGAATATGCTTCATTGTTTACTACATACATAGATCTACAGAGACACCAGTTAGGTATGTTTGAGGAGCATAGAACTGAGCCACCAGCCCTGATCTCAGAAACAACACCACTTGCAAGAAATAAAGTCTGTCCAGAAGGCAGTGAAGATAGCTCAACTACCTCTGACAAAAAGGATGACTGAGAAGAGTTAAAAAATTCAGCTCTTGAATTCTACAGAATTTTTTTCCCCAGCTGTTCATAAGCACAACTGATGTAGAGATGGAAGTTACAACTTAAAAAAAGTTTGGCTTTTTTTTGTTTGTTTGTTTGTTTTCATATCAGAAGGAGTTATTCCTGTTTGATTGTAAGGGAAAACCACTGTTCAGTCCTTAATGTCAGTATCACAGTACTGGGAATGTTGTTCAGTGTCTTCCAAATTCACGCTTCCACAGAAGTAACAGGTGTGCTTAGAGGGGTACGAGGCTCCAGCACTGCAGTGACCTCTCAGAACGGAGACTGAGGAGTCCGCTTGTCTCAAAACAAGTGGTATTTTTGGTGCTGCTCAATTCCTCTACATCCCCAACATCACTTAAGGGAAAAAAATTATGCTGGACTGTTATAATTTGCAATATCACTTAGCTATTCTCAGGTTTCTGAAACACACAAATGAGTAACAGGAAGCTGAGAATTTAAGATTTTGTTTTTTGGCTGTCCTTAGACTGCCCTTAACTACTTAGGGACCAGAAAGCCTAAGCTTCTGAACAAGACATGCTCGTTCATTGATGGTAACAAAAACCACTTTAGGCCTAAAGGCTGGTGGCAGATGGAAATGGCTGCACTTCTAACAACAGAAAACAAATTGGAATTCCAAGATAGCAGCTTAACAGTCTAGAGGAAAATGCAGACAGTAAGACCTAAGAATTAATTGACTATTTCAAAATAAATACCATGTTGTTTACAGTAACAACTGTTCAGGATCACATTGGGAGGAGCATTTCAAACTTCAGCATATTTTTTTATTCTCGCAATTATCAACAGAGGAATGTGACCTTGTTCTGCAAAGCTCAAAAGGCAAATATGCTGTCCAACCATAGTTCTTGTACTTAGGATCTATCTAAAGCTGTCTCCTAAAAAACATATTTGCATTACTGTGCCATTACTCAGTGTTCTTGGGGCTTGGTTCAAAACCAAGCTCTTTCTAGTCAATTATTTGAATATATTTTGCCTCCGTCCTCTCTAGTGCACTGGAAATTGGGCCTTTACCTTTTTCCATCCTTTATCTGAATGCACTTTATGCAGTATTTAAAATATATAGCTATTTAGGCAAATACTTCTCAATAAAAACCTAGAAGGGATGAAATGAGAAGATATTTTCAAATTATAACTGAGATGAGCAAAGCCTAGACTGTCTAGTACCAATAATAACCAACTTTCAGCAGGTTTTCATATAGGAACTCTGCCTCTAAGTTATTGCTTGCAGTCTGGCCACAAGTTCATTGCCATGTTTTACTTTCTCTGTTTATAATTGTGCCTCTCCTGATGTTTCATGTGCTTAAAATAAATCTATATTTTTAAAAGATTTTACTTGAATATCTGAGTCTTTTTAGTACAGTAGGAAGAGTACTTTGTCTACCACAAGGGGCTGGGGGGAGTTTCCAGGAAATCATGCTTAAGACATCTTACCTTGGTAAACTCAGTGCAGCCTGAAATTGGCATTTTCAGTTCTTTGGATGGTGGCACCTTGCTTTATGGTAGGACTGGAAGAGCAGGACAGGACCAATACTCTTCCAAAGATTTACTTCTAGTGATTACCTTGACAAGAGGGATTATGATATAAAGGTGTGCAAATCCATGGAGAGAGAGAGAGCGCCATTTTTGATTGAAAATATGGTGTCACCATTTACATGTAAAATGAGTGACCTCAACCACAGCTGAGATATAACAATCATGGCTTTGAGTATTGTGAACATTAGGAGAGCATTTTCTCCCAGTTAGAGAAAGAGAAGCAGGAATACAGTTAACTGGAATTCATGTTAATTCTTAGCAAGGATGCTTTTACCTAGCATGTTAACCAATTTCTCAGCTTTTCAACCAGCACTAATCTCTTCAAAGATAACTTCTATTCCAACCAGTAAGGAAAAGATGTGTGGGCAAAGATGACAAAGGAAAGCACTTCAGGGTCTTGGGATGCAAAGGCTTCCCCTGCACACACTCCTGCTGAATCCAGCCACATTCAGCACCAGGAGCTGTGCTGTCCAATAGCACAGCAGGTTTGGAGCTTTTATAAAAATCTGCAAGTCACACAAGCCCTTTGCACTTACAGCTAAAAATATTATGTATATAAATCTACCTATCCCTGTAGTTAGAGGAAAGGCCACAAATGGGTTTGGTATGTAGCAGTGATTCAGCCATGCTCTGAAGAAAAATTAGCTAAATGCTAGAGATGCTAACTCAATATACACACATCTGCTGGGCGTGCAGGAAGGGAATACATTAATTTCTAGGCATCATCGTGCCTCAGGGAGCTTTTAAAAGGACCAAACTAAAAGCAGTCTGCAATAAACAGGCATTACATTAAGTGGTAGAGCAGGAACTAAACAGAAAGAGAAGGTTAAAAATACTAAACAGAAAATGGCTCTCAATCAGGCATTGAGGGATGACACCTTTCTGTCTCTGACTTCCTGAGGTGTAAATTCATAAGTCTACAGGCTGCTTTAGGATCATTGTGAGTCCTGCACTGCAGAAAGGATATTTGGCCCCATGGCACCATAGAAAACATAATTTATTGAGTGAGGATCTCTCTGTCTTGCTTTGACATGGATTTGATGATAAGTTCTTCACGTATACAAAAATAAGACACTGTAAAGTGTGCAGAAACTCCAGCAATCTTAACACCAGCAAGAATCAAACAAGGACAAGTCTATTACAAGAGGGAAACACAACTTATTCACAAGAATACAGGCTCATGGGATGCTGTGATTCATAACTATGTACATTGATAACTATGTACATTACAAATAAATTTCATTTACATTTTTAAATCTAGGCTCTTGTTTCTGAACACATGAAGGGCAATGGTGGGTCACATAGAAAAGTGAACCTTCTTTGTACACCCTGGAACAACAAAGACACAAATACTATATGTTTAAGGAGCTGAATTAATTGAGTGTCCACTGGCCACACCAGAGGTTGATTTCTGAGACAAAGATCTTTCAATCCAAGAAAATTAAAACTGTTTGTACTTCCTTTGCTACTTAGGCAGTGTTACTGCCTAAATAAGTGGAAACAGAGATGACACATCCAGGTTTCATGTCAGGTTATACCTCTATGAGATCTGGCACTAAATGCCAAAACGACATAATTCCTGGCTGGTTGTTGTCCATCAGAACTATGAGGAGTAGTAACACTTGGATGGAAAGCATCTGAAAATGGCTCTCCTCACAGTCAATAACTGGGCAGCACCAATCAGGCACCAAACCATCTGTGACTGCTGCTCCTGAACTTTTGTGCTCATCTGCATCAGAACAAGTGAGGTGCCAAATCACATTCCACAATATTCCTGTGTTACATCCACTTCCTCATCAGCTTGCTCCATGGGGATGCAGAGGAGGCAAAGTTCTGTAATTCCTAAGTGGTTTACAGGGGAAACTGCACAGCAGCTGTGTGCTCTGCCCATTCTTCCCTTCTCAAGACCCCAGCAGAACCAAGAGCCCCAGGAGCCCAGCCAAGGGCTGTGTTGTGTGACAGCTCTATTGACCATTCATGGAAGAGCTGCACAGGGTAAGGGCTGCTTGGCCATATCTGCCATCTCCTTTGCAATTCCATCTAAAACAAAGTATTCCCTGTGTATCACAAGTTTGAGAACCATTTGTCAAGACCTTTCTTCTCTGGTGGTCAGCCCAGCAGGGCCCTGTTCCTGGGTAATTCCTCAGGCACCATGCCAGTGCAAATAAATACACCATTCTGCCTGAGCAGGCTCCTCTTGCAGAGGTGCCAAGAGCTACTCAGAGCCTGTGGATGTGAAAAATCAGGGCCTGAATCTTAGAAACTAAATGTAAAAAACATCCCTACATATACAAACACACCCACACTGGACAGTGCTGTGAACTGTTTGACCACAGCCTTCAGCCAGGAATGCAGCCTGAGATTTCATGCTGAGAATTACACAATTTTCACTTTGGGAATGCCACAGGAGACATTCTAAGGAAAGGCTTGGGAGGTTGGTAGCTACACTCTGTGATTTGCTGGAAGGTTGGACTCTGGTCAGTGCCCTTTGGCTTACCTTTTCCCCTTCTGTTTCTTGAAACAGCCTACCTTTCTGTCCGCTTTCTCCCTCCACATTTCCACCTCAAACATAGCTACCACCATAAAAAGTTATATTACAAAATGATTAAAGTCAAATTTTAATATTAAAACATAGAAATTACCAAATCTGGTAGGATTCAGGGGCACATGCAGTATTCAGGTAGCTACTTTTACTGGTCTGCAGTAAGAGCAAACTTGTCAAAGGTTGCAAGGGATTTTAATGACATTGAATTAATTAATTTTAAATCTTTGCTCAATGAAATAACGTTTATTGGACTGACTAGCAGCAGGGAGACGTTTGTCAGCAGTGCTTAAGTTTGCAGACTCTCTGTTACTATACATAGCCAGAGAGGCAGAAAGTAAACATCTTATAGGATTAGCAGCTATGTTCATAGCTGAGATGAAATTTGAACATTTCATTAGTATAAGATTAATTCTGACATTTCATAAAGCCAAAATGCAAACAATAAAATGTGTCTGATATAAATACAGTATGCAGCACTCACTCAGATAAAGTTCAAGAAGCACAGCAGGTTTAGTGCCATGACAAAGGAAATACAGCAGGGTCATTTAAGGATCCAACTTCTGCTAAGCACTTCAGTGAATGCTTAATCCTGTAGATATCAGCCAGGTGCTTTGTGCTCAAATGCAGAAAACAATACTAATAATCAGAAAACAGGAAAACTTTCCATGGCTAGTTATTGTAAGGATGCTGAGAACTGCATCACCATCATCAAGGAACACAATACCACAACTGATTAAATTTTATTTATTATGCCATTCTCTTAGTTTCTGTAACAACTACATCTGGACTGGTGAGACTTCAGAGACACATGACAATGTTATAATAGAAAATATTTCATTACCTTGGCTGAGCACTACTTTTAAAGCCCCTTCTTGCTGCAACAGGTTGAAAGTAAATATATGCCTCTCCTCTATTCTCATTTCATTATTTTTCTTGGTTTTCATGCTATTACATGCTTTACCATGCTGATAATAAATCAATATTAAATTTTTTCATCTGTTAAATTTTATTACAATTTTATATTCTAGGAAATAGTCAGTTGAAAATTTTTGTTTCAAGACTGAAAATTATATGTTAAAAAGAGTTCCAGCAAGGCTCACCTCTAAAGCTGCAGCTGCCATGTGCATTGCTTTGCTCTATCCTGGGCACAGGTAAGAGCATTCACCTGAAGGAGTGAGCATTCCCTAGGTTAAACTTGCCTTTAAAGGCCTCCCCAAAGGAGCAGTGCACAGCCTTGCCCATCTAATCCACTGCTCAATAATTTCTGCTATTAGGAAAGTTTTTCTTCTGGTCTAGCCTGAATACTTTTGCAGCTGAAGAGTTGTGTTCACCTTGCTCAAGGAGAATTGATAAATTTCTATTTTTCTGCTGAGTAACTGTTTATAACAGCACATACCTATATCCAGATCTTATCATCATGCCTGTTTCACTCTTGCCTCTCCCATCCTTTCTTAAGTCAAAACATAAAATCTCTTTCTTTTTTTCTTCACAGGTTGCACTTTCTAAACTACTGATTATTTTCATTTAAGTTCTCCAGAGAGAGAAGCTCTCAGCTTCAGCTCCAGACCTACCATTCCTCAGTAGACAAGAAGACTTTCTGTAGTTTGTAGTCAATGTTCCTGTTCATACACACGCAGTGCAAAGCTTGGCTTTTTAAAAACAGCACAGCATTGCCCACTGTAGAGCTATCTCTGATTTAATGAACTGCTCCCCCCTTTCTCTCTTCCTACAGCTGCTCATTCCTGCCTACTGCAGTATCTTAGTTTTATCCTTATGGAATTTAAAAGACAGGTTTATCAATAACATTTTGATCAGCTCAAATTATTGTTAAAAAGAGCTTTCCTATTTTAAAAAGTCCCTTTATTTCCCTTTTGTTAAGGACATAATCTTCCTAAAACTTCACTAAGCATCTGACAGTGCACTGGAAGCAAAGCTTCTACAGATTAGAGAGACATGATGAAAGCTCAGAGGATATAATTGTTCAAAAGGAATAATTTCCTTTCCAAAGGTAAACATCAGCCTTGCAGACAAAGATAAGGCCAAGTGCACAATTAGATACACAAGTCTGTGTTGCTGCTCATATCTCCTGATATCAAAGATTGCAAGAAAATTCAAAGTGTTTTCTTAAAACGTAAAAAAGAAATGAACAGGAAAAAGTGTAGGAGACTAGAAGGAGTCATAGCAGAGCTGCAGCAGCTTTACAAAAGCTGTTTCCCTCAATGCAGGAAGTCTTTGAAACAGGAGATAACCAGCCATGAGCTACAGCAGCCATTCAAAGCAGAAATCATTTCAAATGTTTACATTTTGTCCACTGGCCTTTCAAATGAAAGCATGCCAAATTCCATAATGTTATTTAATCATCTTCTTAACAGCCCATATCTTGTAAGCAGAGAAGAATATTGTCAATATACACAGTGGGGATGGAAACAGTGTCATTGTCACCTGCATGGTTTAAGTTCAGGTTTGAACTATTATTAACTCAAAGCTGCACTAAACCTAAAACAACCTTTGAAATAAACACAGGCAGGAGCCATTCTTTCTACCTTTGGTATTACCAAACTTAAGGCAAAAGTCTATGCTTTATATAGTGCAAACTTCTCTTTTAGTAGGAAAGATACTTGAGGGACCAAAGAGAACCAGGCCTTTGGGCAACAAGTACTGGGAGACACCTTTGACAATACTCTTCATTATTATTCATTTTATTAAAATAGACTTTGCAGCTTAAGCAGAAGAAACAGCCATTGAAGTATTGTATAAAGCACATAACAGCTTCCACCTTTCCTGGCTATTTAACAGTTTATAAATAGACAAAGCAAAGAGAAAGCAACTATCCTGCCAAAAGTTGCAAAGGAGAGCAACTGGTATAGCAAACATAGAAACCCAAGAGTTCTGACTCGTTAATTACCTATGGGTACTCATGGTGTTCCAAACCCTGTAGTCCAATTTGACATTTTTGGTTTTAACACTCACACTATTTTTTTCAGAAGGTGAATTCAGCATCAGACAATGAAAAGCACAGATAAAACAGATTTGACAGTTATGGCATTATGATGCATTTAGACTCTTTTAGCATCTTTTAATCTATCAAAACACTTGTACCTCTCACCTACAGTTCTCTCTGACTTGCTTGCTGTCTCTAGGCATTTTTGTGATACCAAGCCTGATTCTTCCCACCATGACTCAGGGCACACCAAGGTGCAAGGGCAAGAGATCTCAGCTCTCTGTGCAGTCACAGGGGTACAGCAGCAAGCTCTGGCCCAGCAGCCAGGTCAGCGTCTGACCTTCTGGTGGAGCCTGTCTGTCTCCATTTACTCTTCTTCCAGCCTAATGTGAACAATTTCACAGCAGACACAAAACCCCTCCCCTCCATCTAATCTCTTCAGTATTTTCCCTAGTGGAGTCCATCTAGCTTACATCAAAGAGCTGCTCTCGTTAAGCCATTGTTTTATAAATCTGCTAATATTTTTACTATCCATAATACAGAAGACACTGCTGATAGAAATATGTCAACAGGAAGACAAACAGGCAGCATTTGACATGCTATTAGTCTAAGTCTGGGTGGATAAATAAATCATGGGTCACATATTCACAAGGGGGAAAGCACTGTTTATTTCCACTGGATTTATTACGCACACATCTCCCATACAGCCCGGTGACAAAACACACCCCACACAAAAGGATGTCACAATGTACCCAAGAAAGGACTGTTGATGCAACCAGGACAAAGTATTCTCTTCTTAGGAAGGGCTTCAGTCTCTTGGGAGTATATCACACTGGGCACATGAAATAAAGACAGCTGGAAGTGTCCTTCAGCTATATCACTGTATATGGCAGGGTCATTCATCAAGGCTGAATCATTCCTAAACACTGGATGTTTCCCTGGAAGTTATTTGTTCTATAAGTGCAATAACTATTAAGAGTATTTCACCCCTTTCTTTAGAATATTGCAAATTCCCAAACTATTGTTAGATGACAAATATTTGCTAATCCAGTCCGATTCTGAATCAGGCCTACCTAAAAGTGCATTCCACCATCTTCAATGAGAAAATACAAAACAATTTAATCATATTGTTAGCCATCTACCTACACTTCACCTCACCATGCTCTCCATAATAAATTATACTGATACTGCAAAACTGAACCCAATTTATTTTGGTGACACTTCCTAATTTAGAACAGCAGTAAAGAAACCACCTTGGCAATTGTTTCAGATGCAACCTTAGCTATAAAAAAAGCCAGGATTATAAGGTTAGCATCTCTTCTCTCTTAAAAAGAGCATTTTGCAATCAGGTCATCCAAAATCTAAGGAATAAAACACTTACAGATGTGGAGCCTTCAGTTAAAAGAACTTCATAGCTGTAGTCTTTACTGGTGTAATAGACCATCAAAAAAAAATATTTATTTTGGCTTAGAAGTTTGTCATTACACAAGTGCCTGTAACCCACCAGTGCCATCCAGTTTCAGACAGTGGAAAATAATTTTAAAAATTCAAGAGCTCTTTATTTTTTCAGAAGCAGCCACTGCAGAGGAAATGTCTCAGGTAAAAATTTACCTTGATCTCTAGGTAAATGCTGTATGGAAGCATTCAGAGACAGAAGATCATTTTGTTTAAAGGGCAAAGGTGCCCCTGTGCCTAATGTACCATGTTCCAAAAGCTACCTTCAGCTCAGAGGACCAAGTATCAATAAAATACATTTTCAGTCTGTTTCTTCAGAAAACACAGCCCAGGCAAGAAAGATGGTGTGATAGAAGAGAAGAAAATCCCTATTAAATCCATTTTAATTGTGAAAATAAGCTCTCTGGAGGACCACAGGACTGGTAAGAAAGCACAAAGAAGGTGAATTCAGCATGCTCCTCACTGCTTTCTTAGGGCAAACAAAGACTGAGGAGAAGCCAGACATCATCCTTGGTCCTGGTGGAAGAACAACTCTCATCCTGGTAATCAGAGAACCAGAAGCACAGCAGAGCAGCACAGCAGAGCAGCACAATACAGACCTGCTGGCTCACAGGAGTAAGGCAGGGAGTTTCCAGGCAGCCCTGCAGTGGGGACAGTGGAAGGGGTTTGCACCCAGTGCCACAAACCCTGAGCACTTTCTGTGCTGAGAGCCTCAGCTGTGCTCATCTCATTTGTGCGGCACAGTCCCACTCTGAGCTGGATTTTGCTGCTGACACTCAGGGCTGGCTCACAGGGCAGCTCTGGGTGTGTTGGCTCTTTTCCATCAATGGCAACTTCTCTTCAATCCTTTCCTTATTCAGGCCTGGGTGAGGGAGCACTGCCACCGTGCCGTGTTTTGCTTCTACCCTAACTAGTCAATGTTCATCACCACACTCATCTTTGGGCTCTCATTAATTGATAAACGGCTCAAAAGGGCTGCTGATCCCTGAATCCACTCATCAAAAGAGAACATCTCATGTAGAACTTTAATGGAACCCATCAGCCCTGGGTTACACCACAGCTCGAGCCTTACTCACCAGTCTTGTCACACAGCTGCAATCACACATTTGTTTCCCTACTCTTTGAATGAATAAAAATATTTTTAAAGATCCCACACCATCAAAAAAAAAAAAGAGGAAATACAAATCACTAACTTAAACCAAAGTCTTCCAGGAAATATTAATGCTCTTCCAGCAATATTAATGTTAAAAACATGGTAATTTTAGTTGCATAATTATTTCACTCAATGTCTGACCACCAGCAATCAGAGGCTTTCTCAGAAGCAGGTGAAATGAGATCTCCTCACTACAGGGAAAGGTATCCCTTGTTTATTTGTTTTAGATATCATTAGACAACCTTGAAACTCAACTGTATCCCTCTAGGGAAAAGTTAAAGGTGATTTTTTAATACATATTACAGTCGAATAGTCACCATTACATCAAATGTGTGGGTTTTTCCTACTAAACTCTAAATAAAATCATACATTAATTATGTTATCAGGATCCTTCCCTTACAGCAATTCAATAAAGATAACACAGAAAATTTTAACAAATTCAGCAAATTTCAAGGAAGATTCAAGGAATGGCTACTTCATTCCTGCAAAAGGAACCAATTAAAAAACCAGCACTAAAAGGAATTTTGAATGTATTGCTCTTGAATGAAACAATGTTTGAAGAAGGAAATGAATTTGTTTATGAGACACATTGTTGGCTTTGCTGAGTTTTACTACCACAGTTTTCCTCCAAGAGGAAATACATTATTAAACAAGAAAGAAGAAAGACCATCAATCCCTGTAAAGCAGCCTAGTGCTAATGTCAGCAGTGACATGGCAAGGTTCTACCAGAGTTTTATATGGCTTTCTTAATTATAAATCCTCCAGAGCTTCCAAAATCCAATTTACATCCAAATTTCTTCCAAAAGGTTGGGATTTTGCTGTGAGCTTATTACATGTTCTTATATGATTATTTTTTTTAACTTGAGTTCTTTAGGGTTTCGACTAGCCTTTATTTTGGGCATTTTGGGCAACAGGAGCCAAACCCCATCAAAATACAAATAATAATTTATTCAGCCTGAATAGAAACAGAAACCTGACCTTTTCATGTACATTTTTGGAAGCTGCAGGTACACATTATCAGGTAGATCTGCCAAGAAACAGAACCCAGAAAATAGGTACTACAAACTGTATACCAGAATCAGAAAATTACATTGTATGATAATGAACCAGCACAGTTAAGGAAGCATCAGTACTGTTTTAGTGGTTCCTAAAAGTAAAAAAACTGAATTAGTGTGCCATCAGAGCTGTGCTGTCAGACCACAGAAACACAGCACAAAGCTTCCAGCACTTCTCTGTTCCTGGCCTCAGACTTGTTCCAGTAAGGAGACAGTGCCCTGCTGCTGCCTCTGCAGCTCTGACCCATTTTCTCCTTCTCCCTGTAGGGTCTGCAACAAAGTTTTGCTGAGATCAACACAGAAGAGGGAAGAAAGAATGAGGATAAGAGAAAATAAGGAAAAGTATAAGATAAATAATGTGAGAGTCACTGGTGGTCAGTGTTAATTATTAATTGATTGAGAAAGAGAATATTGAAGTGCTGTCACTGCATTAAACCCAGTTTGTGCCTCCTTACAGACACAGATCAAGAGCTGCAGGGATGAAGCCAAAGGAAAGGGGAATGTTGAAGACAACTGCAGCAATTCTGCACCAAAATAAAGCAGACAACCTAGTCACTGACCTAGATGTTGTAAAAGATGGGTAGCTTTGCTTTCAGTAGCCCTCTCCTTGATGAAGTTATTGACCACACCAACTTCCTTTGGTTCTATCTTATTTTTTCTCTTCTAGTCTTGCTAAATCAGAATATACTGACATAATAACTATGCAAACAGAATTCCTTCAATGTAGAGTTTTCCTTCCAATTGTGACCTAGGGTCTCCTAGAGCACAGCCCTGATGAAGGAAAAAAAAGATGTAGGAAGAAGCTTCCCACTCTCAAACAACTCATCCTCCCAGCCTCAAACTCCACCACGATTTCCTCCCTACTTGTTAAGTTATTGGAAGGGCTCCTGTGCTAACTGGAGCTCAGAGTCCAGAATACACTCACCAATTCCTTCTTCCAGCCTAAATAAACAGCCTAAATAGTTCCTTCTTCCAGACTAAAACTTCTTCCAGCTCTTAGCTGCCAGCACACAGTCCTAACCAAGCAGTACCTACCCCTATCTTCTTTTTTTCTTTTTTTTCTACTCTGATAAAGAAAAACAAGACAAGAAAACAGGAGAAGCCACATTTCTCAACTTCCTCTGAAAGTTTTGGGTCTGGCTCCACTCATTTGCATCAGACTGCCTCAGCTCAGAGCCCTTCCTTCTGCAGTGTGTGTGGAAGCTCAAGGCTGATCCTTGCCCAAACTAATATTAAACAACAGCCTGCCATTAATCTAAAAGCTTCCTTGAAGAATTAGTGAGTGAGGATGTACAGCTTACTGTTCTGTGATAATTTTGGTCCTTGATCACAAGGAATTATGCACTTGGACACCAAGAGATTGCAGCATGAAATCTTCAGAAAGTGAGAGATATTTTTCTTTGTTGAGGATACATCTGAATATTCCATTTTTCCTTCAGAATATGTCTCACAAAGAATATCGCATGGTGATTAATCTTCTGGTATCACTATTTCAGCACATAAACAAAAACTTAAGGTTTAGCTGGCCAAAGCAACATCATATTTTTAATTACATAATTTTATGTTTAGACATTTCTATGGTTATGTTTGCTGAGATGCAAGAAAATTACTTTGATTAAGAGCAGCTTGAAAACTAAGTAATCACAGCAAGGAATGATGACTTCATGCTTACCTGCTGGTTACCTCTCAGCTCATTTGTTTGAAAGGAAGTAAGAAACAACTAATTCTTCTAATGTATGTCTAGCTTCAGAATTTTCATTCCCCTTTCTTTTTCATCAAAGATTCCTCCCTGCAGAGGACAAGACACAACCAGACCAATTTCTTACTAGCTTCAGCAGATCTGCATGGAATTAATGGGTCACAAAAGTTTTAGTTCCTGGAAGTGGCAGAGACAGAAGATGTCTGGTGTGCAAGAGGGTGGCTGTCAGAGGAACGTCAGGCAGAGATACGTTACAATATCATCACTTCTTTTATTAATTTGT
This sequence comes from Ammospiza nelsoni, assembly GCF_027579445.1. Lineage (NCBI taxonomy): Eukaryota > Metazoa > Chordata > Aves > Passeriformes > Passerellidae > Ammospiza > Ammospiza nelsoni. Next base: position 12,821,982 of record NC_080645.1, read on the forward strand.
GCCACAGCAAAAGCTCAACTAAAACATTATCTTAACAACATTTCCTAAACTTTGATAGCTTGGCTTTGCACCCAGAACTGACCTGTAGCTATTCACAGGTCTCAAATATATGCTTTAAATCAACATATTTGCTGCACCATTAAGGAAGTTTGACCTTCCTCATTTTCAAAGCTGCTGTCTCTAATTTCTGCGGGAAACCACTGAGCTGTGGCCCTTTCGGAGCTCGGCACAGTCAGGCTGGAAGCAGGGCCCAGGCCCGGCCGCTGAGGGCGGCTCGGCCGCAGGAGCCGCTCGGGCCCCGCGGTCGCGCTGCCGCTGCCCGGCCCGGATTGCTCCGCTCCCGCCGGGCTGAGGGAGCTCATCCAGCAGATGGAGCTTCAGGGCAGCCCAAAGGCCGCTCGGTGTCCGCCGCTCCTGCCGCCGATCACCGAGCGCCGCTCCCACCTGCAGCCCCGCAGGAGCCGGGCGAGGCCTCCTGCCTCGGAGCCCAGCGCGATTTTCCCTTTGAGCTGCCCAGCAAAGCCGGTCTGGACAAAGCCGAGCCCTCCCCAGGGCTCCTGCTCTGGGGGACACGGGGAGCACACCCGGCTCAAGCTGCCCCTGCCCGGCTCCAGGAGCCTGCGAGCGCCCGGCCAATTTCATATATCCACACCCAAAGCACTGGCCATGCAAGTTTGAGCTCACTTTGCTAGAGGTGCACCTAAAGCAATCATTCAATTTTTTTTTTTAATGTATCTTTTCATTCTTTGTATAATAAGATAAGTTCCTAATGAAGCTATTTGTGCTTAGTCTGGAAATGGAGAAATGGAATTAGGATTTAAGTGAGTAACAACAGGGAGATCCTGCCTTTACTACCCTGCAGTATTTGCAGCTACATTACATACAAGTTTATTTGAAGTTGCTCGCACCTTGTAAAGTTTTCCTCTGACTTTACAAAAAACTTTTAACTACAAAAGTATGCTGTTCTTCATTTTACAGCTGCCGCCTCCTCCTCCAGTACCTCTGCTTTTGCCAATGTTCAGGCACTGGGTGTCTCCAGAAGGAATTCACGGTCTCCTACATTACTGGGCAACATTTTGGGCTTGCCCGCTTATTTGAACACACACACACACTGCACTCCAAAAACCTCATCTGCTCGGTGAAATGTGGTTTTTACAATGCAGCCTTCCCTTTGAATCCTTGAGCTGAGCAGCAGAGATACAGGTACATGTGAGAGCCCTGTGGGTTACCTGTGGTTTTCAGTGACAAATGGCTGTAGATGCACAAATTAACACAGAGGCAGCTAATTAAAAATGTCTGCTTCTCACATAGAAAATGCAACCCCTCCTTCACATCCCTCAACACTCCCCAGGGCTCTGCTGATTTGGAAATTCATAGCCACTGTACCTAGAGAAATCAGGTGTCCATAGTCCCTACCATATTTAGGACATAAAAGTTAACTTGTTTTACTTAGAGTTGCTTTTTTCAAAGTCCACCTTCCTTCAATTCAGCTTCTTGCTTCTAACCTTTCAGCTTATCAGCATTGATTTATTTAATATAAAGTAGTGAGGTTACCTTAGATCAATTGTACCTTTTTTTCTGTGCAATTTCCAATGCTTAATACATCTGTTACTGCTCAGCCGCAGGGACAACTTGTCCAGCTGGATCCTAAATTATTTCAATCCTTAATTCAATTGTATTTTTGCCACAGCCCAGCCAATGAGCATAATTCTTTTATGGCTAAGAAGCCTCTTTAGAAATAATCCAATAGCCCATATTAAAATATAGGTCATTGTGAAAACTGCCAAGTGTCTGACTTGTCATAACTTTGAGGATAGGCTCTGAGTCTCCTTTGGCATTGCTGATTCTTTCAGTGCTTGGAGGCTTAATTTTAAAACAATCAGCTCAACAAAAACAATTTACTTAGAACTGTCCAAACTACTCAATGTTAGTTGGAAAGCTAAATTGCTACTTGGTGCTACACTTGGATAAATGTTACAACTAAGGGCAACTGGAGGTTTCCAAGTACTAAATCAGTTCACAACTTGATGTGCCTGTTACTATAGAACTGCAAAGGTTTTGGACAGTAAAGGCAGGTAAAACCCTCTCAAACCTGTACATGAGGTGAAGACACCTGTAAGATGAATGTGTAAACTTTCATAAGGCAAAACATACAAAAGTTCTTAAGCTTTGGGGAGAAACTATTTTTTGCTCTTCAACTAATAGCCATTATGAGACTTGAATCCTTTCAAAAGTTTCTATTTTTAGAGATTCATTTTCTACTAAAAGAAATAAATAATTGGTCTTTTTCCGTGTTTTAGAGGAGACTACTTTTAATTAGCTACTGGATTTTTGTGTTTCTGTCTCAAAGACATGGACTCACGGTATCAGAAGCTTAAGGAAATGAGTTGCCTTAGGACCACTGACAGCCACAATGATCTTTCTCATAAGCTCACTGCCTCTAGGTAGATTAGGTGACTCTAACTTTTTTCTGTCCTTGTGGATGTCCAGCACCCAGCACAACAGATTTCTGATTTGGATACAGCCATAGTGTAAACCTTGGGCAAATGTAGTGTGAACCTCTGCTTGCACACATTCTCTTAGTGAAAAAGCAACTTTATTTAGCATAATTTGATTGTTTCTGAGTACTCTTAGAAAATGAGAATTCTCAAAAATTAGAAACAGGACTTAGATAAGTGAGGCTTTTATTTCCACATCTCCTTTTTAACATATTCTCACTGGCCACAGAGGGTTCTGCTTCTGTACCAAAAGGAAAAAATTTCATCCCAAATATTTGGCTCAGTAGAAAACACCAACCATTAATAATTTAAATGCTTTCACTCTTTGTTTGGACTTCACTTTTCAGTGAAATCAGCTGCTTTGCATTTGGAAAAAGAATTCATCCAATTGTGCCTTCAGATATAGGAGCATGATCCCTCAAACTGAATGAGGCTACATAAAGATTGGTTTTGAATGTTCAATGATCAGTGTAGTACACAATATACTTAAAATACAGTAGCCTGTATTAAGGTACTTATTGTTAGTTAAGCAAGATACCAAGCTCAATCTCAGTCTTTTTTTCAGCCTGCACAATTGGACATATTTTATTTGCTGTACAAGCAGTGATATCAGCAAGAGACTGGCAGCAAAAGAAAGGACAGGTCCTCCCAGCAAGAAAGAGCAGATTGCTTCTGGCTTTTTGTTTAGTCTTTTCAACAGGAGGAAAATAATACCCAGCACCTGGCCATCAGCAGTGCAGTTAAAAATCACCTTAGGATGATATGAAATTCAGCAAGTTTTTATGTCACTGGATATTTTGGGTCATCTCCCAGTCTAGCTTTGGACATCAAGCGAGGTGTCTTGTTCAGGGTCTGCAGATGACAGAAATGATGAAGTATCTTACAAAAACCTTGATTTAAGCAGATGCAAATAATGCTCTGACCACATGGAGCTCCCAAATTAAAACACTTTTCATGAATTCTACCCACAGGTGTATAAGCGCAGAAAACTCCTACATGCAAAACCAGCTTCCCAAAGGAAGACAGATTAATCTGATACCTTTTTCTCATAACTGCCTTTTATAAAAGCAAGGAAAATGAGGTAGATATTAATCTATCACGACTTTACAAAAGTAGCTGTTACAATGACATTTGTAATTGTTAGTTTGAGCAGAAGACATGGAGATAAATAGAATTGTTAAGACAGGAAAGGAACTGACTAAAGAGGATATAATACTATGTTGTGCTGTAAGGATAATTACAGGCTTGGAGTGAGATTACCCATCTTGAAAGATCTGTTAGTGGGAATGATTTTATTAAATATTTGCATTAATAATATGCACCCAAAAGTTTGTGTTTGCTAATGAAATTTGGAGATGATGAAGTTGGCAGGCAACATTTAATCAATGAAGAATGGGACTCACACAGGGAAAAAAAAGGAAACCTAGCATAACAGAGATGGGAGGGAAGCAAACACAATAAAATTATAAACCTGGTCTTTTAGAATTAGAGAAGTAACAGAGAAGAATGACTTGGGTGTTTATAGCCTATCTGTGGACAGACATTTGGTACAGATGTGAAAAAGGCAAGTGAGATCTCCTTCTCATTAGAATCTCGGCTGATAGTCCTGGGAATTATTACTATTTCACTAAAGCTTGGTAAGACTTCATCTAAAATCTAGGCCATTTTTGCTCAAAAAAGGTTTAGTCCAACCAGAAGAGAGAAAGATTACATGGATATATAACCTGGTGAACCCAGAGGAAGGATTACAGCAGAGCCAACTGTGCTGGTTCTCCTACTGTTCAAAGCAGAGATGAGGCCAGTGGGTGCTCTGGCTCCCTTTGGACCCTGCACCCTTGGGACCCTGCACCCTGATAAGGGAGGAGTGCACCCCAAGCCAAGATAAGGGAGGAGTGCACCTCGTGCACAGTCAGACTGAAACTGGGAGTGCCCCCAGTTCCACCCCACTTAGGTGCAGCCTTGCAAATCACCCTCATGAAGATATCTCTGAAGCAGAATGAGCCTGGTGCTAAAGCAGCACCAGGAGCTGGTGATCCAAAACAAGTAGCAAGAAGGAATATTCTGAAGCTGAAACTTAACCACTGTGTGAAATGTTCCAAAGGAGATTTAAATCTTTAAAAGATACTAAGGGCTAGTAAACTGGAAAGAGGTCAAAGGAAAGTGAAAAAATTATGCCTATTGAGAAGGGCAGTGGTGTCATTATGAGGGGTAAAAACTCCTGGACTCCAATGTCATCCTCTCCACACACACATATTCTATACATTAGAAAATTATAAAGATGCCATGGGACAGCTTGCTTGGGTGACACTGATGCTCTTGTCATCTGGTGCCAGGTCATCTGATCCCAAGAAAAAGGTGCTTTGAAGGTGTGTATTCATGACAATCTCAAGCAATTTGATAAGGAAGTTACAAAAGCTACTATTATGAGAAACAGGGAGAAGCCTTGTCTTCCCCTAGATCCTGTTCATTCTTGCATGAACAGAATACTAAATACTGTGAAGTGTTTCTGTAATATTTATTTTCAGTCTGAAGACAGTTTGTAACATGACAGACACTGTCAAAATGCAGGGTAGGACCAACCCAAACAAACCCTTCTCAGTGAAAGAGATGCGTTTCTTTAGCTCTAGGGGAGAGATAATATGACAGCAGCCTCCTAACAATAAAACACGGAAGTTTTAAATGCTAAATAAACATTGCATTTGGAATGGCATTGTGATTTTAGAGACACTGTGAAGTAAACCTGCCCAACCCTCTCTTAAAAGTCCAAGAAGCTGAGGCTGATATATCTCCTGTCATTAAAAGATGCCCAGTAAAGTCCATGGCATGGCATCCTTTACCTGCTAACCTAGAAAGATGGGCACCCCTGCCAATGCCATGTTCCTACCACTGTGAAATCCTTTTACCATTGATTTAGTCAGAAGGCTTTGTTCCCTGTTCCTGCAGCAACTGGCTATTCCTCAAGTTTCTTCTATTACAGAAAAACCAAACCTAACTTCATTCAACTTATGCACTTTGTTTGAAAAATGTTTAATTTTTTTAGTGCTGGTGAGCCTCAAGGCCAGAATGAGTTTCTGTGAATTTACCAGGACATTAAATTAATTACTTGATGCATATAGCCATTGCCCCTTTTACTTTCTCACTATATCTTGGATTATAATAAGAAACTGATGCCCCAAGTCTTCAAGTACAAACCAACTTTGTCATACAAATCAACTCATAAAAAAAAAACAATCCCAAACCCAAGTCTTCACTTCCCATTGCATTCACTGCTTTGACAGCTAGAACTCTTTCCATTTTCCCACTAAATCTATTGTGATTCCTTTGGTTTAAACAGTGGTGGGGTTTTTTCTGTGACATTTACCCCAATTTACTTACAAAACAATTATATCCTCTCTCAGTTACTGTTTTGCTTGGCTCATCAGCCAAGCTCTTGCACCAAGCGTATCAGACACTTCATGAGGCAAGACTCTCACAGATGCACCAACAGTAAACTGCAAGTTCCAGCATAATTGAACACTGATTGTTTGGTACCACCCTTCCCAGAAGATGTTCCTAGGTTCATAGGAAGGACTGTGGGCAGCTCCTGTAGTTCTGTAGGGTCAGTGGCACAGGGCTGTGCTGCCAGCACTGGGGAATTCAAACCGTGCTGCCAGCAAGCACAGTGAGCCTTCACACCACCAGCAAATGGAGCTCTGAAAGCACACACAGAATTGTTGTTCTTTGGGGTTTTTTTTCTTCCTAGACACTAATGTGTGAGTGACAGCCTCAGTTTACTGTTATAGCACACAGTATATTCTCCCATACATGGCAAGGAGTGACAGACAAGTATTTGAATAATTGATAACTAACCCAGCAATACCTGACCATTTTCTGGAGTAAATTACAACCTGTTTCCCAGCCAACAGTGGCATGTCACTAACACCCTGCCATCTTGCCTGGCCCCACTGAGGCTTCTAAATACAATATTCTCTTCTCTGACTTCAACTCTACCCACTGTCAGGCTACATTAGGCATAACAAGATCCAGACAGATTCAAGATTAAGCAACTTTTTCATAAAATCCAATTGAGGACTTTCTTACCTTGAGGGTGCAGCGGATATTACATTAACCAGATTGTGCACACTTTCCATGCAAGAACTAAAGGCATATATAGATATATAGGTGTATGTGTGTATATATAGAGAGATAGATATATGTGTGTGTGTGTATATATATATATATATAGGCAGAGTGACTTAATTCTCTTAGGAAATAAGCGGGGGCTTTCTACATTCCTCCCACCACAGACATCATGATCAAGCTCAGCTAATTGAGACCTTGTGGGGAAAAGGGTGCTCCTTAGCAAGGCCCTCTTTTTCCAGAAGCAATACAGGAGTGCCTCTGTCTAGTGTAGGAAGTCTGTGCAGATCACTAAGGCAGTAATAGTCACGTGGAGAGAGGGGAACCAGGTTTAAAAAGCTCCTTACTGGCTAGGATACATCTTCAGCTCCCAGAGAGGCTGCAGCCCCTGAGGGGTGGAACCAAGAAGGAGCAATCCCCCTTCAGCCACCTTCTCCCCATAGGTACCAGGGAATGGGACAGAGACACCCCCAGAGCTGTCTGGTGAGTTTGTCAGCAAGATGCCTTCAGGGCTGTGCAGCTGAGAGCAGAGGCTGCCTTATGTCTGAAACAGAGCGTGTCCTTTATTTGCTGTGGGAGAATGGGGGTGCAGACACAAACTCAGGTGAGCTGGGCCTGTCTGGGGGCAGTGCATGGCACAGGGTCTGTTTGGTGCATTTGGTGCATGGGGTGCAGTGACTGATGGGTGGTGCAGGGAGGAGGCAGCAGCGCAGCTGCGCACGAGCACGATCCCGTGGGCTGCGCTGCACAGGAAAGCAGCTCAGAGGGTACCATGGAATAGTCATGCAGAATTACAGCACGTGTGTCATGGAGTGTCAAAAAGCAAAGAAAAAGTCTTGTGTGGTGTATTGGAAAGAGATGAGGACAAAAAATCACAGAGTAACCCAAAGAGAATGTATGAGCTGCACGGTCTAAGCACCTAAGTGCTTTAGAGCAGGATAGCCACTGCTCACATACCTCACCCAAATGAAAGCTTTAGGATTCAGGTCAGACCTTGGATGTTGGAGCTTGAACCAAGTGTTTTTTGTGAAGGAATAAAATCTGTATGTTGTAGCTGTCCTGCTAGCATCTTTTTAGTCTGTGGCCTAAAGAGAGATGGGGAGGATGCCAATATGTGAACTTTAACTCTGAGGCAATATTCTTTTTCACATTCCAACTTTGCAGACAAATCTGGTGTTCTTTATGAACTCTGACTCTTTATGTATTACAATATATGCGATAGTGTTTTATCAGCCCTGGCAGAATAAATAAGTATGGTAGGCTGTTAACACCTTCAAGAATCCTCTGACTTGACCTGCTCTCACTGATGCCAGGCAGAAGGGAAGCTATTCAATACTGGGGAGAGAAAGCTGGTTTCTGTCTTTTATGGACAAATTTTATTCCCTTAACTGACAAGGAGTGTAGAGTTACTATTCACAGCTGTAACAAGAAAAGTCCCTGAAAACCTCTTTCTGCAGCTGTATTTAGCCAACTTCTGACACAAATCACTGTTCTGCCAGCTAATTCTTTGTCCATTTTACATGCAAAAGACTCGGGTTCCATCTGGAATAGCAGCAAATAGCTAATGTCCCACAAATGCCTCAACCTGAGAACTGAATTCTACCAGCCTCCTACTTGCCATGAAAGAAGCTGGGCATCCATCAACCCTGGCATAGGAGCATTAGCAGTGTCCAGCTTTGCCGTGCCGCCTGCACCCTGCCGGGTTCTGATGTCAAAAACCCAAAATTCTGTTGTTTAACTAAAGCCACACTAGCAGACAGGGGAGACCAGCCGAGAAAGAAGGGAAGTGGTCAATCCAAGCAGGCTCTACCTGTTGTCTGCTAAGGGCAAATTCAGCTGCCTGGACTAGGGATGCGCGTTTTGCCCGGCGGGAAGAAGCAGCTCCGAGCGCGCCGTAGTGTGTGGCAGGACGGAGGCGACCTGAGCGACTCGGCGGGGAACCAGGGGCGGTGCGGGGCTCGGAGCAGTGCGGGGCACCAGGGGCGGTGCGGGCTCGGAGCGGTGCGGAGCTCCGGGCAGCGAGGGGCTCGGGTCGGGGCCGGGCGGCGGCCCCAGGTGCGGGGCTCGGAGCAGTGCGGGGCTCCGGGCGGCGGCCCCAGGTGCGGGCTCTCCCGGCGGCAGGAGGCGCGGGCAGCCCCGCTCCCCGGGGGCGCCCCGGCGGGCGCGGGCGCCGCGGTCCCCCCTCTCCCGCCTCATTTGCATGGCTCTTATTACGGCCGTGCCTCGCTCCCGCCGCGCTGACAGCGCCGGGCTGAGCGCGGAGTCGCCTCCAGCGGGAAGCGCACTTCCGTTATCTGCGCGCCCCCTCCTCAGCTCGCTCTCTCTGGATGTTTAAGGCGAGGATGAACAAACAGGTCCAGCCCGAGCGCAAAGTGTCGGTGGTGGCCCCCTTGCCGGACCGCGCGGGGCCGCCGCCGCCGCCCAAGAAGGACGTGGAGCTGCTGCTGGTGAAGGAGCACAACGGGGTGCAGTACACCAGCAGCAGCCTCCTGCCCGCCGCCCCCGCGCCGCGCTACGGCACCCAGGACAGGGAGACCTGGGGCAAGAAGATCGACTTCCTCCTCTCCGTCATCGGCTTCGCCGTGGACCTGGCCAACGTCTGGCGATTTCCATACCTCTGCTACAAAAATGGAGGGGGTAAGAGAAGCGCTTGCGAGGTCTTTTTCCCCGGCCCCACAGCCCCGAGAGCGGCATCCCGCTCCTGCTGGCGGAGTTTGTGCGGGAAGCCGGAGCCGGGCTCACCCCGCGGTGCCGGGCGCGGTGCCCGGTGCCCGAGGCAGGAGAGCGGCACCGCCGCGCTCCCCGCTCCTCCCGGGCAGCGCGGACCCGCCGCAGCCCCCAGGGCACCGCGCTGCCCCTTCCCGGCAGCGATCGCTCGCACACTCCTCGAAGTTTAACTTAGTTTTTCAGTACAGGCGTATTTGCCTTCTGATGCCACTCCAGGCTGCCGAACACTTTTTTTCGTTCCCAAAAAATAGCACCCAGAGGAGGGGGGGAAAAAGGCCAAACCAAAAACGCCCAAGCAGAAAAACAGCATCTAGAAGAGCTAGCGCCAGACCACCGATAGGTTTCGGGGGGGCAGTTTTAATGTAGGATTGTGATTTCTGCCCTCGGTTCTGCAATGTGGGGGTTCTCCCCTCCTCCAAAGTAGGTAGGAGACTTGTTACAAACAAAACCTCACCTCCTGCACAGTTTGGCAATGACAGAAACAAAGAATTACACATATTAACTATAGTTGGCTCAGATTGTCTGGCGTATCTTCACTAAGACCTGAACTCCATCATCCTCTTTCATCTCCCTAAGTACACCGCGCTGTCAGTGATGACTCCAGGCTGTGATGGAGTAACACCATCTGCAAGCCGGGCAGGTGCCTGGGGTGCTCTTAAATCACACGCAGAAAGAACAGACCCTGCCTGGCAGATGGAGAACGGTGAGCCACAGAGACAGAACAGAGATAGAGAAAGCACATTCTGAAAGGTATTCATGTATGGATATAGTGATAGTGTGGTTGCCTGGTGATAAAGGCTAATAGGTCACACTTGTAGCATAAAATAATTGCTTCCTGTGAAAATAGGAATGCAGGATGAATGAGAAAATCCCTATCAAATAACATGGAATTATACCTGTCCTTTGAACTTAGTAGGATATGCGTGCTAATGAAACACTCAGTTGAGCTTGGTAGCTCCAAAACTTCTGAGAGGAGTCAGAAAATCTCTCTGCTCACCACCCAGACAGACTGAAGAAAGTAGTTAGTACTGAAAAATAACCTCCATCCTGATTTCGTTATGTCCAAAAATAGCCCAGCCATTCACACTGCAGCAGGACAGTGCTTCAGGAGCCCAGCAGGTCCTGCTGGGGCAGGTGCAGGTGGGGCAGCATCATTCATAGCACTCAGGACAGGTGCACCACTGCCACATCTCCACATCATCTGGCAGTTTTCAGGAAAAGACATTATTCTCCTATCCCACATTGCACAAGGTGACACCCAGAGTGCCTGAACTCTTTTCTATTGTAATTTGGGTCGCTTAATTGCCTAACCTGCTTCGTTCATAATTCACTGCCAGCTCAGGCACAGAAGGTAACAGTCTGCAACTCTTGTGTTTTGTTCAGCCTCCATGTATTATCTTATGTCAGTTCAGCTAGAAAAAACTGGGTCTTCATTAATATCTTCTGATTCAGATACTTCCAAATGGCAGTGAAGAGAAAGCCAACAGCTACAAGAGGCACATTTCAGTGAAAAGTTTGCAGTAATTCTTCCATATCATCAAAGGTAAAGAGGACCTTTGCTACCAAAGTCTATAGAATGGCCATTACAGGGCTATTACTGATACAGAGACCAAACACTCTGGTGTCTTAACATTTTTCCATCCATTGCCTCTTATGTTGGACATACATATCAGCTTTAGTCAGTAGAAACTCTTGTAAGAGTTTCAGGCTCTAGAAGAATTTCACTGAGTTTCAAGCCAACTCAGTTCCTTCTTTTTTTCAAACTGTGCTTGGGAGCTTGTTTGCTTTATGTGTAAATTTTCCTACAAGACCAAAAAGCATAAGGCAAACGGCAGAGCTGTGGGATATTGTTGGATTTTGTTGAGATCTTTCCAGTCATAAATCGTGGATATTCTTAAATATCAAATATCTCCTCCCTGCACGCCACTGCTATTGCATGAAGGAACATTTCCAGCACTAACTTAACTTTTGCTGCCTCAAAAGGATAACACAATGGGTTTCATATAATTGCTATGCATCCCCATGCAAAAGTTGGTATGTGGATATAGAAACAGGGAAGACTTAATTTCACTATCTTAGTAGTTTTTCCGGACTTCTGAGCAAATTAAAGGGATGAAATCAGAAGTTGTTTTTATACTTGACTAGACTTAACCTATAAAAAATTTTACAGGATGATCATACTAGGATTACAATTTGCCTTTTGATATTTATAAGGAGCTGTTAGGCAAAGAAGAAACCAACAGAACTGATTAAACTTGATTTGGATAGTATGCATAAAGTAAAGCAGTGGAAGGTAAAAGGTTTCCTTTCCTTTTCCTCCTGCAGTTTCTCTTTATTCTGAAAGCCTCAGCAATTGCTCAACCTCAGTGACTTAACTAGAGCTGGCTTTGGACAGTCAAACCTGTGGGTTATGAACATGTTATCAGCCTATTGATACAAAATACTCAGCGAAACAGAAGCACAAGCAGCTTACAATGCCCCAAGTCCTGGCTCAGCACAGCTTGTGCCACCTAACAAAAAGAAATTCTGCTATCCAACCAAAAGCTACACCACAAAGGTTCTTAGAATTTGAACAACAACATCAATGACATGGAACTGGTAGAAAATGGCATCTTCCTTTACATTAAAAAAAAAAAAAAAAGTTAGGAGGTTGGCATATGGACTATGCCCTAAATCTAACTATGATTAATTCAAGATGCCTGCAGACACACTAAGGGCCTTTGCATGTTTGTAAAAGTAGGTGGCTCTCAAGAAAGCATGGAAACTTACAAGAACTGAGAAGGAAAATATAAACACACACTGTATTCCCTCATTGAAAGTTGAATTTTACAAGGACATGGATGTATATACACCTCCTTCTTTTTACTAGCCAAGTCCTGGAGTTTCTTTCTTTGATAAACTCCAGGGAAATTTTCTAGGAAAAAAAAAACAGACATGGAGGCTTTTGGGTTTGATCTGGAAGTTCCACTTATACAAAACTCTGATAGTTTACTTTAGTAAGTTTTACTTACACAAGGCATACACCACCCAGTGGCAGATATACAGACATTTTGTTAGGTAACTTCAGAGACAGCACTGGTGGTGGTAACAAAAAGAAACATTTATATTTTAACAAGCTCCCAGTAACAAAAAGCTAGAGAGTAAGAAGCATCCAGCAGAATGAAGACACTGAATGAATAGCCAGAAACATCTGTGTTTTGGGAGTAGCCTGCTGAGAGACCCCACTGGGACTTCTGCACAAAGATAGATGGCAGAATGTAACCCTTCTGTAAACAACTGTAATTTTTGGAATCATTCTTTTGCTATTAAAAAGTCCCCAGTCTTTAGTAAGATCTAAAAATCTAGAGCATTTATTTTTCTATATCAGTTACCTACTTTCATAGGATTTGCCTGCCTTACAAGGGCAGACAGATCCAGTGAATGTATTGCAGTGAAATGTGCCACAGAAAGCTTACAGGACAGTTTAGTATGAACAGACTGGAGGAGTTCTTGGAAGCAGGATATGTCCACTGTGTGCTCTAAAGTATTTATCAGGTGATAGGGTAGACTCTGAACAGATGGGGAAAATCTGCAAGCTCCCACTAAGTAGATATGGCAACACTCCAAAAGGGGGAATTCTCAAACATCACCTTGTCAGTCCAGCTGAAAAAAAGACCACAACTTACATGGATTTGACTGCTGCTTGCAGCACAGAGGAAAAGCTCTGTTTGCAGCAGATGGAATACTTTTTGCGCAGTGCATTTGTCACAGTTGCAAAGCAGCAGGGCTTGTCACTGGAGAAATCATCAGCTATGGTCATTTGTACTGGCTAATCTTACAAGAGCTGTATCTTGTTATAACCTCCCTGTCGAAAGCACTTTTTAAAAAAAATTATTTTTAAGGCAAAGATTCTCTAGCTGTTTAACTCTCTCTGTAAGTGGTCAACATCAATGTAGTCCAAAGAATTCTTTATAACACAACCAACATTTGAATTGCTCCCCAGCTCTACAAGAGGCTATGGTGAATTAAAGAAGAAGACTATTAAAATTATACTCTCATCAAATTAGTGAAAGATTTACCCTGATATTTGGATTACATCTGAAATTTTACTGATGCCAAATGAAGTTGAGTAATGCCTACTATGATTAACTGATGTGCTCACAGTGGGGGAGGATGATGTTCGGTCTTAGTTAACCAGCTATTGTAGTTTTTGTGCAAGACCCTTTCAGTATGAACGTTCATTTTTGTTTCCTGTTCCCGCATAGTCATAGGCAGAATTAATATTTCCCACTGAAATTTGGGGAAAAGGAATTTACCAACATAAAGTACTTCTTTTGTGAGCCAAAGTATTTGCAAGGTCAGTCATGTTCAGACTACTCATTAGGAAGCATGTAATTGTCGGATTAGTCACTTGAGACTTACTGTATCATAAGAATCAGATTAAGTTTTTAATGAATTTAAGAATAGCGGCAGATAAATATTTTAACATTACTCTAGCCATCATAATGCACACTTTAAATCTCCCTTGCAGCATTATTTTAAAGTGGTTTTAGACCATGGTATTTCCGGAAGAAATTGTTTGCTTCAATAGTTTGCCAGCAATCAATACACTTCAGAAGTATCTTATGATTTATCCTAACGCCCCTGTCCTACTCATAGTTCCATCAGCTGTAATGCAGGACTGAGCAATCCACAGCACAGGCACCAAATACAGCAAAAACCACATCCAAAAATCCCTGAACAGGCCCCGCACAGAATCAGGAGGCCGGAGCTGTCACACATCGAGAAGGACACACAAAGATGGAGTTGTCACCTCCCACAAGCTGGGAGCCTGGCCACCACACACTGCACTGAGAGCAAACCCTGCTGCTGACAGCACCCCCTTGTCTTTCTACTGCACTCTGCCTCCTCAGGTTTGCAAAGTGTCTGCCACCAAATTTAGTCACTATTTTGGGGAAGAATATAACCTGGCACTTTGCAGTTTAAAGGTGGATGACCTTTGCCTTACAATATCAGAGTTTATACTTCAAAATAGCATTGATGATGATAATAATAAATCAACTTTGAAGTAATCTCACTGCAAAGCCTACGCCAAGAGTTTGACTCATCAGTCAATCAAAGCTCAGATGCAAATCTAGTGATTTTGGTTTCCTAAAAAAGGGGTTTTCAATTCCCATTAGCACATCAAACAACTGACCTCAAATAGGTTAAACTGTTATGCTGATCTCTTCACCATGAGCTCTGGGTTCTCAGCCATAGTGTGACATTAGGGACAATGCTCAGCTGTGTGGGGTGGCATTACCTCCTTTCCCAGATCCAGAGGCAGTGTCCAGCTCACAGATGCTCTCTTCCCTTTCCCACTCCATCTCTTCTCTTTCCCTTCCTTGATCAGCCACTAATCACCTGGTGCATGCAGGGCATGGATTCACCCAGGCTCTTCAGCACTGGAGCTCACATGCCAGCTGCTCCTCTGAAATTCCCTGTTCTGTTCTGTGTGTCTTGTTGGCTCCACAAAATAAATCTTCAGAACAGGAATTTCTGCATCATACACCTACTACACATGAAGTATTAAGAATAGCTGAGAGGGAAGGACTGAATCTCTCACCCAAATCGTTCATCAATTGTAAACGACTTGTTTCTGACTCTGAGGTATGATACAATGAAATAGTGTATAAATGGCACACTATATAGACCCTCAGCTAAATACCTGCCTGTGCAGAGATGGTATTTGTCCCTCAACAATTCTAGCAACTCCTAGCTTGACAAACTTACAAAGGTCTAGAGATACACTAGCGTAGAGAGGTTCTAGATGAGATCCATAATGTTTGGCTTGATGTTACACATTTGAGGACCATCCTGTGGCTGATGCAGGGCAAGTATTGAGAACTGATCTAAAGAGTGATCCAATCATTTACCAAAACTGATTTTCCAGCTTGGCTGCTGTAAAAGAGCTGGTGTGGACCAGCTGACAAAAGCAAAGATACATCTTTCCAAGTACAGTGGATGCACATTTTGATTACCACTTGGAGTACTTTATTCTAAACTAAGAGGCAGAAAAGACTTCAAGAAATAAACTTAGTTCTGTTTTTAAAAACTTAAAATCCCTGTTTAAGATCTTCCCATCCCCTGCCTCCCCCGCAAGCCCTCTTCATTCTTGCACACCCCTCTCAATTCTGCGAAGGACCAGAAGTACTGAAATATCCCTGGTAAACCATTTCTGTGTAAGTAAATTCTGCAAGTCACATTAGAGAGCCATCAAAACTGATATTAACTCCTACTGAAAAAAATACAAGACTTTCTTACAGTTTGACCTGGAGACCTGGGTTTGGATACTCATTCAAACTGAAATAGCAAGGACCTGAGCTTTGTGTGTCTGCTTTCTCACTCACATCATCTTAACCTCTGGCAGTAATGGAAAAGAGAAAGGCCAGCTTTGGAGTGTAGCAGCCAACAACCCTTCTTTATTGAAGAAACCAAAATATCTCTAAAGAGACTGAGACATGGTTTGGGAGCAGAATTTTCATTTTTAGGCAAAATACCACAAACCTGTCTGTCAGTTCAGTGAATATATGAATACAGCTCCCGCAGCCTAAATATGTTATTTCCAGACAGATACTTCTTCCCCATGCTGAGACCAATATGAAACAGAATACTAATACAACTACTTACACATAAGATCAGGAGGAACATTCATCTTTAGTGAGAGTTCAGATATGCTGTGAGGGGAATGATGGATTAAAATCAGGCAATAAATTACTGAACATCTTGCTCTGTGTTAAAATGGAAATGAACAGTTTAAAGAATTTTGGCAACTTCTGAAGAGCAATATCGAGTAGCTCATGTCTTCATTTTTGCTATGTCTGATGGTAAGCACGTCAGCAACCCCCAGTTGTAAAGCCTTTGTCCCAGTTTAACCAATTGATTAAATATTCAAGAACTTTAGTATGGTTCTCTGATATCAGTCTGCCCTGTAAACTCCATAGCACTTACACTGCAGTTATTACATGAAGTTTTTAGACATTGTTTTGCCTAACTGCTCGCAACATTATTACAAAATAGTAAACCACAACCAATTCTACACTTGGAGATACATTTATACTATATTATAATGTAGAAGTCAAGAGACAAATTTAAATGATGCATATTTGTAAAACAGTTCTGGATCTTTCACTACTACCTCACTCTTAGAACTTTCCATTTTCTTTGTACGTATACAATCATAGAATTCCATAGAATTTGGAAGGGAACTTAATGATTGTCCAACCCCCCCTGCAATCTTGCATCTGACTCTCTCAACTTTTTGATTTGAAATGTGACAACAAGAAAAAATTATTATTGTTGTTGTTCCTGTTGTCATAATCATTAAAGTTGAAATAAATTATATTAAGGACAAATCCACTGTCACAATCCATTTTCAATTAAGAGTATGTAAGTAATCCAGGAATATCACACTAGTTATAAACCTTGAGTTTTCCTTCCTCAAGGCTTTAGGAGACAAAGGATTCATGTTAGCAGCCCATTACCGCTGTCTGGAAAACCCATGATTGCCTCCTCCAACTACAACTCCTCAATCATCTGCTTTCCTTCTCCCCACCTTTGTATTAAGTCTTGAACCTTTGATGGAAAGGTTCCACCCTAATTGTGCAGATCTTACATACTGGTGCCAAGTCAGAATAGTTTCAAATGCAAGGCTTTACTGACATTCAAAACTTGGTTTCCTACAGATGGATATCGGAGTCCTTCAGGAAATCAGCACCAAAAGTGCCTAGATCCCTAGATTACTGTTGAGTAATTCCTGTTCTCATGGAAATCCCAGGTAACTGTAGTGTAATTCAGTATCTTAATTTCTGTATAGATTCAACATACTTAATTTTAGCCACAGAGCTTTTGAAACCATTAATCCATAAAGAAGGGAAAAGGAGGTGAGAGGCATGGAAGGAAAACAGTTGATTTCCTTGCCTTGTGACATATTCTTCAATAAAACCATAGGAAAGAACCTCTAAACTACTTATGAAAACTATCCTTTGTTTTATTTTCACTCCTCCTTTCCCCTATTCTCTATTCAAACAAGTTTTGCAATCTTTCCTGAAGCATGACAAAGGTGACAGCACAGAGCAGCACTTTGGGGACCAGGGTTTACCATTCAGAAGCAGAAACTGTCAGCAGGGAGGTCTGGCTGTGTAAGCCACATCCTTCTCTACACTCATTTTAGTCTAAAGCACACTACCAACTTTCCAGTGAGCAGAATTCTGTGATAACACATTACTAAGCAAAATCCAGGCAGGATTGGGCAGGCAGTTGTCTTTTGCCAGTCCATAAATGTTTTTTTTTATGACAAACATTCTGACTGCTGGTATGTAGTAAGACAAGCTACCCTTATTATACAGTAAGTCTTTTTATAGAAGATGGTAATTTTTCCAGTGCTCCTACTCCTTAAGACTTTATGAACACAACCCCTCACTTCCAAAAGCACAAGTGATTGCAGAAGCTGTGTTCTTAATGTAGGTATTCACTGATTGCTACAGTTTGGCTATTATAATTTTCTAAGAATATATGCTAGGTGTCCAAAACAGGATCCAACCCTCCCAGACGGGTGATGTTAGACCACACAGACATGAAGTCTTTCTTAGATTGTTATAAGCCACTTCCCTAGAACAAACCCAACATCAGAAGAGCAATACTGGTTTGATCCCACCCCACTGAAGTACACAAGAAATGTGGATTTCCACAGCAGAGGAATATTACTCCTTTGCAGCCTTTATTTCAGAGCTGGAGAAAGTTATTGCATGATTTGCAGGCCCTGGGTGTCCTGTCTTGCTGCAGCACTCCTGCTAGTCTGAGAAACAGCTTTTGTGGCATTGATGTAGGGGAAGGATTGTGGCTGGGCAATTGCACAGCATCCATCTTTACTGAAGCCTGCAGCACTGTGGGGATGAGCTGATTTCCTGGCCCAACAGCAGCATGGAAGAATGAACCCTCTGCAACTGCCTCACTGACCATCCAAAGCACTGTTTCCTTGGGCCCAGCGTATGTACTGAAAAAACATCTGAGTATTGTGCATCTTGGTTTTTGCCAGCTATTTTTAATTTATTCTGCACCTCCTGAGCTATGTGGGCATGTTTCTCTTCATTGATATTTTAGTTTCTATTTTTCTCTTCTGTAATGAAAGACCTCTTGCAATGTCTATCCTAAAGTATGCCAAAGGTGACAGCACATTACTGCCTTTAAGATCCATATCTCGAGGGAAAGCATAATACTGATTCCAGGCCTTATGATTCCAGTCAAATTCCAGTTAAATAAAAAAAGAGGAAGAGGCTGGACTTTTTCTGGTATAGGACTCTCTACAGAGTAACGGGAAGCGTTTTTCAGACCACAAGGTGGAGCAATAGATCCTCACAGGTCTTGGGAGATGCCCACCTGATAATTGATGTCACAACATTTATAGGAAAAAATAATCTCTTTCATGGTGGCTCATTCCTTTTAAACACAGAGCTGCCCAGTAATAACAAATATTAGCCGACTGTTCTTGGATTTCTCACTTTATTTTATTTATTAGGATATTATAGGAGTGGCAGCTTTTAGTGATGCCTAATTCACTGACCTCACTTGTCAGCATGGCCACAATGACAACAAGGACACAATCTGTTGACAACAAGAGGTTAGCCCTGAACACACCTTTTTTTAAAGAAAGTGCAACAATAAAATGGAGATACAGTCTCTTCTCCCCAAGGATTGATATAGGAGGAAACAATTTCTCAAATCCTAAATTTAGAAGGTGCTCCAAATACCCTCAAAAGATTCTCCTTTGGGGACAAAACCAAGCTCCACACAGACTTTCATGGATACATTCTACAACTGAAAAAATTCTTTTTTCTTCTTCAATGTTAATGTAACCCACATTTCAGGAGGTTTCAGCATCTTTCTGTCTTGGCAGAGGAATCTTAGTTTCTCAACACAGTAATTTCACAATTAAGTATATTGTACTTACTATGATATTAGAGAGAGTTCAAGGCCAAATGTTACCAAAACACTGAGTTGCAGCTCAGCAGCCACCCTCAGAAGTGGCTTGACTCTTCATCAGCATGCAGGGCTGTATCTGCCTACTGATGTGCAGTAACAGTGATGCTTGAAGAAAGCTCCCAAGATCCTGCCCTCTGACTGAAGGGAGACCAGAGCTGTACAAGGCAGCTCAGTTCTACAATTTACCACAAAACTAATGAATAGTTTGTGCTGTGCAGTGCTTTGTGTCCTTTCAGAAGAGAAATTCAGATGTGTAAATGAGATTATGAGACAGGTGTTGATGAGATCAAAGACAGTCCAGGACTTTGTTTTGGGGAAGAGTTTGATCATTTGCTTCTTTTCTACAGTTTGTTTCTCATGTATGTATGGCTGTACTGCCTCAGTTAAAATCAATAGGTTCTAAACCACATGGGAGGAATCCTGACCCAGCTGAAGTCAATGGGTGATTTTTTTCCATTGACGTCACCAGAGCCAGGATTTAAACCCAAATAACAGACATCTCTCTTAAGGGCTCCTAAGTAGACAGGATTTCCAGACTGAGAATTATGTGAGAAGAAAAACACAGTAAAGTAATAAAAAACTATCCTGACTAAACTGATACACAAAACTTCCACCAAGTAGTAACTGATATTCACTCAGTACAACAGCTCAGTACTTTACCTGAAAAGCAAGCTGTCAGGATTACATAGATGATGGTGATTATTACACAAAATAAATTCACCCTGTGAGAGTTAGACTATGACCTCAGCATTCTCCTATGCTGGGCTCAAGCAACAAAATAAGTTCTATTTTAAGAAGTGCCTTTTACTCTCACAGTTTCATAGGGACAAATGATTTAGGCGAGAATCTCTTTCTAGCTTTCAAGGCTGAAAAGAAAAGCTGGGGAAGCACAAAGTAAATTCAAAACTAAAAGCAAGCAGGCAAATAAAAGGATTGTAGCAGATGATCATACATTTTAAAGTATTCTGGGACCTACTCCATGGTTTTTGAACTTTTGAAATTGGTGGCTATAAGAATATAGTTACTCTCTGGCATAAATTACTGTCTTGACTTTACCCTAACAGAAATAGCCAGAAACCAGCTACCAGGGTCTTCCTAAACAGTCAGAAAATCCTTCATTGACTCATACAAAAGCTGATGACAAAATCACTGTGTTTCACCCTAAATTAAGAGGTTTTTTAAATCTTCAAGATCACCTATATGTTTCTTACTAAACACTGTTTTACAGTCATGATGTATTGTGTGTTTAAAGTGGTTTAGAAATACAAAAATGAAAAAATCGCCGTGTGACAAGTTAAAAACACCAGACTCAGCCACAATGATTTATCATAAGGTCTGAGTAATCAGTGAACAAAACTGCCCTGCAATCTGCCCAAGCAAAAGTTTGCACTGTGATGAAACAAGAAGGATTTTGCTTCAAACTCTTAATAGGCCTCTGCTTCATCTTGGCAGGGAGCTATGATGGGCCCTGGGGTAATTTTCACATTCTTCCATGGCATATCAAGCTAGGAGGCCCCATGCAGAATGGCAGTGACAAAGCATGCACTGGACAGCTTGGACTGAGGAGAAAATTGTGTTGCTTGAAGCCTGTTAGGAAAACAGTCCACTAAGAACAAACAGAAGGCTCAAGTTGCAAACTTAAAGAAAAGCTTTTGTCTTACTAATTTCCACAGAAGAAGCTGAGTAGTCTAAATGAGACTGAGTTTACCCCTTCAAGCAAATTGATGTCAAGAGAAGTAGTTCTTACAGTCCTCCTGCTGCAGGAGGGATGATATGGAGAGGTTTCACTTTGTGCTCACAACGCCCAAATTCTCAGAGACCCCACCTAATGGCTGGTACACAGAATATTACCAGCACTACCCTGTGCCAAATACAGATTTTTCCCAAAAGGAGAATTTTTCTGTGAAGAGCTTGGTGACAGTTTTTGTGAAATTCCTGTGTTCAGTGCTAACAGAAAGGTACAAAGTAAAGAAGCCACACCCACTTGGAAATGACCATTGCCAGGCCTTCCAAAATATTAGCACAATCCAACAGTAACTATAATCTTTGATAAGAGTACAATTTTAATTTTTCTAGGCATTTATGCAAACAGTAGCCATGACTGCAATGGCATATTTGCCAATATCGTTATTAAAAGCACCACACACAGCCATTAAAATTTACAAATAAATTGTAATGGTGCAGCATTTGTGTGCGCCATTAAGAAATAAGAAAATATTCTTTACGGCTAGATAACATACTATCATTAACATAATATTAATTTCAAATATGTCTGATATCTGTAGTTCATAATATAGAAAGCATGTCTAAGAAATATCAGAAAACTGCACATAGTGGTTTTAAGAAAACATGGAGAATGGCTTTATAGTGAATGTAGCTTTTTGCCTCTGCTGTAAATCCCTGTTTAAACCTGCATTATATGTAATTTACAGTACAGCTACTCTGCTTCCTTTAGTGGAGTCAGAAAGAGCATTCATCCTGAAGGCTTCATTTCTAATGACTGAGAGTAAAACTTAGATTTACTAAAATTCTTATAGATAGGAGTGTTGACTGTCTCACATTTCTGTAATAGACATAGCCCTTTACTGAGAGGAATAATTTAGGGGATTCTGTTAAGCAAGAGTTTGTAAAGATTAAGATAGTACACGAAGTATAACGCAAAGAAAAGTAAATCTCTGATGAAGACTGGAAGTAAAAGGAGTGTTTTGCTTTAGTCTTTGAGTCCAAACATTGAAGTTACAACTTAGAACTGGATTAAACACTAAATGGTGTAAGGCAAGTTTTTAAGAGTATCACAGATTGTTGTCCTTGATTCTTCTTTAGCAGAATGTCAAGGCATTCTCCTCCTATTGGTTTGTACATTAATCTTCTTGAAAGCTGCTTGGCACTTCTCTGGAGCTGATTTAAAATGTCTTGGGCACTTTGTTTTACCCTGGCACAGTTATGAATCTCATGCTGCCTAAAATGGGTACTGCATCCTCCCCAGAGGGTGCTTAACTTGGAGGCTGCTGGCTGGTTTTTATTTTGACAACGTGCAAAAGAAAAGCAGCCTTTAAGAGCAACACCCTCCATCCCAGATGCTGAGAACCAGGAGCTGCCTGCTGCATGCACAGCACAAAGCACATTTCACACAGGGGCAAGCCTGAGAGTGTTAGAGAGAATAGAAAGCAAGGACCAACCAATACTGCTTAAATGAGGGGTTCAACTTCAGAGAACTCATCCCAGGCTCTTTTTTATTAAGGTGAAAAACAATTAAGGGATATAAACTTGGCATTCCTGACACATTAAAAGCACAGCTCAGAAAGCAAGTATCATAACTTAATGTAGGTACGAAAATTGCACAGCTCTTCAACCTGCCAATGCCAAAAAGTACCTGCAGGGTGGCAACTTCAGCTAGAAAAGCAGATACCACTATTGCACTGTAATTAATTAGTTTACTTCACTCCATCTCTATAGATTATAAAAAGAAGGCTAACACTTGATTCAAAATTGAAACACAAACAAAACAAAAAGCCCCAAAACAAAACAACACGAGACCAAAAAAGCCTCCAAAACCAAACAACCAAATAGCAAAGCATTTGTCTAGTATCTTCCAATCAGGTATGTAAGTTTTTCTGGCTGAAACTCT
This sequence comes from Ammospiza nelsoni, assembly GCF_027579445.1. Taxonomy (NCBI): domain Eukaryota; kingdom Metazoa; phylum Chordata; class Aves; order Passeriformes; family Passerellidae; genus Ammospiza; species Ammospiza nelsoni. The sequence continues at coordinate 12,844,953 of NC_080645.1, forward strand.
GGTCTGTGCTAGACAGCAAGTTAGATCAAAGTATCTCACAAGCCATTCTGGCATCAAATTCAGATTAATTCATGAATTTTGAAAATATCCATTTTAGTTTACAGCTGACTGAGGAAAAGAAAACACAACACAAATGAACAAGTTCTCTGAGAAGATGAGAAAACTATGACTAACAGTCTATATCTGAACCAAAGTAGAAGTGTAGTTGCCAAAATCTCCCTGGCACCAACTCTCCCTACACTTAAGAGACAGCTAAGCTGATGAAGTAGTATTTCCTTTTGTGTACATGACGATGTCCCACATATTACAGAAAATATCTTTTCAGTACTTAACAGTTCAAGGAAAACTTATCACATGAGGTTATGCTGTTATGTCTCTCATGCTGGAATCTAGGAAAACCTGCTTATCTCGATCCACAAGCTCACAGAAAATACCTTCTGATATCTTAATTCAAAAGTATTTTTATCCATGGATGTTCTGCCACCAATAAATCAGGGTATATTTTGACAGGCACCTTGCTCTTGTACATCTGAAGTACAGCCTACACCTCACCTGGGTGGTTTTGTTGATGTGCAATTGCAGGTGAATATATCCTTGTGTCACCCCTAATAGCTGCAAGGTTGGAGAAGAAAGCACTAATAGAACATTCCTATTAATTAAGTGCTAGAATACTATTTTCCCCTCTTAATTTAATATCTCTTAAGCTTGCAGTCATGTCTTTTGTGATGCAGCTGTGTTCTTCAGGGAGGCATCTGCATGGTGACCCAGTGGTCCAGTACTACACATCTTCCCTGGCTAGGACCTCCTGAAGAGTTTGTGAACTATAAAGTTTGCTGGTTTTGGTGCCAATGATGTTATCTGTCCAGGGGAGGATACTACCACTCCTACATCCCCTGCTCTATTGAGCATTAGCCACAGGGATGGCATAAATAACAGAACAATCTACAAGCTGGCTCCACAGTTCAGCTCAATTACTCTCTCATTTCTTGTTTAAGCCAGCCAGGTAGTTAAAAAAGGCACAAAATCAAGATGGTGGATTTGGGCAGGTAGTAGCTAGGTTTTCAAATTGTTACAAACTCCAAGTATTTACTTACCAAACTAAAACTCATCTTATTGCCTTGATCTAGAAACAAAAGATCCAACACCAATAGTACCTCTGCTCTAGAGGCAAAATGTTAAAAGCTAACACTGCAACCCATGAAGCAGATCTTTGGACTTTCATGGTCACACTCATGGCAAATGATGGAAATTGCTCTTTTCCTAAGCCAGCCACAGTGAATGTTGTGAAGGTCAGCAGCAGGAAGCTCCTGCAAACCTCCAGAGCTCCCACTGCCACACTGTCCCTCTTGGATCAACCTCATTTATATCCTCTCTTACCCACCATGTCTCTTATTTATTCCCTTATTTCCTACCAAAAAACACAGGCCAGAGTTCTGTTCTTGTATGTGCCTGCAATTATCTTTAAACTACACGTTGTTGTCAATGTGAACATTTCATTAATTTATGTAAATAGGACCTTGGCCAATGACTTGGCTGTTATTTATGAATGAATCATGCTGCTCTGAGTGGCTGGATATATTTAGCTCTCATTAATTTGTTCAAAATAGCTACTAATGGGTTTCTTTAGCTCATGACTCTTGTGACAAAAGGCAAAAGGATGATTGGATTTGCGTGGGGAGGACCTAGGTAACCCTTTCAGTTACTGATCAGTGACCACCTTCTAAATACACTGCACATCAACTTACTTCAAGTGATTTTAAAGCAGTAGCAGGTTAACAGCTCAAGACAAAAAATGCAGGCTTCAGTTGGCCTCAGCCAACAGCACTGAACCATTTCTGGAAACTATTTGTTTTCACTTTCTTTTGAGTGAAAGGAATGCTGTTAAAACTGCAATTCTGAAAAAACTGAAGGCTTGGAGCCCAAATTGAGATTAGTAATATAAATAAGCTCAAATCTAGCAAAAATTTGTTAGAGGGAGTAGCTAAATGTAAAGGCTTCAAGAGAAACATGCCACTCACTATGGTATAGATCCACTGGTTTCATTATTCAGAAATACTTTCCATTAAAAAAGATTGCATACTTGAAAGATTTTCTTGTATACTTGGAGAGTTATACATGTGTGAAATGCTGCTGAAGTTTTTATAGTATGTCATGCAATCTGTTTTGCAGAAAAATGCTATTTTTTACAACTAGAATATCTTGCTAGCTGCTGTCAACATCATCACACAGCTGCTGTTATCATCATCTTGTCTTTGACCTGAGGTTCCCTCATGCTCTTTCGTAGCTCTGACATTTCTTTGCTGTACCACACAGACCCTCATTGCTTTTAATCTCAGGCCAGTAAGGTCTCGGTGTTCCACCCCTTCTTCCAGTTGTCAGCAGCAAGATCCAGCTCCCTCCTTCAGAGGTGCCCTTGGAGGCTGTGCAAGCTTGGTGGCCTGTCTGCTGAGGAGCCAGATAACATCTATGTACTAGAAACACCTGCTTTTCCAATTACCATTTCTACCCACAGTGATCTTGTACAATCTAGATGTCAGGAACTCTGCATCAGTGATTTTGTTTTTCATTCACGAGAGTCTGCACAGATCAGTTTCCACCCATTTTCTTTGTTGTCCAAGCAAATGTGCTATGTTCTATCAACTGTGTGTTGATATTGTTGGAAGAACTATTTATTCTGAATGAAAAAAAAAACAAACCAACAAACAGTGTTAATCAATGTTAATAGAGATATTAGCTTGTATTTCAGTTCACCACATCACAGAGAGATTACCCCAGTGCATGGCTACATGTGATACTATAAAGCAATTATAGGAGATCTCTGCTTTTAGACTTTTTCTGCACAAATACTGGAAACAATCCCATTGGAAAATATACTGCCATATTTGCTCAGAGTTTGTTGTTTTAGCAGACACCCCTGCCAGTATAACATTTTGACTAGAAATAACCATGGTAACAAATACAGAAGGCTAACAAGCACAAAGAGTTCAAAATTGTTTCAACCACCCCTGTCCTGGCCTACTTCTTGTATGTGCATCAAAAATCCTTTTAGGACAACCACAGCTGTTTAAAGTGTCTTCTTTCAGCCATTAGTAAATTAATGCTTCTTCCTTTCTGGGATTTAAAAGTGAGATGAGACCTCCTAGTAGGACTGAGAAGAATATTTAGAGCTTTTGCTTCCCACCCCTTAGGATGCTGGGAATGCTTACAAAGAGAGGAAACACCGTGTGTGGATTCTCATATACCAAATTTAAGAAGTTGCTTTGGCACTGAATACAGGAATGCAAAATCTATCTTGTATTTTGTCCTTCATTAATTAAATGCAATACTTAAAAAAAAATCTGTGTAAGGTTCCACTTGAAGTTTCACATAGATGGTTCTTGTAGAAGCTGAGGGTTTGACCTAACCTAGTTTTGCATAAGACATAGGCTGTCTTAACCCCATATTTGCACTGGTGCCTTAAAGGGACATGTGTGGCTCTTGTGAGATCTGTCAGGACAGAGATGCAGCAGTTCACAACAGCCTGAGGCCAACCTGTGGCTTTCAAGCTGCAAGTGACTCAGAAGAGAGTCAAGTATGGCTCTTGCACCAGAGCAGTTCTACAGATGTCAATGACTTCAGCTTTTTAGCTGCAGAGGGAATTAGGAACCATTAGGGATTGCTGAAAGCAGTGCAGCCTTTGGGATGCAGCTGTGTGCTCCCACCGAGGGGAGTGGAATGCCCTCGAGTGCGATCGGCGCGTTCCTGCCAAGGCCGCGGTCGCACAGCTCGCCGAGGTAGGGAGGTCTTGGCAGGCTTGAGTGAAGTGTTAGCCAAGCTCTGCTTCCTAAGAGCTCAGCTCTCTGGCCTATCCAAATGTGACACTGGATTCATGCAGTTAAAGCCCTGCAGTTTCTGTGGCTGGTGACACAGGGAGGAGGGACACATGGTGCCAACCCTTCCTAGCACTCTGACCTCCAAACAGGGCAGACATTAACTGCAAGTGCTCCTGCAGAGGAGGCTGGGCTGTGCTTCAATTCACACTGCTGGATCTAAAGCAACAGGACCACCAGGACTGCCTTGCCTCTGGCCCACACAATGTTCACACAAACAGGACTGTAAAATTCTTCCAAACAGCACCTCTTGCTCATAGGACACTGCTCCTAAACAGCCTAAGACAGAGGCCCTGTGCAGGCCCAGAGTGACACTGGTCAGCTCCCGCACGGGCTGTTCACAAGCATTTGCAGACCATTCTATTCTATTTCTGTTTACAAGAATTTGCAGACCATTCTATTATATATCTATTTCATGGGGAAATTTGAATGGTATTTTGACCATCATTTATTTTTCTTCAAAGGGGCCTTGATCCCAGAGAGGGTTGAGCGAACACCATGAGAAGTGATTCTGGATATTGGCAAGGAAAATAAAAGCAAATACAAAAAGATGCTTACAAAAATACCTGACTTTTTGTTATTTTTTTACCTAACCAGAAGCTGCTAAACAAGAAGTTTCCAGAAAACTCCAAAACATTAAGTCAAACTAATATGACTAAGCACCCTTACTTTGGTATTTATCTCAATTTCAAAATACTTCAATCACTTAGCACCTGAAAAGTAACCCAGCTACGAAACCCTGCCATACTGTGTAACTGCTCTTTGATGAAAATTACACCACACCTTATTAATCCCTTGCGGGGGCAGGGCGGGGGAAGAAAAAAAAGAAAAAAAAGAAAAAAAAGAAAGAAACCTCCTATAACTAAAGCCTGGAATGACTCGCAGCCAAACAGATGACACTTGAGCAAGTATGCCTAAGTGCAGTACACCTCACAGTTCATCTTGAGATTAGTCATACTTTTAAAAACTGAGTATTTTAAACTGGCATTAAATACGTATGTCCACTACACATCTCCAGGATTAATCTTCTCAAATCCAAATTTCCCTGAATAGGCATCATGTTTTCCACAGCCTCATGACATTAATCAAACATCACTCCCTGTAAACTCCATACCTCCCAAATACAAGCCAGGTTTGTGAGTCAGCTCCACACGCTGTGATATGATCAAAGCAAGACAAGTATGGCACTTCAAAAGCTCCCTTGCAGGAAATCTGACAGTAAAACCACCTAAAATAATTTTTTCAGATACTAGATATAGTGAAAGCAATATGTAGTATCCCAGACTGATTTTGCTGAGTATGTTTCAACATTGAACAGAGCTCAGAACTGCAGGGTATTAAGAATCTGATTAATACAAATTTTTTTTTTGCACAGTATTCAAACATACAATAGTTCAACATGGCAATCATAGAAAACAAGATTATAAACAACACTAAAATATTACCAAAACCATGTATCATTGATAATGTAGTAGCTTATGCAAATGCAACATTTTACATTACACTCCATCGTGAAGAAGGTTCTTGTCCCCAAAGTGATACAACCAATATATTTCAATATTAATATGTATTCTCAAAGGTTTAAGCTATTTTTTCTGTTGATATACCTTGCCTGTTTCATTGCAAGGTTTCAAATTTCAAATGACTAAACTTATGACTGAATGCTGAATACATTGTCCTTACCATTATGCTACAGCACGTTACTTTTAGAAGTAGATTGGTGGTATGACTAAGAGAGCAGAGTTTGTTTTTCCATTCTATTCTCCAGTATATAGTCAAAATTCCCTTTCTGAGCAGTGATGCAAGGCAGCTTACACCAGTAATACCTGTGAAAAGCAAGCTCAAAGGTAAAGAAAAAACTATTCAAACTCTTAAAAGCATAACAATAGTTTCAAACATACTTTTTTAACATGTAATTCATTCTGCTTACTGGCATGTTTTAAAAAGATACAGTCATGCTTCCAGATTTTTACCTCCTGTAAGTGTATAAATTTAGGAGCAATACAAATTTACTTCCTTTTACAGGGCAAGTTTTCAAATTACTAAATCAATGCAATAGCTTTTCAAGGTTTGCAAAAGTTTGTACCACTTGCTATTACAAGAAATAGTCAAGCTACTGCTGTTTTTTTCTTTTGCTGAAAAATTGAACCATGATATTCACAATCTAGTTTCCTTTTCATAGTTAACTCCTAAGGACATTAGTCAGTTATTCAGTGTATGTAATTACTCTGTCAACTCTCTAGTTATTAAAGTAATCCAATAATGTTTTTCATACAGGCAAGTTTAATATTAATCGAACTTTTCTTGACCAAGCAAGCTGTGCAATGTAATAAAAGCTACCCTTTGCTTGTGCCACAAAGCAGAGATCTGTCAGAGCCCACAGTTATTAAACATGACACCAGCTATAATTGCTTTATAGCATCACATGCAGCCATGCACTGGGGCAATCTCTCTGTGATTTGGATCATATGAAATAGCAAAGGAATTTTCAGGTAGTTTCTGCATTAGGTGATCCTTTTGTATTTCAGCTGGCAATACTTTTTATGCTCCAGCAGCTCATCCACCAGGATTTTCCCAATGGTGACAGATTCTCAGTGACAGTACAGACTCACAGGACGATGCTCAGCCCTGTGAAGTGCTCCAGGGAGGTGCCAGCAGCCCCAGCTCTGTCCTGCTGCAGTATCAAGGTGCTGTCCTGGGGCCAGCAGGAACCTCCACATCCTCCACAGCAATGGCCACAAGCACCACTAGGTTGGAAAGGGGTGTGCTGTCTAACCCATTCCATAAGAATAAGGAAATTAATTATAGCAAAATCCAAAATAATTCATGGAAGTCCAAATTCTATATAATTAGCCTATATAATTCTATATAATTCTATATAATTCTAATTATAATTAGTAGAAATTAATTTTCAACCCAAAGGTTCCTGCAAACACTTCATACAGTAGTTTAAGCTGCACTTAGAGGATTTCACATTTTTCTTTTTTGTTGTTGGATCTGTGTTCCCTTCTGAAAATACTGCACTAAAAATAAAACCTAAAAAAATGTTTCATAGTCCCTTTCCCTTTCAGCTCTGCAAGTGTGTTCAACTTTTTTTTTCTTCTTTAGTTAGGGATTACTTTTCAGGGACACTTTTTTTTTGTCTTTAAAGCCAAAAAGCAGAGAGGAAACATTAAGGAGAAATAGGAGTTACAGCCTATAGCTTCTTTCAGGGATTCTGTATCTGAGACCTTTAAAAAATGCAGAAAAGGGATAAGAATACATGGGTTCTTCCTTCCTGGTATTTCCTTTATATTTTCCATAAGCAGTGGTTTTGTCTTTAACTGGTAAAAGTAAGCAACAGAGAAAAAAAAATGCAACTAAAATGCAACATAAAAAGACTACAATGTCTCTTTACTGTCTTTTCAGGTGCTTTTCTTATTCCCTACATCCTCTTCTTAATCATTGCTGGAATGCCCCTGTTCTATATGGAATTAGCACTGGGACAATATAACAGAGAAGGGGCTGCCACTGTCTGGAAAATCTGTCCAGTTTTCAAAGGTGAGTGTTCCTCTGCTCCCCTGAGCAGCACCTGAGGGTGCCACACACATGTCATCACAAAAAACCTAAGGATCTCTCATCTGTCACAGACAAAGTGTATTTGGTGACCTTCCCCCAACCCTTGAAGTCTTTGTGTTACCAAAGGTGAAGCACAAAATGGGAAAAGCCACAGAAATCATCTTCAGGGTGATTGCTGGCTGAGTGTAAGAGAGGGCAATGAGCAGGAGCAGCTCAGCTCTGCCCTCCCTTTCCCCTGTGTACTGGGAGGAACTGGGAATCTCTAGGTGGAGAGGGGGTTTGCCAATCCAAAGGTTGGAAATACCAAATCCCATCCAGGTTAGTTCAGCCCTGTCTTCCCCATTGGCTTCTCCACTCAGGGCATGGAGCTTTCTGTGCAGGAGCCAACATACCCCAGTGCCTACAGCAGTAAAATGGAGTTGTGAAGACTCTGGGTTTGGCCACCAGACTTAAAACAACACAGGAGTTTTCTGTGGCATCTCTGTACCTCAGTTTTCCTGCCTGTGAAGTGGGAGCAATGATTCTGATAGTTTTTGTAAAGTGCCTTTCAGATTCAGCAATGAAAAACACTTATTAAAATCTGAACATTATTACTATTGAGTGTTTACCACTAGGATTAACTCTCCGGCACCACTGAATAAAGGCTGTGGAGTGTTGTTTGTGCACAGCATCATTCTGCAAGGAAAAATAGGTTAGGTGCTTCAGGGTGTTTGGTTTTGATCAGGAAATGATCAATGTGTGAAAGAAGCCATATGGGTTCTGTACATGAAACAAGTATTTGTTAAGGAACCTCAAGAATTTTAAAGTATTGCTTGCCAGCCAAAAATGTAAGTTCCTTTGTATGTATACCAGACTGTCTCTAAAATCTTATGCAAAAGCCTTTTCAAAACAGACATATCTGAAATTAAACCAGACAAGCTCAGCTGACCTTAGAACCTTAAAATTCAGATCATGTTCATCCTGGGACTGGCAAAAGCTGAGGAGTTTAACAATAGCAATCCAAACTTGATGGATCTGCTGCTTGGATATAGGTTACACTGAGTAAATGTTAGTCTTCTTTCTCAAAACACAGCTTTCCTCTTCAAGCAGTCTAGTGCCACACAATAAGAAATGTGGAGGGGGTTTTTCCTACCAATCAAACCCAAAACTCACAGCAAAATCAGCAATGCAACAAAAAATAATTAAATAATGTATCTCAAAATTATAAAATTAATTCCTATAGATTTACCTAGCCCTTCTATAATCCTGTCATGGGCGATAAAATTCATCCCAGCACCCAGGAACCTGAATACCCTTGCTCAATAAAAATTCCTGTTGGTATTATTAATATACTTTTGGATGAGAATGAGGACTTGGAGAACCTAAATGCAAAAATTAGACCTTCAGGATCTCAAAGCATTTGAGCCAAATACCACTGTGCTCAGAGGTATTCTGTGTTGACTTCAGGATTGAAAAAGATTATGAGAAAGGAAAATAGAACTTATTTCATGTATATTCTTCTTGACATTCCAGCTGTGTTTTTAAGCTGACATTTTCAAGGTGGACTAAACATACATTACTGTTGATTTTTAAGTTTCTTATTACAAGAATATAGAATAGCATATTTGATTCTCAAAAAGTCATAAGCATTGAGACATTTACACCTCCTATAAACTCAGTACTTTTAAAGTTTTTACTAAAACCTCTGATAACATGCAAACACATTTTACTGCTAGTGCTTTGGAGTTGTTTCTGGGACAACTCAAATCTCTCACTCAAAGGAAAAGTACACAGTCTACACAAATTCATAACAGCTTCTCTAAATGAAGAGCACTATAGTTCTAATTTTAGCTATGAATATTATTGCTATGAACTCTAAGCACCCTACTTCTAATGAGATGCTATCGTAACACATGCAATTACAAATATACCCTGTAACCTTTGTAACACAGTCTGTTTTCATCTCTGCATTTTTTTCCAGAGTCTATTTTAGACTGTGGGTGGTGCAGCATTACTTTTAAGAAAATCTAGAAACATAAAAGCAAATTCATTCCTGAACATTCTTAAGCTCACAGAGAAGAGCTATTTAAAACACATTTGATCCACTACTTTTTAGTCTTGATATTAAACATCTCTTGTCCTCCTCGACTGGAGAAATTTCAGAAACTTTATTAAACAACAAATCATCTAATTTTAATACATTATCCATATTTAGTGTTTAACATTCATCTTAACACTTAAGAATTATTCTTTTTGGGGATTCCTCCCTCCTCTCCATTTTATTGATCATGGTGTATCACTAGAGTTCAAGTACTAGATTCATTTCAGTACCAAGGATTTGAAAGTAGTTTCATCTTTACTTTCACAATTATTTCCCCATTGTTAGGGAGGAGCAAACTGGTTTACAGATTAAAAGACTCCTGCAGAGCAAAGAGTAACTTTTGTACATGCAGCAGCCTTTGAACTGCCAACTCCTTCAGGGTCAGCTTCTGATCCTTATGCAAATTTTAAACCTGGATTAATACTCACAGTGTTTGCTACTTCCTTCCTTTATAAAGAAATCAGAAATTTTAATAATCTCCAACTATTAGGCCTCCAACGCCAAAAATTAAACTGAAGAAAAATAGAAGTAAAGGTTTGCACTTCATTGCTGTGACAGTAGCCACTGTGGCAGTGATGACACTGATAAAATAACTGTACTCCCTACCTTTTATATGCAGCACATAAAACTTTGAGGGAGGATTCAGAGAACAAAGCTGCACACACAGTGAGAATGATTGAGGGCAACGCAAGATTCCTGAACAATTCTGCCAACCAACTTTTATTGGGGTCTAACATTTGTATCAAAACTTCCTCCCAAACTGGAAAATATCCATTTTCATGAAGAGAATATGCACTTTCTGGGGTGCTCTTGCTAAGAGACCCCCCAGCCACACTTCATGACATGCAAAACTACAAAGCAAATGTTCAAAGTCGAAATAGAATTCTTATACTCTGAATTCTGTAATCCTGGAGAGATAGTAAAAGGGGATGAATGTCACACACAGTTTTTAGCCCCAGCCTGATATTCACCAAGTCTTACTGGCATGCCCAAACCCACCTGGAGCCCTCAGTGGAGCAGCACAGACTGTTTCATGCATGGTTTGGAGCCAGTGACACACTGATGGAAGCCAATACAGAGAGTAGCAATGGGAAAGAAACCAGAGAGGGATCAGTGTCTGTGCTAAACTGGTTCAGGGTGGGAACATGAGGCATAGGGAAACTTCATTTAAGTGTCCAGCTTTACTTTTCCAAGACAAGTTGCCAAGGTCCCTGACGTCACGAAGATGAAGTGAGTTTCGCTCCTAACATGGGCTTGCAATCTTCTGCATTGGAAGCAAATCAGCAATGGAGTTGTACAAGGACAAATTTTGACATTGCACTGCTTAATTTCTTTTTCTGACAAACAACTGGATTTGATAAAAGCCAGTCATTTTCCAGAACCATTTCTGTAATTTTTTGTTTAGAGGTCAGGTACATTGTGTCCGCATATGTGTATGCAAATGTCAAAAATTCCTTTCTATTGGTGTGAAGACCTAAAATTAATTTGCAATCATGTATCTTTGAGTTTAACTCCAGTGTTTGTGCATACTGTGGCATATCAAATGCAATGTGTAATCTAGTTTTCCTTTGTCTTTAGGTGTAGGCTATGCAGTGATACTCATAGCTCTTTACGTGGGTTTCTACTACAACGTTATCATAGCCTGGTCTCTGTATTATCTATTTTCATCATTCACATTTGAGCTCCCCTGGACAAACTGCCACAACAGCTGGAACAGCCCAAACTGTACAGATCCAAAACTCTTCAATGCATCAGTGCTTGGCAATGGTACTAAATACTCCAAGTACAAGCTCACTCCTGCAGCTGAATTTTATGAGTAAGTGTTGACCTAACTTCACTATTTATTCAAAATTCTGTGTCTAAGGGAGTTTCCTCTTGACGGTAAAATAGTCTGTATCCAGCCTCCAGAGCAAGCATCAGAAGACTAAGGGTGAAATGGAGCTGTAATGTTGGTCGGTATGCCTGGGTGACTGACTTTTGCCTCTGTGATCTTTGGTTTCTCCTGTACTAATGCTGTGATTGCTGCTGAGCAAAATGGGACTGGACAAGACACAAACATTCTCTATGTGCCACTTTTGCTTGCACCAGCTTTGCTAGGGCAAGGAAACATAGCAATATTCTGACAGAGGTGACTGCATGCCAAATTGAGCTGAATTTAAGGCTTTAAAATAACCATTTGTTCACAGATGTAGACTGTTGTTCTACTCACAAAATTTCAGACAGCAGACCTCTGTTTGTTCCACTGCTTCAATAGTTCAGTGAAGTGAGATAAAACACTGAGCAGAAGGAAAGGGCCGGGTTATAGAAAGACAGGCTTTTACCAATGCCTAAGCAAAAGAGTGTTCAGCAACCTGGGCTGAGACAGGCAAAGGCAGCCTTAAATCAAACAGCTGGAATCAAACCCCAAAAGGTACATAAATTAATAACTGAACTATTAAACAAAGATACCAAACTCTGTATAAATATTTTCATTATGGGCTTATAGGGGAAAATGAAATTTGATTAGGAGAAAGGGGATGAGCATCAAGCTATTGAATCAGCTTTTGAATTAATCTGAATAATGAATCAATTAATATTTCTGTGTTTGGAGTAGAAAGATGTTAGGGCACACAACTGCTAAACAGTTAGTCCAATCTTGCAGAAACAAAGGGAAAACACTGTTTCCATAAATAACCAGCAGGGATCTTGGGGTCTCTGTTTACAGCTCTTTAACATTTGTGGCCGCTGTTTTTCTCTGAAGACAGCAGTGAAAGATCAGTAGTGATACACAAACTGCTGGCAGGGGTTTGGGTAAACGAAACTCAGTGCTTTGAAAACAAGATGGGGGCTTGAGTTCAAAAGGAGCTTACTGAAATGGCAAATAATGACAGCTGTGAAATCTACTGCCCTTACAATAAAAGGCTTAAGTTTTAGTGAAGTAAAATGCAATCCCTACCTTCATGCTTTGCCTTTTTATTATTTAAAATGGTTCTGAGCAACTTCTGCTATCACCTCATGCTTGGGTAATGATTTTGACTTTGTAGTGGGTGAGGCTGTGCTAGAATCAATTAATGATGTTTTGATTTACTTCCACTGATCTGGGGAACAGCTCAATTAATGATTGTCTGTACACTGAAACTTGAAATATTATGGTCCTTTCCTCATCATGAATAAGATTCAAGGTGCAGTGTTCAGAAGGTAAGAACAAAAAGGGAATTTCACATTTCATTTTGCTTTAATCCCTGAATTTCACAGCTGTAATTAGGTCACTAGGCCCTGTACTTATTAATGACTAGATTACATTGCAAAAATGAGAAGGGTAACCACTTAACTAAAACACTCTATAAAATCTGTTTTCCCAGCTGTAAAAACAGGGAATCACAAGAGGCATTATATTCACTTATCCAGTATTTGGATGAGCTCATCAGGCCCAGCTGTACAGCTCAGGTGTCAACCCAAACTCATACAAAGTCTCAGTGTATTCCCATCCAACCTATAAACTGAATCAGAAAACAGATTCTTTCCTATATCAAATAACCCAATTCATGCTCATGGTCTTCTTACAACAAGGAGAGTTGAATCTTTTGATTATAAAGTTTCATATTTTGTGCCAGAGTCACAAAAGGAAATGGGAAGGGATACACCTTAAACTTGGTTCTTTGGTTTGTACAGTTACATCAGAACACTCACACCCTCGGTGGGCAGGCTGAGGGGGAAGCAGGGAGACCAGAAACACCAAACATTTATCTTGCAGTTGGAGAGTGACTGAAAAGAGGTACTTCCAAGACAGGACTCAAGCAGAGAGCTGGTATGATTATTCTGGAAAGACACAGACACTTCTATTTGGGACATAATTCCTTCACACTAAGCTGGCCTGACCAAGGATTTAGAGTTGATTATTTCCTAAAGCCCTGTAGCTGCCAGAGCTGACTGCTTCTATCTCCAGAAGCACAGGAATAAACTGTAGGAGGAAGTGGGAGTGCTGTGATGTGACAGTTCATCAAATACTACAAGAATGGTACCTCAAATTCAGCAGCAATATGCTGGTTGTCACTACTTCTATTGAGTGAGAAAAGGGAAAACTTGCAATCTAGGCCAAATCTATCAGCTGTCCAGTATCTGGCTGGGAGGAAAAGCAGAGAGAAACCTCTAAGTCTCAGACTTGGAAGAAATCATTTCAAGTTGCAAATTCCATGACAAGGTAATGACAGGAGAGCCTTGAAGAACATATTTTGCTTTTGTTTTCAAGCCTCAAAACCTGAGCAGAGCTTAAGTTTGATGTCCTTCTTCACTGAGGTCTTCTAGAGAGTTTCTTTTAACAAGTCTGGTTTCAATTGTAGAGGCTTAATTCAGGCCAAGGCACCACTGATGTCATGGGGACAACTTCTTACAACAGGAAGGAGCAGGACCTCTCCAATATTTCATTAGAGATGCTTAAAATCAACTATCAAGTATTTGTACACTGTAAACTTGGCAAACCAAGCTAAAATCCAATATCAACTGGTGCCTTTCTGCTAAGTAATAGCCAGTAACATTCCAGTTAGGAATAAGATGTCAACTCCATGTTTCTTTAGGTACACACATTACTTTAATTCCTTCCCTCTTCAGTGATTTGGAATTAAACACAGAAAATGAAAAGAACCTTCTATCCTTTTCACACATGTTAAAATAATTCAAGACAAACCTTTCTTCTTTTTTGGAAAAACATGGGCATACTTTATATTTGTTCTCTCCATTCTTGTGTCTGCAAAAGGTCTGTTACCATCCTTTCATTTATGCTGGCAATTAAAAATACCAGTTTAGAGGAGCAAAGGCACTATTCTTCTCACAAGGTACTGTGCCTGCAAGAAATCACAGTCTGTTGTAGAAACAAATGTTGGCCATTTTCTTAGAAAAAACAGTGAAAATGTCAACATCATTGGGCTACAGCTATTCGCCTCTGACAATACTTTTTCTCAGGGCTGTAATCCATTCTTTCTGCATGAGAAATTTTACAGGGAAATTTTCATGCCAGATTCAGTAAAGGAAATTCACAGAATTCCCAAGTCTGCCCAGCTGTGTGCAATTGCAAAAACCTACCTAAGGACAAGGAATTCCCTTACAGCAGTCTACATTTGTCATATTTATGAACACCTTGTTTATGAAATTTATGAGTAGTGTGTGAACCAAGAACATCCTGAAAAAACTCCTCACCCTAAGGTTACTTTTGTAGACCAACAGGTTTGTGCTTTAGGGTACAAATCTTCACTGGAAATGCCACCCCAGGCAAAGGCTCCACATAGTTCAATATGACAGCAAATGGAGTGATCGGTGCTGTGGACCCCAAAGATGCAGGAACCCATCCCCCATCAAGCAGTTGGGAAGCAACTTCTCCCAAAAGAGAAAACACCACTTCAAAAGTCAGCACAAGCAATTCTGCCTAAGAATGCTTATAAATTCTGCCTATAAATGCTTATAAAAACTTAATCAGGCAACAAGAACTAATGATGGTGGATAGCCCTATGTTTTGCTAATCACATCTGGCCTTTCCATTCAGCTCTTCTGAAACAGTAAATTTTGGAGAGTCATGAACGTGCTGAAGTGGGGCACAGCAGCAAAGGAGGTCAGAATTGCTAAGTTAGTGGGAGAATAAAGTTTTCAGTGCATTGAGATAAACATTCTCTCTATTATCATGATTCAGAAAGAAATTTTACCTCCAATGGGACAACCCCAGATGTACAGACAGACAGGGAATGAGATCCTGGAAAGCAGTGCCATGAAAAGGGTCCTCCTAGTCCATGGCGAGTTGGACATGAGTCAGGAGGGCCCTGGCAGTCAGGGTGACATCCCTGTCCTGGGGACCCCAGGCCATCACAGGGACAGCTGGGCATGGAAGGGGATTGTCCTGCTCTGCTCTGGGGGGGGCCTCACTTCAAGTGCTGGGGCAGTTTTGGGCACCACAATATAAAAAAGGTATTAAGATATTATAGAGCATCTAAAGGAAGGCAATGAAGATGGGGAAAGGCCTTGAGGGGAAGCTGTGTGAGGAACAGCTGAGGTCACTGGGTCTGTTCAGCCTGAGGGGAGACCTCAGTGCAGTCACAGCTTCCTTGAGAGGGCAAGAGGAGAGACAGGCACTGATCTCTCTCTGCGGTGACAGTGACAGGACCCAAGGGAGTGGCTTGAAGTGGTGTCAGGGGAGGTTTATGTCAAATATCAGGAAAAAGTTCTTCACCCAGAGGGTGACTGGCCACTGGAACAGGCTCCCCAAGGAACTGGTCACAGCCCCAAGCCTGACAGCATTCAAGAAGGGATTGAATAATGCTCTCAGGCATGGGACATGTGGACATTTCTTAGAGGCGTCCTATGCAGATGTAGCAGTTGTACTCAACCATCCTTGAGGGTTCCTTCCAACTTAGTCTGTCCTGTGATTAAGTACAAATAATAACTTATGATAAACCAGCCAGGGTGCCACTGGTAAATTATGTGTTTCCCAAAATCTAGCTTGCAGTCCATCACACAGCTCCATTCTCCAACACAAGAGGGAGCTGAAATATCTAGAGAAAACCCAGATGCTACTGCATCCCCCTGGATTGTGGCCAGCACCCCAGGGTGGGGGTGAGGCACACAGGGCTCACACAAGCACTGCACCTCAGATGGCTCAGCTGCTCTCCATGCTCTGGGCTGTAGGACAGCAGTGCCCAGAGCCAGGATATCCTTCAGCATTGCAGCTGTGCCTACTCAGAGCTCTTTGCAAAGCATCCAGAGACACCCAAGCAGCTCAGACAGCAGCCCTGGGTATGGCAGAGCTGGGCCTGAGCCAGGCCACCCCTGTGGCACCTCACGGGGAGCCACCCTGCTCCCTCTGCACTGCACCCCAGCCCAGTCACAGACACCCTGCTGGCCAGCCTGCATGGAGCCAGCTCAGCTCTGCAGGATTTGTACCACAGGCTCTGCCTCACACTGCTGTGTGGGCACAAACTGCCAGGAAAACCACAGCTCATTGTAAGCTGAATGTAAGTAGTGCTATTTGTGAAATAAAAAAACCTGGAGCCTGGCAAACTCTGCAAAAAGGGCTCTATCCACATCATGCAGATAGCCTAACCTTCCACAGGTAAAGGAAAATCACATTTCATGCTCTGAATGAAACTGGCAGCCATGAGGACTGAACTGTGGCTGCCCAAATATATAACACAGAAGATGCATGTAGAAGAGCTTTCTAATTGAGCAAAATTATCATGCTTCAAATTGCCTTCTAAATTGAGTATGCAATTTAATTTCTATAGATTGCACATTGTATACACTGACAGTTCTTTTAGCATCTTCAGTCTACAATTTACATTAAGTTATAAATCATAAAAACATAGTCTAACTACCAGAATGGGGAATATAGCTTGGGACACCTGATCCATTTTGCTGATTCTTTGTTTATGAAAGTTGTTTGGGTTTGATCTCACAAATATGACTACTAACTTTTAGAAGTACTTGGATGTTCCTAGAAGTACTTTATATGTTAACTAACAAATACATTTGTTAGTTAACATACTATTTTACTGATAATAATGAGATGCTTGAATTCTGAATCCATCTGATCCAACACGTCTAAAATTTAGATAAATGACACCCTTCTATTAAGCACATCAAATTTAGGCAAGTAACTTTTGCCTCTAACAAAAAGAGAAAGAATGAGCTTATAGAGCTGTAAACATATGCAAACATATTTGGACCGAAAATTAAAACTATCATCAATTTTGGATTGAAAAAATGAGGCCTACTCCAAGAGCTTAAATTTGATCTATTTATGCAAAATTTTCTAAATTTCTACAAGACAATCACATAAATCTGTCCAGGGATGAATAACACTTAAAGCCCCCTAGAAAGTACCAGTCTGACAAAACCATCTCAGAGAATTCTACACCTAAAACTCTTAAATCCTATTTTCTGGCTATAGCTTAAATGTGTTGGAGTGAAAATGACAGTGATTTTCAGGTCACAACCCTTGGCATTTCTTTATTTCCTGGTTTGGTTCCCTGTTTATGTACAAATATTCACCACTTCCATAATATGTTCTGAATTGCTCAGAGTAGAGACAAAGCACACATTTAATGTAATCCTTATTTTACACATGCGAAAGCCAAGATACAGAAGAATTTCTTGGTTCCAACATTTCCTGTTATTAAAACTATGACTAGGTCCTTCATTTACTGAGTCCTACTGAGCAGCTGCCCCATTGCCTCCTCAATAATTTGGTTTTAGCAGGGTTTATGTGTGAGCACCAAGCAGCTGAGCTGCCTGTTGGCTGTTCAGGGTCTGATGCCAAATCAAAGGGGACCCAAGTGCTGCACAAAGACTAAACAGACTCAGAGGTACTAACAAACAAAGCACTGTTTGCAGATTTCTATGGAGGTGAACTGTTTCCCTTTAGCTGAGTGCAGTGTAGAAGGAAGGCAGGAACTGGTGCCAGAGTTGTGGGGTCACTGGGAGAATCTTCCCAGAAGAGAGCACAGGGAAGGAGAGAATGAGAAGAAATTTCCCTTGGGAGGAACCAGAATGTCTGAATGCAGCTTCAAATTGAGAGCCCTTCACATTCCTGCCCCTCCTGCAGAGAGGTGGATGGACTGTGGGAACCTGGATGTACAATCTCATTGCAAATGTAATTTACGCTCCCTTACATGAGATGCAGTCCTAGGATAAACCAAGCCCCTCTGCACAAATCCCTAATTTCTAGTGCATGTGGTTTGGTTCTTGGTGATGTTTTAATTAAATATTTGTAGAGCTCTGACTAGAATATCAGAAAGCTTAAACAATTTATTTGTTTCTCTTGCATTTTGTCCAGTCTAATTAAATAGATCCCTATTCCACTCTCAGCTCCATCTGTTAATGTTTGCTCTCAGCCTTTCCCCCCATAATATTCTCTTTTCATTTTTGCATGTATTTCTCACCTACTTTCATTCTTGTCTCAATAACAACAATCTGCAAGCAAAACACTATTTCTAGTTGTCCTACTACCAATGGTTTTTCCTTTCTTTTTGACTCATTTGAACTCTGAGAGTTTATTTTGTTAGCAGAATTGGACAAACATCTCTCTATTCATGAAGGAAGGATTACTTTCAGAAACTTTTACTTAAGACTAAGCATGCTCAAGACATGCTTTGGACATAGTATGAAGGAGTTGACAGAGAACAGAGGCTTCACAAAGCACCTCCATTGACTGCCAGTGGTGCCAGTAGGGCTCCTATTGCTGCCACTCCCATTCCTGCTGCCACAGCATGAGAATGCAAAAGCCTTTTCCCCCCAGTGACCTCACTGTGTTTCTGTGTGTCTGGTGTGTAGGAGGGGAGTTCTGCACCTGCACGAGAGCCGTGGAATCCACGACCTTGGCTTGCCCCGCTGGCAGCTCTCCCTCTGCCTCTTGGTGGTGGTAATCATTCTTTTCTTTAGTCTCTGGAAAGGAGTGAAGACTTCAGGAAAGGTAGAGCTAATATTGTCCTTCTGTCTTGACTGCATTCTTTTTCTACTTTAAGAAGTTACCTAATTTTAGAAAGCAAGAGAATGAATCACTGTTTTTGAGGCATTCTCAGGGATCAAACTATCACATTTCTTGTGTGGTATTCCACAATGAAAATTTTATAAAAGTACTATTTTTAATCCAGCATTGGTGGTTTCATCCAGAAAATATTTTTAAATAAATGAGATTGTCTTAAATGTGCATCTTCTTCTCAGCCAAATGTACTAATATTTCAATGATCTGAGAGGCTTTGGTTTTATTATATAAAATGCCATGTCAAGAGAAATATTTGATGAAAGTCATTGGAAATCACTGTTTGACATCCCTCACAAAATACCTCAACAGAAATTCTAGAGTTGGATACATCTGAGAGCTTTTTGTACATTTTCATGAAAGTTTCAGTTAACATCAGGCAATGACTGCACTTTTCAGTAAACAACAGAGAGATGAGGAGTAATCAGCAGTCTTAACACACACTGACGCTGTCTTCTCTTTGTCAAAACTGTCTCCTACTGTGTCTGTAAACTTATATATGAAAATATTCCTGACATGTAACAGCATTTTCCCTCATGTCCTAAAAAGAGCTTCTCCATCAAACTGAATGGACTAAACCAAGAAAATGCCAGCTGTACTTGCTACATATTCTTAAATCTTCTGTAAAGCTGACTAACCTTTGGTATCTCTGTTGTCTGCAGGTTGTTTGGATAACAGCCACTTTGCCTTATGTTGTATTATTTGTCTTATTAATACATGGAATAACCCTGCCTGGTGCATACAATGGAATAAATGCATACCTGCATATAGATTTCAGAAGATTAAAAGAAGCCACAGTAAGTGTATTCTTCTATTCTCATTCCCTAATTATGAAACATATTGCCCTTGTTATTGAAACTGAAAATATTACAGCTAACTTCTGAAATTGAATAGCCACACTTCTGCCTCAGCACTGGTTCCCTTTCTCTGACAGTTTAACATTCCATACTCTCCCAAACAGGACTATCTCACTTCGAACCCAAACAACTCAGATCACAAAACACCTCTGTGAAGGCACTTGCAGAACCTAAAAAAGTCCATGCTTTGACTATGCATGCAGTAAACTGCAATATCCTTTATACAGGAAATTGGAGTAATGCAAAAATTTAGTACTCAAAAGGCTAAGAATTCTCTCAAGAAGAAAATCTTGCTTTCTGAATCTCTAGCTTTAATATTAACCTAGAAAACAAAAATACTGGCCTATGCAAGCCTTGATAAACATACAAAATCAGGACTAGCTCATCTAATCAAACCATAGTCCTTCATAGAAATAAGATTTTCAAAAGTTTGATGTTCTTATCTTACTATTGAAAGTGATGTACATTTCACTCTATCATTGAACATATACAAACCAACCCAATTTGTGGAGTAACTTGGAACTAAGACTTATTTCATACATTGTAAAGCAAAATCAACACCTACAGTCACTAATACATGAAATTGGCAGCATTTTAGACCTACAAAAAACAAAGACTACATTAACTCCCCTCTACTAAACTAAAAATAGCATAAAACATTTGTAAGACAGTAGTATCCCTATGGATGGGTTACTAGGCCATTCAAATGGTTATAAGTCTGAAAAGAGACATCATTTTACTAAAAGGAAATGCACCATCTTGAAAAATTGCAGCTTTCAGAAATGTCTACAGTCTGTCCATATTTGCACTGTACCTTTCCTATGAATCCTATCTAGATTTTTCTGAAATTATTAAAAAACCCTCAAGTGTTACAATACAGACATATTTTTAATATTCTTAGCCAAAGAATACATTCTTGGCTTTTTAATGCTAAATTTGAAAGCAGGCATTTCTTCAAAAACAGACCCAGACCCCATGACTATTTTGGAATAGTCCAATCAAACTTCAAATACGGGATTTTCACCCACCTTTGTCACAAGGCAGTAGCCACCCCAGTAATTCACATTTATGCATACATATAAAGATGTCAAGATGAGCAAAGCAGGTACTTATATTTTAATTTTATATTTTAAGTGCTGTTTGGAAATAAACACCACAATTTCAGGTAGGTGTCTATGGAGCTGTACTAGCTGTACCAGGCCTCCATAATCACATCTGCCTTCTGCTGCTGGAAGGACATTCTGTGTGCTGCCCTTTCTTGGCTTAATATTTCTGCAGCTGCTATTTAGATGACCCTAAAGTTATTTGTTTCTAGGACTACATTTTTCAAACAACAAAAAGTTACACTAGAATAATCAAAGACTAAAGGTCACTTGTGCTGAGAAGTGCCACGAACTGCTTTGTCATGCCAGCCCTTCCCCTTGGAGACTGATCCTTGCTGCTGCAATGTGGGTTTAATCTTTAATTCTCAGGCTCCAAAGAATAGAATCCCACTTTTTTTCTATGTCAATGCATCATAGATGTGATATATTTATTTCTTCCAAATTGAGAATCTGACAAAGAAACACCCTAAGTCACAGGTGGTGATCCACAGAGGGCTCTGCCAAGGCTCTTCTAAGAGCCCTTAGAGCACCCTGACCATGGTCAAGGTGTGCCCCATTTTGTGGAGCCACAAACTGCACTGAACAAAAGTTATAACACCATAAACACTGAAGAAGGCAGGAAAGACTGATGACTGCCTACTGTAAAATTTTCCTACTTGTTGGTTTTTATTACATACAAAACCAATATTCTGTCATAAAATAGATTAGATCACACATTGATCAGAAGCTGTGACAATGAGAAACCTGAGCTAGAATTCAGAACGAGCCCTCCTCTCTTACATCCTGCTTGGTTAGAACAAAGAGAATGTTCTGCATTTAATCTTAATTTCTGGTTTCTGCTCTTCTTTCCCTTCACCTTGATCTTCTCAATTTGTTTCCTAATCAGTGTTATGAGCCAAGACTCTTACTCAACAGATACTTCAACATGTGCTTAAATCCTTTGGGAGTCAACAGGATTTAAGCACGTGCTTAGGGGCGCTCGATTAGTGAGAAAGGGTGAGTAGAACTGCACTGGCAAGATACAAGAGAGACACAGAACCACTAAAAACCAGTGTCTTATGGTGGCAGTGTGCAGATCTGGTTAGAGTTTAACAAATTTGATGTTTAAAATTTTCAGGAATTTTGTTAACAGCAAGAGTTATTTGAATTGTTCAAAACACAAGAACAAACATAGGAGACTGCACCCCTCTTTCTGCATTCCTATTCACATCAATGGTTTTCAGAGAGAACGACCCTATATGATCTCAACCTTTGTGTGAAAATAGAATATTAAGATATAGCTGCTATATAAAAAGAATGAGTAAGGAATTAAGGTTACAGGATTATTTTGTTATTTATTGAAAGAAATCCATAAAACCCTGTATGAACTACAGTTTGAGAAAATCATATCCTCCCATCCACTGGCTAGCAATAAACACTCCATAGACTGCTCTTCATGTTATCTTTCAAGTAATCAACTCTCCACAGTTCATAAAATCAAGTTTTTCTACAAACCCAGAGTACCATAAGTGGTTCACAGTGTCCAGCAGGCAGCAGTTGAAAGCATCCGTCATCTATGTTGAGAAAAAAGAGATCACCAGCCTAAGTGCTTTCATATATCCTGTCAGCATGGGAGAAAGCACTCTCGCCCTTCCACTAGGCCAAATATAAAAGTGTAGCACTGAACTCCCAATGCAGAGGGAGCTCATAAGCTGCTTAGATCTGCTAGAAAGTTCCTGCTGAATAGATATATTAGATCTGATTTTGTAGAGACGGATGAATGATGAAATCCAGTGCTTTTTGTAGTTCTTTCAGAGTTCTTGGCAGATTTAATCAAACATTGCAGATCTCATTTTGAGAAATGTTGAGTATTATTCGTACCACTGACTTCACTACTTCTGTTGAAGATTTTCATTTAAAAATCTCTGTGTAACAACAGAAGAGGGTTAACCAAGGCTATTTTCAGGTTTCTGGTTCAGGAAACCAGGACTGTGGCATTGTTCCTGACTGGATGAAGGGATATTGCTAAGAGGGACACTTTAGAAAATATTACACTTTTAAAATATTTTCCCTGGTGGACAATCCTTAAAATTATCAAGTTGGATCTAAACTGAAATTTAATGACTATCACAGAAATAACTCTTTCTCCAACTAAGTGAGAAAGCTGAGAGATAAATCTGCATGGAGAACCATGCAGAGTGTCCACAGCACATCTGTCCTGTTTCAGCTCCTGAACCAAGGAAGCACCATGTAAAGTGCACTTACAGTCACACAAAGGAAGCTCTGGTATGGGAAAGAAAATGTCCTATAACTCTTGACCCATTAACTATTTTTAGATTTCTGGTTGTACATTCCAAACTAACTTGGAACAAGAGCATTTCTGTCACTCAGGAGAAAAACCCTGTGATCATTTCAGTGCTGGGTGAAATCTCAGAATTCTCTGTCCAGTGCTCAGCCCAGCAGGGCAGCAGTGTCTGTGTGCTCTGAGGAGTTTCCCTGCTCCTGCTCCCCCCTCACCACCTCAGGTGGGACCATTCCAGACCAGGGCCAGGCTCCATGTGACACTTACACTCCCCTTGGCATGAATGCCAGTTGTTTTCCAAAAGCCCTTCCTTGCTTTTCTGCTGCTGTATCCTTGTGGCTGAACTGACCCTGGCACTGTTGGTGTTGTTATGCAGGTATGGATTGATGCAGCCACTCAGATATTTTACTCCTTAGGAGCTGGGTTTGGTGTTTTAATTGCATTTGCCAGTTACAATAAGTTCGACAACAACTGCTACAGGTAAGAGCTGCTGCAAAATTATTTTATTTTACTCTGACTGCAGCTGAAATCTATCCTTTTATCTTCAGTCATATATTAATGATGGTGAGTTTTGTGTAGACATAGTAACCAACCCAAATCTTGAAATACTGTTCTCCTGAGTGAAATTTTAGTAACAGGAACCTGCCAAGATATCTGCTGCTCTCCAAAGCAGAATAGGATTAGGTTTGGACTTTAGACAGCTGTGTAAACTGTGCTGGTGTTTGCCTTTCAAAAGTACCATTAAGTGCAACAGTGAACACAGGATGAAATCTTATTGGTGCAGGAACAAAACGCAGAAAGATCCCAGCTTCCAGAAGTGCTTCTGTGCTTTGGGATTATATTTCTGATATTTTACATTGCACTCCAGTTTAGGAATGCACTTTAAATCAAGTCAGTTTTCAAGTGTTTTGCTGAATCACCACCATGGAAATTCAACCAGAATCACTCTGCACCCTTCTGAGAAATCCCAGCATTTAGATGTTTTGTCAACATTAAATTTTGAAATAAAAACAAACATTACTTTTCCAATGAAATATAAATTCAGAAAGCAGATATATTATAAATGCATTGTGAACTGAAGGATGGGGGAATACGTTAAAGAAAATCTCCATCTGGTTCTTAAAGTTTTTTCTCACTGAGCTGTTCTCTCCACGTTTAGGGATGCTTTGCTGACTAGCACCATCAACTGTGTCACAAGCTTCATCTCAGGATTTGCCATTTTCTCCATATTGGGCTACATGGCTCATGAGCACAAAGTTAAAATTGAGGATGTAGCTACTGAAGGTAGGAAGTTAATCCTATACTAATTTTGACCCTTCTGCCCCACCATTTCTCTGCAAATATGTTTATATTTGTTTCCAACAAGTGTGTGAAAATCTCATGGAAGTGAACAATTAACTTACTTGGAACTAGAACTCTGTTTGAATCCCTTGTTGAAATGTGAACTGTAAATGTTATTGCATCACCTCACCTCTACTGAATTCAGGTTCCCCAGAATCTTGCCCCAAAGGTTTTTTCCATTCAACAAACAGATTCTGGACAGAATCTTAAAAAGGTATTGCTGTTCAGTGCCCCACCTGACAACACATCCACACAATTCCTTCTCCACTACATAGCTGAAAAATAACTAGTAAGGGTGCAAATCCAACAAAATATTATTCAAAGTTGAAAATAATGGGATAGGGTTTTTTTTTTTTAATACCAAACCATAATGAGTAAATAAATAAAGCATTTTAGATATATTTTGTTATAATGCAAATCTTGTTTTAACAATACACAGACCATGACAAGGACTGAAATTAAAGTCAACTTAGTCATGATTTATCTTATTAAAATGAGCACTTTTGTGAAGATAAGAAACATAATAGTGACACCTCTTTTTCCCCTTTTCTATTCCAGGAGCTGGTTTAGTTTTCATCCTGTACCCAGAGGCAATTTCAACTCTTTCAGGATCTACATTTTGGGCTGTGGTGTTCTTCATCATGCTCCTTACACTTGGCATTGACAGTTCTGTGAGTATTTTCTCCTTCTATACTTGACATTGTTCTTTTCCTGTCATATTTTGTAACTAAAGAGGCATTTGCATTTAGCAGGAGATTACATTTCAAGTAAACATTCTGTACATTTCCCAAACCTGTTTGCACAGTCAGACAGCATAGCAATAACTATTACTCACTGTATTATAAAGACTCTCCATCATTAAGAGGTTTAGGAAAAGATTAAATCTTGGACAAGCCACTAAATATTTACTCCCTGCTACTTTTTTATGACTTTACAGAGAGGCTGTTCATCAACAGTTAGTACTATTTAAAGGTCCAACAACACTACTATGAACTATTACTGCTATGAGCCTGCAAAAAGGTTCTGGAGCCCTGCTTGCAAAACACAAATAAAACATTGAGTAGAGTGGTTTCTAGAAGCGATTATTTTATGTGCTGAAATCCATTAATCTGCTCTAGACAGACAATGCCTGAAGGTACTCCCTTTGTTTTTCTACAAGCCATGATGCAGAATTTCCTGTAAATTTAATCACAACTTAAAAATCATGCCAGAATATTTCCATAGTGGTTCCATTTTCCTATAATCTTACTGTAAAGTGTCTGGTCTATCAAGTGTATTTGCTCTTTGATGAGTTTTACAACATAATATTCAGGATCACAGAAACTTCATCCCAGAAAATATTCCAAGTCCCCAAATAACTTTTTGTACTGCTTTTTTCTAGCAAAAAGGTCTCAAGGCCTCCTGTTATATTTAGCTTAAAGGTTGATAAATTTATGCAGAACCAAATAGGGTCCTTAAGGAATAGTGAAGCATGGACAAACTTTCATCCTCTTTAGTAGAGTAGGGGTTTCTTACTATTCCAAAGCATAGAAGTCTCTTTTAAAGTCCAGAATGTACAAAGTTGATGCAGGAATTTCTTGCTGAAATGGTAAAAGACTGTTTCCATTGCTTACAACCTCAGGAAAATTCATTCCTTTTCAAAGGCAAGAAAGGGAAAGAATGAATTGACATGGAAAAGAGCAAAACTTAAAACAAATAAGGGGTTGCAGTAGGAAGCTTTGATAATCATTGGCAAATATCTGAATGAGATCTTGTGGAGTGAGGGCTAAGCTGTAAAGGTCAGATTCAGGACTAAATATTTCCAAAGTGTTTAGATTTTTGGATTCCAGCTGAGGTCAATGAAGTTTGTCTATATAGACTAAAATCTGCATCCTTAGACAAAAGTTTGAGGGAAGATTATATCTGGGATTGTAGTTTGACAATTTTTCAACTGTAAACAAATACAAAAATTGAAATTAAGGGTTTAGCACAATGAAAGGACATGAATAGGAAAAGGATGACAAATGAAAAGCAGGAAGAAGAAAATTTATGCTCAGAAGTGTCTAGATCCAAAATAGTTAACTTTGTAACAGCAGTAAATGTAGGGCAATGTAAAGAAACATAGAAGTGACTTTAGATTACAGAACATATTTTTCCTACAAATAGAGAAAAGGCTTTCTGCTGGAGCTAATTAAAACATAGTGAACTAGTGAACTGTGGCCAAGTTTAGTTCTTTCCTTCTAAAAAGGGAAGGATTTACTGGTTCAAGATTTGTATAATTTCCCAAAGAAAACTCAAGTTCTGCTGTACTTTTTATGGTGATAATTCTCTGTTACTGGTTTCAACCAGGAATATTTTAATCAAACTCTTATAGGGAAGAGACAGGCTGTGTCAGCACCTGCTAACCAGCTATTGTGTTGCACCAGGCACTTCAGGTCTTGCCTTGGTCTTTTAGCATCACAAAAAGCATAGAATTAAGCCTCTCCAAAATATTAAATAAATTTGTTTACTATGATAAAAGACTGAAATTTATTTTCCAAAGCTTTTTGTTGGAGTTTGGGGGCAGAACATTTTCATTAATGGAAAGAAATGAAAATTCATAACCACGTACATAATCCAGCAATTTAAATGAAAATTTGGAAAGTACCTTTCCTGTATTGCAAAACAATAA
This sequence comes from Ammospiza nelsoni, assembly GCF_027579445.1. NCBI lineage: Eukaryota > Metazoa > Chordata > Aves > Passeriformes > Passerellidae > Ammospiza > Ammospiza nelsoni. The sequence continues at coordinate 12,872,191 of NC_080645.1, forward strand.
CTAATGTTCCTCATTAACTTCTAGAAAGCAAAGTAAAATTCTTTCATGTTGTGAACAAAAAAATTACATCAAGCTTCCTTTGTAGTAATTCTTCCAAGTCTGTAAAGATTTTTGTCAAACTGGATTTTGTTAATCAATGGCTAATGTGAATCTTTGTTCAGTACAATTCCTTTAGGTGCTTTTCTTGCCTGTCTTTATTTAAGAACTATCTTAAGGAGCTTAGCTACTTAAAGCTAGCAGCTTTTCCCCCAGAGTATATTCAGATGTATATTATTTTCCCCTAAGTACTGTGTACTTGTTGTTCTTTTGAGTCAGCCAAGAGTCCTCAGAGGATGCAGCTATGGAGGCAACAACCTCCCCTCTTGCTGTCCAGTTCCCTGGCCCAGCCCTTTACCAGAAGAAAACAAATCCTCCTGTCACCAGTGACTTACAGCTGAAATATCAGGAACCATAGAGTGGTTGGGTATTCATTTCACAAACTGCTGTGCATTCTTCAGTCTGTATTTCCACAGCCAGCAGTGTTTAATCAGAGTTTTTGCCTTCCCCTTCTCAGATGGGTGGGATGGAGGCTGTCATCACTGGCCTGGCAGATGATTTCCACCTTCTGAAGCAGCACAGAAAGCTCTTCACCTTTGGTGTTTCTTTTGGCACTTTCCTACTTGCTCTTTTTTGCATTACCAATGTAAGTACAACAAAAGTTTCCATCAAAATGTTACCTAAAATGTCATTAACCTTGTTAGATGAAATATGGATAGGTTCAGATTACTATATTTTATTATTAATTTTAGTTCTTAACTTCTGTTCAGAGCATCACTTTTAATCTAACATATATGAAGTTTTTCTGGTTTTTGGCACAAGATAATTTCCTATCAGCCAAGCCTATAAGTCTTTGTCCCAAACAACTGTCTGTGGTACTGCTGGGTTTATTTGGTTCTGTGTGCTCTCTTTTGCATTTGTTTGGGATTTTTTTTGTTTGTTTTGGTGTTGGATTTTTTAGTCACATTAAATGGAATTGTATAGAGAGCTTATTTCTCTGTGAGGAACTAAGAATTTCAAGTGAACAGACCTGGCTGTTCTCTTCTTAAAGAAAGCAAAAGACACTTCTTATGGAAGGAGTGTAGAGCAATGACCTCCTCTCCCCACCTCGTTTCTCCATGTTCCTTCATGTACCTAGATCTTGACATCTTTTACTGTTAACACCACATAAAGCACAAAGAAAAATACAAGTTACTAAACATTCAAGATAAGTTATCATTACCATCAGACTGAATGTTTTGCCTCATCTGGCTTTTTATAACTAATTAAGGAATTAAATTAATGTGTTCTAGGCAGGAGATAATTCTCTTTTTTTTTTTTGACCATAAAAAAGACAGAGAGAGACCTATTAACAAAGATGCCAAAACTCTCAGAATACAACTGAAACTTTAAGAAACCATCATGAAAGCAGATGTGCTGAACCTCTCTCCATCCCTAGAAATGGTTTCCACATCTATTATTAAGACTACTGAAATGGCATAAGTTTAAAAATAACAAAGTTCTTTTTACATTAAAATAGCCCAATATTTTTGCTCCAGTTTCCTCAAACTGAAAAATATTTGAGACTCTAAAAATGTTTGAAATATCTCTCTTTTTAATACCATACTATTTCTATTGATACCTAATCACTGAACATGCTCCTGTTTATTCAAAGTTGCAGCTGCAATGAAATTTCATAAAGTACAATATCAGAAGAAATCCAGAGTTAAGAACCAGAACAGATGCTAGTGGGTGCAATTTCACTGCCTCCAAGTGAGCTAAAGCTATTCAAGATAATGACCTAAATCTAGCTTTTAAATAATGGCACCTGTTTAGGCTGAAGTTCAACCCTCCAGCTGGAATTCACAAACTGTCCAGAATAGTGCAAATGTATTGGTTCATGCAACTAAAGAACATTTCTGATGTGTAAAAAATAAAAAGGAAAACCCTTGTGAGAACATCACATGAGACTGTTTGATTTTGCCCCCTGAATTTTTAAGGCTTTATTTTCAAAATAAAGCTGTTTCTGAAACAAGCATTTTTCTTACAAAATCTTATTAGTAATTCACTTTAAGATTGATTGCAAATGCATTCATTTGGAGCAGGTGTAGAGCAAAAACAAGAGGTCAAACTCAAATGTCATTGAGGAAGCAACACTTTCTAACACAACAACCAAACTTCATTCCATTTCCAGACAAGTCCCCACAGAATTAAAAACCTACATGAGGCCTGAGTACTGCTCTCCCTATTTTTGTAAATATGCACAGCTGTTCCAGAAAAAAAAATTTAAAAAAATTAAAAGGCAACTGATTACAGAGACTAAAATCACCTACAGATTTAAATAATACAAGTGCTATTTATACCATTGGTGGTAAAAACACAGAAAATAATTCCTTTTTTCCTCCCTTTCTGAACAGGCATAAATCTGATTAAGTTTGGTTGAAAAAAGATATTTTAACAAAAATCTACTGCAACCATTTCAGTTGTTTATGTGTGACAACTCCTGACACACTTTATCCAGGTTCATTTTGATACAAATCTGCATCTCATGGTTTTCCATTCCTCTATAGCTAAAACTCAGTAAAATGAGTAGTAATTTACACATGTACACACAAACACAGCAAATAGTGAAATTGCAGCTAACAAAAAAAAAAAAAAATCAAACAATACTTCAGTAAATGCATTTCCAGCTCTCAGTCATGAACCACTGAAGAACAAAATTTGCTGTTGTGAGGGAAGACAGGGTTTGCTGTCTCCACTGCGCAAAGGTTGGCAAATACCACAGCCCAGAGACTGAACAGGGCGCAGCACTTCTCGCTGTGCTGGTGACAGAATTAACATCCTCTCCTGCCTCAGAGGAGCAGTGGGTGACAGATGCAGGCAGTCAGGGAAAAGGGAAACCAGACCAACACTGCAGACTCGCTGGCCTGCAGAGCAAATGGCCTTGGGAACAAAGTGACTGATAATGGCCTATGGAAACTCTTGGAGTGCTCCATTCCTGCCATTAATTAGGAAGTTCTTCATTAACTGCTGCAGACAGGCCCTGCCCTACAAACTGCTGCTCATTTCCCCAAACCTCCACTGAACAGGAGTGCCAAGAGAACTCATTCATCTAAGCTGAGGTTTCTGTTTCCCAGTGAGGGGAGGACCATAGGTGAAAAAAAGCCTCTTTAGATGAGTTGCAAGCCGATTCCACTATTTTGTCTGCAACTATAAGCCTGTGTCTGATCCATACTGAAATACCTGGGTTAAGATATGGATCCATCAGATCCATACTAAAACACTTGGGTTAAGATAATGCCTCAAGTAAAGCAGACTTCTGTTAAGTGGACACTAAACTCTGAGATGATTCTATTTGTAACTTCATGTCCTTGCATCTTTTAACTCCCCATTGCAGGGTGGAATTTATGTGCTCACACTTCTGGACACATTTGCAGCTGGGACTTCAATATTGTTTGCTGTCCTAATGGAGGCAATTGGAGTTTCTTGGTTTTATGGTAAGCTCCTCCTTCTGCATGTGCAAAAGCTTGTCTGAAATGCCAAGTGCTTATGATGGGCTTACACATCATTTTAAGGGAAAACAGCATAGCCTTGTACACATAAAACATGACAAGTCAGGTTTCATAGAGTGATTTCCTCCTGATTTATGAGCAGTGACAGGAATGCAGACATTCAGTGGGCCAAGCTTTGAGACCTGCATAAAGCCAAACAGCCTTGTGAAAGGGACTGTGATGGGATGGAAAAGTTACTCCTTTTGCCAGTATTTTATGACTCTTAGTATTGCTGATGACTTGCAGTAGCAGATTTAGACTTGGTACTTTGAAAACAAGTAGATTAGCCTAAATACAGGCTCACCTGTTTTCACTTTTCATTCGTCCCCCAGGGCCAATCTCAAGGACTCTCCACACAACACAAATAAAGGTGGTGTTTACAGAGTTATAATAATTCCTACATCCATCCCTTTTGTTGGTGACAATATTCTACTTCATTATAAAACACTAGCAGTTTATGTCATAGAATGGTATAAAATACCCAACACACTAGATACCAGAAAATATATTTCTAGTATTTGATACTAACTTAGACCACAAAAAGGGAGTAGTGATTTACTTTATCCCAAGTATGTCAAGTTTTAGGAGTATTTAGTTGACCTGTGACATAAGACTGGAATCACTCTATGCCAATCAGAGTGCAGTGATATGCTATAGCCACCTAAAAAACATGACCTCTTCTTTTCCTTCCTCATCTCCTCTTTATTCTCATGCTTTAGTTCCTGGCAGATCACAACCCTTTTCGCTATTACCAGGTTTCAATATCACAGCAGCCTGCAAGTCTTCTTCCCTTTAAGTCTGTATTGAATGACTTGCCCCGATTCCCTACAGGATTGTTTTTCCTCTGAAAGGACTCTTCATTTCTATTCAGACATAGTGTTTATAGCTAATGTAGGATTCAGAGGGTTCTTAGACATTTTGATTCTTGTTGCTATTTACCTCACTCAGTCACTTATTTATCCATCCATTCTGCCTAACCATGTTCTTCTAACCTAACAAACTTCATCTTGCAGTTAAAGAAATGTTGGAGAGGGAGTGAAGTGAAAGAATGGCATCCATGCATAAAGCTGTTCAATCTATTAAAGGAATAATTTCTAGTTTTAATGCACTAATTCTGTCCCCCAACATCAGCATGGAGCAAGCAGCACATAAGCTCTTGTCTCTCAAAATAATGGAGGCACTTTATTTCACAGACTTTAATCCCAGTAAAAGAGCTGAATGTGGATGAGTGACCACAGCTTAGCTTGGAAGTTGAGGCTTCTTCAGTTTTTAGGGGAAAGTTACTTTCTGGCACTATTAAAACAGGATTTACTGCACTTTACAGTAGCTAAGCTTTATAGGTGGTTCACAAACAAGGGAAAAGTTAGGAAAATTTTATTTTATACCCTCTGTCCTTATAATTTTTTTCCTTTCTTCCTGCATCTTCCCTATAATTGGGAAAACATCTATTCATTTTTCTTGAGCAGCTGACAGATGTTTCTACTGACACAGCATGACCTGTTGCTTTATAAAGAACTTATTACAGCCCCAGGTGCTATTTAAACTTATTAAATCTGGCATGATCTTGTCTGACTCCTTTTTCTGATAGACCCCTCTTGCCTTAATGACCCAGCTGAATATTAAGGCAGCCTAAAGGCAAGCATTGACATTTTGGCACAGACTAAAAACATGGAAATTTAGTTCAAATTATATCTATGACCATTTACTGTGAAGTTTCTTCTTGCAAAGGCCAACTGTGTATGTAAGAGAAGGGAGAGCTAGTTTGCTTTACTGTGCAGATGTTCCTTAGTTATGACTGCTCTGTTGTTACCAATTTTCCTCATGTGCATCCCTGATATCATCTCTCTAGTGAATATTCTATTTCTGGGTATTTAACAGCTCCTGATAATAAATTTTAAGTATCTCTGAAACCAAGCCCTACAGGTACTGTTATCTGTAGCTATGGCTGTGTTCTGCTTAAAGGTTGATTCTTAGGAAATTATTTGAAGACATGCAGTACTGAAAAAGCAAATTGTGGAAAAGGGCAGTCTGAGACCATGGCCCAGTCATCCCCCATTTTCAGCAGAAATTGAGCACCAAGTACTGTCTGAGCTCCAAGTGCATCTGTCTGGAAACATTTGAATAAAATTCTGATATACCTTTGTCTTTGACCTTCTCCACAATGATAAATCTCAGTCAGTGTTCATAGCAGTTAAAATTCAGTCACTTTAAAGTTCACAGAAAGCACTGCAAATAGAATCAGATTAAGTTTAAAGAGCATTTGCAGATCCTTCTTGGCTATTTCTCTTCACCTGGACATAATATTGGGGGCTGGAAATTGTTTTGAAACATTTACACTCAAATGTCCACACCCTGAAAATATTTTGCATCCTATTATGTACAATGGACTAATTCAAGCAGTCCCAATTATTTACATTAAATAAATTAGATAAATTGTGCTGAACTTATCTACAAAGAGAAATAATCTCTGGAAAACTATACCTGCTCTCTAATAAACAAATATCCATAGAAAAAAACCTGCATTTCTACTGTTTAACTAATGGGTTCATGATTATAAGTAAACTTTCTGAACACATTGAGCAAAATAAATTATAAACAAATAGTCTGACACAACAGAATGCACAGACCCACTGTCTCTAAGGCATTAAGTCAGATATTGTTCTCTTTTTACAGAAGGCAGAGAAGGATACTTTATTCCCCATTTTATATCAGTGTTAATCATCCCATTCTAATGTGGTGTAGTTTTGTACATATTTACAATAAACAGAAGAATTGCCCGAGTTTTCTGGAAAAGTCATAAATATGAAATTATATTTGTAATAAAGACCATTCTGTGATGTTCAATGAAACACTGAAAAGTAAGTATGTCTTAAGTGGAACAAAGAAATCTCCTTTGCTAAATTAAGAATCTTATGAATCTACCTCATTATCAGCAAGCAGTTTGTGTAAGGGTTTACATTTTCCTCCAGTGTACTCGTAATAACAGAGGAATTAGGTTACAGTAATCCATAACTATTTTAAAAATTGTATACTATTTACTACTTAAATTCTAAATATTTTTGAAATGCCTCTTTTCAGTGGTAATGCTGCTCTCTGCAACAAGCCTTAAGTGCTCACAGGCATTTAAGTCAGACACAGTGATGTCAAAGACACGCCCAGGCAATCAAAGGAGATTAATGTTGTTATTTCTTATGCCTTCTGATTTGGAAGTCATTCATGTCTGGTTTCTGAAAAAGATACTTTGGGTATGCCAGCATCTCATCAGTTTAGACTGAAGTCAGTCTCATGCTTGCATCTGCTGACATCCATTCTAGGAGTGGACAGGTTCAGTGAAGACATCCAACAAATGATGGGCTTCAAACCAGGCCTCTACTGGAGACTGTGCTGGAAGTTTGTTAGTCCTGCTTTTTTATTGGTAAGTGTTAATAATTATTCCATCATGAAAAGAATACCAGTGCATTGCTACTCAGGATACACAAATAGTTACCAAGAGCAAGATACCTATTGCTGTGCCAGACACTGTTGGGATGAAGAGGAGACAGTCCAATTTATTTATTTTTTCTCCTTGAAATTACATGCTGGGTATATTTTCTATACTACATTTCAGTTGTGGAAGAGAAACTAGTGGTGGTTGTGGTCTTCTTCTGTTCTTTCATTTTAGCATGATTTTAAGAAGGCAGCTTTCCTTAGGGAACACTTAGGCAGTGTCCTCCTTGTCCCTGCAGCACCTCTGCATATTAAACACAAACCATTCCCTTGGGAGAATAAGTTAGCCAGGGATAAGAGATTGTGTTAGCAAAAATGTATTTTTGATTGGAGGATACCAGGATACCCAATTTGTGAAATGACACCTTAAAAAATCATACAACTACACCTGTAATTAGCTGTGTGAAACACTGAAGAATTGTCTAAAATACACCTTGTAAGCTGCCTGTTGGAAAAAACAAGTGTTCCATTACATCAGGGAAAAAAATCCCAAAGTGTGAATTTGGTTGCTTTGTGTAAAGGTTAAATTCAGTACTAACCTCGAGTTTTATATTGGAATCGCTTCTGTGCATATTTGTAAATCAAAAGGTCAGGATAATAATACAGAAATTTTACCATTTTAGGATTTTAGGAGACAATTATTTGCATTAAAGCTTTGCAATCTTAAAACATTACTGGTATTGCAAATATGCACTGGGTAGGCTTTTAGAGCAAGTCCACATTTTTTTAAATATAAAAGCTATGACCCCAATTCATCCATAAGCACATACCAAGCCTGTATTAATTATCCTTTTAAACACAGTTCTATAAAGGAACTTTTATGGAACTGTATTCTGCAGAACTTCAAGCAGAATGGGAAAATGCTGGAGCAAGCATCCTTTGATTTTGCAGACAAGGAGACAGTTGAAAATTTACATTTTATCATGAATGTTATAACAATCTAGCTAAAGGTAGAGAGTCCACCAGTTTAACCTTCAGGTAGTTTAAGATGTCTTGGTGAAAGAGCCTCAATGCCTTCCAAGAAAAGCCAGAAAACATAAGGGTCAGAATAAACCTGTAGATAACATCTCTCAGCCATCACAATGCACATTTCTTTTTTTCCATCTGGAAGTTCTTGAAGCTCTTTCTCCATATTATCTGCAGCTACGAACAAAATCCCAAGAAAAATCACAAAAGAGAATTAGTATTTTTCTAACTAGATTCTGCACTATGATCTCCCTTTAACCCACACTATCCTGGCATAGTCTTTGAAACTCTAAGCTCAAAATATTTTAATTGTAATTGAAATATAGAGCAGAACATTCAGCCCCAAAGAACCAAATCAAGAATATCTGCACGTTATAGAACCCACATGGATTTAACAGGACAGAAATAGGGTGGTGTACCACTCTTTCCTTCTTGCATCTAGCACAGGATGGACAGAGAAGCATAATAAAAAAAAGGCAACCAGGCCATAAGGCTGCTCTACCTTTCCTCAGTACATATATCATGCTGAAAAATAGGTACAAAGCTCTTAAAGGAAGTCTAATATTCCTGGGAAACCAAGAAAGTAAAAAACAATAGATCCTGCAGTTTTTTCTTGACAACAGAATCACTCGTCTACATCTGAAATACTCATTTAAATGAGGCAGTAGTGGACAGTCACCTGATCTTCCCATCAAAATTTCAAATAATCTGCATCCACAGTAGCTGAAATGAACTGTTAATACTAATAAACATCAAGAACTTCAACAGTTTAAGCAGTAAGAGGCACAAAGTAAACAGGCTGAAGGTAAATCATAAAGCTGGTTTGAAATAAACTAAATAAACTTTAGGGTGGCTGCCTAATAGGAGACCTGGAATCACTTCCAGTAAGGGTCTTAATCTTAAAACTGTGGTTCATTTTATACTTTCTTCTCCAGTTTGTGGTGATAGTCAGCATAATAAATTTCAAGCCCCTGACCTATGATGACTACACCTTCCCTCTGTGGGCAAACCGCATTGGCTGGGGCATAGCCTTGTCCTCCATGATCCTCGTGCCTGCCTACATCATCTACAAGTTCATGAACGTGCGTGGGACCTTTAAAGAAGTGAGTGCAACACTAATCAAATGTCATGAAATGTTGCTGGGAAATTAAATGGCTGGGTCTAAGTTGGCAGTTTATTTCTCTCCCAAAACTTATTACTTATGAGTGACCTTTTGAATCCATCTGTCAGGTGGATCAGTGGTTTGAGGTAGGATTACTGCATTCTGTTTGAGTCTCTAGACAGAAATTAGCTTTCCAGACAGCACCATAATAATTGTGGAAAATTATTTTTATGAATGTAATTGATCCAGTTAATGAGATTAGATTTTTGTTTATCAACAAAGAATGGACAAATTATGCTATCTTCACATTCAGCTATGAGATCTGGTCTTCAAACTGTTCTGTACATTTCTTTATCAGTTCAAAATGGCATATGATTAAGGCTCACTAACCATATCATTTTTACCATCATATTAACTTTACCTTCACTGTCTATATATCCTCACTATTATCTGTAATCTTAAAACCTCTAACAGTGCTCAGAAGGCTCCTCACCATTATCTAGCACCAGGTTTTTTCCCCATCACATCATGATTTTATAACCTTGGATAGACCCACTGACTTACACTTAAGCTCTACTGCTCTCCTTTCCTACAGCTACACTTACACAATGGTGTAGCAAGATTTTGATGCTCTTAGGCAAGTCACTGAACCAACAACACACACAGAATTAAGCAGAAAACAGGATCTCATCTTTTACATCCCCTCACACTGACCTAGCCAACCCAAAAGAACAAAGGTCCTGTTTATGAAACATTACATTCACCTCAGGTAGTGTTCACCTCAGAAAGGTGCCCCAAAGATGGAATTCCTCAGTTGCTCTGTTTTCATCAGCTCTAATACCTCAATGTTGTGCACAATTTCTAGATCTCATTTCCAGCAATTCTATATGCCCTTTGTTTTGTTCTATCCTAGGGAGGGCTACAAACACATTTTTCTAGGAGGATTTAGGTCTCAAAGAATAATTTATACTGGCCCATCAGGCTTTTGCCCTCTTGCTCAATTTGACTGACAGGAGGATGCAGAAGCCTCTGGCCAAAATCACATTCTCTCATTCACGTGTACTGTTAGTGAGTTCTGGTTTGTCAGTGCTCCTGCAAGGAGCAGCTCCCCACTTTGCCCACAAGCACTATGGCAAAAGGATAACACATGACATCCAGGCCACTAGCTCCAATATGGTGTCCCAAATTGAGGCTCTTTAAGGGATAGGGAAAGACATGAACCTAATCTAATGGGAACTCCTTAAGTTGGTTGAAAGTTCTGAATAAACCAAAATCTATGTGTGATCTCAAAGGGCTCAGCACAGGGTAGACAAGGGGGATGAGCTGGGAAATCCCAGTCCCTCCTTCCTCCCTCACCCTGGGACTGGCCAAACCTCTTACAGCACTAACAGAAAAGCATGAATTTAGGGGAACAAAGGCCTGTGATACCAACTTGTTCCTGATATTCTTTTCTATATGCACTCACTAAATAGTTGGACTTAGTATTTGCATAAACTTTCTACTGTTGCTTCTTATATTAAAGGCTAACACCCAAGAGCTTATAACAGGCTTATTCTCTCAGTGACTGAGCAAAGGCACATGATGCAGTGATATTAAAGATTTAAGTTACCATTTTAAATAAAGTTCATGCTACTTCCCCACTATAGATTGGGGATTACATACATAATCCTGTTTCATATGGCTGACTTTTTCCTCTTCTTCCTGCCTGGTTTAGAGACTGGCTTACTGCATCACACCTGAAAATGAGCACCAACTCGTGGCCCAAGGAAATGTCAGGCAGTTTAAGGTTAGTACACCTTTCACATGCTTCTTTCTCCTGATTCCAACCCTTTCCTGTCTTTAGCAGCAACTACAGTTTTGCACAAATCTTCCCATGCTGGATGCCTTCGCAGGTCTGTAGCTCTTTATTTCTCTCAGCATGACAAGACACAGGGGGCTCAGTACCACATGCATCAACCCTTTTGGAAAGCTTTTGGGGCCTTCCTTCTTTGCCTAAGGAGACCCCTCAATTTTACACATCACTTGAATCTGGCATTTTAAGGCTGCGTTCAAATACAGTGAAATGCCACCAATAAAAAAAAGGTATTTCCAAACTGTCACGTGCATTTGAAGAGGTCATGGCCTGTCGCTCAGTTACTGCACAGCAAGCTGAAATCACATTTCTGAAACAGCAATTATGTCCCACAAAACATAATAAACAGTAAAAAATATCCAGTGTCAGAGCTTACCTATGTCATAAAATGATGCACCAGGTTACATGGAATTGGCTTTCCCCACAGGACTAGAGTTGATTGAAAACACTGCTGGAGACTTCATAAGCCATGAAAAATATGCTATAGGTTTCCAAATACTGCTTTCCTTTTAGCAAATAAAATGAGCTTATTGCAATAAACTCCTTTATGTAGAAGATTAAAAGGATGCAAATGTGAAGCCTGTTACACTCATCAGCATTCATGCTGGACCACTTTCTCTCTTCAAAGTTGAAAGCAACTGGAATTATGCACACCTCCACAAAATGTGACCCAGATTTTATAGTGGTGGTTTGTATGTTGATACTGAAAAAATAAATCTGGCTTTTGCTTATTTTGAAAGATATTGTTTGAAGTAAATTTTGGCTTTTAAAGGAAATAATCTGTGTAGATTTATGGGACACAGAATGAAAGCACAAATAGGCTTCCTGTTTCATGACCACAATTTATTTGATGCGGCCAAGAATATAAAATAGCACAACACCTCTTCCTGCCTTCTCTTTCTTCTGTTTCTGCCCTCAGTTGTCAGATGATTTACTGTTCCTGCTGTTACTCAATGTTTCCAGGGGCACGTGTTCCTGTGTGAAAGGGTTATAAACAGCCACGCCACAGTGCTGGTCTTCTGAACACAAATCTATGACCAAATGGTGGCAAATTAATTTCACATAAATTAGTAAAGGCTGCCCTCAGAAGTAAACCGCCAAGGTTACCTCAAACCATGCTAAATATGAGAGCATTTTAATTTGCTGCCATCTTCAATGAACAGGCAGGAATGGCTTTGTTAGTGCTAAAGCAGATTAAGTGATTTAATCACAATATTTAGGGTTGTAAATAAAACACTGCCTACTGTAACCAAACAAATACAAATATTCTATTCTCATATATGTCTGGCAGTTCTGAACTTTAAAACTTAATCGAGATGTGACTAAGCAGCCTTGACATTAGCGCATTTCTCACTGGGGACTGCATAGAAACTTAGTTACAGAGTGGAAATCTATCCATTATTTTGAAACTTCTTTGTAACCCTAGATTTGTCAAAAAATGTATCAGTCAGCATCATCATTCGAATCAATGATGTAATTTAACAACCACTTCTGTTTCCTTGCAGCTCCAACACTGGCTAACAATATGACAACCAACAGACCAAGGAAAAAGCCTACTTTCAACTAAACTGAGAATACAGAAAAGTCAAGTTCAAAGCTCCCTCACTTATGCTTGGACCAGGCTGGCCCAGAGCTTATCTACTGACTCTGTGAGGGAAGACATCTGCTCTCTGTTGTCAATGCCTCCCTTCTATTACTTGGCTTCAAATGATCTTTAAAGACTCCATTTAAGTTTCCTTGCATCCTTTGGTGCCATAAGATCCCTACATGACCAAAACTTGTGAGTTTTGCTATAGGCAGAAGTGGAGGAGGGGGGAGCAGAGGAAAAGAACAATCAGCATAAGTGCTTTTTTATTGTGAAGAAGTGAATTAAACTTTTCTGACAATAATAACTTCTTCAGATAATCATGCCACAACCTATTTAAAGGAACAACACCTAAGCAGTCTACATCTAAGGAAAGAGAACACCTCAGTTATGACAAAAAGAGCAATTTTAACAATGTCCTCATGTCACTAGCTTTCTTGCCATACTGTCCTTTGGGATGTGAGTTTGCATCCTTCTGAAAGTGCTTCATTTTCAGTGGTTTGTTATTTGTTCCTTCTCTTGGTGAAGAACACTGTCTTTGCTGTACATGTCCATGCCATTTTTTGACCAGTTTGATTGCACTGAAGCTAAAGAGCAGCAGGAAGAGAATTCCTGTCACAATTACCAGTGCAGAACACAGCTTAATATCAGTGTACTTCATGAAAGAAATATTCCCTTATATCAACAATTGGAATGGCTTTATCATATGATCCACATTCTGCAGACTTTTCCAGCTAAGCATGGAAGTTACATCCAAAGAGACAGACTTTCATCTTTTTGCTGTATTTTGTTCCAAATAAAGAATGTAAAATACATGAGGGATAATTTAAAATTATAGAATTACCAAGTGGCACAAAAAAAACCAATCTGGTTTTATTCCCCTGCTGTGAAAATATTATAATTTAACCAGGATTTACCCACCAAGACGTAGTAAGATTTTTAACTACTTTAAAAGTATGTTTAGTTCTCTAAACCTATTCCAGCTCTGTTCTCTAGTAGTATTATGCAAAGTAGAAGACACAGAACAAACTCTGCATTTGGGTGCTGTTCTTATTCTGTGGTCACTTGTCACTGTAGTACCTTTCAAGTGATCACTACATTCAGTAGCTTTGAGTTAGTTCTTGTGATTATTTATCACTGGGTCTACATTAATTTGCAGAGGCAGTAGCTTCTCTGCTGGATCCAACCCAGAGTTACCTCTGGACATTACCTCTGATTTTTTTTTGTCTCTATACATTTAGTTGAGCTTGTCTTCTAAATATATGTAGTGCTTCCTCTTTTTTTAAAAAAAAAAAGACTTTTAAATACATGGGCTTTTTTATTTATAAAACATTTTTTGTTGAGTTGTTTTCTGATTTAAAATAGCCAAGTTCTAAAGTGCCAAGTGCTTTTGGGCTTTTTCCATTTAACATTGATTTCTGTTCAAAATAATGAAAGGGAAATTTCTCTTCTTATTCATTCTCTTCCTCCAACATATTCAATACTTCAGAATGAATCAAGTGTTGTTCTTCTCTTGAAGAGTCTCTGACAAACAGTTGTATTTAAATAGGGATTTAAACCCAAAGAATACTTTCTTCTAATTATAAAGGAAGTCTTATTTTCTGGCCCAGCTGATGGCCAATAGCTGCTTTAACCCTGTTATTAAATATATTTCAATAACAAAGGAATTCCAAATGTCGCAGTTCTAATGCTGTTATTACACAAGAGGCTAAATAGTGAAAATATGTTGAAGGCTTCAAAAAAGTAATCCCACCAACTTCTCAGTTAATCTCATTTTTATTGTTTGCCAAACTTCATGAGAATCCATTGTTTTAAAGCCTATTTTTCAACAATTCAGCTGCTTCAGTCACTGTCTTGGCATGGCTCAAAAGCTTCTCAGCATAGATGTAATTATCAAGTTTAGAAACTTGTAGGGGCTGTTTAACATGGAGCTTTAATAGGTTGTCACTTTACAGATTGTTTGGTTGGTTCATGGTTGGAAATGCTAAAAACCTCCACCAATGTTCAGTTGTGACACAGTCCATCAGCACCATCCCATGCAGGAAAAGTTACATTTCCTCACCACTCTTCTCTGACATAGGAGAAAAGCTACCAAACAAGGGAATAAATCAGCTTTAGCCAGTGTGTTTGGGTTTGATTGTGTTTTTAGTACTGACTTCCAAGGCAACTACCTACTGCATTATTTTTATTTCTGTTACTGTAGAACTTCTTGGGTTTAATGTAGTATTTATAGCTCAGGACTACATTGCACTATTGCCACCTTTTTCTGATGTTTTCTAGGTAAAGAACTTGCAATCTATACAGAAGACAAAAGTCTTACCAAAGTAAGTAGGGATCTTACTATCAAAAATAACCTGAATTGAAAAGACAATACACAGTCCATGATTGCATAGGTGGACTTTAAATTCAAGATGTTGCCCAAAGAGTCTCCCCTCAAATAATGACTTCTGTCCTAGAGACAAATGTCTTCAATTCTCCACAGACTAAGATGATGAACTACCTCATGCCTCTTGGATGATGAATGATGCCATTAGACACAAACTAGCATCTACACAAATGACAAATACTTCTGCAGAGACCAGGTTATGTTCATTTCCTCCACTCAGTGATATGGCACAGACAGTCCAATAAGAAGCCATAGCATGGGCACCCACCTCCTCTCACCCACCTGCTTTGGGTCCCCAAGTACATTTTCAATATGGAAAACATGAAATGCCACAAAGCTACTCATCTCCCTTCAGTTAAAACACTTGTAGTCAAAAAACAAGACCAAAGCCTCCAGTCATATCTTTAGCATTCATGTCACTTCACTGCAAGTTTTCCCATAACTCTGTTGACTTTCCAGCTCACAGCTCACTCTTTCCCTCAGCTGCACCTGTTTCAAGAGCAGACCCTCTCTGGGGAATGCCACTGTCCCAGATGTCCCCATGGAATTGGGTTTATATTCTGGCCGAGCAGGCAGCCCAATTTCAAAGAAATTCTTTGGTACAAGTTGCAGAATCATCTGCTTGCTCATTATGTTGGCTGTTTGGGTAACAAGCCTGTGGGGAGAATTCAGTGAAGCAGTTAAAGAGCTCATTTGACAGTTCTAGAAAACATTTCCTCAAAAGCCTTTTCTTAAGCTGATAAAGGAAGCAGCTGTCATATATCAGTATCTCTCTTCTCACCTTTCTTTTGACCAGTGAAAGAGACCTGCCTGTGATCCACAATGTTTCATCAATCCTTAGTTAGCACCAAGCAAAGAGACCCTCCATTCTCTCTTTGTACCCTTCCCTGCCATCATTCAGCCAGGTAATTCTTCACATCCTTGGAACTATTCTAAAGCTGCATTACTAAAACTTCACAGATTTAAATTTCTGGAAGAAACAGTGAGCCTTTCAAGGCAATAGTCCAAAAAGCCCTAATACTATTTATTATTGGGCCCCTGTTTGAACAATATCTTGTTTATTAGTCCCTCTTCTGTTCAGTCATGACCTGAGACACACACCCTGGCAACACTTGAAAGACATTTTACCATACTGAGGGATTCTGCAGGATATCCAGGATCAAACACGATATTTTAAATTCAGAATGCAGGAGAATTACTTGGCTGTTACTGCTGTGCATGTTCCCTGACTGCACGTGCAATGTGTGTGTATGGACTTTTCCCAGAGGAAGTTTCCTGTACTTGGTCATTTCTTCTCAGCAAAATACCATTTCAGTGTTATTATTTAAAAGGGGCAAGCCCTAACACTTTGTATATGCATTTACTTCTCATGCTATTGTTTTGACATGAATTAAGTTTACTTTGTACTGTTAGGCTCTAGGAGGCCACAAAATTATTTTGCTGTTAATGTCTCTTTTGCAGTTCTTTCAATTCATACAGCATTAATTAGCAGATATTTGCTTTTATGGGAGTAGATAGCTTTCATTCATATCCTTGACTGCTTCACTAAATTTCATGAGGAACTGGCAAATGTTTAAGAACTTCTTTCCTAAGAACAAAATTAAAACTGTAGTTCAACAATTTCAAAAGAGGTGAGACTTAATATTTTATTTGCAGTACCATGTTAAAACATTTTAAAATGAGCCTGAAGGACCCAGACATTAGAAAGCCATTACAGTTCAACAAATGACAATACATAGCCCTTCCTGCAGAAATTGTGTGAACTCTGAGCCTCTTGGAGGAGTAAACCAGGACCTCTTTGTTCTAATACACTTCATCTTGTCAATACTAGGAATACTTGTGGTCCACAAATCACCTCATGTAAGAACCCAATTTTCTTAATGTGAAGGCAAACATGATGTTTCAGATTAGACCCCTGAACCACTTGGGAGACTTTCTCAGCTACCTTCCTCTGACTTCTATCCACATTCCTGTTGGTGATTGTGAGCTTACCTAGCTAATCAGTGGAAAGTGATTAATTTGTACAGTGGTACTGGTCAAGTTTAGACCAAATTTAGGTGCATCTAAATTCATCCGAGACTACTGAGAGCTACATGGGCAATAAAAACAATCAGTAAAAACATAACAGGGTAATAGAGTCACTTTTAAGTTCAGCATCTGATTGGTTTCCACCACCATTAAAAAGCAAAGTGTTAGCCAGACTGCAGTCACTGTGTGGCTGAGGAGCAGGAGCAGCCAAGGAACTGAAGGCGCCAGAAGAAAACATAAATGACACAGATGTGATTGTGCTCAGTGAAATTGTGCTCTTAGAAGGACATGGAGGTCTCTAGGTCTGAGTGGCTGGGAAGAGCAGAGGATAAATGGAGAGGTTTAACCCTTGTGTACATTAACCATGACTGCATTAATTCCCATAAGAGCAGGGGGCCTTTCCTGCCCAAGCACTCACACCCAGACTGAGTCACCTGTGTGCTTTGCTTTCCTCCTTTAAGGTATTTCTTTAGCTGCTGTAATAAACATGAGTTGCCTAATTTCATTAAAAGGAAACAGAATAAATTCAGTGAATTAAGAGAATTACTAAGCCTTAAGCTGGTTTTCTTTTGAAGGTGTCATGTTGTTTCTTGGTCACTGCCAAGAGGCATTAAGCTTGAAGGTGACCTGCATTGGTAATTTACCTTGCACTCTCTGTGAACCTTTCTGCAAGACTTAGCTCTCCTTTGCTATGGGCAATATCAGTTATAAAGAGAGAACCTCCAAACAATACATTTTGAAACTAAATCCTAATAGGTCTAATGAAGATTTGCCTTACAAATAAAAGCTTTACAGTGAGCATTTACTTGGTTTACACCAGTGTTTTACTTAATTTTTAATGCCTTTTTATAGCAGTGACTAGAATTTAACTTAGATAAGGGTACCTCTGTATAGGAAATATTTTAATATTTTTACCAGTTTTTTTAATTTTCATAGAATATATGTATATTGTAAGGCGAGAAATTCAACTTTGCTGTAACAAGGTTATCACACAAGACCTATCTCTTCAATATAAGATTTTGTAGTCATCCAGTCTAGTTCAATAATACGTTGGCCTTTGATTATAAATGTAAAAATGTGATACAGGAGAATAGAACATTACCTACAGCTAATGCACATTGTAGCACAATATTCTCCATTGCTGCCTTAATCTCATGGAATGAAGTCATGTGTTTTTAATTTATATTCTAAAAGAAAACCAAAAAATCCAGAGTATCTTTTGGCTGCCATTTTGTGTTGTTAGATGACTTAACATTGAACCAAATGTGTTAGTGTCCAGTAGACCTACTTCCAAAGCAAGAGAACACTTTGTAGTTTTCAGGAATAAGTCTTCATAGGAGCTCAAAACTTGCCACTAGTAAAAAATACTCCCCAAAGTGCCCCAGTGACCAAAAGTGTCCAAACACAGCCACCATGATTCCATGCCTGATTCCATTAATTGTGCAATCTGCAGGTGAATTTTGCCCTTTTTTTTTAAAGTCTTTGGTTATCTGGGGGAAATGGCATTTCAAATTTCTTTCATTAATTTATGGTTTTTTGAAAGGGAGACATCTACATGCCCATGTGTATAATTAGAAACAACTACATTTCTTATAAATATGGATATGGATGTGTGTGATGTGTGCTGGTTAACTATACTTAAAATGCTGATAAAGATGGTGAATGTAAAGTATTTGTCCTCATACCTCTGTCTTTCTGTGATCAGTGTAAATAAGAACTGTTTTAAGCTGTGCATTAATGTAACAGATTATCCCAATATTGTGTATAAAATTATTTAAATAAAATCTGACAAATATGCACATAAAGAATATAAAGAAAAGGATTATGTACCAAGAACTTACTTCTGTCAATTAAAAGCTGAAATGAAATTTTTGGCTTTTGTCAATACTATTTGAGTTAAAATGTTGCAGGGGCAGGTGGTCCTTGGCTTGGCAGACAGCTGAAAACAAAATCCCAAAAGCTGGAAACCTACACAGCTCAACCTTCAGGAGATTGTTCACATCCTGTCAGTGTCCAGTGGATGCAGTGGGCAGATTAACTTCTACATTTGAACTCCCTTCAGCAAAACAATTACAGTGATGCAACAAAGATTTCACAATCACATATTGAAAGGAAATAATCAAGACCTTCTAGAAACATGAATCAAGATGCACAGATAGCCAAATTCTCCAAGGTTACATTGTTCTCCTTTTTATAAGATATTCCTTCTGCCTTGTTAATCTTGCCATAAGTAATAATAGCAATAAGCACATTATTCTTAATTTACAGAACAGCCAGGAAAAGGTGACCCTTAACCCAATCTAAATGAAGAATAGTTAATTACTTTAACTTTTTTTAACTAGAACTAAAACCACTTTCTTCTATTTCCACATCAATTTCTTACATTTCCACACCAATAATGAATAGCATTATTTCCAAAGATACATTTTATTAGACTGCCTCACTTGTCTCCATACAAATTTTATACTTGGAACTTACAGAACTTTCTTTAAGCAGAACTCAATATTAAATTTCTCTACTGCATTCAAGTAAGAAGTGCATGGTTTAGACTATTTTAATACATCTGAAAGACTGAATAACAAAATTATCACATGTCAATTTCTAATAATGCGAAACAGTCAAACCCACAAATTAGTAATAAAACAATTAAAAGTTGAATAATTTCAAGATAGAAATTTCTGTGAAACACTGAATCTGTTCTACCATTCAACAACCTGTTTACAAAATTTTCATTTTACCACTACTCTTCATTCTCCCATCAACTGCTTTAACCAAGCTTTAGTCATTGGCAAGTCTTTAGGACTCATTAATTCGGCATTAACAGATTATCATGGAAGTAAAACTAGATAGAAATTACTTAAAATAACAAAACCATTCTGTTGTCCTGCAAGTATTATTGAAAGCAAGTTTTCTATCTATTTTTGGATACTGATGTTATTTCTTCTGTTAGCTCCTTAATTTACTCTAAAAGCAGGAATTGAGGTTGCGCCATATTTCAACACCCAAAGCAGAAGAGGCAGATGAGGGACTGGATGCTACCAGTAGATCCAACAACTGTGTCAGCATCCCTGATTCTTCAGCATCTGAGACTTGTACAAATAAACATGAAATTTCAATTTGCTTTCTTACCTAAACTAATATTTATAACCTAAGATGACTTAAAATGCAGAAGCACAACAAAAACTATCTTTGAAAAGAAAACTGAAGGTTTGGAGAAGTCAGAAAATATCTGGTTCTTTTTTCATTATAAGACAACAACAATGCTGCCAAAACCCTGAAATATTACATTCTCGTACAAGCAAAGACAAGAGAAAAATTATATGATGTGTTTAAAAGTAGTAACTGAAGTAACAAGGAGCTCTAAGAGTTCCACAAGAAACCAGTGTAAAAAACTAAGAGTGAACTGCTAGAATTGAAAGAGATCCAGCAATGTCTACTTGCATAATCCACCAATGTGTAGTTCCAGCAATAAATCAAAAGCAATTCCTAGAGAACAGAAAGGCCCTGTCTTTCCTCAGCTGTAAAAACAGTGATAATATTAAAACTTCATGAAGATTAGCAAAGCATCTGGGACAGGCCAGGGCAATGGCATTATACAAGCCATATATTAGATCCTTTCACTCCTACAATTATTAAAACTCTTTAAACAGCTTCTCCCCTTCCTGTGGTTTGCAAAAAGAATTAAAATAAGTCAATTTTCTTCCCAGATATCTACAAAGTGTGTGTGGAAACAGTTGCACACTTTCATGAAAGCTGTTCCATGTTACATAAATCCACATTGGACCAAACTGGAAAGTTCAACATCTTGGTTTCTCCTTATGCACACAAGCAGACTCAAAGCTCAGCCACCCATTAATTATTTTCTGCAGGGTCATGTTAAAATCAAATTGTGAAATTTACTGTCATTTCAAGCAAAAAATGTGTGATCAAACCATAGATTTCTCTTCCAGCAAAGATTTAGTTCTCAACTTACACAGAGAGAAATCAACTTTAACCAAAATATGACACTGCATACATTTTCAGAAGGCACCAGTGTCAGGGGTTTATTACTTTTAGTTACTGAGACTCAGGAAAAAAAAAAAAAAACATAATTTAAGAAACATTTTAAAGTGAAAATCCATTTTTTAATTTCCATTCTCTCTGCCAAAGCCAGAAAACAATCAAGCAAGGAATACTGCTGGTCAATATTGTTTTTCTAAATCCCTGATCACAAATTTCCAAAGACAGACTTGGGAAACACTTGAAGTTCAAGTTGTCTCAACTAATTGACACACAGTATGATCTCTGATAAATTCATGAGATTAATGTTCAGAATTGTGTGTTCAGTTCTATCAAAAAGAAGCATTTGCTTCTCACAAATGTCAACGTGAATGTTATTGTGTCCAGATAAATTTCTGCAAGCAGCACTTTGCAAAAATATTAACCAATGTGAGCATGACACCAACAGAACAAACTTTTCAAGTGGTTTCACTCATTACCTTTTAACAAAACCTTCACAAACCACCATAGAAAAAAAATAAAGCACATGTAGGTAAAAAAATGTAAAAAAAAAAAGTTGTAATTTCTGGCAGAGAAAAATTCTACCACCTTTCAAAGAAGAGATGCTTGGTGCCTCATTCAGTGGAGCTCATGAAAGCAAATCTTGAAAGAAATTAGATGTTTTGACATCGACCATGACCAGAAATTATCACAGTTGCAGCTATTCAGTTGCAAAATTGAAAGTATCATAATCAATATTCCATTTTTTACCCATTTCTTTAGCTGGAAAAAGTGTAAAAATTTATAGACAGGAAACATTCTGCTGACTCAGAATGACTCTGGTGGAAAGGGAGCTGTGTTCATGTGCAATTTCCTCTCCCTCACTTGCTGCCCATTTCTTCTTGCCTTCTAGCTTGGCCCCACTGAGCAGAGCCTGCTCCAGGCTCTGACACCTCCTGCAGGTGACAGACCTTGAGGATGTCCCCCTCAGTCACCTCCTGAGACAGCCAAGGCCAATTCCTCCCTCCCCAAGGGAAGTTTATCCTAAATCACAATTTAAGGTAAATACAGGTGATTTGCTGGGAACCAAATGCACATTTATCTAAACTGTTTCCTGACTTCTTTCCAGAACACACATTAAAGGAACCACAGACCAGAATTTTGAGCCTGAGGTGAAACAGACACTGACTGCCAGATAATAGATCTTGTCCCGGCTTTAGTTCCTAGAACTGATTTATTTCTCTGCCACCTACTGTCCCTATTAGAATTCTGGTCCTGAGTTGAACAACATTCAGCCTTCCATGTTCTGAGTCACTGACAGCTTCCCTTAAGCTTCTGCTTTCAAACTTCAGATTTAACTAAGCCTGATTGGAAAGAGTATATTGAGTGAACTTTATGGTCCATCTTGAATTCTTCCATCATGTCGCTTTCACCATCAGTAATGACAAATCTGAAGGGGATAAGGCATTGTAGGGCTGTGTGGTGAACAGCAGAGACACCAGGAGTTCACAAAGCAAAGGAGAGCCCTCTAAAGGAGCTCTCAGCATTAGTGCAGCAGTGCCATGGCCCACATGGGCTGGCATCAGCCCTGCCAGGTGACTCCAGTGCTGTCCCCAAGCTGCTCTGCTCCACTTGGCAGGTTCCTGCCTTGCCTCAGGTTGGCCACCTACACAGCCTGGGCATGGCTTTCCTGCTCCTCTTTGCTCAAAACAACTCAAGTCAGCTAAGGCTTTGAAACCATCTGCTGCTCATTTGGTGTAGGCCAGGTAATAGAAATACAGGAGTTGTACAAGAAATAGGAAACAATCCTATAAAGAAGAGAATTAAGTTTTCCATAAAACATTCTATACTCTAAGAGTATATAGTTAAGTGTCTGCAGCTGAAGACTGAATTTTTAATGTTAGAAAGAGCTGATTTTACATTATTTATTTTGTAAATACTACATTTTGCTTCCTGTTTTGCTGGGCTTCAATGGCCCCACTTCTATTAGGATAGCAAATAAGGCTGAGAATTAACTGTGTAAGAACTTTGATTTCCCATTTTTAGAAAAGAATAAACCAGCTTTCACTTTATGGTTGTCTCATCCAAAACAATGGCAAGAAAAGCTTTGGTGCTGGTTGAGTGCCACTGCAACCACCCAGAAAGGACAGAAGCCCATATCAGCCTTGCTTCTGGTTTGAAATACTTAGGCAGCCTAGTAATTTCAATACCTATTTTTAAATTACTATTTTGCTCTTTTGATATCTCTTAAGTATGTTGCATTTACCTACTGAACTGACCCTGAAACCCCTGAACTATTTCATTAACTTGGTTCTTAAATCTGTTTTATTCAAAAATTAAACCTGAAACATTATTCTCCCTGCCAGGCATATAGAATATTCTTTGTTATTCAAGAACAAAATGACCTGTTTTCTACTCGTCTGATTTGATGTTTTTGTCCTTGTAATATGCCAGTTCAGTAGTTCACATTTTCCATTGGCTTTTCAATGCTTTCTGAAGCCAAAACGACATTACCCTTTAAGTACACAGGGCTGCTGTCATCAAGAAAGAAGCAGCACAGAAAAGTCACTGTACACAAAGCTAAGATACAATTAAGCAACTAAAAAGAGGAAAAATAAATGATCAACCATTTCTGCTCCCATTCACCCTGTCCATGCAGAGCCCACCTGGAGGTACATCAGCTCTGACACTCCTCACAGTACAAATGAAGGCAGCAGGCAAGTTCAGGTCAGGCTTCCTGCTGTGGGTTGTTCTTTTATTTGGGTTTTTTAGTGGGGGTTGATTCAGACACAAGAGTCCCTGTATGACAAAACTACAAAGACAAGGCGCCTCACCACCTCTTAGAGATGTTTTGATGTAAGTAATAGCCCTTGAAAGAACCTTTTAGGCACCATGCAGGACCTGACCTAAAGAATTCAGAGACATTTCACTTTCCTGTACTCTAAAGACATAGTTCATTTGCCCCTGAATTATGTTCTAGTCCATAACAAAGTGATCAGTGTGACTTCTCATTTGCCATCATTAGCACCGACCAGCAACACCAGCCCAGCTTCCAGGAATATCTTCCACCCCCCTACACAGACTATGGCTGCACCAGAAGAGACTTTCTGGACTATCTTTTAACAACCCCAGTGCAAATGAATATCTCAATCTAACAGAAAGCTTATGAGATAAATATTTTGTAAAAGACACCATTTTAGGCAACAAGTTAGAATTTCTGTCAAAAAACCTAAGCTAACTCTTCCAACATTTTGTCTCAGAAAATTTATTTTTACAAAGCAAGGGAGATACTATTTACTGCTTTGTTCTTCATTGCACATTGCTACAATTTCAGAAAAATATTATTCTTTTATCTCTATCGAATATCTAACTTTGGTCAGCTATTTACTAAGACCAAAACATATTTTACAGAATAAACACAGATGATAGAGAAAGTTAGACAATTTTGACTGGATCCTGAACTCCTTTAGCTCATGTTATATTCCCCTTCCAGAGCCAAATACAAAATTGTGACTCACAACGGTGTTTAGTGGCTTGCACATACAAAACACTGTTCCATGCACAACATCAGTAGGAAGTTATTGCTATTACCTTCATTGGTTTTTCTGCTACTTGTATTGGGCTTGAAACAATTCTGTACTCACAATGTAGGTTTGCAAAATCCTCATTTAAATCTCTACCTGCTCTACTTCCATTTTGAGACAAAATCCTAGATAAGAATGCCACAGAGATTGCCAGACATGCCCATGGATTTTCTTCCTTTATTTATGATATAGTCTTTCCTTTATTTGTTATTTAATATGTTTTGTATTCAAGCAGAATAAGTCATTATTGCCTGGCTAGAAAAAAAATGTATCAGGGTGGTAACAAATACCACCCAGTATTTCTTAATTTCCAAGACTTAATTTTCAACATAGACATTTTAAAAATTATATGAACCAAACACTAAAAATTAGAAAAATATCTGTTAGAATTATTCAAGAGGTTTCAAAGGTCTTCTGGAGTTTTAGTATAATCCATTCTCAAAAATGATCATATCCTTGAGCAAATCTGGATTTTTCAACAGTTCTTTAGCCAGCTGATTTCCTTCCAAACACCTGCTGCTATCTGGTGTGACAAAAGGTCAAACTTCCAAAATTCCTTAAAATTTATTTCAATAATGAAAGTCAGTAAACTTCCCATAAACCACAGCAGAATTGCTGTGACTATGGCAGTTTAATCCAATTCAGGAGGAAAAAAACCCACTCTGGTTAGATGTCTGGTAACAAACTCATTCAGACAATTTGGACACTAATCTAATTCACAAAACATTAATCTGTCTGGTTCCTGATCTAAAAGCTACCATTCTCAACAACTCCCATCTGCTCTTGTTAGAATGTTTTCAAGATGTATAAAAACATGTCAAACATCTTCCAGCAGGAAAAATTATAATCAATCACACTATTTTGATCCTTGTACAAGCCTTTTCTATGATTTATGAATATTAAACATTAAATACCACACCAAATTTCATGCAGTTAAATATTCAAGCAAGAACATTTATTCCTGATGCTAAAGTTCCTACTGTGTTTTTCCTATATATATTTATTAATAAATGACAGAATCACAGAAATTCAAGACTGGAAGAGATCTGTGAGATCATCAAGTCCAACCCATGTTCTAACAATTCAACTAGATCATGGCAGCAAGTGCCACATCCAGTCTTTAAGTATATAATATAAGACATTACATCCTATATATAATTATTAAAGAGCCCATATATGTTGTTTGGCATACAATGCACCAAAAAAAGCAAGAGTAACCTAATGTCAAGCAATGCAATGCTCTGATCTATTGGAAATTTCTTAATGAGAGGACTTCCATAAAAAATAACTTTGTAAATAAATCTCAGCTGATACTCCAGCTATCTCCAGCTCTTGGAAGAGACTTTATTCCAATTCTATCTCTATTGTGATTCAAGTGTGTAGAGTAAAACATGCCCTTCAGTTCTTGTTTATTTATTTTCTGTGCCCAAGTAATGCCAGCTAGATTGATGCATGTTTCTGCCAAGAGAAAACTCTTGTATTAAACCTGGTTATAATAAACTATAAACTCAAATCCATCAATCATAGTTTGTATAATCCCAAAGAGGGCACTTCCATCCTTTCCAGCAGTTTCCACAGCAGCAATAATTTAATTTACTATCAGTCCAGGAAAACGCTCAGATTCAACTGTGTGAGAACACCTGGATTTGTCCGGTGAAGGCGTTCAGAGGATCTGCAGAAAATTCTCAGTTTGGCCATTCCCCAAGCAGCCAATCTCCCCTGAATGGGTCACACAGACAAATAAGATGAGGGCAAAGGAAATGCAGGAAAACATCTTGCATGAATATCCATTGGAATTCAACATGCAATTTTGGGCTTACAAACCTCTGCATACGTGAAAGTTGGGAGTTTCTGGCTCAAAGACTGAAAAAAGGCCCTGAAGGGAGAATTTCCCTTCTACCAGTGGCATATGTTACAGTCCTATAGAATAATTTAGGACCACCAAAGACAAAGCACATATCAACTCCAAGAAAATGTCTCCTGGTCTATACAAGCACCGGGTTATTGACATATAACTGTGTTAACAAGCAGATAAAATTTTATCAGTTTTTGGTAGAATAATTTGTTTCAGTGGGTTTTCCCCCCTTTTTCATTTAATCTGGAACAGCACTATTAGAATTTTAAAATAAAGCTTTCCTTTCCCCATCTTAGGAATATTAGACTGCATTCTCTAAGAAGAAAGCCTCAACCATCTATAAATGAGGTTTACAATGGGCAATGCAATATATTTTCTTAAAATAGTCCTTTTCTTGTCAAATATGTATCAAAATTTATTACCAAAGCATTATTAATTGTTCCCAAGTCAACCGATGAAGATGTTTAAAGTGTTTAGAAACAGAAAGAAAATTTATTCCTGCTATACATGGGCAAAGAATTTCAAGCCTCTGACCTGGCAGGCAAATCTGAAGCCCAAGAACAACTGAAACCTGTAAAAGTGACCAATCCCTTCTGGATAAACTTAACTTGTAATCAGATATGAAGACAACTGAACCACTAAGGGCTGCCCTGAGTGCAGAATGGATTTACTGCCCCAAAAAGGAGCACTGGCAGTAATCCTGCCTTGGAAATCAGATGCTGTCACAAGCCCTTGTGGGGCACAGCTGGCATGGCAAGGAGGAAGACAAGCAATAACTTAGGGCTGCTGCTAAACCCAGCTCACAACTCTTTATCACTTGATGTTGATGTGCAAGGTACACAGACATTGTGACTTCTGCCTCCTGAGACACAGCATCACAGCTGTGTAAGAAACATCCACATGGCAAAAATAACACCAGACACAGCTCTGCTTGAGCTCATACATCTTTTTCTCCATGTTTTGCCAGGCCACACATTACTTCTTACACCGCAAAATATTTTAAAAAGTTTCAGCTGCACCACAGAGTAGGACTCCCAAAAGAAAAATCATTGCTGAAAAGTTGGTGTTTGTGCTAGGGGTAAAGCTGTTAGGCACATGCTTTTGGTGCATAACATGACAATAAACAAAGCCTGCTCTATATATTTTCTGGCTCACAGACAAATACCATGCAATTAAATGTCAAATTAACTTGTGCAGCAGCTGCTAATAGTTTTCACATATTTGGAAAAGAGAACCTTGGTTGTCTACTACAAATTATTTAAGGCTGACTCATTTTCAAGGTTCCTAAGCACCATAGGGTTCCACAGCTTTTTGTGACACTGGCTGGCTTTCATGAAAATAACAACCAAGAAATTTTAGGAGTAATGATAATAAACAAGCCTGACGTGACCTACTGGGGCTTTTTATTACAGAAACTATTTAGACAACAATATCTCAAGGCAAAGAGATTTTGAGCAATAAAATTTAAGTACTTTTACCCTTAATCCACTCCTTTCTAACATATCCAAGCCATACCAAAATCAGGTGGTAAATAAAACTCAAATACCTAACAGTAAAAAGATTTTTGATTTTTTTTAACATGATGTAAGTATTATGCAATTTTTAGTCCACATCATCACAGTCCAACATGTTACTAGAAGGAACAGTCAGGCTCATGGTATAGCTTTAGGCAATCCTGCCATGTCTTGTTCTTCGCCTATAAAGCAAAAGCTGTGATATTTAATTTCTTAACAGAAATCAGCATATTAATAGAAGTTCTATGAAAGCCCCAAAGCAAAAAAAAAAAAAAACCCAAAAAAACCCAGTGAATTCAATACAACTTCTTAGCTTTTCTGATAAATATTCTGTACACAGCTGCTATTCTTGATTCATTTCAGTTGCTACCTTCTACTTGGGTAACACTGCTCTTCTCTCACATACAATTGAAAGTGATAATATTTTTCCATATATTTGTAACTATAATAAGTTTAAGCTCATTCAAATTCCAAATATTAAAAAGGAAAAGGATGTACACGCTTGATATCTCTGAACTGAGAGGTGTTTAGTAAAGAATCAGTGTCCATCGCCCCACCCAGGTCTAACGTTCCCACAGCACAGCTTCCCCTTGTGTGCACAAGTCTCAATTGCTTGGTATGGTCCCTTGTTGGGCCTGAAACAGGGGAGAGTAATTTATTTAAAAGATACCTCTATAAATAATTTTTCCCAGTGATTCAGAGATCTCACTTAAGGTATAAATGAGGTACAAAAACAAGTGTACAAATAAATAATTTTTTTTCTGAAAGTTGCCACAGAGACACACAGCTTACTGTTGACCAGAATGACAGCTCCTGTGGAAGTTAACAGAGTTGAGAAAACAAGAAGATAATAGATCATTAGACTTAAAAACTAAAGTCATGTTAATCCACCTCTTTAGTAAAACTCATTAGTGACACAGACATTAATTTTGTGCTGAATGTTCCTGTGGACTGTTGTAACTCAGCGAAGCCACCTCATGGGTGAATTTGCCTCTCAGTCACACTGAGCTGCTCAATCCCTGACAAAGCTTATCTGCCAGTGTGGAGCTGACCAGGGCTGGGTCAATAAGATGGGATCTCCCAACTTAACCTATGGGAATAACTCTCCTGGCCTTAACAGGGCCTCAGAACATGTCCCCACAGTTCTGTCCTCATTGTCAGAGCTGCTGAAAACTAAGTGGGTGTCAGAGCTCCCATGAGTTCTGACATTTTAAGTGCCCCTTGCAATTCAGCAGATAATTTTGTGCTCAAACACAAAAAGTTTTTTACAAGCTTCAACTCCTACCTTCCAGTTCTTCACTATGCCTTTTCTGCCAACTCTGATGGTCACCTATATATCTATTTACTCAAGATTATTCTCATATCTTACCAGTGCCTTTCTCTTGGTGGATTACTCAAAAACCCTCCTCTACCCAGCACTACTGACACCCTTAACAGGCTGGGAACAGTGAATCTTCAGGAAAATAGACCAGGAGCATCCTATTCAAAGTTAAAATTGACACCTCTAATAATGCAAAATGTAAAAGTCCAAAACACCAGGAAGACATTTTACCATCATCTCAGAAGTTTAATGTGGTTGGCTTTAGACCAGTTAAGTTCCTCATATTTAAGGAAGATTTGTGACTGACTTCCAAGACAAGAGCTCATTCAGGTGGGAAAGCTTCCACTTCAGTCTATTTTAAAACTATTAGAGCAAAAAGAACATTTTCTAAAAGCAAAACCATAGGTATTCCTGCTGGCTCCAGGTAAAATGATTCCCCAAACAAATGTGACTTCAAAACAGCGTTTTGATTAACTCTGGCAATTATTAGCAAACAGATCACAACTGGGCTGCCTGTTCACTCAACCACTGCCAGGGCAGAGAGCGTTTAGACAAACACCAGACACCCAGCAGTGCAGTCGGCAGAAGATGGTGATGAGAGGACATCAGCACGCAATGAGATCTTTTCAGATTTCTGAGATCTTGCTAAGGGAATTTCCTCCCATCACCCAAGATATTGAAGTCTTCACAACTCAATATGTATTTTATATAACAGACAAATTCTCATATGTTGCAGTATCAAGAAAAGAAGCCACAGCACCAGTCACAAAAATAAAATAATTCATTTTGAAAAGAACTTTAACAATATATCCATAAAGGCAAACAAAATCTAATCAAGTGATTTGCAGACACATGATGTTTTTAAATGGAAAGTCTGTATCCTTCAAATGTTTTATAATATTTTTTGAATGAAGAAAGGATTTTAAAACAAATAAGGCTAATTTTAATGTGGCGATAAGCACTCTGCACCAAACAAATTAGATGGCTATAAAAATGCACATAAAACTAAGCAAAAACCTTCCTACTTCAGACTGATTATATTCAAACCAAAGTAAAAAAATTAATAATGCAAAAAGATATGGCTTTAAAGAAGACAGAAGTGTGCTGAAAATGAAAATGCCTTTTCAACATTCAGTCCCTTCATACCAAAATCTCCTCAGTTCTGAGTCTTTATGAGCAGAACTTCAGCTCCAGAGGGCTTGGTCTGACTCAGGCTTTTTGAAAACGTAAGAGGAGTCCATTACAGCTGCTGTATTCACTTTCTGGCTGAAGGATTAAGCTGGCTCTCCCTTTTCCCTGTCATCAGTAGGTTATGTTGGTGTTAATGCCACCAGGAACTTTGCTTCAAGAAGATCTTGTTGCTCTCCTAGATTTTATAACCAAAGACTAAAGGGATCCACCATAGCAGTAGCAATAATCTTCCAACACCAAGTCCCTACTGAAAAGTGCCTCACATTGAAGACATGGCCATAAAAGGGCACCCTCTGAGCCCCTCTGCATTGCTGAGAAGTCACTGCTTTATTTGCAGCATCCTGCAGGAAGATAATTGCTCATTAAAAACAAGAAAGCTGGAGAGCAAGCTTATCTACCAATTCCAAAAGTCATCATGGGGCACACGAGGCCAGCTTATACTCTTATGTCATGAGTCTCACAGCATTAATCTCTCCATGACACAGACTGGAGCTGCTGGGAAAACCTGCAGGCACCACAGTGTCTCCAGCAGCATTTCAAGGCCACTCACAGCTCAATTGCTCAGTGTGTGCAAAAGCTCCACAGAAGTTATTTAAGTCCATCTATATCTGCTCCCTTTATAAGCATATTCTCACACCTACAGAGCAGCACAACTTCCCAGCAGCTTGGAAAGGTGAGGATAGCATCAGCAAGGGGGAACAGAAGGAATAGGCTCAGTTACAGCTTTTTCCTGGGGAGGTGGTTGTGAATGACCCTCCTCTCCTGACACACAGAGAGCCCCTTGCTCATCCCTGAGTGTCTCTGCCAGCTCCTCTTCCCCTGAGCTGTGTGCAGGGGCCATGGCACAAGCTCTTATTTTGCTTTAAGAAAGAGGCAGACTAATTGAATTTGCCAGAAAGACACACACCAGTTACACAGCTTTCACTTCAGGGATCTTATGGCCAGTTTCATACCCCTTCAAACAGAACTAGAATTATCACATGGCACAAGAATGTATCTATAGACTTCTGAGATTATTTTAGAGCCAGAGGCCACTGTGTTTACAGTTGTATGGAAGGGTAGGGAAGGTACAAACCCTGCTTCCATTCTCTTCTGAAGAAATTAAAGGATGGATGCCAAGATTTGTTTCTGGTGCCTTACACTGATTTCACTTGGGGAGGTGACTCCCCTTCAGTGTGACTCTCCCCTGCACACCCAGCTGGCCACATCACTCGCTGACACTCATCTAAAGCTCACACAGATCCTCCCAACAGTCTCCTCTGAAGATGAGACATTGGTGCCCCACTTCAGTTCTCACCTCACTTTCCTCAGCCCTTTCAAGATTTGTGTGTAAATACCAGCTATTTGTCTACTGCTATACTAACTTTGCTTTCCCATTCACATCTCCCCATTACATTTTTCTTCCCATCCACCATACTCTACCACACACAAACCCTTCTGTTTGGCCAATCACTTTTAGCACTGTTGTGATGTAAAATCCTGAAACATTCAACTTCCAGAGATGCATCTTCCTTCAATTACCTCTGCCTCTAGACAACACAACACTTCTCCAATGAGATCATTTAGCAGGACCTGTAGGAAATATCTCATTTAATCCCAGTGATGTAAATGGGAATGTTACATAAATGTTCCTTCAGTGACCAAAACCCCAAAATGTTTAGAGATGCGAACATGTTTCATACTGAACTATTTATATCAGAGGGTTGTAAATTCTTTTTTATTATCAGTATTGGGAACCAGCTACATGCCTATTTCTAACCAGCTACATGCCTATTTCTAACAGTACTCCCTATCCCAACAACAGCAAAGAAACTATGCCAAGACAAAGGATTTTAAACTCTTATCTTGTAACTTACCAGACGAAACCAAGAAGTCTTCAAGACAGATATTCATCTATGCATCAAAGTTGGGTAAAAGCTGCTTTAAAGTCATCACAGCTGAGTCAGAGATAATAGCCTTTCATGTGGTGTCTTAACTCACAAAAGATTATTTGAAGAACTATCCCCATAAATGTGCACATATATCTTATTAATGCCAACTGAAATTATACTTGTGGAATACAGATCTTTGAATCCTTAAGCTTGAATCAAAATTACAAGTCATATAATTTATAAGATCAATTTTTATAAAATCTTAATGCATTTAATTTGGCAGAACAGGAAAAATAGAAATAAAACACCAAACTGGGTTTTGGCAAGGTCTTTCATTGTACATAACAGCTCTCTACATCAGGATAAGACCACAGTAAAGTAAAGCAAATTATTTCTTGCCCTTTTCATACATAATCCTCTCACATTGCACCTGGTATTTTGCAGGGGCAAAATCACCAGTAAATATTAATTTTATTACCATTCTGCCATAGCAAATGCATTTGGGTTCAGTAGAATGTTTAGCCCTGTTGATATAAAAGCCAGGTCTCAAAACAAATGAGCTCAGACCAGCCCAGCCTTCAGAAGAACATTGCTGCCATTTTCCTTAGAGCTCCTCTAGCTGGAAGTAGAAGAGGAGACTGAACCAAAGACTAAAGGCTTCCATGGCACTGAACGGAATCAAGGGACTGTTCAACATTTTGGGCCACAAGAGCTTCTCTTGGGTCTGAGTAGGAAAACAGACACAGTTGCTGCCCTTCAGTGTCTCCTCCCATTTGCTGGCAGCATCCAAAAGTAAAATTGAAATGTTTATTTCATCATTCACACACCTTTTATTTCAAGCTATTGGTGCAATGTTTAAGATATGCAGTAAAAGGATACCCAGGGAATAGAAACCAGAACAAATCCTTCTGTCCATGGAAACAGAGGCAGGTTTGGCACAGGCCCCTCATTGAATAGTTTTCACCTCATAGGGTAAAACATCACCTTAAATTTCATGAGGGATTTCCTTCTAAAGACTGAAATACTGCAAGATCCAATATAAACCTATTTGTTGAGCACAACTAAAGAACCTTACTCATCTCTGCAGGTACAGAAGCCAGAAAACCCCCACCACATATTCCATTTTAGTGAAGTAAATAAGGTCATTTGGCAGTGTCCCAGTAGCAAGCTCTGAATAAAACTCTAAATTATAACAAAAGTGATAAAATCTCCAGAAAACATTTTTTTTCAAGTCCCATTTAAGAAAAACCACAAATGTTTAAAATTAAATTTAGCATTCTGGAAGTTATGAGTGGAATCTAATTGGCTTTTTATACTAGTTCTACATCAATGAACTTTAATAGGAACTCAAATTAAAGACAGATTTGCCATTATCAGCTTTTGTCCTGCTGCAATGATAAATTTTTGGATTAAAAACTCCTCAACACTATAGCATAGGGTCACAAAACACTTTTATAAATAGCAGTAATGGCTTATGTTGTTCCTTTTATGAAGAAAGCCAAGAATAGCAACAACCAAAATATACCATGCATTCACAGAAATTCCTTATCCTACAGAAAAAGCTGCACGCCAGCAGAATTTCATGGAGGATAAGTATATTTTGGCAAGCCATGCCATGCAGTTTTCTTCAGCCAAAAGGCATTCACATGGACTTGTTTCACTTCACCCTATGAAAGTGGGGATGGGGATTCCTTTAACTGTGCACATGGTGCAGATGTGAAACTTTGTGAATGGATCCTCACACCAGACATTCACTTAGTTCAGCTAAAACAAGCACACAGGAAATACTGCAGAAACTGTATTAGAAGTATATGCAAAACCAACATAGGCATTGGGAGTGAGACTGGCACCAAATTAATTATTTTTCTGTCTCCCTAACAGAAGGATTATCCAAGTGTCATAATAGAAAATCACAATACAGAAAAACTTTCAACATGAGCCCTTCATTAGTGCTCGTAAAACACTGAGCATGTGAGTATAGATTAAACTCTCAATAGGGAAACCACAACTGTCATCTTTTAAAATAGTTTGAGAGGACTCTACAGTCTCAATAAACATAATTAATTTCTCCCTATTACTGATGTCAAGATGCATTTTAAAGATCATTAAAAAAAGGTTTTCATCCCCATCACATTTTCAGAGAGGAAAAAAAATTAACATATTACCTCTTGCTTAGGTGTCCTATCTGCCCAGAAGAAAAAGCAAATGCAAGCAGTAGGAAATAAGTGCCCATCATTGGCTGACCTCATCTCACTGAGTATAACCAAAAATTAAGAGCTCTGTTTCCCCAATAGCTCTAGTCCTAAAAGAGGATGCCACTTCTCAGAGATGACCAGATTACCTATAATTTGCTAGAAGAATTTAAGTGAGGCATTTACAACAAATAAAAGCTCAAATGGTCACTATTAAAATGTCAGAACTTCTTCAGTAAACACCAAAGCCATTGACATTTTAAATGCCTACTATTTTGTATTTTCAACCCTATAAGCAAAGCCCTTTATCATTT
The DNA here is from genome assembly GCF_027579445.1 of Ammospiza nelsoni. NCBI lineage: Eukaryota > Metazoa > Chordata > Aves > Passeriformes > Passerellidae > Ammospiza > Ammospiza nelsoni. The sequence goes on from NC_080645.1 coordinate 12,906,982, forward strand.
CAAAGGCATTGTCCATTTTTTAAAATTCATTTCTGGAGTTTCTTTTTAATTTTCACCAGTTAATTCAGGACAACATTATGACATTATGTCCTACTCAATTCAGGCATGTATTTCCCAAACAAAGATAATTTCATTTCACTTTTATGGTAGGCAGAACAAATCACTGCAAAGCCTTTTTGGTACCTTTTCTTACACTGCCACTGGCTGCCTTCCTTCTATGTAGAACACATCATTGCTAATGCACAGCATTCCAACTGTGCATGACTAACACCAGGATGCTAATAATCACACCAATTCCTGCTGCAAGCATATTTCCAAAGGATTCATTCCAAACCCAGCCTCTGTTTTCCTTCAGATTGTTTTAACGAGGAACAGAGGACAATGCTGACTATGCTGGGATGGAATGAACAGGACTAGTAAAGAAGCTTGTTATCTCTGCATCCTTGCTCAGTCTTCATGGCCCACATTGTTAAATTCCTTAAAATACCCTAAAAAGTGACTGTAGTTGGTTACTACCAAAAAAACAGATGTCTTCCTATTGGTTGTATTGCCTTTGATTTTAGTTGTCACTTCTGTAATCGTCCAAGTGTGGAGCTTAAATACTAAAATTATTTAAACAGCTTAAAAGTTGGATGTTTTAAGAATTTTGTTTCTGCAACAGGGAAAGTTTTGTAGTGGCTTTGTTACAGTTGAATCAATGTTGCTGTTAAGAGCCTTTCTTCATGGAGAATACTTTATCAGAAGATGAACATTTCCATGGAGCCAAACATGAAGTGCTCTTGTTCACCACCTTGGTTTCACCCACAGTAGGAGGACAACTGTTTGAAACTTTTAAACTCACAATGCTGACTAGCATCAGAAAACAGAGAATTTATCAGTTCCTTGATATTTCAAGGCCTTCCCAGAAGCAGAACTTCAATTCCACCCTTGATTTTAATGCCCAGTGAGCAGAGTCCACATTAACATACTGTGACTGAGTCCCAAACAGACCAGCATGTATTGCTAATGAATAAAACCTCCAATTTTAGCAATCCACCCCACACATCATGTACATTTTCACATCCTGTTATTTTCTGAAGCATATGCTCATTTCCAGTCTTTTGTAATAGTGCTGGATTGTATTCCATGTGTGGAAGGCCATGAGTTATGCTTCAAATGTTTCACCTCTCAGAGCTGAGAGATCTCCAGCTGGAAGAAGGAAAACTCACAAGCTTTTTGTGGTCCCCAGAAACAGACCTGCTGTGTTTCAGCAGACTGCGTTCAAAAGACCACAGAATCACAGAATGCTTTGGGTTAGAAGGGACCTTTGAAGCTCATCTGGTTCCAAGCCCCCTGCAATGAGCAGGAATATCTTCAACTAGATCAGGTTCCTCAGAGCCCCATGCAACCTGGCTTTCAATTTTCCCAACTACAGCTTCTCTTAATCTATAGAGACCCCTTGATGCAGGTCAGCAAGCATCCATATTTCCCTCCTGTAACATGCAGCAATGATTAATTCCCACAGAGCCTTCTCCAGAGAGATTTTTGTCCTGCTGGAGATTTTGATGTCAATTTTGCATCTTCTGAAAAGTCTCCAAGGAATTATCATTGAATCTCTTTAGGGCCAACTGTTTCCCATTTCGGAGAAATGTAGAGACACACAGAGGATTCTGTAACTTTTTTTCATGATCCTTTAGACAAAACTTGAACTTTGGTTGTCTAGAAGAACCTCATTAGCATCTTGTGTTATATGTCAAGCAAGGGACCAGCAGGCACACCTTCATTAATTGCAACAAAAACCATCCCAGTTGCCACCACCCCTGGTTATCATGCAAATCTGGAGTTCCAAATTAAATACAACACAAATTTCAAAAGGAGACCAAACATGCACAGCCTGACCACATTTGGAACTGGATCTGACAAGGTCTGAAGTGAGTGAAAGGGTAAATTCTCCAGCTTACAGTGCTGGACTGGCACCAAAGCCAGGAACCCCTTCCAGATCTCACCATCCCCTTGTGACCTTCACAGGACCATACAAGGAGAGCTTTCCAGTAGGCCGGGCTCCATATGGGAGCTCCCACTGTAAGAGGACAGATTTTCAAGGGATGATAAACACAATTAAATGCTGGCTCAAAATCTCTGGTGGTTCATCTGCATGCATAAAATTAAGTATCATCTCCCTGTTAAAGTATGATCTCCCTGCCAGGTCTGGTTTGTCAGAATGCTTCATGCTGTAAACTTTAGATGTTCTCATTATGCATTTGGAGCTTTGCATAGCACAGTGGAACTAAGATTTATTAGGGCTTCTGACCATAATACACAGAATAATTCCAAACAAACTCCCTTTCCCCCTTCTAGTGGTTCTCTTACTTCACTCACTGACAATACAACCCCAGGAGAGAAGTAACAGACAAAGGAGAACAAACACAAAAATATTTGCCTTACTCTTTCAAAGCAGTAACCAGCGTCCCACTGTTTTCATAATCTTTGCTATGTCAAAGGCCACTTATGTTTAACTAATTAAAAATAAAGCCAAAAAAGAGCAAACCAGCAGGGTAAAAGAAAATGAGAAAAATAAAATAGATTTAGGAAGTACAAATAAAAAGGACTAAATGTGAAAAAGAAAGGGCTAACATGACTCAACAGCAGAACTCCCAGATGGTCTAAAGAGACATTTTTGGATAGAAACATATGAATGAAATCACATTAAACAAATATTACCCTTGACATTTTTCACTCATCATTTTACACCTTTTCCTGGAATTTTCCATAGCAGCTGCAATTCAGTCAGCAGCTCAAGTATACCAGCAATTTGAAAAAAGCTTAAATTTTTTTGGAAGTAAAATGTATTCCTAGTAAGAGTAACTAATTACCCAATTTATTGTTTTTAGCAATGTTATTTCTAAATAAACATTACTTCAAGGTGTCCAGATATGAATTTCAAATAAGAATTTAAAACAAAACCTCAGAAAACCCAAAAGAGTTTGATATTTAAAGAACAACCAACTCCTTAGCTGGATCATGATGAATATTAGAAAATCTATTGCTGCCAACAAAAACTTCTGATACCACTTGAGAGAGAGCAGAGAATGCAAGAGATTCATTTATTCCAATAGACAAACTGCTTTCCAGATGAAATGTTGCAAGTGAAGTCAGCAGAGCAAATAACATCATAGACCAGTGCAAGGGTCTACAATGGGAATGCACAAAGAGAGCTAACACTACTTGAAAGAACATCTGCAGCAGAAGATGCCCACACTTCTCCTAAATCAAGATATCCCAGCAGTATGAGCTATGGCAAAAGCTGCCACAGACATCACACAGACAGGGGATTTGTTTCTTCCCACTAACTTCTGTCACTTTTTTTTTGTTTTTTGCTGTACTAGGATTTCTGTTTTCTTGTAACCATGTAATTCACATGATCCCTGACCACATTGCAGTTCAGAGAAGGACTTTCCTCTAAACCAGACTTCTGCACCTTTCTGCACTGAGTTCCACAGACAGGAAAAACTTTAACTCCACTTCCACAGGGAGTTAAAGCATTTGCTTGGACTGAGAGCACAAGTGCCACCCTTTGGAGGCTTGGCTGTGCTTTCTTGCTGTCACTGCAGCCACAACAAAGATAACCTTATTCAGTGCCTCGAAACAAATGAAGAACTGCCCTGTGAGCGTTTCCGTCAGTGCCCAGCAGGGAGCCCAGGCCGCGTTCCAGCGTTTGTTATTCCTGCAGAGGCAGCTTGCAGGCCATTGTCTCACACATCCTCCACAGATGCAGCTACCCGACAATTTCTGGGGTTTTAACTCTGGTGACTTTACTAATCTGGCTTCAAGGGTGCTTCCAGAAAACAAGCCTCATGGAAAACTACAGCAGCAGGGACACGGAGGGTAGGAAACTGCAGCCTGTGAGGGTGGTGGAACCATACCAGCATTTCACAATCCACTCTTCTAAATTATCAAAGTTACCACATCAACACAAGAAGAATTTAGGAAAAAAAAATAATCCAAGTCACTAAAAGCAGCTTCCACAATACTTCTGATTCATCTGGTTGCTGTATCACACGGAACAGTTGAGATGGCCACAACACACAGAGTATCACCACACAATTTCAGAAGGCCTTAAGCGTTCCAACAAACAGAGCAACACCTTACCTCATCAGAAGGCTTCAGGCATCTGCCCACACAGCGTAACGACAGGTCACTTCAAAAAGCTGCAAACATCTGCCCTGCTTGTTCTTTAGCCCAACCTTTTATCCCCTCATGTTAATGCCCTGCACCTGTGTGCCCCTCACTGTCAATGCCCTGCACCTGTGTGCCCCTCACTGTCAATGCCCTGCACCTGTGTGCCCCTCATGGTTCACGCATTTCACCTGTGTGCCCTCACTGTCCATGCCCTGCCCCTGTGTGCCCTCTGCTCCCTTTGGTGGTTGCTCAGTGCCCCTGGGCACTCCATGGCTCATTGCTGTCAGTGCTGCTCACCTGCTGCTTACAGCTGGAGCCCATTACCAATTACCACTCCCAATTACCACTCCCAATTACCACCTACATCTGGTCACTCCAGAAATCACTTTAAAGCACCAACAATAGCACATTGTATTGTAGACTAACTATTTAATATAAGTTTTTCACAGCACACAGCTTGTGTTTGAAGCCATAAAATATTTGAAATGAGCTTATCTGGAATTCTTCTGCCATAACAAGATAGATAAAGGTTTTAGGCGCAATTATTCAAATGTGGTGAAACTACCAAACACTAATATTAGCTAAATGAAGGCCTACTGACACAAGCCTGTGCCTTGTCACAACACAGAACACATGGGGGCACCCATGTACAACGTGACACAAAATGCTCTCCTCAAAGGAGATGCTTTGGTAGCAGGTCTTGAGTCCTTCCATCTCCCTTCCTGAGAAAAACACAATTGCTTTGTTCCATTTTATAACTTTATGCCCTCTTCAAAGGCTTTATAGTTAAGCAAAGCCTCTATAAGAAATTTTTCTATAAACCATAATATTGTCACAATGTCATACTTAAAAGTTTTTAGATCCAGACTTAAAAGCAACTTAAATAGTCAAGAAAATAAGAGCTGAGGCTGTCAACAGCAATCCCTTCAAATTCATCTGTTTTCATAGCTGCAGCCCATTCCCAATTACCACAAACTGTGTCCCTACACATGTGAACAACTAGAACTAGCATAAACTCTGCATTTGCTGGGGGCTTTTGTGTTTAGTCTCAAAACACATTTTTGTGATAAAATATGACAAGTGTTCTCAAAGAATGAACACTGCAAGGAAAATTGAGGTTGAATTTATTCCCATACAGATACCTTTAATTTGGTTGTTCTTTGGAAAAGATTTTAAGAAAGTCAGCAGCCAGCAGAGCCACAGCTACACACAAGCTGTCAGTGATTAAATCTCTGTGCTCAGAGGGCACCTGCACATGGACAATCCTTTTTACAGTGTCACAAGGATATTTGCACTGACTTGCTCAAGCAAGCTACACCCAAACTCAAACATTGCTGACATGCTGACAACTCCTCATCTTCTGAAACTATGGAACAGCTTTGTTTTCACCTATCACAGAAGGAAATACTTTGTCCAATAAGCAGCAGAAACAAGGTGAGCACTCTGGGCAAGGCCTGTAGACATGCACCACATTCAAGAGTGCATAGCTTACCACTTTTATTAACCTTGAGATTAGCTTTCTAATTGCTGGGAAATTTCAGAGAGGAAGTGTAGTTTTGTTGGGTTCTTCTAGAATTTACATTCAATTCACAAGCTCTAGTCCATAGAAGCGTTTACAATAGAGATTAAATTCCCTTTAGCTCACCCTGAATAGAGAATATGGCATTGTAAGAGGAAGCAATACCAAATCATAACTGATACATTCTGCAGTTTCCCCTTTTCTTGCAGGCACATTGAAAAGCTGTCTTCTACTTCTGAAGCAGATCTTCCCCTGTGCTTTTCATCTGCTTTGCTTCAGCTGAGGGAATTGAGCTCCATTTTCTTTTAATCACATGCACTAAGGACAAACAAGACTGTTTATACAGTTTACTCACTGTTGGAAAAGCAATTGAAGCTTGTTTGTTGTTGTAGTGGGGTTTTTTTTTGTTTTGTTTTTTAGTTTGTTGTTTGTAGTTTTTGTTTTTTAAGACAAACTAGAACTTGAGTATTTAACCAGAAGTTGCTGCCTTATACTTCCTAAGTGTGCACGTGGTCTAACAAGGGAACAGATTATGCAATAACTGTTTGGAAGTCAGTCAAGCAAAGGACTGCTCATTACTACATTATCAAATGATAGGGCCTGTTGTAGGAATTGAAAGCAGCAATTTCCTGTTCTAGATTTCTTTCCTTCTAGACTTGCCGTGTGAGTTAAATCATCTTTAACTTCTTGTGATCCTGGCTGTTCAAGAAGTCACAAAAGAGTCTGCTAGACAACTGGGATAGCACATCTCTAAGCAGCAGCTGTCAGCTGAAGGCACTGTTAGCAGCATCCACAGGTGGTTTTGTTTGAAAGACAGGTGTCTGCCAAGGAAGGGAGGAACTTCCCTTGCAAAAGGAAATACAACACCCCCTTCCCACTGAATTATTATAACTTCAAAATTACAGGGCTTTCAGGAAAAGATATAAAGATATGGGGAAAAGAATAACAGTTTTTTCTTGTATATATATATAAATATGTATGTATGTATGTATGTATGTATGTATGTATGTATGTATGTATGTATGTATGTATGTATAACAAGGCAAACAAACAACAACAAACAGAACCAGAAACCCAGTAACAGCCTTCTCTGGGCCCCTGGCACCTTCCCCTTTGATTTAACAGTGGTACCTGTGCACTGCTAGGGTTTCTTTTTGTTTGTTTGTGGTACAAATAACCCATGAAGAGTACCCCAGTTTTCATCCAAGTTCCCTTTTAGTCCAGTAACTCAGACTCACAGTATTGCACTTGGCATAATTTCTGACTTTAAGCTGATCATCAAGTGTTCATTTTAAAACCCAACATTTAACTGAAAAGTTGGCCCAGACCAGGATGATGACACCTGAGTTTTGTATCCTGAGGAGTTCAACAATTTCTGTGAACCATCCCCAGGAAATGTATAGATGTCACAGAGCAGGTACCTGAATGCAGTAGGTTTGCAGTTGGAATTTCTTTATATGTGTTTGACATGGCTTTGATGATGCCAGTATACAAAATGACTTGGTTATCTGGGGGTGAATTGTGTCTAATTCTTTAGTTACAAAGGTGAGATCAATTTCCTGGCTCATTTTAGTACCTTAAAGCAAAAGAAATGTCAGCATCAACAGAATGTCAACCTTGCTAAAACATGTGAACTTTTTCCTTTGTGCATCTTATCTGCAGGAGTATTGACTTCCAAATTTTTTGTTTTCTAAGTTGCCTTCTCTGCTTCTTAGAAGATTTGTCACTGTATGCCCAATTTAAAGACATTATTGAGTTTCCCCAAAAATACTGACAGGCAAGTTGGAGTACCCAGGATTTGATTGTGGGCATATGGTTAGTAATGACATTCTAATTAGATTTTGATACTTAAGCCTGGTGTGAGGAGGGTCAGTCTCTTAATCGTGTTAGACTTTGAAGAGATTATGAGTGACTTTTCCTTCCTTACAGACTCTGCACTAAAAGCTGCCTCTCTTTAACTGGATTGCAGCACTAAATGTAACTTGATAAAACATTGGCACTTTGCTGTATTAGTTAAAAAACCATACAGGAAAATTTAGTAATTTCATAACCCCACAACACTGAATTCAATATGAAAAGACACCCCACACATAGTCCTGCTGAAATAAACTTGGCATAATCACAGATGTCCAGCTGAAAACTGCTGTGAATTCTAACAGGATTTGTTCTCTCTGCAGCCTTCACTGACAGAGGTGGATTAACACAGAAATAAGACTGCCTCTACCTTCAGTCTCCCAACAAGTTTTCTGTAACCTGTTCCTTCTGTGTAGGTGAGAAATAATAGTAAAGAACATCTCTGTCACTTCCACTGTCATTTTTGTTCTCACTCGGTGCAAAACTGGTGTTTCAGGAAAACAAAGGCCACTCTTATGATTAGAGGAAAGCTAAAGGGGAGGGGAAAATGGGGAGACATAAATGCAATGCTTTAGAGTGCACATGGTCTAGAACTTAGGACTTGGTATTCTTATATAACTTACATCACAATACCTATCCTTCCTCCTTTTCCTCTCCAAAAGTACTCATCTTTGCAGACACATTTCAAGTAACTAGATCTGAAAGTCAGAAGGTTTTGTGCATGAGACAGCAGAAGATGCAAAAATCAGAATTAGACTTCACCACTTAAGGCTGTATTGAGTTCCAAAACAACATTATCCACTCTCTGTGCTTTCCTATGATATATGGCCTGACTGTACTGAAGTAAAACACTTCTGTTTTGTCCCAGAATGTGGGGCTTACGCCAGTTTTCATTAATTACTGACACAACGGGTGGCAGAAAGAATAAACTAGATGAAGGGTGGGTTCTGTCTCCAAACACAAGAAGTAAATCAGGCCTGTTTGAAGTAGCTGATTTTAAAATCTGAGAATAAAAAAAAAAAAAAAACAGCGTTAGAAATGATGCACTACTCTGATACTAACATACCTGCTAAGATTTACTCACAGCAGAGTCTTACACAGCTTTAATGTGTTAAAAACTGGGCATGAGAGATAAACAGAATCATCTAAGAGTCAGGCTAGAGAAAAGCCAGTCTCTCTCTCTCACTCTCTCTCTCTCTCTCTCTCTCTCTGCTTTTTATTTTCAGTTTGTTCATTTAGTTCACTGACCACATTTTAGTTCACTGACCACTTCAACAGGCACTTTTGAGGTGAGAAATATCTCCATAAATGCAAGCAATTTGTTGAAAATGGTAACGAGTAGAGCCCAACTAAGCACATTGTTATGAAAAACAGAGCTGAAGCCACTCTGACAGGAGTTGTGCTAGTTTAAAGTCCATTAACAATAAGCAGGGCCACACTTCACCTCAGCACAGCTGGCCCCTGAGGAGGCTGCTTGTACTTGTCCTTGAAAGAGAAAAGAGCAGATAAGCCACAAAGAGTTATATTGTGGGGACAGCTTGTGTGGATCCTGGTGAAGGACATGAAAGCAGCCAAATAAAAATACATTCAGTCCTGATTGCAGCCAGCTTATTTTTACATTTGCATATTCCACTAAGATCTATAATTTTCAGGTAGTGAATTTCCTTTTTTTTTTTAAGTCTCAGCTATTGATTTCTTATTAACCAGTTTGGGGACAGTGGGCTGTTCGTATAAGAGAAAGCAAATCAAAATTTTAATCATAAATATAAATTTAAAAGCAGGATCAAATTAATTGCTACATTTAGCAAATTGTTTCAGACATGTAACAGGAAAATCCTATATCTTTGGATAAGTAGAGGAGGCAAGTTTGACAAATATTGCATTTATATGACTTGCTACCTTGTTACCTGTAAAAAGTCTCAAATTTAGAATTTTAAGCTGTGATTTTTTATAATCCTTATTTATTGCAGATTGAGAGTGGGTCCTCTGTAGAAGTAAACACATGACCCAAGCAAAACTGAACTCTCAAAAACCAATTACAGGAAACTGAGGAGCAATAACAGAGTTGTCCATAATCTTCTTGACTTTGGATTCTTTCTTATTTCTACAAACTATTTTATATTCACATGCTCTGCTGGCTACTGGTTTTTCCTCTTGTTTACACACAGTGCAGAGGACTGAGTTGTCAGAGAGGAACTGCTCATCTTTAGCACTGATAACACCAAATACATCATAAGCATTTGTGATATAAAGCACAGTCTGAGCAATACAGGCACTCTTGCATGAAGGCACATGGAAATCAGCATTTGTTGAGGGAGGTTGACCTCAACTATTAAATAATAAAAGTTTTCTGAAGAGCTTTTCAAATGTACTGCTTTTTGAAACTCAGATGTCTGGGTTGTGTTGGACTTTCAGTCAGATTCACTGCCCTGACCTCCTGCAGACATACCAAGGACAGGCCAATCCCATCTTACAAAATACAAAGCTGGTGACAGCTGTGGTTCCAATCCCTCCAATACTTGGCTGTGTTTGAACCATGGAGAGTTCTTTATGTCTGGAGGTGTATGGACAATATCGGCTTCTCCTAGCAGTAGTATTTTATTGGCAAGAGAAGTAGTTGCATTAAAAGGACATGCCCCAGCTTGGAGCTGGCAGGCAAAATGTGCTGGATTGTCTCTTTGGTTCTTAAAAAGCATCAGTTTATGAGAACTGACATTGCCAGACATTTAAGTTCTATCTCACATGCAGTGCTGCAGTTTAAATAGGCAAAACTTGACCCTGCAGATAAGAAGCATGGCCTCACACATTGCTCCATGGCTGGAGAGCTGCTTGTGCCAGCACAAAACAGGCAGGGGTTTAGAGGAAGAGATGTGCCCTCAATGATGCTGTTCCCAGCAGCAAGAGCCCTACCTGCACTATTGCAAGAGTGGAGAGAGAATTTTGAACAGATGTTGCAGACTCCATTTCAGTCAGCTGTCCACTAGCAGGGTGTATTCTGTTCAGAGAGCTTGGAGTACAGACTGTCACTCCAATGGGGAATTTTCTCCCAAAACCCACCACCTGCTGTGGGTCTGCCTGTACTGTCTGACACGGGAAATCCAGAGAAAAGGGAGCCACTCCCCAGGGAAAGGCAGCACTTGTTGTTGGCAGCATCTCCCTATAGAGGCCCTACCTGGCCCGAGCCAGCGGCTCTGCAGGGGGATCTTTACTCCAGGACGGAATAAGAACCTGCGACATCCCGAGCACAGCGTGAGGCCCTTTTTCCTTCCCAGGGGAACTACTGAAGAAGCAAACATCGTTACGGATGACGCAGATGAGAAAATGGGAAACGGGGACGGGGAAGGAGGAGAGTGGAACTGGAACTTTTTTAACCTCGCACGTTTCGTTGGCTATGAGCGCACGAGAGCGCCGGGGGGATCCGCACACGCGGGGGATCCGCACACGGGGGGATGAGCACACGCGGGGCTATATCCGCACGCGGGGGGATTCGCACACGGAGGGATCCGCATACGGGGAATCCGCACACGCGGGGCTATATCGACACACGGGGGGCTACATCTGCACACGGGGGGAATCCGCACACGGGGGGCTATATCCGCACCCGGGGGATCCGCACACACGGGGCTATATCCGCACCCGGGGGATTCGCACACACGGGGCTATATCCGCACCCGGGGGATTCGCACACACGGGGCTATATGCGCACCCCGGGGATCCGCACACACGGGGCTATATCCGCACCCGGGGGATTCGCACACACGGGGCTATATCCGCACCCCGGGGATCCGCACACACGGGGCTATATCCGCACCCCGGGGATTCGCACACACGGGGCTATATCCGCACCCGGGGGATCCGCACACACGGGGCTATATGCGCACCCCGGGGATCCGCACACGGGGGGTCCCGGCCGGAGCCGCTCCGGGAGCGCCAAGGGCGGCGGCCAGCGCCCCCTGGCGGGCACGGCGGGCACGGCAGAGCCGCTCCGCCGGGAAAGCGCGGGGAAAGCGCTGCAAAGGGACCTCTGACACTGCGAAGGGATCCCTGACACTGCAAAGGGATCTGTCACACTGCAAAGGGACCTCTGACACTGCAAAGGGATCCCTGACACTGCAAAGGGATCTGTCACACTGCAAAGGGACCTCTGACACTGCGAAGGGATCCCTGACACTGCAAAGGGATCTGTCACACTGCAAAGGGACCTCTGACACTGCAAAGGGATCCCTGACACTGCAAAGGGATCTGTCACACTGCAAAGGGACCTCTGACACTGCAAAGGGATCTCTGACACTGCAAAGGGATCTGTCACACTGCAAAGGGACCTCTGACACTGCAAAGGGATCCCTGACACTGCAATGGGATCTGTCACACTGCAATGGGATGTGTCACACTGTGAAGAGATCTCTCACACTGCACAGCGATCTGTCACACTGTAAAGGGACCTCTGACACTGCAATGGGATCTGTCACACTGCAAAGGGATCCCTGACACTGCAATGGGATCTGTCACTCTGCAAAGGGACCTCTGACACTGCAGTGGGATCTGTCACTCTGCAAAGGGATCCCTGATACTGCAATGGGATCTCTGACACTGCAATGGGATCTGTCACACTGCACAGCAATCTCTCCAGCTCTCCAGCGGAGAGCGATCTCACACTGCACTGATCTCTCCCACTGCAGAGCGATCTCTGACACTGCACAGTGATCTCCGTGCTTCCACAGGAATGTCTGTAATGACTCACTAACTATTAAAGCTGCACCCTTCATGTTTTAAGTACAACTCCCTATACCAAAGGGTGAAGAGTTTAAATCAGCTCTGTCACACAATATTTTAGTTGCTATATTCCTATCTCCTTAACAGAAAAGGTCCTAGCATAGGAACAAAAATGGTAGATGACCATTCAGGTGTCCTCACAGACAATGACTCAGACAGAAATTACCTTTTTTCCAGGGATCTCTTCTTACACAAACTTTTCTATGCTGCTTTGTTTCCAGTGCTGTGAATAAAGTCTCAGAGGAGCTTATTATGAACCTGCTGGATGTAATGAAGGCTTACATAACTGGAACCTAAAAATCCTTAGGGTCCCCACACTGCTGAATTAGTGTGGAGGTTTTTAGCCCCCAACAGGGACTAATCACCTCTGAAAATCCCATCTACTGTATTTGTAAAGAGATTCACTTGGTTGCTTTGATGTTAAAACACAATGAGCCACAAACAGATTACTTGGGTCAGGTAACAGATGGCACTGAAATCCTTTTGTGAGGTGGAGTCATCATCCAATTGCATAAAATTTCATAAGGAAAAGGTGTATGTATTTCTCAGAGTGCTTGAATGAGATCACATTTGGTAAAAGTCTGAGGGACAAAAGATTTTCTATTATTACTCCTATAAAAAATGTTTGCAAATAGGTATTAACTCAAAATTGCTGTACCCTTGCAGTCCATTACTCAGTGCTCTGAAGATATAAAAATAATCTGTACAAATAGCACAGTAGTTGCAAATAAGAAAGTTTTATTCTTTTCATCAGTTTGAAAGCATGATATTAATTTTGGCTTTCAAAATCAAAGACCTGTTAAAATAAAAAACTACCCAATAGAGAGCACACCCCAGAGGTATTTCCTGGCTGTTGTCTCAAAGGAATCCTGGCACAGATGAATACCATCCTGATCCCATCAGGTATATTTACAGAGAGAACAAACAGGCTTTAACTATTAAACCCCTATGAACAGCATTTTTATGAAATTATTAAAGATAAAAGCCTTAATGGTTTCTCAGATTTGCATCTCTCAGACAAATGGTGATGCTGTGATCAGTGGAACACCCAGGAGTGCCACCACAGCAGAACAGCACATCACCTAGCCAGAGCCCATGGACAGAACTGGCTCAATCCCTTCCTTTTATTCCAGTTCTCTGGGATGTCAGCTCACACCTGGCCCTGGTTTGGATCACCACTCTCTCAGACACAGAAATCTGGAGGGTACAGCAGTTTGTGTGTGTTCAATAGTTTACAGGAGCAGAGCTCAGTGTGGCTGGGGGTGCTGGCAGTGCCCCAGAGGTTTCACTCCTCACACACACACACCCAGCTGCTCTCAAGGCTGAGCTGGCAGCTCCCCCATGCAGGATTTGTGCCATCTGGGTGAGCACCCAGCCCCTTGGCCCTCACCTGCTGGGTGCAGCAGTGCCAGCGTTGGACCAGGGCAGGGGCTCCTCCTGCACACCCCACCCCACCCACAGAACAGAGAGCAGCTTCAAAGTGTATGCAACATTTTATTGAAAAAATACGAATGTTCTGTACATAAAGTACAACTTAATGGGCTTGATAAAATCTCCAGAGACTTATTGGTTAATATAGGTCTTCTTTTCTTCTTTTCCCTCTAAGGGCATAAAGCATACAATGAAGCAGCAGGTCCCTGTACTTGTGCAAGTGCAATCCCATGGCTGTGTGTGCAGCTCAGCACCTGGCTCTACACGGGACTCCAACATGCCCAAAGTACTTTTGATGGATGGTCTGCAAGGAATTTAAAGCATGGAAGAACTGCACAGGACTGGTCCTTCAATCCACTGGTGATTCAGAATTTATTGTGAGAACTCTGTTCTCCTAAACAGTCTGCATCTGCATATCCAATATTTCTGACAAATAAATACAAAAATAAATAGGGATCTGGCCTCACAGAACCTGAAGTCTCAGAAGCAACAAAACTTTTAGCAAGCTACATACATAATTTCAACTATGTCAACATAATTTATTTAAATCTCTATCAATAAATGTATTAAAAGTATAAATTCTTACCCAATACTGAGAGTTTAGTTCTGGAAATAAACCCAGAAAAGGAAAGCTTTTTCAGTCCTCTCTTACTTCAGTGTGCTCTTAGAAAATGCTTTATAGCTGAACTTCAGCAGAAACTAGCTGCTATATAATGCACTTCTATCCCCCAAACCTAATATAAAAAGCTTTTTAAATCTTTTTACAGTAACTGGCTTTCATGTCCTAACTTTACATACAGTTACTAAAAATACTGCACATAGCAGTGCTGACTAAAAATAGGTTTAGTGTTAAAACTACATGCACAAATGCTGGGGTACCAAAGCAGAAACTGAATAATGTGGCAGCTTCACAATTTATGTTGCTAATTGGGTGGTGTAACAAATACTGCAATCCCAAAAGATATGTATGTTGCAAATGGAAAAACAATGAACAGGAATGGATGAGGAGAACGTTAGGCAAAAAAACCTTTTTTTCTTCTCTGTTTGAAACTGGAATGTCCGTAATGGCCAAGAAGGAAAATGTAGCCCAGGGGTAGAAGCTTCTAAATCAGGAGTAAATGGTGATGACTTCTCTGCCACCACCTCTCACAAGCAGTACCCTCTCCAGACCCTCAGTCAAGACTTCAAGAAACTCCATGTCTGTTTCAGTACAGTCAAGGACAAAAAGCACCAAAACCACAATACACAGGGGTTAGACCAGGGCCAGCTCACAGCCCTCAGCTCTGGTCTCACTTAGTGCAGGTAACCCTCTAAGGACCAAAATACTTTGAGTTTGTGGCACATTTTCCTATAAGCAATTACCACCTTACAGCCACAAGCCAGTGCCCTCCACTCAGGGAAAGCTTTGTCACATATCCCAGGCTCAACAGCACCGGTGGCCAAATGAATTCAAGAGAACAGATTAAAGAAAAACCTTCTGTGTGGCCCAGGCCTTGTCTGAAAGGATACAGTTTTCATCTCCATCAGTATTCTTTGGAGGACCAGGCATGTTGAGGAGCACAAGTCTGGCATCATGGGATCTATTTACAATGACTTCATTGAGCTTCACTGCTGTGTGCATCCTTCGGACATTGGACTGGTTCCTGTAGGAGAAGCACATTCAGACTCACTGTTAGAAACATGCCTCTGAGCACTGAATTATTAAAAAGGTCCTTTAAAAGCATACTCAAATCTCCTAAATACCCTATTAAATGTCAACTCAACACAGTGATTTCCTTCCAAGTTTATGATCAAGATACATAAGACATTTCCCAGACCTACTCAGATACAGCGAGTCTGCTGGTTTTAAGATCTCTGGAGTCAAATCCAGTTTAGAAAGTTACACTGCTCTTCAAAAAGCATTCTTGATAAAGATGATTTAGTGCTGCATAAGAAATTAGAACACAGTTGCACGAGGGGATGTGCTCTTCAACCAGGCACAGTCGTGACTGCAGGGCCTTCCATGTGGGCAGCCCTGCCGGGAGCCCTCACACTGGCAGCACAGGCACCTCTCCAGCCCCAGCAGCACCAAACTCTCTCAGGGGCCTGGGAACCAGCACCAAGCTCCCACAGGGGCCTGGGAACCAGCACCAAGCTCCCACAGGGGCCTGGGAGCCACCACCAAACTCTCTCAGGAGCCTGGGAACCAGCACCACACCCTCTCAATGGCCTGGGAGTCAGCACCAAACTCTCTCAGGGGCCTGGGAGCCAGCACCAAGCTCCCTCAGGGGCCTGGGAGCCAGCACCAAGCTCCCTCAGGGGCCTGGAATCAAGCAGGAGCCTGGCACCACCGTGCTCAGCCACACTCGCCAGGAGCACACTTCCCTCCTGGTGTTGAACAGCAGTTGGCATCTCCAGAGAAAGGCTGGGCCACTACAGACTGCAGTCACAGACTGGGAAACACAGGATGGCAGCCCAGAGCAGGCTGGGTGTAAGGGGCTTTTCTGGAGGGTTATAGGGATGTTAAGCCCTCCTTCAGGACACTAATCAATCTCTCTGCCTGGCTGTTTACAGGAAACACTTCTACCCAGGTGTCTCTAAAACATCTATCACGCTATCAAACTTGAGTGGCCACTTAGTTCAAAAGGTAGGGGAGAAAAGGGAAATAGGTGCAGCATAATCTCACACACGTCGGCTCCATAAGAATCCAGGCTAAGAGAGGTAAAAGCATTAATTATTTGGAATATATTACCACAAAATAACATCAATTCATGCAGGAACAAAACTCAAAAGTAACCTTTGGGGATTTCAAGCCTTCTTACAGGAAATCAACCATTATTTTGGTAACATAAAAGGAATACAGAAATAAACAAACTTGTCGAAGCTTATCTATTAGAATATATTTATACTTTTGAGGCTTTTCCACTTGAGATTTTGTCTTCATTTTATTGTAATAAAAAAAAGTATTAGTAGAAACAAGTGAAATATGCATCTCTGCTTTCATTGATTCAGCTTTGCATGAGTGAAACTCTTTAGTAACCATGCTGCTCTTCTGAATATTCAGATTTGCAAAAAAAAATCATTTATATGCACAGAAAGAAGATGTGGTGGGAAGAACCATGTTTATTATGCTAACAGAATAATTTACCCACTGTGAATTACCTCTCTGTTAATTCATGTTCTTATTCAATTTGGATCAAGAACACCCTCTGTCTTCACCACATCAGCTTCAGAAAGCCAGGGACAACACTGAGGCCAGATTAGGTTTACAGGAAGTGAGGAAAAAGCCAGCAGCAGAAACGTAGCAGTTGTTAGCTATGTATAGTTCTGGAAAGGAAACTGAAAACTGAACGTGTGGTTTTCTCTAAGGTGGTATTTCAAACTGGCATTTCCCCACTGATCTGAAGGTGTAGGCTACAAGAAAGGGCTTGTTTAGTGCCCAGAAAGTGCCAGAACTAACATCCTAGCAGTGTTGTGCAATGAGAGCTTCTCTAAATGAGTAATGTTTCCTCCTACTTGTGTCATACTCTGCTTAGGAAAATAGGTTCAGACTGGAATTGTTTTCTATCCTTAGTTCTCGTCAGGACAACTCCTGTAGTTTGTTACATCCTACTTATAATGATACTTAGCTTAAGTAGCTAATCCTGCTCCCTTTAAAACATTGCTAAGACTACTCAACTCTAGTGCCTTTTCTTCCATTAATACACACAGTTTTCCTGCTTTTATCTGAGAAAATTAAGTCTTTCCTCTCAACCATCTTAATGTATTTCTAATTTAAATAACAACTTACACGATTTCCCACCCTCTGAAAGCATGGAAGAGGAAAAAGTACAGGTAGTTAACACCAAATTCAGCAGAATTTCTACAGTAGGATTCAGCCTAAAACAGATTTGAATTCTGATTTATGAGGGAAAAAAACATCTGGAACTTTGCCAAGTATGCAAAACTGAGCTCTTCATGTGAGATGTAGGAAATCAAAGAAGTCACAGGAGATTCACACAGTTTTACACAAAGCCAAAAGAGACCTTTACTTCTCACTCTTCAGTGGTAGCACCCCAGCTGTGGTTACATGCCAGTGCTCCTGCAGCAGCAACTCTCAGAGGGTTGATCACACACAGATGCTGCTTCAAGTCATTCATCACCATCTCCACAGCTTCTTCCTTTATGGGTTAAACATCCACACTATACGCTAGACAGTGAAATTATCATCTTTCTTTTAAATTCTGATTAGATCAGTAAAATCATCATTAAGGGATTTGGGAGACAGTAGGGAAGTTGCCACAGGATTTAACAGTTCCAATTTAGCATTTGGCTATACCAAGTGAAATATTGAGGGATGTGTGCACATTTGATTGGTCAGAGGTTTCTGGGGACAGCTACTGCTGTCTTTTCATAGCCAGGTCTCAATGTTTATAGCACAAGTCCACACCAAGGATTAAGAAACAAAAGATAATTAAAAGCACAGCACGAGTAGAGCTTCAAGAGGTGGAAAGTGTAGACTTAGACAAGACTCACGGCTTAATGGTGATGAGATCTCTGAAGCTGCCCACAGCACTGCCACGGTTCCGCTTCTCAGCATCACATTTCTCCTTTGTCCAGGTCATCTGGATATTCTCAGGAACAGGGTCTGCCTCATCTTCTTCATCTGAGTAGAGGCTCTCCAGACGTGCTATTGAATGTCTGTCCTTGACAAGCTGAGCCTGGAGGGCACATAAGTGACCAGATGAATTCAGAGGCTTTATTTTATGTTCTCTGGTGCTCTTTAAATAATTAGATACAAATAATTGTATCTTCTAGCCTTCAGGAGAGTTCTGATACCAGGCATAAGCCCTAGCCAAAAGTCTTACATACCAAACTGACTTTTAACAGTTTTGATGGGTGTAAGCCAAGCAGAATTTGGACTGACATAAGCCTGTATCTGTACAAGAAAAAAATGTCAGTCCAGCTCACATCATGACATGGTCAGGAACAACAGACAAAATCAGCCCAGAAAAAAAAGTTTTTTAGTTTTGAAAACTAAAAACAAAAAGCTTAACAAACCCATGCAGAAAAGATGGATCATCTTTCATAGCTACATGACATAGACATCATAGTCACCTCCTATAAGTCCAAACTAGAAAGACATCTTCAGCAGGAAAACAGGATATGCTATAAATTGACACAAATACTGGATATAAAGAAAAAAAACAAGAGCTACATGCAATTTTGGGAGACAAAAAAAGCTATACTAAAAGTATTTCCTTACATCTTTAGAGCACAGGAGTTAAATTTAAGCAGCAGCTACATAACACACTGCTAGGAAGTCACTTTGTGTCATCCCCCTCAGCAGCCCATAGAAAACAACCACAAATGACATACCTCCCTTTCCCTCTCAGTTTTTGTCAGCCTCATCTGCCTCAGCATCTGAGATCTCTGCTCCATCATAAGAGTTCTCTCATAAGTATATGCTGAGATATCACTATTGTGCTGCAGAAATAAGGACAAATATTGTGTTTGTATTCAAGTCATAACAAAACATCATCATGTGCATAATAAAGTGGAAAATGGGCTCAATTCCCTTACCATTTCTACCACTTCTACTTCTGCCTCTATTCGGAGCTGATAGAGGAAAGTAGCCAAATCTTTCTTCATCTGGATGCTGTTATCATCCATCTGAGCAACAGTAAAAATTCTCATTTTGCATTTTCTCCAAACCTGGTGAGGGAACACCAATTCTCAGTTATCTGAACCAATAACACTTTGCTCTACAAAAGAGAAACTTAGCAACATGTCCACTCTTATTTATCAATACAGGCTCTACAACTGGGCCACGTTTCTTTAAACTAAAGAATGCAGAAATAGGTGGGGGACATTCTCTGGGTAGCTGCTTACTTTGTGCTGTTTGAGAAGAAAAGGAAGCAACATCAGCATGCCTCCATCATGCACAATCCACCACACATCAATGTTGCCTTCGTTGTAACGCTCGTGGTTGCTGGGGTAGAAAGAGACATTTTTGGGAACCAGCAGAGCCAGGTGAGCTGCAGTTGTGCAGCGAACAGTACCTGCCCAGGAGGGGGAGAACACAGTCACTTCCAACTCTGCCAGAGTCATTTACGGCTAGAAAAACACTATTCACTGAGCAAGTGTCAGCAAACCATAGAAGTCATCACTTTATAAATAAAGAAAAGTATGTACAGCAAGGCTTGCACAGACAGGTCAGTCCCAGTGACAAAGCCAGGATTAAGCAGACTCACAGGAACACAAGCCTTATTTCACACTGGAAAGTAAAGCAGCAACCTTCAAAGCTAAGAATGAGGAGAGAGCATCTGCTCTGTTCTAATTTGATTAAGTAACTGGACCACAGTAGAAGGAGAGAGATAGAAACAGGGAGAGTGTTATCCACTAGAGTGGGATAGGTTAGAACCACTGACAAAACAGAGATTATCTAGGAAACAAATTATAGTTTGCCACAAAACCAACATGTCTCAAGCCCATAATTTTTTAACCATTCACTAGACACGAGTTTTAGCCGCTGGAATAATCTTTGAAGGTCTTTCTTAGGTCTTTTACCTAAAGGAAATGGTATTTCAAACAGAGCAGTGCTGTGAGAAAATACCTGCTTCTCCATCAATACTAGAAAAAAAGGTAAACTCAAAACCAATCTTACAAAGATTCTGTTAAAATCCCCTGTGTGTAATAAACATCTCTACTGACAACATCTGATCACACCAAACCTTTAAACTCACCTATAAATGTCTTCCAAGACCTTGGATCTTCACTCTGTCTCCAGCCATAAGGCCACCCCAAAACCACAGTGTTGTGCTTCATGCCACCGAGTCCACAGGACTGGATCAAGTGAGCAATTCCTTCTCTAACTTTATTGGCTACAACTACTTGACAAAATCCTTTCACCTTCTCAATTTCCATCATATTCTTGATAGTCTGAAAGAAAAGGAAAGGGAAAAAAATCTCAGTTTTCCTTCCCAAAAGGAATTCCTTTATAGACAGAATATTTCTTTGTCATGAGATTGTAATGGAAATGCCTGGTTTTCATGTCCATAGGTAAAGCATATTACAATGCAAAGTTCCGCTCATCAGATTTCCTTCATAAAACAAAAGAGAAAACATCCACTTGTTTAAAACACAGTTTCTTTCCAAACATCAGCATTTCTAACAGATTAAAAGATTTTTTGGTTTGTGGTATCATCTCTTATTCATAGTAGTAGATAGTGATATCTGTGTTACTATTTTACTTTCCATTTTCTAATACTACAACACTCACCTTTTTAAACCCAAGGCCAACTGACTTCATTTGGATTTCCAGTTTCAAATTCCCAAGTAACATGCTGTATTATATTAAATTTACAAATATAAGCACCAAATCCCACACACACGCAAGTATACCTTTTCTTTGTTTAAAAACTAAACAAACTTAATCAACACATAATCCATTAATTAGCTTTCCTTTTGGAGCAATTTTCCTACAGAAAAAGCCTCTGGGGAAAAAAGTGAATACATTGAAGCTGTACAGATGTAAACAGGGCTATGACATCATGTTTACACAATGAGAAAAATTTATTAATTTATTAAAAAATTTTCAGGACCATCCTTCAATGCTTTTTGTAATAAATTCATCAATACACTGAAAAAAACACATTTGCTAAGTTTAACAGTTACTGAAAT
Source organism: Ammospiza nelsoni (assembly GCF_027579445.1). Lineage (NCBI taxonomy): Eukaryota > Metazoa > Chordata > Aves > Passeriformes > Passerellidae > Ammospiza > Ammospiza nelsoni. Next base: position 12,928,358 of record NC_080645.1, read on the forward strand.
CACAGAATCACTAGGTTGGATGAGACCTTTAAGATCACCAAGTCCAACCCATGCCCTAACACCTCAACTAAACCTCATCCAGGGATGGTGACTCCACCACCTCCCCAGGCAGACCATTCCCCTACTTTATCACTCTTTCCATAAAAAACTTTTTACTTGGAATATTCAGAAAGCTAAACAGTCCCCTTCCCTCCAGTAGGCACAGAAACTTCTACAGTCATTATTTCCTATAAATGAAGGCAGTTTTATGCAGTAAGGCTGTTTACAATGGTGAGCATTGATCTGCATTCCCAAAGGCACAACTGGCAGCTGAAACATTTCTGCAAGTCCCTTCCTGAACAGCTGTAGCACTGCTGAACTTGTTCTGTGTTTCATGGACGCCTTATCAAGATGCTTTTTTCCACGTATAATTACGAAACAAAATTTTGCATTACCTGCCCACTCACCCCTTTCTACTGCAGGATTTAGGACACTGACCTGCTCAGCAGCCTGCGCTTCTCCATAAGTTTCCAAGAAATTCCCTTGGATGACTGATCCTATGATAGTCAAACCTTTACCAGCTTTCAGCTGGGATGCAAATGTTAACAGTCTTGGGTATTTTACATGCAAATCTTCATCAAGTTTCAGAAGCACCAGCAACTGAGGCCTGGAGAAAATAAAAGACAAGGTATTTTTTAACTTAAGTTTTAACAGTAACACTTGTAAAAACCTGCCTCTAATCATTTATATTGTGCTTAAATTTTAACTCTGAAACATTCTCTCTGTCTCTCACACATTCAAGGGACCTTACTCAATATTTTGTTTCTCTTGGTTTAAAGTAGATGTGAAACTGTGGGAATTCAGCTGCTGCATTGTGCTGAGAGTAATAAAACCCGCTGATATACTCAGCTTGAGAGGCTTGCATTAGTGTTTAATTTACAGGCATGTTTTTCGTGGCTATTTTAAGTACTATTGGAGCACACATAGTATTCATACTGTAGGGCTGTTCTCCCAGATCTCCCAGGATACTTGTGCCAAGAAAATATCTGTCTTCTGTCTCCAGAAACCTGGCACATGGAAAACAGAAATATTTTCATCTAAACATAGATCCCACCTGCCTGCTGTTCCTTAAGGTATTGCTACACAATCAATGAAGTCACTTTCTGTCTGAACAAGTATAAAAATATTTATAAAACTCTGTCCTTGATAGATTCATCTTGCTCTTGTTCAGAGCCCAAAGGTTGTGCAATGCCCAAGCAAGAAGAGGGTTCTTGCCCACTCTGTTTTCAACACCAAGAGGGGATGACATCAGAAGGAATAATGTTGGCCACTGCTCATTTCCTGGCCTCTACACCTCTGTACTCACAGACCTCCAGCTCCCCCAGGTTCCACTTCTGAATTCACCAATTTGGAGTCCAGTTAAAGATCCAAAGGGCACTAAAGGTCTGTCCATACAGGGTCCACACAGTGACAGGACAGCTTACTGCAAACTCAACACTTTTTATAATATCCTGGGCATTTTAATTCATTCACACTCTTGTCTAGAGTCCAGTTTAATTCCTTGAGTGTAAGCAGACAACCAAGGCAGCCATTTCACCAGTCCAGGGTGAGTACCTCCAGTTCTTGGTGTGTGGAGGGCCCTCCTCCAGCCTGAGCAGCGCGTATCTGGCAGCGCTGAGTGACAGGCCCCGGATGCCATCACCCCACTCCTTCTCTGCCCTGTGAAGAACAAACACTTCAGCAACACATGGCTCCAGGAGCACTCACCTGCACACTTACATCAGGCTATAGAGCTCTGAGCACCTTACTGTGGGTTTAATAACATGACATGTATGGCATCTACATTTGTAATTTGTATAATTAAATATGTCTGCAATATCACAGATCATGTAAGAAAATTTAAAATGTTTCAGTAAAATTTATATGATGAACCACCATTCTGAGCTCAATTTGTAATCAACACTACAGAGAAGGCTTCCCAAGCATATACAAACATGTGGCATTTCAACACCCTACTTAGTTAATAGGCCAAATTAAGTTAGAAAGTCACATTACAGCCTGACTCCATCCAGTGCTGATCTCCAGCAACCCAAGCAGCCAATTCAACTGTTCTAGACAGACAGATTGGAATATAATGGTTGGCATCAGCTGTTCTGGGCCTGAAGTAATCATCTGCAGTCAACAGCAGATAGATCCCAACCAGCTTTTTACTTCCTGCAATTCATGTTACCTCTAACACCTCTAGAAGCTTAACAACAAAGTACTTCAGGGGCTTTTGCTTAGCAGTGACACAGTAAAATAATAAAAACAAAAATTAACTGGTAAGGAAAGCCGTCCAAATCATCTCTGGACAGTTCCTTTTCCAAATGTGAAGACTCTAGAGATAATTCATTAAAGAGATCCGGCTCTTACCCTTTCTTATCCAGGTAATACTTACCCTTGGTACTCAATGTACTTGTAAATCATGCCTGCAATAAGCATAGCTACCAAAGCATAATACCAGGATGAAATGAACATCAGTGCCAGGCAAATGCTCATGCCTAAAAACGAGAGGGCCCTAAAATGAAAAGCAAAGGTATTAATAAGTAGCGGGGCAGAAAAGCTTAAAAAACAAGTCAAATACATTCTTGCTCTTTTTTCTTTAAACTGTCTATGCTGAACTGGCAGTGAAAGCAAAGCCTCCACTGGATGTCCCCAGTCCCATCAGTTTTAGTTAAATGTTGTTAAATGCTGTTAAAATGAAACTCTTGTGCCATGACGTATGTGAGTCTGGCTCTCCTGCACAACTGATATCCAGAGCAATAAAAGATGCTCCTTGCCCTCCTGGAGAAGGTTCCCAGGTGCAGATTGCAGGCTCAGAGAGGTGCCAGCCCTGCACTCACCAGTGGTAGTATTTAAAGCGGGGCCGCCAGTTCGGGGTTCGCAGAAGTGTCTGCACTGCACATGCAAGATTAACAAAGAGGTAACACATCAAGAAAAACCTGCAAAACAAAGTGCAAAACCTTTTAGCATGCACATTTATAGATCCTGGTATATATTATGATTACATGATTGATTTCAAGTAAAAATCCCACTGCCCTGTCCCATGCCCTGTACCCCAACCCCTCTGATTTTTATTAGCCTGAACTATCAGCATAAAGTAGCTGGAACAATTTTTTAATTGGATCAAGTTAGATCTGTTCACAACATAATGCTGTAATTGTTCTGTGATGAAAATGTTTTTTCAAACCAAACAAAAACATAATAAAAACGTGCTTATTCACAGAATTCTCCGGAGCAGAAACAAATAGATTTATATGTCGAGCCTGAAGTCAGAGGATTCATAGAAATTACAGAAGTGGAACCCAGGCTCTGGGAATTTGCTTTACTGGTTTAAGATAAAAGTTCTGAAAGACAATCAAACTAGCAAAACTCAAGAGCATTTCTATTCCCCCCCTGAGACAGCAACCAGGCTGTTTCTTACATTGAGAGAATTGGAGCCACCATGTCAAGTGAAGCAATAAGGATTCCCAGCTCAGCAATTAATGCTGTTAACAGAAGAGCCCATGTTGGTTCACCATTTGCTTTTCCATGACCAAAGATCTGAAGAAACAGAAACATTAAGCAAATCTTCCTGGTATTTCATAAGGTTGTAATGGGAAAAAAGAAAATTATAATCAACAGTAATTTTTTAATCAACAGTAATTTTTTTACATACTTCCTTCTCTAGAGCAAGGAGTCAAATTATTTTAATGGCTTGCCATGCTTTACAAAATTAGATATTCAACTTTTAGATAAGTTTACCCCGTAAGTCTAGTTAAAAATCCTTCAAAGTATTCTTTGGTGCCAACAAAAGCAAAAAACCCATCAAAATAAAAAATACTGCCCCTCCCCTCAGCGCTGGGCAAACTGGGGAGACTAAATCTGATTTTAGGGGCACGAGGTGAGTCAGGCGAGGCAGCAGGAGCAGGCAGCCCGTGCAGGTACCCACCCAGAGGAAGGGGATGATGTTGTCCTTGGCGATGGCCTGCAGCAGCCGGGGGGCCCCAGTCAGGCTCTGCAGCCCCGCCCCACAGGTGGAGAAGAAGGAGCCGATGACGATGACCCAGGGCGAGGGCCAGGACAGCGTCCCCACCACCAGGTTCCTGTTCACTGCGTCACCGAACCTGAGCAGCAACACAACCACTCTGAGACTCTGAGACTGCTTTGGGACTCAGCTTTGGGGTTTTCAGGGCACTTTTAGCATGTCATTTAAATACTACTATCAATACTATAATATTTAATTGATTTTTTATATTTAATGTAATACATAATTAATATTTTAATATAATATTTTAATGTGTTATAGAGTATTATTAATAACACCATATAACTTTCTTAACTAGAGAACATAAAGTAACAAATAATCTCATATCTAATCAAATAAATATCTCATATCTAAGCAAATAATCAAATATCTCTGATATGCAGATTGGAAGTGTCTGCAGCTTGATTTCAACATTTCATTACACATATTCTAAAATTCTCTTATTATCATCACAACATTATTTTTTACAATTGCAAAAAAACCCACAAGAATTAAGACACAGAATCAGAAATCTGAGGGTGCCATGCCAGAAAATATCAAATGGAATACAAGAAGTTTCCAAAAGCTGTGCTTACAATTTGCATACAAATATGGTTTAAAAGGCACCCAAAAGTAATTTTTTTTTTATTAAAAATACGCCTTAAATTCACCTCGAAGAAAAGGCATTTTTTTTAGAAAAAGGAACTGAAATTTATGAACTCTCCCATTAAAGTCTCCCTTCATCTTAATGTTTCACTGCAACCTAAAAAACAAAAAATCTCAAAGTACACCACCATTAATTAAAAAGAAAAAAACAACAAGGAGAGGAGTGGGGCACACACAGAAAACAGACAAGAACACACCTACACCATAAAAAAAGCAAAACAAAGGAGAGCATTAAAGCAGTAACACTTACTTATCTCTCAGGACAACACCTTCTATGCAGGCTCCAAATAATAACACACAACTGAAGTCTGGAGGACACAATGTGCTAAGGAAGCAGAATTTATTTAGACATGGCAGATGAAAGTATTGTGGAAAGGACAGCATGTGCCTCCATCCTGTGGCACTTGCACTCCAGCTTCTCCACAAGTACATGGTAAAGCTGGCAAGGAAATTAATGCCTCACTGCTCACATGCACCTCCTAATGTTACAGAGAAAGAATTTTCTAAGTTTCAGTTTTTAAAAAGGACAGGTTTAAATGCCATGATAAAGGAGAAAAAAAATCAAATGAAGCATTTTTATACTAAAATGTCAACTTAATCTTCTGGTACTACAGACGTTGATATTAAAATATTGCTTTTCTCTCTCCTTCTGATATTAAAATATTGCTTTTCTCTCTCCTGAGTCTGATATTTGGAACATACAGCTAACCATTACCTTGCACATTCTTTTTTTGTGTCTCTGCTGGCATTCACATCACCCATAAATCTTTGGCTATCAGGTTTGTTTGTTTGTTATTAACTGTACTGCTTCTGCAATGGGAAGTACAAAATACCTCAGGCTTTTTGGATCTGACATTCCAGTAAAGTTTTTGACCTTGTGAATAAAGTTCACACAAATGATTAAATCTTGAATTTTACCTCTGAATGTAACTATAAGTTACAAACTGCAATCACTGGAGAAACATTGCTCCTGAAAGTGGCAGTGTCACCCTGGTGTGGCACAAACAGGGACACATTCAGATCCAGTCACCCACTGGGTGAGGCCAGCAGAGCTGGGGGTTACGGCTGTGACCTCTTTTAATATTTATTACATGCACAGGAAATGCTGACTTCTTGGTACAGGGTCAGTTCCCAAAGTGACAGCAGGGAAATGCTGCATTCCTTAAGAGCTGGGACAAGCAAGCTGCATCCTGATTTACAGCTTGGCAAAAAAACAGGAATGAAACAGCAGAATTTCCAAGAGAGTCACCATCTCAGCCAGCTGCCCTTTGGGTGAAACTAATTCAGAAAGCTCTTGAATTTATTTTTCTATGTTGATAAATTGTCCTTTAGGACACCAAGAGCTAGATAAAGCTGTAAGATCTTGGCTCATCTCTTCTTGAGCAGGAGAGCAGAGATGAAGACAAGTCTTTCCTAAGCAAAGCTCCTGTTGTCTTAAGCCCTGGAGAGTTGAAAAAACACTTGGGAACATTGTCTAACTTCTGACTCCAGTTTATCTTGTTCTAAAACGTTCAAGAAAACCTATACTCCTTAAAGTCACTCCAAAGAAAAGGCTTTTTTTTTTTAAGAAAAAGGAACTGAAGTTTATGAACTCTCCCATTAAAGCCTCCCCTCATCTTAGTGTTCCACTGCAACCTAAAAAACAAAAAATCTCCAAGTACACCACCAGCATGAAAAGCTAGAGATCACTGTGTGGCAAAGAACAGCAATGGGAATGCAAAAGAAAAGAACCCACCACAAAAAAGGGGATGGAAAGTCACAGGATCATAATTACAGTTCTTTCAGCTCTGTTGTTTTGGGGTTTTCCCCCACTGGCCAATCATACTTGCACAGACAATTTGGTAAACTGAAAGCAGTTCCAGAAATCAGACACAATGTCCCAGCAGTCCAGTAATTTGAAAAGGATACAGACTAGTGATGTGGTGACAATGGCAAGAATTGTTCCAACAGGGATGGACTTCTGTGCATCCTTGAGGTCCCCTGATCTGTTTGAACCAGCCATGATCCCTGAAAGCACATTTTGGTAAGATCTCAGGGCGGGAGGAAGCTCAGAGCCCCAGCAGCCCCCTGATGCCAGCAATTCTCACCAGTCACTGAAGGGAAGAAGATGCCAACGAGCACCATGAAGGACGTGGTGATATCTGAGAGCACGTACAGGTGCAGGTTGTTCTTCTGGCCTGCCACATCCACAGAGGGCTGATGTGCCCTCTCCAGTATCTCTCCTTTCTCCAAATAATTGCTCCATAAGTTGTCTTCAAGGTTATTATCAGATCACAGAAGAGAAAAGCATGTTTCAGTTCAAACTTGTTCTCATTGAAATGGGTTTCCAACCGTATTTACAACTCAGTGATCAACACAGGAAAACCACAAACATGTATCAATAATCTACAGAAGTCTAAGCAACTTAAACTTTATTATTACTAAATGTAACATTCTTTTAACCTCATACCTACTTCAACCCAAGGAAATACACTGAATATTTTTATGAGCCATCACACAACACAATAGCTCAGAGAATACAAAGCAATATCAAGCAGTTTTCTAGGCAGAAATGGGTTTGTTCACCAGTCAGTGGAAGAATTACAGAATTATATGTTTGGCATTTGAAATTTCACTAACAAATGCTGAGTCTTCTTGTAAACTTAGAAACTAGACTGCAGGGTTCTGTGGAAATGGGAACCTTTGGCACTCAGCTCCTGCTCTCTGGTGTTCATTGCAATAATGAACACTTTTCAATTACACTTTATTCAGGAGTGGGCAAAGAAGGAGACACATTATTTCTATACAAATACTCTTATCTTTCAGGGCATAATCTTAACCTGTCTAAATAAGAGAGCTGGCACTATAGAGTTCTGAAAATTTTTAATAACTTATTCGTGATAGTATAAGTTAAAATTACAGCTGACTTCATGCTGAAATTATGAGATGAACAAGGGAAATTTAATCAATTTTACAGGAAACAAGTACTGTATCACCACAAAAGTTACATCTCCTTTTTTTAAAGGTTATAAGACTTTCTTTATTGAAGATCATTTTCTTCACTGTAATTACATTTCTTCATTCCTTTTTTCTTAACCAGCAGGGAAGAGTTTAACCCATTTCAGCTGCTCAGCATGCCTCCTCTTTGAGGGGAAAAAAAAAGTTTCTACCATACCTATTAAAATGCCACTAGCAGCTCCTGGAATTCCTGCTATCTCCGAGACATTGTTCATTAGGAAATATTCATCACAGTGCTCTGTGGTTAAGTTTGTGCTGTGGCAGAAGAGTTCCCAAAGCTTGGAGGCCACAGTCATGTTATCCTTAACTACAGTTTTGGCACAAACATCAAATTGATCTCTTGACAGAGTCCTGTTGCCCAACATGCAAATCCTGGAAGGGAAACATCAACACCAGAGTTATTGAATGCAAATGGGAAAATGAAATCCACACTCACCCATACTTATTCTTGTATATCACATGGAAACTGCCAGTGGCTCTACTGTGCTACATCATTTCTCACCTCCAAAATGATGGTTGTAGCACAAAAAAGACTGTATCTGTCCCTTTTAGGGCCAGAAATACAAAGTTGCTTTTTTGATTTATGGAATTGATTGATTTATGTTAAACAATAAAAGGGAACAATTAGGAGAACTTTTGGTTTTTTCATTGTTTGGCCTTGGTTTCTTTTTTTTTATTAAACAGAACTACTGGAGTGGAAGAATTGTGAAGAGTAATAGAATTCAAATTACTAGACATTTAGAATATCTAAAGATATTTGGGATCTCATTAGCCCAGTTTCTAAATTGCAACACTTGAATGGCAATATAGACATTTTAGATTCAGAATTAGGAACCTATATTAAAATCACAATAAGCAAAGGTTCTTTTTGTCAGGAAATACTGTCTTTAATTGCTAAAATCCTCCACTGCCTGTTGTTTCATTTAACCACAAACATCATTTGTTTCAGCACTGAAAAATTTTTAATCCATTTGTCTAAAGACAATTCCACCAAACAGTGATGGGCTGTTCTTGCACAGTTTGCAGGCCTGTGAACTGTAACTTCCAAGAAGCCTTCCCCTACAAAATTAAAAATAAATACACTATCTTGTTACTTCAGGGAAAAAAAAAAAAAAAGGATTACACTCCAAGAAGAAAGATAGGGAAAATATTCAATAACAATCTAAGAGATAATGAGGGGGATGTAGAGACATTGTTTTACTTTTACTGCTGTAAACCTCCACTGTTGTAAAACACTATAATCATTGGGCCTTAAACATCCAGAGGGAACACTTGAGGGCTGCAAGCACTGAGTTACGGTCAAAGCATTTCAAGATGTGAATAATTATGCAGATCCAATTCCCCTATTTCCATTCCATTCATCTCTTGTCAGCAGCACCAGAAAACACAGGTTGCATTCCTGGTAAAACACATACATCCACATTACTGCTGCCCCAGCTCTGAGCTGAAGAAGTTGATTCCATGTTTAGCTGACTCCATGTTTGGCTGCCAACATGCCAAGGAGCTCCTGCTGGGTGCAGGGCAGGCTCCTCACAGACAGGGAAAGCTTTTGTGGAGCCTCACACAGCCCCACATCACACTCCCAAGGGGTGCCCAGTTTCTCAGCAAGGAGCTGACCACACCACATATTTCCAGCCACAAAAGCAGTGTGTGATGTCTGACTGGCTGGGGGAAAGGGAGCTGCCAAACTGCTCCCTAAGAACTCACAAATAACCCAGCAACACCATCACTCCAACCCCAACAGCTGCAGGCCAAGAGACTGGATTGGCTTTGCAGGAAGCAGAGCAGTGTCAGCCTCCATCAGCCTCACCACAAGACTTCCTTCTACCAAAACAGTTTAAATTAAAGTGTAATAACATGTTCATTTTAGCCTAAGAAACTTCAGTTCCATGACCTCTGCACACTGTCATTATACACAGCTAAAAATATTGGAAGTAATTCACAAAAAAACAACGTATCAGGCACAAGCTTTAAGTAACCAAAGGGAAAGCCCAACTTCCAGACCCATCCAGCAATGTTACTCACGGGAATTCAGGTGGATCAAAGATGGACTTGATAGCTCCAGCATAAATGGACAGGATGGATATTACTACACAGGCCAAGAAGAGGGAAGCAAATTTGTTGACATACTTCACACCTACAAACACCACCACTGCCATGAGGATGAGGAACACGGTGCCATAGACCCTCATGTTGTTCAGCATGGCACTGGATGCATCGTGGGCATCAGAGGGATGAAAAATTGCTGCTTGTGGCACAATATATGTCTGGAACAAAGAGAAAGCAAAAGTGAGCTGGAGGAACACCAGCACAGAACTCCATGTTATAACTGGGATTGTTATAACAATTAACTATTAGCTAGTTATTAATTGTTTAAATAACTTCAGTATTTAAGCTCCACAGCTGGAAGATTACAGAAGTGACAGCTAAAATCAAAGGGAATACAGCCAACACGAAAACATCTGCTTTTTTAGTGGTGACCAACTACAGTCACTGCCACTTTTTAGGGTATTTTAAGGTATTTAACAATGCATATGCAGATTGGGATTGTGTACTGTACTAGAAATGTAAATCACTTTGCATTCTTCAGCATGCTCTTCCCTGGGAATCTTTTACAGGAAAAGTCAAGAGATAACAGCCCTTTCTATGTCAGCAGTACAACTGAGCCACCTTTATCAAAGGTGAGCAGGAGTCCTGGATTAAGTCACACTTTCATCCGTTCTCTTTACCTCTGGTGCTTCCCTTTTGTCAGTCTGCAGACTCAAAGTGTGCAGCTTCCAAAGGGAAGCACCAGAGGTAAAGAACTGGACACTAAGGAACTGGAAGTGACCTTCCAGTCTCTTCCTGTTAATGTGTATGCAAATATGGGACAAGAGTACTGGGGCACTTTCTATACGTTATTTGTCTTTAGAGCAGGATTGCTCTGGTACTACTCACCAATAAAATCTCAATGGCACCAAGGATATACATGGCTCCTGCAAATGTTGTTCCCAAATAAAAACAGAGCCCTACAGCTCCACCAAACTCTGGGCCCAACGACCTAGATATCATGAAATAGGAGCCACCAGCTGTGAAATAAGAAAAGTGAGTAAAATTATAATTTATTGCTATAAATGTTTAAATATTCACAAAAAGAATACAACAGAATTATATACATTGTATCTGCTATTTTGAGGTTTAACTGAAGTATCTTTTTTGCTAGCACATGGGTAAAAAACAAATAAATTGATCTTTAGCGTGATTGATAACAAGAAGAAATATTAGATATTAATGGAGGCTTTTTATTTGGATTAAGAAAATTTCTCTAGAATAAAACCACATTAACAGCTTAGAGCAACTTAGGTTTTGGGGGTTTTTTTACCTTTTTAACACAACTGAGACTTGCTAACCACACTTACCTGGAACAACACCGTTCGTGGCAATTGCACTCATTGATATGGTTGTCAACATAGTCTGGGGAAAACAGGGAAAAGGAAGCAATTGTGTCAACAACATTTTTTAAAACACAACTTATTTCTTGATAAAATAAAGCTGCCTCTGCATATACAATACAGCATTTCTATTTATTCTGCCTCTCACTATCTAAAAGAAAACAAGGGCAGCAGGAATTTAATCACTGAGCTGTTGAGACTTCTGTTTGAGAGATGGCCCCTGCTTTAATCAGGCCCAGCAGTGGGTGTCTGCAGACAAAGCAAGATAAGGGAATGCAGGTGCTCCTCCATCTGCAGAGCTGTGATTCCAACCAAGGCTGGTCCAGCAAAGCAGGCAGCCCACACCTGGGGCAGGCATGGAAAACAGCTATTTGCTGAACAAACACTATTTATAAGACTGTATTTACACTACAGTTAGCCAGTTTAGAAGTAACAGTAAAAAAAAAAAAAAAAAATCCTGCAGCTACAAACATGGCAAAGGTGCCTGGCTTAAATCTGACTTTTCTTCACACAAGCACCTACAATGCTGCCTCCCCAAGTTTCCCAGTAGTTTCACAGAGGTTTTGTCACATGCATTACTGTAGCTAAGTACTTACACAACAGCAGCAAAGCAATACAATCAGGAAGGACTGAAGAACTCCAGCCATTCCCACCATCCAAGTCAGCCGAAGGAAGAGAATGACCCCAAAGATATTCTGCATGCATGGCAGATACACCCCCATCAGGGTGCCCATGCTGGGTGACTGGAAAAAAAATTAAATTCATTAACTGAAATTATTCAAAGCACAGGTAACCAAAAAGGCCTTAAAGTTCATTTTTTTAGAAACCTGGGAAACCTAAGGTAGACACATTCAAACACCGTTGTGCTAGACCTCCACAAAATACAACATAACTCCAAAATCTTGAATTTCTGAACAAAATGCTGTCCCTGTCACATACTTAACGAATTAACCTCAATATTTAACACTGACTGGTAATAACAGGAGACACATTTATTTGGTTTTTTGTAAACCCATAGAATTTTCACTATGAAATATATCAAGTGCTGCAGACCCCAAGACAGATCCTTATGCTACTGTCCAGAGTTCACAAATTAGTTTCAAGGAAAACATACTTTTGTCATGTTACAACTAGAAAAGATTTGGAAGCAATCTGGAGACATGGATAATGTATTTTCTTCCATTTTATATATTTCATGTAAAACTAATGGTTCTGCCCTTTCTTAAGTTGAATGTCAGCATCAGAATCTGAATTGATTTGTCAGTGACTGAGAAAACACAAGTTACATGACTTCACAGGAACTGCAAATGACTGGCCTTCAACACAGCATCCTGCAGAAAAATCATCCAAAATAATGGCATCAAAATGACCCTGGTGAGGACTTTATTCCAAGGAATATAAAAATGTTTGTTGCATCGGTACACCTGGCACCAGCAGCATTTCAGAGTCCCAAATATCTGTGGTTTCCTGCAAAGATATTCCATTGCTTCTGCTTTTTAAAGGTTTCCTTTTGCACTTAAAATTAAACTGAATTCTAAAACACAGAGGGAATAGAGTGCCACTTCTAAAAGGCTCATCCTTTTTCACCCCTTCTATAAATAAACATGAATTCCAAAACACATTAGATACGCAACATTTAAAGAAGCCCTTGAACCATCATTCAAATGAGAAGGATATTAAAGGGAGATGACAAAACTTGTTCAAATTTGACTCCACACAGGATTAACTAGGTGCAAAAATAAATAGCACCTTTATAGACAAATGAAGTCATGAACCCAAAGCAACAGTATGTAAGAAAAGCAATAAAATGTGTGCCAAAAACTTTACATAAGCTAATTCAAGAGTGTATCTCATTACACAAGGCAAAACTCTTAAAGAATCACATGTTTAAGATCACCAGGTCAAAAGCAACCAAGGAATTTAGTGCTTCAACTTGCAATTACATGTTACAATCCAGAATTTCCTCATCTGCACTAGAAACCTGCCCTGCCAGACATGAAACAAAACCGTGCCCAGGAACATGATCTGAACTGTTCCTCATTACAAGTGCCAGGAGCTGCTGGCTGAATTGTTTGAAGTCAGCTATGAATTCCTTGACTAAAACTGAAACAGATCAACCAGACTTTTCTCATACACACCACAGCTCAGGTGAACCTCCTGAAGGAAAGTGGATGACAGAATGATGTGCTGAGAATGTGCAGGGGGGTTACCCTATGAGACCTGCAAGCACAGGGCCAGAGCTGTTCCTCAGCTGTTCCAGTGCCACAGTACCAAAACAAATTAATTCCCTAAACCATCACCTGCCATTTTATACAAATTACCATCCTAAATATCTAACCTGATCAGCTTTGCCAGGACTATGTGTGAGAACAAAATGAATTGTCTCATAGTAACAGAAATGACACTTTTTACATAAATGTCCTGATCAGGGCAAGGTAAGGATTTTTACTGAGTTATTCCAGTGCTATAATTGAGGAGGATCTTCATGGAGTGTTATTTACAGTGTACTTGTTTCCTTAAGGAAGGGAAGGTGTAGATACTTATGATTCCAACACTTTCATCTGATTTCCACCGTGTCTTTAACCCCATGAATATAAACTCAGAAAGGACTAAACAGACATTGCCCAGCACAGGGGATTCCCACTGTCACATTAATGCACACTTTGCCTCTCAGGGACACATTCCAGATTGATGATGATAAAATTATCTGTCTATTCATACATCAGTCCCTCCCTCACAACATCTCTGAACCCATCAAGTGAATTTATCAGATATGTGGCTATCTCAAGATAAAGGAGTCAAAGAGTTTGTCAAAACTGGCATCTGGGAAAAGAAGCCCATCCTGTTGCTCCTACACAGGAGACGTAAATGAGCGATGGTTTTTGTGTTTTCTATGTGACAGTCCTCCGCACACTAGGAAAGCAGCTGAGATTTCAGCCTGCCCTTACACACCTCCCAGCACCTGCTTCCTTTGCACAAGGATCCACTTCAGCTCAGCTCCTTCCCACCTTCTGCCCTATGTGGTCCCTGCAGCTTTGCTCCACTGTTCCATTATCGCCTCCCCCACCCTCCCAAATGGCCTCTCAAGCCTATCAAGTTACAAGCTCACTTTGACCACAGAGGAAGAGAAATTGTGCATTAGTCGTACACTTGAGACCACAGCAGAGCAGCCTAGGAAATGCCCAAGTGTCTGCTCAAGCAAGTATTACTGAGTGTATCTCAGGCCTAAGAGTTTAGTCTGGATTATCTTACCCTGTGGAAAAAAAAAACTACTCATAAGAAAGAATTATTTACAAATATTACTTGAAGCAGCTTGTTCACAGAACTATTTAACACCAGTAATCTGCAGTGACTTGAGCCTTTTTTTCATCACTAAGTGATACTAAACCAGTGCTGAAGTTTCAACAGAATGTGACCTTAAACAAGGGTTATGTTCAGCCTCAGCAGCAACCACATGAAAAAATGTAACACCCCATGCTGCAGAAAGGAAATGAAAGAAAGACAATTTGAAGATCACCATTTTAGAACAACCCAGAAGGGACAGAAAAATCTCGAAAACAGTCTCAATGATGTAGATCATGTTTCTGCTTACTCTCATCAGCTGCAGACACATAATTTATGTAAATATTGATCTGAGTCTGAAGGACACTATTTCCATTGTGCCAGTGTGATGGGTTATTAAAGCACTTGGCTGCAGGGCTGAGGGACATTGATCAGCAATGACAGCTCTCATGGTGCTCTCTAGCATGAGGACAGACAGCAGCACTGCCTTGAAATTAACTGCCTTGTTAAAGATACAGGAACAAAAACAGTTTGGCTAATTTTTCCATCATGAGAAGGGGATATTTCTATAGCACAAGTGCTTTATTGCAATACTGTGTTTAGAAAAGAAAAAGCAACCCAATTCCCACCTTATTACATTGGAGTTGTGTCAATTTTACCTGATGTGTGCCTAAGAGGGAATGCTACTACCAAAAGTATTTAGTGGGGTTGCTGAAACAAGATAAATGTTCATATCAAGTTGTCTTGCACTGAAATGAGTTTGAAAGGGTGTGATTTGGCAGGCAGGGCTGTGCTAGGTGCCAAAAGGTCCTCACTGAGAGACCTCTCTTACCTGCTCAGAGAATTACAGTCACTTACTGAAAGGATTGCTTTCCTCAGTTCATTTTTAAATATCAGATCTAGAGCCTGCTCACCTGCCTTGCTCCAGCTCTTGCCTATGAGATGCCAATCCCAGCAAGTGACAGGCAAGTCACTGTTTGTCACACCAGCTGGGCACACCCAGTGCAGCACCCACCAAGGGGGGGTTAACAGGGGTTTATCCACCTAAAACAGACCTGCTGGGGCTGGAATGGACTGCCTGACTTCTCATGCTCAAATGGGAAGGACAAGGTAACAGCAGAACAGTGATTTATACTTCAAAGATGACTAAAAGATGTAGAAGAATCCTGTTTGCACTGTTTCTGAATACCTTCAATCCATACCCTTGTCCAGTTACTGCTTTTAAATTTCCTGTGTTTAATGATTATAATTATTGGCCAAGGTTTTCGGCCGTCTTATATTCTGCATGATGGTTAAAATTTTATATTGCTCATGGCAAGAGAGAGAGAAGAAATTCAAGCTGCAGTTATGATATTGCAGCTGATGTAATTTATCCCAGAGACAGACATGCAGACAAAGGTTTGCCTAAGGAAACTGCAGTGTTTACACAGAAAACACTGAGATATTAATACAGCTTGTTACTGTCACTTTTGGAAAGGTCACCAAGCCCATCCCACAAAAACATCTGAGAAGTCTGTGAATACACGTTTCTGGGACATGGGAAAGCATAATTCAGGAAAACACAGTTATTAAACCTGAACTCCATTTTGCCATAGAAGCAAAGCTTTAATAAAGATAATAGTCCTTTTTAATGGCAGTAAACAGCTTGAAAACATGCAAGCATGAATCATACCCAAATGCAGAACTATTAACACCATACCATGCATGGTACTCTACCAGGGACTGAAAACAATTTCTCAGTTTTCTGGTATTTGCCTCATTTTTACTCTGTGAAGTTTTACATACATTTGCTTTAACCAACTGTATACTGCAGTCCCGTTGCCAAATTCTCCCAATCCTTTTTCCATCAGGGAAGCAAGGAACTAGATTCCAGATTGCTCTGCAGCTTACCCTGGTATTCTGGTCAGGCAATTAATAAGCAAATAAAGAGCAAAAGTGATCACAACTTCCTCAAAATTTCAACAACTGTGTCTATTGTGTCCTTCACCATTCTACTTTTGTCAGGGAAATAATCAATCTGCTTCAGATACCAAGAGGATGAAAATTATTTTAGATTATGTAATAATACCATATTAGCAGCTGATGCCTGACATTATTCCCACCAAAAGCATGCTAAAACAGAGATGCAGCTGACATTCCTCATTAGTACTGTGAAGGTAAAAACTTTGGACAAGACTCAGCCATTAGTGTAATAGCAAGTACCACACAAAAGAAAATCATAATTAAAATGTTTAAATAGCTTTTTTAATGTCAGTTTATAGGACCAGAATGCAGCTACTTCACCCAGGCGACCTTAGATCAGTCCTGTCATGATGTAAAATTAACCACAATATTGCAACACTTTCAGTGGATGTGGCCTCAAATAAAATTGAATTTTAAGCTTCACGTTGACAAAACAATTTTGTTATCCCCAGTGTAAAACTGCAGAGTAAGGAGCTGGAGTGTGAGTAAGGGCATTCAGCATGGGGTAAATGCTCACTCCTTGAGAGCACCATTGGTTTGCAACACTATCACTGCCATCTCTTTCTGAAACGACTCAAGCTTTGTAGGGCAGTGCCAGAAAACCTGCAGAATTCAAGCGCTATCTTAGCTTTTCTGGAAACCTTTCTTTTGACAAGACTTGTAAACAAACTGACAGGCCTGCAAGCCATAAAATGCAAGCACACCACTTGCAGGTGCAGCAGTAACCAAAGCACCTGCAGCTCTGCCAGAGGGGAGAGGAGCAGTTGAACACTGCCCTGCTGATAGAAATCAGCTACCAACAACCCAACCTCACCTGCTGCAGCCATTCCAGGGCCAACCATCTAAATGCAATGCTTTGGGGCAGAATTCAGCTGCCTAAGTGCCTGACTCCAGAATGACTCCTGAGCTGCCCCAGGGTGTCCAATCTGAGCTCCATCCTCTGCTCCAGACAGGTGTTGTCTCCTGCAAACCCTGTGCCATTGCCTTGCAGAGATGTGTCAGATACCACTGGGCAGCCAGAACAGCACCAGGAAAAAGCTGGGGGGTGGTTGAGTTTTCATTAGTGGCCCACTGAAAGCCTTCTTATCTAAAGGCACACCAAGCACAGGGAATTGCACTGCAGTGCAGTTTTACCCACCACATCTGCCCCAGCTCTCTCTTACAGCTGTATCCCTACAGCTTCTGTGTCATTTCTTTGCAACATTGTCATGGCTCCTGAGAGAGGTTAAGAACAAGCACAAGGGAGGCCAGTTCCCCAAAAATCCCACAGGGAATCATCCCAATCATCACTTTTGGCCATGGAGAGAATCTCTACTTACTTTTGATACTTTCTTCTTCGATCCATCAGTACTTTCTGCTTCTTCATGTTCCTTGACACCTTGAGTAAGATTTGTGTAGTTGACCAACTTGCCAAGCAGAGATGACACTTTTGGTCGTATATCAAGCTCCTCCTGTGGAAGAAGACAACAAGTCAGCTTCTGCAGTTCACAGCACTTCTGAAGAGTGGCTGGGATCACACCTTCCTGGGCATGCCTGAGGCTACCAGGGAACACACCAGAAAAATCATCCAGGAAATGACAGAGTATTTCACTGTGCCTCAACCACTGGTGAGAGGTTTTAATTTTCTGAAAGGAAAAGGCCAAAATGTCTGCACCATGTGAATCATTCTCCTCAGGTGCTGAAAAGCATAATTGCAGCAATGAAGAAGTGTGAGCCTTAGAGAAAATGAATGTGCAGCTTGCACGTACCTCTAATGTCAACTCACATCAACAGATATACTTTTAAAAAGGTCAAGCTGCCAAACAATTCAGAGATTTAGTGATTAAACTCTGCTTATTGTAGACAAGTATGCACTCTGATGATTTTATTACATTTTCAAAACTATATTATCTAATTCCTGTGGATCTAGACAAAATTCCCAAGAGACACATGTATGGAGGGCCTCCCACCTTTATACTCATCCCATCCAATTTTGTTTCTGGTTTGGGGCAGGGGGGAGGAAAAAGTCCCAGAACAAAATCATCCCCTTTCCTTTTCTCTTTAATTTTAAAATCTTGCATGTCTGATAGCACAATAAGGAATTGCATGGTAAAGAGAAACAACTTTCTACACAGGAAATAAAAACCAATTGAGAAAGATTTCACTGTCTGCAGCTTTATCATATCTTTGGGTATCACCTTGAACAGCTTCTGGTGGCATCAGTAGCATGATGTGCTTTGTACATGATGCAGAAATGGACCCCAAATGGGGTCACCTCTAAAGGGATGACATGAGCCAAGCACCCCTTTTCTTACTCCTTCCTGTGATCTGACCTGCAGTTGACATGTTTAAAAATCTGATCACAATTCCTTCCAGAAGGGGCTGAGACAAGATGCTCACGAGAGCAGCATGGCCTGTGGGATCCTGGTGGATCCTCCTTTCACTTAGTGCCACAGGAGAGCCTGCACACCTGGTGTGGTCCTGTGCTTATGGGAAAGGCCTCCAGCAGGAGAGCCTGCCCCTCCCTAATTCCAGATATTTACAGTTAAACAGAGTTTTGGCTCTGCCTCACAGATCCAGCTGTCCCCACTCCTGAGCTCTGTCACCACACAGGACCTCCCTGCCTGCTGGTGCCCCGACAACAGATGGACACCACAAAAAGGCAGGTGGGGGAGAAAGAGGTGCTCAATCCCTCCCATCATGGAAGATCACAAATCACATACAGAAGTACAAAAACCAGGTAGAAATTACCTCAAACAACGCCAGATTTCTGTCATAGTAATCACCTCCCTTGCCAGCTTCTGAACTGTTCAGAAAAGGACTGTTTTCTTTATGGTTGCCATGACCTGTGAAGAAAAAAAAAGCAAGTTTTGATAAGCAGAGAATGATGCTGTAACCTTGAAGAATCCGTAGGGAAAAACTCATTTGTTTAATTGAATTTGTTTCTTTTTAGTACCTCAAGTCATACAATGTTAACAATATCAAAGGTGTTACTCTCAAGGTAGAGTTTTTTCTATTTCTACTCCTCTGTTTCATTAAAATGGAATAAAAAGACACCTCAAAGTAAAATTTACAAGTGGGGTCACAGCTACAGTGCTATATGTGCCTGGTGTGTGCTCACTTCTGTAACTGTTTTTATACAGAACAGTGGCAAGCACTGGGACAGCTCCTGTGCATTAGAAATGGCTGCTAATGGTAACAGCAGCCTCTGAGCTGTGTGCCCAACCCAGTCAGATACATTTAGTAAAACTGAACACTTCAAAGGCAGATTCTGTAATGATAATACAAAACAGCTCCCAAAGCACCTTTTTAGTTCTTAAATGCTGTTGGTTATGCACTGTGCCCACTAATCCCCAGACATTCAACACCCTCACTGTGTTCTGAACATTTAAGCTGCGCATTCTTCAGGCTCCTCTTATACTCCTGTACTAAAACCTGATATAATATACACTAAAATCAGAGCATTCCCATATGCAATGAACAATGTTTTAAAAAGAAAATAACATGGAAGATGAGTAGAGTTTTCTGTAGCAAGTAGTAAAAAAAAAAAAAAAAGGCAAAAAAGAAAACCCAACCAAGGGCACTACAGTTTAAAACCTGTGAGGGGGAAAAAATTAAATTGATTTCCATCTTCAAAATAAGTTCTTGGACCTATGTCTCCCATTACCCTCTGCTCAGCAAACAAAAATTCTTCTCTTTTGTCTGTACCTCTTCACTCCCTGCTCTCCCAGCCAATACAAATGAATTATTTCCAAGAGCATCTCCTTAAGAAAGGATTAATCCAAGGAATACCTTTTTCTATTTACAACAGATGTAACCACTACAGAAATTAAAAATGAAAGAAAAAGACATTATTTTCTCAAATGAAAACACTACAAGTTAAATTACTTTACATTGAATACACCAAAAGTGAGAGATTAAATATCTGGATTTTTGGGTGCATCCTTTAAATGGTTACAGTAATCAATTCAACAAGGCTACACTAAATTATTGTAATACAATTCAAGTGAAAATCTCTCTGCATTTTGAAATTTGAATCAACTTACAAAATTAACCTAGCAGCAAAGAGGAGACTCCTCCCCTACACACAGTGATCAGCACAAACCACACTGTTACAAAAGTTATTGTTTTAAGCCAAGAAATTATGAGAACACTCAGTCCTATTCTTACTGAGGGGAAGGCATGCATGGAAAGCAGTAGAATTTTCTGGAAATTGCTGACAGGTGCTTTGAACAAAACTGTTGGAAAAACAATATTCACAAAGAACAGAGGGATTTTAAAGCTTCTGTAAGTAAATACTTAGCTGACCAAAAATATATTAAAAGAGCATCCTATTGTGCTTATGTGCCCAGTGCCCTTCTCACAGCTCTGACAACTGACCTCAAAATGTTCATGAGCTGCTGCCTTTACAAGGGGGCTCAGCTTATTTGCTGACCCCACCTACACATAAGAGATGCTCACTTTGTAGAAAATTGTAGAATTTTTTATATTACTACAAAAACATCAGTAAGCTTAACAACACAGCATCAAAATCAAACAGTTATCAACTTAAGCAAAGGTTAAAATCTGCAAAAACTGCTTGCTTGCTGTATTTGTTATACCTGTAGTGGAATATACCAGATCAATTTTGCTGCAGTGTGCTGCAGTCCCCCCATCCTGTTGTGGTTAAAGTACATTTACAATTTTTGCTGAGGAAATGGAGTTATCTGCCATACACCTTTTACTCATTAAATTGACAGAAATGATGGTGCAAATTATGACATCAACAAAAATACTGCTGTCTGCTTGATTCTTCAAGACTCTGGTCTCTGCAGTATCTTCTCCATTACACTTATTAAACACAGCAAGGTCATGGCAACTTTGGTTTGTTTCCTCAATTCCTGTATTATAGTCCTATATTATATAGGAAATCCTATATACTGGTTCAGGTGACAATGTTTGAAATATCAGCCTGGTTTTTTTTATCACTGAGTGATTTTTAAAGCAATTCTTTGCTGCCTTAGTTTTCCTCCTTCCATTGGGAACCCTACCTTATCACTGTCTCAAGTCAGCATAATGGGTGTTCTTTTACTTATAACACTTAGAGAAACTCTCAACCATTTTATGTACAAAATCCTGCTGTTGCCAAGGTACATTCATACATTCAATCTCAGTTTTTCAAACAAGATTATAATTATTTTGCTCTTTCTCAATGCCCTTGTTACCATAATCCACATAACCTCTCCTTAGTTAAGAAAGATTACTTCATACCACTCCTTGAGCCTGACAAAGACCAGTGACTTAAAATGCATCTTCAACTTGATTATTATTTTTTAGATGCATCTTCATTTTACTACCAGTGTAGTTTTCACAATTGATCTGTTCAGAAGACCTCTCTCTCTCTATATATATATAAAGAGCTTCTATCTTCTCTCTCATTCTCCATTTATACACTCAATTATCACTCAGACCCTTCCCATTAGACTGTCCTTCCAAATGTGACCTCTTGGCATGCTGGCTTTATACACCATCCTGCACACAGGAAGCTCAAACTGAATAGAAAATTCAGTAGAACTAGTGACTGGAAATACAGTATTGATTTTGCAATTGCCAGGGCACATTTTCTTCCAGATGGTTCAGATAGAGATGTACTACAGGCTTTTTACCACATTCACAGCAGCAGCTCCATTGTCCTGAAATAACATACCTATGAATTACTGCAGACAACGCAAAAATTAAAGTGAACTTTCCCACTGATCTACTAAAGTGCCACCTTAAAGTCCCTCTCAAACACTGTACACTTTCCACAGAAGTGAAGGAGTGTAAGTTTATATGCAAGTTCTTTACAGTGAAATTCTAGTTCCACAAGGATGGAATAAGCAGAACTGGTGCTGCAGAGATGTGTGCTAATTCAAGACTACTACATTGCTAACTTCAATACAGCTAATTAAATGACAGCCAAAAATCACCTTCACCACAGCTGCATGTTCAATGCAATCCCTTCTTTACAGACATGTTCTAAATCAAAGCATTCCTCTCACTTTCTCTCTTCTCACATTGTGCTTCCATTTCAGGAGTAAAACCTCCAGCAAACGACCATTTCCTCAACATCAATCACAACTGTACTTTGACAAAACACACCAGGGACTGCAGCACAGTGCAGAAAAAACTTTCTCCAGTACATTCCCTGTGCTAGTGAGCAAGAGCAGCAGCTTCAGAGAGACCTACTTGTGACTGGAAATATAGCATTGGTTTCATTCCCTGTGCCAGTGAGCAAGAGCAGCAGCTTCAGAGAGACTTACTTGCACGAGACGGGCGCGTTATCTCCATCAGCTTGGGGAGGGAGCGGATGTGGCCTCGGAAAGCCACCCTGGGGAATTCCTGCCCCAGCTGCACCCGGGGACACTTCACATCCTGAGGCACCAAGTCTCCTGGGCAAGCACCATCCTGTGACATGGGCACAGTGCTCCACATCCTTAGTTATCAAGCCTTTGGTCCTGGCCAGTAGCTATGGTGTTAGTTTTTTCATCATGCAAGATTGATTTGCAAGGGACATTGCTCAAAGAGAGAGCTAAATATTCTGCAACAGAGAATAATTTATTGGCCTTAGTCCCTAATTAATCTCAAATTTTGAGGTATTCAAACTGTATTCCAAGTAGGTTAATGTTTCCTCTTCACTTGTTTCATTGCTTCTCGGTCTTCATTATCTTTCAATAATTAAGGCATTTTATTTCTGAATCCTACCAGTTCTCTTCCAAACCAGATAATTCTATTTGCAAACACCACATCAACTATACAGTTATCTAAACATCTCCAGCAGAGTTCCCTGAACATTCTACTCCCCTACTCAGATATGGGCACAGGTCTAGAGAACAAGCTCCTCATCCTGTGGATCACTTTGTTAGCGTTCAAAAACACATAATCACGGGGGATTACATGCGGTGCTTTTTATTAAGAGCTCTGGGAATCGGGGTATATTCAACCCAAATCTGACTCCGACCATACATCTGAAATGATCATGTTTTATACTCTATCGTTACATAACTTTCATGTTAATTATTAAACTTATATTGTTCTATTGTATACATAAATTTAGCCCCTCTCTGAATTTCCAACATAGTTTCTCACTATTCTTCTTATGGTTATATAATAATTACATTTAATTACTAAACAATCATCACATCTAACAATTATATAATTTATCATACTGCTTACACAGGTGCAGTTGATCTGGGAAAGCACAAAGCTTAACATTTTAGATTCTATCTTTAACTTTTTCCAGGGTTCTACTATCAACTTGAGTTCCTTAAAACATCAGTGATGATCCATGGAACAAAACCTAAAACCCTCAAGTGTGCACGCTCCCACACACAAACACACACGCTCAGGAAACAGAATAAAAGCAATAAATGGATGTCCAAACTTCTGCGTCACAGCCAAGCAAAAACACTGTGACTAAACTGTAGCAGATATTCTACTGACTGGTTTTACTTTGTTCTCCTCCAAAAGGTTAATGTTGTCTTTACTAAAAAAAAATTCAAAAGTATTAAGAACATGGAGGACACTATTCATGCTACTGCTTTCCTTCTGGAAGAGGATTAGGCCAGACACAGTTTCACTGCTTGAGCATGCTGAATGCAAGCCTTTTGTGCAAGCCATTGTGTTTTCTTAAGTAACCGAGGGATGAAATCCAGAATTTAGAGAGAATGACAAACAAAAGACATACATGAAAGTAACTAAAAGATTAGTGAGGACAAATGAAAACTGAACAATTAGGCACAGTGATACATACTTTACACAATATTATAAAGAAAAGACCGGGAAGCTTCACAATGATAAGGACTGCTCTGCCAGACTAAAATAATCATTCAGAAAGTAGCAAGAGCAGTTGCATGACTTGACCTGTCAAGGTTTTTTTCCTCTACTGCCAGTTTCCAAACTCCCTTACAAAAACCACCACTCCCCTACCTCATCACATTTAGATAAAGAAGCAGAAATTAGTAAATCTTTAAAAAACTACAGATTGTTCCATCAGGACATGACTAACCCAGAGATGCTCACCTACTCATGGAAACTTCATCTACCTGGCAAGTTAAGACGTGCTGAAGGCACAGATGGACAGAGCCTGCCCAGCTTTAGTCTGACCCACACAGACAACAAAGTGAACACAGCAATGCCAATCAAGCTACAGCAAGGTTAAAACATCAAAGAAAAAGCAAATTCTGAAGAGGGCTGAACTTTGATAAGAAACTTCTGCCACTTTGCTTCTCCAGGCACATCAGAGCTGAGCTGATGGCAGCAGGCAGAGGCACACACAGCCTGCTCCCAGCAGCTCAGGAGGAACAGAGCCCCCAACACAGCCCAGAGGCAGGAGAGCTGCACAGAGCTCCAGACACTGCTGGGACAGGTGAGGGTGGCATGCAGGGCTGCCACAACCCTCCCTGCCTCAAGTACCAAATCCTAAGTGAGGGACTAAATTTCTTCCGATAATTTCAGTGAGAATCAGAGTTCAAGTCAGAGCTGGAACTGAAATGCTCAGCTTGACCAAGAAACAAGTTGGTTTATTTACCCCCTTATAACCAACAAACAGCAGGTATTTCCTAGAAAACCAGCTCAAAGGACAGCCCAACACTCCTGCCCTCATTGTAATTTAATTTCTGGAGCAGTGTAGAGTTAGTATCTCACTTGTAATTGTACTATACATGTACAGGCTCCTTTGTGTCCACCACAGCAACAAACACTGTGATGAAATACCCTGTCTAGCAGCTAACACCACATTTTGCAGTTATTCAGACACTATTTCACAAATATTACTGGCCACAAAACCTGTGATAGTTAAGGGCACAAACTGAGCCATTTTCATGCACAGGGAACACCACTTGATCTGACTTTTTTTTTTAATTAGAACAAAAAATATTCATACTTCTAATATTTCATCTACCAGTAACACTGGAATCTAAAATTAAAATCAGAGCTGATACCCAAGTAGTTGCTGCAGGTTTCCCTTAATGTGAGCAATCTAACAGCAGGCTGTTAAAGCCAACTAATCACACAGGCTCACTCCTCACTCAGAAGGAGAGGCTCAATTAGCTGACCTCTGGAGTGCCTCTCTGTGTATGCACCCTGACATGCTGCAAATTACCACTAAAGAGAGCCTAACCTAAATAAAACCCTGATTTACAGATATTGTAAGACAGGCAAAATGTATCCCACTCTGGAAAGCAAGTTAGTTCAGTTCTGATTTATTTGTGTTTTCTCAGATGTTCATGTGTCAGTATGTTCTGCAAATTTCTACACAAGTGGCAATTAAGGCACAATTTACTTTGATTTTTGACCACAAAATCAAAATAGGTTTGCTACACTTAATTGTTCTCACAAGACCTAGAAGCAAATGAATACACCCAAGGTAGGTATTCTACTGGGAAAAAAAATGGAGAAACAATGGGATTGCTCCAAACAGAAATTATTGCATAATCAGGTTTTATTAGTCAGATTATTTAGAGGGAATTTGTTCACAGCCTTATGGATAAAGTTTTAACATAAAAAGCTACCGATGTCCATTTTTATCACACTTTGGGGGTTTGGTTTGTTTTTAACAGCTCCTGAGACACCATTTCCCAGATGTCAGTGAGGATCATGCTCACACTGTTCCTCCCAAAGGCTGTGTGAAGTTCAGAGTGCTCTGCTCATCACTCAAGACCTGCAGGTCTGGGAATTGCTGAGAAACAGAAAACCCTCACCAAGGTGTCCAAGAACCCTGGTATCTCCAATCCCCAGCAGCCAAGCACTCAGGAGTGCTGCAAAGTAAACCAAGAGACTCATTCTAGGATATAACCTAAGAAACATGCAGACAACAATTTGATTTCAAATACATTCCAAGTCTACTCCTATTCATGTGGTTCCTCACATGTGGCTGGAACTAAACAAAACTCATTCATTCTCAGAACTGCTATGGAATATTTTTCTTGGTTCATTCCTGAGATTATATCAAATAATTCAATGCACAATTATGCTTTTGCAGATATCACTACCTTGACATTTCATTAAGAGAAATCAGACATTGCTTCTTTTCTTAAATTGCTTTCAGCAATTTAGCAAAAATCTTAACCCAACATCAGCAGCAGTCCCAAATAAAGATAACTTTAAGCAATAATAAAAAAGACAGCCTATTAGAAATACTTGTTTCTCCATGGACAACACACAACTAGCCAGAAACACAAAGAATTTCTAAAATGAAAATTCTGGTTACAAACTTATTTATGGCAGTAGAACAGGCTGCTGACATTACAGGATCTGATAACAAGGAATACTTATTTTTCACTTTAGCTACAAAGTAGTCGGCAGTACCCAAAGCACTTTTTTTCATTAAAAACAAAGTTGTGATTTAACTTTCATATTTTTAAAAACTGAAAACAATAATTCCTTTATTTAGCAGTAAGAAAAAGACAAAAGTAGCAAAGTGACATTCCAAGCTCAGAAAAAAACATTTCTCAAAATGTTTTGAAAAGTCCACTAAGTTCTTGTTTTGAGGCTGGGCTGGTTTAGGTGGGGGGGGGTTTAAATAGGATTATTGTATTTACACCAGAAATAGGAGAAACAGGAAATAACCACTATTGCATCTAGTTAAACAAAACTCATTCAAACTACAAACTAGGCATTGCTGATGAAATAATGAATTGAAATCTGTTAATGTCAGTTCACACAAAACCTTGACTACCAGGTCATTTCCACTGAAGTTGGAGGGAAGCACAAGCTGTAAAATCCCAGCTGACCCAGTATTTTATCAAAATAAAGGCCAAAGTCACTCTAGATAAGAACTCACGCAACAATGAGGCTGATGAGAGGAAAGCACAGCAGAATAAAAGGACAGATCTTTCCCTGGAGAGCTTTGAGATCCTCTGTACTTGAAACACAAGCTCAAAAAAATCAGTTTCACTGGCAACACTGAACACTCCCATGCCTGCTCCAGACACACATTTCCATCAGAAACTGCAGCATAAACACCAAACTACTGACATCCATGCCCATGTTAATAGTATATGTTGTTCATTCACTATTATAACATTATTTTGCTATGTAATAACATTATTTACTTCACTGTTAATTGACAGTGTCAGTATAGTTTTGAGTTTACTGGATTTTACCCAACTAGTAAAGCTGTGATTCTTAAGACTTATTACATACTACACTGCAGTTCACATTTATCATCAGCAACAGTGATGGCACCTATAAAAGTGACACAAACAAAGCATAATTGTACCCAAAAACTAAAATAAAAAGCTGTATTATTGATATTACAGTCATTCCTCTGAACCAGTTCAGAGTTCAAAAGATGGCACTTGCTTGTGCTCTGCTTGAAAGGAACAGCCAAAACTTTCCCAGACAATATCCTATGCAATAGATAGGCTGGAGTAGAGTACAAAATTAAGTACACAATTAAGCACAGATCTTGGATTTATCCCTAGATAAACACCTGTGAAGACTTCTACTGTACTTTTCAAAACTGGATTAGAGAACAGCCTTTCCCATCAAGTTGTCTGACCCTACAGAACTCAAAGGATTTAGCAATTTAATAACCCAGTGTTTCAGAAAACATTATTACTATTTTTCAGTTAATACACTGGTAGTTTCAGAACACTTATAATTCTTTGTAAGTGCTAATATCAGCATAAAATACTTACCCTTTAGCAACAGTTCTTTGACATTTTCAGTAACTTGGTTTACCATTATTCTTCTTCCAGCTCTTAGCACATTCTTTAGTAAATGCCTCCCCTGTGAAGTCTTGAGGATTGGACAACTTTAATAATATTCTATTTCCAAAAGAACTGTTTCTACCTGCTCTGACAAAGTGCTGGCTGCAATGCTGAATTGGACTGATCTCTTCCAAGAGGCAAGAGGTCCTTACAGAAAGTTAAGCCGACACTGATATAATCCTGGCATTATAATCCTTTCAACACTGAGAAAATACACAAATATCAGATCTTAGAGAAAATGCTGCTTGTGAAATCCAAGCCCAGCCACATTTAAGAGGCACACTGCAGTTGTTTGCACACTTACTCAGAAAAGTGTGGCACAAATCTGCTGCTGGCTGAGTGTGGAACCAGAGAGGGTTTTAAACCTGCTAGTGCCATGAAAAGTGTAGCTCTGTGACGTTAGCCCTGCAGGCATTTCAGCTTTCAAGTGAAAACAGTGATCTGTTTCTTTCCATCTTCAATACATTAGAATAGGATGACCCATTAATGGATGAACCACATGTGAGATCACAAAAAAAAAAAAAAAAATAGAAACAGCAGGATGAAATGGAAGGTTTATGTAAGATACACGAGAAATACTAACTTAGAGATTCTCACCACTTCATAATTACCAGAGCCCTCACCTTCTGCCCATTCCCATTCAGACCCTCTGCACACCAGCACACACCTCACTAAGATTTAGCTACATGATGGGGTAGGGGCAGTCACCAGGAATACCTGTGTCAATAAAGATGCCAAGGCACTTTTAAGAAATTGGATTTAGGAACTCACATCACTTGGGAGTTTTCATAATATAACCTGTCACTGCCACATGAAACAAAAATCCCACTATAAAAACAACCTTTATTTCACTGTAATCCACTTCAGAGGTTCTTTCATGTGGAACGGCTCCAGAACCATTTCTCACGATTATCCTCCCCGAAACTCCATCCCCTCACATGCATGAGGACACCTCAGATACAGCATACCTATCTAAATACAGGGAGCAGCATTCTGGTATTTCCCCTGCCTCAGGAAAAGCCTCTTGTCTTGCTACAAAGTGTTCTCACTTTCTCTGAAAGACTGCAACACACATCTATGAGACCAGTATGCAGATTCCATGCAGTATTCTTTCTTTCTGAGATCAAATACAGAAAATTCTTTTCAGCTCCATACATGTTCAACTGACCAGGGCTTCACAGCACAAAAGAGAGAACAACAAAAAAAAAAGCCCAAAAAACCACACAGCACTATTTTGGATGTACATATTCCCTCCTCCAGCTGAACACAGGGCAAAGAAACAATTGTACAGGCACAAACCTTGGAGTGAGAGAAAGCAGATGGGAACAGTGACCCCTAAAAGCCAGTATTGCCACCAGCTCACAAAACTTCCTACAGGGAACAAGTAAAAAGAAATAAGGTAAGAGCCAGAATGCTAAATATGATCCAGAGATACAGAAAATGACAGAAGAAAGGAGATTTAATTACTTTGAACATTTCAATGTACGTACATTCTGTGTATTGCATATTACACAATGTACATTTACAGACATCTATCTATCTACTATCATTCACTCCTGGAAGACAGCAGAAAGACATTGGTAACCACTTCCAAGCTGATTGTGAAACCCTGAATGTCATTGGTTTTCAGTCAGTTAACTCATGCAGAAAGTGCTGAACATCAGATATTTCTTACATTTGAGAAGTACTGTGTTCCATGTGAAAACAAAGTTCATGAGAGTTCGTTTTTCTTTTAAGCCAAGGAAAAAGGAAAGGGGGAGGATGTTTCAAGGAGGGGAAAATAAAAGAAAAAAAAAGTTAAGCAAATCCAAGGATGACTTTTTAGTGTGAAGCACTACAAACAGCCAAAACTCACAATAACTCTGGTCATAATACTTACAAGAAATTACAAATCAGCATGATACTTCTCCAAGAAAAGGGAGTCACTCCTTCCCACTGAACATCTCAGAGGGTGGAGGGAGCTCTGACACTGCACATGATAAAGAGAAAACCACTGTTCTTCTTAAATACAAATATTTTGACACACATTTACAAAGAACCCACAAGTCTCACAAAACAGCACCACACATTTCCCACAGTGCAGCACAGCACGGATGTCAGATATCTGGAGAAGCCACAGTGGCTTTTACCATCATTTTACAGAAAGTTCATCTGTTTGCAAAAGCTTCAGAGCAAAGTGGGTATAACAGAATAGCTTGGAGAAACTCTTCAAAGAGCAATCAGCAACATTAGATCACTTTTCTGCTTCACCAGTCAGGAATTAGGTAGCTGCACACAATCTAAGCCAGAAAACACTCCAAGATGTATAATGGTGAGTTTGCTCCAGCTAAATATGAGCTTCTACTAAATAGTCCACAATACAGCATCTTAAAAGGGCAAAGACAAAATACTGCAATTAAATAATTCTCTCTGTGTTGCCTTGAGTCACAGCTTTAAAGCTCCTTGCATGTGTGCTAAAAGGCATCATAGCACAAGGCAGATAATCATCCCACTGTCTGGTTACACAGAATTGGGATTTACCAAACATGACTCAGCTATACCTCCTCTCATGAGTGGCCACCACGTGTCAGAAATTAACCCCTGACACTGTCACCAGATTTCCTGGAACTCAGAAACACATCAAGAGTTTAGAGTGGTTTGTGCTGCCCTAGACAAAGAGGACAAGGTAAAAGTTCCACACAGGAGCTGAAGCAAGGGTTGGCTTGTGATGCTCTCAAAGCAGCCATGCCCCAGCTCAGGGTGCAGAACACAAACAGGAATGAAAGGAAAGGAAGGGATGCTGTTGAGGGGATGGGAGTGGCCAAGTGGCACTACTGCCAAACACTTCACATTGTGAAATCACAGGCTGGACAGGTAAAACCTTAGCAGAACAAAGCCCAAAAGATACAGGAGCAGTAGATGCTAAAATCAGATCTGCAAGACAATTAATGAACTTGTACCTTTGTGTCAGCTCTAGATACAAATACATACACTACAGCAAGTAGTAGAAAAATTAAGATCATTTGTACTATTTGGGAGAGGATCAGCAAGACAAAGCTCCTGAATGCAAAGGGAAGGCAGAAGAGGAACAGTAATGTGCTGTCCTCCATCAGAGGCAGCAGCAGCTCTGCCATCCTCTAGAATTACTCCCAGTCCTGACTCAGATCTGACCAGAGCTGGACTTTGCACACAGTAACTAAGCTCAGGGCTACTCAGCTTGCAAACAGAGACAGGGTCATAAAACAAAGTAGCATTGCTATAGATAATTTTATGGAAAACAATTATACTGCAGGGCATAAAAACTTGTGTTTAACTGCAGCAATCAGCAATGTAAAGTATGCAAGAGCAAGTCTCAACAAATTTGCCCTTCTTAACTCAGCAAATGAGCAGCTTCTAATGGCACACCATAAAAATCCTTTTTTCCCTTTGACATGGAAGTGAAAGTCAGAAGGTTGTATGGTCTGCTTCATGATAAGAGGGTAAATGCAGTGATTGAATGATGTTCCTAATCCCTCAGATAAACAGAAGAAATTGCTGGCTACTGGTAGGAGATGAAACTGAAGGCTGATAATTAGACTGCAGGGAAAAAATCCCATGTAGCCTTGTTGAGGCATAATTACCTTGAACCTCTCCACAGCACAGAGTGCCTCTGCCCTACACACAGCTCTGCCAGGATGTGGTTACACAATCCCTGCAAGGCAGCCCCCAGCAGCAGCTCACAGCTTTGATTCTCCTTCTAAAGCAATCGATGGATGGCATCCTCATGACAGGACAGGCCATGTGCCAATCAATGACACAGCTGGGCTTCTAGGACAATGCAGGTCACTTGGGGGGACAGAAAGGAGCTAATTAAGCATTCTGCATTCAAGAGGATGGACCTGTGGGCCAAAAACCCAGGAGACATGAGGCAAGCCCAAGATGTGAATACCTGTGGAAATACCATGCCTTACCCAGAGGAGCTTCCTGGAGCAGCACTGTGACCATCACACACAGGTGGGATGATGATCACCCTTTCTGCACCCCCAGCAGAACCTCCTCCCTCTCCCTTTGCCCAGCCCTGCCTGGCACTGGCCTCTCATCTTCTGCTCAGCAAAATGCCATTTCATTTATATTTCCAATAAGTCTAAAGCTGCATCCACTCAGCAAAGCATAAGTGCCAAGTTACCAAACCACCCCATTCATCCATCAGCTAATTGAGTAAAAGCTTTTTGGGGGCAATTAGCACTTTATTCTGCACATCAAATTCCATCTCTCTGTCCTACAGAGCACAAAGAAGATCAAAAGATGATTAAGAAAGAACTCCACCTGGTGCCTTTAACAGCAACAAAAATCTGAGAAAATGTATTCCCAGATCTGTTCTGACCTGTACATCTGCTGCTCAGACATGATTTAACACTGCTGGAAAGTAAACAACTTTCTTTTCCAAGCCATACCTAGAACCCACCACAAAATCTAAAGCCCTATTAAAAGCCTGCTAGGAAAAAAAATGCTACTTATTCACTCCAGGAATTCTTTTTATGGTTCAGAAGTGACAGTCGTGAAATAGTGTTTAAAATGAAAGCTATAGGGAAGAAATAGGCAGTAAACAGGTTACAAAATAACCTCCAGACAGAGTTACATATTTTTATATATATATATATATATATATATATATATATATATACATATATATACACAGTTACAGTATACAAAATGTTGGCATATTCAAATTCCAGAGGTTTACATGCATTCTAAGGGCTGTATTTTTGTGTAGACCCTATTAAATTTAAACACAGTCACATTAACTGTCATGTATTTGAGTCTGTGAAAAGACGAATTATTTGTGTATGTATTTTATGTTGCCTGCTTAAAACAAAGATATTTTTTGCTTGGCAATTGCTACAGCAGCCACTGTGAAAGATGCTCAGTCCTCCATGCATGACAAAATCCAAGTATGCTGAAAGAAATCATCCAAAGCAGCTGAACTGAAAGAACAAGAACAGTACTACTCATTGCTAAGGGATCACTTGGCAGCATTTAAACAGTTGCCTATTGAAAACTAATAATTAAGAAAGAGGTTTTACTAAATCAAACAAAAAAACACCCTGAAACTTTATTATCTGAGCATAAAAATCAGTTTAGTACAATTAAGAGATGCAAAATTTCCAATTCAGAGGTTACTGAAGACAAAGGAAACACCCCTAAATTGTAATTCAAATAGGCTTTAAACCATGTCTTAAAAGGGTGCATTTTTCTTCCCTGTAATTCAGGTCACAGAACAACGTATTTAAAGAGCAACCTTGAACCAACAAGTTGAAGACATGGACCTTTTGATCAAAGAAATCTTGCTCCATGTATTGGAGCTAACAGCAATTTTTCTGAATTTAAAGCAATGTGCACATTATTTGTTGCATCGCAATAAAAAACAGATGTAAATCCTTAACTTGGTCTTGGAAGGGGAAAGTCACCAAATGCAGCTTTGCTCTCCCTGTGGCACTGGGTATCCCCCATCCTGTCACCTGCACTTCAAAACAAGGCAGTGGTCACCAACTCTGAGTTTTCTCAAGGTGGTTGTTCCAACCTCAGCCAACAGCATTTATTAGGCTACATTTTTAGGTTTGGCTACATTTACAAGGCTAAATTTATTTAGATTTGGCTACATTTCCTAGTCAATGAGACTGCAAACTACCTTAAGTCTTCATTCTACACAGAACTTTAGAGCAAAAGCCAAAATTAAATTTTACACTGAAAAGCACACAAAAACTTATACTTCAATTTTGTTGCAGCAGGGAAAAGAAAGCAGATGTCACTATTTTCTTTGAGCAAGTGAAACACTGAAGAAATTTGTAAGGGGAAACTGAATAACACACATAGATCAATTTGATACATGAGAGAGAGCTGTAAGACAAACAAGACATCCAAAAATGTACTTAAAATTCTTTAGAAAACTTCAGAGATTGTATAGGAGATATCACTTCAGCATTATTAAAATATTCCAAAACTTAGACTCAACTCAACTTAGACTCAAGTTTGGAATGGCAGCTTAGCAAGCACAGGCAGAGAGAATTAGTTAAAAACTCCACATCTTTTCATGATTTTTTTTTTCTTTTCTACAACTGCTGAGCCTTCTAATGCAGGTGTTCTCCAAAACACCAAATATCTGCAGCTGCAAAAGACCAACAGAGGCTTGTTTGGGTTTTTTCAACAATCTTCCCTTAGGTTTTTGCACCATGCAGACCCACACACACACACACGGGTACGGGAGCTGCTTTCACATCACTCAGACATATCACAGAGATTCCTCCCAGAGCTTTTTCAAATAACTGGAATACCAGAGAACCCACAAAAAGGCCCATGTTTTCCTATATTTAGCCGGGTCTCCTGTTCACCAGCAGCTGGCACCACCATCCCCTTGGTATGGGACAGCTGCAGCCTCTCAGCTCAGCCCCAGTCACTGCACAAATTAGAAGAAGCGGGAGACATGCTCAGCAAAAGCAGCAGTTTGTGCAGCAACAAGAAGTTTTTTGTTTTCCTGGACAAGCATTTTAACAAGTTAAACCTTCCTACACTACAAGCCAATAAAATAAAATAGAGGTATCGACCACGGGCTCCAGGAAAATGAGCTCCTCAGAAGAATTCCTTTGATTACAGGGTATAAAGAAGTATGTACCACCTCCTTCACCCACCCAGCTATTATAAACAGCTAATTATGTCACAAAGCACTTTTCCACTCTCATTTTTCACATGCCAAACTCTTATCTTTCCTTATCTGAAGCAAGAGTCCACTTCTCTATGCACCTGCATTGCTGAGGAAAGCATTGTGGAATTTAGCACTGCAATCATTGCTGGGCTAATTGCTGATTGCTCAAACAGAAAGCAAAAGAATTGAAAAAAAAAAGAAAAAGGGAAAGAAAAGGAAAAAAGCCCTAACAACAAAAAAACCTTCCAGGACTTCTAAAGTATGACCCTGCTGCTAAGACCCCTTTCAGGATCTGCACTGAAAACCATAATTATTGCTGTGGATCCCACAGGTACTCTTTCTGAAAAGAAAAAAATATTCACATATTTAGCACTGACAGGACACCTTTAATATTTCCAAATTTACACATCATACTTTTCAGAGAGGGGAAACCAAACAGCAGCAGAACAGGGAAAAAAACCTCTTCCCATCAAAATGCTACTACACTGAAAAAGATGCAGTCTCCATTCCATTTTCAGTAAGAGAACAATTAACAAACCACCAGAAAAGACAGTTCACTGACATCAGTACTGCTATTCTCAGGTTACTTTCTTTTCTCTGAAACAATTCAGAGGTTCTGCCTCAACTCCACCCCAGGCTGCCTCCTCTATGACCTTTCTGCAGCTTTTAGGCAACACAAAAAATGCTGAAGACGCATGTGCTAAGAGATTATGCAAAAATATTCCACTATGACCACCATAACAAACAGTGCCATTTAGCCACACTGCTGCCAGCA
Organism: Ammospiza nelsoni; assembly: GCF_027579445.1. Taxonomy (NCBI): domain Eukaryota; kingdom Metazoa; phylum Chordata; class Aves; order Passeriformes; family Passerellidae; genus Ammospiza; species Ammospiza nelsoni. The sequence goes on from NC_080645.1 coordinate 12,963,864, forward strand.
GAAGTTCTTAAGATAACTTAAATGAAATTTAGACATGTTTCTGTTGTCCTATTTAGCCCTACTGTCTAATTTATTACATGACTGATTTTATCTTATCTCTGAACTTGGCCAAAACACCTACATGTAAGAATTAGGCACTTTGAAAAAGAATTTTTGAATGATTTATGTGTCCCCATTAAAAGTATCTTCAGACATCTCATATGAGCTTGCAAAAGTCTTGCAAAATACTGAGAATCTTTACAGTAAGTTACCACAGATTAAAGCAGTGAACCAGGAAGTTTGAAGCAAAAGCACACTGCTATCACACCAGAACTTTACCCACATTTTCCAAAGCAGCTCACTGCAAATGAGCAGCACAATCTGCTGCTGCACAAGAACACTGAGCACACTGACACAGAATGCAAGCTCGAGGCAAAGGTCCCAAGTCTAGTTAGAGAACTCTGGGCTTGGAGGAAGCCATGTGATAACTGGAACAAGAGCAGAGCAATTCCTTGGCAAAACCAAGGGTGGCAGCTGACCAAAGCTAGTTAGTGACACCAAGCTGATTAGTGTCTCCTTTCCACACAAAAGTCAAGGGAAGATAAATAACTTCCCACAGGACACATGACGTTGCCACACTTTGGTTAACTGGGTGCACAATGACTGTGGAGCTGAGATTTCTATTAAAGCAAAGTGTATTTGGTTTTTTAAACACTATTCAGACCCCACTGTCCCTCTTTTTGCCCTGTGTACCCAACCTAATATGCTGGCTTTATTTCAAAGACAGAGGGGATGCCAAATTCACATTTCTCATCCCTGACGATCCATAAAGAAGGGCTCACGTGTTTATCATAGGATCACAGGATAATTCTTTGTACTTCTTTTTCTAAATGAAAGATGTCAAAGTCTATTATAAGCAGTGGCAGTCAGTGGAACCTACTTAGAAATAAAAGGCTGATTTTATTCATAAGCAAGCACTGGAACTATCTGACAAGGCTAAATTATTGCACACTGACTAATGCCTTCTTATGGAAATGGTTGACAAGAAATTCTGTTGCAGAACAGTTACACATCTGCAGATGTGAAACTTGATGTCCTAAAAAAAGCAAAATTCAGGAAAAAAAAAAAAGCCTTCAAAACCAGAGATATGACAAATGAAGGCAGCGGTAAAAAGATCAAACCAAAAAAAGAATCCACCAGAATCATAAGCAACAGCCTAAGATATTGGGCAAGGAGCACTGCACAGCACAGCCTGCAGACTGTTACAGAGCAGCTACAAACAACTGCAGTGCCATGGCCACACTCTGCAAGGGCCATGTCCTTACTGAGTCACCTCAACCCATCCAACCAAACTGAGCAATCCAAACAAGTCCTGGAACCAGGTTCTGAATAGCAAGCTGACTAAATAAAATCTTCCCAGCAGAAGGTTCACCAGAACAACTGCAACCACTTTCTCACACTGCCTGTGGTGGGGCTATGTGAGGGCACAGACAGCTGGACACAGGCACTGCTCTGTGTGCATCCATGTGCCAGGAACAACTGTGGGCACTTGGGTAAGGCCAGCACCTACAACCTGAACCCTGCACTCAAGTCACACAGTTTATCTTATCTCCAATCAGGGGCATCCCCAACACCAACAAACCCCTCCATGAGCGCTGTAATCAGCTGCCACAGAAGGCTCTGCAGGCTCCAGCCAGTGCTGAAGAGCTCGGAGATATTCTGCCTTCAACAGGAGCTGCCACATCATCAACATCCCCTGTGTGAGAGGCCAGGGTAACTGCACAGGATGTAGAAACCAGCACCAAAACCGAAAGGAATAACACAAGATTGAGCTCAGATTCCCCTCTACAGAGCTACAAACCAAGAAACCCAGAGAAAAACAGAAAAGGCTACTGAGGAAGAACATGCTTGTCAGTACAGGTAGGCAAGACACATCTCTTCATACACACACCCCGAGGATATGAAACAATACTTAATTACTGTGAAAGTAAATTAAAAAATGGAAGGCAGTTAGAGTTCAAACAAAAACAGAACTAGCTACCATATATTAGTAGAGAAATTACTAGATATTTATCAGCTTTAAAATAGAGAGACTCAGCTAACTTCCAGCAGCATGGCTGTGCACTGCAGCTGGGACAGCAGCATGTTAGAGGCCACAGCCTGCCAGTGACTGATGGACTGTGACAGGAGCTGAGTGGGAATCCTCAAGTGGGTTGGTTGCACACATCCTACAGGCAGCCTCATACCTAAATAAGAGGTGGTTTGAGTTGGCCTTCCTTTATCCACCATGGCAGCAGCTTCCACAAGCCACACTTACCAACCCATGGCCAAAGCTAGCTACTGGAAAAAGCATTCCAGGAGGTGTCCACCTCGACCTGCTGAGACGGGTAAAAAACACCTGTTACTGTCATACACACAGGGACTGCATGGTAAGCAGGCTGAGAGTGAAACAGTCCTATTTTACAAAACAAATTAAGGGCCCTGCACAGCCTTTAGGGCTAGTGCCTCAAACTGTCTGTAGTAACAGACAGCTTGGGAAAAGCACCTCCCTTTCATCACCCTAAAACACCCACACTAGGCATGGAAAGAACAGGCATTAGGGCTATGTCAGCTACTTGGTCTTCAAAATCTAAAATTTCCTTGAAAATGATACAAAGTAAGAAAGAAACTCCCAGTGCACACGTATTGGAGATTGAAAAGCGTATTCTCAGAGAAATTAGCAAGTTAACAAGGCAGAACTGAACTTTGTTCTTATGGCAGTTGAGTATCACTCAGCAAAATAACCCTGTTGCCTTCCCTAAGCACAGGCCTGAGGCGTGCAGCTCCCTTCAGGGATTACTGTACATTCAGGTACATTTGCAGTCGGAGAAGTTTGACTGCACAGGCAAGGAAGATCAGGTCAGGTGTTTACTGCTTTGTCTTTTGTTGCCTAGAGTCACTCATGATTCACAGAGGGTAAGTCAGATTCACCAGATGAACCCATGGGAAGATCCTCTTCCTAAAGGTTACAGAAAGCTAAACATAACCAAGGCAGGAAAAAAAAAAAAAAAAAAGGAACAGATTGCACAAAGAGCTAAAACAACCTTGTACCAGGACTATATTGCTGCCCAAATCTAAGTGTCCTTCACATTCCCAATAGAAACACTCACTGTATTTAAAGTGATTTATATCTAAAAGTCACAGCAAAACACCAAGACAGGCTGAGCACTCCCATCAGCTGCCTAGTTAAAGAATGTAGTTCTCACCACCCAAAATCCCCTCCTACTTACGTGATCTTCTTCTGAAATTGGAATAAATTAACCCCCAAGAAAAAGCAGCAGCTCTGCCTGGCAGGAGCAGTTGAGAGAGCCACAGAGGCACAAAGCACTTGCTGTACTATTCAAGGGCCCGGTTTGCAGGAGAGAGACCTTGCAGGGCAGCCGTGTTTTTTAGGATGATATAAACAACTAAAGCAGACACCGTTAAATTCGGCTAATTTAACTGCATTCTCTATCACCCGTTTATTTTCGCAGTGGAGCACTGAAAACATCTGAGCCTATCTCCACGCACTCTTATCACCTCCGGAGAAGGGAGCCTGTGGGAGCACCGATAAGAGCCATACCCCGGGCCAGCCCCGCTCCCCCCGCACCCCGGGCTATCACCCAGCGCCGGGGGGGCGGAGGGAACCCCGGGCTGGCTCCGGGGAACCCCGCACCAGGGCATCCCCTGCTGCGCCGCCCCCGCTCGGCACGGCCCGGCCCGGCCCGGGGCTGGCACGGGCGGCAGCGCTGTCCCGGAGCGCCGGGCTCCGCGTCCCGGCCGTGGCAACAGCGGAGCCGCCGCCGCCCGGCGCTCCCGGGGGGCTCCTCCCCAGGGCGCGGCGCCCCGAGCAGCCCGGCAGGCACCGCCAGCGCCCCCGCCTTTGTGTCGGCCGCAGCCGGCGGCAGCGGGGCGGGAGCCGCGCTCCCCGAGCCCCGGAGCGTGGGCACCGCCGCCCCCCGCCCGGCCGTGCCCGCTCACCGTCGGAGCTGACGGTGTCGTAGGAATCGCCGGGGGCGGGCGCCGCGGCCGGCTCCCGGTAGTCCACCCAGCTGAGCCCTTCTACGCTGTCGTACTCGGCGCGGGGCTTGTCCTCCACCGGCACCACGGTGAAGTGCGGCATGGCTGGCGGGGCGGAGAGGGCTCCCCGCGGCACCGCGGCGAGGCAGGCGGGACGCGGCGCGGAGCCGGCGGCGCATTCCTGCCCCGTGCGGTCACTTCCTCTCAGGAAACCGCGCTCCTCAACTCCACCCATTCCAGAGCGAGCGCCGGGGCGGTGCGGATCCCGCCGCCCCCGGGGCCGCCGCGCCAGCACCGGGCGCGGGGGCGGGGGTCGCTCCGCCGGGCGGCCGCGCTCGGCGGCGGGGGCGCGGAGGAGGGGCCGGAGGCGGCGAGGGGAAGGGGGAGCCTTCCTCCCGCATTCATCGTGACAGGAGCCGGGCCCGGGGGCGGCGGGAGCGGGGCGGGGCGGAGCGGGCGCCCTCCGCCGCCGCCCTCCCTTGCGGGCGCTGCCGCACCGCCTCGGGGAGGAAATTTCCCCTCCATCCTGGCCCGGGCTCCCTCCCCTGCCGCCGCCGCCGCCGCCATTTGCTAGGCGGGAGCGATGCGCGGGGAGCGGCGGCGGGGATGGAGCCGGGTGATCCAGGAGCGCCTGGAGGGACGGGGTGGTGCGGGCGAGCATCACCAAGTGAGCCGCGGGCAGCGGACCCGGGAGCCCGCCGGGCCGGGCAGTGAGAGTACTATTTAGGGATATCACGGCTGGTTATCCCTAGTTAGGGATATCACGGCTCCCAGCAGCCGGTTCCAGCCCGGCGTGGGGCTGGCAGATAAGTGGAAGGCGCAGTGGTACCCGGAGAGCCGGGTGTGCGCCCGGTGCCGGTACCGGGCGATGTTCAGGGTGCCGGTACCCGGTGTGTGCAGGATGCCGGTACTAGGCGATGTGCAGGGTGCCGGTATCGGGTGTGTGCAGGATGCCGGTACCCGGTGTGTGCAGGATGCCGGTATCGGGTGTGTACAGGATGCCGGTACCCGGTGTGTGCCGCTGTCCCCGCTTCCTGTGCCTGCGGTGGCCGCGCTGCGCTTTCCCGTGTGCTCGCTCCGGCTCCGGCGACACGAAGCCCCAGGCAGGGACGTGGCAAGCGGAGCAGCCCACGAGAAAGGGGAAGATGGCAGCGCTGAGGGCTGCGGGCAGATCGGGCAGGGCAGATTTGCATGCGGGCCGAGGTGTCGGTAGCCGGATGCAAAGCAGGCACAGTTGCTAAGGCAGCAGACGGATGCAGCGTGGCCCTGCAGCTCACACGGGCTCGGGGGGACACCATTGTTCCGTGCCACTCCGGAGGCAGAGCGGTGACATCCCCTCTGTACAGCCCAGGGCACGCAGCCACCCCACTCCCCGAGTGAGCAAAACGAGATATCGCCTTCACATTTGTCGAAGCTGGCACCAGCAGCGGGTATCTTGGCCTTCACGTGGAGTTTGAACTTGAATTAATAGGGGATAATGTCATTTATTGTCTGCATTTGAAAGCTGGCCTTGACAGGTGAAGGATCCCTTTTTAATGTGTTGTGTAATCATCAGGACAAAACTCTGTAAAACAGTTTGTGTATTTTACTGGGGACTGTCAATTCACACTAATTCTGTAGATTTCTGTAAACTAAAATATTCCCTATTGAAGAAATGTACAGTGTGTACAGTGACAAGACATCCCAGCACAGCTGTAAGATTTGTCTTTGGATCCCACAGGAGTCTGCAGGAGGATGCAAAGGAGGAGCAGAGCAAGGGGCTAAGGCTGGACCTTTCCTGTGCTCCCACCTTACCCCCAGTTTTATGAATATGTCCTGCCTTTCCGACAGGAAGAAAAATTTGTAATGAGCAGGGGAGAGACAAACATGAGGGAGAATGCTTTGTTCACAAGAACAGACTAATAAGTCTACTTTTAATTACTTGGGGTTTGAAATGAAGGTGAAGGATCCATGCTGTGGAGCGACTGCTGCCAGGGGGGTGCAGGTCTCTCAGTTCACTTAGCACAGGGCTGCTGGTGGACCACCTCTGGGGCAAGTCAGGGTGATTCCACCTCTTGGTATTGATCAGACAGGTGGAAAGACTTCTAAGACTCCTGTGCTTTCATATAACCTACATTTTACTTTTGACACTTAGCTCTGTTCGTGGAAAAAAAGGATCTTCATGTGGCTGTGTGTATCTCTGTAAACAGCCTTATCAGTTTTGGAGGAGATTTTAAAAAAGAACAGCATTTCCTCTGTTGAAAACTCCTAGTTTCTTGAAGACTTAAGTTGAGATTTTTTTTTTCCCAGTAAGCCTAAAAGAAGCGTGTTTGTAAATGTGATCCCCTGAGATCTATAAAGTTTTACTTGCAATTTCTCTGAACAAGCAATAATTTTATCCCCCAGAGGAAAGTAGAACAATGGGCCAAAAAGTAGCATTTTCTGTTTTACCCTCTATGGTTGAATTACATTTCATTAGTGTTCATTTAAAGTTTGACCTTACAAGATAAACCCCACCAAAAACCACCAGGAAAATTAATTGATAGGGGACAAATAATTTTATATAGAAAAGGGGCAAGATGCTAATTCATCATTAAGCATGTTTGTTCATGTTCAGTCTTCTTTCCACTTTTCCACTTTATAAAGGTTTTGAGTGAAAGTGTCTGCTCTAAGTAAGCTGGCCTAGAAGAAGGAGGCAGGACTGCAAGAAATAAGTCTCCAAAGTTAATGTTTTTGGAGTCCTGCTTATTCAGGAAGAAGCATTAAAATGGGTGTTTCCCTCTCATAGCACTTTGGAAAGCAGATATGGCAAGGATACACTGCTCTTTAGGCACCAAAACTGCATCTGTGCCATCACAGAACATTTTAGTTTCATAGAATCAGTGGTACTGAAATTGTAACCCATGAGCAGAAAAAGTTAAAAAAAATTTAAGCTCATGCACATGTACCAGCAACTCCCTTCTGTGGAATGGAAGCGATATCCAAATGCCTTAGCAGAGAATTGAGCCCTAGGAAACCATTCAAGTCTATTGAAGCAAAAATATTTCTTTTGTCTAAGGACAAGGGTCCTTTACTGACTTGCAGAAAGACTGTATTTAGAGATGAGAAGTTATCTACCCAGATCAACTTTGTTCAGCATCTGATTTTGAAGAGAGCACAATTCAACCTGGATAATTATTTTTTTCTAAGGTTAATAAGTGACTGTTACTCTGAATGGTATGAGGGGCTCTCAAAAATTGCCTGATATGAATATGATACTGGAATGAAACTGGATGGTCTACAGTACTACAGTATTTACCTGAAAACAACACTGCTACCTTCTCATTAAATAAAAGGGATGAAAATTACCTGTTTTTTACAAAGCTAAATAGAGTTCGGGGTTATGGTTTCATATAGGTACAGACTGGTCAGTTAAAACAAAAAGCAGAGACAATAATTTTAATTTCCTCTTTTTTTTTTTTTTTTATTTTTCTACACACGCCACTCCAATATCAACAGAGAAAAACTACACTTCTAGGAAAAAAGCCTGGTGGTTTCACACCAAAGAAAAAAAAGGAGTTCAGCTCTGCAGAATCATATTAGAAGAGAAAAGGTCTGTGTTTTCAGTAGTCTAGTTTACATTTACAGCATCACTGAAATCAGCAGCCTGAAGATCAGCAAATCCATCATCTCCCCTCTGATACACAACCAGGAACTGCTTTTAAATTGGTCCTAACTGCAAATCATGTAATCAAAGGCACAGTTCAGTTCTGCATTAGTAAGCCACTGGATATTTGTGAGCCACCTTAAGCAGGTAAAGCTTCCAGCCGAAGGGGCAGTGCCCTTGCACAGTAGAAACTGTGTTGTTCAAAGGCTCTGTGAGAAACTCTGAGCCTTCCAGAAGGGCAGTTTAGTCAACTGCTGTGGAGCCTGATAGAAATCCTCAGGGCAGGCAAGTGAGGTCAAGTTTTCCTTGAACACTTCTGACTGCAGGGGTGTGATGGTGTTCACAGGGGTCTGAGGATGAGGGAAGAGATGAGGATCTGACTCCATGTTTCAGAAGGCTTGATTTATTATTTTATGATATATATTATATTAAAACTATACTAAAAGAACAGAATAAAGGATTTCATCAGAAGGCTAGCTAAGAATAGAAAAAGAATCATAACAAAGGCTTGTGACTGACTGAGACAGTCTGGACAGCTGGGCTGTGATTGGCCATTAATTAGAAACAACCACATGAGACCAATCACAGATGCACCTGTTGCATTCCACAGCAGCAGATAACCATTGTTTACATTTTGTTCCTGAGGCCTCTCAGCTTCTCAGGAGAAAAAAATCCTAAGGAAAGCATTTTTCATAAAACACGTCTGTGACATCGGTGCCCACCTCTGCAGCACTGCAAAAGGAGCCTGGCTTCCAGAGCCCAGCACGAGCAGGGGCTGCACACATGCCCAGCTGCCAGACAGGCTCTGTGTGCAGGGGTTCATCCCTCCCCTGCAGGCTGCACTCAGAGGTTCCCCAGGAGGGAATTACCATCAGTGGTTGTTGGTCCTTCCAAGGGTTCAGCCCTCACAAGGGGTGTGGTGCACACATGGGGGGCCCTGGTACAGCTCTGGGGTGTTGGTGACTTCCAGACTTGCAACGTGGGATGTTAACCTCAATCAAACAACAAAAAGCAGCAGCATTTCAATTCCTGCTCAAAGCAAGTGATTTCCCATTTGTTTAAAGGATAAACACAGCATCTGAAACTCTGTTTGAGGACAGCTTTTCTTATATTTTATTTTTCCTGAATTTCATGGAGAAATATCTAATTTTAAGTAGTTCTGTTGTTTCTAAAGTTTAGTTTTTTGTTTTTTCTAGGAGAATCAAGACCAAGTGAAAAGTATCATCTGTAGAAATAAGTCATTACACTGCAATTCAGATATATTTTTTAATTCATCTCTAACATTATGTTGCCCCTAACACAGCAGGGAATCTGTAGCTGTTATTCATTGGTTTGAAAGATTTTTCCCACTAGAGCGGGACCTGGGTGACAAATGGCCAAGAGCTGACCATCAGAAATAGAATAACAAAACAAAATTCACCTCTGCCAAGGCATAGTTTCCCAGGACATCGGGCTTGGCAGGAATTCTGCCGGTTCATGGCCAGCATTTCACCAGAGTGAACTTTGGTTTTCAGCACATTCCTGCTTCTCCACGTGTGAGGATCACACCAGAGCAGGCTGGAATGGCAGCCTGGCTGTGAAGGTTTCCCACTCATACAGAGCAGCATCCATGCCAAGGACAGGAAGAGATCCTTTGGAGAGGACCACGACAGGAGCATCCATGTAATAAAGGCTTGTGGGAGATGCAATGTGCAATCCTCCATGGGCCATTTCCAGGAGAAAAGTGAGGCAAGGAAAGGCCACACTGAGCAAGACAGAAGCTCTTGCTAAAGACAACTGGAAATTTTGCTATTCTGCTAGAAAACATATCACAGCTTAAACCTTCAAAGACCACAAGAGGACACTATGGTGCCACTTAGCTTCAAAGTTTATTTACTTTAAGGAACTTCTGCTTCACTTGTAAAATTATTTATAACTGTATTTGATGCACAGACTAGCCATCTCTACAAAAAACCTTGATCTCATCTTTAGACACTGAAGAGTTGCTTAGTCTTTGAGATGCCATTTCTTTCCTACTCACCCAGGTTCTGCACATTCAAATAAGAACAACTATATCAAGGTTTTCTACAACAAACTTGTTAAATGTGGCAGTAACTTTTAGTGTAGAATAAAGATGCTGGAAAAAAATACTACTCTGTGGATCAATTTTCAGATCAGTTGCATTTTTAGCATGGGTAGATTTGTCATGGTCTATTTAATTTTTAATAAAGGGCTCAGAGAGGAAACTGAGCACAGACCTAGACAAGATTCTTGAGATGCTGAGTTTATCTACAGGAGGAAACTCAGGAAGATTAATCCAAATCCAAAGCTCTATTAAACTTATTCTAATGTTTGTATTCCAGACTAAAGAGACCTTCTTTTTATTTGTGTGATGAAACTTGTATTAGCTTCAGTTTTAATCTCACTTAGTTTGATCTTTGTTTTGTTTCTCAGCAGCAACCCTCAGAGGAACCTGAATTCTTGTTTCCTGGACTTTATATTTTCCTTTAATTGCAGAATTGATAAAGGAAATGTTTTATGAAAACAGATAGACCCAGTGCTGAGAAAGGGCTTCAGAGGAAAATATCAATTATACAGAGGAAAGAATCATCTCAATGGAGTTTAAAAAACAATTTGGGGAGAAGAATTAAGTGCCCTCTCATTTGAGTTCTGATTGTTAGGGCCAGAGCCTTAATTAGAAGCAGCCACATTTTTCTGTTGTAAGATAAATGCTGAACGTTGTTTACTTAGCTTGGGTTTTTCCCCCTCCACTATTTGTTGTCTCATGACAGAGAAGCAACTGAACCAAGCCCAAGACCTCTCTGAGTCACAGTTTTTGGAAAGAGGAATTTGTTGTTGCTTTTGTTTGCAAACAAAAAAAAAAAAGTCATAATGGAGTTATAAATAAACATGAATGTGAGGAACTTTTTCCATTTCTCTGGTGTCAGAAGATTAAAAAAGGATAATTATAATACCAGCAAATAACTATTCCCATGTTGAGTGGTTCTATGTAGATGTAAGGCTTCTAGGTAAGATAGCAAGACAAAAAATGAAGACCCGGAAAAAAAAAAAAGGAAGAAAAAAAGAGAAAAAGGTAATTATTGAACCACTGAATCAAGCCTTCCAGAACCGTCCAAGCAGGGTTATCCAGGACCACACTCCGCCCTGGAAATGGTTCAGAAGATCAACTAAAATACTGCTCTGGGTCTGCAAATTAAATCCAACAAGTCTTAAGAGCACATAAAAGCCACTATTAGTGGGAAGAATCTTCTGGTTACTTAATTCTTTTGTACTTTAATCATGTTATGTTTTCAGAATTTGAAGCAATTTGATCACTTCCATATGTATAAATCCAGAGAAGAGCAAACAGAACTGCTGCTTTCAATAGCAAATGGAAGAAATCCAAGTTGCTGCAGTCTCACTCTGGTTTTCTACTCCTCCCCTCCCCTGACAATGAGCATGGTTAACCCAATCTCTGACACCATCAGCGGGAAAGAAACTCATCCCTTGAAGGAGAAAAGTTTTCTGCAAGAGCAGCTGGCTGAACCAGCTTAGACAAACACCAGTGCTGTGTCCAGGAGCCAGGGACAGAGCAGGGCAGCAGGCACAGCTGGCTCTGAGGAGCTGCTGGGGCACTGCTCCTCACCCCACAGCACGAGGGATGCAACAGCTGGCTTGGCAAAGTTGGTTCTGTGGGGCAGATGCCCACTGAACCTTGGGTGTAAAATAAAAAGTTAATAAACTCATATGCATATAGGTGGTTAGATTTAATGCACAGTGTTTGCTGACCTGGAAACAGAAATATGCTGGCATGTTGCTTGAGAAACTCAATGAGATGCAAGGAGGAATGTAGGTATTCAGCGGAGCTGAGTAGTTTGTATCTAATGTAAAACATCCAGGAGTCCTTGCATGGCCCAGACAAGTCACCTGCTGGTGAAAGTTTGGTACAGGAGCTGAACTGCTCAGATTTTGGGTGACAGAACTGTCATGTGTGTCAGACCAGCAGCAGACTTTGGAGGTTTGGTTTCTAGCATCATCACTTGCCCAGATGGACAACTCAGAGGTGAAGTGATTTATTTCTGTGGATGCTACAGCCCATTAGTCAGGGAAAGGATAGTACTGGGGGAAGGGCCCTGGCACCAGCCTTTTAGAACCAAATCAATAGTCTGCATCAATGTTATCCCTGTAGTTCTTGGCTGCTCATATCACATACATAAAAGCATGAGCTTTTGATTGTTTAAGATGCCTTCAACTTTGGGTCTTTTGAAAATCAGCCTAAGGTGCTTCATAGTACGTAGATTTTGAGATTTACAGAAATATTAATAAATATTTTCAGAATTCATCTTAGCACAACTCATTATTTAGAAGAGGTAAGTCATGACTTGCATTCTTTCATTTGGCAGCCAACAGAGCTTATTACAAAGTTTGCATCTCAATTACATCTGGAACTTCACTGATACCAGCAGCCATAATAGAATCTGTCAGCTGAACTTGAATGCATTTTGAATTACCAATGCAAATGGCTGTTATTAATTGGGGCAGGGCAAAGGCATTCAATTGCAGCATGAATCATCCTCCCATTGGGAGACAGAAAACAGAGTACAATCATTTTGTGCTTGAGTTGTTACAAATGCAAAGTTGTGAAGAGTACAAGTTGCTCTCAGGGCTGGAGACACTGGCACCAGAGTGAAGGGTCACTAGTTTTTCTGAGAGCAGTCACAGCTGCACCTTACATGGATTTACTTTCGATATTTTTTTCGAAAGTAAATTTTTTTTAATTAGAAATTAAATTAGAAATTTTTTAAATTAGAAATTAATTTCTAATAAGACACCTTCCTACCATGCTTCAAGTTGTGTGGTTTTGATCATTTAAGAAAAATAAATTAGCGGCAGATATTAAATAAGCTAGATAACATGGATAATCAGTGCACAAGATTTCATCTGTTGGTTTTGCCTTCTGATTTTGTTTCTCACAAGCAGCTTATTTGAAGCCTTCTGAATTAACATTGTAACTGGTAATGGAAAAGGGGCATTTAGATCACAAATGTGTGAGAAGTGCAGTGAAGCAGAGGTTATCCTAACCCTGATGCAGGAACCCCACCTGGTTCCCCTTTTTGCCTTGTTCTCCGTGCCCTGACAGCTGGAGCAGGGATTTGCTGCAGGTGAATGTCCTCATGGACTCAGTGCAGTGACTCATCCCTTCCCATGGGCACTTGCTGGGATGGGTTTAGCAGGATCTGAATTTAGATGAGGCTGACTGCCTACATGCAGGATTAAACCTCCTTGAATTTCAAGCAGGGGCTTGAAGGGCAACCCTTCCCTTTGTCATTGACCCAGAGTCCTCATGTTACTCTGGCCTTCTTTCTGCCACAGGGGTGTGAGGTTCTTCCAGGGTCTCATGGGCCTCTGAACACCTACACTCTTTTGTGAGATTACACCAGTGTCCTTACACAATTTTAACCAATATTTTATTGAAATTTCATGTCTCTGTTTTGCCACAAGGTTACAAATTACTCGTTGCACAGTCAACAAACAAGTGCAATACATAATAGATGATAAGTCATAGAAAAGTATTTTATGTATCTTTAAGAAAAGGAATATATATTTTTAGTCCATGCTGTAGTATGGGAAGGTAAAAAAGTAAAAATTAGCAGGCAGTAAAATGACAACACAGTATAAAGAAAACAGCTGGAAGGAATAAAGAAACATCTTACATTTTGTGTAAGGAAGGAAATATCAGAGCCCTAGTTCTGAGAAAAGACACCATGTATGGAAGTTGTCCAATGAATCTATTAGAAGTTCTGATGGGAATTAAATGTTTGCCATATTGAATTAATGATTTTACCAGTAAAACCAGTTCTCATTACAGTCAAGCAATATCAGGGAGGCCAAACTTCTGAATTAGTAATTCCCCTTTCTACATGCATATCCAGGATCAGTATTTATTGAGAAACTATTATTTTAAAGTTGGCTTCTGTGCAACTAGATTGTTTCCCATGGTTTGTAAACAATTCGGTAACATACAGAAGTATAATTAGAATATATTTATCAAGGAGATCATCTTATCAAAAAAATTAATGAAGCCTAATTTTGAAGCTATAAAATACCAGAGTTCTTCCAGAAACCCTGCTTGTACACAAAATACAGAAATGGATGGTAGGAACAGTCTCAAATTCCTCTAGAAAAAAGCCTAATGTGCTGGTTTTTCATCCTATTCATGCTCAGCCTTCTCTTGTTGTTAAATACTTTGTGTGCTTACAAATGCTTTCTTTAGATCAATTACAGAGCTTTTATTCTACATTGTCTAAATTCCGTAGATGTCATATTAGTAAATAAAAATTGGTATAAAAAAATCACCATTAACGGCAAATATCATGGGAAAGCATTTACCAGCAAGCACTGGGAACAGACTACACAAAGATGTGGTGCTGCCATCTTATCATTTCATTATAAATCTCAGTATATTGACTAAAATGTCAGTTTTGAGCCTATGAAGAGCAGGCCTATTTCAATATATGCTCTTGTGTATTTTAAAATGTATTCCACAGGCCAAAACAGCAGATTTAAAATAAAAAGATCTCTGTCTAATTTTGCATCTATGAATCCGCTGGCCATGGTCTGATTTTAGCCAGCTAGAATAGAAATGAAATAATAAAACGTGTTATTGATAAGGATAATTGTTTCAATGTCAAAAAGATTTCCACAACCCTCTTACTAGCCAGAATTCCTGCTTTGTCCTGACATGTTCTTGTTCACATCATCATGAAAATGCTGCAAACAGTTCTCCTCAAATTATAAAAAGTATCTACAGCATTGCCTGCACCTGAATGTAGAGATCTGCCTCTACCCTTCAGTAATTGTCCAGTTGCCCACTGTCCTGGTCAGGGTTCAAAAATAAGAGTTTAGTACTGCAGGATGGGTTTCTAAAGCTAGTTGTAGGCATGCAGTTCAAGCTGGAATAGGCTTGTCACTCATCTTGTCATCTCAAAAAACAAAACAAAACCCCAAGCAAACCAAAAAAGCACTTTTCTCCATATGGCAGGGGTTGGTCTTCTCTGAGTAAGGCATCAACTATTGATGGAAGCTGTATGATTTAACAAGAAGCAATATTTGAAAACTACTTGGCACAGATGTCTTAATCATAATTTCTAGTTCCTGTGTGAAACTGCTGGTTCTGGGCTCCAGTCTTTATTCCACAATATGAGTACCAAAACCATGCATTGAGTATTACAGAATTTATTCTTTAAATGTGAATATTTTCCATTAACAAAGTTGGTCCTGGTCTAGCCAAGGTGATACAGAATTTATCAGTTCAAATTCTAAACACTTTTGCTACATCATTTATAATTTACATGACTTTTCAAATATGAAGATGAATTTATAGAAATTATGTTTAAAATTTATAATGGTCTTCTGCTAACAAATCACAGAAAGATAAGTAGCTGCATTGCAGAGTATTCCAAAAATCTCTCTAGACTCCATAAGCTTATGATACATAATACAGCATTAAACATGATACAAGTGTCAGGATGAAAGGCTGTGCCACAGAAGGAAATCCAAAGGACCTGGATGGCTGAGGCTGAGGCTTACGTAGGTCTAGGCGACAGGAGTGTTTTGTTTCTTGCAGAATTTCACTTTCACCTACGCCCATTAATGCAAAATTGTTCCGCACCTACAAAAATTCAAAAGTTTGTCCCTGAAAGCCACACTGGCACAACAGCAAAAAGCTTTACGCAGCTAGCAAATTCAATGCTATTTACCCAACTCAAGCTGTATTGCAAAACCACATCTGAGTGTGACGAAATCAATATTATTATTCTGCTGTATCCATTCCTGTGAAGCACTTCCCAGAATTCAGCACATTACAGGCAAGAGTCACAGGTCTGGCTGCTCTTTGTCTTGGCTCTCTCCACATTTGGAGAACACACACTCATGAACTTTCTTTCCTGAAAAGAGCTCTCAAGAGCTTCTCACTCTCAAGACAGAACTTAAACATCTCTAATTTAGATGGGAAAAAAACATCATTAAATCCCACAGATTGGTTAGGAGAGGTGAATTTGAGCCTCTCCATAATGTCAGTCTGCCACACAGTGAGGTCAGCATTATGGAGATATTTTGGCAGGTTAACTGGAATAGTTCAAATTTCACTAATTTCAGTTCATCCAACATGCCCGAAAAAGAGAAGTGGAAGAAAGGTCACTGTGAAATATCTGTTGTCTATAAGGCTTTGTGTGTAATATCTACTTACCTATCCCTGTCAATAAAAGTAGGAGGCAAGCAGTCTGGAAGTTTCAGCAGAGGCATTTGTAAAAGTTACCATTGAGGGGGCCCTACTCTTATCCAGTCTCCTTCCCTCCTCTCCTCCCTCATCCTTCTGGATTAAAATTTACCATTTATACTTAAAGCTCATTGGGATCTAGTTGTTATGTTTATGGCTTGTTAGTGGCATGGCCATGGCAGAGGCCTTTTGAACAGCAGCCCAATCCCATGACAAGAATTAAATTGATTTGCAGGAGTCAACATTCCTTGCTGCCCCAGCGAGCACGGCCAGACTGCGATGCTGGTACATCCGCAGCTTCTCCAAACCATGAAGTGATTCCATTTAGAAGTCACTGATGTGTGCTTATCAGATTACTGCAGAGAGAAAAACTTCCAAAGACCTTTGTCTGCTCTCTCTTGTTTTCCTTTATGCTGCTAACACTCTCTTGCCATCTTGGTTTCTTTCCCAGCGTTTGGATTTACTGAATTAGGTGCTTACATTCCCTCTCTTGTTGAACAAAAAAACCTCTCCAAAACAAAACACATAAAATGGGGAAAAAAAAAAACAAAGAAAAAACCCACCCAAAAAATGCACAACAAAACACCAACAATTCATCTTTCCCTCTTGGTAAGAATCAAGATTCAGTTTGGATTTAAATCTTACATTTTCTACTTCCCTGAAGACACGGAGAAAGTTCTCCCTTAAGACTCCTTTCAATTCAGTTTCATTCCATCCTCTTCTAAGAAGTTCCTCTATCAAAGAGGGGTATTTAGAGACATCTTCCAATCCCTCGGGAAAGCTGTTGGCAAGAGTCACAGAAGAACATTTAAAACACATCACTGGCAAGTTGGAGAAAAAGGGTTTTAATTAGTCTTTTGCACATATTGACTTTTGAAGTGAGCTGACTTTGGACCCAATTCTTCCTCTGGGAATTCAGCTGACAAACAGAAACAGGACTGGGACACAACGAAAGTGTTTTTCTTCACCTAGGACCCAATAAACAGAACACAACTGGAATGAAGATGCACTTCTATAGAGGCAAAATAAGAGCATAGGAGGATATAAGACCAAAAGGGGAAAAAATAACCAGAAATTAATGTATATGGTAATCCACACTTTCCATCAGGACTTCAGAGTAAGAGGAAACAGCTGCATCACAGATGAAGTTGGGGCAATCCACTCATGTAACTGAGAACAAAAGGAAACCTACAAACACATGATGAGCTCTGGAGTTGCAGACAATTTTGTGAACTCTGTTGTTTACAAACTATTTACAAAAAATACTCCAATTAGAATAATAATATTAGTTTGGATTAAGCCAATTGTTTAGGCAGTGGAAAGAAACCTATTCAGAGCCTCTACTGAAGAAATTACAAAAAAGCAAAACTGATCTATGCCTGTGCTAATTCTTGTCAGAATAAAAATAATTTAGAAATAAAAAGGCTGCAAAACCTGCATCAAACAGCTGGTTTAAATTGTATTTCCATAAGACTTTGATGTTGTTTTGAGATGACTAATATTTTTGTTACTCTTCTGTTCCATGAAGGTATGGTGATCAGCATATCTCAAAAATCTGTGGCAGTACTAGCATGAATTAGGACCTCAACAACTCCACCACCAATTTAACTGATGGTCTTTGAGAAAATTCATGATAAAATGTGTCCTTTCCTTGCAAACTGTGTTTTTATTTTTAACATAATCATTTCAGAGCTATGATATCATGGGAGCTGACAAAATGGGTTTGTACTTCACAGATGTTTGTACTTCACAGATGGGGGCCTGACTCTGACTTTCATTCCGAAGCAGGCCTGACTCCAGGAGAAAACGAAAAAAGAAAAAGGAGGTAATGATTTAATAGAAAGATAAAAAGAAAAAAAAAGTTTAAGGTTGCAGCAGCAAACGCCACCCAACCTGCATTTGTTTCCTGTGCTGTAACTGCAGTGGGCCAGGAGAGGAGAGGTTTCGTGGTAGGCTGCTCACCAGGCTCTGATTGCCTCAAACACTTCCCAAAACCAGGAGTGGCTTCACAGCACCCAAACTCTCTGGGCTTTCCCCAAGGAGAGTGGAGGAAAGAGTTTTGCAGCTCCTCTCTGGACTGAACCATTTACCATATAAAGGTTCAGGCAGCTTTTCTGTCATTCATCTGTGGCTTTTGGAGAAAAACATCCTCTATCACTGGTTTTGTGTGCCCAAACCACCACCTAGAGCACATGGCTTCAGAGTTCATAGGGCGTGAGGATCCATTTGTAGCACTGCTTCATGCAGTTCTAAAAAGGAATTATTGTGCCCCTCTTTCATAAAACTTGGGTTAATGCTCTTTACAAGATAATCTGATACCACTTTTTCTTAGTCTGCCTTCTTTTTTTCCCTTAAATGAACCAAAACCCACATAATTTAAGGAGCAGATATCAATGTTTGTACAACTTTACTCACCGTTGCACTCCATCATAGTCACCACCAATTCCTATTGATTCTGAGCCTGCAACTTCCTTTATATGGTCAAAATGATCTGAAAGAAAATATCAAGAAAACAACACCTAAGCGCCTAACAAAAAAAAAGACTATTACAGTTCATACATATTGGTACTGGGTAACAGCTCTCCTTAGTAGTGGGTTCTTGATAAAATCCTTTTTAATAAGTCCAAAGACACCCCATCAGGCAGCAACCTTCAAAATAACAGCTACACTGACGAAATGCAAATGAGGAAAGAGACATGAGCATCACAGTGCGTTCATTCCTAACAAGCAGCCCAATTATACCAATAGAATTTTCATTATCCATTACACACCTATGTTTCCCACTCTTAATTACATAGGCTTAAGGTGTTTTCCAGAAAGTAACAACTACTTTGGGATTAATGGCTGTTGGCTCTGTTTGTGAGCATTGTGTCCTCCAGCTACACACACATCTTGTACCTCTTGTTATTGTTTAATGAGTATTAGCTAGGAAAGTACCTAGAGCTGGGCTAAGGTGTGGATGGAATAAACAAGCAGTGTAATTTACACAGCCTTGAAAACGATGCATGCCCCAGGATATTCACAGAATTTGTACAAATTTGTAGAACCCATAAAAACTAAAGTATATAAACATCAAACCTGCAAGGGTAGAAATATTAACAACTTTTCTGCCACAGGCCAGTACATCTGCATTGAAAGACACCATGATAATTCCCTTGTTCTTTTTCTGAAAGATATGAAGAGACAGGTGATGAGTGAACACTCGTGCCCTGCAAACTTCGTGGGCATCTAATGCAGAATCTTCTACACCCATCCACCAGTGAGAACAGCAACATTAAGTCAAAGTTCAGATGGCAACACAAGGCTTTGCCTCCCTGCCCTTTCCCCTGTGTTCATTTTACTTTCATGCAGACTGAATCAGCAGAAGTGCAGTGACTACATCCAGCAAACTCAACCAGAATTCCAAAGTATTTGCAAACACTTTATTTTTGTAGTCAAAGGCTAAACACAACCCAGAGAAAATGCCCCAGAAGCAATTGTAAACTGCTGTTCAAGGATCTGCTTCTAAATTAAATTCAGGAATGAGGAGGTGGAAAGTAAACATCATGATTTGAATGCACGTTAACTGCAGCCCATCCAATCATTGCCATTAAAACAAAAAACAAAACCCCCAAGAAGTAAAGCCAACAAATTCCTTCCTCCAAAAACAAACCCAAGAACATATCACTCACCAGTTCCTGGAGGATATCATCAGGAACATTTCTTGAGTGGTTACAAACAGAAAATGACGCAGAGTGGCTGAAAATTACTGGTGCTTTTGAGATGTTGAGTGCAGCTTTTACAGTGGAGTAGGAGGTGTGAGATAAATCTATCAGCATACCCAGGCGATTCATCTCCTTTACCACTTCCTAAAACAGATGTACAGACAACAGTGTCAGTGTTAAGTTTCCTGAAAGGAAGCTGTTTGGCTAGTATATGGAAATAGATAGATTAATTCTGCAGCTGTCAGCTAGTCACAAACATGCTGTGCCTGAATTGGTTGCTATGTACCTATTAATTAATTAGTGATCTATTCAGTCAAAATTACCCAGCATGCTAAAAACTTAGAAAACTTAATCAATCCAAAATAAGTCACTAAAAATGTTATTCACATTTTACTACTTGCACTTATGAATTCATACAGCTAGTCTGTATTTAAACAATTGCAATTAAATCCAACACTTCTTTTACCCTAAGAAACATCACAGGAAATTTGGTTTGACTAAATCCTGGTCACCTCCCAGCTATCAAGAACTTCCAGTAATTAATTTTTAATGTCAGTTTGCTTTTGAGAAGATAAGGCCAGAAGTTGTTAGTTGCATGACAGATTGCCCAGATTAGCATTTGAAAGAGATCCTTACTTGGCCAAATGCAGTCAGACCAATAACACTAGGATAAAAGTTGTGTATTCCTTTAGATGATGATTCAGACCTTAAAAGAGGGAGTGAGGGAGAAGAAACATTTTATTATTCTGGAGAATACAGTATCAGCAGATGAAAACTGTTGCACTACACAAAAGAAAAATTACTACAATGTCACACAGCCCCACAAAAGTGGGGATAATGAGCTATGTAATAGGAATCTTGTTCAGGCAGTGCTTTTTATGTTCTTAACGGCTTTCAAGTTCAACTAATCAACTAATGTTGATTTTTGTGAAGGAATTTAAGACAATCAGATTGTCAAGTGCCTGAGTTATGATCATAACAAGCACTACATAATGGATGTAGTGTCCCACCACATGCATAGAAAACTATTTATCCCCAAAACCTATCACCTTGAATTGGTTCAAAGTCTTTCACAGGATAAGTTTGTGTCTGAATCCATAGTTCTCCCATCATGCAGCTGCCACTCCTTTGCATTAGACAGTCACACAAAAATATGCACAATGGTTACCAGGGAGTGTTGCAGGTGTGTGTTAGAGTCATGTAACGAACCCCCAAGTCATAGTACATCCTCAGTGCTGCCAGGCTGCTGTCAATGGAGTGGCCACCTTCTATTCCAATCAAACATGCAATCTTTTTACTGTCAGAGATACCTGGAAAACACGAAGGAGGATGATTCCAAAGTAATTTGATGACAGATAAGAAGCCAGCAGTACCAAGCAGCAATTGTCTGTGTAAATTGCAAGCAATAGTAAAGACATTTTCATAGAATTGGAGCTTACAGAGTACATGTTTATATGGCAAATTTTCTCATGACTGTAATGGACCAGGGCTGTGCACAGTCAGTGGCTGTGGTTCAGAGGAAATGTTGAAGTTACTCTTTAAAGCAGGACATCTTGTCTGCTTGCATGTCTCTGAACACACCTCCTGTGATCACGTTTAAAAAATTCCTTTACAAGGAAGATCACCTTGGGAAGTCATCACAAGCTCCAGCTCTTCGTAGCTGTTGCACATCCTCTTGACAACATCGATTTGCTCTAAGGTCAGGCGAACAGCGTCCTTGTTCTGAGCGCTGCAAAGAACATACACTGACCAAAACTGAAAGAGACATTGACAAGTGAACCAGGTAACTTGTGTTTTAACTTGGAAACTTCTGTTTGCTCATAGTTCAGGAGCACAGACCAAAATAACTTCCTGCAGTTTAGAAGGGAGTCGCCACTGCAGCTTTTTCCCCAAAGAAAGGGCTAAGATGCAAGGCAAGAGCACCCACTCAAGACAAAAAAGCACCTACTCCAGATTAAGGCCTCCTGATACACTCTACTCCACAGCACAGGCAGGAAAGTAAGTATAAGCTTCCTTTAATTTATATATCACAAAACATATGCTGCTGTTTTGACTAAGAGTACCTGAATTATAAAACCCAAACTTTTGAAACACAGCTGTCGTGAAAGAGTGTTTGTGGCTTTTCAATTATATTATTTTTTCCTTTTTCAACATAAAGAACCAAAATCAGGACTAGGAAGGAAGCAAATTTAGAAATATGTTCTGAGCCCCACCACCACAGCAGTACATACCTGAGCTCCCACATAACCAGCCTGAAGTTTTGCAAGGTTTGTGTGGGTCCTGTTGAGGTCTCTCAAGTTGACTCCACTGATTTTATTTTGGTAAAGTATTCTCAGCTGCAGTACAAAGTCATTGTGGCTAGAATGGAAAACAAACAGGGCTTGTGATAGAAATAAGTTGTTCCCTTTCTAACCCAAGTGTAATTTCTTCCACTGTTTGGAGTCCCTTAGAACATTAATTGCCAATAATCCTTCCAGCAATAGATGCCTAAAAGTCTCTCTTCTTTTCTGCTTCTCCCCCGGTCCCACCAGTGATCAGGTTGGGGGTGTACAATAAGTTGGGAATGGACACGGCTGAGACAGCTGACCCCAGCTGGCCAAAAGATTTTCCAGACCATATGCTCAGCATATAAACCTTGGGAGGAGAAGGAAGGCAGGAGACATTCAGAATCCTGATGTTTATCTTTCTAAGAAAACGTTATGTGTGATGGAGCCTTGCTTCCTGGGGATGGCTGAGCGCCTTAGTCATGGGAAGAATTAATGCCTTGTCTTGCTTTGTTTGTGCATAGCCTTTGCTTTCCTTATTAAGCTGTCTGTGTCTCAACTCACAAGTTTTCTCACTTTTCTGATCCTCTCCCTCATCCCACCAGAGGGACAAGTGAGCAAGGGCTGTGTGGGGCTCAGTTGCCAGGTGGGGTTAAACTGTGACACCTGGCCAGAAAATCAAACAGTGTTTAGGGTAACACAATCCTACATTAAATACCCTCTGAACCCAAATTCTTTCCCAATGTGTCACTGTAATGGTAGCTCAGTGCTGTGTGCTCATAACAGCCCAAGCTTCTGCTAATCTGACATTTCAGCATTTCCTCCACCCTTGTCAGACTCACAAAGGGGATTTCATTGAATATATTTTATATACCCATCGATCAAACGTGCATCTTGCATCAGCTCAATGGCTCTTTCTCTCATTGATTTCTCACAGCTGAATGGCACAATATCAGAAAAGAACATCAGCAGCCACAATAACTTTGCCATATTTCTCTTCTTTCCCATTTTCCAGTGGAAAAAGTGCTAGAGCACAGGGATACCACAGATGTTCACTGATGACAATGAAACAGCAAAATTTCCAGTCTGCAGAGACTTTAGGCTTAACAGTGCAGGCAGAGCTGAATGCTCCTCCTTCTGATAAGGCTGCTGTGAGTTCTGAAGGAGGAAAGAAAAAAACAAAGAAATAATAGTAAACAGAAGGGAAAGTAGCATTAGAAACTCTGAAACTGCTACATTCTCCTAAAGATTTTAGGTTCTCTGGCTATTTGTGCTTCTTGCACATATGACCTCTCCATAAACTCTGCTGCTGCCACCAGCTCAGAGCTGAAGGGAACCAACTGCTCAGTCAGAGCTGTAGCTGAGCCTGCTACACCCTGGACTCACACCCAAAACCAGCTTCCAAAACAGCAGAAGAAGATAGTTTTGTTCATTATGTTAACTTGCTTGTTCTCTTTCTGTGGGAAATACCACATTGAAATGAGCACAGAAACTGTTTTCTGAGAAAGTTGAGAAGTGAACTTAAACCACACAGAACATCAGATGGGATGAAAGGAGCAGTGATTGCTAGAAACAAAACCATCCTCAAAATCCTTCCTCTGATAGCAGTAGAGTCTTAGAAGTTTTTCTTCCATAAATATGCATCAGAAATAAACATGTATTGTGAGATCCAAAAACTTTAGTGGAACAGCACTTCTACAAAACCATAAAGTTTAGAGAGCAATCAGAAGCTGTTTCTTTTCTGCTCTGTTGCAAACATAGAGATTTCCCTCAAAGGTCAAAGCACAAATACAGACTTATCCTTTTACCACAAATGCAGACTTTGTTACCACAGGGAAAAAAGTCTTTGTATCTCTAATCTAGAAAATGTTAAATTTGTTTGTGGCAGCTCAGCATGTGAAATGTTAAAAAGACAAGGTCGAAAAACTGCCCAAGCAGAAGAATTCTGACAAGTTAGTACCACAAAAGCAAATTAGTTTCTGTAGACATGTTTTGGTTGCAAATTCCTCAAGCCAAAACACAGGACAGATCTGCAGCCTGAATCTCTAGAGCTCTGCCAGATCCTGACAAAAGGACTGTAAAGGAAAAACTAAGATTTTATAGCTTATTATCTGCTCTGGCCTCATATACTCATTGAAGTTCATATAACATGTCTGTTCAAACTGCTTAATGAAAATGTAGCAAGCCTTTTTCACACAATAAAACTGTTCTGAGGCTATAAAAACTGATACACAGTGTAGATTTTGGTCCAAATATTTACAATTTTTTTCTATGAATTCAACAGCAATTTTCAGGAAGATTTTTCACCAGGAACTAAGTGTTCTTCCAGTGGTTTGACTGCTAAAATAAATTATTTTCATCTATACATTACCAAATCATCTTTCTGTGTATGTGTACAAAAATGCAGTTCTTTGTTGCTACAAGAATTTTCTATAGATTTGCTAATCAAATTATCTTCTCAGTTTTGTGCAAAATATTCTTTATACTTTGACAGTAAGACTCCTTTGCCTTTGAAACTGTTTAGGTATAAAAAAAGACTCATAATTAAATCATCATTCAGAGATCAGTACTTGAAAACTGAGGGAGCATTGCAAGCGCTACACAAAATTAAGGAGATGGTATATTAGCATCCCTGTTTAAACAACATTTTAAATACAAAACCCACAGAGTTTTTTCCCAAGCTGACTGAGTAGAGCTGAGAAGTGGAAGCTGAAATAAGATTTATAGCTTTTCTTTGTTTATCTAGAGGCTCCTTGGAGCAGTTACCTTCTCCAGCCGAGTCAAAATCCACATTCCTCTGTGCTGGATCCGTCAGCTAAAGCTGGGCACTGGACCTGCCTGGCATCCCAGCAGCAACAAGAAACCTCCTGTGCTCCTTTAGCTCGTGCCACAGGCTGCACACACAGCAGGCATTTGGAAAATGCCACTTTGTGAGATGCAAGGTTTGTGCAGAGCTCTCAGCTCAGCTACACCCACGGGGGAGCCCCACAAGGCTTCTGCTGTGCCTTGTTAAAAACCCAGCGTTTCCTCCCTCTCGTGGCAGCCTGGCTGTGCAGTCCACAGTGCCTCTGTTCCCGAGCAGATGGTGTGTTAAAGTCACTGCTTGTGTGGTTCAGAAATAGGTGCCTCTCACCACAGAAAAATTTAGGTTGGAAGGGGTTTTTGGTGGGGTGTCATCTAGTCCAGCCACCTGGGCCCAGGTAAGGTGACTCCAAAGTTAGATCAGGTTGCTCAGGACCTCATTCAGTGGAAGATTTGATATCTTCTATGAAAAAGAACATAGAACTTTTCCAGACCCCTGTTCTAGGGCTTGCTTATTCACATTGACTATACCTCAGCCAGTAAATATCTACTTTGTGTTACCATACCTGCTGTACTTTATTCAGGACTTTCAGTGCCACTGTATTATATTTACAAAGGTCAAAATAGTCACAAGGTACATGTGACATTTCCAAAAATAATTATGAACCTACTGTGACTTTTCAGTCTCTGAACCTACTGTGACTTTTCACTCCCTTTCAAACACGAAAATTTAGGAACAAGGAAATATATGCAAAACCATGACGCTAGAGTTTCACATGAAGTCGTCTGCTTATCATAATTTTTATTTCACTTCATATTTTTACCGGAAACCAAAAGGGCATAATGATTTTGTTTAGGATTGGGCATAATGATTTTGGTCATTTCATTGCAGAGAAATGACCAAATCTCATGATCCAATCTCCCACAGACCTGTTGTGCAAGTCATGTCTTAAGTGAATACACATTTGTCATCAATCCTCTAGTTCCCACTAACTGGAAAACTTAAACAGAACTCCCCACATCCCTGGCAATTCTGCTGCAAATTGCTAATTTGGTGAACTCCACTTATAAACATTTATTAGTCACTTCTCTGGACTAGGGAACCCTAAACATTACAAATGAAATAACAAGAGAAAAGACAAATATTTTCTCTTCGTAATCTGAAGTTTGATCCAGACCAGAGCCATTATTATGCCTATGACAAGAAACTATCTTTCATGTTGAAATTAAAGCAGCAGTTATGGGGTTCAGACTCCTTTTCCATTTATGGTCTAGTTCTAGCCCGTATTTCCTTGTTAATTTTACATTTTTCAGGTTCTCAACTATATCTTCCAGAGTAATTAAATATCACATACCTTGCAATTTACTTTTCCCATTTTCTGAATCTTCTCTCCTTGCAAAGTCAAATCTCTGATCTGATTTTTACATAAAACTCTTTTTCCACATTTGCAGAAAAGCTAAGTTCACCGACTCCCTGTTCAACAACAGTTTTTGCTGAGCCACTGAGCACCTTCTTGAGCTTTTAACAGCTCACTTCTTTGCAGATTCAGAACATAACGGATTTTTAAAGCTGCTAAATGCCAAAAGCTTCCTTTGTCCATCATGAGGTTTCTTCTATAATTTTATTCCAGTAGTCCTGGATTAGTGTTAGCAGCTGTTGGTGCATTGTAATTCTTACAATGTGGCATTTTTGATGTACATCCTTCCTGCAGAGTTCACCTGGCAGCACTGGTCTCTTGCTCAGTGTCCCAGGAGCTATCTTTATTGCCCAGGGTGTTGTTACACAGCTGTCTCTCCCTGATGATAGCTATCACCATGTTTATAGCATGTTATATTCACCTCACACATATTTTGGAGCAGGCTGGGAAGCTGTAAAAGGACTGCAGCATTCACACTGGAATCAGCTGCTGTCAGGAGGCAGAGGGATAACATTATGTGTTGGAAGTACTTTTCCCACTAGGAAGGCTTGTTCCAGCCCAGAGCCTCTTCATTAATTTCAGCACTTATACACCCAAGCCCCTGATAGTTTTTACTGCCAGCACAGATTGAGCTGTAGATGACTACAGCTGGAAAGTAGGACTTGGTACATGCAGATGCCTTTTGCAGCAGTCATCTCTAGCTCCAATTTTGTTTTCTATAAAATTCTTCTCTTCTACCAGCTCCTGGCATCAATTACACTATATAGCAGCACTTCAGTATTTGGGATAGAGACAATAGATAGTTTTGTGTGTAATCAGCTTCAAAACCCCATTGCAATTGCTTAGGGACAGGCCACATTAACATAGATTGTAACTCCTGCTAATCAAGGATTCAAACTTGCTGTCCTTCTTCTGTGTGAAGATTACAATCTCCAGGGCAGTCAATTTGGCATTTCTTGAGGGCAGGCATCAGTGTTTTTAATTAGAAACTGTTACAACATGTTAGGAAGAGAAAATCCTGTGTATCAGGATTTCAGTTTGCATAAAAATAGCAATAGAGGCAGAATTAACCATTGCAAATTGAGTTCCATCTGTTTCTTCTACTCATCTCAGCCTTAGTTTCAAGTCCTGAAATGAAGTGAGTTCACACTCAGAGGGGGTGGTGATGGGAGGTCCTTTGGTAATTTTAATCTGTTTAAATCAGCGTGGTTGCAACGTATTTCTTAGATGAGACCTTATGAGAAATATTCATCTTGGGAGATCAAAGAGGTTAAAAACCAAGCCAGGGAAAACCTTCTTTTTGCCGTGTTGCTCTGCTTTTGGGGTGCCCAAAGCTGCCCCAGTTTCATGAATAATTTGACCAACATCCTGAAGGCAGTTCAGAGGCTGCCATACCCTCTCAGGACATGAACACACAGAACCACATCACTGGCACCAGTTAGCAAACACAAAAGAAACAGGAAGTTCTGTTGTTCAAACACAAAAGAAACAGGAAGTACCAAGACAAGCTGTTCTCTTCACAGAACAAACATTTCATGAAGCACATGAAGATATCACCAAAGCTCCTTAGAAGGAATCTAGAGCTGAACATTTGCCCATAGCTGAAAGCAAATAGTCCAAAATGAATGCAGATACATCATTTTGATCATACATGAACACAAATTAGTACTATTCTGACACCCACCAATGTGTCTTGTCAAAAGTTTTTCTAAAAATACCAAAGTTGCTGTGGATTCTCCTGGCTCAATACTCGGACAGAATTAATTTCTGTACTTTCTTGGAAAGAAAGGTGGAGAAAGCAACAGTGGAAAAAAATTGCTGCAAGAGCTTATCTAGTAATTTATATTATGTTTATTTTAAAATAGCATTAATATTTACAATTGGTAATGCCCAAATGGCAAAGCAAACCAAGCAGGTTTCTATTTGTTTAGCTATACACTTGTTCTACAGAGGTATCAGGTATCCAGTTTAACTCTTTTGATTCAAGCAAGGCGAAGTTCTTGCCACGAGGTGGCAGGAGCTTCCCCATTAAAATGATACCTAGTCTGTGATCTGGTGACAGATTGCTAATTGGCAGCACTGGAGATGACTTCTGAGAAGCAGGATGCAAACCAGCTTGCTTCAGACAGGTGGGCTCTTTTATTTGGAGGTTATCCCCCCGCCCAAGGAAATAAAAAGAAAAATCTTTTTTTTGAAAGGCAGTTGAAGAGGTCATGAAAGTCTCAAGGACAACAGAAGTTGTTGCCTGCTCAGTTTGAGAGTTTTATCTGAAAAGGCTTCCAGAAACACTTAAAAAAGAAAAGGAAAAAAAAAAAAAAAAAAAAGCTCCTGTTTAAAAGCAGAATTCTCAAAGCTCTATTTCTGCCACTTCCCACTCCAATTTTTCAGGAAGAGCAAAGCCATTCATATCTATTTAAAGCAGCTGCTGCCCCAGCCAGGCAGGGCAGCAAGCTCCACTAAATGCCATGTTCCCTGTTCAGCACAGGTTTCTGAGGAGAGCCAATGATTTTGATATCAATGAGAAAATCCAATTTAGAGCAAGTCTACTTAGCTTCATTTTTGCCACCTAATAATGGGCCTATTTTTTTCCTTCGTGTTTCAAGGATTTTGAGTTTTGGAGGGATACCTAAAAATTGCCTGATGTGCAGATGGTATCCAGGTAATCCTTGAGCAAGGCCTGGTTTCTTATTCATTCCTATGCTTATGAGTAGAACATTTCCTTTACTGCAAACTTGTCAGCACATGCTAGGATATTCGAAGAGTGTAGGTTTTTATACCAGCTCTCTAAATAATCAGTTGTGTGCCAGTCTCTTCCTTAGCAATCCTGACAGGCTTGAGCAATGTCTTCTCTTTGCTGTGTATCTGCAAGCACCTGTGCTGGGCACACATGCAGGTACTGTTTATTTTCCTGCCTGAGAAGTATTGTGAAGCTAAACAGAGCATGGAAATAAATTTACTGGCTTTGTCTCTTGTTCAGACCACATTGAACAAACTGGAAACTAAGTAAAGTTGCTCATTGTCTGTCAGAGACTTTCAGAAAAATCTAGAATTTGCTGCAATTGTTTTAAGTTAGCTGCCTCAGAATCTGACAGGAAGCACAATCAGATGCTCTTAAACATTCAGAGCTGTGTGGAAATAAGAGATCCTAAGTAATTTTATTTTTTTTTAACATAAGTTTTAAGAAACTTCCAAGTAGTTTTTTCTTGGCATCTTCTTGATAGACCAGAAAATTTATCAAGGATGGCCTAGGCTAGGATCCATTATTTCTGAGGTGTTTTTCACAACATATTGTGATGCTTAAGAGGTTTCTTTAATTGAGGAATTTATCAGTAATTTCAATGAGGCAGTAGACAGAAATTTGCCATGGTTCTATTGGAAAGAGAGCTCCCTTGCAGCAATGAGAGCAAATCACCATGGAAACTTTTTGCTAAGATGGTATTAAAGCACAGCATGTACACTTACATCTCTCCTTTTGTAATAGACAGCATTTTGTGACACAGTCTGGAGTGACTGAGTAAAAGGGTTATTTGCACATGGGGCACCAGGACTTTCCCAGAACTGCTGTAGGATTTTGTTATGCTGCAGAGCTGGCCAGTTGACAGCACATTTTGTTACACATAGAGAAGTGTTAAGAGATGAGTGGACAAGTAATTTTACCCAAACAGCTTGGTAAAGTCAAGTTGATACACACACAGGAAAAACAGATTTGTGAGCAGGCCTTAAATCAGTTTATCACCATGAGAAGCTAACTAAATGTTCTCATGCTGTCATAGAATGATCTGGTTTTCAGGTCAGGCTGGACCAGGTGTGGTACAAAATGGGGAGCAGCCCCTCTCCAGGGGGACACTGTGCTCCCACAGCACAAGTGTGTCTCAGACTCTGCACTGGGGTCTCACTGACCTTTGTACACAGGCACAGATGTATTACAAATACATCACACCAGGACCCAGATAAAGACATCTTGTTCTCCTGTGCTAAGGCCAAACTGTGAGATCACTCACATCAGTTTTTCTCCTCTGACTTCACCCAAGAGCTGTGCACAAAACCACAGGAGCACACAGGAAGAGATACATTGTCTTAAATCTGTTGACATAAGCCAGAACACATTCCCTATTCCCTACAGAATATTAAACAAGTATCTACAAGCATCCTGTTTTGAGGTTCATTATGGTTTTGACATATTCCTGTCCCAGTTTTATATGTGTCTGCCAACACTGTATGCCCAACAGAATTCTCTTTTTGTAAATTTTTTCCAACATAATTTCTCTTAGAACCAAGATAATGGTTTCTCAGTTGGTTGGTCATAAATGAATAACAAAATTTGTTAAACAATTTTACCTGCCTTATCAAAAATTATACTGCAGAAGAAAGTTTGGAAACAGTGTGGATATAATGCTTTAGACTGTTTAAATGAAGTTGTTCTACTTTAATTATAAATTCTAGTTAAGGCAAAAGGAATTTGTAGGTATTTGTATCCAGCTACCTGTCCAGTAAGGAGGACACAGAAAAGTCATGTGAGGATTTAATGGCCAGAGTGAGGTACGTAAGTTCAATTTTGATCCTTCACTGAAGAGACTCAAAGGTTACAGCTCATAAAAGGCAAAGAATTTATTTATTTTCATCATAGTTCCTCCATGAGCAAGGCTGCCCTGTACAGCTGGGCTGGGGCCTGGTGGACAAGTGACTTCTAGAGGGATGAAGGTTCCAGTGCCTTCAGGAGCTTTCAGATGCAGCTCTGGAAAAGGATTCTGTGGAGTTGGAAAGGAATTGAATCTGGGCTCTCATTTTTGGGGGCAAATATGCAGAACAGTCAACAGGACCTCCTCTTGGGGTCGTACTCTGAGAGGAATGGCCACTGCCCCTTCCCCTTCCACTCGGGATCATAACTGGAAAGGGTTGGTGTGAGCCAAGAGAAAAGATTTCTGACCTACCCCTGCTTGTTTGCCAGTCGCATCCAGGTAGCTCATTAGTCAGCCTAAAGGGCTTTTCAGCCTGAATCAGCCTTTCAAAAAGCACCAAGAGCTGCTGAATATAAAGCCACAAAAAGGCTTTTGATCTGGATGTTTGTTTTTCTTTAAATGGGTCTGAATCTGAGATGTAACCCACATTCTCCAGAGAGAGAGAAAAATGTGACAGTAAGGTTCTTTCCTGCTGTTATGCTTCAGTGCCCTCCTTCCACTCCAGAGTCAAGAGGCTTAGAGAGCTAATGCACAAGTATCAAAAAGCTGAACCATGACTATCAAAACAGGAGTGGTTTGCAACATACCTGATATTCAGTGCAATTAGGAGCTGAAGCACCCATTAGCAATCAGAAAATGGACAAATTAGTTTGTACCTAGACAAGCTAAAAATGTTACCATTTAAATACTACTATTTAATCTTTTAGGTTTTTCCCCCTACCCTTATTCTTAGGGTTGACTCTTCTCCTTACTCTGGGATTGCAAATTTGTTCAGAGATGTCCAGTGCTATCCTCTCTCAAAAAGACACACCTAATGCCTGTTTAGGCATTAGCCAGGGATGAAAATCCAATGCTCTTAGCCCAACTCAACTCAGACAACAGCAACAGCATCTGGCTTCCAGTTCAATCTTGATCTTGATCATCAATGATAGCTGTCAGACTTCTACAGTTTTATTTCCTCTCACAGAGATTATTCAGTGTCCTTTTGCTACATCCTCCCGCTCATGTTTAAATATTTGTTGTCTTCCTCTAAGAAGCAACAGAGTTTCTAAAGAACAGCAGAATTTTTACAGCTGAGATATTTCATGCAGCTCAATCCACAGGGCATTAATTGTTTCTGATTTCCAAATGAAACACTCTGAATTTTTAAATACCACACATAATGTGAGTGTTCCCAGCAAATCAGACACTACAGGTTCACTTGCTATTTATGCTCCTGTACTTATTCAAGACTTGATCTTCTGCTTGCTGGACTAATGAACAGGTCTTATGGCAAGTGCTTTGTCTTGGCATGGTAATTCCCTTCTGAGTGTATTTAGATTGGCAATTCTAAATACAGGGGCAGGAGATTTCTCACTGTCAAATCCACATGATTTAAAGCAGTGGAGAAGTGGCACAATGAAAGAAAGAGAAGAAGGAATATTTATATTTGTGAAACTTTTGACTGCCATGGTAAACATATGTTCAGGATAAATTTTCAGCAAAGCATGTAAATTAACACTGGGAATTGCTTCCTTGTGTGTCAGGCCAGCCTGGTGTACTTCTACACCAGCCAAGCTCCATTTGAAATCAGATTTGTAGCATCTCGGTTCCCTAATGAAAACAAGCTGAGTTCCTGCACATAGTTTAGCCTTCTGGATGTCTAATTCAGCAGGTGACTGCCATTTTCTATCCAGAATATTCACCTTTCTTCCCCCTGCCCCAGTTATAACATTTTCACAGAACTGGAATGTTCCTTCTGTAAGAATTTAGGTAATTGTTGAATTTTATTTTTTTAACAAATCTGAACAATTCTATGATCTGTCCCTCCTCATTGCCAAAACTGTTCTATTCTCTGCCCATATTCTGCTTAGCATGCCATGACATCTTTCAGATCTGCAAAACTCTGTTTGTTTTGCAGGTGACACATACAAGCAGTTCTTCAATTCCTGCATGCATTGTCTCAAATCCCCTGCAGCAGGAACCACACATTCTTTTATTATTTTTCCCAAACCCACTAAAAGATTTAAATGCATGTTCTCATTTGCTATGACTGTTACAGGTTCTTTTTAAATAATTCTTTCTGGTACAACTGTCCACTAAAGAAAAGGGGAAAAAACAAATCCACAAAAACCCCAAGCATCAAAAATACAAAGATAGCCATTGAAATCACTTTCAATAGCCTTTTCTAAAATGCTACATGTAGCATATGAGTAATATGACAAGAAGTAACCTTAGAGTGGTCACATATCACAAAAGGAAAAAGGAAAACATGTTTAAGTTTGATGATTTAAGGGGGTGGGGGGTGGGAGTGCATAAGGACGAGAGAGAACCACAGCAGACAGAAGTGAGTACTGAGCTGACAATGTCTGAAGGCAGCAAAGGAGGCAAAGTGTCAGCAGATGGCACTCGGGCTGCAGCACAGCCCCACAGCTCGCAGAGATCCCGGCAAACACACAAAATATTCGAGAACTGGAAGACTGAGAGGTGTCTGAGGTCCTGGGCCATTGAGGCAGCCAGGCTGTGGAGCTGCAGGTGGTGTCAGGTCCAGCCACGATGATCTGCCCATGACAAGGGGAGATGATTTCTTCCACTGTGGCTCAGACATCCTTCCCTACCTGGCATGACCCTGTAACTACCAAAAGCTCTGAGGGAAATAAGGGATTGAGCTCCAGATCAGTTTTAAGCATATTTAAGGGTGTAATCAGAGCAGGTTACAGAAGGCATCACTGTCGCCTCTGAACAAGAAAAAATCACAAGGCAGAGCAAGTCTCAGTTCCTGAACTTGGTTCCTAGCATTAAGGGGCTCCCCCAGTCAAACCCTCCCACTCACAAGAGCCAGTGGTGCCCCACTCTGACCAAGTGCCTGGAGCTGTAACCACTGAAAACAGAGGTGGGTACTCTCCTTAGCCGGCAGCTGTGCTGCACCCATAAATCACTGTGTGCAGGTACTGTTAATGTTTGCCTAAACTTTGTTCCCTCCTCACTGCCTGAATTGTGAGGAAAGAAACCATTAGAACTAACCTGCTTATTACCTTCCAAAACATACGTGTTGTTTCTATAAGTAAGCATTATAACCACACTAACTGAGCCAAAAATCTTAAACAAAACTGTTTTAAAAAACCCAAACTTAACTCTCTTCCCTGTCAGGGAATATTACAGCTGCTCACAGCTACTAAGATGGAACATTTCCTTTTCCAGTGCAGATGCTGTTGGCACTACTGGGCTGAACCCAAAATGCCTTCAAAGCTATATCAACAAGGTCCACGAATATTCAGGCACTTGGGAATTTGGGCAGATATCCCAGCAGTGGCAGGACCCAGGGCTGAATCTAAAGGTCTCCCAGCTTTTTGTGTTGGAAACACAACTATTCAGATGGCTTTATGCTCTAATGGGAGCATTGAATACTGTGAAACAAATAAGCAACTAAAATCATTCTCTGTTGATTAAAATAAAGTGGTTTTAGTGTTTTTTTTGTCTTATACAGCCAGTAACAGTGCTGCCCCTCACAGAACTGCACACACTATTGTTCAGCAGCTGCTGCTTATCCATCCCTTTGGATGAGAACGGTTTGCTTTTCCCCCTCGAGAGCAGTAATGCATGGGGACAAAGCTGGCCAGGGGTTGTTTTCTGAAGGGCTCAGGTCACAGACAGCATTTGTTCTCTGTGCCACAGCTCAGGGTGGAGCTGGGAAAGCAGGTGTGACAGCCACAGATGCAGCAGTGTGGGAGGGAAGCAGAAGAGGAGGAGCATGTGGAAGCCGAGTTGCTGCTGCTCCGCTGCTGCTCCAAGCTCCCGGGGCAGCCTCATCCTCTGCTCCTCTGACACAGACTTTCTCTGCCACACCAGCACCAACTGCTAAACCTGGATGTCACCTCTTGGATGACACAAATTCCTCAGCTCTTTTTTTTTGCCAGTCCCTGGAATAAACTGCATGAGAGACAGAGAGAACTCGGAAGAATCATCTGAAGAAAATTACTCCTCAAAGGAAAGACACAGCATTGGAAAAGACAAAAGTTCATCTCTGGCCACCCCATGAAACAACACCTGTCATAAGTCAGGGCTCCAGTGACTGCCCCTTGCCTGGCTCCATGGAGGAGCAGGAATACAGCTTTGTGCTTTCCTTTGGAGCCAACATCAGCAAGTGCAGCCTTGAGACCAACCAAACAGAGGCCCCAATGTGCTGGGCCGGAGTGACCAGGGGCGGCCCGGAGGTGGTGATTGTCCCCGTGCTTTTTGGGTTGATTTTTCTCCTGGGAATGGTGGGAAACACGTTAGTGTTGGTTGTTCTGGGGCGTCTCCGTCCTGGGGGCCGCCCGTCACGCAGCGCCACCAACATCTTCATCCTCAACTTAAGTATTGCAGACTTCTCCTTCCTGCTCTTCTGCGTCCCCTTCCAGGCCACCATCTACTCCCTGCCAGAGTGGATCTTCGGTGCCTTCTTCTGCAAGTGGGTTCACTACTCGGCCATGGCAACGATGCTGGTCAGCATCTTCACCCTGGTGGCCATGTCGGTGGACAGGTACATCGCTGTGGTGCACGCCAAACGCTCGCCCTGCATCCGCAGCAGGCGCAACGCTGCCCTCGGCGTGGCCGCCATCTGGCTGCTGTCCCTCCTCATCGCCATCCCCGTGGCCCAGCACCAGGCCCTCATGAGTGGCCACCAGCAGGCACCCAACAGCTCTTTCTGCTGGGAGCACTGGGCAAACGGCTCCACAGCCAAGCAGATGTACAAGATCACCATCCTGCTGGTGGGATACCTCCTGCCCCTGCTGCTCATCACCTGCTGCTATGCCAAGGTGGGTGCCAGGGATGGGATCAATGCTTAAATGGAGGGAAAGATCCCAGACTCTTGGTGGCTTGTATGTGTACACAGCTACACAGCCAACCCTTTCCATATCCTCTCCTGGTACAGAATACCTTTTTGAGGTGGGGGAAGGGAAGGAAAACAGAGAATGAAATTTCGCCAGCCTACAAAAAGGATTAAAACTACCAAGATGACACCAAGCCTGTCACCCAAACCCCCTAAAGGCTCTTGCTCTTTTTCATATTTTTCATTTTGTTCTTTCTAAATAACAAATGTTTGCTACTGGCAAGAGGAAAACCTGTGAAGGGATAAACAATTCCAGGTTATTGCTGTGCTGTAATCAGGTTTCAAAAAGCTAGATGTTGTTAATTGAGAATTGCGTAGAATGCTCCAACACTCCTTACAACCCTCCCTTTGGAGGGTGACCCACTGCATTTTGTGCTGCCTCCAGGAGTGACAGGACAGCCCCACCAGGGCACAGGACTGGCAGCTGCTCTCTGCCCATGAGCATCATCAGCCTAGGGAATAAATGAAGACAATCTGAGGCTCAATATAAAATTCACAGTCCATCTGAAAACTCCTGTGGATTTCAGCTTAGTGCCAGCTGAGCTCTTGATATATGCTGAACTATTGAAACCCTAGCAGGTTTAATGCTCTTTCTAAACCTTGTTTCTTGAAAGAGAAATTGGAGAGCTTAGAATTCAAAGCCTGAGACATCAAATTCATCTTTGAAGTCATGTTGAAACAATTACTTCAATTTTTTGGTGCTTGTATGAAGAGTTCAAATATTAATACACAAATTTCAATTTCCCGTTCAATATATTGCTCCTTTTTTCCTCCCAAGGTTTTATACCACCTCCATACGAAAGTAAAGAACATTTCCAAGAAGTCAGAGAGATCAAAGAAGAAGGTAAATATCTTTGGTTTGATCTGTATGTTGACTATAATATAATACATATGCCAGGTTTATAAGGTAATCAGCCTGCTCTGTGCTGATTCCAGCTGATTTAGAGCCTTTACAGTTTCTGCCAGTCCTTTTGCCTATAAATCTTAACCAGATTTAACTGTAGGTTGTATTAATTTCTATTGGTTCATTACATTCACTAGCATACACTCAGTTTTGTTTGCAATATACTTATGAGGACCAATTCATAATTGGTCTTCATAATTCTTGCACTTACACTGTCTGTAAGGACAGAATTCAACTGGTATTTGCAATATTATCTCATAACAATAACTGTCCAAGTTATAATACACCACAAACAATATTTATTAGACAGGTATTACTTACCCTTTACCTCTCAGAATGTTTTGAGCATGTTTTCTGTTTCCACTAGGTTCTGATAAGCATTCTTTTCACCACCTTTTCTAAGGCAACACATTATGCAGCAATGAGCTGCTGTGCATTGCCTGCTGCAGGAGCACCACCAAACCTAGATGGAACAGAGACTACCTTGAAGAACAAGGTAGTCCTGATTTTTTCATAAATGCTGATGCTGCAGCAGATAAACTGTGAATTACAATGTCAAAACCAGGAGTACAATTTCTGGATCAATAGTGCAGACTACAAAGAGAAAGCACAGTCAGAGTTTTGTGTGTTTAACAGCTACTATGAGAAAAGGCAACCAAGGTGTGTTGACAATTTTGATAATGTAAAATGCATCAACGTGCTAAGAAGCACTGTCATTCCACATAGAATCATTTCACAAGTTTGAAAAATTGCTTTAGGTCTCAAAATTACCAAAAAATCCCTAAACTGATTGGTTTAAATTTCCCTCCAGAATTTCCTTACTTATGTATGAATGGCACACTACCTATTTTGTTGCTAATTTTTCAGAGAATACTACCAACAGTTGAAAATTACTACTGTTACTTTCCTGTAAAGAAGTTAAGAATTTCATTTATGACAATGTATCTACTTGTGTCATTTTCAGATTTGCTCTATAGAGTTAGATGAAAAAACAGCACTACAGTTTCTTCAATCTCAAGTTTAGTTATTAGATATTGCCAAGAGGATCAATTAAAAAAAATACCCTTTGATTTTAGCAGTTCAAACAAGTTAGTGGTGCAGCACTTTTTCCTCCCTGCCCTTAAGTATTTCCCTGGCCATTATTATGAAACACCCAACAGCAAATCTTGTTCCATATAGCACAGTCAGACCTAGTTAAATAGGTGATCCTTTCAGATAGAAGAAAAATTAAATACATGCCTCTACACACACACATATCATCCTTCACAATGTGTCTTCTTCCAGCCCTGTCTGGGTAGAAATTGTGCATCTAGCCTTCCTGCATGTCAAACATCTTCTTTAGTGTACTTACTTAAAGGGGTTTTTTGTTGCAAACACTATTCAGTATTTCTCAGGGAGACTTCCTTGAGTTGGTTGCAGACACACTCAAGTCTTGTATATTCGTTCAAAACATACTTGAAACACAAGATTGAGAGCCAGTTTCTTAAAGCATATCTTCTTAAGAACACAGATGGCTGTCAGTTCTGTTACTCCAGCTTCCTTCATATGTACTTAGTTGGTCCATTTGTGAAGGTAGTTGTGCTTGGGTTTAATTCATAAACCTCATCAGGGATTAAGTGAAGAGCTTTTGTTTATCTAGCTGATAAATGTTTGACAAATGAATCTTGATCCACATTTGGAAGGTTAATTTAGGACGTACAGAACATTGAGTTTGTTCTGAAATATGTGTGACTTCAGTGGTTAAACCCTGATTGCCTTGAGCTATGAGAGAAAGTGTAGCACAACAACCAAGTCTCCCCACATGAGGTGATAAAATTGTCTGAGTCACATCTGTTAATTCACAGTGTGCATCTTCATCAAACTGATAAGGAAAACAAGATGTCATATTCATAAAAAAGAGGATAGTCTGAAATTATGACCATGCAGTTCCTACTTCATTCCTGTAATTTCAAGAAAACAGAGCATTTGAGCTACATCCTCCCTCTACTCCCAAGAGATTGGGGTGTGGGTTTGCTCTTTTTGGGCTTTCCCCTTTGGGTTTGGTTTGGTTTGTGGGTTTAGAGTTGTTTTGTTTTTAAACAGTAAAATAGCAAATTTAGCAAACAATTTTTTGTTCAAATATCCCAATGCTCATCTGGGCTCCATACATGAGTTAAGGTCTCAAAAGAATCAAATTGCTGACTCAGAGTCCTTGTTGAACAAGATTTTCCAGTGAAACAGTTGCCAACATTACCACTGCAAACAGTTTGCTCTGTCACTCAGCATTTCAGAAGCTATAAGAACTCTCTTCAAGACTGAACACTTAACACAAAACATAGTTTAGAAAGAAAGCAAATGACATAGAGCTCAGGGAATGGTCTTGCCATAAGCAGCATTCCACATGCTGACTGGAAACACACTGCTATTATTCACCATTATAAGCTGCTTCTGAAAAAATAGTTTTACTGGGTAAGATTTTTTTTAAATGTCAAGACTTATTTCAGGATCTTTACCTTTCATTGACCTTGCTGGAGTCTTGGTGTAATACCAGTCCCTCCCCACCCCCAGATCCTATAACACTGATAACAGGCAGAAGAGACATCATTCTTACTCGCATTGTTTGAGCCATAGCACACAGTAAGAAGCATTACTGGGACAAATCCAAGGTAAAGCCACCAGAAAGGTCATAGAGGAGCTGGTATTTTGTCTGCTATTAGTACACCCTGGAAATCTGGAAACAGCATGTGAACCTCAATAAGACAAACATTTACAGAACAAGTGGGACTCTGCTGGATCCAGACCTAAGGTGATTTCTAAAGAGATGACAATGGCATGGCCAAATGAACGGTCCCAGTGTTGTGCAAGCACATGCATGATTTTCCTAGCTGCACTGCTGCAGCAAAGAAAGCAAAATAATGCTGGATTTAAATTACTCTAAATATGTGAAGCATATTACTGGAGTCCAGGTACTTGATACTGTAGCTCAACCTCCCCCTTTAAGGTCACACTGTACCATTAATTTGTATCTATATCTTTAAAAATGAAAAAAAAATTTATAAACATTTTTTATTAAATAAATCAAATCTATGAAAACAGGAAACAAAATGTAATGAACTACAGTATTAGGAATTTGTTTTTCCAAGTAGTCTCTTGCTGGATCCTCTACGCCTTTCTGCCTTTTTGTGACACAGCATGGTTCCTAGTACCTGTTCCTTCCAGCTGTGCTCCCTGCCCTCGCTGGTGTGTGCTGCCTGCTCCCTCCAGCTGTGCTCCCTTCCATCCCTGGTGTGTGCTGCCTGCTCCCTCCAGCTGTGCTCTCTCCAGCTGTGCTCCCTTCCCTCCCTGGTGTGTGTTGCTGCTCCCTCCAGCTGTGCTCCCTCCAGCTGTGCTCCCTTCCCTGGTGTTTGCTGCTGCTCCCAGCAGAGCAGCGCCTGCTGCCCAGGGCCCCCAGAGCTACATGAACAGACAAGTGTGTGATAACTCCGTCTGTTATCACAGTATGGAAACAAAACCCAGCTAAAGTTCAATCAGTGCCAGGGGTTTGGCTATCCACAGTTAAGGGGAATTCTGACACATGCACCTACAGAGTGGCACTGCCACCTCATTTCCTCTCAAGGGGATCTTGTCAATAAGTACCCACTGCTATATGAAGCATCTTCTCTAAACAAAGTCTCCAGGCTTCCTTTCACCAGGATCTGAGACCCAGCTCTTGTCTCCCAGACCACAGTGCAACAAGACATAGCTGGGCTTTCAGTGTGGGTTTTATTTCCTGTACAATGTTTGTAAAGTCACTTTTCCCTTCTCTTTCATTACTGGTGATCTTTCTACTGTCTGTCACTGTCCCATTTGCCACAACATCATACTCAAGGTCTGTTATTTGAAGGTATGTAGAGGCTAAAAGGACAGCCTAAGAAAGCTCTTTCAGCTGGTTTTCAGAACAGACTGTTCATGGGCAGTTTTTAGACCCACTATTGTAAAGTCAGTTACAAACAGATTTTGTTTGAATAGGTCCCGTTTATGAATAATCCAGAGAGCTCTGACAGCTGTCACCCTCTCCAAGTCAGTGTTCAAACACCTGCTGAAAAGAACAAGTTTGTCTTTAGCAGAATCCTACAAATGCCATAGAGGCACATATAGAAAAAAAAAAAAAAAAAAAAAAAAAGAAAAAAAAAAGAAAAAAAAGCCTAAAAGGTTTTGTGCTTGGGTTGTGATCTTTAAGCTTTTAACTTACAGGATGGTTATGTTCAAACTACAGCAACCTTTCAATTTATGCAGACATGAAACTTTGCAAAAATTTCCCTAGCACAAAGTTTGCTGCATCCTGGCTTCACATTCCATTATCAGGAGAATTTGACCTTTAATTCAGATTCCCACTTTGAAATCTTTATATAACTTTGCCATCTACACGTCAATTGTTGGACATGCTCAATTTAAAGTGCTTTTCCATTTGTACCATCTCTGCATTAGAGCAAGGAAGATGTTTAGAATTTTTTGCATGCCTAGGCTGAAATTCTGCATGATGAGCTAAGACTGTGCCTGCAGAAGAGAGACATGGCTGCCTGCTTCCCCATTTAATGCCATACTAGCTGTACAAGTTTGCCAGCCTTGAAAATCAGATGGTGAGATGCTGCAGGATTCTCCTTTGAAGTTTTGGATAATTGTTTTTTGAGGCCAGCCAGCAAGACCACATGCTAAGAAATTCTGTGCACCCCTCTTTGACAATAAAGTGTATTTCAGTTCTGTCACCTCTTTTCTCAGCTACTCAGAGTACAGCAAGTCTGTAATTTGGCTCCAAAGAAAGTTAACAATCCCTGTCTGACAGTGTTGCAAAATGTTTCATAAGAGCCCAGCCCCAGGAACTCTGATCTTACATCTGCCTTAAATAAGATGATTTAATGATGGAAATTAATGCAGACTAAGGTCTAGCAGGGCCCTGTTGTGTTTTACTGGCCTCTGGAGCACACCAGCGTTCCTCAGTGTTTACTCAGTTCTGTATTGTGCATCTTTAAAGAACAAATAACAAGTTTTGCAAACTGAACAATCGGAAATTCTTTTCCAAGTTTAAGAATGTGTCTGGGGATGTGAATTTCACAGCAATTTCGCAAGCTCCCTTGATAGGATAGTAGGAGTTGTGGGACCTTGAGGCCAAAAGCTTCAATTAACAGACCAAATGAGCCACTTCAAGATAACAAATCTTCCTTTTCTATTGGTTAGCTACAACTGAAAGGTGAGCCGCGCCTGCCTGGTGGGTCAGCAAATCAGCTGTTCATTGCTTCCAGAGCTAAGTAAACACAAAGACACACGGAGTTTATTTGGGACACTCCCTGGTGTGCTGCACTTTGAAGGTCATACAAGAGCCTGAGGTAAAAGATACAGAATTCCTTCAAGGTAGATGGGTATTCCTGAACATCTTGGCCAAGAGAGGCAGATGAAAGTTGTGTACTAAACAAATGCTGTGTACTAAACAAATGCTCTGTATGCTAAATGAATTATTTGGCTATTGTCCATGCAAATTGAAGGTTTTCATGTAGACAATGAACGTGTTGTTCAAGGCCTTGGTATTTGAACAACAGAAAATACAGCAAAGGAACATGGAAGATCCTGGGATCCATCGAGCAGAAGAATATAATTCAGAAGTGTCATCCTGCACATCATTTGATTAACAGGAGCCCAGGGCAGCAGGAATTAAGAACATCATTACCAATTAGGAGGTAATAGAAATATCACAATGCTCATACACATTTATGAATAGAAAGTGAATAAATTTCAAGGGCACCAACAGAGGATATTAGTGGCATAATCCCAGAATGAGAGATGTGCAGATGAGCAGCTGGAACAGTGCAAGCGAGCTGCTGGGAAATGAAGAGTCCCTCTTAGCACATAAAGCAAGTAATCAAAATGAGCTGATAACATCTGAAAATATATTTACTTCAGTCCCTCCTCTTCTTCATGGCATTCAGCTGCCATCTCTGGCTCCAAGAAAGAAGACAGAACAATAAAAAAGAATACTGTCAGTGTGGTTTTCAGATCACTGAAGAGTAGAATTAGACTCAAGTGTAATAAAAAAAAGACCAAAGAGCAATGAGAAGTGCTTCAGTAGTAATTAAGAGATGTGTGTGCTCTGAAGTAGAGACAGCTGCTATCCAACATCTAAGTTACTCAAGAATAAGTATGCCATATTCTAAACATTTTGCATTTATCATTAAGCTATGGGCATGTTTCTGGAGATCAGAGTGTGCTTGGGACCTTTCTGTTAGAATTCTATGTGCAAAAATGAAAAGAATGTTTGCAAATCCACCAGGGCAAGTCAGATTTGCCAACAAAGCAAACAAGAACG
The DNA here is from genome assembly GCF_027579445.1 of Ammospiza nelsoni. Lineage (NCBI taxonomy): Eukaryota > Metazoa > Chordata > Aves > Passeriformes > Passerellidae > Ammospiza > Ammospiza nelsoni. Next base: position 13,006,702 of record NC_080645.1, read on the forward strand.
TGGCACCAGGAGTGAAGGAAGTGGCAGATTTCACTTTGCACGCTGACTCACGGACGGACTCTGAGCAAAGGGATGTTCTCCATTGGTATCCCTGAATGTAAAGCCACAGAAATTCTCTTCCTCAGAGGTTGGTAAGCTCCTCCAGCAGTACAGTGGTATATTGCACTAAGCCACATGTCTTTTCTGGTCACTGACACTTGGTCCCTGCAGTATCTAAAAACAAAAGCTTAAGGCACTGTGGGTCACTACATATTTTCCAAGTCTTCACTACAGTAAATGACAAGTTACAGTGAAGTCTGTCACTCTGTAGTTCACCATAATGAAGTATGGGGCAGTAAAAATGTGCACCAATTGTCTCAAACTTTAAGGAGAAGAATCTACAAGTTAGAGATGAGCATATCAGAATAAAAGATTTGTCAGTAAATGACATAATCAGACATCCTCCCACAAAGCAGTAATAAAGGAAGAGTCATTTTTAATTTGCTAATAAGACAGTGTGGAAGAACTGGGATAGACTTCTTTATGCTTCTTCATTTAGAATTATGGAAGAAGAAAAGGAGGAAAAATAATCTCAGGAACCATATTCAGGAAACAGCAGTTGTCTCACTAATGAAGCCCAGTTTGTCTGCGAGCCAGTACTGTTTAATAAAAACCTAATTGAATGTTCTTTCACATTTCTGTGTGGCTGAGGTACACAGTAGAAATGGATGGTCTGATCAGCTCTGAAAAATGATGTGCACCTGGGCTGTCTCCCACTGGGACTAAATTAGGGAAGTGACAAGCCCTCTACCCCTCTAGACTGTTCTGTCCACTTTATATTTTAATTTTGGGAATGTTTATTAATCTAACATTCAGGTGGTTCTTCCTAAAATATGTAAATCCATGGAATACTTGAAGCATTTGATTCATTAAAGGCAATCTTAATTTTGCCCTTGACAAGATGCCTGACAAGTTGAAGCAAGAAACTTCATTAAAAGCTTATCAAGGACAACAGCTCTAAACACAATTAAATGTTAAAGACTTCATCATCCTCCTGAATGAGGTATCTCACCCAAAATGTTTTTAAATACATTTTCCAATGCTTTTTGAAGGATGAGGGAAGGCTAAAAGCAAGAAATAGCTTGTCCAGGGCCAGGGTAAAAGTAATAAAAGGGTAAAACAGAAAAAGAAATGCTGGAAAGCATAAATGAGAGGCAGATGACCTACAAAGATAACAAATGAATAAGCAAGTAAATTCAACACAATCTGCACATGACAGAAATGGACAGGGGGAAAGGGAGGAATAACAGAAGTTCATTGAATTATCTGACATGCAAAAATATCTCCTTGTCTTCGTCACCATGCTATTGATTCACTGTACAGCTTCAATGCACTTACTTTGCCTGTACAACAAATACACTGTAAGGAATATCCTGGAGATGCTTGAAAGATTTCTAGGAGAAGTAAGAGAGACTGAGGTGGCCAGTAATGGCCATTGTACGCTCTATTATGGACCCACCAAAATTTCAGAGTCAAGCCAGAAGGTTTGCATTAAGTGGGGACAGTTTGATCAACAGTAATGCAGTAAGCATGCAAACTGTCACAGCTCATGGAAGAAGCTCAAACAGTACACAAACTATTTGGATCAGTCCTCCACAGCTGGTCACAGTCTACAGTAACAGTACTTTAAGCTACAGCAAAGTTACCACACTAAAATCCAAACAGTGTTTTGTTTCAGTTTCCTCTGTCTTAACTACATATTCCCTAACTTGAAAAAACTGACAGAAGTTCCATTTCCAAAACCAGTTTCTTGAGTCATGAATCACGTGTGAGTGCTCTAGTATTGTCTGTGTTTTCCATCTGCAAAATCCCAAAAAGCTGGACCCCAGAAACAGCTCTGTGCTATTACATAGCAACTGCAAACCCATTGTGTAATACTCAGCCCTAAGTTAAATGCACGGTTTGTTATTTCACAATAAAAGGGGGGAAAGCTAGGTATATAAGCCTTATTCAAAAGCATATTTCAGTGCTTGTAGCCCCCTAATTTAGGCAGATGGATGCTGTGAAAGGTTGCCTGGGTAACAAGCCTAAGCTACTTAACATTGCTAGAGGGTAAAGTAGCACCATTATTGCTGGTGAAAGCTAATGATGGGACCTGTTTATTAATCATTTCTTTGGTACCCATCATACCACAGTGGGTGAGCCAGACCCCACAAGACCACTAGGTCTGTGTCCTTCAGTGTCATCAACTCCTTATCATTCCAGTCTATTTTTAAGGACATCATCTGCCCCCCAGCATGGTTGGTTTGAGGACACTTGGCAGGGTAGTTTGTTCACTCTTAGGGGAGCTTTGTTAGCTCAGCTGTCTGACAGCATTCTGGTAGGTGAAACAAGGAAGCCCCTGGAGTATGCCAGGTACACAATGAACCTACAGGTTATTGCCTTTCAAAGTTAATAGAACCTTATTTGAGAGACCCATTTGACAGAAATCCCTTTTTTTTACTTGTATTGTAGTCTTGATCTAAAGTAATAACATCTTCCTTAGAGAGGTTAATGGGTTTAACTAAATGTCACCATGATAACCACTGACTAAACAAATTTCTGTTCACTAGAAAATCATCCCTTTTCTAGGAAAGGAACTTTACACTATTCACTTGAAATCATGCAAGGGAATTATTGACAGAAACATTGACCTAGACTAGTAAGGCTGTAAATCTTGAACTGAAATGAAACCTGATTTTAATTTTAATTTTTCTCCATTGCTTTTCTGCTACTTGTACAACAATTTTCCTGAGGGGAAGGATATAATCTGCACATTTGCAAGTTGTTACATTTATTAAAATGACAATATAGAAATGAGAAACATAAATACCAAAGATAAAAAGCAGATTCTGCAGAGAACAAAGTGGGGCAAGAGGAGGGAAGTCACAGCTGTGCATATGCTACAGAACCCCAAAACTGAGGGTTTAAATACAAAACAATTGCTCACCTTGCATTACCATTTTTATTTTTGAAATTTCTTTAAGTCAGGTAGACTTAGCCCTACAAAAATATCAGGAAAGGATCTTAGGGCCCCCAAGTCAGTAATCTCTGAGACTTGCCAGGCATTCCCTGGGTGTTCTAGAAGCAGAAAGTAAGAGAAAAGCAACACTACCAGCTTTCCTAAACTTGGAAAGTGCAGTCCTGCTCCCACAGGCCTCAGGGTCTTACAGAAAGAAAGTTGAAGTGAGTTACAGCTTAATTTTATTTACAGTCACTGTTTACCTTCATTTTGTATGGAGATTTCAAAGACCACTGTTTTCAGGAAAATTATACCTCAGGTCAAGCTTTGGAACTTACAAATGACAGACTGTGTCAGATGCTGGCCAGCTAAGCGGGGAGCAGGCTCTGCAGGGACACACCTCCAACCCAGGCAGCACAGGCTGGGATCTCACAGGCACAGGGAGCCTCCCTCAGGTCATCACCCAGCTGGGAATATGTCAATGAGCACTGTGTATTTAAAACAAAAAAATCCTCTATGCATTGGTTTTCTGAGTTTCTTCTGTAATAGGGAAGATACTGGAAAAACCTTTCACCTCAGGCCAGCCTTTGTTACTCCTCTCAGTGGCATGCTTACTTGGAAGTAGTTTTCCCCTGCAGTTATTTTCCATAGCCTCAGTGTTCCTCACCCTCTAAGTGTTAGGAACTATTATTTCCACTCTTCCTTGTAACACACTGCTGCAGCTTTGAACTGTCTGAAGTTTTATGGGCACTACCTCAAGTGTCTACAGTTATTTGCTTGAGCTAAAACAAATCAATCCAAGTTTATCAGAGTTTTTAGCATCCTTTTTCATACTGTCACGATTTGCCCACCTGGCAGTTGTCAGTGTTGCCTGACAGGAAAGCAAACCCACTCATCCCACAGGCTCGCTTGCTTACCGTGACCATTTAATACACGATCTTCTCTTCTCCAGACGGCACAGACGGTGCTCCTGGTGGTTGCTGTGTTCCTGCTCTCCTGGCTGCCACACCACATCATCACCATGTGGGCAGAGTTTGGGCACTTTCCCCTGAACAACATCTCCTTCACCTTCCGCATCATCTCTCACTGCCTGGCCTACGGGAACTCCTGCATCAACCCCATCCTTTACGCTTTCCTCTCGGAGAATTTCCACAAGGCCTGCCGCCAAGTCTTCACCTGCAAGCTCCTCCTGCGGCCCGTGGCCGCTGAGAAACCGGCCAGAGTGCGCATGGAGAACTTCTCCACCACCCACTCCACCACAAACGTGTAAGCTGGGCTCACAAATACCTTTCAGGAGGAAGAGGAGGGAAGAGGGTTCTGTGTGGGGAGAACATGCATGCAGGTGCACTCCAGGGACCGGTGGAGTCTGCAAAAGTGTGCACTTTGTCAGGCTACTGGAGTGGTAGGAGACATATTTCCCTCTCACTGTGATGACATGTGACAGAGCCTTGTACCTTGCTAGACACTGGGCTAAGTGCAACAGAATTATCTGAATGCCCATAAGATAGAGCCCAAATGAAGTTGAGTTATAACCATAGGACCTAAAGTAAGATTTACACAGAAAGCAGAATGTGTACAGACAAGAAGAGAACAGTTAATTACATCTGTAGACAATCATTGAGATGTGAACAATGAGTGATGCAACATTCAGAGAGCAGTTTGGGAGAAGTCAAACTAAAGTCTTTGGATGTCTGTTTCTTCAACCAATTTGACCATGTGTGAGCTGCATACACATTTAGCTCACTACTGGGGGTAGGGTCTCTATACCCCCTTGAAGGCTTTGCTGTAGCATTTACCTATTGGGCAATTACACCTTTCACATGATGTGCCAGTGGTGTGGCTGTCTGCATTTGGTGGCTCTGTATCAGCTTATACACCCCAGAGTGAGTGTCTGTGTGCTCCTGTGTGTAATTACTGCTGTTAATCACTGGCTCCAGCAACTGTCCCTTGGTGAGCAACAATACAACAGTGGTATTTCTCAATATATGCTTAAAAAACTGTGGCTTTGTTTGAAAGTACTGTCTACAAAAGGTTTTGTTGGTAAATAGTGTTCTCTTGAATCTATTGACCCAAGTGGCTTTTTATTAGTCACTTTAGTATATAAATGCCTGAAATTTGTGGTGAGGGTTTGTTTGGGTTTTTTGTTTGTTTGCTTGGGCTTTTTGACAAATTGCTGTGATCAACAGTGCCCTAGCAACAAAAGATAAGGTCATTGTACCAAGTTCATTGCTTGTAACAATGGCTGAAAGAATTTCATTATTTCACTGTGTTGTCTAATTCAGTATTTCTGTGTGCTGCAATCCAGACTGCACTTTTCATAGACTGTAAAAATGTGTGTTACAGAAGTTAAACTACAAATTACATGCTGTCCATGCAATGAATGGGTTTCCAGTCTCCAAATGGATCACTCTCACTATATTTCTAAAACTTGGGAGCTATTGTATTAAATAATTTTATTGCAGTTTGTAACTTCCTTTATGAGCCTCCTAGATGTGCAATATGAACAGAGCACAAGTGCAACAGGATAAAGTCACTGCCTATCTTTGGGTGACTATCTGCACAAGTTTTCTCTTTGTTTAACTTTTACCCTAGAGAGTAGCTCCAGTGAATTATTTGCTTAGGAACTAGATTTAGATCCAATGCTGTGATCTTCTCATTTACTATAATGTAGAAATCTGCTATTTCTACATTCCCAGTGATAGCATAGCCTAAAGCAGAGAGCATGGGAAAAACAGCCACCAAGAGAAAGGGTTGGGGCAAATAACTGCAACAGAAATCAGAGCTAAAATGCTTATTTGTGTGACTATTTACCATGGATACAAACTAGCAGCTAGATATGAAATAACCTCAGACTCACTTCAACTCTCTTGGTTGGAAGCAAAATAGGACAAAGGCACAACATTCAAAAGAAATCCTACACTCACTCTGTTAGGTGAGAGTCATTAGAACCTGTGAGTCAACACACTTATTTAACAGAAGCCATCTTCCAGTGTGCTGGGGGTTGGGGTTTTTTGATTTTTTTACAACCAGTTCAGAAACTGTACATGTCACTATAGTATGCAGAAAAAAATGTACAGGAAACACTTTAGGGCTTTTTATTTAATATAATATGAAGGAGCAAGATCCCATTTCTCAGTGAAAGGTAACCATAAAATAACAAATTAAGGCCTTGAAAGAGTCCCAGGAATTATTGTGCCTTCTCATTCCCATTGTACAGGTATCTGGTCTAGAATTCTCCAAATGAACTGCTACATCACAAGAAAATAAAACATCCTTTGATCTTTAGTCCTTTGTGTCTGTAACTGGTCAGGTTTTTTCTTCTGCCACAGTAGCAACTTTTCAGTTTTAATAACGAATATTAGCTGATGGTGGTGGGCAGTAATGAAATGCAATAGAACTGTATATCATACAAACATACTTTCATTTGGATTTGAATTTAAATTATGTCTCAAAATAAGTAAACCAAATCAACTGATGAAGTAATTCTTCAATATTCTCCAAAAACATTCTATTACTCTCTTACTAGTTTCCTTTGAGAAAGCCACATGTTATGATGGCTGTGCAAACGAATACTGCAGCTTCCAGAACAGTGCACAAAGTTAATCTGGTCATCTGATTCTGAAACTCAGCTCTATTCTTTCAATCTCTCTTACACACAGCAGCTCATTCACTCTGCCTTGACGGCCTCAAGGGAAGCCCCTACCAGGGAATGCCGGGCAACCTGAATCAACCTGCATTAGGAGAAGGTTTATTAATAGAGTCCATCCCTGGGAGACCTGTCCTTTTCCGGGCTGCAGTCTCTATTTTCCGTACCAGGTCCACGTCCCACCGATGGGTGACAAAACTAACCACAGCTCCGGGTGCCTTGCTCCCGACGCGGCCGACTCTCCCGGCACGGTGCAGGTAGTCCTGCAGGGTGTCTGGGAAGTCATAGTTGACCACCAGCTGCACACTGCTGGTGTCCAGCCCCCGTGAGGCAAGGTCAGTGCAGACAAGGACAGACACGTCTCCCTTCTGGAAAGCGGCGAAGATGCCGGCTCTAGCAGCTGCCGACATCTGCCCCTGCAGCCTCAGGTGCTTGATTCTGTGGTCGTCCAGGATATAGCCCAGCCAGTTGACGGTGCTGGCACTGTTGCAGAAGATGAGAACAGCCCCGCCTGATGATGGGCGCTCCTTGAGCAGCTGCAGCAATTCGGGCAGCTTGTCCCGGCCTTTGAGGCGGACAAACTTCTGCTGGACGTGAGGCGGCAGGCGGTGCAGGCTCTGGGTGCTGAGGGTGACAAACCGGCCCACGTCAGTGAATTTCGCCAGCGTCTCGCTGAGCCCAGCGGGGAAGGTGGCTCCGACCACGACCACCTGCGTCCTCTCCTCGTCGGGCCCGGCCGGCCCGGGAGCGCCGGCGGCCAGGGGCGCGTGTGCCAGGATCTCCTCCAGCAGCTCCGTGAAGGACTCGTCCATCAGCGAGTCCGCCTCGTCCAGCACCATCCAGCGCAGCCTCTCCAGGGCCAGGAAGCGCCGCCGCAGCGCCTCCCGCAGCGCGCCGGGGGTGCCCAGCAGCACGGCGGGGCCCGGCGGCGGCGCCCGCAGCTGCCTCCGCAGCCCGCCCGCGGCCCCGCCGCCCGTGAGGCCGCGCACCGCCAGCCCCGCGGGCGCGCACAGCGCCGCCGCCACCGCGCCCACCTGCGCCGCCAGCTCCCGCGACGGCAGCACCACCAGCCCGCGGGGCGCCGCCGGCCCCGCCGCCGCCGCCTCCGCTGCCGGCGCCTCGGGGCGGCCGAGCAGGCGCTCCAGCAGCGGCAGCAGGTACGCCAGAGTCTTCCCGCTGCCCGTCTCGGCGGCGCACAGCGCGCTGCGGCCGCGGCGCAGCGCGGGGATGGCGAGGCGCTGCACGGCCGTGGGCCGGCCGATGGAGAGCCGCTCCAGGCCGGCCAGCAGCGCCGGCTGCAGCCCCAGCTCGGCGAAGGTCGGGCCCTGTCCCCTCTCAGCCGGCAGCGCCTGCAAGGCGGGAGCCGCCTGCTGCGAGGGTTCTAGCTGGAAGTAATCCCCGTACGCCTTCCGGTGCTTCCATCCCGCCGACACCAGCGGCGGCTGCTCCCAGCGCCCCACGGTCTGCCAGCGGGGCTGGCTCAGCTCCGGCCGCCGGCTCCGCAGCAGCAGCTTCCCGGAACGCGGCGCCGCCGCCTCCCGCTGCTCGCGCCGCCGGCGCTGCGCGCCCCGCTGCAGGCGCTGCCGCAGGGCCCAGGGGACGCGCACCACGGCCCCGGGGGGCTGCGGGCTCCCCGCCGCCGCCGCTGTCCCGCTGCCCGCCGGCCGCCGCGGCAGCAGCAGCGGGAGGGCGAGCCCTGCCCGGCCCAGCGCCATCGCGGTCCGCACGTGGGGCGGCGGCGCTGCCCGATGACGCCTGAAACAGGCGCTGGCCCCGGCTCTCCCCGCCCCGCGGAGCCGCGGCGGAGCCACGCGAGGAGGGTGAGTGCGGCCGGCGCTGCCGCTCCCTTCATTCGCCTTTTTTCGCCGCCGGCTGAGAGCGTTCCCCACGCCGCCACCGCGGGAGCAGTCGCGGCCCTGAGGGGCTCCGGCAGGGGCGGCGCGGGGCCCCTCGCTCGGGAAGGAGCCCGTGGGGCGGGGAGCAGCCCCCGGTGTCCTCAGGCTGGGTGAGCCCGGTCCCCGCTGCCCGGCGAGCCCTCACCCCTGGCGGGGCTCCCACCGCCCCTTCCCAGGAAAGGACACGCCTGTGTTTGCGGGTGGGAAATGACACTCCGTGACGGTGCCCCTGGGCTCTCTCTTTCAGGTGGTACAGCAACGGGAATGACGGTGAACGCACCGCTGTGCTTCAGGGGAAAGAAGATCCTGGCTCCAATGGTGCGAGTGGGGACGCTCCCCATGCGGCTGCTTGCTCTGGACTACGGTGCCGATATCGTGTACTGTGAGGTATGGAGAAGGAGCTAATGAGGCGGTTTTATCTGACAACATTGTTATTAAGGAAAGTACAAATGGACGTTTTTTATTGTATGACTTGTTCTTTTTACACATAGTTTTCAATTAAAAATGAGGAAAGAAGAATCTCTTTGTCTTGAGGCATGTCTCAGAGCCATTCTCAACTTATGGCAAATCCATATTTATAGACTGTTCAGTAACTTCACGTAATTTAGACAAAACATCATAATAATTTCCTCAAGTTGTACTTTTATTTGCATTTGAGGGGGGTAGGGTGTTGGGTTTTTTGGGGTTTTGTTTTGCATTTTGTTTCAGTAGAGTCAGAACTTTGAAGCAACTTTGAAGACTGACTTCATGTCTCATCTGGTTAGTTCTGCTGTGTCTCCATGTATTTCACTCCTATATAGCATTGCTCTCCTTGTTTCTTAAACACTTTTTTTTAAGGCTGCCTGAAACTGAGGTGTGGGGTCCTCAGCACAAGAACTATGTGGACCTGTTAGAGTAGATCCAGAGAGGCCACAGTGCTGATCAGAGTGCTGGAGCACCTCTCCTACAAACACAGGCTGAGAGAGTTGGGATTGTTCTCTCTGGGGAAGAGAACGCTCTGAGGAGACCTCGTTGAGCCCTTCCAGTGCTTAAAGGGAGCTTTTTAAAAGGGAGAGAGAGGAACATTTTACAAGGACAGATAGCGATAGGACATGGGGTAATAGTTTTAAACTAAAGAGAGGACAGCTTTAGATTAGATATTAGTAAGAAGTTCTTTAACCAGAGGGTGCTGAGGTACTGGGAGAGGTTGCTCAGCGAAGTTGGTCTCTCTAGATAATTACTTAATAAAATGGGCAATTGTTTAGAGCTGACTAGCTGAAACAATTCAACTCACTGAGATTTTTTTATCCTTTCTACTCAGGAGCTGATTGACATAAAGATGCTGCAGTGTAAGAGGGTTGTAAATGGTAAGTATGGCATTTCTTTTGATAATACCTGTAAGAAGTCTCTTTTCTATTTAAGAGAAAGGGTAATTATTTCTCTAAAGCATTTTTCTAGTGATTATAGTGATGTATCAGTACTTACCATCTCACTGAATTGTGTCTAGGGGCTTACAGTAAGGTTTTGAAGTGCTGCCTTAGACCTGTCAGCTGCTCTAGTTTTCAACTTCCAGTTTGTTTGGACTGCAGTAGAGACAGTTTCCAATTACATGTCTTTTTAAATGTTAGCTGTTTGTGACATGATAATATACACACCTTTTAGTCTCAAGCAACACATACAAACATCACTGTTTATCATTCATTTATTAACTTGAAGTCCATGGGCTGGATTTGGAATAACATGATTGTCACTGCAAGTTCTTAAAAAGGTACCTTTGGGACCTGGCCCTGTCTGAGTGGCATAGAGACAGTTATTTGCAGTGTCCCTGGTGGGAAACAGAAGTTCACTACAAATCTCCTCTCCCCTCCTGCCCCTTCCCCAAAATAGTACTGTTCATTCTGGCTGAGTCATCATTGGGCTTTGATACTTTTCAAGGAACATCACATGCCTTTGATGGCATTTCATTTATATACAAATGACATGGTCATGTGACTTTTTTTAATTTTTGCATTTGTAGCATTTGTACAGAATTTTTATCTGTTTCTCATTTCATACAGAAGTACTTGAAACAGTGGACTTTGTTGCACCTAATGACAGAGTTGTTTTCAGAACTTGTGAAAGGGAGAGAGAGCGTGTTGTCTTCCAAATGGTAAGAAACTAGAGACTCTTCTACCAACATAATTAAATGAGGTGGCTTCACACCAAAGGTGCTGCAGAATTTCTGAGCTGTTGGTACAAACCAAGATTCTGCATTGTAAGTTCTCCTAAGAGGTGATTAAGATAACCTCTGTGCTCCTCAGCAGCTTGGTTTTGTAAGGGGTATCTTAGATATTTCTGAACTTATGGATGTGGATATAAATTGTGCTGATGTCTGATCACACATTGAAGTTTTTCACTGTCCTGTGAACAGTGTCACTGGAAAGACTGAAAAAGACAGCATTGTTTAGTATAGATAAGAGGGGATTAATGATTGCATTGGCTTTGCACAAATGGGTTAAAGAGTCTCTTTGCTGAAAAGAAAATGACAGTAATTTGCTCTTAGAGACCACTCTGTGTAGACAAGAGATGATGGCCTTGGAGGGAGGGGGAAGCATGAGTGGACTGCATTAGATACTGAAAAGACCCTTTTCAGTGGTAATGTAGCCCTCAAATAAGTTGCTTGTAGAGTCTGTAGAATTGTTATTAGTGGAGCTTTTTAAGAACATTAAAATAGATATCTGTTGCTGAGGGGCTAAGAACATTTAATATTGCTGTAGGTGAAGAGGGCAGATAGACATCTTTGGATGCTTTTTTGTATCACCTTTTATCATCCAGTGGCTGACTCCACTATGTCCTGTAGGTAAATGTTTGAAATATCCAGTGTGCCCCTGAGTGGGTCTCTGTCTGTACTGAATGTTCAGAACAAATATAGTTGTACACATGTGCAAGTAAGCACCTTGTTTTGTTATTAATTTGATGATATTTTGTAATTATAAATCCTCTTCTTTTACCAACAGGGTTCAGCAGATGCTGAAAGAGCCCTGGCAGTAGCTAAACTTGTGTAAGTCATCTTCCCTCAACCCCTTCTCACCTTGGGTTTGTCTGGGATTTTTTGTGCAGAGGAATTATTGTAGAAGACAGGTTTTTTATGATAGCTCTTGATAGATCCAGGAAAAGTTCAGCTGTATGAATTCTGTGCTGGGATAGCTTCTTGCTAGTGCAAGTGTGTCCTTGATCTCTCCAGTATGAACCCTGGGTATTGCTGCAAGACCAGTACACCTGAAAATGTCCCTTACTGTTTGTGGTTTAAAGCCTGCAGTAATGTATTGTGCAGAAACCAAAAATGGCTCTTAAAAAGGTGGTTTTAAGCCTCCATTTAAATAGATGGAAGTTTCAATAGGGGTTACTATAGTGATGAATTTAGTGGTGGATATACTTTATATAGGATTAAGTACATAGAAGGTATTTAAGATGAGTATCTGCAGCTTCTGCACAGCACTGGTTATTGAAACCTGTGAAGAGTCTGATCTTCAGACCATCATTAAGATTTATATATTTAACTTAAATAAGTGAGAAGCTAAAAATTCAGAAGTTCAAATTTACCTTAAGTTCTCATTTAAGCCTTTATGATGGTGGAACAAATTATGTGGCAAGATGTCTGTTTCTTGATTCTTGTTCTAATATGCTAAAAAATATTTTGATTTTTCCTTCTCTTTCAGAGAGAGTGATGTGGCTGGTATTGATATCAACATGGGATGCCCAAAAGAATATTCTACTAAGGCAAGGGGATTTTGATTACTCTTAAATGAGCCTTTTCTGTCTTAGAGATATGGAGTGTGGAGTACATGGTCTGGTTTTCAAATTCAAGCAGTAAAATTTTGATTAAGAGAAAAATTAAATTTAATTGTTTGTAGTAAACAGAACACTCTGGAAGGTGTCATGGCCCTAGTACAGTAAAATAACATAGGCTGCTAGAAAATCCTTAAAGGCTAGATAAAATAAAGTGGTTAGGATTTTTTAGTATTTTTCTGAAGTCATTAATTTGTTGGGTGAGTGAAATAAGTTCCACCTAGCCTTAATAAAATTTGAAATCACAGTTTGTCATCTGAGCAAATAGATAGCAAAAAGTAGTCACAGCTTAGTAATGCTGAATTCAATTCTTAGTCAGTTTTAAATGAGAGTACAATGGGTCACTTAAAACCTGGTTTGTTTGTTTTGTAATAAAGTACCTGCAGTTCTAAATTAGTCCTGTATCTGTGACTAGAGCAGAGCAGTCAAACTGATTGTTAGGACTGTTAAGCTACTTGATGTAGAGATAAAGGATCAATAAATTGAACCATGGCACTCCATTTTGATGTCAAATGCTCCACAGAGCTGTAATTAAGAACAAAACACCAAATATCCATCTTGTACTAGGGTGAAATAGCAGGAGTACAACTGCTGGTGAGTGGTTATTCTCCAATAATAGTTCTGGGTCAAAAAAATTTGTACAAAAAAGTTATTGGCCTCTGCATCTATGTATGCAGATGAAACAGTGGGAAGAGCAGCTAAAATATTAAATTGTTCATAATTATTTTATGGATGAAAAATGGGAAAGTGGATGATTATGTTTGCTAAAAATAGCTTCCTGAAATCCTGTCTGCTCCCTAAAGTGATGAGAGCAAGGTGATCCCTGAATTATTGCTTAATTATTCTGATACAGGTCTAAGAAATGTAGCACCACGGTGTTCAGTAATGCTTCTGTATTTTAAATTTTGCCATTTTTTCCTTAATATGATATTGTGCTTTTGTTGTGGTCTGCTTTTTTTCTATTTGCTATTTAGGCAAAACAATTGAGTTGAAAAATGTGTTTGCCTAGTGGGTAACAGCTTCTCTCTGTTTTCCCAGGGAGGTATGGGAGCAGCACTGCTGTCTGATCCTGACAAAATAGAGTCTGTAAGTATCACCTGGTAGGGCTGGAGGTGCCTTGGGAAGAATTGTGCACTGTGCTCTACTGGCAGCAGGAATGAGTTAATAAACAACAAATTTGTGATTGCTTGAGTGGAATACTCAGTTTAGGACACTGGAGTTAAGGTGATAGATAAATATTCTTGATTTAGTTCTCCTTGTCATTATGTGGACTATGAAACTGTACTTTTGGGCTTTTTTCAGTTTGAAAACTTTCAGTGTAGTGCAGTATTTGTGAGTTTTACATGTCTATGCATGTTTTTTGAAATCAGAGTTCACTGGTCACACCATATTAAAAGCAGGGTTGAAACTCCAGCAGCAGTTAATTGCTCTCTAAAAATCCAATTCAAATCAACAAAGAAATGGCAGTAAAAATGTCTTAGACTATAAGTAGTCTTATGTACCTACTGGATAAAATTGTATATTCAGTTACAGATTGTATATGTCTGTCTATGTAAGATTCTTTATAGGGGTATAGTAAACAGTGTTACATTATTCAAATTTATTTTCAAGAGAGAAAGGAGGAGAGTTTTAGTGATTCCACTGTTGTGATCAGATTTTTGTCTTCCTTTTTTTTTTTTTTCAGATATTGACCACCCTTGTTAAAGGAATTTGTAAACCAATAACCTGCAAAATCCGCATTTTGCCCTCAGTAAGAGCATAAATTGTTCTGAATTGTTCAGCTGTTACTGCTCTGATTTGCTATCAGTTAGAATATATGTTGTTCTAGTATGTTTCACTGTACACTGTTGCTGTGAAATAGCACTTGGAACTTACAATTTCTGTTTGGGATACTGTCCCAGCCTAAATCTGACCTGCAGGTGCACAGAGACTGTGACTGTGGCCTTGTCAGTTTCTGTGATAGGCAAGAGCACAGAGGCTTTTGTCCTCTAAATTTCTCAACTGAGTCATTTTTATGTCATAGAGGTTCCAGAGGGTGTAGGACAGCACTCTCAAGCAGCCACTAGATGCTGTTAGTTCCTGTTTTTCACATGGGGTGACCAATAGATAATTGTTTTCTGTTCTTTTAGACTAATTTTTCTTCTATACTGTTTTCTTGTTCTTGTAATTAGAACAGCCAATGAAGTTATGGGGTCTGTCTTTTTCAGGATCTTTTTCCAGAATTTTTTTACAGCTGATGTAGCTTCCTTACTGCTTTTTTTTTTTTTTTTTTTAAGATGTATTCTCTACATATTTTTAAACCTCCAAAAGATTGTACCTTTTGGAGTACCTTCTCTTTTAAAGACTGATTATTTAGCAATTGAGTATTTAATTACAATTTAGCAATTGGGTATTTAATTACTTCCCAGATATAATGACTGCATATGACCTAAACAGATATTTCAGTAGATGGATGAACTCTACCTGAGCCAGCTTTGTTCAGACGTCATTTATGTGTTGGGATAAACAATTGAAGCTTGTGTGAAAAGAATCAGTAACCCAGTCTCAGATCATTTTGGTTCTGAAGTAATAAATTAAAGAACTGGCACCTTTATCCCAGAGCCTCCTCCTTTTTGTTTCAAGCTGGTTTTGGATAATGTCATCCCTCAGAACAACAGGTGAGCTTCTGTCTCTGCATCCCTGCCAGCTAGGACATGTTGCAGTTTTCAGACTGAATCTGATATCTTTGGGATGAGCCACAGATATTCCTTCAGCTTTTGAAAGGAAAATTTGCCTTTTTTTTCATTCTCCCTTTCCCTAAAGATGCATAAGACAGGCTAGTGCAGCAGTGTGAAAATTTTATTTCTGCTTTTTAAGAGGATTTTCCCCCTTTGAAGATATACTGGGCATGTAAGAATATCCTTAGAATATTTTAGATGCTGGTTAACATTTTTAAGACACATCTGAGAGGAATATTTATAGTTGTGTGATTGCATGTTAGGTTGATTTCAGAAGGCATCCTCTGACTGAAAAGCATTTTAATTACAATTTACAGAGTAGTCATTAGAGAGGACTCTGTAAAATACAATTTACAGAGTAGTCATTAGAGAGGACTGGAACATCAAATGTTCCAGTCATTTTCAATTGACAGTCTGAAAACCTTTGGAAAATATTCTCCTGCTACAGAGTATTGTGTTACCTGGTTTGAGAAAGTTTATCATCTCTAGGTTTAAGGAAGCATTGAAAATGCATTCTTTTTTTCTGCCATAGCATGTAGGTTTTTAATTGAAGTATGTATTAAATGTTTGTACATGTTATGTTATTGATGAAAGGCAGGAATCACATCACTCTTGATAAAAGAAGACTTCCAGCATTTGTTTGTACAATGTCACATGGTAGTTATTCATGATAGTTATTCCTTTTGCTTTGAATTAAAATCATGTCCAACTGTCTTATCCCTCAGGTGGAGGATACTGTCAATCTGGTGAAGAGGATAGAGAAAACTGGCATTGCTGCCATTGCAGTCCATGGAAGGTAAATTGATTTTAGGCAAGAAAGATTTTTTTAGTTTGTTGATGACTGTACCACAGTATGATATGACTGATATGAGTATCCTCTATACACTAAATGTAATATGTGGTTCTGATTTCAACTGTTAACTGAATTGGTGTTCTAGGAAATCAAGTCAGTAATTAGGGAATTTAACTCCTTGCTGCTCTTTTCCTAAATATTTTTTCTCAAGACCAAATAAAACTAAAATTATCTTGCATACTTTGTATCTAAAAAATGAAATATATAAAACAAATAAGTTGAAACAAATATATCCCAATAATCCTTGTGTCATGTCTGCTGTGGTTTAGAGATCTATAAATTCCACAGGAAGTCTTTGGTCGTCTTATTTTTTTTTCTGTTGGAAAGGAAGAAGGAGGAGAGGCCTCAGCACCCTGTCCATTGTGATGTGATCAAGGCCATATCTGAAGCTGTCTCCATTCCAGTGATAGCAAAGTAAGTTGGACCAATTAGCTCATTCTGGTCAGATGCCTGTACTTAAGTTTTACAAGTGCAGGAAAAAGAGGCATGATTAATTATATTAGTGTTGTTAATTTTTAGTGGAGGATCTCATGAGTTCATTAAGGAATATGCAGACATTGAGACCTTCCAGAAAGCAACAGCTGCCTCATCAGTCATGATTGCTCGTGCTGCCATGTGGAACCCCTCTGTCTTCAGAAAAGAGGGGTTTTGCCCCTTGAAGGATGTCATGCAAGATTACATCAAATATGTATGTTTTTATGAAGGTCTTACATGTAATTAACATTGTTTAGAATTGTTAGTCCAAATCCTACTGCAGTATCTTAACTCCTCTTAATTTCAAAGACTTGGTTCTGGGGATATTTTAACATAGTGCATGTTACACAATCCTTGCAAATCAATCCCTGCTTCCTCTGTTTGATTTTGTTTAGAAATCTGTATGCAGAAAACATGTTTTTTAGCCCTTGTTTCTTGGGAACATTTATGAGGTTTACCAGGCTATCTAAAAATGTAAAGAAATCTAAAAATGTGTAGTCCAACCCTTTTGAAGTCACAGTTGTACAAACTGAGCAGATTATTATATACAGTATACAATATCGAATTTACAACATTGAACAGAAAGATGAAAGAGTACTAAATAATCAGTTGTTCCTAGATTCACTTTTAGAAATTAATTACTTTTCACAAACACAGTCAAGAAGTATTTGCAGTAGGAAAGCAAAGGGAATGATTTGCCAATAAAGTAATTGGCAAATTACTATGTTGTAGTACTGTAGTTCCATTAGCCAAGTCATCTAATGTATAAAGTTTTATCCATTATTCAAAAGACAAAATTTTAATGATGTCATAAGGAATTAGTCAGAAATCTGAACTTTAATCATGTCATCAAATCAAATTCTTTTTTTAATTTGATCTTGCTATTAACGAGTTACTTACTAAAATATCAGTGCATTGCTAGTCAATGATGTAAACAGGTCAACTCTTTCTTCAGAAGTATATGAGTCAGTTGAACTTTAGTTGGTGAAGTCATGCCAAAATAATCAGATTATAGTCACATTCATGGGTGATGTTGAATCTGTTACTGAGGAAACTGCACTGTGGTTTGCCTTTCAAAAATGATTGGGGAAGTCATCAAGACACCATGTGCAGTGCAGAAGATAAATTTGTTTGGTGTGGTTTTGAATTCTCTGTTTCTTTCCATCAGGCAGTGAGGTATGACAATCACTACACCAACACTAAATACTGCTTGTGTCAGATGTTAAGAGAACAGTTGGAAACTACTCAGGGTAAGAAGCTGCATGCTGCACAGTCCACACAGGAGATCTGGTAAGCATGGACTTCAGAAAAGAGTTGTACTCTGTCAAACTTGCACACCACTTCTCTGTCCAGCACTGCCTGGCATTTCACACTGTCAGGAGAAGTTACAAAAACCCCAAAAATAACCCCCAAAAATCCTGATGGGAGATGTGAAATATCAGAGTAAACTTTTTCAGGTTTCCTCCATGCTCAGATGTTAAATCTTTAGCCCTAAAACTCTCTATATTCAGCACACTCATTTGAGTGGTGCTTCACTGAGTGACAAGCATTTATCCAGTATTTGCATGAAGCGATTAAGAAAAATTTCAGCTTGTCTGAAATTTTGTGGAACTTGTCTTCTTCCAAGGATTTGATTTAGCTTTCCCACTTGCATGTGAGGTTTGTAACGTTACTGGAATATTTGTAACATATTTTTTTTTAAATGAACACTTAGAAACACAGAAACATGCATCAGGGTTGCCTGGTACTTAATTGTAATTTTTTGTGCTGCTTTTCGTTTCTGGAACACCTTAATGAATAATGGCAATCTTTCTGAGGACATATAGTAGCTTTAAAGAATCTTATCATCCTGCATATCTGAAACAGACTGGATGAAATTTCTCAGTGGGAGAGACAGAAATGAAAGAACAAAAATTTTGAGAGAAACCATAAAATAGGCAGATGAATAAAGAATTAGCACTGAATTAGGAGAATTCAGGTTTGGACACATTTCAAATGGAACAAAAAGCTCTGAGCTTGCATGTGTAATATCCATGTTGTGTGTTATAATTATCTTTCTGATAGAAGGGAGGGGAGAAGTCTCCTTGTTTTCTATAAAATGAGCAGTCTGAAACTGTTTGATATCTAATGTGTATGAAAATGGATAGAAATGTTGAAAGCTTGAAATATTTTGAAAAATAATGTATTGGTTTCTAGCAAACCCTAATCAGCATTTGGTTCCTGTTCAAGAGAAATGGAAATGCCTGCAATCCTTTTGCCATTTTATTGCCTTTTACCAATTTTGGCTTTCTAGAAATAATTCTGTCCATGATTATTACATTACAGTACAATGAAGGGAATTTGTATTGCATATATGAAGGGAGCTAGACTTCATTATTCTTAAAGATGCAATGGAATCTATGAACAACATTTAAACTTTGCAAGTTACTTTTCACTTTGGCAACTTAAAGAATTTAACTTGTTTTAGTATGCTAACAGACTATTTTGATTATAGATTTTGAGTTTAGGAAAAAAGATAAAGTATAGATTAGAACTCAAATCTTTTGCAGCTTCAGTAAAGTCTTAGCCCAGAGGGTGGTGGTGTTTTCTGCTGCATGAATAGCATTGCAGAGCATGTAAAATAAATACTGTAAGTAACAGTTTTACACAGGTAATTAGAGGTGTCATAGTTCATACACATAAACACTGGATAGAGATCTAGTGTAAAACTATGGGGTTTATGTGCTATGCCTAACAATTCTTTAGGGGCTTCCAAAATCAAACTCTCTGGTTTTGTAAAACTTCAAAAATGGGCTAAAGCAATGTGTGTGCAGGAGAGGGGGACAGAGAGAGCCATTTGGAAATTTATGAAACTGTTTTCTGCCAGCAAACTTGGTCTTTTAACCCCTGTTCTGAACCACCTGTTTCATGTCCAGATAACTGAGGAACATTCAGTTTTTAAAATGCACCACTTTATCTTCAGACAATTATAGTGCATAATTCTGCTGTCTCCTGGTGGTGAGGATGGGTTACAGCCATTTGAGCTTTAACCTCAGTGCTGAATGCAAGAGAGCAGCCTGCTGCTCTTCCCACAAAACATTTTCATAGCAGTATGTAATAAATTGCCTTCCCTTAGAAGCACATAAGTCAGTATTTTTCAGCTTCATTGCTTTTTTGCTTGGAGCATTGGAGATGGCTTTGTGGGCAAAATCCATTTTGTCATTGAGCAGTCCTGTATCAACCAGCATCTTCATAGCCAAAAGTAAAAGTCTCTTTTATGCTGCAGGTTTTATTGCCATTTTCATCTGTAGAAAATCAATAGTCTCAGTTTTTCAAAGTAGATCCAACCTGCCATGAGTTTGAAATTTAAAAGGGTTTGAGGCTTTTGCCTTTGACTAAAATCCTTGTTGCTGCTTCTCTTTATTTGGGCTTGTGAATAATACTCTGAAGTCAGAAAATCTGAGATTTTGAGGGGTTTGGATGCTATAGTGTTTATTGCTTATAGTATTTTTAATCACTATAATTAGAAGAAGATTCTTTTTCTTCCTTTTTGCTCGTATTGCCCTTGTGGAGTTGATGCACCAGGAGTCACACTGAGATGTTTGTTTGCTGATTTATCCAGCTGCAAGTTATTAATGAACTAATAGCTCGAACATTGCAGGACCTGTATTTCTGACTGATTCTCCCTGCCCTTCCAGGCTACAAATTGCATATGTAGTGCTGGAAATTAGAACATCCTTTTCCTACTTGTAGTTCAATGTAATGTCACTGTGCAGAATTCAGCCACACTTCCACTTAACATGTACTGTAAACACAATTGATTTCTACATTTTCTTTCTCTGTCATAATGTGATTCAAAAATTTATAAACTGATCTCTAATATAAAGGAATTCTGTTTGAATAGTGAAGCCTTTGAAATGGGTGACTTCTATGAAGAAACCACAGCTATTTTTGAAGCAAAGAAAACATCTTTAGAAACCAAGGTGCAAGATGAAGATGACCAAACAGAAGATCCAGATGTAATAAAAATGGCTGTTAGATTTGACAAGTAAGTGTGCAAATCAAATTTTTCACTCTCTTGCATCTCTGAATAATAACTGTGAAGCTGACAGTGTCTTAACAGTTTTTTGAAAATGATGATTTGCAAAACAGCACTTACTGGGTGAATTCCTATGAAGCAGTAAGTGAACATCATTGCATAATCACCACTTTTCCTGTGCCATTTGGATGCTGTAGGATGTTCTCTAGTTCCAGGCTTCCCGAGACGGCTTAATTCTCTCACTTAATTTTTGAAAGTGCTGAGTGCTCTAAAAGAAAATTAAAAATAGAAAATCTCCATGTAGAAAAGTGTATTACAAATATGTAGAGTTCAGTTATTTTTAGTGAAACTTGACTAAAACATAATTTTTCTATAAAAAGTCCTGAACAAATTTCTTAATACTCTTCTAAGCAGAGAACACGCTCATCTGAAGTCTTCCAAATGTGTTCCACTCATAAGCTGTTCCTTGAAAAATTAATTCATGGAGTTGAATTCTATTTTATATCATTTTTAATTATAATCTCTGAAGCCTGTAGAATTGCTGTTACTTTCCATGTTAAACTCATATTTGCTGGTTTTGCTAATAGGCCTATCAAACAGCTCAAGTATGATATGCAAAATCTTCCACAAATGCAGTCATAGTGCTTTAATATTTAAAGGATATATTTCCTGACTCCTTGAGAACTGAATACAGATTTTTTAAAATGTTTTTTTTTCTGCCATATGTAAGGGTCTGTAATTCTTTGTTGATAACTGAATAAATTCCTACATTTTCTACCCTTTTTTTTCATTTGATTACTGCTTCGTAACAAAAGCAGCTTCTCCTTTTTACTACTGGTGTTTAATTGGTGCTTATAATAAGCAGTAGCAAACTGTATCTCTCTTCTGTGTCACATAGTTAGAATCTCCTTTCTGCTAAGTATGTCTTCTCTAGCTGTATTACTACAGGGTGTAAATGTTCAGGAAAACTTTAGATTTTATTTTAGATGTTTTGTCACACCTATTACTTGAGTTCTCTAATGAAGAAGAAGCATCTTCATAATTTGAGCTGTAAAATTACACTTCAAATAATTGGTAGAAGTAATACAAAAGACATCACTGTCTTTTTAAAATAGAACTTTGTGCACCATTGTTGACAACAAATTTTTCTGTCTAGGCGAGAATATCCACCACAGATCACTCCAAAAATGTATCTTCTGGAATGGTGCAGGAAAGAAAAGCATCCTCAGCCTGTTTATGAAACTGTGAGTCAATGAGAAATTCTTTCAAACCTCTCCCTCTGCCTTGTATATGAAATTAAGTATTTTAGGACTCAAGGTAGTGAGAAATTCTGCTTCAGCTTTCTGGTTTAGCTCTTTCAGAAAGCAGCTGCAGAAATGGTAATGCACACAGATATGGCAACAGCAGCTTATTTTATTAGAAAATAAAAAATCCAAAGTCAGGCCTTCAGTCTGCTTTTGATTAATTTGTGAAAGAAGTTTTGCTGTAACTTTCTGGTCATTATATAGAAACCCACGACTCACTTTTTACTACTTCTGTGAAGTAAAGAATTAAGTCTTGGAATGTTTTCTCTGTTGCACACTGTTACAGATAGGAGCTGTATGGGACAGGAGCACCTGTTTGGTTACATTGGCAACATTATTTGATTACTTTTTAGTTTTGTAAAGCAAAAATATTTATAACTTGGACAATTTGTTAATTTTTTGATGTTGTATATGTATGGTGAAATTTGTGGTGTGAATTAGAGTAATGTTAAAGTTATGTTACTTGTTATCCTTATCTTTATAAATATGAAGCAATGTTGATGATGTTGTTTCTTATTTAAATTACATGACTGGTTTTTGACAACCCCTTTCAATTCTTTTTTTTCTACAGGTTCAAAGACCACTGGATAGATTATTCTGCTCAGTAGTGACAGTAGCTGAGCGAAAATACCGATCAAGTCTGTGGTAAGCCATCCTTAATGGGTTTTTCAGCTGGATTTTTGTTTCTGAAATGTTGCTTAAAAACTTTCATTAAAAGGATATTCTAGTTTATTCCATTTGCCTTTGATGAAGTTCAACTGAAAGTTACCTCCTGAAGCTACTTCTAGGAGGGAGAAAGGATTAAAAACTTCTGAGAATTGAATGTGACAAGAGGAAGTAAGCACTGGCATAATCAAGTAAACAGTTACAGATTTTAATTCACTTTGTGTTAGTCCACAAATTGTATTGGAAGGGGAGCAAATAAGTGACCCAGTTCCATTCTGTATGTGATGAGTGCAGAAAGAAGCCAAGGGAGGCAGAGGGGAATGTTGGAGCAGGTTATGTCTTCAGCCACTGCAGCAGATCCTTTCCAATAAGAAGTCAGGACTAAGTGTCTGTATTCAGTGAAGCAGAGTTCTTGGAGATCACAGTTAATTAGCAGCTCCACCCAGGTCTGCTCTAAAGTTTCTTGATGGTATTTTATACAATCATCTATTAATACCAGAGTTGATTTTGAGGCATTTGCACCTAAGGTGATCTTGATTTATCTGCAAAGCTAGAGCTCAGCATTGAACATTTCAAACAGGACAAGCACACACAACTGCTTTGCAGCCTTCCTGTTCAGAGACTTTAGGAAGTTATGCTCAGCTGATATGAAATTTTGAGAAGAAAATGGTTTCAAATACTGACTTCCACAAATGTGTGATGGGCAGTCTTTCTCAGAAGTGACAGAATTTTTATTATTGCGGAACAGTTCCTGCTTTTGTCAGCATCAATGAACTTGTCCAGCTGACAGAGAATGTACTTACGCCTGAGCCTCTTTCAAGAAAAGTGATCCTTCATAACTCAGTTTTGTTTAGTGATCAGATGTGTAAAAGTTACCTTTCTGTGGGGCAAACACACATTGGCTGTGTACCTTTGACATGGAGAGTGTTCAGGAGACAAGCCCTGATAGAGACAGATTTTCTAGGAATATTGCATCAGGAGTGATGCATCAACACTTGACACTTAGCAAGATTGAAATAATTTCTGGAAATGACCTGGTTTGTTTTTCTGCTGTGAGATGACGACAAATGCTGTTTGTTTCATGATGTTGCATCAGAGACAGGAAATTGTCTCTTGGCAGTGTAGAGACCTCAGTTTCTACTTTCACGTGTGCTCTGTGTGCTTGCTCTTCAGGGACAAGTCCAAGAAACTGGCAGAACAGGCTGCAGCTATTGTCTGTCTGAGAGCACTGGGTGTCCCAGAGGGAAAGCTCTGTGAGGGAGAAAATCACCTGATTAACAAACGCAAGAGGGGGGACCAGGAGCCCCTGATTAACAGAGACCATGGAGAGGAGCTTGCTGAGCCTTCCCATAAAAAAGCCAATTTTATTGAAGACACTTCTGACATGAATGTGCCGAAGATGCCACGATAGCATGGAATTAATGGAAATTAGAGGTTTCATGCCTATGCAGCTACAAATGAGCTCCTGTTTGTATATCTTGCTGTTCACGTTTCGTTTGGATTCTCTCAGAGACAGATACATTTCCCAGTTGTGAAAGATGCCACTGAGATGTTTACTGTTCACCACCCACTGTCCCTATGGTGCCTTTCAGATGATAATTAGGAACTTGATTTTAAACAACATGGAGAAGGTAATCCCAGTAATAAAACTTTTTTAAAATATCAGTTATTTTCAAAGCAACTTCGTCATTGGTTTCATTACTTGTTTTTTTATTCTTAATAAGTCTACAGTGTGCGGGTAAGAGATGTATTGATACATCATCCACAAACAGAGGAATCTAACTGTGTATTGGAACTGTGTAGTTAATCAGAAAAATCAATGTAGGAAAATAATTAGTAGCAAAGTAGGCATGGTTGTGTCAATTGAGTTTCATGCATGTTTTGCAAGCTTTGTTTATACCCTTCATGTATCAAGAAAAAGTTTTTTTGCAGAAAGAAGGACTTAAAAATTGTAAGACAAGCATTAAAATAACATTCTTCTGTGATAACTTCTACTATATTTTACCTTCAGAAATAGGCAGTACCATTAACTCTCCTTTTCTGGTCTTAGGTGTTAACAATTGTGTCTTTCCAGTAAGGAGCTGGAGCCAAGCCTGGTAGCACTGACTTTGTTGAATGAAGGTTCTTTTTGTCTTTTGAACTTGAAAGTCCTCGTAAATGTCTACAAGTAGATTACTTGCAGTAATGGCCATCCAAATATGGCCTTGTATGTTCTTGAAATGTGACCTTGTTTGTCTCAGCAATCAGCTGTTGGAGATACAGGGGTCTTGATCAAAGGCCCATGTTCTCTTCTTTGTTTTCATCATCACAACCTCTTATTAAAGTAAACTGTAAGTAAATGCTGTATGCCCGGAGAGGATACAGACCCTGTGTAATTCAGGACAGCTCAGCTGAGCTTGTCTCATTCAAATTAGAGTTCTGAATCCTCAAAAAGATGCCAAAAGAATTCAGAGAGATTTGTTGTTAACAGTCTATTGAAACAGTGGCTTAGTTTCACTCAACAGTGTGAGGGATTGTGAGATTATCAGCTCTGGTCAGAAAACAAAATGATGGGGATGTATCATGCCATGATCTCTAAAGTACTTTGGATAAAGAATTTACAAGATATAATTCATTTGGCTGTAACTCATAAAGAATCTTTCTCTTTAAAAATTTGCTTCTTTTCCTCAAGTGCTAGTGCCACATTAAACCATTATTTTAAAAAGGAAAAACAGTATCTCATCAGACAGTATTCAGGGTTGTGAAGTTAAAATGTTTGCTGTTTAGATTAATTGACAGTAAGTCTATACAGTTTAGGAAGAAGTTTTTCTTGTTCAATTTGTACATTACAGTAAACCCACTTTAATATGTTTATATTTGACATCATTTTAGTGCTACAATTTTACTCTGAAGCACTAAAAAAATTTGTAGTATTAATCAGAAATTTCAGAAGTAGCCCTTTTCCTATTATAAATTCTATCTGGAATATCTTACTTTTGTCAGAACTATTTGAAGCCACAATAATAAAGAAAAAGTCATTTTTAGGTCTGTAGGGGCCTGAATATATGTATTGTTATAAAGGAGTCCTTGTGAATATATATATGTAGTGAGAGTCCTATGTATTAGATAGGTGGGTCCTGTTGCTCTGGATGAGCTACAGCTGTGGGATCCTTGGTTGGGTAGCAGCTGTAGCTCATGAAGGGCTCTGGGATAAAAGGGGGTTGGGTCGAGAGCCCAGGAGGAGCCCCTGTGGAAACCATGAGGAACTGTGCTGCAGAAAGGAGCTGCATAATAGGACCAGCAAGAAGGTATGGACTTTAAGATGGGACTCCAGAAATATGAAATACAATAAGATAACAACAACAATTGGTGACCCCGACGTGATAAAAAACATGCAGCCAAGGAGAAGGTATGGAATCCCCCGGACAGCCGAGAGCTGTGGCAGCCGGAGAGCTGGGACAGTGGAAGATAGGACAGCTGAGAGCTGTGGCAGCCTGAGAGCTGGGACAGATATGGATATTGTAATTGTGTAATGGAGAAATTGTTAAAAGAAAAGGGGGGAAATGTAGGGGCCTGAATATATGTATTGTTATAAAGGAGTCCTTGTGAATATATATATGTAGTGAGAGTCCTATGTATTAGATAGGTGGGTCCTGTTGCTCTGGATGAGCTACAGCTGTGGGATCCTTGGTTGGGTAGCAGCTGTAGCTCATGAAGGGCTCTGGGATAAAAGGGGGTTGGGTCGAGAGCCCAGGAGGAGCCCCTGTGGAAACCATGAGGAACTGTGCTGCAGAAAGGAGCTGCATAATAGGACCAGCAAGAAGGTATGGACTTTAAGATGGGACTCCAGAAATATGAAATACAATAAGATAACAACATAGGTCCTTCTACCAGTGTGATTTGCAGGGTCTAATGTAATAGAATCATGGAATGTTTGAGTGTGGAAAGGACCTCTGGAGATTGTGTGATCCAAACCCCATGCTCAAAGCAGGATGAATTAGGGCAGGTTTCTCAGGACTGTGTCTAACTGGGTTTTGCACATCTTCAAGGGTTGAGACTCCACAACCTTTCTTGGCAACTCATTCCAGTGTTTGAGCATCCTCAAGGTAAGCAAAAGTGAGGTTTTTTTCCTTCTTCTACATGGAATATCCTGAATTCCAATTTGTGCCCATTGCCTCTTGTCCTGCCACACAGAAGGATCTGGCTTAGTCTTGTAATCATTGTCTGCCTAAAAGGAAAATTGAATCTTTGGGTAATACAGCTGATGTTGCCTAAGTACACGGTGGACTTGTATGGCAGCAATTACTGTGGATCAGTGGGAGTTCCAGTGGATTGGGATGAGTTAATAGATGAGTCAGCCATGAGAAGCATGTTATTCCTCTTTTGACCCAGAAAACCCAAAAAATTACTCAGGAGAAAGTGTGTCACTGCTGACTTGAACTTCTTACAGAAGTGAGATAGGATCATTCAATGTAGGAGCCAAGGTGTTCATAACAGTATTTGTACCTTGGGGGTTTTATTTCTGGTACTTTGTCATGTGATGTGAATGTGCCTCCTCCTGCCTCCTGAGTGAGGTACAGCCTGTGCAGACTTTTCATATTGCTTCCTTCAGCCAGTGACTCCATTCATGCAGAGCACAGGTTTGTGCTGAGAGCTTGGTGTTCCTGTGCTGCTTGAGGAGGTGTAAATCCTGGATTCATTTGATCACTGAGCAGATTTCTGCAGGATGCTGTCAAAGATTCACATGTAACTGTAGTTGAAGACAGATACCTTAATACAGGTAGCATGAATACCAGCCTGGAGGGGCTTTACTACTCATCTTATATTACAGAATATGTGCCTTGGTTTGGTTGGTGGAGAGAGGTGGATAAAGCTGGCTGCATAGTTTGCTAGGAGTGAAACAAATTCTGTGTTAACACTAGCCTGCAAAGTGTGTTTATTAAATCAAATGGGTGCTAAACCTTGCGGGGGGGATGTTTCTGTTTTTAATGACCTCATGTTTTCAAATCCTTCCTGAAATTATTACACAGTTGCCAATGTTACACTTACTCCCCTTAGCTCTCTGCAGTGCTTGTACACACTAATGGGGTTGTCTGTGCTGTATCTATGGATAGGCCAAACAGAGCCTGTGAAAATGAGAGTGAGGAGTCACTCTGTTGGAATGAGCTTTTAATGCTAAATATAGAAGGGCTGTAATTCTGGCAAATGGCTAGAAAGTGTAACATTTGACGCCTTTGATCAGTTTCAGGAAGAACCAAAGAAATGTTGCACTTGTATATATATCTATGTGCTTGCCAGAATGTTGTGATTTGATGACTTTATTACATACTTTCACTCCTTGTAACTGTTACAACCAATGTGTGACGACTTTGATCATTGAATTCATCCTAACCAGTTCTACAGATAGGATCACACATGATAAATGGAGTTATCCTTTCTCAGTGTTGGTGGAAATGTAATTACTTCAGTGACCAGTGTTTTCCTCTTAGAAATCCTTACATTCACGTTGCTTTTAAAGAGCAACTGGTTACTGTCTGAGTTTCTACCGTGCTTCTCTTCCCTGCTGTACCTTCCAGAAACAGAAGGTGGCAGGTATTTTTATTGTTGGCACAAAAATACACTGTCTTCTGCACTATTTACCAATCCAGCCATGGCACTTCAGCATTCTTGCATAGGGTGGCAATTGAGACCACAGCTGGGTTGCAGGATATTTAGCTTCACTTTTCAGAATTTTTTTTTTCATTTAATGCAGTGTGAATATAATACTTGGTCAATACTGATGAAAACTGTGCTCTATTTTAAGTATTTGCTTAGTGAAAATGTTTCAGTGTTAATCCTGTGGAACTCTGTGAAGCAACTGGAGGGGTTTTTGTCCCAGGGGTACCCTCAGCCAACAAAAGAGCATTTGTATTTTTTCACTTGGTAATGATGCTGCAGAGAGTATTTGTAATGATACCTGCCAAAGTGTGGTCCATGGGTATGGGGAGAACCGTAACTTGTCCTCCCTGTATTCTGCTTACTAGCAATGTGAATGGGAATGCAGAGATATTTTTGCCAGCCTTTAGTGTGGATGCACTCAGTGAGGGTCTACCTCCAGGGCCTTGCAGGCTGGAATGCTTTTTGGAATGTCCCAGGCTCTGAGCCCAGCCCCGCCCTGGAATGTGAGGTTAAATGTTGGCGGTACAAATACAGAGTCTGAATATCAAAATCCTAGAGTTGCCCAGCACTGCAGTTTCAGAAACTGGCAAGTGAGCCACATGTCAGCTCAGCTGCTCTCCAGTTCAAAGCATAAGCATGCCTCGGGTTGCTGGGGAAGGAGGGGGAGGTGGGACGGGTTTTGTTTTGGTTTGGTTTTCCCTTACCCGTTATGACACGCACAAGAACGTGCTTTTCAAACACGTCAGCTGGCAAGACTGTGAGAGGTCCCACACAGGTGTTAGCTGGAAAAAGTCTTCATTCACAAAGGCATTTTACTGCCATTCTTTAGTCAAACCTAGGAACTCAACATAATGAGAGCTGTAGACTTTTTAAACAGGAACTTGCTTATATTCAGGCTTTGAGTCAAGGAGGATGAGATGGCCTGCGAGGCTTAAGTTCCATCTGTGCCACTGTGCAGGAGCCGACGCTTGAGGCTTTGAGTCAGAGGTGCTGATGACAAAGGTGATGAAAAACATTAAAAGCTAAACATGGAAAGCAAGCCTTTGGTGAGGAGGGAGTGCATCATGTATTGTTAAAAACCACTTGTCTAGGTCAGTTAAGGAGAACTGCTGAGCTCCTGGGGGAGTCTGGTTCAGTCACCCATATTCCAAGGAGCTCCAGCCTCAGTGAGGTTTATGAGAGGAGCCTTAAAATGCCTCACTTGTGTTCACTTAGCTCCCAAATGAAACTGTGTTGCAGGAGCTAATGTGAATCAGCTGTTAGACGTCTATCAGTTAAACAAATAAATACTTTTCCCTTGCCCTGGTGTGGTGGGAGAGTCTCTGTTTTCTGTTTTTAGAAAATTATTGTCTGCAAGAGGACTGTCTTACAAATCTGATACTTTTTTCATTTTAACTTAATTTTCCTTGATAAACTCCATACGTTTGTTAATGCTTCAGTATGTCATTGTGTTCCTGTTCAACTGCCTTGAAAAATTATTGTTTGGTGGTTGCAACCAATGGTATCATCTATGTACAGTTGTGAACATGCATTTTTTGATTAGTATTCTGTTGCGTGGAGCTGGCAGAGCTGGATTTGAATACAGATCTTCAACCTACTTTTTAGCTGGTTTAAAGCAGTATAAACACATTCCCTTCTCTAAAACTTTTCTTGTTGATTTGCAAACTTCTCTAAGCAGTGTTAGGCTGCTGTGTGTGCCTGTGCACTTACCACTGCACAGGTGTTAGCATGAGTTGTCAGCAGCTGGTCATGTTGGACTTCTTAAACAGAAACTGATCAAGTGGTTTCCCTCATTGTGGTCAAAGAAAAGTGAGCGTTATAAAGATATTTATCTAAAATTACTACATTTGTACCTTTTCTAATCTTAAGCATTGTCAAAGATTGTCTTTGTGAGTAAAAAAAAAAAATGAGGCTGTGATTGAACTTCATTGGGAAGCTTCTCACTGACTTACCTGGTTTGGTTCAGTGTATGCTTATTTACTTAAGAAATGGACCTCTGCCATTCTCTATAAGTTTTTCAGGCAGTAAAAGGGGGTTTTTGTTTTTTGGGGTGGTTGTTTGGTTTTTTTTTTGTTATTTATGGGGTAGTTTACTGTTTCATTAACTTTCTGAATTGCTATAAAATTGAGAGCAAAGTTTCTGGCCATCTCTGTATCCATTCTAGTTACATTTCCATACTAAATCCCAGGCAACAAAAAGTTTAAAAGCTGAAGCCGTTGTTTTATTTAGTGCTGAAATAGAGCCAAATCCTGGACACCAGACAGAACACAAGTAAACATGTGTGAGTAGAGACACCTACACGAGCCACAAAACCCATGAGATCTGAAGGGTGTTAAAAACAATATGAGGCAGTTTCACTTGAGCAGAAATGTGCATTTATTTCCCCTGTATGGCATACAAAAGGGGTGTTTGTAAGGGTTTGGTTTTTTAGCAGTTAATTTAACATTGTGTATTCAGATCTGTGGGTGGAAGGGAATGGAAGGTGAGGTGTTCACAAGGGCATCAGAATGATAAGATTTCAGAGAGGTGCAATATTGGGACTGCAGGATTCAGGCAGTAAATCACTGTACAGTTAGACCATGATGCCTACCTGTCACATCAGTGGCATGGTAATTATGTCATGTTGCCCTGTGACATTCTCTTATTACAGCTAATAGCAGCTTTCATGTTTTGCAGTGCCTGAACATGGAAAAGAGTTGTAGTTCTTAGAAAGTTTATAGCCTGTAGGCTATAGAAATACTGCATTATGAATGCTGAATTAATAGGGATTTAATAAATTACCTTCTCTCCCATTAACTTTTATCAGCATGCCAAGTGTTGCAATGCAGACTGTAAAATCAGTGTAAAATTTGCTCACTGGTGTGGGTAACATGCATGACTGTGCAGCATGGCCTGAGAGTGCATATCCCATAATGGCAGCAGTGCTGGCTGAAGGGATAGAGAGAGAAAAGAAATAAGATTAGTCACTGCTGTCTTTCTGTGCAGTAGTACTGGTACAGCATTTACCCATAGATTAAATATTTACCCCTTTTTCTTGTGTTCATTTTTAGTATTTAAACTCACATTTGTAGTAAGATTCTCCATTCTTTGTTAGAGGCAAAGTGTGTAATACAGTGTTCATTGAAAGTGATGCCTTATGCCACAGAAGCAAACACAGCTTTTGTGTTCTCCACAGGATGGAGGGAAGAGTTTCCATTTAACTTTGTAGAGAAACTGAAGACAAACAGATTTGATCCACCCACACTTTATTTTCCTCATACCTCTTCATAAAAAAAAATCAATTTAGATGAAGAGGAGGTTTTACAGAAAAAGTTGGTATATTTTCATGAGAGGAAGAGCTAACCTCATCCTGTTAGAAAATATCTTGCATCTTCACCTATCACTGCCTGGCTGCTATTGTGTACCGTTTTCCTCTCAGCCCAGCTCTGAATTCATGGGATCACCTGGTCAGAGAGAACATTTCACCCACACAGCTCACTCCTCTCACTTCCCCTGTGCTTTGGAACCCTCCGTGTCACAGTACTGACAGTGCAGACTCACAGTGAGCAGCTAATTGTATTCCTTCTTGCACTAGGAATTTTTATTGGCTGTTCTAGGACTGTGACTGAAATTGATTTTCACTAAATACAGCTCAGCCCTTAAGGAAGCCATCTGCAACTCTTTAACAGATTTTGGGATATTGATAAAAACTGATCCTAGCATATTGATGGTACTCTTCACTCAGGTCTGTGTGGGTTGGGAAGAGGTTTTTCAAACGGTAATTCAGGATAGCTTCTGCTCAGTTGTTTTCTTAGCCTTACTAAGCTAAAGTTAGCTTTTGTAAACACCTTTCTTTTCTTCCACTTCAGTATTTAGAGTAGGCATGTCAAGCTGACCAGTCTTTTTAGCTGAACATAAATAGTCACCTTGTTAATCCTGGAATTTCCATTGCAAAGCTTTCTTGCATCCCTGCATGAATAAAATGAATTTGGGATGCAGCTGTTACACCTGAACAGTATTGTGTAGGTTTTGACTTCCACTCAACAAGGTTTTTAGCTGAGGTGACAAAGTACATCAGTTGTTTTCCAGTCTTTGGTCTGCAAAGATTGTTTCTGTAGTAGAGATCATTAAAGAGCTTCTTCCTTGAGGTTTGTAGGGCACGGTTGGCAGCATCCAGTGTTGGTTTTCCTTACATTGCTCACTCACACTGCAGCTGGGATCCTCAAGAACATGTGTGTACAAAACATCCTGTTGACAAGCTCAGCACAAACATCAGTGGCAGGAAAAGAAAAGGGCAATTAAAATACTTCTTAGTCTTTTCAAGTACACTATGTCCAGATCAGGACTCAGGTCAGTGATAAGGGTGTCTGTGGAGTTCGTACAGTTGCTGTCTGTTATGTAGCTCATCTCCTAAAAGAATGTAATGGTTTTCATTCTTTGGCACTTCTATGCAAATTAGCTGAGAAATTAGTGCCATCAGAAGATACAGACCAACAGATGCCATTTTCTGTTATGCTTCCTTGTGATTGAAGAGATGAAACTGGAAAATGTCTGGAAATTCTATCCGCTGTACTTCACATTTATTGCCTGCTCAATATTGTGCAGACGAGTTCGTGAGCTTTGTATAGGTATTAAATGTATTCTGTTCATTTCTATGGATTAATCAATTGGTGAATAATGTACAGTATTGAGCTCTGTCAACAACTTGTATCCATATAATAGAAATACTCCCCCAGTGCATGGTGAACTGATGCAGTTAACACAAAACTTGCATCAAGAGGATCTTCCTTGATAAGTGAGGAAGTGGCATGATCTGTCATTAGCTTCCTTCTAACGAGAAACAGGTATCTGCAACCACATCTTTAGACTCCCACGCCACTGTGGATATCAAGATGTTAAACTTGGTTTATTTTAAAGGTCATCGTGTGAGATCTCATGCACAATTTCTAAGCCATAAACAAAACATAGCTCCATAAAAGGAAAATACATATTATCAAAAGTGAGTGAAACTTAACACAGTGTCTAAAAATAGACTCCTACATTACTTTTCTGACTCAAAAACATTGGCAATTTTGCACAGAGTTTGGGTTTTTTTGGTTCATATGAGAAAACATTCAGGTCTGTGTGGAATATACTTTTATCCTCTGTATGATAGCAAAATCCACAACAGGCCAAGTGTTAAGAGTAGATGGAGTGTCTGCTGTGAAGAATTTACCATCTAGGAGAGAAATCTGAACAATAGAGCAGACAGGATATAACTACAAAGGGTGAAAGGTAGGGAGGAGCACAAAGTTGACTGACCCATTTTTCACAAGAGTAAAGGAGAAGCTGGACTACATATTTTTGCACTTTTTGTGCTCTGTGACAAGGATAGATGTGGTGAAGCAGGAGGGAGCTGAGGGACTCAGAATGGACTCATGGTATCGTCAAGACAAAGGAGAAAGAAAACCATTATACAAAGCAGCTTAAAGAATGTGTTGTGGATGAACTGGTGAGCAGAAAGTTAAAATAGTCAGAACTGGGAACTGGAACGTGTGAACTGGGGTCACATGAAGCAATATTAATGTCAGGAGAAAATTATTTGCCATCTCCATGAATGCTTTATTGGTAATTTAGGTATGACTTCAAGATCCTGAATGATGTCCTGAATTCAGATCTATCTACTATGTACATGAGGACTATTGATGTACTTTCTTATATATGATTGTTGACAGGAGATTGTTTAGCATGGAAATCAGCATTTTTTCAAGTTTCACTAGTTGAGTATAAAGCTTTAGACTGAGTTACTTATAAAGGATGAAATGCTGGTTGAATTAGATGGATTACAGTAACATACTTTGGATCTAAGTTCTCACAAACTTAAAAGCTATTTAGCCAAGGAATTTTGCTCCAAGCTCTTTTCTGTCTGAAATTTTTTAATTGTGTGCTTTAGAAGAAGGAACTGATATGCAGTAATTCATGGAGACTGCATGAGATTTTGCATTAAATGTCTTGTATTTAACTGAGATGGGAGGTGAACTGAAGAATGCCAAAAAGGGGTACTCAGTTAAGGAAGTTGGTACCTGTCCCTGAATCTTGTAAATGTATTGGAAGGACCCTGTTTGAACTATGTTGCCAGTATATTCTTGGACTAATTATTCTTGAAACAACTATCATTTCTCAGAGATACTCAAAGCTACTAAATAAACTCTTGTAGTGTTGAATTCAAACCTCTTAAATTCCTTCTTTATTGAAAGAGTGGAGCTACAACTAAGACAAGGGACTATGAAGGCTGACTTGACATCTCTTCTGAACTCTTTAACTGACCTTTTCCCACTCAGCAGTAATTTCATGCCTTTACAGCTCCAGATCTGCTGTTAGAATAGATACACTCTGTCAGCAAGGCTCACTTAATAGGCTGTGGTTTGAACCAAGGTATCAAGTCCTGACTTCTGCTTCTTACTGCAGCCTCTTTTGCTTCTTACCTCCTCCCTTTTGCCAACACAGACACTTGCTTGTGGTTGCTTTTATTTTTCAGCTGAATCAGTTCCCTGATTTGATTCACTCTGGGACCAAACAAGTCTCAGTGGTGGCACAACAGCAAGGATGGCACCTCAGTGAGAAAGGATGCCTGGGAATGGAGAGTGTCTAAAGAGGGAAAATGGGGACTGTTGGCCTGTATTAGTCACCTATTAGTCACCAGGAAAGGTCAGTACAGCCACAGCCTCATTAGCTTCAGGCCCAGAGAAATATCTCCCAGCAGTTTATGGGCAGTGTTCATATTAGTCAAATGAGACTTTTTACATCAAATTATCCCTACATGATGAGAGTCATGGCAAAAGAGCCCTTCTGAACAAGGATATTGGGAGACACTTTGCTTTGTAAGTTCTGTGATTTCTGGGAGCAGTTAAAACAAATGTTATTTCCATGTAATTGAAGTTGTATTGTTAAAATACCAGTTAAAATGACTGGCTGCTGGCAGAAGAGCTAGACTGAAACAGATCTCTGAGCTGGCTAATAATACTTCTTAAGTATTTATTCAGTTTTGTAGAACATCATGCACCCCTGCAATGAAATCTGTGCTGCAAGAGTTCTGCTAACAACAGCTGCTCTACAGCCAGGCTGGCTGTGCTTTCATGAGCTGTAGCTCTAAAAATGCCTGCAGTGTCCATACACTGTCAGACACACTGGGGAGTTGTTGGGCAGTATCTCCATTATTGAATGGTTAAAGTAGTTGTAGTTCAGGTGGACTAGCCATTGATTTTGAGGCATAGGACAGCAATGCAAGTTTGTGATGGAAATCTGCTTTTCTGAGCCTAGATGGTGATTTTAGGGAAGATTGTATCTTTTAAGCCCTAGATATTTTATTACTTCTTGCTAGCTCTCAATAGAGATCGTGGCAGCTGATAAACGATTCACTCAAGTGTAGGATCTAAAATATCTTGTTTTACCTCCTTTATCCTCCCACTATTGTTTCCTGAAAGCAAACATTTTGAAATCATTATTGAATCCACAGCCTATTTGTAGATGTTTGCCTGAGGAATTAGTGCTGTGGAGGAGGTTTGGGTTAGTGTCAATATAGGCTGAGATCTTCTGTCTCTGATTTGGATGTACTGTGGTCAAGTCAGTTTTGTGATTTGTGAAATTCTAGAAGGGTAGAGTGGAAATCTCCTCCTGCCCCTGCATCACACTCTCAGTTCTGCAAGTGCAGCTGTGTGTGCAGCTATCTGGCCAGCTTGACTGGGGAACTGATGCAGGGTTAAAAACAAGCCTGCAAAAGAAAGTGGGTTTGTTAGGTAGAATTTTTTGATAACAAAGGACCAGAAGAACCACTCAGGAATCTCCTTTATTGCCCTCTTTGAACCAGGTTATGTAGTTCTTGGGCTACCCAGGGCCCCACAGTTCACATTACCAGATGCTTTGGACAATGTCTCAGTCCTAAATGAAAGATGAAAACAGATACCTTTTCAACACAGAAGTGGCAGCTGGAAGTACTTAAAGGGTAGATATTGGCAACTACAAATGAGCTGAAATGGAATCTAAGTGGATTCTTGTATGTCTAACAGACAAATAGCATTCTTGTACAAAGTGAGTTGTCTTTCCTGGCAGTAAGGCACTCAGACTTGTTTCTTGACTGAGTAAGAGATGCTGTCCCTCTTCTCTATGCTATGTAAGATAGCAGCATTTAGTATTTGGAGGGAAGTTAGCTGCAAAAAAAAGGTTGTGCCAATTCAAAGTGTGGACAAGAGAACAAATATTTTTCATCTTGCAGCAGTTTTTGAGTTAACTGGTTTTAATTGTAAGATTATCTTTAAATAGTTTAGCCAGAGGCTAAACTTTGCAGATCATTAAATATAAATACTTTTTTTCCAAATGGCCATCAGTTCCTCTCTTTAAAGAAACTACTTACAGTTGCCTATTCCTGTGATATTCCTAGTGAGATTTCACTTTTCTTCTAAATCATGGTATTCATTCACTTTCTGTCAAGGTATTAGTAGGCATGGTAACCAACTGTCAGTGAGAACCTTGTCCAG
This sequence comes from Ammospiza nelsoni, assembly GCF_027579445.1. Classification (NCBI taxonomy): domain Eukaryota; kingdom Metazoa; phylum Chordata; class Aves; order Passeriformes; family Passerellidae; genus Ammospiza; species Ammospiza nelsoni. The sequence goes on from NC_080645.1 coordinate 13,043,191, forward strand.
TCCCAGGAGTAACAGGAGCCAACAAAAAGGAACATTTTTCTTTCATTCCTTTCCTATGGTTCTCTGATAGTTTGCCACAAAAAGCAGATTATTTTGACAGAACCAGATTAGGGAGTGTCTCCATGTGTAGTCAGACTGCAGATCTGAGGGGCCTGGCAGCTTTGGTGGTGTGAAGGAGTTCATCCCTTGATACAGACCAGCTGCACAACTCTGACCATGTCCCCAAATTCAGTAATGCTCCATCTCAGATCAAGGCAGGGGAGATGGAAACTCTGTTCTCAAAGTCCCTTGTGATACAGAGGCCAAATAAATGTTCAGCTTATGGGTCTGTGTGATTTCTGAATGATAAACTTGAAGTTCTGGTTGCTCTAGACATGCAGATGAGTCTGATCCCTTGCTTTACTTGACTGTGAATGAAGCCAACGTTTGCAGAGAAATCCTCTGTACTGAACTGGTCCCAAAGAGCATAAGGGATAGAAAAAGCAAGGGGAAGGGAAATATCCAGGGGAGAGAACTGAACAAAAGCTGTCTCAGGATCCACAGTAACCTTTTTTCACTACTCTTTGATGCTGCTCCTGAGAATTTATTATTTTCTAAATGAATAAGGTGATGACATTGTGAACAATATGTCTTCCTGAGGAGTCCAGGTATTTCTCACAGCTGCTGGGATAGGTGACAGACAAACTACACAGTTATTTGTGAGCTATGTAACATATATCTAGGAAAGCATATAAACTTTTGGGACATAATTCATACTTGAAGGCAGATTGGCAAAAATGATACAGTTGGCTCCAGTCTCCACGTTCCTACCACATGTATATAAGCCTAGATAAGATAGAAGCTCTTTTAAAGGGATTTATGCATTTAAATTTTCTTCTGACTTCTGGCTCCAGATTTTTGTCTATAGATTAAAAAAACTCAAGCATGAAGGATTACCAAGAGTTTTTTCTGAAGGAAAAGATTTGGGAGGGGAGGAGCAAAACAAAAATGTGCCTCTGTTCCCTAAAACAAAAGCATATTCTTTGGAATCTCTCTATAGAGTTCTAAATAGGGAGCATATACCCTGGTCAGTATGTGAAAGGTACTTAGTCTAGTCCCACTGCCCCTCAGAAAATATACCAGGCCCTGGGAGAATCACTGGGGAAGCAGATATGACCTGTAAACAGAATAAGTGTTAGGGATTACCTCCTACCTCATGGAAAAACAAGTACTCTATTATACAGAGTAATAACTCAGCCCTCTATTCATAAAAGTGGGGAGTGAGCAGCTGCCTAATAGCTCTTTTTTGTGTGTTATAGAGCCTTTAAAATTTGGTCTATGAATTTTTACATACAAATACCTATATTGTGTGTCTGGTTTTGGGACAGCAAACGTACTGAATCTTGGAAGTTTGTACATTTATGTGGGGTTATAAAATAGTCTGCATATTTGAATTTTTAATTTTCCAATAAACTGCAAGAGTCAGTAACAACAAGCTGGTTCATACAAAAGCAGTGTGAAACTGCAACCTTATCCAGGGTGGGAGAGAGAAGGAGAGACCATGGAGGGCTGTGTGTGACCCTTTTTAAGTAGGAATCTCCTCAGTCCTAATAGTGCAAGTCTGATTTATAGTGGATCAGGGAGCTTTTGCAGGTTAAAACCTGTATTCTCCATATCACTGCTACTCCTCTCCAAAGAGTTCATTGGGGGCAACAAGGCAGAAAGAAAAGGAAGAACAAGGAGCCTGGAGACAAGGATGGTTTAAGACAGAACTGCTGGCAAAAGCAGCATTTATCTGACTGTGACCTGTAGATGCCTTTGTTGATGTGGGTGTCTGTGAGATTAGAAATATTAAAGGCTTCCCAGCAGAGCTAGTCCAAGGAAATATAAACCAAACCCATTTGTTTCAAGATAAAAAACCTCCTGATCTATCAAAAGGGAGAATTGCCATTATGGAAGAGATGTGATTTCTTCAGCTGCCCCTGGTGAGGCAGAGCACACAGAATTTACATGTACACTTCCCTGCACATATGTGTATTTGTCATATAAAACTGTTGGTAGAAAAATTTCAACAAGTTGAAGTAATTTAAAATTTCAAGTTTCATTTTCTTGACTGCTATTAGAGGCTACATCCAGCTGACTTAAAATGAAAAAAATATACGTTTCTAAGGCATTTTGGAAATGAAATGTAGTTTTTGAAGGTAATTTAATGATGGTCGACTACTTATTCCATTTGTTGCTAAGACTCAGTCCTACTGCTGTGTATGGTCAAGCTTCATCTCTAGGCACTGTCATAAGAACTTGGTGGGTGTCAGAGTTACAGTTCAAGTCAGCTGAGAGGCACCTTTGATTTTGTGCCATGAAACTAAAAATCAGAACAAAAGTTTTATTTCCAGTTGAATATATGGGGACTTTTTAATCTTGTAAAATGAAAACAATTCTCTGTTCTTTATCTGCATGCAACTCTTCAGTTAAGGAAAATTTTACATTGCTATCCTATTGTCACTCCCTCTCACAAGAGGCAAAGTGAGTTTACGTAGGATGAAAGTCTCACCATAATCTTCTATTTTTAGAACTGAACTTTTTCCCCACAACTCCTGAAGACAAAACACCATGTGTGAGGTTGACTATTCTCATCATATTCCAGCTGAGAACAGAAATAAAAGAGCCAACATCACAAATAAGCCTTTTTCTCACAAGACTTACAGCACATTTTTTCTGATAGAAAGCATTCAGATGAATTTCCAAATTCTTAGATGTTTTTCTAAACTATACCCACATTTTTTAACCTTTTGCAGCTTTCCTTATATCTGAGACTAAAAAATACATTCATCAGGGCCATGGCTTAGAAAAACAATCATCCCTAGAGGATAAATTGTTTGTTTTCAGAGTTACTGCTATGAATTGTGAGGAGGGAAAAGGTTGATTAATTTCTGTCTAAGTGTCTTTTGTCTAAGATTCTCTCCTATTTGAACTAAGCTTTAGCCTGTTTTTCTTGATTTACTATTTCATATACATCTTTCTGACAATGATCCTTTAAAGTGATTATCCTTTGCTTTACTGCATGCAAAATGTCTTTAAAACAATGGATAAAATGAGGGAATTCTTTAGCAATCAATTCAATAGCCCTGTATTTATCACTTCCAATAAGCCTCATTATTTACTGTTCAGATTAATTTTCTCCAAGTTTCACTACTGATCAGCCTCATCACAGCTTTTCTTCTAAAGTCACTGTACAGCAGAGTGTTCCCAGCATTTATCCTGGGATACCATCTGTTCATCCTCCCTATGTTCATTCAGTGGGTTTTTCCTGCTCGTTCAGGGTTTTTTTCCTGCTGTGGGGCTCATGGCTGACTCAGGGCTGGAGCATTTCTCTGGGGCTGCTGTGGGCATGGCCAGTGAGCAGGCTGCTCCTGTGGTTTTGTCTCATGACAGCAGCCCTTGGCAGCAGCACTAACTTTAGCCATCCTTGCTCTGTTCCTGCTGCACCACTGGCCCTGCTGACACAGCTCTTTGTGGGGGTGTCAGCAGGGGAACTCAGCCAGCCCTGACAATCCTCCCCTCTCCCCAAATAAAGCCCAGAGCTGGGCCAGTTCCCTTGGTCTGGCTCACGGGTTGGTCTCACACATGGTCCTGCTGAGGCAGCTGAGCAGATGGGATGCTTGCAGGGCACAGAGGGAAGGAGCAGACCATTACACTGGCATTGCCTAACACCATATTCTTATAAGCCTCAGAGTACAAACAGATGAAAATATTAAATTTATTTCCTAATACTTGTAATTATAACTCCAGTCTAATGGCTAGGTTGCTGATTTTAAGGGAGTAGGTTTTGAGACTTAGGTGTTATAACTTATCATGTAGCCTAAATTAATTTATTTATTCTAATTGATTAAAACATTGTTAGAGAAAAATCCATAGTTAATACACCCCAGTTGGCATTAATGGCAGTCTAAGTAACTGGTATGGATCAAAGCATTGCTTCTTTTGCTAATTAATCTTTAATTGCAAGGCTAATACCATCTTTGGCTTGTTATCTGGCACAGTAAAGATACATGTTTAAAACAGCAACAAAGGTCCTGCAAATGGGGTCAGGTCTGGCTCTGTTCCCTGGATTAGTGTGTGCTCTGGCATTCAGTCAAATTGAACCAATTCCAGTGATTTCTATACTGTACCTGACTTGGGCTGGCTTTTCCTGCAAGTCTTGTAGGTCAGAAACCTGTGATTATGCCTTTGCTGCCCTGCATTCATTCTCCATATATTGTTCTTTGATCAAACCTTCAGAAATCCCATGGTTTAAAAGCTTTTTTTGTTTCTCTCCTCACTCTCTGCAGTTTCGCACAAGGTAAGCAATTGACAATTTCTGTTGAAGCAACAGGTTCATCCTTATTGTTGAAACGGGATGTGTTCAGTTGATACAAATTGCTCTTTTTGTTTTAATTTTATGGAGAAGGTGTGGAGACACAACAATAGAGGAACAGGAAAAGGTTACATGCAAAGCCCTGTCTTTGACATGTTTGTTGTGGCCTCATTGCAAAATTGGTGCATAATGAGAGAGCTCTGGTACACACCCATCAAATACCTCAGAGAGTTGGCTCTGAGGCATAGGCAGGTGGGCTGTTGGTGAAGAAAACTGAGGTGATAAAGGTATGATAGATAGAGGTTCCATCCTGATTTTCACAGGGAAAAACCTTCAGTTTAAGCTGTGTGGGCAGTGTGGCTTATTTAAATAGTGACTGCAAGTGAGTGTCACTGAGTGAGCTGGGGGTGCCTGGCAGAGGTCACCCCTTCCCTGAGCCATCCCACCAGGACATGCATCCCCAGCCCGGGAGGGAACAGCACGGGCTGAGCTGAGTTGAGCTGAAAAACCTGCTTCCAAAGAAAATTACTCCATTCCCACCTTGTTCTGCCCCAGGCAGAAAATTACCACAGCAAAAGTGAGTGAGACATTTCCATCTGGTTGAGTGAGTTTAGGCAGCTCTCATACCGGAGGGTCATAGGGAAGGAAGTGTGTGGAAACCCCTTTTCCACGCAGGGAAATGTCCAACTGGAGCAGCCATCCCGCTGCACCTCTGCTGTGCTGCTTCCAGCAAACCACTTGTAACAAGTCATGCTGGGCCATTTGTGACTTCTCTGCTGAAAGATGGTACTGTTCCCATGGTGGAAGTCTCAGGTTTGGTGAAGTTTCATCTTAATTTACTACCTGTCCAAAGGTAATTACAGCTCATGTCACTGTGGGCTCCCAGCAGGGTGGTTAACCTCAGAACACTGAGGGTCCCAGGGCTTCTCTGGGACCTCCTCTCAAACCAGCCTGAAGCTGAGCTGGCTGAGCTCCCTCCCTGCTGCCACTCACGCTGCTGGATAATGAGCCAGTTCAGGGAACTGAGACAAAAATTGCTTTCTTTGGAGCAGGAGCCTCAAGCTGGCTGAGCTCCCTGAGCTGCCTCAGCGCAGCGCTCACATCAGCACAAATCACCAGCAGCACAGGAGGGTGGGGGCCAGGCTGTGGCAACTGTAAATTAGGTTGGCTCAAGGTGTTAGAGAAAAACACCCTGAATGGAAGCAGAAAAAATAGAAAAACTTCCCTTCCAGAATACTGTTTTTCTTGAGCAATTGAGCCACTACTGAGAAATGCAAGGATATAATGTAAAAAGGAATTTAAATCCTGCGTAATTCTAATTAAATTTTTAATTTTGTGTCATATTCGGGCCGGTTAAATTATAAATATTGAAGTAGATTTCCCAAAAAAGGGATTATTTCCACCCCTTCCCTTTTGTTTAAATACCTGTCATTCTGGTGATATTATGGGTTAATTAGTTTATTTTCTGAAATGTATTTCTGGAATATTTCCCCTTTAACTACTTCAACCCATAACCTCATGTTCTGAGAGTTACTTAACCTTTGGTCTTGTACAGTTTACTGGAAACCATTCCTTTCCTTTTAGGATTTCTTATTTGTGATTCCCTTAGCAATATAAACCACATATAGCTACTATTTCCTAACATGAAGCCTCACACAGACAATTGATGTTACAGTTAATTAACAGAAGAGTTTTAGATATTTCACAAAGTTGTTGACACCAGAAATGCTGTACATTAATAGCAAATGCTTGACATCATTTACTGTAAGAAGAGATTGTAATCTCAGATTAAAAGCATATTAAAAAGTAGATCAAATTTATTTTCCAACTAAAGGACTACTATAGGAAAGAGTTAACATTGCTTGGATATCCTATGTGTAGTTCTATGCCTTAAAAAGTTTGGATTTCTTTCAAGTTCTGCTCCAACATTTATTGGCTTACAAATGTTTTCTACACTAATTTTAAAGCTTAATTTTAAACTCTTTTAAAGCTTAATTTTAAACTCAATCAATTTTATTACAGCCTCAATATTATTTGTCAGGGAATCCCCAATGAGAAAAACTCCAAGAAATCCAGTAAGACTATTTTTAATACTCTGAAGATGTATAAATACCAATGTGGAAACTATTTTTAGTTTGATCTTTTGTCTGATTCACTGGTCTGTACCAATTGTTTTGAACCAAGCACAGTGAGAGCCTGGTAGCCAGTTGGACTGGGTTTACAACTTTGGAAGCTGCTTAGACAAATAAGTTTCAAGTACTGTCTTGACTGGAAAAGATTCATTTTCAGTTTATGGTCATACTGTAGCAGACATACCCCTCCCTTTGTAAAAATAAATACAAAACTGCATTCTGTGATATAGATCTTTAATACATTGGCTGGTTTTGGAAGGTGCTACTGTAAAAAAATTTAAAGCATAAAATATAGTTTTTCTTAACACATATAAAACTTGGAGCAAGTAATGTCCCACTTGGTGCCTCTGGTGCTTTAGAAGGCTTTTCCTTTTAATGTTTCTTGAACAACTGTATAAACCCAGGGGATTAGAGTCTGCTGCAGGAGAGCACCAAGAAGGGCAGCTGTTGTTCTCTTGAGCATTTTTTTGCTGAGCCATCAGGACAGCTTAATGCTACTACATGTTAAAAAAGTCATGCATTATAGTGATTGTGGGGACAGCCAGTCCTGCTGAGTCCCTGCCCAGCTGAAACCACTCCATGGCTGATTGATTGTTTCTTCTTTTTTAATTGTGCAAAACTGGAGAAGATGTGTATGTTGGAGTTATAATGGACAGCTAAGTGGCAGATTCCAGAGACCTTTTCTTATCTGAATATATTTAGTTCAGCAAAAGGGTTTATTAAGGTAAAGCAAAAATTGCCATAAAACTACTTACTAACACCTCCCTGTCTATATTTTACCCATCTTCTTGGAGATGACCAGTTTCCATTATCTTATATTCTTTGCCTCCCAAATGTTACTACCTGGATGTAACTACTGTTATGATATTTTAGCCTAACAATCACAGAAACCAGAAGTAAATGACAAAACTAAAGAGTAGTCTGAACACTGAGCAATTTTCTGATGATATATTTTGCAGTTGTTGTCTGCTTTCTGAGTAATCAACAGATTGTGGACCTCGGTGTAAAGAAATTCTTTATAAAAAAAGGCAGACTGAATAAAAATAAAACTGAATAGTTAATTGTTTTTCCCAGGAGCCAGTGCAACCTTGAATGCTTTAAATGTTAACTAGCCAACATTGTAAATGATAAAGGCACATGACATTTTGTAATAATCATATTTTCAGTCTGTCAAAGTCAAGCAATTATAATGCTCAAAAAATATTATGCAATGAAATATATGAGAAAAAAGATTTTTGAGCACTCTAAAGGATGTATCATTTTAGAATGGATATATTTTGTATTTTAACATTAATCACTCTTAATGTCATGGATTATGGATTTGTTTTATACAAATTTCATTTTTTAATGGGAAGGTAATCTATTTAAGTTTGATACAGACCTCACAGAATTATTTACTAATCAAATAACATCATAATGTTGAATTTAACAAGTTTAGCCTTTTCTCTTACTGTTTTTCTCAATGGGAAAATATTTGTAGCTTATTGGTGTTATTTCTTCTTAATGTATAGGAACACCAGACCCTGGTCTCCAAAGGAGTAAGCAGTAGGTCATTTTATTTTGTACTTGTAGACAGATGATTTGTGCATATTCACAGGCATCTGTGGCCTTTTTGATAATGAAAGCAAAAGGACTGATCATATGATTTGGTTTTGCTCGATGATTAAGTGACCTGAACCCTTTCAATAAGATTTCTAGTTTGAATACATGTTAAAAATCCATTTTATGTGAGCATTCATTTAAACTCTGTTGTTTTGTTCAATATAAATTACCAGCCAAGCCATTCTTTGTATACATATCTGATGAATACATATATAGTATCTGCAAATACAGCAAAACTAAATTAATTTTAATGGGTGAACCTTTACTGAGTAATATTCTTCCAGAGCTGATTTGGATCACTTTATTAATTGAATAGCTCATTCTCCAGCTAGGAAAAATACTGAGATAGTATTTAATCAGTTATTCCTTTCTGTGTTTTGTCTTTTCTACTTTCCATAAATGTTTAATATACAGCAGTACCTTTATCCCAATCCACTCAATATATAAGGAGCTAGAGGATGCATCTAAGTCTATTCTTGGGAAGGGGTCAGGGTAGAAAGATAAGGATCAGGACCAGCAGCATATCAGATGACTGGCTGTAATGAGGATTGATTCTGTGACCAAATCAAATAGTTAAAGCTCCCAGCCCTTGCTCTGTCAAAGAAGAACCAACCCTCTTACACTCTGCAATCTGGACATCCAGCCAGGCGGAAACTCAATCAACTAAAAAATGGAGAGGCAAGGGCAGCTAATGAAAACCCCCACCTCTACTCCAATGCAAAGGCAAAAATAAAGGTAAACCACCTGGCTGGCCTGTTTGACTTCAGACTGGGATGGATTACAGCAAAAAAGACACACAAGCACCTGCAACAGCTGGGGGACGGCAGCCGTGTTCCACGTTACCTCTCAGCTGAAACCTGTTGTGCCCAAATTAGGATGTTGAGTCAGAAAGCTCATTAGGTACAGACTGAGCAAGGGGTGAGCAGATGGGCTCTAAGGACTGCACAATGGATCCACAGAGGAAAGGTGGAAGTCTGAGATTCAACCTGCCAGGGAGCCTTTCAAGTTTTCCGCCCCACTGGAACCTATTGTTTCATGTTGGCTTAGCCTGACTGAGTCAAGGACACAAGAGAGGTTTGCACAAGGCTGACAGTCCTGCTCACTCAAGAGTGAGCCCATTAGGCTTCCTATGGAAACCTGGGAACAGGCACATCAAGAAAAGTTTAGTAATACATTTATTCTAGTTGCTTATTCTGAATTATGGTAAAAAGCTGTCATGAGAGAAAATACCATTTTTTCTGCTCCTGAAGATAATTAAAATACTGATGAAGAAACATTGATTTATGGATAAGCAAAGTCTATGTATCATTTATGAAATGACAGTATATAAGGAGGGATGACTTGAGCACATATGATTGTGGTTATACCTAAGCTAATCAAAGGATATCAAATGTATATATGAAATACAGAAAAACCATTGCACCTTCAACTGTGTGTGCATTACACTTGGACAAAATAGAACCATTCCACAGAAGGACCATAGTATTTATAGATCCTAGGACAAAATAGCTAAAGGGTCTGGGACTCAGGTTCCATTTTGCTACTACATTTGGGTGATGCTTCTCCTTGTCCAGTACAAAGAGAAATACCAGCCCAAATCATCTGGCCAGGCTGCTTAAATTTTCAAATGGAGTGTATAAGAAGTATTCCAGACTTGAGTCCTTACTCAGATGCATGTGCAATCTAAGTAAAAAGAGGAACAGGAGTTGTATTACCCTCACCTTAGAGAGAAACAAAGACAATGTTTTTTGTCTATGTAAATAGCAAGTTACTTGTGCCCTTCTGAAGTCTGAAAATTAGACTGCACAAAAAGGGAAGCTTGGAACAGAGCCCATATTTTCTATATCCCAGTACTGTACAAGAGGACTGTCTGCTGGCTAGTGAACATTCAAAAATTAAAGTTAAAATATGGAAAAGTAAGTAAAAAGCCATCTTGGTCTTTTTTTTCAAGCCTAAGAGCTTTTAAAAAACCTCATCTGAGTTTCCACAAATATTTATCTTATGCAAACATCACTGTGCATTAAAGGAGTTTGTTCTTGTTCTGGTAGCAATCTCGGTTGTCATCTGATTTCACTCACAAACCACTTTAGGCTTTTTAAGACTCTAAGGTATCTGTAAAAGCAATCATTTCAGAAGCAAGTACTTGTGCCTGGAGTGTCCTTATATACTGGTATCAGTAATAATGCAGCTGGTAATTTTACTTTGCTTTCACTCTATGATCTGAGAGCAAAGTCTGTGAGGAGAGCCATGCAGTTCAGTGCCAGATTTCTGGACCCTTTTAGTCTTTTCAACATGTGTGATGGTGACCTCCAAATGGGAGGCTTACAACCTGCTCTGTAAAACTCTAGAAATATAAAAAGCAGCAAACTTTATGAAGTAATGTCTGCTTTACATGGCATGTTAAACAAACAATAAAGCAAAGCAATGATTGTTTAATGTAAAAGTATATTGAGGAGAAATATATTAAAGTGTATTTAATATGACTGCAGTAGGTTTAGGAGAGCGATGAAATTTCTTGGGGAAAACTGTAAAATGGTTAAATGAGACTGTGACCTCATTAAGTTTTTATGTGGGTATGTTTTTGTCAACACACACCTTGTCGGCAATCTTTTTTTTTAACTTTGTAATCTTGCTATTACAAATGCCCCATTGATCAAACAGCAAGCTCAAGATCTAGATAGAAGTGTTGTAGCCAATTCCTGACATAGGAAAACTTAAAAGGATGAGTGCAGATTTTCACTGAAAATCTATCAAAGTTCAGTCAAATTACTGTCTTGTACTCTGTTTTTTGCTACTGTGTATTCTAATGCCTGAATTAGCACAACTCCTAATTTTGCTAGAAAACTTTCCAAAGGTCTGCAATCTACTTTTGTTTTTGTTTTGCTTTTAATTCCCCAACGGCAGAAGTTTCATATTTCACCCAGGCACTGGTAATTAGCCAAGGAAATTATTTTAAATGCCAGATGTCACATATTAAATATAAATAACCTATGACCTTGTGTGCAGAATGCAAGCCTATTTCCTATATGACTGCTGAATTTAATCTTCTTCAGCATAGGCTCTGTACTGAAATACTATCTTCCTCCTGCAGAACACCATTCTGCTTGCTTAAACAATGGATGTGCCTTGTTAGCTGGAAGAGACACGAAGGCTATGATAATTTTGTTTGTATGCCATTTGCAGATGAATTTAAGGGTAGTAAGTGTACACATTGAGCAAAAAATGTCCCTTGTTGTACTCATGCTTTCTTCAATAGCAGTTGTAAAAGGCATAACCATAGCTGCAGCCAAGGAACACTATCTGCTCAATCCAGGAGTCTCTCTCTGTGCTTTCTCATCTGCCCTTTCTATGCCACGCTGGTGTGTGGGGCTTTTAAACAGGTCCAGATTCAACCACAAATGGGAATGAGATCAAGCACAAGAAATGCAACCTTCTGTGTTATATTCCTAATTCGAGGCTGTTTGGTTGGTTGAATCATGCAGAACGAATGCCTGACCATGCGTCTTGCAAAGCCTATTCTGGCTACAGTTGCACAGCTGGCTTTGATTTGCTGCCCATAGGAAGGGGGGAGGAATCCCTATTACTCCAACACAAATACAGATCTGGGATGTGGCTGCAGATCCAGAATTCCTAGCTATCCAGCGTCGGATGATGTGTGGAAAATAAAACACAGCACAATGTAGCCCTCAGGTTTTTGGAGCCGAAAGTCACAACACGCCTAAAAAATAGCCACAGCCTGGAAAGGATTCAAATACCACAGGAAGCACGTTCCTTCCTTCTCCAGTCACATGCAATAACTCCAGCTCCTGACCAGATCAAGGTGTATCCCCATCTGGATACAATAACACAGCCTAGAAGCAACAAGGACAGAAACCACCTATGCATATTAAATAAATGAATAAATAAAGGAAACTTCTCCTCACAAAACCACAAGTGAAATAAAGTTGCCCTTGTTACTGCCACCATTTCATTTCTCAGTAGCCAACAAAAGCCAAATCAGCCAGCCATGCCCTGGATCTCAAGCACAGAGGTTGACATAATTCTCTGGAAATTGATGTGAGCTCAGTCATGTCAGATGTTTTACCAACTCCCTCCCAGCCACACCCCAATTGCTCTTCAGCTGTGTAGAAGAGGTTTGAAGGTGTATTTCTCTTTAGTTTCAGATGCAGAAAGGATGTGCTTTCTGGCGCAGTACAACAGAGTTAGCAAAATGAAAGCTATGGTGAAGGCAAGATAAAAAGAAAGGATGATGTTGGCAATGGAAGAACAGAATTCAAAGACATACATCTGCTTTTGAAGTAAAAAGCTTTATAAAGCTTACTGTAAATAACTTACCACTTTACCTTTTACATGTTCTCTAAATTCTTACCTTGTTAGCTAGGTGGTCATGTCATAACCAATTGCTCTGTTTATTTTAGGATATATAGTCCATTTTCTTTTTCAATTGACAGCAGTGGGTAAGATTAAAAGCAATACTTATATGCTTATATTATAGCTTTCTGAATGAATAGTGAAGACAAGAAAAAAAGGAGACAAGATTTACTTCACAGTCAAGGGAAATTAACAAGTCATTAATATTAAAATCTTTAATTTAGCATATTCATTAGAAATATAGTCTGAGCATCTTATCAAAGAACATGGATCAAATACTTGTGTTCAAGTCCACCCTTATGAAGAGAACAAGTTTGATTGTAATTTTCACTGGGGACGTTCATAATGAACAATCTACTGGTATAACAGAACAGGAAACTGCTGTGGTTGCTCCATTTGCTGTAATCTGACACAACAATTATTTAACAATAAGACAAAGTCTAATTCAGCTGCTTTGAAAAGCAAAAGATTACCCCAAAGTTTTTAGACAAAAATTAGCTGTTAAAAGTAATTTTATGTATAGTGTATTTTACTGACTGGTTCATCGTAGATCTGTTTTCATTCAAGAATGTATGAGGGTTTTTCTTAACCTCAGTTAATCCAATTACACATACTTTTCCAGCTTGTCTTGCTACGTGACCTTGGATTTAGAGATAAAAAGAGGCTACAGGCCAACTGGCTGTGAGCTCCTTATAAAGGTTCAGACTTCCTTCAGAAAAGGGAATTGTCTACCTTAAGAGAGCATGAATCTTTGGTTTAAGTGTTGTAAGAACAGTAGCTGTAGCTGCTCATGTATTTTCAGTAAAGAAATAGCTGGTGGTGTGTGGGAAGTGATAATGGCAAGGACAGTGCTTTACAAGATAAGTAAAAAACATATGGCTGCTTTTGCACTAGAAGCAACTTCCCATTTTGGGCAAACTTGGGCAAACTCCTGCTGTCCCAAGTTCTGCAAAGTATTTTTTAATATTATGTGTTCTGTTTCCTCTAGAATTGCAATGTCACAAAGTAGCTTTTCTTTTAGGCTTGCTTTCTTCAGCACAGATTACTGACCTTCCTCAGAAGTGCACAGAGAGAGAGAATTCACAGAGAATTCACTGCACTCTGTTAAGAGCCTCTGGACTGAGGATTATTCACTGTAGCTAATTCCTCTTCACGTGAGCCTTCTTGTCTCACTTTCATTCACAGGCTCTAATGAGAACATCCAGGTACAAATGCATGCCTAGGATTCTGACACACCTGTTGGGATCTGCCTAAACAGCAACAAATATGGAAAGACCCTGTGCATAGAAACAATTGGAATTATTTTAGAATCAAACAATATTAACCTGGAGATGGCCATAGAGTCACAACACACTAACTAGTTCAGATGATTTTTCAACTGAGTAATGAAGCCTTAGAGATAGTGATGATATTTCTGGTTAATATGAGTTTCAAATTAAACTGTGAATATTACATAACTGGCCGTAAGCAAACTTGACTATTTGTGAGTAGTAGTTTAAATCCCATCAATTTCAAAGTTTCAGCTCAAACCTAAAATCTTTCTAGGTCATATGTATTAAGGATTAATATTTTCCTTATTCCACAGCACACAGTGACTATTTCATTAAGTCCAGTCATTCCTTGGACACTCCAGGAATGGTGACTCCACCGTCTCCCTGGGCAGCCCCTTCCCATGCTTGACAACCCTTCCCATGGAGAAATTCTTCCTGATGTCCAACCTGAACCTCTCCTGGCATAGCTGAAGACCATGTCCTGTCAATTTTGCTGATTGCCTGCGGGAAGAGGCCGACTCCCACCTGGGAGTTATAGAACAGGGATAAAGTCATCCCTGAGCCTCCCCCTCTCCAGGTTAAACCCTAGCTTCCCCAGCCTCTCCTCACAGGACCTGTGCTCCAGACCCTTCACCAATTCTCTGCCATTCTCTGGACATGCTCCAGCACCTCAATGTCTTTCTTGAAGTGAGGGGCCCAGAACTGGACACAGGACTCAAGCATTAAGGTCCCTCAAGTTGTTCTATGATTTCTTAGAGTGCAAATTCTAGATACATCAGGACAGTCAGAGTTTCTGTACTGCCATCTCCTGCAGGGAACAGATGCTCATGCTGCAAGAGCAAATTCTGGTTTATTTTGCCCTTCTTTTTGTCTTTTCATCTTAGTGCAAGGCAAAACTATAGATTCTGGTATGTTATCGTGCAGGCAGAGCATCCTGAAGCTGCTGTGATCTCTCTGCTGACTGCTGGGCTCCCTTCATTGATGACATACATTGCTAAGGAATATTTTAATTATTTCCCTTATAGTTAAAAACTTTTAGATGCAGATCTCGCAAAATGCAAGACTGAGAAGACACTATTCCATACTTTTAAATTCTTTTTGGAATTGCTTTCGGAGGAGAATTCCCCACAGTTCTACAGCCTTGCTGCAGCAGCTGTGGTGACCAGAAAGTGAAGGGCACAAGAAGTGCCACAGTGCAAGCCAGGGTGGCTGGGCACGGGCTGGGCACTGAAGGGGCTGGGCACTGGAACGGGCTGGGCACTGAACGGGCTGGGCACTGAACGGGCTGGGCACTGGAATGGGCTGGGCACGGGAACGGGCTGGGCACTGGAATGGGCTGGGCACTGAACGGGCTGGGCACTGAACGGGCTGGGCACTGGAACGGGCTGGGCACTGAACGGGCTGGGCACTGAACGGGCTGGGCACTGGAATGGGCTGGGCACGGGAACGGGCTGGGCACTGGAATGGGCTGGGCACTGAACGGGCTGGGCACTGAACGGGCTGGGCACTGGAGTGGGCTGGGCACTGGAATGGGCTGGGCACTGAACGGGCTGGGCACTGGAATGGGCTGGGCACTGGAATGGGCTGGGCACTGAACGGGCTGGGCACTGGAGTGGGCTGGGCACTGGAATGGGCTGGGCACTGGAATGGGCTGGGCACAGGAACGGGCTGGGCACTGGAATGGGCTGGGCACTGAACGGGCTGGGCACTGAACGGACCGGGCACTGAAGGGGCTCCCGAAGGAAGCGCTCCCAGCCCCAGAGCTGCCGGAGTTGCGGGGGTGTTCGGACAGGGTGCTCAGACACACGCTGGGGTGTCCTGTGCAGGCCCAGGAGCTGCGGGATCCTTGTGGCTCCCTTCCAGCTCAGCATTCTGTGGTTCTGTGTTTGCCTGACTGCCGCTGTTCCCACTGAGCCGGAAGGCAAGCAGCTAACAGCTTCGAGTCCCGGAGCCAGCATTTGTTACCCAAGCGACATTCCTCAGCTTACGCCATCCCACCTAATTATTCCGGTCATTAGCTGGAGCCAAGAGCACCACCTATTCACATGCGGTGTTTTAGAACGTAACGCTCCGCACGCCGCAAGGGAATTCTGCTCCTTCGCTCGGACGTGGGGCCGTCTGCGCTGTGCAGGAGGGGTCACGGAGCGGGTCCGGACCGGGAGCGGGCTCGGAGCGGGGCGGGCGCTGCCGGCGGCGGCGGGACCGACACGTGGCACCGCGCCCCGCGCGCGGCCCCGCCCCCCGCGCGCCGCTGGCCGCGCCCGATTGGGCGCCGAGCGCCGCCTACAACTCCCGGCAGGCCCCGCGGCGCCCGGAGAGCGGGCGGTCTCTCTCGCTCTCAGTCGGGCGGCGGTCACGGGGCTCTGTCGGTGCCGTGACGTCACCGCGGGAGGGACAGCCGGAGGACGCACGGACAGAAGGGGGAGGGCCCGGCGGGGCGGGCCGGGGCGGGGGGCGCTGCCCGGGGCGCGGCGCGGGGGCGGGTCCAGCCGCAGCCCGTAGTAGGCGCCCGCCCCCCCCCGAGTGACAGAAGCGTCCGGGCACCGGAGCTCGCGCTGGGGCCGCAGTCGCCGCTCGCGCCGCCGCCCCGCCTCCGGCCCCTCCGCCGCCCGGTGTTATGCGGCGCTCCTGAGGGGCGAGCGCAGCCCGGCTGGACCCGGCGCGGCCCTGAGGGGCGACGGGGTCTCGCTGCGCCTCGCCGGCCAAACCCATGACTACGGCAAACTGCGGCGCCACCGACGAGTTCGACTTCAGGCTGATCTTCGGCGAGGACGGGCAGCCCGGCCCCGGGCCGCCGCTGGGGCCCGCAGGTGCGCCCCGGGGCCGGAGGGGTCGCTCGGGTTCCTGTTTTCCTCCGAACGAGGCGGGGAGGGCAGCGGGGACTGCGCCGGCCCTGCCGCTGCGGGAGGCGGCAGCCCGGGGGGAGCGGCGCCGTCCGTCCGTGCCTCAGGCCGCGGCCGCTTCCCGGCGCCGCTCCCGTTCCTCCCGCGGGACGCGGGGGCTCGGCAGCGATCGGCCGGGCCTCTCCCCGCCGTAAGAACTTTCTTTGCGAAAAGAAACGCAAGCGCTCGCATCGTGCGGGAGGAGCCGCCCCGGGCGCGGTGGCGCCGGCGGGGAAAAGGCCCCGGGTTGGATGTGGTGGCCCCACGCCCCCCGAGCCCGGGGAGGGACCGGGCCGGGAGCAGCGAGGTGTTAACGGGGCCGGAGCAGGGCAGCGCTCGGGCACTTGCGGTGAAAAGTTTCAGCCGAAGTGTTCCCCGTATATAGAACATCCCAGTGTGTTCTGCAGACTTTGTGTACGTTTGCACGGGCGAACACCGCGTGTCGAGATGTGATGGTTTTTTTGGGTCCCTGTGTACAGATGCACGCATACATCTCAGAGTGCTTCCATTTTACTTTGTTTTGTAGTACTGGAGCCTGAAAATCCCGTTTTAAAATGCTCGTATTTCTTGAAACTGCAGAAAACAAAGTATTCCCAGTGAATTGTGGCGTGAAGAATCAATAAGGACCAGCTGTGCCTTGTTTAGCTGTACCACAGTTTGATGGCTGCGTGCTTTATTTTCTAACATACTTGAAATAAGTTTTGATTGGTAATGGGCTGTCTTATGTCTAAGTGTTAGATGATAAGATAGCTTGAAACACGGCTGTATCCAGGCTAAATGATGCAGCCATGTTGTTTGGCTCGGTTGTCTGCCTAAGTTAATTAGAAAAAAATTTGTTTGATACAGTCTGTGTGAAAGCACTCAGGATTAACTCCTTAAAAAATCCCTAACTTTCTTGATGCTCATATTTAATTTGCAAATTCATTCAGATCAGGCAAGGCTTTGTCTATTTTCCATCTCAGTACAATAGCAGATGGTGTGTGTTGTGAAGGGGGCCTGAATTCTGCATAGATAAGTGCATTACAGTACCGTATGAAAACAATGGAAAACATGTGAACAAATGACAACAAAAATAATTTTGACACCCCCATTTCTATTATTTTGACATAAAACTGGTTGTCTAAACTATGTTCCTTTGTTGATGACAGATGAGAATGAGAGAAGAAGTTTCTCAGAAAGCTGGAAATACTAGTGTGGGATCAACTCACTGTTCTATTTGTATTTGGGTAGCAGTCCTTAATAAGATGTTCAGATATTACTCTGAATACAGAGAATGTTCCATGCTTTAAAAGTCAGAACTGTTCTTATGTCAAATTTAAAAATGTGATATTTGGACCATGAACTAGTTTGTTTGCTCTAGCTCTCAGTAAGAAATTCTGCATGTGAAGCTCAAGTAATTTTACTGTTTTGTAGAATTCTGGAGATGATCTTGCCTGCTGTGCACAGATGTGGCCTTCGGGGAAAGGGTTAGAGTAGAACTCTGCCTTCATGTCCTCTGTTAAAAGTATTGCCAGAGCTCATCTATTCATTCTGCCCTTGTATTTTACACATGAAGAACTAGAATTCATATGAGAGGTCCCATATTGGAAATCTATTTTTTCCTTTACCCCTCTTCCAAATACATTAGATGAACAAAAAAAAAAGTTCTTAGAGCTCCCTAAAGCATCTATTTCATAATCCCATATCACTTCCTTCAATGGTGATGTCTGTTGTGCTGCAAAGTAAGCGAAGGGTGTATTCTAATAATAAAACATGTAGGTCACAGGGAAAGTTGCCTAATTTGAAAGAAATAATACTAAAATTACTCAGTTTTCCATGATCGTGGAGAACACCTAAAAACACATTCAGATCCTTCGTGCTTTGTCTCTAAAAGTTTGAGACTGGCATTTGGATGAAGGAAGTGTCTGGTACTAAGTTCTTGTGCAAATAACATGGAAATCTATGTTAATGGTGTCTTTTATACTGAGACTATTGTTGTGAGGATTTTACTCTTTTATATATGTACACATGTAAGTATATACAGTTTCATATTTATATTTAACTGTATTTGTAATCAAAAGCAAGGCAAAGTGAGCTATTCTTTCATTTCCTTGAAATACTTTAGGTATCTGAACTACTAAGGAAGTGCTAGTGCCAGGCAGAAGATTATCCCTTTTATGATATTAAAGATTAAAAGAACAGTAAGAGAAATCAGCTGGGAACTTTAGTTATCCACAGAACAATTTCAGTGGGTTTCAGGATATCAGGACTGACATTTGTAGTTTTGTGCTAAGTGGCAGGACTTGAGACCTGTGTTCTGCATTAGTGCTTCTTTGCTTGATCTGAAAGTTGTAGTTCCTGCTGCAGAGGAGAATGCATGAAAGATGTGTGAAGATGCTTGCAATCCCTAGTGTAATACTGCAATCTTTGCACAATACTTGGATTGAAATTAAAAGGGGTAGCCCATTTCCAGTAGGTTTTGAGTGGAGGTAAAAATTTGCTCAGGTAATTGCTAAATTAAAGATTCTCAAAAGCTCTTCAGCTGCTTTTGAGTGGATGTTAGGTACTGAGCAAGAGTTTCTGCAAACTTGCTTTCTGTTTCTCTGTTTGTTCAGTGTTCTTATCCCAAAGAACAAAGAAATTGTCACTTGGGTTTGTAGTGTTGAGCGCTAAAAGTGTTTGGTACAGTTCTGGCTACAGTTCTTTCTTCATCTTTTTATGACCAAGGAATTCAAGCCTCCAGTTCCCAAAGGTGATGCTGTAGATCACTCTGAAGTGAACCAAATATCTTTGCTTTGCTCTTTGTTGCAAAAGTTTGGGTAGCTGCAGTAGCATCCGATTGCATTGTGCCACCTTGTATCAGGAATGTCTCAGTCAGCCCGTGCATCACGGAACGTTCAGGTGCTGCACAGTCTGAGAGATGTCACTGGCTTGCAGCTGTCAGTGCCAGTGTTTGATGTGCCCTCTGGTTTGGGCTTTTTGGTGAAGGGACCTTTGGGATGTAATGGGTGACACTGGAGTAACTGAATTAGCTGGAATGCTTTTGTAATGGTGCCCCGATTCCCTTCACCACCACCAGTTTTGCAATTCTATTCCGTGTAATTTGGGTGAATTTGTCTAGAATTTATTAGGCAATTAAACCGCATTGAGTTTTTCACGCTGCTGAGGACACGTTATACTTTTTAAATGCCAAACTTATCAAAATGAAAGCAAATATGAGTTGCTGTAAAATTTTCTGAAGTTGTATTTTAGGGGTTCGTCTTCTATTTAAAAGAATGAGTTTCTACAAGGTAAAAGCTGTACTTGGAGTATATACTACTAAGCTGAGAATTTGGGATCTTACAGGGTTCTGTGTCATGCAAAACTATTTCTTCCTGGTATATGAAATCACAACTAACTTAAAATTAGAGGCTGCAAACTGTTCAGTATGCAGAAATGAAGAGTTACAGATGAGTTATTGATGCTGCTGTTCAGCCTCCTGCCTAAAATGTTCCTGTTATTTCTGATTAAGTATCCTAAGAGCTAAAGAGGGGCTAATGCTTTGTTACCCCGTGAAACAGTAATATGAGTTTCACCTTAACTTCTACCTTTTGTTCTTGGATTATGAAGTAGAGAAGGAGAAGTTAATATTTCCATGTAAATAATCTTCCTTGGTTGATTTTGTTTATTTGCTTTCCCACAATATGAGTGCTTTAAAAGAACTGATCAAACTACCCTCCTTGGGCTTCAGGTTCATAGTACTTATTTTATTTTATTTTATTTATTTTATTTTATGAAACAAGATGAAAATGGGTTCTTCGTATTTTCTGTGACTTAACATTTGGTTAGGTAATGTTGTTTGGTAATCTTGTTACAAATGAATCTTATGATATCTCTTACTTTTCTTCTGAAGAGTATAAAAACCATCCCAGTTCTGTGATGAATTTAGCAACTGTTCAAAACATCTTTGTGAGCTGCAGCCTCGTTCTGCATACGGACACTGTGTTTGGATTTGTCTCTTTCACTGATTTACAAACTTGTACTCCTGTTCTCCTCTGAGATTTTTTTCCTGGAGCTGGTGGGTTATTGGTTTGTTACTGGATAGCTCGACTGAAATGCACATTTTGCTATAGTGACTGTTAGAGTAATGCCTGATTTTTCTGAAGGTTTTCGTGTCAGACCTTTCTCTGTGAGCATCCATGAGCTGCTTGGGCTGCTCTGCAGTTGTCTCCTGCCCACATACCAAGTGCTCTGAAGTGATGATGGCTGCTGGATTTTCCCTCAGCTAGGCAGAGTTCTCTTGTAGTGAAAACTGGCACTATGTATGTGTTATTTCATTTATGTGTGCCATAGAAGTCTTAAAACCATTGATTTATACTGAAACACCACCACAATACTAGTCTTTATAGCTTTGCCTTCGTCATTAATATGTGAAGTATCCTTTTCCCCTTCCTAAATGTGCATTCATGACAGGTATTGCTCTCAGGGATTGTTGGTAGAGAGTAGAAAACTGTCTAAGCTGTTGACGGGAGTTTGCAGCATGGTTGAACTTTTTGTTCTTTTCCCCGAGGTTGTGATTAAGGTAAATAATCTTAATAAAATCAAATTGTGGTAAAAAAGAGAGAGTAGTCTTATAATTAGATTGAGTGGGAAATGAAGGGCTGGGTGCTGGCAGTAGCTGTGAACTTATGGTGTGAGTTGACTGAGGATTGCTCTTGGTGAAATTTGATTTTGTGCTCAAAAGAGCTGGTCCAGAACTGTTGCAAAGTTTGCTTTCCCTGGCTGAGTTAAGAGGAGCTTGTGAGACATCTTTTGAAGTCTGTTTACCAGGCTACCTTGCACACCTGTATGTTTCACTTGAAGTTTTATTATTTTTTAAATTATTTTGATTCTATTTAGATTTGGATATCTATATAAATAGGTAGGAGAGAAAGTCTTTGCACAAGATGGTAACTGTGGTTAATATATATAATTTGGGCCATCCATCTAAATACAGCTGTCTGTGCTGCTCTGTTAACATTTGCTATACAAAAGAGTGCTCATGTGGTTAAGAATAGGATCAGCTGGTGCTATTCCAACAAAGGAATTAATGGATAAGTTACATGAATCCATTTATTTTTTTTCTCTCTTAGATATAAGTGACACTTTCTAACAGAAATATTTATCTGATAACTGAGTATTAAATATATAGTGATAAACCACCCCTTGAAGGAAATTGAGCTACTATCATTTTATTCTACAAGGTGGTGGATGCTGGTATCTGCATGTAAAAGATTGACACACAGGGACACAATGCAAATCAGTCATATAGGCTGTGGTTATATAATCTGCTGATAGGGGGGAGGAGGGAAAACCAAACAGCTGCATCTGGCCAAAACCAGAGGGTCTTGTGACTTCAAGATAGCTTAGAGAAACACTGAGAAAGACCAAAGGAGAATGTTTACTAAAGTGCTATCAATGGAGTCAAGAATTGCCTGGCAATTAAAAGTAAGAGATTAAGATGGTAATCCTGGCAAGCTGACATGTTTGAGTACGTTGTGATTTTTCACAGTATTCTGGATAAATTAAATCTTGCCTCTTTGAATGAAGCTTGACCAGGATGAGACTATTCAGGGAAAATACCAAAATCTTTTGTGTGGTGTTGCAAAGCAGTTGTAGTTGCAGCTAATCTAATTTGATAACTTTTCTGTTTTGGCAGTATGGTTCTTTGATCACTACATACTGCATTGAGAGTCACTAGCTAGTGAGTCACTATGTATTGCAGGGATTTTTAAAAGGTCCCCAGTTTGACAAAATGTCACTTATTTTGTTTGTGAATTCATAGTTGCACATCACTCTCTGTCCCCTTTCTTCCCAACTGAATTGTGGGCAGACTGTAAATGAAAACAAATCCTGAGGTTTGGGCTGAGGGAGATGGTCAGATACAGGTCAGCATTTGGGCTAGTGCTTTTGTCTTACGTATTTCTGAAAAGTATAAATTCCTTGCAGTTTCTCCAAGTAAAAAGTAGCCCACTGCTTAAAACATGATGGTGCCATTACTTTGGTCTGCATTGTCCAACTGGAAGCGGTTTGTGAGATGCCACCTGAAGTGTAGGCAGCTCTGTGATGTTGCTGTGAATGAGAGAGAATAAATTGGAGTAGATGGGCCTGGGTCAATAGCGAGCAGCAGTTTGGCTGTTCCCAGCAATAACGTAAATACGGGAGCTGTTGCCTCAAGCCGCCCTAGTGGGCCAGGGAGGTACGTGGAGCAGCCTTGGCAGGGAGCCCAGCCAGTAAAACAGCATCCAAGTCCTTGCATTTGTCCAGGCATGCCATGTGGGCTCGAATGACAGTGGAATTCAAGATGAGTGAAAGGATCAGTAAGGCTAAGTAAAACTGAGCAAGCTTATTAAGAAGGCAGCGTTCTCTTCTACCTTTAGTACATCCATCTGTGAGTGTTCTTGTGAAATACTGGCAAAAGAGAACATTAAAAAATCATAGAACTGTTCAAAGTCATTCAGGGAAGATGAATTTGAATCTAAAGCACTGCAGGTCTGCTGGAAGGAGAGAAGAATAAACTTTCTGGAGATCTGACTACAAACCCACGACCTTTCAGCAGTAAAGTCATGAAAATAGAATTCTGTGTGTGGTTTGATTTGGTATTGTGTGATGATTTTGGTGGGTTTTTTTCAAGCAGAAACAAAACCTTCATTTGAGGTTGCATGAAAGATGTTTGTAGATAAAGACATGAGCAAGTACTTAGAGCTAATTTATTAATACCAAAAATGTTGTATCATATTATTTATATTAATATTTAAGTTAATAGGAATTGCATGCTTAAAAATGGTCTCTCAGGCTGCACTTTGAAGATGAGTCATCACTTCTAAAAGTGAGAAATATTTTTAATATAGAAAAAATTCTTCAATGGAGTTGAATATTTCTGGTGTTTTCTGTTTTTTTTTTAGCAGGTTGATGGAGAGAGTTAATGAGAATCTTCATGGTTTAATGTCTGCTAACATTGCTTTTTTGGGAACAAATGCTGTGAGAAATGGTTTTTTAATCCCACATTTTAATGGTTTTAATGGTTTTGGGAAAAATGGAAGGATAACTTACACATACTTTGAGAGAGGTAGTATTTGCTCTGTGCTAGAGGGGGAGTGAAATTGTGCCTGATTGTTGTTGGGCTGGGGCAGAAGCTGTCACCTTTTAACTCAAGTTGTTGTACAGAGTAGCCCTCTGTGTCTTCATAGCCAAAATGAAAGTGTGACAGAATGACAAACTGCTAATCCAGTCATGTTGCATTTATTAACTGTTAGTGACAATGATTCATTGCTTTGATGGCTGCATAGTGCCTGTACTAATATCTGCAGTGATGTATAGCTGCTCATGTGTGTCTTTAGATGCTTTCTAGAAGTTGTTCCCTAAGTCAAGGACACGAAGGAGGAGATTCAGTAACTGATTACAAAAGGCTTTAATAGTGTCATTTGGGATAACTGTATTCAAACAACAAGGCCATAACGAAATACATTATTTAATCCAAAGAACTACTAAGAAAATCTGTCAATATTTTGTATTTTGCAGAGCTTCTTTAACTGATGTAGGTCTCTGTGTTTCATCAGTGCAATTTGTCATGTTTAGTCTTTTGAGAGCAAATGCTGCTGTCCTTCAAATTGCCAAGCTTTTTGTGTTGGGGGCAGGAGTTAGGCTGATGTACAGTATGAGGTGATACCTCCAGTCCTGCTGGAATAAACACAAGCCATTTAGGACTCTGGGAAGAGATGCAAAGTTACACGTGGCTAATATCACCATCTCTACATTTTGGGGTGTCATTCTGAACCTTGCTGAGAAAAATGGTATTTGTGCTGAGCTTCAGCCTCCTCTTTTTCATTTGGCTGATTCATGTTTCTGCCTTTTACTGTATCAATCTAGCAAAGTGAATTCAAGGTGTTTCTGATTCTACATTCATGCAAGCAGATGGGAAAAGGCCTCTGGCATCAAGGCAGTTTCACATTGTCATTCTGGCTCATTACAGTTGATGTACACAGCCTGTGAGTTTAATGCACCTGAAGTCCACTGCATTATAATATTGGTGACAAGTTGTAATAATTGATGGTTTGAAATACTGAGTTAACTGTGTGGTAGGAGTGCCTGCTGTGGAATGGTTTGCCCTCTGCCGTGCAGGCAGCTGCAGCAGTACAGTGTGATTTGGCCGAGGTGTGAAGAGTTCCCAAACGAGTTTGTTCAGATATTATTGATACCAGTTCTAATCTCTGTGTCATGCTCTGTTTGATAATCAGAAAGGGAATGCCCCCATTTCAGTCTCCCCTCCACTGTGTGACTGCTCCCTACTCACACATCTTGCCTTGGCTTACTGCTCTCCTTTTCTACCAGTTTGCACAAAGACCCTGCTCTGTGTCACCAAACTCTCCTGTCAACTAAAATACAAATTTTCTTGCACGCTCCTGTCTGTTTTCTTTGATACAGCCCTGCTTAACACCTGATTTTGCAAGTTTGGTTTCTGCTCAGTGCTTGCTTCAGGGCTGGAGCAGTGAACTGGCAGTGTCTCTGTACAGAGCAGCAGGTTGCTGTGAGCAAGGTTGTGTTAGAAGTCAGTTGGTGGTAAAGGCATCCATGTAGGAGTTAGGTGAGGATTTCAGTTGATTCTGTTTGACTGACTGGAGAGCCTTTCCATGGAGCCTGTTGGTTTTGCCCCCACAAAGGAAAAGTTGTGCATGGTAAACTGGCCCACAGCAGCAAGAATCTAGGCAAACCTGGCCTGCTGGCAATTACAGCCCACGATTAATTCCCTTGTTCCCTTCACTCGGTATTTGCCTAATCTTCTCACTTACCTTTATGCTCAGTGTACTTCCAGTGGGTCAGGCACAGCACACCAGTTTGGGAGTGATCAGGCTTCTCTCAGGTCTCACATCTACACATCTGAAACGCTGTGGGGCTGCAGGGCTGCAGTCCTTTTGCAGACTCTAACACCTGATCATAGAATAAGAGAGTTCATGTTCAGAGCAGCAGTGTCAGATGGCTGCTCATGCTGTGTGATAGTACCTGCTGTGCCCATGCTCTGTGCTGTTCCAAAAGGCTGTACACTAATGTCTCTGAACTACTGGGTCATGCTAAGATTACCTTTGATCTGACAGTGAATGACAATGAGGTTTCATCAAACTGGAGGGCAGCAGCTTCTGTTTTGTCTACAAGGTTATTATGCAGTGAAGTACCATGTTCTTGAATGATACAGCCACAGATTAAAAATAGAGGAGTCCACAGAACTTGGAGGCTTCTAAAGCAAGAAGCAGATTTTTTTTAACCTCTTATGAGTATTAATGAATAATCCTTAAGTACTCAACCAAAAGCTTTATATAAAAAGTTGTCATTTAAAGACATGCTTCATATCAACCAGAGATAGCAGGAGAGCTGGAGAAGGCCCAGGTACAAACACTGCTGAGCGCATCCGGTTGTTATTTTCTGTTTTGTAACTGAACTTAGAGTGACTAATTCTTGTTGAATCTTACAGTTACAAGTGGAATTCTTTACCTGCCTTGTACATAACCTGTTAGCAATGTAGCTCAGAGCTGTTCTTTCCCTATTTGAAATGTAATTTCATTACTTCAGTGTGAAGCTGGATGTACACTAAGACAGCAGTTCTAGTTTAAATGCATACCAGGCTGTGGCCTAAGGGTTTGTTTAGTTGCATGTTACGTTTTTATTTGATAGTGAACACCTGCAGTTCCTGTCCTGGTTGCTTGTTTCCTCCCATGTCCTAAAGCTTGCCATTCTGTCAGTTGTACATATACAGGTGTTAGTGCACTGTAAATATGATTACCAAAATCATCTGTGTTAAAAGAACATCTCTTCTCAGTTCCCCTCCCCCTTGGTGTGTGAAGGTGTGTGGGAGGGTGGTTGTTGCTCAAAAAACCTTAGTGTAGTTACACCCCGAGAGCCAGTATGTTCTTATTTTAGTCAGTGTCAGTTGTAAACATTTGATATGCTGGATTCTTCTCTTGTTTAAACTGCTTAAACTACTGCAGCTTCTTTATTCTTCTGTATTTCTACAAAGGATAATGAATTCTTATCCAGATTAGAATTGGAAAAGACTCCTTGAAGAGCTCCCACTGTTGAGAAGGTTCTTTTTCTTTTACATTTCCAGTATACTTACTTAACAAAAGAAAATGAGTGAAATTGTGACTGGCACAACAGAACAGCTTCTGGCATACATGATTGACAAAAGTAAAGTTCATTTTTATCCTTTTTTGAGTAATCTGACATGACCATGAAACAGAGCACAAAACCATCAAAGAGAGTAAACTGCTTCGTAAAATGAGAGTTGTAAATCATCCCTTTCTGAAAACTTAAACTTGCAGTACTTCATGTATTGCTAACTTTGGTCTAGAAGGATGTTTCCCCCTACTCCACCCTGCTACCTTAATTTTTTTCACAATTTATTCTTTTTCAGTACCATATTTGGCTTGCCAGTCAGTTGTACTCCTTATAAACTAATACATTGCTATGTTTCACTATGGGGTTGTGGAATTTTTTAAGCTGATGTTTAAGCTTGTAGGAAGTGTTTCTGGAGAACTGATAGCTCGTAATGGAAAACTGGAGTTAAATATCCAATTATAGAGCTTTAGTGCAATAGTATACCAAGAACTCTCATCAATTGTGTTTTTAAGTACACAAAATAAAAACTATTGATTAATGACTATTTTGTGTTCCCTGTGAAGATTAAGACTCTTCCTTCATCCCAAGAAATATATAAACTTGTGCAAACCTGCAGAGTAATGAAATAAAAAACCTGCCACATATGCTCTTTGTCCCTTTTTACAAATATTTTTGTAACCATTGTGTTCAGAAAGAGGTAATGGTAACTGTCATGACAGAAGTGGAAAACAGAAGAGTTGGTCATTCTTTTTGAAGCTTGTGAGACAGACTTGCCTGAGAGCACACATGATGTCTGTGTCAGTGTTCAGGTCTTTCCTCATGCTATTTAAAGGACTTGATTGCTGATCCTGTTTTCACAGTAGTAGTTTTATAAAACCTAGGTCAAGTTGCACTTTCTTCGTACCTTATAGCAACTCCTATTGTCTGAAAATGTTTATTTATGGGCTTATAAACTTAGAATAATAAAACAATTTGGATAATTCTGGCACAGGGCTCGTGTTCAGACATTTGATAGTAATTGACCTTCCTTCTCTGGAGAAATCTGGCTGAGTGCACAGCTGCACATGTGCATGTGCCAGTACAGCACTGGGGAGTGAACAACTGGTGGGCAAGCATTGCTGGTCCTGAATGTGCACTCTGATATAGCAAGTAGCAAGCAAAATGTACTTTAGAAGCAGTTGTTCTGGATATTATTTAATTATATTCCCCAGTTAGACAGCTTATGTTGAAGTGTAGTTAGCAGCTTAGTTAGGGATGAGCCAGCATTGTTTTAATGCTGAACAGGAGCTTCTGTACACGAGGCTGTTTCCAGACAGCAGCAAATGTACATTCAAAATGAGCAACCTTCTGGTTCTCATTGACAGTGGATGACACACATGCCTGATGTAAGATTGCAATGGAAGTCTGCAGCTTTATTTATCTTATACACTGTGAATATAGAGCATCTGCTCATTTTTGTGATCCCTCAGTACTGAACCTGATCTCAGCAGGGTGGGGAGGAAGACTCCAGTAAATTTCTAAAGACTCATGGCTTCTCTGTGCTTCTCAGTGGTAAAAGTCTTAGTAAGTAAAAACAAAGCTGAGTTTCTTTCTATGCCATTTGTCCAGAAGATCTCATTTGATTGTAAAAGAAAATGTGTTTGACGTGGTTTGTTCTTAGGAAACAGTGACTTGTTTTGTTTCTTTGTCTCCTTTAAAATGCTTGCTGGAACAAATAAACTATTAATACTACTTCTAAAACTGAAGTTGAACTTATTGGCCCATAATCCTTCATTATTTTTTAACCTTTTATTGAGTCCAGTTTTCTTTACTCTGCATTGCTGTTATCTTTATTAGCAGTTTATTCTGTTGGCCTTACCAAAGCAAAAGCATTTAGCACCCCTGCCTGTTCAGTGGCATGAGGGGATTTGAGGTGAATGGCATTACTTCTCTTGCTCTGTGTATTTTGCTGTGTCTGTTTTGTCATCTTGCCCCCATGTTTTTGTGGTAGTTTTTGTGCTTTACCTTCGTAGGCTGCCCCAGTTTCTGTGTCTTGAGTGCTTTCATATATTTTATGGTCAGTGAAGGCCTCATGACTTGGCCAACTTCTTTACTGTCTTTCCTCCCCCAGTAGGGTTGTTTGCATGTAATAGCTCTCCTATGAAGTAACCAGATTTCCAGAACTCCATTTTTTTCCCTTGGGCTTCTCCATAACTTTTTTCCTTACACTTGCCTATTTTGAGGCTTTCCTTTGTTTGTTTGCCCTCTGCTTCTGGAAGCCCCATGTTGGATTTGTTTTGTGCTGTTCTCACTGCTTTCTCTTTTAAGGGTTATCAACAAAGTTTTTTTCATTCTTTCTTTTCCCCCTCCCTCCCAGTTGTATGCTTGTTTGTATGTTTACTGGTTCCTTAAGATAGGTTAGAGGGCTCTTTCAGCTCTGCAATCTTTATTAAGACAAAAATAATATCTGGTAAATAATCTAGTAGAATTAATGACATGATTTGTGAAGGTCTTAGTGTTGTCCTTTTTGTGAGCAGCTAACAGGTTATTTAAACACATGAACTGTAAGGGGGAGGATTTGTGTGCACAGACTGAAATAAATCTACATGTTTATCAATTGAGTCTGAAAATTATGTGGGTGATTTAGACTTCAAACTGTGTTGTGTTCACAGTGTTTAGTGTGCTTTTGGGATGGGATATTCATTAGGTTTCTTGCTTCCTGTTTTGTGTGTGCAGCTGGGGAGGGGTAACAGCCAGCACAGCCAAACTCAGGACAGGGACCACAGAAACCTGAGTCCCAAAAGTTCTGTCTCCTGTCTGCTCCATCTCTGCCCCTGTTCTTCCCAGCTGGTGCTGGTAATTCTGTGCTAGTCTGATCTCTCCACCTCAGCATTGTGAAAGTTAAATTCTCAATGTACATCTGCTTTTTGTAAATCCCTGCGACACTGAAAGTAGAGAAATTGTCTTAAATATTTTAAGATTTCTTGATTATTGGTGCAAAGGAATAAGGCTCTTTGCAGTGGTGAGAGGTTTAGTGCAAACAATGTGCTGCTACTGTTCCTAAAACAATTAATGACAGTAAATGGTTACACACAGGGCTTGAAGACTTCCAACTGCTGTTTTTCTTTATTATTATTATTAATTTTAATTTTAAAAGTTCTGTGGCTGTAACTGTTTTATTTCTAAGTTTTGATAAGGTATATTATAGCCTTCATAGGATTGCCTTTTTCTTCCCTAGATCTATGCTTTTATTAATGCTGAGTTAGGAAACAGATATCTGTGATCTTGCACATTAATACACCAATAAATGTGGAAAACCTAGAACCAATACTGTCTGCATGTCATGTTTTGTGATGGAAAACAGCAAAAAGACCCTCAAGTAAAGTTTTAAAAAATGTTACCGTAGTGAAAGAACAGGGAAATGCAGTTTTGCTTCTGAGCTTGTGTTAATTGTGTGTGATATGTGCTGTAGTCCTTCCTGAGAATTCTGATTCTTTCAGTGTGTGCATATTTAGAAATCAACTTATGCTGATTTTCAGTGCTCTTAACACATATAGTAATAGTTAATGATATATAATATGGATAATTGTCATACATAACCATAATATGTATAAAATCATGCAGTGTTTATAATATTGCTAAGTACTCCTTAAATGCAACGTATGCCTCCTTCAATAGATTTCTTATAAAGTTGCTCCCTGGTCATGAACCTTCAGCCTTTTCTTTTTTGGTTTTTTTTGTGAAGTCTGAGGAGTGTAGTCCATTCCTTGGTAACAATGTGCTTTCTCTTCATTTGAAAATGCTTCCCTGTCTCTGAGGAGCTGATGTTTTGTTTCTGTTTTAGTTATTTTTAAGCTGATTGCTATTAATGAAATAGACTGACTTCATTAACATACTAAGTTTTTTGTCATGTAAAGGGCTAAAATACATAGCTTCCAGTCTGGATATTTTAACTGATTGTGAGAGAGAATACATTTATTTTAAAACAAGTATTATTAGTCTGCTGGTACTCGGGATAAAAATAATTTTTAAAAAAGAACTAATACCTAGATATGCAATTTATGTCATCTAGCCTGGATTTGTGGAAAATTAAAGAGTGACAACCCTATTTACAAGTGAAAAGAAACAAGAGTGGAATCACAATACCTGCAAAATAAGAAAAAAAAAATGTGTTTTCTACTTTTGTTTCAGACAAATGTCTCCTATTGGCAGTTAATTTAATATTGAGAAATGGGGCAAGAAAATTTGCTTCAGTTCTGTGACACAAAGTTGCTGATTTTGTTAACGGGACTTGTACTCCTTCTCAATTGCTTGTTTTTCTTTGGAATATTTCCTGTGTTTTGGATAAGTTAGTGAGGTCTGAGAATATTTTGTTTTGACTTATTTTGCTGAACAACTTGTGCTCAAACTTGATACAACTGCACTGAAAAATGCTATTTAGCGTAGGCACTTGAGAGTTTTCTAACCTACAAAAAATATATCTTAGGAATACAGTATATTAGTATCTCTAGTAATATTCCTTGTTAGGCCTCCTTTGGTTGAATGTTTTTAGTAGCTCATAATCTTCATTCAAGCTTGAGTCACTGTGAGATGCTTTCTGTTGTTAAAGTAGATCAATATTATGGATGTGATGTTCTGGTGCTTGTAAGTGTTGACGGGACTTGCAGAAAGTACCTTCATCCTATTTGTGTCAAAAAGACAAACTTTTAATGATTTTTGATTAAAAATGTTTAATTATAAGTGGAATACAGTTATGAAAGATGAAGTTTGAATTGAGTGTTCAAGCTTAGATCCTTTCAGGATTTTAACCCCTTTTTTTGCTTGCATTATAATTTCTTTATGAAGATGTGTATAAACTGTGAAATCTGATTGAAAACAGGATATATGATAGAAAATCATACTGTAGTCATATTTAGTTGTAAAATAGACTGGGGAAAACTTAAAATTAAGAATTAGCTTTATTTTGTGTAACTAGTGTAATGGGAAATGTCTAGGATGTTAATAACAGTCTGGGAAGCAAAGGATTTTGTTTATGGCATTTATCCAAGTATTGCATTCTGACTCTTACTACTTTTTTTATCTTTTTTAATTTCGTTTTCAGATCTTGAGTCAGATGACTGTGCATCCATATACATCTTTAATGTAGAGCAGCCATCATCCTCTGTCAACCAGCCAATTTGTATTCCTCGCCATGGACTGCAGTCTCACTCCTCTCCTACAAGATTTCAGAGTCACAAGAACTATGAAGGCACTTGTGAGGTACCAGAATCCAAGTACAGTCCACTAGGTGGACCCAAACCCTTCGAGTGCCCCAGCATTCAAATCACATCGATTTCACCCAACTGTCACCAGGGGATTGAGGCCAGTGAAGATGAATTACACACAAATGGCACAGAAAATGAGTATATGGAAAGGCCTTCCCGGGACCATCTCTATCTTCCTCTTGAGCCATCGTACAGGGAATCATCCCTTAGTCCCAGCCCTGCCAGCAGCATTTCATCCAGGAGTTGGTTTTCAGATGCTTCCTCTTGTGAATCCATTTCCCATGTGTATGACGATGTAGACTCAGAGCTGAATGAAGCAGCTGCTCGATTTACCCTTGGCTCTCCTTTGGCTTCACCTGGTGGTTCTCCGAGAGGTCCCAGCGATGAATCGTGGCAGCAGCCTTATGGCTTTGGGCATGCCCTGTCCCCCAGACAGTCTCCCTGTCACTCTCCTAGAACTAGTATTACAGATGAAAATTGGCTGAGCCCCAGACCAACATCAAGGCCCTCATCCAGACCTACATCCCCCTGCGGGAAACGCCGCCACTCCAGTGCTGAGATTTGCTATGCTGGTTCTCTCTCTCCTCACCATTCTCCAACTCCATCCCCCGGCCATTCTCCCAGAGGAAGCATAACAGAAGACACGTGGCTGAACACTTCCATTCATAATGTACAAGGCCTTAACTCTGGGCTTTCACCATTTCAGTGTTGTACAGAGACTGATATTCCTCTAAAAACCAGAAAGACCTCAGAGGATCAGACTGCCACTTTATCTGGAAAAATAGATATCTGTCCTGAAGAGCAAGGTAACTTGTCATCATCCCTTGAAACTGCAGTGGATGATTGCTCTGGATCCCAGCACACCTTGAAAAAAGACTTGCCCGGAGACCAATTCCTTTCTGTTCCTTCGCACTTTACTTGGAACAAGCCGAAGCCTGGTCACACCCCTATATTCCGGTGAGTGATTGCACAGTGGCTCCTTCCTGGCCTTCCCCTCCTGTGCATCTTAAGTAGACATACAAATGCCCTTGTATTTCAGTGATGCATTAAGACTTCTTAAAGAAAACTTGTTGAAGGCAGATGGATGCTATAATTAGGAAAAAACAAGTTGAGATACCAAATACCCTTCATCTTTAAAAACACAGTAGATCATTGTAAATAGGATTAGTTTTATTTAAGTAAAGTTTGGGAATATGCACAGGGCCCAGCTGAATTAAATGTCTGTGGATTTTGTACATGCTTTGCAGTCCCATCTAATCTGAGCACTTGACATGTTAATAGAGCTAGGGAAACATGACTTACATGATTTTCTAAAACTGGGAGGTCACAAAAGAGGTACAGAGTTTATTTGTTTTTGTGTCAATTTACTTCTTTGGGCTCATAAATTCTAGAAATAGAATCAAGGAAAAAATTTGTATGCCATGCTGAAAGTCATCCAGAAAGAATGGATGTCTGGGCTGTAGTTCCAAGGTATTTCCACCATCCATGATAGAATTATGAAGGTCTTTTCCCTTTGCAGTCCTGTCATGTGCTAGCAGGATGATTTGTGGAGACTCAGAAGAGGGAACTGGTTTAATTGAGTGAAAAAGTCCCCCCCCCCTTTCCACTTTTTAGATGGATCAGTTCTGTGATCTTTCAAGTTATAGAGCTTGTATAAATTCTTAAGAAGTTGTCATCCAGCTTGGCTTGTTAATATCTAAATCCATTTAAACAATACTTATTCAGCCATTTGGTTATTTTTTGCCTAATTTTATAACCATAGGTTTTAATTTCTCTGCACAGACTTGTACTGATTTTAGTAAATAGAAGTATTTTTTTTTCTTCTCCTTTAATGTTCTTCCACATAACTGATTATGGATTTTGTTTACTGTAAAATTTAACAGTAAAGATGCAAAACTGCTGGCTGGATCTGTTCTACCAGGTCTGAAATGACTGTGTTAACAGATAACTGTCTTCAAGTCTTGGGGATTTTTAAAATTCCATTGCCATCTGTTAATAATAGGTGTTCAATCTCTTTGTTGAGTCTTTTCATTCAAACTAAAACAATGATGTTTTAGTTTTAACTTATTTGTGTATTTTGGAATTGCATTATATTTGTGTAGGATACTAAGCAGTCCTAACTTGCCATTTTTGTTAGCTTGCATGCTAACATTGTTCCTAAAAGGTGAGCACTACTGTAGGGTTAGATGTCATGAACAAACAGGCACGGGCTGTGGATCTGTGGGATGAACAAAGTGGTTTGAAACATGGACAGCTCATACCTGTTTCCTCTTGTACTGCAGAGAACTGAGTACAACTGAATAAAAAGAAATTTTAGTGTTTTTATTAAAAAATAAAAATATTTTTTCAAATGTCAGGCTTTATTTAGAAGAAGGAACTGAATAATTTTTGTAAATATAAAATAGGCGAACAGAAGACAATGAAGACTACACCTATACACAAGGAAGCTACATGAACCTATTAAGCTGGGTGCATTTGCTGCCAAAAATGTTGACTGATTATTGAATTGGTGGAAATGGCTGCACTGGCAGCTGTGTCCTCGGTGAAATGTTGAATTACTTAGCAGTTGTAACCTGTTCCTCAGGGGCTATGGCAGTGTGCATCTTCAGCAGGTAAAACCTTCCATTCTGTCATATTGTATTTTGTAATTTTGATTCTTATAAACCTAATTTGACCCTTACATTTTATAAATAAAAATGAAATGCAAGACCCTCTGTTTCTAAATAGTTGATGATGGTGACCAAAAGTGAGTATATTAGTTGTCATAAAGAATTATGTAATTGTTATTTATGTGTTTATTCCATAATGTATGTACAATTGTATTAATTGTAGTATAAATTACAAGATATAGTAAAAATAGTGTACTTGTTAATGTCTTGATTGTGTTGTCAAGCACAAAGTAGTGCATGAAGTAAACAGCAGTATTGATTCCAAGCAGATAAAATAAGTACACACCCAGCTGTAATAACTGACCCCTGGGAGAAGGGGAGTGATTTGCCTTCCATGTTCTGTGGTGTGAAATGTGTAGGTAGCACCTTCTGCTCTGAGTGCTCTCTAAAGTTTTGTAAATCTGTTATCTATTTTATCTGTCGGGCCTTACCATGTTTTCCTCATTCTTCTGTTTTCACTAAGTGTGCAATGCTTAAGAAAATCTAAAAATGTATAAGATGCTTTTGAACATTAGTCATATTTCACATGCCATCCAGCCTGGTTTCTTTGATGACTGCTTGTTATTTGGTCACAGAAACTCATAATCT
This sequence comes from Ammospiza nelsoni, assembly GCF_027579445.1. Taxonomy (NCBI): domain Eukaryota; kingdom Metazoa; phylum Chordata; class Aves; order Passeriformes; family Passerellidae; genus Ammospiza; species Ammospiza nelsoni. Next base: position 13,078,392 of record NC_080645.1, read on the forward strand.
GCCAGTCAGTGGCATATGAGAAATGTCTGTGTATTACATGGCCCAAGTCCATTTCTGCTCCTTGTCAAAAAGAAGTGTGGGCAAGGGCTTGGGCAGGGCCACTGCAGCAATTCCTTCCTCCAAGTGAGAGAGCTGGGCAGCAGCTTCTGAACAGGGAATAGTGCAGGTGGCTGCTGATGGTGTCACTCACCTGCTGTGATGGCAGACTCAGTTGGTCATTCTGCAGAATATTCAGCAACTCGGTAATTTTATTTATTACATAGTTATTCTGGTTGCTGTTTAAGTTACCTCTTTCTTTCAGCCTCCCCACAGGGTGATGGGAAAGACATGTTTCTCATGTTTTCCTTCCCTTCCAATTAAAAAACCCTTTATTGGGATCTTAATGTAGTGATAGTAGATGCAACCTTCCCACTAGCATTTTACTCCAGCATTCCACAAATGTGCTGATTTTATCACTTTCTTTCATACTTGCTGTTTGAGTTTGAGTTGTAAGAGTTCCAGAAAGTGAAAAAAAAGGTCTGTTTTACAGTGCTTTTTTACTCGAACAAGGGGAATAAAAAGAGTCTAGAGATCACCTAGAAGTCTCTGCTGAGCAGGTGATAAAATACAATACCTTTGGTGAGGACTTCACTCTGCAAGTACAATTCATAAGAGATCAGGAGCATTGCTGGTGCTGACCTTGGTTGTGGCATTGTGGAGTTAAGGACCATCACAGGCATGGCCAGCCCTGGTGCAGGTAACATGGGGCTGTTAGAAAAGTGCTCTCTGATGCAATTGGAAATCATGGCAGTTCTGGTATTTTTGCGTTTTAAAAGCCTTGATTATCTTTTGCTTTAAACTTTCTATTTTAACATGAATGACTAGTGGAACAGTAGATTTTAGGTTTGGTCAAGTGGATCTTGAGAATCTAATTTGTGTCTCAAGCAAACAGGCATTTGCAGGGTAGTAAACTTAATGAGTCATTCTTTTTTTTTTTCTTTGTTTAGCCCCACGGTGTTTGATGGCAACAAATGGTGCTTTTGTGTCTGGAAGATAACCAGGCAATATTCATTAATGGTCAAAAATCTTGAAATAAGACCTAGTTTCCTTTACTTGCCTCATGGAATTCACAGAGACTTACACATTGATTTCAAAACTACTACATAAATTGGTGTTTGTCTCCAGACTGTTTTGTCATTAATTTAATCTATGACACTGAGAAGTGATGGGACATCAAATAGTTTTTTTGTCCTAGTGGTAATGAACAAACAGGCTTTAACAGACATATTTACAGCTCAGAAATCATTTTAATGGTGGACATGTAATGGTAGCTTGAGAGTATTTTACTGCTGAAAACTAGGATGGCTGACAATGTAATTAACTCATTCAGGAAAAAAAATAGTTTACATAAAGTGGTAGATAGTGGAATACTTGAGGAAACTGTTTCTTTTGTTTGAATCTTTCTCTTGGAAATCCAAAGAATAGAGAGGAACAGAATTCTGTCCTATTTTTATCATAACTGTTTTGGGCCTTCAGTCTTAATTTTAAGAACTGCACTCAGGTTGAAAGATTTCTATAGACGAAGTTAGTCTGCCAAGTATTTATCACCTATTTCTGATAAATAGAAATAACACCAGCTATTCTACTAGCAAAACTTTAAAATGAAAATGTTTGCAAATGACTGACTTTGAAGATAAGAACCCACTTAAGTGAGACAAGCAAAGGAACTTTGACCCTTTCAGGTTTTTAATAAGCAACGCTATCACTGTAATGTTTGCACACCATTACTGAATCCAGGGAAATTCAGGTAGTGTTTAGTGCAGGACCTTAGTGCTTGTACCTGTTATTCCTCTCTCTGCTTTGCTCTGGGATGATGGAACAGAGATTTCCCCATGGCAGTTCACTGTACCAGTACTCTGACAGCAATGTGAACTGTTCTGCCAGGAGCAGAATGGTATTATGAATGTAAACAGATGAATAAAGTCTATTGATAGGCCACTGTGGCAGCTGGAATGGCCCCAAATCCCTTAACTTCAGAATTTCACCATCAGGGAGAATATGGCTTTGTTCTAGGCAGTGAAGAGCAGCCACAGCAGTATCTTGGCTCTGCAAGAGACCTTGAAAACCATAGTATTGGATCATAGTTATGATTTGAAATTCTCAGGGGGTTGCTGTCTTGCAACACTGACTTGTCGCAGAATACACTGTGGGTTCATCTCTGCAAAAACTTGGGATGAGGAAAAAATGTGGAATAGCCATTGTATGGTCAGTGAGCTTTTTCTCTTTTGAAATGTTGGGAGGAGTTTTAAGTGGAAAATTATTTTTGCTGAAACCAGAAGTTAATAAAAGTATCTCTCTAGTAGATTTGGGAATCTCAACCAGTGAACTTTCACAACTATCTGGAGGTACTAAGGGGTATCTTTGAAAGGTTGCTACTAGAATTAGTAGCTACAAGGAGGTAGGAACATTTTCATACAGAGTGGCTAAAATGAGTTTTTGTGTCAGTTGCACCTGTGTTCAAAAACAGTGCTACAAGTGGAAGGTAATTGTTTTTAGCTGAATTATGTTAATGAGTCCCATAGGCTTTGTTCTTCCTTGTGTCCCACACACACTGCTCTGGAGCCACAGTCAAAGCAAATCCTGTTTCTGCCCCAGGCTTCTTCCTATGGCAGAGGGGCAGAGTCACCCATGAGTACACCCTGCCTTTTACAGCTCTGAATGCTCAAAACCTTCTGGACATGTCTGGCTGTTCTTATGCTGAACATCAGTTGTTTCCTCATCAGTCAGTTCTGTTTTGGAGGTAATGGTTGCAGAGAAGAAGGTATCTGTTAGATTAATATTGATAAAATCAATTACATGATACCTTCAAATGCTGTTGTTTCTGCTGAAAATGCTGCCAAGGGGTTCTTTCTTTAGCTCTGAGTTCCCTTTAATAGCTGCTGCTCTCCAAAGTCTTTAGTCTTGATGTGATATATATGAGTATGAGCTTTCTGAGACCTGCATTAATCAGCTCGTAAAACTCCCTTGGTATTTCCAGAAGAACATTTGTAGGTTTACAGATTGGTGCTGTTTCAACAATATGCAAAGATTTGATTTCATGAAAGCTTTAGAATGACTGTCACTCATGACTTCCCTGTCCTGATGTGATTTGGTCATTTACTAGTAGGTTATTGCATTGCTAATAAGGTTTTCCATTTAAAAAAAGAGAGAGAAAGCCTTTCACAGAAGTTAAGTCCCAAGCTGTTCTAACAGTAATTTGGCACCAAACTGGGTAGAATTTACTAATGAAACATGGAAATATCTACAAGCAAGTTCCTTCCCCATCAAGACTGAAAAGTGAAGGACTTTAAAACATGAGTTGTTATTTTTCCTAATCTTTTGTTCTAAAATAACTTGAAAAACCCCTCATGGCCAGCAGCTGATCTGGGTTCTGAATAGAAAGTTAGGTGTCTTTATCAATAACACAGAGCTGTCATGCTGTGTAAGCTGGGGAGAGACAGAAAAGTACTTGTTCATTTCTGAAGCAGCTGAGCTGCTTATTCTTCAACATGTTCCAGATACTTTAAGAGCAATACACCACTATAAATTGAATTGAAGTTCTGCACTATCAGAGATTGAGCACAAGTTCAGTGAACCTCAGTGCACAGTTGACAGCTGATAACTGTGGTGAATTAAATCTAGCAGTTCTACTGCTGATCCTCACCTATCAGTGTAGACTGAATAATATTTTCTTGAGAGCAGATCCTTACACGCAGTAAAGCTGGCAGCTTCAGACTGTTTTCCCATATTCAGCATCTGGTACAAAATAGCATTGCTTCATATGAAAAACTATTCAAAACATATGCAAGTTTGTTACTTCTTGTACCCCAAAAGCTGACATAATTTTTCTCATTTGATATTGAATTGTACATAGAATTAAAAAAAAAAAATAACAAAAAACAAAAAATCCCAAGAGTTTGTAGATTGTATTCTGTTGGGTTTTTTAATTGATCTAATGTGCAGTCTTGTGGGTTTCTATGACTTTAGGAAGGTGACAGTGCTGGCTAGGAAGTTCCCACTCTGTTTCCCACCCCTTAGTTCTGCTTGAAGGTGCGTAGGCAACTAGGACTTTGTTAAATTAATAGGATTAAAGAATTTACATTTCAAAATGAACCCAGGTTAGATCACTGATTTGGTTCAATGTGTACCTCTATAGTATTTGTCTAAAAAACGTGTAAGGATGATGTGGAAGCAAAAATACATAAAACTGATACCCTACAAGGCAGGAAGGTGCATGACAGAGTACCCTAAAAGCTGTAAAGAATCCATTGCTGGATAGAGATGGCAAGGAAGATATTCAGAGAGAAACAACAGTTTGGGTATCCAACATCAAAAGGGAAGCAGCTGTAACTGTCAGACCAGCTGCTTCTAGAGAACATCTGTTTGATGCAGTGCAGCCTCAAAAGCTGTGTCATTTACTGGGGAATTTCTTGCAATTTTTTTTAGCATTTTAGGCATCTGCACGTGCACAGTCCTCTTCCTTGCTCACTTATGCTGGTTTTTTTTTATTTTTATTTTCTTTTTGTTTTCAAAGAATGACAAAATTTTGAGAGTTGGTTATTTTCTTGTCTCCATGTTTGTCCTAGTATGCCAAATATTTTTTCAGAAGATAATGTGAGTCTGATACAACTTGTGCCACATTATTGTTAATTAATTGCAGGAGGAGTAAATCTCTCTGAGACACTGTATGGAGAGTGGTCATGATCAACAAATACTTTTTTTCTTGATTGGATTTACCATTCAACTTCCAGTAATAGCTCCCAATAATTGTTATAGACTGTGATGCATTAACAGAGTTCTCTCATGTACCATATCTGTCCAGTGTATACCAGCTATTTTAACAGAGAAATTTGGGTACATAAGAGATAAAAAGATTTTCACTTTTAAATGCTCCTAATTGAATTTACTCTGCGAGGTAATTACTGGCTTGAATCTGACTGTTCATCATCTTATTAGAATGTTAAGTCTATAAATCTGTGCAGGTAAAAGGGTAGGTAAATATTAGTTTGAGGTTCTTCCATGTTATTTCTATTACTGTATTTTGTTCTTCCCTGGAGTGACTTTGCTACTGTATGTAAGGGTGTGTCTGTGGACAAGCTGAACACAACTTTGGATGTCTCTGTTGCCTGCTGCAGTAAGTCTTTATGGCTAGATAGAACAATAGTGTTCATTTTAATGATAGCTAACAAAATGCAGTGCTTGCCAAAGGAAAGCAAATACAGCAAGCTGTAAGACAGTGCAGAGTTAAAACTTCATGACTGTCAGATTCAGTTTACACTGTTCCCTCTAAACCACATTTGAATTTGCTTGCTGATATACTTAAGGTTAAAAAGTGAATTTAAAGGCATAGAGTAGCACTGGAAGTGTGGAACTGGGAGGTCGTAGAGTACCTTTCTTTTGCTCAAGAAATTCCATTCTAGTTCAAGATTTTAATGTACCAGCAAAACTGTGTTTTTTCACATAACAATTTTAAGATGATAGTTATTCTCGTTGGATTATCATTTGTTAGGGAAGTGACATCATTGTCTGTGTTTTACAGTGAAGGCTTTGTGCTGTGCCAGGTGGCACCGTTTGTGTAACCACATGTCCTTATCTTGATTGCAGCACATCTTCATTGCCACCTCTTGACTGGCCTTTACCAAGCCATTATGGGCAGTGTGAACTGAAAATAGAAGTCCAGCCTAAAACTCATCACAGAGCTCACTATGAAACAGAAGGAAGCAGAGGAGCAGTGAAAGCATCTACTGGAGGACACCCTGTAGTAAAGGTAGGAAGTCTGGCTTTCTTTAATAGAAGGTAATTTTTAAACTACAGCTCCTGGTATTTACAATGCTGTGAATTGTTACCTTTTGTGAAGCTTATAGCCTTCCTGGGCAAGATTTTGTCCCTTAAATATGATGGTAACTATTTTGAAAACACTGACCAATAAAACCAGTTCTTGTTGAGCTCAGAATAAGATGTAAGGTCCTGGTAAATTAGACTTGGCTTTGGCATCATACTCTCTTTGAAGAGAAAGATATGTGGGTTTGGTCTGGTTAGAATAACTGTGTGCATGAGATGTGATGTGCTGCTCTCTCACTTGGAGTGTTCAGGTGTGTACACAAACATCTTGCTCTGTGCTGGGGAGATTTCTGGGTTGCTTAGGGACAGTCACTGATGTCTCCTTTGATATTCATTGTGTCAGCTGGCTCACACAGCTTGGAATGAAACCCACCCTCATTCACCGAACATGGGCAAATGGTGCTGAGAAACTGTGGGGCTCCTTAAGATGCCTTGTTTATGTTTGCCACATCCTTAGGTGAAAGCAGTGTCCCTTCACTTACCTCAGTATTGCTTAATGGTCTTTATATTAATTCCAAGCCAGGTTAAGACAAAATTTAATGGCTTGTTTATAAGTCAAATCAGACAGCAGTTACAAAATCCTTATTAAAAAAGGAGGGGAGAAAAATCTGATTACATGAAGGTTGCAGCAGGTTTTGTCTTTTCCTCCAAATCCAGGAGGAAATATTTCATGTTCTTTTCCAATAAAGTCAGTGTTTCAGTCTTAAATATTTTGCTACAGTCTAGACATTAAAAATGTATTTTATATATTTATCCTCTTCCAGTAGTCAAAAGTGACTCATTACTATTGGAGACCAGATGCAAAGTGCTGATAGGATTGCCATAATCCATCCTCATTCTTTCTCCTACTCTTACTGTAGTATAAACATGTTATCACTTTTCCCCCTTTAGTTTATTCCTCCTCTTTGGCAAGTGAATTGTGTCAGTAAATTGTGAAATTTACATCATTACATTTCATCTATATCAATGAAGATATACTAGCAGAGTTTAAGTGTCTTGGATGATCTGCTGTTATTAATTTGTCTAAGCAGCCTCTGCTTCCAGGCTCTTCATCTGATGAATTTCTTCAGCCTGACTCCTAATCATATTCTTTGGGCTGCTCATCACTGTTTCTTCTCTGTTAGCTTACCTTGAAATTTTTCATTTTACACCTTTTTTCCTCTTCAAGTCTTTGCATCATTCCTTTCTCTCCCTCTAAAAAGAGTTGGTTATCTGCATCCCATCTTCTTTCTTGAATGTCTTTCCTTGTTTTTCCATTGCAGTTCTCAGGTTGAGCTCTTCATCCAGCTTTCATGTTCCCTGCAAAGCTGCTCAGTGTGTTTCTTCTCACAATGCTGTGGCCTAACCAGCTGCAATTCTCTCCTTTTGTCAGACCACAGGGTTTCTTAGCACAGCAGAGACAAGGTCAGGTGCTTCTTAGGGAACTGTGTGCTGCAAAGTAGAGAAATTTGAGGATGCCTGGCCTAGGCTGGGGTTGGAAAGCTGGCAAGACACGTTCCTTCATGTGGAGTGGTGTGTTGCTTCAGTCAGTGGAGGACAAGTAGACACAACTTCCACATGCCAAGGTGCTCTCAGAGGAATTTAACACATCATTAATGAGGACAGAAACCTGAGAGATTTTAGCTGACAAAATAAATCTTTCCTGAACTGCTGTGAACCTCATTCAATATTGTTTAATTTTTTTCTCTGGGTGTTTGTCTTGCTCTAATATTTGCATTAAGGGAATTTATGCTGCTATTTGCAAGATTTGACAAATATGTAGGCTTTCTTTTGCTTACAGCACTAGATGATTCTAAGCTGCAGTACTGGATGCTTCTAACTGCAGTAATGCAAATTAGAAGAAACATCTGTAGTGGGTGACTTACAGCAATGATTTTAAAAGCTATTTATTTGCATTGAAATTGTGAAATACCTTGCTATATGAAAATGCTGTGTTGAAAATGAGGATGGCATTTATGTGTCTGACAGTCTTACACTTCAACACATGCATTGTACTTTGTCTCTCTAAATTAAAATGAATGCAAATGCAAATTAATATTCAACTTTGCAATTTGGTCTCTCTCTTCCAGCTGGACTGCAAATTAATTGTTGTGTTTGATAGGAGATAGGAAGCTGTTATGAAACAAAGCATTGATTTGTATTTACTTTTTACTTACTGCTTGGAAAAATAGCATGGGAAAGGCCAAATTTGGAACAGGTAATACTAATATCTGTAAGCAGGTGGATATTACTTTCATACAAACTGAAATGTTTTCCAGTACTTCTGGAAGCTTATTCCAGAAATCCACATCATAGCATGCACTACTACTTCTTTCTGACTTTTCTTTTTGGTGCTCTTAGCTTTAGAGCAATCACTTCATGTGTGTGATCATTGCAGTAAAGCACTCCACATTTTCCTGTGTGAAATGACTGTGTGTTTACCAGTGTCAGAGATGAGAAAGGAGCTGGGTAAAGAGAATAGAATCCTTTAATTGGAGCAGATCTACAGTGGTTGTCAAGTCTAACTGCCACATCTTTGGGTGCTTGAAGGCCTCTGTGCTTTTCCTTCTTACACAACTTGTTTTGCTTTTGAACATTATATTATAGAAAGCTGGAGTATTTAACCTCCAAACTGTGAAGCCTCTGTAGTTCTGCATATGCACTTGATGTATCATTTAAAATAAAGATTTTAAGATAGTACATGGCTTCAAGCCTTTAATGTATTAGTGCATGTCATTAATCTATTACTAATACTGCACCACACCTGTTGCTAGGACACTAAGCTTCTGACAAATTTGGCATCATCAGTTGTGAGTACATTTAATCAGCTTATTTCCAAATGGGAGGAAATTAAATAAGTGGAGCATCATGCTTTGCTTTGTATATCTCTTAACTTTAAGAAAGCTAATTCTATAATGATGTTCCCTTGTTTTTAGCTTTTTTTAATGCTAAATGTTCTAAGCAGCAGATACCTTTCATTTTAAGCTCTGCTTTCTTGGGAGTATGTTCCAGCTAATCCTTGTCATCTGGAACAGTTTCTTTTACCTTGGTGGAGAATCTGCATGATAATGCTGACAGTTTACACAGGGAAGGAATAAATAATATAGCAGAAAGGTTTGCAAGGAGAAAGGTGGCATGTTGAGCTTTTGTCATCCAAATGATGTGGAAATTTTGTAGTGCATTGCCAGGAGACAGCCTCTGAGCACTCCCTAATTTTACCATTCTAATTCATAGGTTAGAGTCTGCAATTCACCCATCTAGGAGCCTTTTAAACAAGTAGCTGTCACATTTTATCCAACTCCAAATGAATAGTCATCATTGCTTGAATTTCCACCCTTCCCACGGGTATAAATAAAATCATGTTTGCACTTAGAATTTGCTAGAATGAGTTTTCTTCTGTCTGAACTGGTAGGGTTCTTCATGAGACCTCACTTGGGTAATGCTTATGATCAAAAACAGAAAAGCCTTTTAGAGCAGGTGGGCACCTGATAAGAATCTATTTGGGATAGTTTGGGGTTTTTTACTTTTGTATCCTAGTTTTCTGATCTAAATGAACTTTTCTTTTTTAAATAAACAACAAACTTGTCTTATGTATTGTGTTCCTGTTACTCATGTAATTTTCTGCAATTTTCTGAGCTCAAGGATTTTAAATTAATGACATCTTTTGGTAGTAAATCATAAAGCCTGTGTTGTGCACAAGAAGTAGTATTTCCTTTTATTTTTTTGTCTTGTTGCTAGAGAAGAAGGTGATGTCCATGTTGGTCATCTTGTAACCACACAGAGTGATGTACTGGGGGACTGTGGGCTCACAGCTGCTCCTTAGCACCTCTCTGTGTGCAAGCAGTGTCTGTCCTGGGGCCACTGTGGCAGTCAGGTGTAGGTATGAACTGTGATGGGTAATTGGTTGTACAGCTGATGGTGTAGCAGCAGACACTGTCTAGAACCCACTCACACCCTGGGTATGCATGATAGATTTGGAGTTAAGCTGTTTGGCTGTTAAGAATTTGCCTGGACCAAAAGTGTCTTTTTCCTGTACTGCAAAGGGCTTAAGCATAGAATCATTCTGTTCCTCTGCCATAAGCAGAATTATTCCTGTAGCAGATTCACAGTAACAGAGGAGGGGATGCATTGTGGAATCCATATGAACAACTCAGCAGTTCTGCAGCTAAAAAAAAGATGTAAGATCAAAAATGAAAGCAATATTAAATAAAAGCCAGTTTATTTAGATGGCTACGCACTGCTACTCACTGACAAGCAGAGTTTTTTGTGTAGGGTTTCATGGAGATCTGTGTCAGCTCTGTTTAAAGTGATTGCAGAGCTTGAAGTCAAGATAAGCGCTGCTATGGCTGAAAAAAGTAAACTAATTGAGCAAAAGTAAACTCCCTTTGAACTGCTTTGAAAGTTCTGAGACAGGAATGTGTTCTCAAAAAGCCTGTCATACTCTGCCTGAGTCCTGATGGAAGAAACTGCAACCAACAAGACAGGATCTATCCAGGCAATGGCAGATGATCTGATAAAAGTAAATTAACAAAGCATTGTCTAAACGAGTGTATGTTTCCTGGCCTGTAATTCTGTTGCTGTCACCTTTTCCCAGCTGTTCCCTGTGGCTCATGCATGTAACTACTTGAATATTAGGTATAATATTGGAATTCTCCCTCTTCTCTGTGTCCAATAAACAGCACTCTTTTTCTGTGTTTTGCAACCCTTCCCATTCTTCCTGCCTTCCACTCTCTAATTTTCATGTTTGTCGTGAATTTTTTCCTGGTTTGTCCCTCACCAGAAGGCAGGCTGTATCCCAGCTCTAGTTGCCTCCTGTTGATTGGTGACAGCAACCTGCCAATAAATCTAAAACGCAGAAGGTAAATCTCAGCCTGTGTGAACTGTGTAATGGCAAAAAGCATTGACCTTTGGATGAGATTCTAAACCTATGTATCTTTCAAGAACAGTTTGATTTAGGCATCTTCTGCTTCAGAATCCCAAAAAGCGATAGCAAAAGGGATGCCTGTACTCACTCTAGAAAATGCAGTAATTGGTGTGAAAACCAATAAAAACAGTCATCTGCTTTTTGTATCATTGGTTTATTAAAGTTTTCTTTTTTCTACATGTTATGTGGGAGTAACCTCTTCCTATCCCAGCAATGCTTGTCCAAAAACTCTCCATAGCATAATTAGCATTTGGAGTTGGTATTTCAGGAATAGCACCGTTATTTTTCCAAGAGTGTGGTAGAGCCAAGTGCACATGGATGGTTTGATGGCAGATTACATGGGACTGGCAATTCTGCACTCTGTTAGCCTAATACTGTTGTAGCTATTAGATTATATTCTTTTTTGTGTAATGTAAAATGGGACAGGACTAAAACACCCCCAAAAAACACCTGAAGTCAGCATTTAAAACCCTTCCAATCCTGTCTGCAAGCAGAGTGTGTAAAAGTGTGAGATTTCAGAAATAGAAATCCAAGTTTTTAAACCTTGAAGAATGTTTTGTACATGTCTAAACACATGGAACCACGTCCAATAATGAACTGATATTTGCCATTACTCTTTTTGCTTTAGTCCTTTGCAGGATCTGTTTGTTTTTGTGATGACCTTTAAAATGTTTTTAATTGGACTTGTGCCCCTACCTAATAGTTTATTAAAGTTTGTTCCTTTTATCTGTCACTATTTTTTTCACAATTGCAAAGGTCTGTACTATTTTAAAGTCTTGAAGTCAGTCTACTTAATAAGTTTATTTAACAAAACACAAAGGATGACTTTTCTGATGTGTTTGCTTTTCCTTTTCTTTGATGGAAAGGTGCACCAAATAATCAAGCAACAGAAAATAGCACTGCACATCAGGAAGGGATTGAAATAGATGTTTTGGTTTAATGTATTGAACTTTAAAATCAGACATTTAACTTCTTGTAACATTATAATCTCTGCAGAATCAGAATGAAATTATAAAAAGAATCCAATGTGCTGTTAAGACTTTGTGAGCCAGCAGTTGGGGTATTGCATGATAGATCTGAATGGAGTTTCCTTCCATCAGTTTCTGCTGTCTCTTTTAAGCAGTCCACTGGAGATTATAGGTCAGCACTCACTGCACCTCTGCAAGGCTGCAAGGCATGACTGAGGTCATTTTGACTTTCAGTAGCTTCCCTGAGCTCTGCTTTCTTCATTTCATGCCCATGGTTTGCTCCAAGTTTTTCCAAATGCAGCTGTTGATAAATTCAGAATAAATTGTATCACTGGCATTAGTCATGGTGTCTTTTGTTTTAAATTATGTTCATCTTCATGCCCTTGGATCCTTGTCATCCCTTACTTGTCATCCCAAGTCATGGCTGATAGATGTGCTGCTGAGCTTGGCAGATAGCCCTTCAGCTTTTAAACCCAGCCATCCTCACAGTTCTTTAGGACAGCTGCTGCGCACCACTCAAAAGGGAAAGTCTTGTGGAGAAATGTCTGCAGGAAAAAGTTCCATTGATCAAAGCCGTTCACTGGTGCCTCTCTGATCCCACTGTCCAAAAGATTCCAGCCTTGTGGGTCATGTCTCCCTTTTCTCAGAGGATCAAACATTTAGATGGTTCGGTTTTTTCTTTAAATAATTTCTTTTTTAAAGAAATTGGCTTTTACTTTTGAAGTGGACTGAAATTTAAGCAGTGAAGGTTCTTTTCCTTCAGGATTGTTTAGGTTTCATAGTGAGCTCAGTCTTCCAATGCAAAAGGAAGAAGCAGCTGATTCATGAGAACAGCTCTTTCTTTTCACCCTCTACAATGGGGCCTGCATTCTTCTCTTTTGTCCTCCTTACCTTGTCACTCTGGGAGTGTTCGAAGGAATACAGAAGTCACTGAAATGCATCCAGCTGCTGTGAGTGTGTCAAGGGGGAAATAACTATTTACAAGCTGCCTTTCATATCAAGGTGTTGAAGAGCCTTGGAAATCTCCATCTGAATTAAATGCTTAGTAAGTGCTTGTAGGTCTTTACACAGATGAGTTTCCTTCCCTGTTCTTCACATTTGAGCTGAGGATCTCTGTATAGATACTGGTGCATTTGGTGAAGATGGATTGTGAACTTTAGGGACTTGATGATGTCAACCTTGCATTGTATTTCAAGACTGTGCCCTATTTTTAGGGAGGCCTATTTGTATGTAAAAGCTTTCTTTCTAATCAGCCTACTTCACCAATCCAGTAATGCCCTAAGCAGTGAATTAATTGTGCAAAGGCAAAGGAGCACTGAAATGTTCATCCACAATTAGCAAGCAAAAAAAAAAGGCACATAAAACGTTAGTATTAAACCTCAATGAATGTTTGATTAAGCATGGCAATTTCCTAATAAATGCTGGAAAGTTTTGCAGGAAAAATGCTTTAAAAATACAATTAAATAGGTTTTGACACCATCAGAATGTTGTTGGGTATCACAATATGCTTGATAGCTGAGCATAAAACCTAACTGATGAAATTATCTTTCCCCTACCACCACCACCCCATACACACACACACCCAGTTCCATGTTTTCTCTTAATTTCTGAGACTGAAACTTTAGGTGTATGGAATGCTGACATTATTTCTGGATTCAGTGACACTAGTAGGTATTTGGGGTTTTGGATATGTTGATTCAAAAACCCAGACTATTTCCAAGTATCCTAGTGATGTCTGTAAGTACCTGGTTACTGTGAGGTGTCTGTTTGCTCTTGGATGTTTTTTCCAAGCTTTGTTGTATGTCTTAAGAAATGACACTTTTACACTTGAGTAGAGATTGGTAAGACTTGGCCTGCAACAATAAATAGAAAACATGGACAGAACCTTCTTCATTAAAAAAAAAGGTGGAATGAGGAGGTAAAAATTTTAAGTATTAGAGACTAAAAAGAGTCTTTTCACAAGCTTTTCAAGTTGCTGTTTTCTTTAGACAAGAGCATGGAACCAATGATGTGTGAGCCAGCTATGGTCCAAATATAATCTACATGAAATCTGGAAAAATGCTAATTTATTTTTTGCAGGTTGATGCCTCTAAAATAAGGTGACCTCTTTGTTTTTCTCAGCAAGGAAAGGTTCTCACCACTGCCCCAAAATTCCAAGTTTAAATAGTGCTGTCTTTAGTGATCAAATGAATCCATATAGTCTCTAGCGTGACAGATTTTTACAGGATTTTCCACGTGTGCATTAAGAACATAGCAGTGTTTTTGTTGCATAAACTACAGCTTCTTGATGATCCAAAACTCTCTCCTGAAGTGCCTGCCTGTGTAGTTGCTTGGTAAAAGCCCTGAAGTGGCAGTGCCATGCAGGGGTTTCCTGTGTGCAGTGTAGTAACTGTGGAGCTGCTTTGGCGTGAAGCCCTTGTGGCTTATCCTGTAGTGACCTTCAGTCTTTAGCCTTCCAGCTTTAGTTTAACTTACGCAGGCACTGACCTTTGCTATGGAAACGATATAGAAACACAAAAACAACTTGGCTGAGTTTCCTCGGCAGAGCAGTGGGTGGTGGATCAGGATTCTGTTACAGGGGAGGGTTTCTAGAGGTCACTGGTGACACAGTGCAGTAACTTACTGCTTGTCTGCAGCACACTGTTTGCTGCTCCTGGGAAAGTGCTATATATATCTTTTTTTAAAGTAAAACTAGCAATTTTTTGTTTGTAGTGAGCAGCTCTAATACTGCACATTATTGGAATAAGTGCTAGGAGGGGAGGTTTACCTGAAAGCCTTCCTAGGGCTCAGCCAGTAGTTCAGGTTACTGTTCCTCTGTAAGTGACCCATGACTGAATCTTGAGCACACTGATACTGTAGTGCCTTACCATAATGCTTCCTCATGGTGCTGATTCTGCAGCACTTGCCAGTAGGTTGTAAAATGCTGTTTATTTAAATACCTATGGTCTGTAAAAACACACTGTGTTATTTGTGTATATTCTTTACTAAGGTGAACTAAAGGTTCATGGCTTCATTATGTATTTAAACAAAATATAGTATTTTTTCTCCCAAGTTAATTAAGTACTTATTTTCATTGAAAAACAATTAGCAGGTTGGGGATTTTTACTGATTTAAATGTTTGGGCTGTTCAACATACAGAATTGTGCATGAAGCAGACAAGGTGGTAAGAAGGCATCACCCTGCTGTCAATGAAATTAAGAACAATTAATATTTTTTTGAATGAGAGCAAAACTGTATTTAAAAGGAATGCATTTTAAATGCCTAAATAAATAATATTTCCTGATTCGAAGTTGATTTGGGGTTGTAGTTCTCTTTCATTATTCACAAGGTAGGTTTTACATCAATAATGGCAAGTCAGCCTGGAACTGCCAGCTTGCTTATTACACAAGATTTAAGGGGGAAATGTTCATTCTGAAGCATAGATTTGTGTAATAAATTTGGGGGTTTTCTATCCACAATCCTTTCAGCTGCCTGAGTTTCACTAGCACATCGGGCTGTCTGGTTAGCATGCACGGCCTGTTGAGCTCACTGGCTGTTGGCTGTGGCTGCTGGGAGCACAGGGACACTGCAGCCTGTCCCTGCTTGCTTGAGGCTGGGATGTTCCCTTTAATGAGGCTCCATTGGTGCAGTCAGGCCCTGAATTACACTCTGTGCTGAAATACATGGGGGTTGTTCTTCCTTTCCCACTCCCTGGCTTACTTTATTGCCACAGGTATTGCACACATTGGTTATATTTATTCCTTTACTTTGTGGGGCGACGTGGTGTTTATCTTTTTACTTGACCTTGAATAAAAGCAGTAAATTGCCTGCAATACCAAGTATATATTTTTAAGTCTCTGCTACCTTGTCAGAGTATATGGCCATAGAGTCTCCTGGGCAATACCAGTGTGACTGCTGGCATGGGGGATGCTTTACCTTCCTAAACTGAGCTCCTGCTCTGCGTCCTCTGCAGAAGATGGTCTTCATGCACTGTAGAGAGACCAGCTTAGTTTTACAAGTATCCCCCACCCTTCCTTATCTCTGGTATCACCAGTATCTCTAGAACTGCTGTGTACATTTCCATTGTTCAGCATGGGGAAGATTAGCCTTAATTGGAAATTAGCTTTGTCACAGTGACCGCATTTGGAAGTCAGTCAAATTTTTGAATAGGTCTGGCTTGTAATTTTTTTAATTCCCAGTATTAGAGTGAACACATTTAACTAACGTCACATTTAGGCTGTATTCCATTGTGTTAAGATTTAATTTTAACTCTGAGGAAAATGGATGGTGGAGTCACAGTGTTGAGAACTTGTGACAAGATGGCTGCTGTAATGCTAAACTAATATGTGTCCTAATTTTCTTTAAACTCCTAAAATAATTCAGACTAATTAAAAAAAATAAATTATTCATTTGGTATTTAATGAAAAAGACACTTCTGGAAGGACACTGGAGTCCTGCATCAAGCATAAAAAGGAACTTATGCATGTGTATATATTTAATTGGTGTAACAGTCCCTATGCTCCACTGTGATGGCAACACTAAGAGGAAAGTTCCTTGTGGTCCTGATGTTCCTGGAGTTTATAGTTGACTTCTGACAGTGAAGGGAGAGAAACCTGCCAGTACACTGACTGTCACAGGAGGTTCTTTACTGTAACCATTTACTTACATGGGAAGCAATTTTGACAATCTAGACTGTCTCCATTCAGTGGCTGAAGGGATAGTTTGGTTTGGTTTGATTTGGTGCTTTTTAAGTGGATTTAGCGCTTTTCACTGAGAACTCCAGGGATAACATATTTGACAAAACAAAGTCTTTCCAGACTTCTGTGTAAACGTATATTTCTATTCTTGACTGAGAAAGCTCTAATAAAAGTGACAGACCTGGTAGGTGCTGCCACTTGAATATAGAAACCAGGCTTTCATTTGGTCCATGAAACTCCCTGCCAGGAGTGCTGCACCAGCAGTGGGGCTGCTGGGTGTGGGTGTGCTTTGGGCTTGTGTGCCGCTGACTACTGGCTTAAATTACTCTTCTAAGTAAGTTAAATTGACATGTTTTGTTTGGTTTTTAAGTGTTAGTTGTGTAAAGAGCTTGGATAATATTGTTGTGTGACCAAATAACTCTCCCTAGAGACAAAAATATTGACATGGCAAAACCACGTTTAAAGAATGACTGTCTGTCCCTCCCTCCCGTTTGAACATAAGTTGATGTCAAAGTCAATGAAATGTAAATCTGCTCCAGTGCTGCTTAGCAATTATATAACTTACAGCCTGCATCAATCTGCCAGTTGCAGCAAGGTGAAGGAAAAGATTTGTAAGAAATATTCTGTAGGCTTCAGATTTATAATAACAGGGGTTAAAGGAAACTGGTGTTACTGTTGTTTATGTTTGTTTCCTTAACAAATTACCCACGTACTATCATAAAATGGGCTTTTTCTTCTAATTTCAGTTCATAATTTTTTTCTGCTGTTTCAGTGTTGCACCAGAGTTGCTGCAGTTAGCTCAAGCAACAGGTGGTTTTATGGTAACTGACTGCATTGGTGGTTACATGTGAATTTGAGAAATGGAAATATGTATAAATTACCATTTGCAGAATTTGGGGGTTTGAAGTATTTTCTTTGCCAAAAATAAACCACACTTGATTGTCTAGATATTGATTGAATCTTCTTGTCCTAATTTGATACATTTTCATTCACAAAACTTCTTAAGTTTAATAAAAGTTGCTGTTCCATTTCACAGCAGAAAAGCTAAAAGTTTTTAGTATTTCTAGAATCTAGGTGCATCTTAGTAAAATTGGTAATTGGTAATTAAAAACATTACCAGAAACAGACTTATAGCATAGCATAGCTTTGATGTAGAAATTCTGTAGATAGAAAAATTGTCTTTGAGAGATTCAAAAATAATAACAATATTTTGACATTCATTCATTCATTCCAGTAATTGTTGCCAGTCCTTGTGTTTGGTGACAGATACCTGTACTCGGTTTTCTGAAGTTAGTAATGAAATACTGCTGACTGCTAACTCTTTGGACTAGTTGTGTGTGTGTGGGGTGCACCCACAGGTGCAGTGGGAGTCACCTAACCTGCTCTATTCCTTGTGCCCCCTCAGCTGCTGGGCTACAGCGAGAAGCCGGTGAACCTGCAGATGTTCATTGGCACGGCCGACGATCGCTACCTGCGGCCCCACGCCTTCTACCAGGTGCACCGCATCACCGGCAAGACCGTGGCCACTGCCAGCCAGGAGATCATCATTGCCAGCACCAAAGTGTTGGAAATTCCACTTCTTCCTGAGAATAATATGTCAGCCAGGTACTTCACAGCATGAGTCAGCCGTTTTGTTGCTATGTGTAGTTTTTATTTTCTTTGTTTGCGCAAAGGTAAAAGAAAAGTCCTGTAAAATCAGCGTATTTTCCACAAATCTGGCTCATGATGAAGTGACACATCTCTTATAGCAAGCCAGTGTGAGAACAGTCAGAAGTAAAGGAGCAGAGAGGCAGGGAAGCTCTCGTACAAATGTGTTATATGACCGAGGTTGTGTGTCTCATATGAATAATTGACCACTGTGTGGAATAGCAGCTGGGATTTGATGGGTACACTTTGTCGTTCTCTAGTCCTTTCTAAACTAGAACTAAATAGTGGTCTCTTGCTCCTTGTAAATGACATTTACTATGTTAAATAACTCACTTTGGAGGTTAAACAATGTGCAATAACAAATAATCTTTTAAACGTTCAAAAAAGCAGCAGCTGGACATTTACAAGACAAACCATTTCACCAGTACTTGCTGCTGTTTCCACACTAAGCGTTCTTTCAATCACAGACATTTAAAATAATCCTTAAAATACCATAATGGGGGGAAAAATAGAACAGCTTCATTCTTTAACAAAAGAAAGGCTTACAGAGTGAACTTTGGCAGTAGTTTGATTTATTTTTTCCATTTCTCTTGTGATCCATCTGTCCATCCTTTCCCATCTCCAGTATCGATTGTGCCGGTATTTTGAAGCTGCGCAATTCAGACATAGAGCTCCGGAAAGGAGAGACAGATATTGGGAGGAAGAACACCAGAGTGCGCCTCGTGTTCCGTGTGCACATCCCACAGCCCAGTGGAAAAGTCTTATCTCTGCAGACTGCTTCCATTCCCGTTGAATGCTGTAAGATTGCTCTAACTGTACATCTTCTATACTCATGGTTTCTGCATGTGTCAGGAGTAGTGTCACTCTGACAATATTTATTGCCAGAATTATGTACAGCAATTGTGTAAAAAGCATTGTGTGTAAAGCACTCAATTACCAAGTTAATGTATCTTTAAGTAAAGATGGTACTTGCCAACAGCTTGGAGGTTTAGAGGAAAAACAAGGGTTTGGGCTTTAGCAACTTCAGTAGTGCCTGTGTATGAGCAGAGGCAGCTGATACATCTCAGTGAAAATACTCATTCTAAAGCTGATACCATTTCCTTGATAAGAGTCTTTAGCATGACTTTCCCTATACAGTAATATCTAGTGGACAGCTGAACTTCTAGAGAGTTGATTTGTTAAATGTTGGCACTAAGGAGTCAAGGAATAACCTTAATCTGAGTTTCCGCATGAATTTATTTTATCTAGAAACCACTACAGTAATTTTTAATCCAGTACTTACTCCTAAACTAAAAATTGAATTTTCTGTAACGGTAGAGACTGTTGGCATTCATGTCTTCTTGGTGTTTCTTTTCTGTAATTACGTAATTTCAAAATAATTTTAAAAGCAAAGATAAATCATAGACAAATATGATTTGTGTATGTAAACAGATGGTAATTTTAGTTTCATCCCTGATTCTTCAAGTTAGACTCATAAAATAAATGTCATTATGATTAAAATTGTAAATAATAATTATTCCCTTAATATTTCTAAAGCTCAACGATCTGCGCAAGAACTTCCTCAGATTGAGAAGTACAGCATCAACAGCTGCTCAGTAAATGGAGGCCATGAAATGGTGGTGACAGGATCCAATTTTCTTCCCGAATCCAAAATTATATTTTTTGAAAAAGGACAAGGTAAATACTGTCTTGCTGGGTTTTTTTTTTTCAAACCAAGCTCAGTATCCGAGCTTAATTTTAAGAAATAAGGATGTTTTAAGAGTAGTAATTGGAAAGTTCATTTGGGCACTGATCTGTGTGCTGGTTGGCAGTTATTAATGAAGTAGTCCTTCTGATTCAGGAAGACAGAGGGTAACTAACTTGGAATGTGTGTATTTGAAAGATGCTGTACAGATCATACCATGTATTTGCTCCTTCTTACAAAAAAATGAAAAAGTGAAAATGGGATCTAATTGAAATGTAGTATTTAGCATTGATGCCATGTTACATCTGATTTAATCAATGCATAGGAACTGACTCCCTAGCTAATGAAATAAATGCTAGCTAGAAAACAATAAAACATAAAATCTGAACAGCTTAAATTATCATTCTGGTGACTCAAGTGTCTGATTTGAACTTTCAGGAAAACAGTAGCAAAAGAAATTATTAAAACCAAAAATTTGCTAACCAAGTGCAATTTTTGTACATCTTATTATTTCTGTATATATGTAAATAAGAATGGTGTTGTTTTTATTAGCAAATACAAAATGTTATGTAATCATGTGTTCTGCCACACAAGCTGAACACCTTTGGGAGAGGCAGAGCTGCTGCTCTCCCAGGTTCCCTGTAACAGCACCCAGTGCAGAGGGAGCCGAGTGCAGGGTGCAGGGTGTGGGCTATGCCAGGTCAGGGCACAGGGAGGCTGCCCAGGTGATTGCCCCTCTGGCACGGGCACCTTGCCCAGCTGCGGGTCTGTGCGTTCAGGGCGGGGAGCCCCGGGCCGTGGCCTGGGTTATCTGCTGCTGACTCAGCCTCCAGTCATCAGCAGCTTGTTTGAATCAGCACAAGTGGCAGCAGCAGCAGTTTGAGCACCCTTCAGGAAGGTTTCAGAAGGAGTGGAAAACCCTTCTGTGCCCTGCAGAACCCTTCTGTGCCCTGCCCCTGCTCAGAGCCCTTCTGTGCCCTTCCCCTGCTCAGAGCCCTTCTGTGCCCTTCCCCTGCTCAGAGCCTCCCTGCAGCTCAGCTGCCTGTGCAGGACCTGCACGCTGGGCTGCACTGCACAGTCCTGCACAGCAGCACCTGCACTGGCTGTACTGCTGGAACGCCTAAAGCATCTCTCTAGTCTGTTTACAGTGTGTGTCTGTCAGTTTAACAGCCTCTTTGTGACTGAAAATAAATCCTGTTTGATATTAAGTATTTAAATACTTTTAAGATGAATTATTAAAGTGTTAAGAAAATGCTTTTTGCTTGAATTATTTGTAAATTTTTCTCAACAGATGGACGACCTCAATGGGAGGTAGAAGGGAAAATAATTAGGGAAAAGTGTCAAGGGGTGAGAAACAATTTTTCTTACTTTAGAAAGCTTATTTTTTTTTTAATGTGTAAATTGATATTTTCATTGTTGTTCTAAAATTTAGACTTCATTTATTAAAATAAGTAGATCGCTGACTAATTCTGGCAGACAATTGGAGACTTCTGTGCCTTAGGAAGACTATAAAGTAGCCATTAAGAGGATGCTTTGAAGGAGCTGGAAATAGCATGCTTGTTGTGAAAGCAATGAAAAAAGAACTTGAAGATTAAAAAGCGGAAACTTAAGATAATTTTGCTAACCTGACAAATTACTTCCAGTGCATTAAAATTTTTTTAAAAGCTAATGATTCAAAATGCAGTATTTTAACTGCTAGAAGGTTTTCCTGTGCTCTGGCAGATAAGCAAAGCATCCTTTATATGATATGTCTGTTTAATTAAAGCATTATCTTCAGAGCACTTGTGTTTAAAAGAAAATAAAATTCTCCAAATAAAAGTTTGCCTGTAGTACTGTTTCACTATGTAATGTGCATGAAGTTTGCCAATTTAAAAATATTAGGGTGCTTTAGTTTTACCATAAGTGTTTCAGTTTTTCTGTAATTAACAGTTTCATTTGCTTTTAATGTGTAAAACTTTTTTATTTCAACTTTTCTATAGGCAAACATCATACTTGAAGTTCCTCCATACCATAACAAAGCCATCACAGCTGCAGTTCAGGTGCAGTTTTATCTCTGCAATGGCAAGAGGAAAAAAAGCCAATCTCAACGTTTTACTTACACACCAGGTATCAAATGAAAAATACAAAAGTGACATTTTATTTTGTTTTTTAAAGTGGACATACAAAAACACTCCAGACAGTTTTGATCCTTTGATAGGAACATAGGATTAGCTTTGAACTGTTTGTAAAACAGTTACTAAAGCTTATCTAATTAAAAAGCTGAAAAACAGAGTAGTAAACTCGAGTACTGTGACTACAGCTCGTTATTTCTTCATTACACTTTCTACACAATAATTTTTGCATTCTAATTTTTTTGAGAATTATGATGAATCTTAGAAGCTGCTCTTTAAATAACTCTGGTAATGACATGGTGGATAGTGAGATCATAGAAGAACAAATTTGTGCATTTTTTTCCACTCTCAAATGTCAAAAAAGAAAAAAAATAGGTTTAGATACAAGGAAGGTCAAATTATTTTTCCCCCACTCTGGATAGATTGCAGTTTACTGAGACAAATCAGCTTGTAACTTAGCCAGAAGTAAAACCAGGATATGTTAACTGCAGATGTAGTAAACAGCCTTTTCCTTCCTACTTGGTGTGAGGAAGAGCTTGCAGCAGATGTGCAGTGCCTGCTCCTGTCCTGCCCCTTGCTCTATTTCAGCTGTGTGCCCATTTGGAGCAGTCAGAATTCCCAAGGTGCCAGTGATGGTGGGGACCCTTTGGTGCTCCTTGGAGCACTTGAAGTCAGATATCTGAATGAGTCTTTAAAGATACAGATATTCATATAAACTTCTTAAAACTTCTGTATATGCTGACAAAGCCAACTTCCATTAGTTAACACAATTTAAAATAAGCTGTGCTCACTTGTTGTGCTCTAAAATTACCTACTTTTTAAATTTAGGCAGTGTTACTGAGGTGTCTGGTATGCCAAGTACACATTAACTGTGTTATCAGATTTCTGTGGTATTTGTCAACTGTTCTTCAAGAATATCAGCTCTTAAGATAGTTACACATCTATATTTTTGTTTGAAATATCTCTATTTAAATTATTTAAATGGTGGAACAAAATAATGACAGTTACTACTTAAATAAGAAGCAAGCTGAATTGTAACTGCAGCTGTTACTACACAAGCACTTAAAACACTCTATATGTATTACAGTTCATTTGACTGTAATATTTAGTTAACTGTATTTTATAAAGTAGTAAATGAGCATTTGAGTGTTAGTATTTTTCTACTAGTACTTAAGATCAGTATCTTGTTGTGAGCCTACCAGTAGTTTAAAAAAATAAACCTGTTACTGAAGGTGTGTCAGTTTGTAGCTCTTATAAGAACAGTTTGCTGCCATCACTGAAATTGGGGAATGAGCTTAAAGAGCTGCTGTAATAAAAACGTGGTGCACTACTCAGGCTGGGGTGTGTGTTGCCAAAGCTCAGCTGTCCTTGTGATCAGAGGCTAAGGAAGGCCTGAAGCCTGCTAAAAATTGCCTTCACCATTTCCTAGTGCATGATACTGAGCTCACATCTGCCCATTTTCGGTGGAGCCCAGCAGCAGCTCCCCCCCTCTGGTGACAAGAACGTCCTTTAGATGAACTGGACTTTCTCTGGCTGCTTTGCAAATGTCTTTAAAACCATCCATTGCATAGGAAGATGTGCTGGAAGGGGAGATGCGTGCCCTTGAATACCTGCTGGGAGAGTTGTTCTGGCTTTGCAGGGTTGGGGTAGCAGGCACAGAAACAAAGAAGGTGAAAGCAGAGCAGAAGGGAAGCAATAACACTAAACGTGCTGCTGTGGTTATTAAACAGCAGTCAGTGTGTATTTGTCACAGGGTACAGATGGGCTGGAATTGTAAAACTGTTTTACTTTTTTCAGTTATAATGAAGCAAGAGCACAGAGACGAGGTGGATTTGTCAGCTGTTCCGTCCCTGGCCCTGCCGCACGCGGGCGGCGTCCAGGGCCTGCACTCCATGCGAGCCCAGCTGCCCTCCCCGGAGCAAGGGCACCCCCGTGACAATCTGCTGTCCACGTCACCCAGGAGCCTCGTGTGTCCCATGCAGCCGCCCTACACGGCCATGGTGACCTCGGCAGTGCCACACCTGCAACACATGCAGGGCAGAAACCTCAGTCCAAGCGAAGAGTGTCACGTTTTGCCTCCTGCCGTGGTTCAGTCTTTTCAGGTAACATCAGCACCTCCCGTGAGGCCTTCTTACCAGCCTATGCAGCCTAGTGATGTGTACAATGGACAGCCCGGCCTTCCCATGAACTCTGCCTCCGGCCCAGCATTCGATGCCATTTCATTTCCGCAGGACACGGCTGTACCTCATTTGATAAATCTCAGCTGCCAAGCTCTACCACCGGTGCAGTTCCATTCTTCAAACCCAGGTTCTGTGTCAGCATCAAGTCCAGCAGGGCACGCCCTGGCACACGCAGCTCATTCGGGACAGTCACCTGCTCAGCTGCCGTCCATGGGATTCCACTGCCCAGGCACCGGGCAGGGCTCCCTGCCCTCTGCCATGAGCCGCTCCCTCGGCCAGGCCTCTCCGCAGCTGCAGCAGGTCCCGTTCCACTCTCCGAACCCAGCGGCCGCTTCTTCCCCGTCCCCGACAGCTTCGCACCCGCTGGGCCACTCGCCGCTGTCCGGCCCCTCTTCCCCGCAGCTGCAGCCTCTGCCTTACCAATCCCCCAGCTCAGGGCCCGCCCCGTCGCCGCCGCCCGGGGGCCGCTCGGGGCAGCCCTCGCCGCAGGCCGCCAGCCCCGCGCTCGGAGCCCTGGGCGCGGTGTCACCCCTGGGGCCCCACCCCGGCTGTGACTCGTCTCCCTTCGCGCCCGAGGGGGCAGCTGTGCACATCAAACCAGAGCCTGAAGACCGGGAATTGAATTTTCAAACCATAGGACTGCAAGACATCACACTAGATGACGGTAAGTGGATATAATATTGCATTTATGTTTTATGGGCATTAAACTACCAAGTGGGTGTGGGAGGGTTGTTCTGTTTAGAACACACTGCTCTTCAAAGAAGGAAATTTATATCATCAGTCATGGAGTCGTATTTTTGTGTCCAAAGCAACAAATTATTTAAAACTAATTATATCAACTGTTTGTAGATACACAAGTCAAGCATTTTAGTCTGATTTGCCCACAAACTTTGGTTTTGCCATAAAATAAGGCTTGAGGATCAACTCTTACACTTTGACACCTTGTAGTCAAGAAAGTCATTTGAAGTCTTTTCTGATTGTGTCACTGATACGTTTCAGTAAAACTCATAATACGATATCTAAGTTGCATAGATGGAGTTTGGACTCTTGTTTCTTGGAGTTGTCCCAGTTTTGAAGGGCAGGCTGGTGTTTTGATAATCTATCACATGCATTTTGGCACTGTCTTGGTCTCCTCACAGACATTCTGTAGATACTGTCATCATTCAGCACCTCTGCTCACAGTGGCTGTTTGCTTTCTCCACTCTGACTACCTTTTTGAGAAGTTCACTTGTTTAACATAAACAGAACAAGGACATTATAATGCTAAAGGCCAGACTATAAAGGACTGTATTGTAAATATTTGGACAATTTTAAAAATTTAGTTATTAATTAAATAGTTATTTTCCAATCAAGTGAAAAAAGAAAAATATCAGATCCTAAACATCAGACTATTTGAGGTGTAGATGCAAAGCAACTTAAAGAATATGTCATGCTAATAAAGTCTGGAAGAACAGAAGGCCTGGCCTTAAAAGTTGTGCAAAATGTGTTTGGTTTTGATGAAGGGAATCATGCCAGTGTCTCTTTTCTAAAGTAGTCATAAATGTTGTGGTTTAGGGTTTTTTTAACCATCCCTGGTAATTACTTAATTGCATCAGGAGTAGAATAAAGACTTAAGTGTAGGCCATCTGTTAAGTGTCTGTGTCAGTCCCAACTCCCTGCATAAATTGAGCTTTGCTATTGTTACCTCCAGACCGTAGTAATAAAATTTAGTAAGAAATGCCTTTAAAGACATGGCACAGTAGGAGGAAAACGAGAGAAACCAGTCTAGTTGAGCTTTCAGTTCAATAGCCACCTTAATTAAACAAAGCTCTCTTTTTAGAAACAGTGTTTATCAATCAACTTAAGTTTATTTAGAAAGGAAGGAAGAGACTGATTCTGTCAAGGACTTGCTGAGGGGAGAAAAGCAAGGCTTTATGAAACAGCATGCAGCAAAAAAATAGCATTTTGTACTTCTGTATAGAGGAACAAGAGGGAAATCTAATGTTTCAAGAAGTGTCAGGTTAGAACCTACCTTTTTCTCATCCTTCTTCTCTCCACACCCACAAAAAAAAGTAGAAAGAAATCAAATATAACTGAATACTGTGGTTAGACTGTTCACAAAGTAAGCAGAAGTGTTTAGCACTTATGAATATCTTGGCAGTTTGTTTATAATTGTTCAGAAATTAAAATGGATGCACAGTAAAAAAGTTTTTTTCTTTATGTCACAAATATTTGTTGCTTTTTGATACTATTTCCTTTGCTTAGCACTGAAAGCACTGCCTTGTTCTGTGCTGACAAAGCCGTGGAATCACAGGAGAAGCTGTTGGAGCCCCACTGGAAGCGTGGCCACTTGCTGATGGTTCAGAGTGCAATGAACATGGGAGTCAAATGGCCACAGCTTAATTAACTTCTTTTTTTAAGTGATTGTTGTAGAAAATTCAAGTTCTGATAACTGCTGATTAAACATACTTCATGTATGGAGAACTGAGCATGGATTTAAGTGCTGAGCTTGCCCTTGGCAGCAGCCCTGGGTTTGTGAGCAGCGCCTTTCCCTTCCACCGTGCGATGATTTCCTGGGGTTGGCTTTGGGGCTTGTTTGCCTTTCCAATCTGCAAATACAAATCAGATGTTGAGCATGAAACCTGCTGTTCCCAAAGTCTGGAAGGGCACAGGGACAAGAAGCAAAACTGCTCAGTTCTCTCAATGTGAGTGAATACTTCCTCTGCTTAATCAGCTTTAAGGAAAAAAAAAACCCCATGTTTAGACAAGAACACTTTTTTCAATAATTTATCTGACATATTACTCTGGTTTAAAAAACAATTCTAAAATTTCTTTTTCTTGTATAATTGAATTTTAGTTTCTGTACAAATAGTGCCAAGCACAAATAGCAAATAGGCTATTCTACAATAATGTTATAACAATTAAAGAAAAAAATCCAAACATAATTACATACATAAAATGAGTGTTGTTACAATATGTTCTCCCAACTAATACATCAAACCTGAAAGCTCTACTTAGTTGGCAAATAGGTTTTTGAAGGTTACCAATTAAGGCAAATAAACCTCTCAAAATAAAACACTAAGGCAAAGCCAGTTGAAAATTCTTTAAATCATGTCTGGCTTACCGGCCTTAAATATTTAAATCAGTATTCTTAAAATAAAAAACTCTGAGAGCATAAATCATCTTCTTTCTTTTAAGTAATGTATACTGTTTCAAAATTAAAATAGTATCTATTTCTTTGCCAAGAAAATAAAATATTTCAAGAAATATTTTACAAAATTTCAGTGTAGTATGGAAGTGCTACCCCATGATAAATAAATCACAGAATTACTGTGTATCTTGACAGAATTGGATTTAAAATTCTTAAAGACAAAATCCCAATTAAAAAACCCACAAAACTGAGAAATCCCCACCTCCAGATGTGACTGTGTGCATATTAGTTACATAAATTCATTTAAGTAAGACCCCTAGAAATGACTCTTACTGCCTCTTCAACCAACATTCAGGTGTTTTCTTAAAACCACACCAAAACCCCTTCCCAGTCACTGCCTAATAGAGAGCTACAAAGCTGCTCCATCCATCTGTGCTCAAGTCAAGAGCATCTGGATTAGTCTTGATCCAGCATCTCCTGGAAAGTGGAACACATTTGCAGCTTCCCTGCAAAGTCCAAGGTGTTTGCCAGTGACCAGGTGGAGAACCTTTTGAAATGTTGCTGTGTTCCTTTGCCCTTTCCCTGGCTCTGTTCACTCTGTGGTTGAACACAGGTTACACAATGGAAGGACAGATCCTGCCCATGTGTCTGGCAAAGGACTTTCCTTTCCTTCCTTTCCTTCCTGCTTCTTTCCTTTCTCCCCCCCATACTGAACTTTGTGTGACTCTTCATTGTCTTGTTTTTCAGGAGGACCTTGTTGATATCCTTAGACTTTTCTAATGTCCACCTTGAATTTACTTTTATGTTTTGTTTCCCCTCTTCCTATCCTTGCATCCTACAGGGAAACCTAATTCACTTGAAACAAGGGATCAAAATGCATGAGGTCACATAGATACAAAATTCAAATTACAGTATAAAAAATATTTGAAACATAACACAATTTCAAAGTAGTATTGTGTGATACTACTTCAAAGGCATTCTGAAAAGTTCTCTTTTCTGCTTAGGTTTTGCAGTTGTGAGGTTGCACAAACTCAGAAACTTTTGGGCTGGAACTAAGTAAAAACAGCTCCATGCACTTTTATTTGTCCCCTCTACCTTTTCTGTCTCTCAGTGTGTTGGACCTTTTTTCCCTCAGCATCTCTCAGCAAGTCAGCCCTCTGGCCAACACCTCAGGGTAACATTTCCCTGGACAGACAGTGGAGTTTTAGGGCTGCAAACAGATACAAACAAGGCAGCTGAAGTGACAGGAAACAGGCAGCTGGTCGTGTCTGGCCTTTCCCATATCCATCATCCATACTGCTGCACAGCCATCTAATAAAGTTTCTTCCCCACTTCAAAGAAAAGCAACCCAAAGTTAGACTCAGTCTGGTTATATGATGAGGCTTAATTAATCTACCCCCTCTGTTTTTAAAAAGTGCTCCTAATGTAATGGTTTACCTATTCCCACTGTCAGGTTTTAGGTTTAAAACTGTTCCAGTACTGTCGATCTCAAATTTAATCTTTCGTGGTTTCCAGTTTAGGAGGGAATTTACTGTGGATTTCATGGCTTTCTACAGTGATGACATTTCTAACATGTACACCTGTATTTAACCATTTTTAAGGTATTATTTGGCTAGATTCAGCAAATCAGGATGACCTTCTACTAATCCTCTTATATGTTGTTACTCATTGCATCTCCATTACATAAAGCTGGAGATTAGAAAATCCAGTATGTGCATTTACTATAAATCATAACCAGAAATCCCCTAAGCACTTTGTGTATATAAAGCAATGAGGCTGCTTTGTCAGACACATTCCATGTAGAACTCTAGGCTGGTAGCATTCATTCATTTTAATAGTTCTGTGATAACTCTCTAGCTTATAAATTCTCTTGCTGAGAAGCTCAGATTATTCTGATCTTGGCTAGAAGACTTGTACATCTTTGCAGGCATATTTTTAACTGTAGCTTCAGCTTAATTTCTGGAGAATCAAAGTGTTGAGTAATAAAGTATTTGAGAAGGACTATACTTTGTACTTCTGTCTGTATTTAAAACTTACTTATTAAGATCAGTGTTAATTTAAGCAGCATCCTGCCACTGGAGGTCTGCAGAAGCACAGAAAGTACTGAATGCTGGAGTCTGCTGTAGTGTGGAGGAGAGCAGCTCAAACTTGAGATGTACATCTCCAATGCAAGGTGTTTGTATTGTCTCCTGAGTACAGAGCCAAATGTTGCACCTTGCAGTGTGCCCAGCAAGGCCAAGGACTCTGACCTACCCTGGGCCTGGAGCTGTCAGAGCAATCCTGCCCTGAAAGGCATTCTGAAAACTCTACCAGTATAGACTGTTCAGTAAAGTTGTGTTCAAACTCCTCCTTTCTTAGCATTCTGATTATTAAATCTGCATTGTCAAGCAGCACGAGGCAGCAGTAAAAAGCAATCCTGCAGTGAGATGTTGAGGTGATAAGGCAGAACCTGAAATGGATTGAAAGAGAATGGAAATCTACTTTGAGAAAATGTGTGTTATGAACACAATGAGGATCCAGACCGAGCAGTGGTCTAAAAGCTGAAGGGTGGAGCAGTGAGCAAAGGTGAAATGTTTTGCATCAGGGTTGTCAGCAGTTAAAGGGTGCTTTGACTGTATCTTCTAGGGGATTCACTCACTGTGTCCATAAAATCTGTGTCAGTGATGCATTCCAGTTACAGATTTCTAATGTGTAAAGATGTCAGCTAAATCCTCAGGTGTCTGTGGCCAGCTCTCCCTGGGAGAGCCACAGAACATCTTGTAACTAATGCACAGTAAACTCAACTGACTCACCACGTCAAAAAGATTCCCATTCAAGAATTAGAAGAGGTTAGAGACTTCTTCCATCAGTGCAGGTGGCACTTCTGCACCAAGGTGTGGCTGGTGGCAATCACAGCAGCACTGGAAGGAGCTCAGTGCACCTTGTGACCCCAGACAAAATCCACACAGACCCTTCAGCACCACTTTCCACTGCACAGCCCATGTGTCCTCTAGAGCCCAGGCTTGTCCTGGATTCTGTGTCAGACTCAGCTCTCTTCTTGTGTGAGAGAAAAGGTAAACATGACTGCAGTGAGTTGGTTTCACCAGGCTACAGAAATGCAGAGTGGGACAGCGCGGCCAAGCCATGAGCAGGGTATTTGTTACTGTAGCAGATAATTGCAGAGCTGGTGCTGTGATTCTGCAGGCACATTTCATTTTTCTGTACATTATGTGCATGGGAAAACTATACTCCAACATTCCATACAGTTAATTGGGGAAAAAAATAGTACTGATTAGTGAAGTTGGCATTAAACCTGAAATTACTGAAAGCAAGCCTGGCCTATGGCTTGGAATGTGACCTGCAAGGCACCCCCCTGTCTGTGGTAGTTTGCCACAGCCTGGCCTGACCTGTGACAGGTTTGGTCCCAGAGCAGCACAATCAGCTGGCTGCTCCAGCACAGACTACTGAGGGTTAATTAGAGCCTGGCAGCTTCTTCTTTTTTGTTAGGGAAAGTTGACACTCACTGGTCATGTGGAGTCAAAACCAGGCTAAATATACTGCACTAAGCAATGTGACAGAGTTGAAGAGGTTGTTCACATAAATTCAGCTGGTAGAGCTCTGTCTGAGGCTGACAGAGGAAGGTGCATGTCCCAGGAAATGTGTGCTGCACTCTGTCCATAGTTTTCCTTGAGGTTTGCTGGTCCTTGTTACCTCTGTCAGGAGAGCAATTCACTCACCTGTCCTCTAAAACACACAGTGTGTATCAAACTTCTTCTTATGAGGCACATTAAAAAACTCCACTCTCTGCTACTCACTGAAGCAGCACTGCAGACAATCATGCATTCTAGAATATTTTGGGAGATTTACTCTTCTAAAACCAGTATATCTTCTAGGTTATGTCCCACAGCCTGCACATCCTGCTCCAGTTCAGCAGCAGTAAAGGATACACAGGCCAAACTTTTAATCAGATAGTGCTACAAAAACAGGAAGTTAATTGACTGCTGTAGGAGGAGACCCTGAAAACCAAATGGAATGACTCCAGGAGCTCTTTGGTCTGCCTGTACCCATAACAGAACTCTAATTTAAAGTTGACTTCCTGCTTTCACCCAAACCGAGTGCTCATAATTGAGGGTTTAAAGCTTTTCTTAAATTTTCTTTACTTAAAGACTGAGTCAGGCCAATGAGTTCATTCAGAAAAGTATGAATTTTTGATCAGTTAAACAGATCTACCAGGTGTCATTTTTCTTGATTTTTGTTTGAGCTTCTTAGGTTTTATTTTGGCTTTATATTCTTTGGGTACAGAAAGCTTTCTCAAATGTTTAGGGTATTACAAAGTATAAAGGTATTTTTAATGTATATTTTTCTGGTACCTCAAGTTCTGCCTAATATGTGTGTTAGAACAAAATCTTTATGTGTATCACAGAGTTGAAAAGGCTGTTGTTTCATGTCCCACGTTTCCCAAACAAGAAGCAGTGTGTGCCTGAGGGCAGTGCATGCTCTGTTCCAGAAGGTGCTGGCTGGAGATGCTGTGTGTGCTGTGCATGGCACAATTTGTCAGGGACTGATAAAAGCAAACACTCACCACTGTCAGCAGCTTTGGTAGTGCATGCAAGAACCTCAGGATCTTGCTAAGGATGAAACTAATTAGAAAAATTGCTCAGAAATATATTTTCCTGCCAGAGTGACATATAATCCTTACTGTATAAGCTGTGCTGTCTTAATGGTGCAGAGGCTGTTGCTTTATAAGCTAATGAACTCCACTGTTCTCTCTGGAGGCTTTTTGGCAGTGTTTGTTGTCTGCTCTTTTGAAAGTTTCACCTTTCCAAAGAGGGTTGTTGGTACAGTTAATTTGTTTCCTCACGAGGCAGATTCCTGCCCATCTCCCTGGATTCATTAGATCTTTATTTAAATATCACTTTCTTGCTGTTTCTACCGTAATTGATGGGGGGAAATGATCTTTTTTAATCTCCTATTATTTGACAAGAATTTATCCTTAATTTACTCCTTTCCTTCACAATGGCAGCGGACATTTTCATTGAAACCCAGATAATGCTTTCCACTTCCCATTTAAACATGTGTAATTTTACACTTTGAACAATTAAGCATAAGAAGTCACCCAAAGAGGTAATTTGAGCTGCTTGAATTTCAGAAGGAAGTAAGAGTAGATTCCTTTGTTCTCCCAGGAGTCATCCCTAAGCAGGGCTTAGATACCATGCTGGCAAAACAAGTGTGTGCCTCTATCCAGAAGGCACAAATTAGCCAGGGTCCAGAGTAATTTTCTTAATTGTGTTAAAGCCTAGTTGACTAAATTTGCAACCCTGTCTTGGGCAGGGAAAAAAACCAAATCCAGCCCTGTTGTAAGCTCTGCCTAGCCACTGATCACAACTGAATAAACACAGACTTGTTGGTTAAAATAATGAACACACTATTTGACATTGATTTTTCCTCTAGGAAAGCAGTTCCATGAAATGCAGCTCTGCACTACCTGCAGGGTTTCTCATGTGTCCCAAGGCTGAGGGAGCCACCTGTGCCAAGACAGCACTGGGTGTCCTGGCACTGGAGCTGTGGTGGCCCCACTGCAGGGCCGTGCCTTGGGCAGGGTGTGCACTGGGACAGCTCCCTGTGCTTGGGGCAGAGGCAAAATGGCACAACAGGTTTGCTTCACTAGGACTCCTTTGCCCACCCTGGAGTTGCTGTCCAGTGCCACAAGTACTTCTAATTTGACCACAGTAAGTAAAGCAAACTGAAAAAACTGAGGGAAGAATGTTCTAAACACAAATACTAAAGTCAGATTTAAGTAGTATAAATGCATTCATGATGAGGCAACTATGCAGACATCCAAAAAAATAACCATTACTTTTATGGCTCTGGCTGCTAAATGAAAGTAAATATACAAGTAAATATACAGGAAAAGTGATAATGTTTTAAATAAGCACTCTGATAACTTATAAATAGTTACTTATGTCACATATGCAGTGTTTGTGAATGAAATGGGGGATTTCAATTTAGTGCTATTAAAACAAAAATGAAAATCACTTCCTGGTTGAGTGAACTGTAACTTTTGGTTTAGTCCAGTCAGTAGTTATGTCTGTCTTCTTCTCTGACACAGACAGTTTTATCTCTGACCTGGAATACCAGCCATCAGGTTCAACAGAGAAATGGACTCAACATTCAGCACTCATGTCCAACTCCTTTGTGGAAAATCTAGAGGGTGAGTCTGCTTACTGAAATGCTTCAATGTTTGAAATTGGAGCACAAAGGAAAGGGGAAAGTGTTGTAAGAGTTTTAAGAGCTGCAAGTGAAAAGCACTGTGTAATGCTGAAGTATTGCTATAACCAGACACCTGTGTATTCTGAAATAGTTGGAAATTTAGCATTTGTGAACCAGGTGTACACTCATTCAGTAAAAACCTCCACTCAGAGTATACAGAGCTGCCACAGAACTTCCTGTGTGCTGTAGGATCTAGTAAAATAGCAGAAGAGGATATGAAAATCTGAAGCCAAATATGGGCAAGGTAGAAGAGTGGCCAGATCAGTCAACTGAGAAATTTGGAATGTTTCTCTTTTTCAAAAAGATGAAGCAATGTCAATTTAAATAGATGGAATACAGTGGTATGCACCTCCAGTCAGAGTATTAGGAATACAGGTCCATAACTAGACTTAGAGTTGAATGTGCATTTTAATTGGGTAAGAATATCTGGATTTATTATTTCAGCTTCTTTATTTCACATATAAGCAAGATAATTAGGCCCTATGACTCTTCTAAATACTAATGGTATTAGAATTGTTGCATGGTCTATTGGTCTTGTTTGTGTTTAGACTTTAGTGGTTTTCACTTTATTACAAACATGCCTAAAATGCCAAAGAACTATGCTGTCCTTTTTCTCTCAATACATGCACATATACATTGTAAAGACTTATAACATTTTCTACTTTCTCCATAAATTTGTAAAGGTTAATAACTGTAAATGTACAGTAGATTTGGTGACAGTGAAATAACCAAGCTCTTCATAAAACTTTCACACAATTACTGTGTAGACTGATCCTAAGTTTGCCTATGAAGCTGAAATAAACCACACTGGTCTTTTGCCAGCTTTCAAGAAACTTAATTCTGCTTTCCTTACCTATCAAAATGTTGTTAGTAAGGTAAGTAGCTCCTATTTGGAATGGCAGAGCCAGGGAAAGGACTGTACACCAAGCTGACATTCCTGTGTCTTTAAACAGCAAATCAATTAGTAAAATAAGAGTTATAACTTACTTAGATTATTTCAGTGTTCTGCACTATATCCTGTGCAATTCAGAATCTGGTAGGTTCAGAATAATTTTTGAAGAGCAGGAGTTCTTGAAAAATAGAAATCCAGGCTAATAATAAAATAACCCTCAAATACCAGTGTCCCCAAGTGAAAAATAACACATAGTGTGGTAAACCCCAAATTTAGGCCTATGAAATGTATGCTGACAGGTCCCTTTTATAAAGGGCACACAAACAGAAACACATTTACACACAAGTGTTAGCATTTGACAAATGCAATTGAGAAACATGGCATTTTTTAAAATGAAAATAATGGGTATTTTGTGTATTTGGCACAATGTAGTGTGGTGTTAATACAGGATAGGATACAGAGGAAAGTAGGATGGTTTTGTACCTTGAAGAATGCTCAGTGTCAAATCAGACAAGTTAACTGTATCCACTGCCAGTACAGAATTTTTACAGAGCTAATTTTCAGGCTTAAATTCGGAAGAACACAGCTTCTAAATTATACTGCTGAGGAGGAGAGCAACTGTGACTGCAGTGTGCTGCAGGAGATCAGAGCATCTACAAAGGCAGGAAATAACCAATGGAATACTTGAGTCATCCTTTAGAGGAGGGGTAAGTGAGGTGACTGCTACAGGGAGTACCAAAACATGAGGAGAACCCACATGAGGAAATAGCTCTTTATTTGGTTGAAAGGAGTGCACAAAAACTTCTTGAAAAAATTAAATTTTGTTTTGTGGCAGTTTCAGCATCACAGACTGTGGCAAACTTGAAAAGGCAAACTGTAGAAAACAACCAAGCTTATGAAAATATAATAGATGGTCAGAAGGGTCACACAGTTGCAAGCAGTCTGCAGATTATTTATGAAGGTTCTTAAGTGTGCAATTACTCTGCTGTGAGAGAGACTACAAGCTGCTTCCACACGCAGAAATCAGAACAGAACATAAAAATTATGAAGTTAAATGGGAAATGTAACCAACAGATGACTAATCAGTTACTCAGTTAAAATTAGGTAAGTGATGTTAGAAAGTTTTGTGTATTGATGTTGACAGTTGAGGAACTAGAGATTCTCATGCCCAGAATCCTTTGAAAAAGAGACATGTGGCAGGATCTGCCTCAGTGTAAGGTGTCAGCAGAAAGGTTTCAGAGCAGTGACAGTGACAATTGTCCTCAAGTAGATGACATGGCAGACAGCAACTCTGGAAGAGCAAGCAGCAGTTAAGTGTAAAGTAGAACCTGATGTGGAGCCTGGGTAAATGTGACACTGCTGCTGCTCTGCTTTTCAGAAGGGTGAAAGCCAAAAACTCTCCAGAAACCTCTACAGCAAGATCTTGTGATTAAAGGAAACCAGGTAGTTAAAGTGAAATGAGAGTAAGGGAAGGAATCAAACCTGCACTCATCGATACAGTGCTAACTATTCTCATTTAAAGCTGTCTTGAATTTAAAATGAGAACCATGAGAACTTCTCAGTAGTGTTAAAAGTAGTCTTGAAAGGGTGAATAAATGCTAGGATTGTCCAGGGAACAGCAGAGAATAAGAAAATGCTACTCCTTAGATCTATTTTGTGGCCACATTTTTGTCCCTGATGCCACAGAGGAATTAGATGAATGCCTGTTGTTGGATCTGCTAGAACTCTGCAGCCAGAAAAAGGAATGAGGAGAAAATGCCAAATACAATAAAATGAGTGGGGGGCACAGAAAAGGTAATGGAAGGTAATTCCTGGGAAGGAAACCAGTAAGTGACCATCAAGTAATCCTGGGGCAGGTTCAGCACATCTGAAGAGCATTGCTATTGCTATGGGGAGTTAAGCTTTGCAATCTGCTGTCACAGAATGTTGCAGTTGACAGAATTTTGCACAGACCTTAAAAGATCCTAGAGAGAAAAATCCAAATGGGAACATTTGGCACAAAAGATGCTGTCTCTAACTCAGGAGTTCCCTGGGACAAACACATTTTGCAGGCTGATGGAACACCCTGGGGAAGCATTGTTGCATCTTGCACACGTCTCTGCTCTTGCCCATTACAGTGGTCTGTAATCTGAACTGGTTTGCCTGAAGTTCTCCATAGAGGTTTTCAGGAAGTCTTTTTGACTTAGAAAAACCTAAAATGTTTGGTAACTGCCAATAAAGATACTTGCTTGTCCTGTAGAAAGTAGATTAGTGGCTTCCTGCAAGGAAAAAGAGGTTACTTGCATTATTCCCTGAAAGGCCTGTAGGTTCATTAATTCCTTTTCTTATATTCTTATAAAAATATATATACTTAGGTATACTTCTGTTTTCCTTTGTGCTCCAGTACAAAATATTTGTCTTTTAGCACAATGAGAGGGGAAATTAGATACAGAGCAATTCAGAAGCATGTCAGTTTTTGCTTGGCATTTGATTAAGGAGGATAATGCCTTTACTTTTGATATTAGAACTTCAAACACCTTAAAAACACCTTAAGAGAACTTGTTACTCTAAATTCATAGTTCTGGGGGGGGGGTTAATTTATCCAAAACATCCAGGAGTTTATTATTAGAAGCACCAGCTTCTAATGCTGATGTCTTGCTTCATAGCACAAGAGCTCTGTTCTGTTCAAGTCCGTGAACGTGGATCACTTTCTGTAGGTGGGGATTTCTCCAGAGGGTTGCTCAGTGCTGGAACAGCTGATGGGATCAGCACCCACAGCTCTGGGTGTCACTCACTGCACAAATGGCTGAGCTCTTCAGCCTAACTTTAGGTCTTAAAACTGTGCATAGCAAGTTGCAAAGTTTGAAGAGCTCATCCTGAGCAGCCTGGCTGTCAGGCTGTGGCTTTGTCAGCTGTCCAGGGCAAGCCTTCAGTGAGAGGCAAAATCCTCAGGGGCAGGGAGGCCTCAGTGCTCCAGCTGCTGCCCCTTGTGCAGTGAGCAGGGACTGGAAATAGGCAGACAGAGCACAATGGGAAATGAAAACCATGGGAAGAACCCAGTAAAACAGAGTCAGTGGTTGCTCTTATTTTACAGCAGATCCCAAAGTCAGAGCTACTTCTACTCTGTTCTACCCATATTGATGTCAGGATGCTGCTTCATATTTTTCAGTTTTTCATTTTGTAGGCTGGAGCCTCTGTCTGACATTTGGTGCTTTCTCAGTGCAATGTGTTGCTCCTTTCTCGATGCAGCACAGAGAGGGAAAAGCTTTGCAATGCAACATTGCAGTATCACCAGTACTGACCAGGCCAATCTAATCTGTTTGTAGCAGATTTTCTCCCCACCAATTTAACTTCTGTTCTGCACCCTCTGTTTTTAACTGTTAGTATAAATTTGCCAGCCAGGTTATGTTCTAGATAAATACAAAGGGAGGAAAAGGTGAAACTATTGCAAATAAAGTAACAGCTGAAATTCTGAAATCTGGGAAAACTGCCAAAGAGGTCAATTACATAGACAGAGAAAAGTTGCTAAAATAATTTTCATTTCACAACCCAATATTCAAAAAAGGAGAAAAAAGTGTTTTAAAAACCTGCTGTATCACATTTTGATCTGTGCCATATCTGACAAGTTTTCAAAGTGCAGGTATCAGTGTTGTATGGAGGAATGTGCCATGAGTGTACACAGGGTGGTGTGTGCACCCCTTTCTCTCTTTGTCTGCTCCAGTTGTCATTTCAGGATTATTGACCTGGACTGTTAGCACAGGAAACACTTTGTGGCATTTTTGATATCATCCACTCAGTTGACACTGATCATTCAGAATGATTTTAGGTATCAGTAGGTACCAAATGATTACTAAATATTAGCAAGGCCTCTGTAATGATTCAGTGTGTAAGGCATTTCTGGTTCCTCCTGACTTGAGGAGTGAGTGGAGGCTCCAGGCTGTGGGATCAGCAGTCAGCACCTGCACCACAGGTACCAAACAGGCAGGGATTAACTGGAGGGGCCATGCACTGAAAAGTCAAGGTCTACTTGCACAACTGTTCATCTAAAGTCTAATGAAACTGGCTCTCTCCAAAGAGGCAGCAAAAGTATGAACTACAGAACACATGAACCCGGCAGCCAGAGCACAGAGAACATGAAAACCTTCCTGGAGATCTGTATTGCAGAATCCCAAACAAGCTCTGCATCCTTCCCCTGCAAACTTGTGCTGAAGAAAGGAAATGGTATCAAGACAAGGAGGTTTAACAAAGCCATGCATGCTGCTTTCCCAGTGTCTAGTTGCTAATGGGATGGCTCTTAAGGTTAAGCAAAAGGGAGTATGAAATCTTTATATTTTTAGGACAGAGTAGCCCCTGCAGCCCGTAGTCAAAAGTAGGAGAGGTAGGAAAAGTGGTTTTATAAAAGTAAAGAAATTTTCTTTTGTTTATAAAGCATCAGCAGTACAGCCTGAGCTTGTCCTTTATCAGAATTGTTGAAATTTGTTCCTCTCCCAATTTGTCACCTGAAGAATTTGAGTTTTGCTAGACAATATTGTAGAAAACCTGTATTTATGCACATTAATTAAGATTTCAGATTTAATCACAGACTGTTACATCTTGTGTGCTTGCCCCTCATTGGAAGAAGGTGACACGTCATGCATTCAAATACTGACCTGGATTTCTCTTTTAGTCTTTAATATAAAAAGGAAAATGTTGGATGATTTCACCCTCAGCCTTGTACATTTTTATGCAAGATTTTATCTCTTACTGACTACATGATTTACATTTGAAACTGCTTTAATTTATACCATTCCCCATCAGAAAGACAAGTTCTGATAATGCTGGTATTATATGAATATTATATGTGCCATGAAAGATTAGAGACTGATCTGCTGCCTTCTGCAAGTTCTCCTTTCTCTGAAGCCTTTATTTTTATCCTCATCTGTACCTCATCTAAACAATGGAGAGTCTTCTGGAGTCTGCAGGCTCCCCCCAGTCCATTTGTTGGGTACAGAGTTCCAGACAGCTGAAATGGACATTCCTGGAAAGTACAGAATAGGAAGATGTGTTAGTTGGGAGGCCAAGGTCTGTAAAAAAATGCCTTGGTCAGACACAGCAGGAAAAGCATTTTCAGCCTTTTCTTGAGGCCTGCAAGGTGCTCTAGCAGAACACTGATTTACATCTTATTTTGAAAAAAGCACACTTGAATACTGGTTGGTTTTATAAATTAGCAATTCTTGCAAAGTCACTGGGACAAGTAAGGTTCTTCCACTAGAATTCTTCATTGGAATGAAGACATTTGTCTAAGAAATGGTAGATATCTCTAATGGAAATCCATGTACACCAATAAATCTGTATTCACCACATCTAAAAGTATTGCAAAAAAACCCCACTGAGCTACAAACAGCTTCTTATAAACAAATCAGTGATTATTTGGAATAAAGCAACACAAACTAACCTGTAGCTTTGATATTCTACACAATGACTTCTGCAGAAGTTTGGCAAATAAAACCCCATGTGACCAGCTATTGTCTTCAGAGTAATGTGTTCCAAGGAGAGTGCAGTGCCAATGGCTACGTGCTGTTCAGTTAAACACCTCTGCCTGTGGGAGCTACAAAACATTGCAGGACAGACCAGTTTGTGCTGATGGTGCTAGTACAGATACAGATCAGCCATCAAAACTTAAGGGAAGTAACTAATCATTTCAAAATACTGAACTTCAGAATGTTATTGGTAATGTTTTTATTGTAGCACTCATGAAAGTTTTAGCAGTACTGAGCAGCTGGGACACTGGGTTTGCACAGAGCTGCTGTTCAGTAGATAAGAGCTGTTGGAGCTCCTGAGAGCAGGCTAATGAATGCCCTGACAGAAGCTGCTGGAGCGCAGTTCTTATGAATAAGCATCTATCATTTGTTTAAAAAATAAAAAGTTGTGGGTTTATTTAGCAGTTTTAAACTTATGTATTGTGTTGGCCTAAACAAAGTACTTAGAAAAGTGCCCTACCTGCAGTCACACAATTTGCAGTGCCCTCGTGCAGTTAGGTTCATTGAATGCAGGTTTTTCTAAGCCAGATGAATTGCACATCTTGTAATGCTTGAGGGAATTGGCTGTTCCATGGTGTGATACACCCCTGTTGGAACCCTTGGGTTCAATACCAGGGCTGTAACAAGCTGTCCTTGCACTCGTGAGGAGAAAACCATTGCAGGGATGAATAACAAACTCCTCCATTACACACAGGGCTGTGCAGGAGGTGGTTTTAATGCTCTCCTGAGTGACACAACCTCTTTTCAGAGCTGAATTTTCTAAGTTACATGGACTTCGGCATATTCACATTATTAATAAATTTCCTTTCAGAACTACTTATGGATCCTACTGCAACAAATGGCAATGCTCAGGCTGTTCAGTGCTAGAAACACAATTTACACCAGCTGTAGATTGGTTTTGTTATGCTTCTACCAGACAGGAATAGTTGGTAGGAAAGTAAATCCTGCTATGGAAAATTAAGGAAGCGTTAAGAAAGGTGATGAAGTGCATCAACACTGTCCTGTAAAATTACCCAATAGAGTACAAAGTAGCAAAAGCCTGGGTTCCAGATCTGTTAAGATGTTCAATAGAAGCAGCTTATTA
Source organism: Ammospiza nelsoni (assembly GCF_027579445.1). Lineage (NCBI taxonomy): Eukaryota > Metazoa > Chordata > Aves > Passeriformes > Passerellidae > Ammospiza > Ammospiza nelsoni. The sequence continues at coordinate 13,119,273 of NC_080645.1, forward strand.
GCAGAACAAAACGTTCTAAACATAAAAATGGTCCTTAGTCAACAAAAAGATCCATTAAATACCTGTTTGTAGAAGGTCCAAGCAAACTCATGCAATGATTAAGGAAAGGCCTCTGTAATTCAGCCTATTCAAAGTCTTGCTGAGAAAGAGATAACTTACTGCCCACTCAGTAATGGGAATCAACAGGACTCATTGCTTCTAACAAGGAAATAATAATTTAGATTGTGGTTATGGTCCAATATTTTTCTAAAATTTGTCATTATTATTTAATGATATATTTTTCATGTCCACATAGAATGTTATTCAGTTTTCTTTGATAACATTACCAAGGTCCATTTTTGTAAAATAGACATTTCTATCACTGCTTTTACACTTAGCCTTTAAAATTATAATTTTTATCATCTTCCAACCTCAATTGTCCTGCATTTAATTACATAGGATTTAGAGTAGGACTGCAAGATTATAATTTCTTAATAACCTAGGTTAACTTTGTCACATTCATGGAGGTGTCCCTCACTTTTAAATAGTACAAGTTGATTAAACTTGACTGAAGTTGACACAAACTGGCCTGTATATTAGTCCATGCTGAATCTTCACTGTAGGGAAATTGACTGATATAATTCAGTTACTGTGGTTTCAGAAATGCAAGTATACAGAAAACTGGCCCAATTAATAGGTATGTAGTGTTTAAAAAGAATATTCTCTTAACCTGAATCCAGGTTCTTAGGAAGTTCTGTAAGTAGCCTGAAAGAGCCAGGAGTTGCTGGAGTTATTTGTTGTGCTTGTCACACTCTGGAACAGAAGGAGTTCTGTGGGGAAACCTCAATAAACCTGACCTGTGCTGTGCCTTTCAGTTACCTGTGTGTCATGAATGCTCATGTGCTTATTTTCTTCAAGGAGCTTAGGGATTCTCCTGCATGGATTATGGCAGGACTGTTGCTGAAGCCAGGCTCCTCATTCATCTCCTGTTACATAACAGCATCAAGGCTCAGCTCTGAAAGTATTTATTTTTAAAAGGGTTATGCTGATGAGTTCTGGCTTTTGGAAAGTATAAAAGCTGTCAATTTTTAATATTTCTTTTTTTTTTATAGTGAATGAGATCATAGGAAGAGATATGTCCCAGATCTCAGTGTCACATGGAACACCAGTGGCCAGCCAGCCTGCACATCCGTGTCCTGGGTCTCTGGAGACGAGAATATCTGATGGAATCCAGTAATGGATAAGCTAACGACTCAACGTCCATGACAACGTCACAGTTTCTCTGAATATTTCTTCATCCTCTTCCTCCTTAGACTTACTGTGCTTCCAACTCTGTGGCCTTTATGAACTGGAACAGTGGATCCTTGCAAAGCCCTTTTAGTGGGTTACATTTTTGATGTAGAGACAGAGCATTTTAATTATAGTTCCTCAGATGCTGTAAAGAGACTTCTTAAAATGGACACACAGAACCTACACCAGATATTTTAACTGTTTTAAAGTTACAAACAAGCTTTGCTTTTTGCATTTAAATAGAAAACTTTTATATTTTAAGTGCTTCAGATGTGTGGAGGTGTTAGTTTGCTCTTATAATATTCACAGTCCTGAACGTGGAGGATTTAATGCACATCTTCAGTGTGCTGCTTGCCCTTAGAGGTAGTATAGTTTGTAACTGATGATTTGTAACACCTTTTGGTCATTTTGGAAAGCCTTTAAAGCTTCTGTTGTTTCATTTTTTTTTTCTTAATAAGATCTTCCAGTGGCAAGTTGTACCTGTCATCTGAAGCCAATGCCACGGAAGCCATTGTGTATATGAATACTGTAGTGTTTTCTTTCTTAGATTCATAGGAAGCAAAGCCAAATGTAGATCTGCACTTGTTTATAAACTGAAGATGTTACTTGATAGGCTGCAAAAAGACCATTCCATCATGAAAGTGTTGGGATAGAAATTACATTCCAAAATTTAACTTTTATAACTTTGTGGATAATCTTCCTGATCTTTATTAGCACAGGCTCCTTCTTGAAATAGCTTTTTTCTTAGCAAGTTACATTTGTAATCAAATTTGAGCAGTAGGATTTTAGTTTAAAGAACAGCAACGTCAAAGCCATGTTAGATACAGGAGAAAATTTAATGTTTGCTGAGGATCTAAATATTCCCATTATCCCTGCAGAATATGGGTTTGAAATCACCAGTTCAGTGGCGTTCAAGTTTTCAATGCAATAGATCATCTGATCACATCTGTTATCTTTTATATTCTGTATGCCCAACCATGCCACTTGGGAACTCCTAAGGAGATGACAGTTGCAGTTCCTTAAATTCAGGCTGTTTGTAAATGTCAGTTTGCTAAAAGTAATTTACTGTGAATAGTGGTTGGGCAGTACCATGTGTCCACGTTTCATTTCAAATGTGTGAAGCAGGAGCTACCAAAGAAATACACAAGATTCAGCAGCAGCAGTAAACTCTGCTGTGCTCTGAGGATGCATCTCCTTTATCCCCATAATCTGATGAATTTGAAAGAATCTGTTTACATCATTACTTAAAAATCTCTGCCCTTTCCAGTCAGACACTGTGGAGAGGATCCAGCACTGCCTGTGGAGGCCACAGCCTTTTCCCTGCCCCAGGAATCACTCATTGCAGAGCTTCCCTCCATGGAACACACAGGGTACACCAGTCATGGCAAAGGCCAGCTCAGAACATCCAAGGTGTTCCTTTTAGTTGCTCATTTGGGTGAGCCATGACGATCTAACAAAAGTTAAGAGTGAATTAACACAAAGAATTAGAAAATTGGAAAATATATTTGCATTGGATCCAGTTCAGGCAAGTGTAGCCATTTTAGCAGTTAACACATGGGGAGCACATGCCCTCTGTAGACTTCAAAGGAATGAAGGGGTCTGACAGTGGAGAGCAGTGCTGAGTTACAACACCTGGGAAAGCAAACACAGCCTCTACTGATGTTGCATTTTGGCAAACAGTGGTGGGGAGAACTTTGGATTGAGCCTTTTGCAGGCAGAACCTTACACCTGGAGTGAAGTCAGTGCCCAAGCAATACCACAGCTGTAATCTCATCTCTGTAACAGCTGAATCATGAACTTCTAAAGACCATATTAAGTGGGTAAAATTGTAATTTTATCATGTACTTCCTTTTAAGACTGCAGCTTGAGGCTACTAACTTGATGTATCATAATTATTTCAAACAACTTAATGCAAGGCCACTATGTACCTGCTGGGAATCTTAAGCATCCTTTTTGTGAATGTACTGTTGAGTGGTGCAAATCTTGACATTTGCAGGAAATAATTGGCAGGGCTGGAATCTGGAAAGTGTGATATTGCAATTGTCCCTCAGCAATGGTGCTTTTCTCTGTCCTCTACTCGTGTGTGTTAAAGGTCCTAGAAAGAACTCACATGCTCAGAAATACATCTACTTCTGTTTTTAACACCTTCAAAACAAACCAAACCACACAATGCTGTAAACCATGTCATTGTCTCACAGTGTGTGCTGGTGGCAAGGCACGTTCCAGTTTTCATTCATGTATTGGGTCTTTTGCATTAAGCATTGTTTGTAGGAGAATTCTGACTGAAAAGCTTTTCATACTGTATGGGATTTATGCTCCTTTATCCTGCTGGTACAGACTCTCCTTGCAAGTTCTCCAAGTAGCTGGAATTCACACTGTACCTAAAGTATAGGAGCCCAAACAATCCGGAGTTGCTATGCACTAAATTTTCTGATGCCTTTAAATACCTTGATGCCTGTAGACATAGAAATGCTTTCCTATTTAAAAATGAAATTTAAAAAAATATAGCTTTGGATACTAAAGCAGTTTTGTATTTGCCTTGTAAAAGCTTCAATACAAGGGTCTTAATTTTATTTTAGCTTGTGTGATAACGTAGATAAAGACTGTTAATCTTGTATAATTTTAGTGATATAAAAAGCACATGATCTCTATTGGACTATGCAAATTTAATTAAACAACAGAACCCGGCAACTGTTAATATTTTGTTGGCATCCACTTCCTTGTCCTTAAGTCCTGTCTTCTCCCTGAGTTCTTTCCCAAAAAATTTTAATACTTAGATTATCCTGAAGGAAAGCCTTAATGATGAGGTCGCTTTTCTGTAAGGAGGGTCAAAGATCAATGTTTGGGGGAAAAAAAAGGGGGTAGCATATTAATCCAGGGGGACAGGGGTGAGTTGTGAAATTACCATAAACTAGGAATCTGAATTTCTGTAGTAAAACTTACCTGTTATCAGGGAACTGCCACCCTTTTTAAACCAAAGAATGAAAAAATGGTTTTGTTCTGATACAAAGCTTTGAAACTCTATTTTTGATACTCATAATGGATGTCATTCCTTGAGGTTTGGAAATCGTTCAAATTGAAGTTTTATATTTAAAAATGTGGGACAATAAAGATTAAGTTCTAGATGTTTACAGAGCCTTGTATTGTAATTTCATGTACATTTTGTATTTTAAACATTTTTGTAAGTTATGATTGCAGTGCTACTTGCAGAAATAAAGGGAAAAACTTGCATTTAGGCTCTTAAATCATAGTGTTCAAATAAATAAAAATAATGCAAATACATTGTCATTTATTTGAAATGCAGACCCAAATGTAGTGGGAAGAATCTCCATTTGTGGTGCGATGTAACCAGCTGTGCCAGGCTGGGACAGGGGAAGTGAGGGGCATTGGCTATTCCCCCTGGAAGGGCGATCGGACAGAGACTGGGGCTCAGATTGGAGCCAGCCTGTGACCCTCCCCCTGCCTCGGAGCTGATGGGCAGTGCTGGCCGGGTATCAGCCTGCACGGTGCTGCTGCTTCCCTAGTTGCAACTGTTACTGCTTCAATTAAACAGTCACGAGATTATTTTGAAAGATTTTGCCAGAAATTATTATTCAAAAGAGTTCATAATAAAAAGTAATTCCCATTCCTGAAAGGATATTATCATAGATGTAGTTAAACAGTTTCTGAAAAAAATGTGAAATTCCAACAAAGTTCATAGTACTTGCCAAATCCTGGCTGATCAGGCAGCCCGGAGGGAAGTCCCTGTGGGTACAGCCAGGCCTTACAATGTGTATCTCATCTCGGTGATCTCGGTGCTACTGGAAAGGTTTTTATTTCCCTTGCAGTTTCCTGCCGGGCCCTTTCCCTACCCAGGGAGGTGCGGGGCTGTTCCGAGCCGAGCACGGAGCAGAAGCTGCGGCCTTTGGCTGCCACGCTCACCCGCACAGGGAGAGCAGCGGGAGCCGGGATCGGGCCGGGCTGGGAGCAGCGTCCCGCGGAGCGCCCGTCCCGCCCCGTTACCTTCAGCTGCATTTGCCTATAAATACACCAGAAAGGGGATGCTCGAGTGGCACCAGCCGAGGCACGGTAAATATAGCCGAGCTTTAGTAAAAATAGCGCCGGCAGTTTGAAAGCTGTTCACATGTTCTGCAGGGTGATTACCCGGGGTATAATTAGCACACACCGACACCAGCAATAAGCCATTGACTGCGTCTCCTTTGCCGTCAGCTCAAGTCGCCTTTCAGATGCAAATGGGCTGGAGGCTGCTCCGCTCGGGGCTGGGGGGGCACAGGGGCGCTGGCACACGCGCGGCTCTCGGTGCACAGACCGGGCTTTATTCCAGGCGCGGTGGAAACGGCGCTTCTGCCTTGCACAACACTGGCTTGGTGTTGCAGGTAATCAGAGAAAAGGAATGTCCTGTGCAAGTCAGTTCCTTCAGAAGAGTAACCAGACGTTTTCACTTGGGACCCAAACCCAAAGGAAATGCTAGCAGAAATCAAGGTCTTTTACTTCTCATATTGTAGCCAGTATTTCCTTACAATATTCCACAGCACACACTCGTGCTATCTTCCTGCTGCTTGTTTCTGGTCCTCTCTCTCCCTGCCTAACTCAAAATACCAATGTATGTTCTGTATCTACCACACGCTCCACTGGACTGAATGAGGTGAGGATTGAGCTGTTTTGTCCCTACCTTTTTTCTTTGCCCTTTGGCTTCAATTAATTTACAATAACAGTATTCAGGAACTAGCCACTGCTGTAGTGAGTGAAGTATTAAGATATGTAGAAGGCCATGGAAAAGAAAAAAGGATTTTCAATATATTTAAATTCATGCATAGTTTTGCATACAGACTTCTCTGGTAAAGGAAGTTAACTCAGAACTTTATTCTGCCTGGTAAAAATATAATTTTTATCAGTCATTCTTAACAAACAAAAAGCATTGCCATTGCAGAGATCTTCTAAAAAATTATTTTACTCTAACCTACTGTTACTTTTGTTAACACCTGCTACATGCAAAAGAAAACAGAAGGGAAAAAACCCCAGACTAAGATACAGAAGAAATTTAAAAGAAGTATTTACTTTGCAAAGACTTGGATGTTCCATAGATCCTGTTTTTGAAGAGATTGATCCACTAGAAAAGTCAGGCTATACAAGTTCTGAAGTTGCAAATGTAAAATTTTCATTTCATTTGTGGTTTTTATTACTGGACACCGAAAAATAAATACTTACCTCTTCCTTCCTGTCATTGCTGTGACACCTGCTGGTAAGAGCTGGAAGAATGTTTGTAGTCTGTGCTTGTTCTTTCCTGTAATTTTTGATCAAAGAAAAGTGATGCACCTAAAGAGGACTTGATATGAAAATATTGCTTGGGAATGTGGTGCTGGATAATCAGTGGTGTCATATGAAGTAAGCTGGAGGGAAAAGGGAACAACTACTCTTCCAAGTTCTTCTGACAGTGGAATGATAAATGACTGATGGCTTAGAAAGGTCCTTCTTGTAATAAAAAGCAGGAAAGACAGTGAAGCAGCAGTGTGGAAAATCCTGACTGTTGGGAAGGCAAATGTTTTCTAGAAAATAAGTAATTATAAAAACCAATAACCACCCTATGTATTAACAACTGCAGCATCTCTCAATAAATACCTCCACACATTAATGACTGCAGGTTCTGGAATCAAAGACAAAAGTTCCTAAATCCAGCTTCTCCACATCCCCAAGGTTCTGGCTGCAACACCAACATCAAGGATTTAGGCTGGCATAGAGTATTTTTTAGGACAAGGCATGAAAGGTCAGGGTTGCTTTCCTAAATTTACTACAGCTTGGTACAGAAGGTGTGATGGATTCTTCTCTGCCAAGGAGGTAACAAACACACAGCACAGAATAGCTGAGTTTTGTCCTACATGCATCATAATTTTTTTCTCACAGCAATAAAAGGATCTGTTTGTAAATATTCCAAGAACTCCCTGGTGTATCCACCAGCCAAGTGTTTCTTGCAATGTGTTGGAAAAGGACAAGACAAACTTCTAGCAGTCAGTATGTCACTGTTTTCAAGTAGGAATTTCTCTAAGTATGATGCAAGAACAGATTTTTCCACTCTTCCATCACTTGAAGTAGTTCTTCCAGAGCTGCTGCATAGCCTGTCCAAAGCACTGGTTTTCTATGATTTCATGAATTAAGGTCGACTTTCAAGGTTTGCCATTTTGAGAATTACATCATAATAAAGGTACAACAACCATTTACAGGTCAGAAACAGCTGCAGTTGACAGCAGATGTGCAGATTTCCAGTCAAACTGCCATTGGTTCAACTTTACCCTGTGTGTTTTCTAGGCTGGGTCTCCATGTGGAAAGGTTGCTCAGCCATTAATCCTCAGCCCTGCCTGTCTCAGCAGCTCCTGCTCAGGTCTGTGCTGTGTGATCAGTTCCTGCTGCACTCATCAGCACACACAGTTTTGCCAGCACATGCATTTCTGCATTTCCATGTTCCCACCATTTCTTCCCTTACCAGGAATAAAAATTGGCTGATAAAATCTTCAACAGAAAGCAACTATGAGAGGTCAAGGATAACTTTATCCAAGTAACAGCAAATACCAGCCTGTGACATTTGCCTGGCTGTAGTCACAGTAGCTGGAGGAGGAGTATAAACCATCAAGCCAGTAGGACAAATAAGGCAATACTCAAACTGAATTAAGTGCTACTATGGGATTATTTTTTTCTTGGGATATGAAAAAAGAAGCTATGCCAAGAATGTCATCATTGCCATCTGACCTCAGCACTGACAGAAGTTCTAATGGAAAAGCTGCACAAACAATGGAGGATAACAGGCAGTCCAACACTGGCCAGATCCAGGCTGGATGACATCGTGGCCTGGAGAGGCACAGCCATACATTTTGTACATTTTGTGGCTGTCAGCAGAGTTTGCTGAGAGACTCAAATGCTGCTTGCCCAAGCCTGAACCCTTTGGAACTAATCCAGCTGCTAAAATGACACTGGAGACCAATAAGGTTTCCTTAGCTAGAAAGAGGAATACAAAACATACAAAAGACAGAGAAAAGGAGGAAAAGAAAAAAGAGAAAATATTTTTGGTACTGAGCAGGTCTGTCTCCAATTACAGACTTCCACTCCTGTGAAAGGCTGACCTCAACTACTTCACAGCAGAAAGCAGGAAAATCTCCCACAATGTTCTTCTTAGATTTATTTTTTAGATAGCTGTAAAGCTGCAAAAATAATTTTTTAGATAAGCAACAATTAAACGTAAAGCAGGGCACATTCTAATGTAAATTGTTCCATTTTTCTGTGCCTTTTGTGCCCTCCTGTCCAGACCACCCCCACAGAGACTCTGCCTTCATGACTTTGTATCACTTTCACATATAGTACACTAAACTCAATATTTTTTCCAACAGCACATGAACTTTTAGCAGGTCAAATACCATCTGGACCAGATGAGTACAATGGAATTCCATCACTTACAACAAAAAAAAAATTTCCTGTTTGGTTGGAAGGACATGACCTAAAACCAGAACAATTCTGAGTGACATTAAATATTATATTTAAACAGCAACTCAGTCTTTAATAATCAAAGTAGAAAAAATTTTGAAAGCAATTAAATGTTGTCTTTACTCTCAGCTTGTAAGATAACTTTCAAGCTACCTGGTGTTTCCTTCATTCAAAATGCACTTGGTTGGCTTCACTGAAGGCCATTCTGCAGACAGCAGAGATGTGCTGCAGACAGGCCCAGCAAGCAGAATCAGCACTGGCTCCATGCAACATAAAATATCCTCAGGGGTGGAGTTAACAAAAAAGAAATCACATTGCTGAGATTCAAGGAGCTCGGTTGTTCAGTTCTGAAAATGTCCCCCAAGCTCTCAAATTTGTTTAAACAAGTGTCAAACCTTCATTTGGTGTTACTGGCACTCTCTCAGTCACATAGATACCATCAGGATCACAACAGCAAAAAGATATTTAGGATTACTTTTTTCTTTTTTTTTTTTTAAGAAGGCAAATTGCAGCTTGGGCATGGGGCCAGGGGTGTTATAAAATTTAATTCACATAGAGATCCTATGCAGTTCTAATTGCCCCCAAGAAAAGTCAGGGTAAGAAAAGCTGACACAGCACAGTTCTCTTGGGTCTCTTTTTCTGGCAAAATGTGTGGGTGCTCAGGAAACACACACCTGAATCCAAGTTAGCCTTCGTGAGCTCCCCAAAGGCACAGACATTTCGGCTTAAAGCCAGAAGTTAATGGCAAACCAGTTTTAGCTTTCTATTTGCAACTGAAAAGGAGGTTTAAAATCACATGCAGTTTGAATTATTTCTCTCCATTTGTGTATTTTGAGTCACTTTACTCTCAGTGGGACTCCCACAAAACAAACATAAGCAAGCAGGAATAGGAGGTGAAATCTCACATGCAGAAAGGTCACGGAGGGAAGCAGCCTCGCTCTGCCTGCACTGAACCAGCCGGGGTTCGTCGGGAGGGTCACGCTCTGCAGTGTCCCTGTCCTGAGCTCAGTCACGCTCTGCAGTGTCCCTGTCCTGAGCTCGGACAGGTCCCCGCTGCTCCCGCCTCCAGCTCATGCCGGGACCACCTCACAGCCAGAGGAGGGGAGCGCCTGACAGCTCCAGGATACCGTGGGTCCAGCTGAAAAGCAAAGCCTGAATTCCTGGGAGTGCTGCTGATTCTTCACCTCAGGGCTGGCCACAGACGAGTTCAGGGGAGATTTGCTTCTAGAACCAGAAAGTGCTGGATGGAGAAAAGGTTGGGAATCTGCTCCCCCTGAGTGGTGCTGGGTAGTGCCAGGTCTCTCAAGAGCCAGCAGTGAGGTGACAGAGCCACAGCGCTGTGCCCGCACACACACACTGACACAGGGCCGCGGTGAACAACAACGGGCATCATCTACGGAGGGGAGAGAATTCCACACCTCATTGAGGCAAAACACCTCAGCAATTTAGTGAAAGAACTGATGCTTAATGGCTGGAAACAATTACATGGCTATGGAAGGGAAACAGCCTTTATTGTAACTAAAAGGGTGGCCCAACTCTCCTGCCCAAGAAAAGAGAAGGATCTGGAAGAAAGGGGGTATCAGCTGAGATTAAACCTGGATAAATCTTCTACAAGACTTGAAAGGGAATAAAGGCTGTAAAAACTAAAGATACCCCACCAAAAATGTGCAAGGCACAAAAGCTAAACCCTTTAGTGAGGTTATCAGAAGGGGAAAGAGCAAAGCTGATTACTGCACAAAGAGAAAGCTTTCTCACACAGTATAAATGCAACTAGACTAAACACAGCACTGGTTGCTTATCTATTTCTATGCCTATATGTTTTTTGAAAAATAAAACAACTAACCTGACTGCTCTGAGCATTATGATTAAACACAGATTCACAATCTAAATCACTCTTAACTCATGCTAGTTAAAGTAATCTGGGTAACTGCAAGGCATTCCTTATCCTCACACGTGGTGAATGTAAAAACTGAGACCTCAGGACATTTTAGCAAGTGACCCAGGACATCTTGCACCCAACTGAAACACCAACAGAGCAGGTTCCCCCTCAAAGGGCACAGCTGCAGGAAGGGTTGCAGCACGTGTGCCACAGAAGCACATCCAATTCCTGGTAGCTGCTGGCCATACTGGAGGCTCCCTGCTGGGCATTCAGGTTTTGAAAATACACTGGAACTGCAAGGCTCACACAGGGCAGAACATCACAGCATTGAAGAACCTTTGGTAAAATAAATGGATGTCTTAGGATACCAATAATTCAGTATCACTGTATCATAGATGATTTGTGCTACAATTTTGTTTTAACCCACTTTCTGTCACGAGGTACTTCAAATAAATGTCAGAAAAAATCGTGTTAGTCACCAAGAAGACAACCTCCACTTAGCTGGAATGCAGCAAGTGTTTAATATTTATAATAAAGGTCAAGATTTAAGAAATATCGGGGCCAGCTGAATAAAGGTGAGTTTCAAGTAGGTATTATGTAATCACCTGGGTTTGTGCAGGCTACTAAGGTAAATGTTTTCTTAAGCAATTATCATTTGAAGTCCAAGTTATTTTCCACTATGTCCCACTGAGATAAGAGAAAATCTGGTAAGTACTGTGATCTCCAGTTCCCAGAACTCAATATATGTTTTGGTTGACATTTCAGGTCACATATATAAAGCATTTTAGAGTCTTATTGGTTACAAAGTGCACCTTTTAGTCCTGGTCTTTGCAAATATATTGATCATGAGCAGTTCCATCACAATCTTTCCTGTAACTCAAACTTTCAACAATTCAACAGCTTTTTCAGCAATTTCCCTTCCTACTTCCAGAAAAATTCACCATCTAAAGTGAGCCTGAAACTAAAGGAACTTTAGGCTGCATTGGCTGTTTCCCCCTCAGTGAGTCCATATCAGATTCCAGTGGGAGAAGAGAAGGAGCAGCTCCCAGTTAAGATCAGGAGGGTTTGGGTGGGGCACTCACACCCAGCCCTCTCTGTGCTCCCAGAGGAACAAAACATGGGGAGGGAGCAGGACAGAGCTGTTCAGGGGCTTTTCTTATCTGCAACTCACATCTGCAGTGGCAGCCATGCCTGGAGCCAGCTCTTGGTTAGAGAGCCTTATCTCACTCCATTCTGTTCCTATTATTTCATATTTAAAGTCCTCCCACCCAGCTCCAAAATTCTGCTGCTATGAAAAGCTACTTGGGTTCATCTAATGCCTTATTTATGCCCCAGCATCACATTCACTTAACTAACAGATGGTGGTTGATGAACCCTCGAAATTTTTAACACAGGCTTCTAGTTTTATTAATTTAAAAGTAATGAATAATTTATATATAAACAATTAATATGATGTCCCTCTCTTGTTCTGACAGCAGCAGAGAAGCATCCAGACCACATGAAACAATTGCTTCCAACACCAGCTGTGCACAACTGCCCAGGAAGTCTCCCATCTGGCCCTGCCACTAAAGGTACTACCTGAAAGTTGGTATTGCACCACTGGTGGTTTCCACAAAACAGATGCAAAGCTAAAGGAACTAAAGAAACTAAAGAAAGGACACATGAAGGTGTATTTAAGAAAGGCAGCATTCTGGTACCCCACACTGGAAGTCTCAAAAAAATGGACTGAGGAGAATCGAATCAAATCAACCCCCTGTAGACTTATTTTCTAAAAAGCAGTGCAGAAAAATCACTTTTGTAAGCAAGAAGAGATGTGGCAAAAGAGGCTGGATTCAGAGGCATGGCCAGGTAGGACTGATGATTCAGGGTAGGCTTTCAGGCAGAGGAGCCATTTTGGAAATAAAAAAATGCGTCCTTCAGAGAAAAGGTGTTCTTGCTACAGTGGGGTTAAGAGGAAATCTTTGCTGTTTGCTCAGTGTTGGGAACATTTAAATTATTTTCTCTTTTTTTGTCTGCATAATTAAGGCTGGCCTTGATTGGCCTTCCAGCAACAACTGCAGTCGCTGCAGTGGCTTCCCACAGCTGGAGCAATGTTTACAAGGGTTCTCAGAACAGGCTGGGTGGGCTGGGAGCAGGAGGCACTGAGTGTGCTCACCCTGCTCACCAGCACCCACCGCTCCCTGCTCAGAGCCAGACACTCACCTCACCTTGTCAGGCACCCCTGGTACCTCCTATAAATACCTCCCAGAATTGGCCATTAAATTACTTTTACAGCAGAGCAGAAAGGATTATTTATAAAGTTCCACATTAGCAATCTTTTAGGGAGCGCTGCAGTAAGATAAATGTAAAGGCACTTTTGAAAGAGAGGAATGCTTTCCCATCATGGAGCATTATCAAGAGAACATTATCTTTAATACTTTAATAGACTTGAGACAAAAGGCTGGATGTGTGGTTTGATTATTGGTGCATTTACTGTGTTCACAAAAAATTACTTTAAAAAACCAACTTTCTTTGTGCCTCAGAGTGAAAAATTTATGTGGGGGGAGGGGGTGAGTTAAAAAAAAAATCACAAGTTCCCGATCTTATTACTGTAGAGATAGTATGTGGAAAACAAAGATAATTTTAGACTAAATATTAACATCATGCTTCAAATGTACTCAAATGGGGCCCGAACCAGATGAGCTCATTCCACAAACAAAATCTATACTTGGGGCATATGAGGGCAAACCTGGGCTGCTGTTCAGGGCAGATTGCTGAGCCAGGCTGTGGGTGCAGGCCAGGCAGGGAGAGGCTCAGGAGAACCCCCTGTGCAGAGCACACACAGAGCACACCCCACTGAACATGAACAGGGCACATTCTGGAGAGGGAGCGAACACACAAAAACCAGTGTGAGACCCCTGAGCGTGGAGCACAGCCTAGGCCATGCCACTAAGGTGTTCTGGAAGCACAACCCGAGCAGCTGCTCATGATCTCACATGCAGGACAAAAGCTTTCCTTTCACACTTCTGTTATGTCATCCTTACCATAAATTGCCACTTTCATTTTCATATCTAAAAACCCCAAAACAAGCCTGCCATGCTTTACTGCTTTTGGCACTATGGAGCCACCACAGGGACAGGTACTGGTTTGGGTTGCTTTCCATGTTACTGATGGTTATCTATTTACAAGCCTCACCACTGATGGAGAAATCAGATTGAGATCTTAGGATTTGTCTGCCATCCCTGAAAAATATCTGTTGGCTTTGGAGTCATGAAGGGCAGCAAGCATGAAATGTCTTTATGTAATTCCTAAAGCACAGCAGCAGAACCCACTTAGGAGAGAAGAGAGGGTCCCAGGTATTCTCCCAACATCTCCCAGTGAGGGGGATTGAAACAGCAGCTACCAATTCTGCACAACTCCATCTAAACAGGGATCTGCAAAGCACTGCATGTTCCAAAGGTACTCACAAAGAAAGCTACTGAAAAACTCATCTCTGGGTTTCAGTGTTCCACTGCTGATTTGGGAACACATGATGGAGTGTTTCTAACATGAAAATTAAAAAAACACCCTATGGTTTATGTGGGTAAAAAATAAAAATTAATTTTAACCACAGGATCTTATTTTCCCTGGGAACACTGAACAATAGAAAAAGCCATTCAAGTGGGGGTGGGGATGGCAGTGGTTTTGAGCATTCAGGAAAAAATGCAAGTCCTCTTACACAAAGAGTTTCTGGAGTTCAATTTTCAGTGGCATAGTCTGCTAAAGAGTAATCATTTTTCCCCTGTAAACTTCACAATTTTTTAATCTGAAGCAAATATGAAACTGAATATTCCTGAAATCAACAACAATACATAGGAATGAGAAGAATTTCTGAAGAGACGATGTGCTTGCTAAATAGAATTTAAAAGTTACTCTAATTCAGTAATAGCTCTTCTGAAGGATTTCTGACTCAAATTGCAGAGTTACAAATTCAAGGGCTCCAAGAGCCAGGCGTGTCTGCTTCATTACTGGCTCCATAATTATTCCTCAAAGTTCCTTTTTACAGCGACATCCACACAAATTCTGCATGTCCCCCCTCACTAAGCCTTGTTTAAAGCAATAAAAACTGAGGTGCTGGCATAAGAAAAACTGTTCCTTGGCTCTTCTTTCTGATTTCAAATCCAATTTCCTATTCTGTATCTAGAGGCTAAACATCATTTATGCTCAATGACATACACGCAATGAACGATCTGCAATTGTACCCAGTAGCCCCTTCTTTCCCCCACTTTGGTTTGTCCTGATTGTATCCAACAATTCTAGAGTCTCTAAGTTATAATCAGTTGTGAGTGCAGCTGCTGAGAGCAGCAACACGAGCAGAGCTGTGCTGGGAGCTGCATTCCTGCTTGCCCCATGCAGCTGTGCTCATGGGCTGAGCCTGGGCTGCCTGCAGCTCTGGTCCTGCCCACCCAGAGCTGCTTCAGCTCCATCTACAGCGCACTTGGGCTGATTTCTGTGTTCGTGGCTTCCCAGAGCTCCCCAGGAGCAGTGTGCCAGCAGGGCTGCCCTTTGCTGCCAGCCCGTCCCAGCCCACCGGCAATGTGGGCCCATGCTGCCTCCTCAGCACGTTTGCAACCTGCTTTTCCTGTTCAAAACAGGTCAGAGAACCATCCCACCCCCTAAACCACTACAGGAGTCATTATCCTGGTCATTGCAAACCCTCTGGAAGCTCCAACATCCAAGGCTGAGCTTGCTGTGAGTTCCCACAGTGCAGCTGCACGGGACCGTTCAGCCAGAGTAGCTGGGTCGGAGAGGGAACCACTGGTGGAACCTGGTGCCAGTGAACAGAATTAAAAAAAAGAAACAAACAACCCATAAATCCAAAATATTGTCTTCAATGCATCCACAGTCTCCCCTGTTGTTAGCACACTCTCTGGGATGTATTATCAGTGTCTACATCCACGGCCTTACCATTTTCTTTCTTCCCCAAATTATCTCCAAAACCGCCTCCATTAGCTGAAAATTTGGAATCCCTTCTTCTCTGGGGCTTACTTTTTACAAGACAAGATCAGGTCACTTTAAATAAAACCACAGACATGCTGTTATCAGTTACCAATATCTTTTAGCTGAACAAAAAGATTTTACAGACAAGCAGAAGCCACATTTGATTGAAAATATGGAGCTGCCATCCTTATAGGCCTTTTCCTCCTCACAAGCAAGAGAAAAGGTCAATTGCTGTTGTGAGCACTACCAGGTGTAACTCCAGCTCTAGGACACATCTCATGGCCTGCAGATCATCATCCATCCATCATCTCTGCTCCAGACACCATCAGGAATATGATGCACCTGACCTCGGATAAAACATTTTAGAGCAATTTAACACACACATACAAAATACCCAGCATTGTAAGCAATCTGGCAGCTTATAATAGCAGATTTAGATTTAGACAGTTTATAATCCCAGACATAGATTATAAACTATATAAAAACTAAGTAAAAACTAAGCAAAATTGATTGGTTTTCTAAGTTTTTGCATTGCTTTTCAAAAAAACAAAATAACCAACCAAGCTCATCCCAAAACAAAACAAAAAAGACCAAAAAGTCCTGAACTTTTCAAGAACATTTTCATTTCATGCTATTGCTACAATTAATATTCAGTGTAGCCTGTGTGGATTTTCACAGTGAAGTTCCCAATTGCACAAGGACTGCATTGCATCAAACAAAAGGGGCACACCTAATCCAATGGGAATGAGTCCCACACTTTCAGGGCATGTTTGGCCAAGAATTCCTTGGACTAAGTCTGGTGACAAATGTGACACTCCAGGTAAGGCTCAGACTGTCCTTTCCTCACTTTAACCTCTCATGCCCCAGCCAGGGAGGAGGAAGGACCTGTTCCTCACCAGCCTTTGCACCAGGCAGTTCCACCACACCTTTGCATTTCTCCCACAGCAGAACTTTGTGTGCCTCCCATCCCTACTGAAAGCAGTCCCAGAGAGATCCCAAACACTGAATTAGTTCAGAAAACAGCAGGAAAAGATCTTACTCTTCCTAACAAACCCAAAATCTTTCATTCAATGTGGCAGAGACAGCTAAATTCTAATGCTGTTCCATTGCACACAACAGATTTCAGCTTTTTGGAGCTTCTCACAGAAAAATCCAGTGAGACTCCCCCTTCCAAAATACATCATTTTTCCTCTCCTCAGTTATTGTGTTGTTTCCTTCCACCTCTCACCTATTCTTGTGGATAGTAGTAAGAAGCAATAAAACAATATTTCATTCATTTTGCTCTTGCATACTTCTAAGTATTATTATTTAAAACGTATCCAGAGTGAAGATTTTGAATATTTTTGCACACAAATACAATTTTAAAAGTTGCATCAAATTCAAACATCCCAAGTTATTTTAGTAGGGGATATACACATTCAAGTGATCCATACCAGCAGCACATTAACTTTTCCCCTACCTCCAGCAAGGAGAAGATAAAGTGCTGATAACGAGGAATGATTAAAACCAAACAGCAACAACAAAAAAGTCTTTCAAAAGTTACAATGCTGGAACAGCCAAGCTGGAAGGTAGGGACCAGTACAAGACACTGGTATAAACCAGAACAATTGCACCTTCATCAGGTCTGTTGTAAAAGCTGCTTTCCCAAATTAAGCACAACAGGTTCTTCTTATTTTCACTTATTGCTCAACAAGAGAAGAATGTCCTAGGAGGTCTAGGAGCAGTAGAAGGCCCTGTTTAATGTCCCCAGACTTCAAAGCAACAGAAATTCACAAGGATGACTCTGGTGTTTGAGGGTTAAGGGTTGTGGGTGGGAGGCTTTGTTCCTTTTTCTAACTAGTGGAACTACTGATATGCAACCCCCCACACTCCCTCCCTTTCCAATTTCTCTTGAAAACATTAGGCAGCCCCAAAATGTGGCAAGTGCTGGAGCAACTCAAGATTTAATACAAAACATTAAAAACCTCTCCCCATTTTTACCCTTCTTCCTATATGATCTGAACTCCACAGTGCAAGTGAGTGTGGTACTTTTGGGGTCTCCCATCGTTGGGAGGAAATGTGGAATCTGACTCCATGTTCTTAGAAGGCTAATTTATTATTTTACTATATTATATAAAAGAATGCTATACTAAAGAATAGAGAAAGGATGCAAACAGAAGGCTTTACAAGATACTAATGAAAACCCTGTGACTCTCTCCAGAGTCCTGTGACAGCTGGACTGTGATTGGTCACTAAGAAAGAACAATTCACATGAAACCAATCAAACAAGCACCTGTTGGATAAACAATCTCCAAACCACACTCCAGAGCAGCAAAACACAGCAGAAGCAAATGAGATAATGTTGTTTTCCTTTTCTTCTGGGGCTTCTCAGCTTCCCAGGAGAAGAATCCTGAGCAAAGAGGGCTCCAACCCTGTTTGTTACTGCAAATGCCATCTGCTGTAAAGCCTTTACACTACAATGCTGTTCTACTGATTTCTTTCTTGAAGCCAGAGACTAAAGAGTAATTTTTCTTTCATTTTGGTCAACACAGTATGTTTTCATTAGGGTGACACTTAAAGCACTCCTTTTGTCTCCAGTCATTGCCACTGGATTGCTAGCAAACATTTGATGCATTTCATTTTTAGAGCAGTTTTTAAAAGTTAATTTTTTCCCCCGAATAAATGCGGTCAGATACCACTGTGATTTTCACACCTTGAAATCAGTTTGAACATTTCAAAGCAGCCGTGTTGAATATCAATGAACTCGGAGAAAACATTTATAACAGAAAAACAAGGACAAATTTGGGGGGGGGGGGGGAAAAAGGAAAAAATGAAAAAACAACACAACCAACTTAAATCAACAATTTTATGAGCTGCAAAATGACCTCGGACTTTAAGGCTCTCAGACACCAGAGTGTTCCCGGACACTGGGGCTCCCGGCTCCAATGCTGCTGTTCCGAGCTCCTTCCTGCGAACCCCGATGGAAAGGGGACATCTGCTGGCAGCAAAAGATATTCTCCCAAAGACAGCTAACATTGAATCGGCACAGTTACAGCAGTACCTTAGTAATGTTTACAGAAGGGAGGCATTTTATTTATACTCAACTTTATATTATCAGCAAGTACACAGAAAGCCACAAAAATTAGCTATTAACAAACTCCAAAAACATGTATTTAAAACTATTTAATACAAAAACATGTATTTAAAACTATTAATACAAAAACATGTATTTAAAACATCTTTTAAAACTATTATAATAACATTGCAAGAAAAGAAATTGCAATTAGCAAGAGTAAATTAACATGCTGTCATCTTTATTTGAAGATTTGCATTTCAGCTGCATATCCAGCTAAATAACACAGTAGCCCTCATCTATTCCTTTTCAAAAGATTTATAACAAGTAGATATAAAAAGGCAAAATTTACTACAGGCAAACCTTGGCACATCAGGAATTTTCTGTTTCAGAATATTTCAAGTTTTCCTTAGATGCAATCAGCTTTTAGGAGACACTTCTAGCAATAGACTCAAAACATATTATAACAGATTATAACAGATTTATAACAGTTCTATGTAAGACAGGACCCAGGAGGTTGAACTGCCAGCCTTCACCAGCAGTTCATTTTAACTGGCTGAAATAGAACAAATACTATTTCAGAAATGAAGGTGCTGAAAAGCCTTTATTCTTTAAAAAAAATTTAGGAATTGAATTCCACTAATAAAATATTTGTTGAAAATATCTCAGTTCAAATAAACAAACAAAACTTTTAGGCCTGTCTTGGGCAAGCCTGCTCTGCAAATGAGGAAATCCCAAGGAGAAACACCTGATCTGGATGCACAGCTGTAACTATTGAAACAGAGAACATTTCAAACTCTTCAGTCTCACCTCCAACAAGTATAATAAGAATAAGCTATCTTCTCTCTAAGCTGGGCAGGAACATCCCATGGGATAGGCCAAGACAGAAATCATCTCCAGGTAAAATTGTCAGTCTCAAGAGAGTGGGAGCAGAAATGACTAATGAATCATCTCCAAACCAGCACTGTCAGTATTGTGGAATACTGAAGAAATACAACCAGTGGTAATTCTGTTCTGCAGTTACTCAACATGGCAACACACATGCAGGTGAAGGATTTTGTGATTGCAAGCACAGAAAAAGCTTCTTTTTGAGAATCCAGTTTTGTGGCTGAGTGTGAGGACCCTTTCTTTAACAACAGTAAAAGTCAAATCAGAGTTCTTTACCAAACTTCACTACTTCTTAAAGCTTAACACTTTTTTTATTTTTCTATTAAGCTACATGCATTTAAAGACAGGGATTCCTCTGATAAAGCTTTGCAGCACAGCATAGTCTAAAACTTCAATCACAAAGAGTAAATGAATTTATCAAAGAACACAAAACACTTCGGCCTTACCCCAAGCTCCCAGCATTCACCAGTGATGGAAGCCATCATCCAAACACGTGTCATGGAAGTATTTATCTTCTATTTGGGAAGGAGAGCTCTTGGAATTGAAGCCAGCTCATCAACTCTAAAGCAAAATTCCAGGTGAGCAGCGCCCAAGGGACACTGCTGGTGGCCGCAGCAGCAGCAGAGGTGAAGCTGAGGGCTCAGCGCAGCTCCACGGCCACGAGCTCTGCCTCACCTGAGGGCCCGGCGCAGCCCAGGGGCCGGGGCACAAAGCCTGCGGGCCGGAAAGCTTCAAAGGCCGGGTGCCAGCCCAGCCCAGCGCGGCCCCTCTGGCCCTGCAGCCAAACTCGGGAGGACCGGCCCGCTCGGGCTCGGCCGTCCCGGTTTTACCGAGCCAGACGGCAGCGCAGGGGGCGGCTGGCGGAGCTCCGTGCCACGGGGCCCGGCCCGGCTTCGCCTGGCCGCTCACAGGCGCAGCCCCGGGCAGAGCGCAGTGCTCGCAATGCTGGTGCCGCGGGTTCGATCCCCGCGTGGGCCATTCGCGCTACGGTTGGGTTGGGTGGTCTCTGTGGGTCCTTCCCTACTCGGAATATCCTGTGAATATGATGGATCCCTGCCCCAGCCACCGCCCTATGTCAACATCACCTCGTTTTTCAACGTTCCCCCCTTATTTTTTTGTCTTTTATTCTTTTTTTTAGACAAGACCACAGTTTTCAATATGACCAAGAAAGTCAAAGTTCACAGAAGAGCATCCTCAGGCCTGGTCTCTTGTCAGCCCCACCTGGAAGGCTCTGGGCTACCCAAAATGCTGCCACTCCCCTTGCAGTCATTTTACACTAGTAACTGCTAAAAACTATACTCTGGTCCCATGTTCCACATGTTTGGTTTCACACAGAAAACCACACAGCCTGGAACACCCCCAAGTTCACTTTCTAGAACTGCTTTCCACCATCTCATGCTAAACAGGGAATGAAACAGCAGTGGGTGATAGGTACAGATTTCACACATGGCAGAGGCTGTTTGCAGTTTGTGATGGGCATGGGGCTGATCCCCAAGCAGAACTGTGATCATTTCCAAGTAAGTCACAATGGTGTTAAACGAGTAGGGAAGAGTGTTTGCATCTAAATCATGACTGATATGGCTGAGGTTCTCCATTCCAGCCCTGCCTCACCTTGCCAAGGAAGCAGAAACCCACAAGTTCCATTTGGGTTTTATAAGAGGAAAAATGAGAAGGTTTCAATAGCCTGCAAAGCTGTCACCAGCTGGACTGTGGCAGACTGTGTGTGATAAATGGACTACACAGCTACCAAATTTTCCTCCAAGGCACAATGAGAAAGGGTAATTATCCTTCATACTGTTCAAATTACTTTCAAAGTAAGATTTTTTGGTAGACTTCACCAAGATGAATATTGGAAATAGGTTAGTGTAAACCCTCCCATTAAAAATAAAATTAAAAAGCCTTCCCTCCAGTCCCACCTGATTGTGCTGAAACTTAATTTGGGAGATTTTGATGATGAAATGGTATCTGGTATGAGATATGTCTGACTAGAGAGAAACACACCTTATCTTGATGTGATCGCCTCCCCCTGTTTAATTTTCAGTACAAAAAGGCAGACTGGCTGCATCTTGACTTAAATGTAGCATTTTGGGTTGCACAGATAAGTGAGTGACCCGTCAGTCAATGAAATGCAAACACAAATGCAATTTCAAGTTCAATACTTTGTTTCCTCTGGCAACAGAAAGAGAACAGTAAGCATGTAAACAGTTACGTCATGTTGCCTAAAATGCGTTGCACTAGGAGAGAAGCAGGCATCATACAGATTTCTGGCTTACTAGAACATGCAAAAAGACAAAATGAAAAAAAAAAAAACCAACCCACAAAACCAAAACCACAAAAAAACCACCACAATCCCCCAAAAAACAGAGATGTCACAAAGTACAAATGCTCATCTAAATCTAGGAGAAAAGTGTGTAAAGCTATTTATCAAAGCCTGATGCTCTGTGAAAATACATTAAAGCAAAGCATAAATTACTTTCAAAAGGCAATGCACATTGTAAGCATCTCTTTTATTGTGATATAAAGAAGCATACATCATTCAGTTCTTTAAAGTACAACTCAAATTGTACACTAACAAAAAAAGATCAATTCAGACATCCATGAACATGTCAACAACAGAATTCATTACATTTTGCTCTGCTGGTATTGCACTTGGAATGATTTAGAAGTAAGGCACAGTAAAAACAAAGTCATTTAGTGCTTCTACAGCAGATGTCTTTTTTTAAACACATGCTACATGACGTAAAAGTACTTCTAGCTTATGTATATACACATAAGGGAAAAAGAAAAAAGCATGCACTAGAGAATTCAGATTTCAACATATCTTGCTGTTTCATAATATACAAATAAAGTAGTTTAAAGATGTAAACAAATTGCATGCACATAAACTAGAGCAAAATCTTTAATACAGTATCTGAAAGCTATTATGCTTAAATAAAAAAATATAACTTATTAGTACTCAGGTTTATGTGCCATTTTTGGTCCTGTAGAGATTAAGAATATGGGGTTAGAGGCAGGATGGGAAGAGTGGATTTTTCTGGTTTTGCTGTTGGTTTTTTTTTTGCTTTACACATTGCAGCAGTACACTGGTAAGGTCAAATATGGCTTTTGCAAAACAATGTCTAATGAAAACATGAAAAAGCACAATTGGTTCAGGATCCAGCATCCTGATATTTTCCAGTCAAGAACAAAACAAAACAAAAATCAATATGATCTACGCTTTGAACTGGGTAAGACATGCATTCCAAAAGACCTTTCTAAAGACATTTAAACTCTACAAGAATGAGACACTTTGTCAAGTGTAAACTCTTAAAAACTAAACACAGAAGGATCTGAATGACTCAAGCATCGTTTTCCACTTCAAATGCTACTGAGTAAGTTTCGCCCGTGGCCCCGGTAGCTGAAGTGATACTGGACTGTCTTCAGAATTAACTGCATGCCAGGAGCAGCTTTGCTTCTTTTTACACAGGTACATTAGAAATTAAGTAAATTAACTGCACAATTTTTGGCTTCACTTTATCTTTGGCATGGGAGATGCCATTTTTCAAATTAAAAAGGACATGCACCATGCTGCATTCCAACAGGTTATGCTGAAAAGGCACATTTGTTGCTGCCTGGGTGGCAAGGGAAGACTTCTTATTTTGCAGAGGGCAGGGTGTTGAGTGCAGCATCCTCTCCTCATCCTCCAGAGTGTTCAGTTAGACCAGGTACAGTTGTACACTGTGGCTGCCCAGGAGCTGTCCATTTCTCTCAGCCACTGCTTGCTTAGCTAGATCCAGGCTTGGAAAAGTCACCAACGCCTCGCCACTGGGCTGCCCACTAAAGTTGTAAAGCATGAGGATGGAATCTGCTTGGAGCTGCAATGGTACAAGAAGAAAAAAATTAAAAAAAAAACTATTAAGACCAGCAACAAAACCTGGACACCTGGAAATGTAGTTTTTAATGCTGGTGCATTTTTTAGTGCTTCTGGCTCACTCCGCTCCTGTGTCCATGGTGAAAACATTCTGGAAGTTAAGAATGGGAAGGAGAAGGAATCAAAGATTAAAAGAAATTTTAGCTTGGCAAACTGCAGCAGCTCTGACTCTGCTGGAGTGCTGAATATAGTGATGTAGACATAATTCTGTGCAAAAATTTTTCTAGAGAAGCAATTGAGATTAAAGGAGAGAGTTAGATGTTAATAGGAGGTAAATGGAGCAAGAAATTCAGGCACTAATAATTCTTGTACTATAGGGACTACTGGCCAAGTGACAAAGGCTTTTAAGGCATGTCAATACCCACACACAAAGTTTAAAAAAAAACACCAACACACATGCCAAAAATAAAAGCGCTGTGTGAGTTCTGTGTTGGGAGAATGAGCTGAACTCAACACAGGTATACAGCACAAGGAAGATTTTCCAGAACAATTAAGTAAAATTTGGTGTAAAATTGAATTAAATAAATATTTATTGTAATTTTAACAAGGCTAAGGAAAAGCAGGTTAGCAGACAAGATTATTTAATCATTGCAGTTGATTTACTTTTGAGCGCATTTGCCCTCATAAAGTCTTAAAAGGCAGGTCCAAATTGCTAAGTTCAAAGCAGACATTACAGTCAGCCCTATTTTACCCCATCCATTTTCCATAAGATGCAGGAAATTCTTCCAAGCTAAGTTTGAACTCCTGGTTGCTGGACAGAAATGAATCTCAGTGAAGTTTCACAATGAGAGACTGAAGGACCAAAAGCTCAGCATACAAAGTTAGTTTTTTTGAAAAACAGTGTCAGACAAAGCAATGCTGGAAAACCAACCAGTTTTTTGAATATTAATTCAAGTTATGTTCATGTGACATATGTTCTCTTGAGTTTATAAAAGATTAAAATGTTTAAGTGTTTCATTTCTGTAGAACTTGTGTGTGTCTGGTAGACTACAAGAAGCAGCAGACTTCTCAGTTATTACCAATAGCATTTCATTCATGTATCATACCATATATCAGCTTTACATTCAAACATATGAAAATAAATCAAGTGCATGCTAGAGCTTCACTCACCCAAACACTGAGCAAGTAAAAATATTCTTAAAATATAAGCAACAGCACACTTTAAAAACCAAAACCATGCATAAGGCAGTTAGTACAAACTTTCTATCATTTCTTCTCAGAAAACTAAAGTTAGTTAAGAAATAACATGCAAAAGAAATAAAAAAAGACAGATAAAATACATAACCTCTAAAGCCCACTTTTAGTTTGGAATAAAACAATCTTGTCTTATTTCAGAGTAACCCCCTCTCAAAGAGAAAGCTGTACAGAACTTGGATTGAGCTGCAAATCTGACTTAAAAGATCCTCTGCTCTAAACCAGCTCTTTGCTGTTAATCCATATGGGATTACTCATTTACTATCAGTCCAGAACAGAATTTTAATATTTCAGCCCAGAGTCAGCTGAAAACCATATGGAACACAGTTAGACCTCTGAGCACAGAAGAGAGCTCTAAGAACATAGTTTAAATGGCAGTATTGGTGTAATACCAATGTAGGGGTCTAGAAATTCATGTTATGAGAGCTGCACAAAAAGTTAGCAAAGAAGTCTACACATTCTGCAAGCAACATAATTAAAAGGACTAAATGAACCTCTTCAGTTTAATTTTAAGATATATTTGGTTTAAGTACTTTATTATTATACAAATAATTCTAGAGAAATAGATTTTCTGTATGTAGACATGTGTTTTAAAATTAGCTTCAGATTCATGCAAATATTTTTCTTGATTTTCTTTTAAACTCTCTAACAGTGGTACCTATATAATACTACCTTGTACCACTTACAATTCAGACTGAGCTACTCCATGAATTGGCCAAAGACTGTTTCCATGTCATACTTAGTAGAAACCAAGTGCTGATCTGGTTTTCCAGTTAATCACCAGACCATGCAGTCCATCTGCTCCTTACAGATCAAGAAAACAACACAAGAAAACAACTAATTTGAAAACAACTGACTTGGTGGTTGTTAGTGAAAGTACATTTGTCTATGATAGTAATTCTCTTAAGGCACAGTATGTGACTGCCGTTTTTAAACTGAGAGGTTGTTCTGTTTTTTTCTTAAGGAAAAAGAAAATGTACTAACTAATCAGTAGACTTTTGAATGGAATACAGTAGTACTGTGGCATCATGTAGTTCACATAGGCCATAATAAAATTTCTCTGAGAACTATGTGTAAGTGCCAAAAAATGCAGGCAAATTTACTGTTAGCAAACCTAGATAGTTGCATTAGAAAGTCACTATAACCAAAAAACCTCCTCTGGAAAAACTAATGCAATAGTTCATGTTGCATTAGGGAGAACAAGAAGGAGACGTTAATCTCTAGCCAGTTATATGGTACAGAAATACACAGCCAGAGGTCTGGGGGTTTTCACACACATATTTCTGTGTTCTTCCTAGCATTACCAGGGAGAAAAAAAAATCATCTTCTATGACTTTACTAAGAGAGAAATATTGGACTGAAAGGTTCACATGAGATACAAGCATCAACAAACCATTCTGGAGGTTGAACATACCATCTGAGCAGAACCAGGCAATCACTACCTCCACCACTGCTGCCCCAGCAGCCACAGATCACAGCCAGCCCATTTCCTTGGGTTAGTTGATTTTTGAAGCAGGAAGACTGAAACCAGGATCCCAATGCAAGCTACTAAGGGGGAGAGCCACAAGCAAAGGTCTCTGTAGCACCAAGCCCTTCTTTCCCTTCCCATTCACCTCTGGAGAGCCAGGCTCTGGCAGTCACAGCTTACCTTCTTCAGAAGTTACAAAGTTACAAACAGACCCACTCTTTCGGTGCTTGTAACACACTCCTGGCTTGATCGCTCAGCTGAATTAGGCCATTGTAGTCATCAGGTGCATACTACAGTACAAGTGTGACATGGGACAATCAGCAAGAGAAGGAACAGTCTGGCACAGCAAGCCACACAGACCATCATTTGCAACCACAATTAAGAGCATCAGCTATAACAACTGGCAGGAGACACTGAACTGGACAGAAACAACTTTTATGTAAGATAAAACATACATTAATTGCATTACTGGTTGTAGAAATAAAGTAAGTGCTTGTGGGGAATGTTCTAAACTGTGTATTTGAACTGCTCCTTATCAAGGAAGGGAAATAGCTCAGACCATGAAGTGCTCCTTTCTTCCTTCTACTCATGAGATGGCAGCACCAGGTAACCAAACCCTTACATTTTCATAAGCACAATCACAAACCCAGTGATGGCTCTCATTGGGACAGATGAGCATCTTCCATTCTGCACAATGAGGTGGGGGATCAGAATAATTGTATGGATCTCACTCAGATCTTTTATGCACTCATGGAAATGAAGTGTAGTTTCTCTAAGGAAGAGTGAAAAACACTCCATAGGCTACACGAATGTAATGAAAGAAAATCAATGCCCCAGCATGAATGCACTCACAAGGTAAAATAGCATTTATGCTAGTGTAGTGTATTAGAAAATGAAATAAACTATACAGTGTAACTGCATCATGACATATTTGAAGAAACAATATATTAAAATGAAAATAATGACTGCACAGAACAGTCACACTATCAAATTAGAACAAAATCCTCATATGTGAATCAGATCTAAGAATTCTTTGAGATGCTGAATATGAACAGTAATCACTCATACTACTGGTCTGGTACATATATATATCGTCAGGAAATACATCAATATGAAATATTGTTCTTAGCACATAATCCTTCCAAATCACATATCCTGGGAAGGGACTGAGCATTCTTACACATGATGCAGATATTACTTGAGTGGTTCCTGTAATCCAGAAGACAATAGTTTTTAGCATAACCTGAGTTGTAGAATATCTTTTCAGTGGCAGGAAGAGTTTCCTGTCTCCCCCCCTGACAGACTAATGCTTTAGATGATTGCCAAATGCACACAATGTAGGCGCACTGTGCTGCCTTTCCTTTAATATTTCTATCATGCAAAAAGTCTCCTGCCAGCTTAGGGAGAAAAGGAGTATATTTGGGCATACAGAACACATATCCATCCAAAGGGAAGCTGAAAAGAAAAACACCAACCATCTTGTACACACCTTTCACAGAAAACAATAACCAAGAGCCCAGAGAACACAAAAGAAAAGAACCCCCCAAAATTTTACTACTGAATTCTAGCCACATCTAAACCCATGCCATTAAGTAAAAGACAAATATAAGAAGTATTTTCTAGATAGTCTCTGCCAGGGCAACCAGACCGTGCAAATATTAGATTTATGATTCCCAGACCTGCCCTTGAAACAAATCTACAAAATGTAAGTTTACTCTTTGGCAGGAATGTCTCAAGATAGTACATACTTTAGATTATCAGTAGATGTACAGTAGGCAAAGTTCTACAGTTTTACTCTTGTAAGGGACAGTATTTCATAAGTTACACTTGAAATGGAGTAAACAATGTAGAAAATATGAAAGTTGTAAAGATATCCTGTACAGAGTTGTCAGAGCTTAGGCAAAAACCTAAAGAAAGTGAGAAAGAAAGAAGAAAAATAAATTCATCAAAAGACCTAGAAATAGAAGTAGCATCTAATCACAAGGATAGGTGAGAGACTGCAGTCAATTAAAACAGAAGCTGTAGAACAGTAAATTCTTCAAATAAAATTAAAACTACCCTAACTTGCCTAAGTAAGCACATGATTGTAAATCTTTCTGATTCAGTCTGCATTTCAAAACCCATAAGAACAAAACAAGAACATCCAACCACACAGGACCAGACCAAGTGTAAACTGGTTAATAAAGATGCAATACACTAAACTTCCTCCTTGAATTTTCTTTTTCTTCAACCTATTTTATTTCTTTGTTCTTCTCTTGCTGAGAGAAATATGGGAGTGTCTTCCCCTCACAGACTGCGCACAGATTTAACCAGGTCACTAACCAGTAAGTCATTGATTTCCATTTCATTTTTACAGTTCCTACAGTAAATATTCAAACTCAGTCTAAAAACAGCACATACAAAGCAATCTAGAGAAAATAACCCACTGCTAAAAAAAAAAAAACAGCATTGAAACTGGAAAGTATATTTAGACACACTCCAACTGGGAAAAACGGGAGCAAATGATAGAAAAGGAAAACATCATAGACAAAATGGCCACTTCAGGAAGGCAGCTGCCCGTAAACTTTATCACAGAACAGTTCCCAAAGAGAACTCTCAGACTCCGGAAAAAAGCCTAGCTAGACTCAGCCTGGAATACAGGTTTGATGGTAGATAACTGCAACCTTGTGCACAAGAGTCAGGAGAAATACCCTACACTGGCTTTGCCCCTAGAAGCACATCAATTGTACCATAAGACTGCCAACACAAACACCCACAAATACCTGAATTCTGTGTGGGAAAGATACCACCTGAACCTTCTGTATATCAGAGACTGAAACAGGTAATGCCTGTTCCAAAAATACAGAGGGTGCCACTTCAATCTCTTGCTTCAAGCGTGGGAGGCAACAGACAGAAACTGTAACCTCTAATTTACTGGTCCCAGTCACACAATGCTTTCTCCACACAGGCAACATTTCCAGGTGGGAGATAAATTTAGGAATAAAGCAAAACAAGCAGTGTGCTCTATTCTGAGAGTGTGGGGGTGAGCATGGAATAGTGTCTGTGTTGCCAGATGACTTCCAACCTCAGTAAGTGGGAATTAATTCTTCCTCTGCCACTTCCCCCTTCCCTTCCCTAGTCAGAGGGTGCCATGCCTAGGACTGGCACACAGATGATGGGGTATCCCCCTCTCAGACTGCAGAGAATCAGATTCCAAAAAGATCTTAAAGGAAATAGAGAATACTTTGTTTAAGCACACATTTCAGAGAAAGCAACTCCTAATCCCTAAAAAGTCAGCAACAATGAAGTCTGTTGTCCTGACAGAGCTGAGAAATGTCATTAGAACCTTTGGAATTCAGCCATCCATCCACTTCCCTTCACTTTCTTAGTACTGTTTTAACCACAACTCATCCTCCTCCCCTCTACCAGCAAGCCTTAAATTCTGTGTCTCTGAAGCCTTGGAGAATTAATATACTGCAAAAACTCTTTATAGCTGCAGACAAAAGACACTTAAGGCCAGTAGGGCTTTCAAGAACACTATTTATTTTACACTTTTCTTATGTAGAAACATGTACACAAAGAAGTCCTTACATTTCCAATCCAGCCTTTTTCAGCAAATTCAGGGGGCTTTTAAAAAGTTCAGGTGGTGACCTTGGCCCCTAAATCTTAGTCATCTTCTAGTCTCTTTGTTGGGGTTTTTTTTTAACAGCTATTCTTACACACAACTTACCTAAAGAGCAAGTCTGCTTTCTAAGAACTAATCCACAGGGTCTTTTCCAGGCAGGCATGAGTTCACATTCATGCCAACCTCCAAGAAACTGGGCAAGTACTACCAAAAGGAGGCTGAATCCTGGCCAAGACAACAGCTGAGAATTGGTTTTTGGTCAGCTAAGACCACAGGCACAGCTAAACTACCTCTGCTTTTACATTAACCTAACAGTTCTTGTTATGATACCAACTCTGCCGCTATTTGCATTCTCAGAAAAAAATTATTGAGAAACTGCACACCAACAAAAACCCACACAAACACACACAAAACCCAAACCAAACAAACAACAAAACCAAGCCAAATAACAACAAAAAGAGAAAACTGAATGAGAACCCCTACCCCAAAAGAGTCTCCAGTATTTGGAGACTAAAATATTGTGCATTAATTCCTTTAGTGGCTAAATAGTAAAACCTATTAAGTATTTAGACATTAAATAAAGAAAAATAAAAATTCTTCAGCAAAAAATTTTGTCCTGCTATGTGTCAACTTCACATATATTCATCACAATTACTACACCTGTTCAATAATTATTTACTGGAGTTCTCTCACTGCTTCTGCAGCTACAGAGTGATGGCCTGAAGTAACACTGAGGAGTTTTGCTGTATGTTATTACTACATTTGCACCACCTCTTCCACAGACTTCAGCCCATGATATGAAATACGAGTTACTTTTCTGAATTCCTGAAGAGTTTCCTCACAATCCCATCCATGGATCACTCACTTCAACATAAAGCCCAGAGACCAGGATATGCTGAGCAGCTGATGAATGGCATGGTGAGGGTTTTGTTGTTGTTTTGGTTATTTTGGGGTTTGTTGCTTTCTCAATGTGGTTTTAGTTGGCTTGGATTGTGTGGTTGCTTTTAGCTATCCTTTAGCTATGTATCCAGCACATAATTGGACTCAAATCAATGGCCCTATTGCTTTACACTACCACTAAAAACAATTTAATGTGAATTACTGAATCAGAGAGTACTAATATTAGTTCTTTTGAGGATTACAGTATACTACAATATTATACAGAAAGGTGATGGGGAAAATTGCCATCTCCCTGATTTACTATTAAAATTCTTCCCAAGTTTTTCAATTGCTTAATCCAAGTTACAAGAAATACATGGGAGCTGGAAGGAATTTCCACCAAAAAAACCCCCAAGAAAACAGAACTACAGGAAGAAATTGAGCTGCTGAAACACTAAACAAGAGGCTAATACTAATAAAATTAAAAGAAAATTAAAATGCTGATCTGCAGACTTTTAAATTATTTCTTTTTAGAAGCATGTACTGATGTTGAGACCAGCTTGTTGAAGCCCATGATATCTCTTAAGAGGCAGGTCTGGTATGAAAAGTGCCTTCACTTAAGTAGCAACAGGTGCACACATGCAATATACAGAGCCCATGAAGCCTGAAGGAAAAATTCAGAGGAGAATAAAGCAAGAACTAAAACTTAAACCCTGTTCCTTCCAGACAAGGACACACAAAGACAAAAATCACCCTTCCATTTCAGCATCTCCGATCCGTTCCCAGAATACCAACACAGAACACCATTGAATACCAACATCAATTAGCTGTACACAGATTAAAACCATGCCCAAACCACTGATGATTATTAAGGGCTCACTTTATGAACGAGCAGAAGCATCGTGCAATAAATCCTTGGGCAGCAGCAGCAGAAAATGAGAAAACAATGTGAAGAAAGGGGAGGAAAAAAGAAAAAAAAAAGATTAGTTGTTGCTCCAGAGATGTAATATTGTCCCATTAGAGTAAGTCACCATCTCTTTTTCCCCTGAAGGAATGAAAGACTATAAAATTAGCATTACCACATGCGAGATTCCAAGAACAATTCAAAAGAATTCCTGGTTCCCTTATAAGATCTTGAGCCTGATCTCATTTGGACAACATCTTCTAAAGAAGTCAGAGAGGTGACCAATTTAATAACAGTAACTGATGATCACAGGAGGTTGCAGCAACAGAATATAGGTTTCACCTTGTGGCAAAATTTCTGTTCCTATAACCATTTAATTGTGCAATACAAGCACCAGGAATTGCTCTCCAAATGCAGAAATGAGGAGAAGGGCAAACTTAGCATGAGACACAAAGTCCAGGTTCACTAAACTGAAGATTTAACAAAAGGCAGAGGTGCTAGAGGTGGTCACTGATCTGTTCCATGCATGGACAGGTTCAGGCCACATTTTTCAAAGGTAGTTACACTTCTAGCTGAATTTCAATTTAGCAAATAAGCTTCCATACTTAAGGTTTTAATACATCCACCATCTATCCACCAAAACCCCCAGGCAGTAGAAAACAACTAAAAGGCAAAATATCGATGGCTAAACAATGGGATGAATGTTTATTACTTCTCTGGGTATCATGAAAGCCACAAATAACTGAACTCGGTTTGAACTCTGGAAATATCTGTGGAACAAAAAGCCCTAAAATACAATATGCAGCTTCTTTTTACTGTTTGTCAAAATTCACCATACTTTTTATGTGATAATCTTTTTCCACTGAAAAATCGAGTATGCAGAACTGCTTTCAAAACAAAAATGTAATGTTCAAAGAGAAGACACAACAGGTAGAGCACTGCATCTTCCAAATACTCAAAACTTGGAACATACACATTTAAGCATTTGTTCTCAGTCTACAATTATTTGCATACCAGATATCTGGCTCAACAAATTAAAGCTCATTGTCTTCTAAGAATCTAAAGGTTAAAAAAAAAAGAAGAAAGAAAACATACCGTGCCTGAATGTTTCCTATTACCTCTTGCAATATCACTGTTATCCCAGAATGTTGAAGGACAAACATGCAAATATTATTGCCTTTTGTCACAAATCACTTGTTTACTTGCAGTGGTTTGAGAGCCATAAAGAGGATTTTAGGTCAGAGCTTCCAAGTAGTACCCAAAAGGGCAGAGTTGGAACTGTGTAAGTGCTGTTACCCACAGGGGTTAAATACTCACCAGAACATATTCAATTACCTTTCCTTTTAGCAAATATGTCATGACAAACCATGGATATAGATACAGTATCCTCTGAGACAAAAGGCAAGAAGACATCAAATAAGGGCTGCTGGAAAACAGTGTTTGTAGCTGGTGCCTTTTTTTTCTTTTTAAGACTTACCAAGAAGATAAATTTCTATTTGTTCACCTGAGAGCATTCCATCAGTCCATACAGACTGACATTACCTGTAGTATATTTGCTGTCAAAATGGACAGCATGGATAATACAGATTTTCTTTAGTTTGCAATGTAATATAGCTTTAATGAAAGATGCTCCTGCCTGTAACCAAAATTATTAGCAACTGAAACAATGTTTGACCAAGACATCTGTGTCTCTTTTTGCAAGTCACCACACCCAGCTTACAGCTCTCTGTATGAGAAATCAGCAAACTTTCAGTGTTGATGGTCAAACACTGACCCTACCAAAAGGATCCCACCACCAAGTGGCCAGGACAGAAAACTTCTGGCAGCCCCTGCTTTCCTGTGGCAGCCTCTTTGCAGCCCCACTCCCACTGGGGCTCTGAGCTCTTCAAACTCAAACCCAGACACCAAATCACTGCTTCCAGATCAGGATTTGTTTATTTAATGAGAAGGAAGGCAAATCGTGTGTTACTCTTCAGTCTGCCAGTTAAATATACAACAAGCATCTTGCAGTTTCCAAAAGTTCTTGCTTGGTCAGTTTGGCCTTCACTGATCAATACTCAGAGGTCCAAAGAGGTCTCAAGGAGAGGGCTACATACTAACCTGGTACCCCTGGAAGAAACTGAGTATCTCCTTCATTCCTGTGTTATATGGCAAGCCCTGCATCCGGACCAAGGCTCCAGGCTGGGGCAGGATGGGAGTGTGGGTGGCAGTGGCAGCAGCTGCCACAGCTCCTGGGGGAGCTGCAATGTACCCCACCGTGGTAGGAGATACTGGAGGGCTGAAAGAGAGAGAGGGAGCAAAATTGTTACAAAACCCAGTAACTGGTTCTACTATGAAACCAAAAACTTAGATTTGAAAAATAATCCAAATATCACACAAAAACAGAGTCCCGATGTGGATTGTTTTGAGGACTTTCTTAATTTCTCTTCAGCGTCTCATGATCTATTTTTAGAGAAGGGAGGGAAGGGAGGGAAGGGAAAATGGCTAATATTTGTAGTTAAAGACAAAAGGAGTGGCATTTGTTATTTCACAGGGGAGTAGGAAAAGTAGCTGCAGATGACTTGTTGTAAGATCGTTAATGAAAACACAAAGAAATAAAGGGGAGGGGTGTTGCCATAGTATGAAAAGGAGGAAAACACCCTAATCTGCCATTTCTGAGCCACAAAATAGTGAGTAATTAGCATCTCCATCACTGGTCAGGGCTCATTAGGAAATTCCTAGATACTCAAGCTAGCAAGTGTCACACAAGCCTAGGAGCTATCAGTGAACAAGCTATTTCCCCACAACCCCTGTACCAGACTTCAGTGACTCATGCTGATACCATCTGTGGAAGGGAAAAGGTGGAGATTTGCTTTGCTTTCACATGTAAAAATGTTCTTTGGTCTCACTGATGTACAAAATCAAACGAGTACACCAAGTACACACCTATGAGGAGTCTTTCAGCATGAAAACAGTTTTGTAAGTAAAAGAACAAACTAAGAGGTGAGGGTAGAGGTGTGGATTGACACAGTTTCTCTTCTGGCCAAGAAATAGAACTGCCTTGATGACATTGCCTCAGTACCAAAAATACCCTTTTTGGCCAACATTATCACGAGATTGAAGCAGAACTTACAGAGATGAATCCCCTTACAAGGTCACAGAAACAGTTAAAACGGTTTCTGCCTCTGTTGCTGAACATTAAGTTCCCAGGACTACCTACACGAGAAGTGCAAATTTAAGAGCTGTTCACAGGTGACCACAGAGTCACCTACTGCACTGGGATGAAAGGTTAAGAGGAGCAGTGAAAT
Source organism: Ammospiza nelsoni (assembly GCF_027579445.1). NCBI lineage: Eukaryota > Metazoa > Chordata > Aves > Passeriformes > Passerellidae > Ammospiza > Ammospiza nelsoni. Next base: position 13,154,036 of record NC_080645.1, read on the forward strand.
CTCGGGGTCACCTGGGATAGTAAGCTGTGTAGTTCATGTAGAGCTGAGCAGCCTGAGCTGGGTAGTAGGTAACAGTTGGAGGAGCAGCTGCAGAGGCCTGGGGCGTCCTGGTGGATGGCAGGAGGGCTTGTGGCTGGTAAAGGGCTGCTGCCTCTGCTGGGATCACAGCTGCTGTTTGGAAAGCAGCATAAGCTGGTGGAGAAAGACCTAAAACCAAACCAGGACACAGCAACAAAAAAGCAATCAGAATGGAGAAGTCTCAGATGAGTAACTCCTCTCCTACAGCAATGTGATTGAAACCATCTGGGCATGATTGATGAACCCTTGAGCAGAGACTGCTCTCTAGCCTCTCCCCTGGAGACCTTTGCTACATTGCCACGAAAAACAACTCGGGCATTGGGAATGAGTAATTCCTAAAAGTTCACAGCTTCTAGATGTGAGCAGCCTTGTCTAAATGTAAATGGAAAGTAGGGAACTTCAGAGTTAATAAAAGAAAGCATAAAGCCATGTGCATAGAGAAAGCAGGCGTGCACACCAACACACCTTGGTGTTTTCTAACAGAAGTTGTACTCTGTGGGACAAAAGCACCACAATAGTGCTTGGGCATCCACATGGGTGCACACATGGGCAACCATAACTACTGACCATGAGACTTCATGTATAAGCATCCTGAGACTTCAAAAAGTATTTTTAGGAAACAGCAAATGGAAGGGAGAATACTCCACTAGATCACCAGTCTGATGGTTTTTGATGAATAAATACCTAATTTGTCCAGGAACAATAAGCTTGGCTTGGTGTGCAGTCAAATTGGTTTTATGTACTATATTTGGCAGCTTTTTATTATTTTGCAAATACATCAGTATCTGCTTTGTGATTTGGTAGTGAGACTAATTAGAACAACACAGTAAAATTCCATTATAGCTCCTCAGTAAGGTTCACTGTAATCTTAAAATAAAAAAAATAAAATCCATCCAACTTCACCACTCTATGGTTGGTTAGTATATCATCCCAGTGGGTGTTTTCCTTCAAAAACAAGCCCAAAGAGTACCTTCTGAATGCTCTGAGGCAAGATAGCAAGAGCACTCATTGGCAGCTGGAATATAGAACTTCTCCCCATTTTAAAAATCCCTCTTATTCCAAGTAGGTTTCACTACAGGCAAGTCTACTGCAGAGCTCAGAAGAACAGTACACCCATAAAAAGCAAAGTGTGCAACAATTTCACTGGCAAGGCCTTGCTGCCCTCTACTCACCACCGAAAATACAATAAAAATGCCTCTGATCAGTCCCATTATTGCCCAAAGGGAACAATTCCAATCTTAGCATGTACACAGATGGATGATTATTGATCATGGCAAAACCCGAGTCAAAAGGTGAAAGGCCACAAAGCTTCAGCACCTACCACATATCAGCCTTTAGCAGCAGAGAGCAGAAGAATTGGAGACTTACATGGTAACTTACATGGCGGTGGGGATAAGCCACTACGATTTAAAGTGCCACCCATTAAAACAAAGTTCATCTCCTCTCCAGAACACTGGAATACTTCCACATAACGGTCCTTCATCATTTTTTTGTGACATTTTTGAGCCACCATAAAGGCTTTGTCAGCAGATTTCATTTGGATAAAAGCATCACCTGACGGTCGTCCCTAGGGGAGGCGGGGAAGTAATTGTAGGTCAACCTGTTATGAAATCACCCAGATCACAAGAAATGCAGAAAGGACTAAGATCAAACATCTCCTGAAAGCCTGTATCCTTATTCCTTTTCTGGCACAAATGACTCACAACTCAACAATTCTATTTAGGAGCAGAAAAATCAAGACTCATGCAACAAGTGCCCAGTTAACACAATGCTGCTTCAGTCCTCTGCAGAAAGAAACAGAATCATGTAGCATGGAAAAAAATGTGGAGGTCTCTCATCCAAAAGCTGTTCAATGCAGGACTAACTTTCAATTTACGTCAGGCCACTCATGGCCTTCTCCACTTGAAATCTGAGCATCTCCAGGGGTGAAGGTTCCATATCACCTCTGGGAATCTGTTCAGGTGCTTCGCTAATTTCTCATTGTGGTTTTATTTTTTCCCTTTTCCATCAACTGGAATGGGAGTTTTTGGATGTAGTTTATTCACATTGTCTCTTATTCTTTTGCTCTGAAGCTCTAGGAAGAGCCTGGCTTTGCCTTCCCTACAACTGCTTTCAAGGTAATAGTACAACAGCATAAAGTTCCAGATCCTTTCGTAAAGTCCATAGCTGCATTGGAAGTTGATTTCCAGGCCTGATTTTCTGCAATCTGACAGATATACCTGTCTGTATAAAATACAAAAAACTTTCTTAACCAAAAAAATATACACACACAAAAGAAACTCCTAAACAAATATAGTAGATCAGTCATTTGTTTTCTTTAATACCTCAGTATTTCTCTCATTAAGAGCTTACTTTTAACACAAGACAGCAGGGAAAATATATCTGTATGATCACATCATTAAAATACACCCAAACCACAACTTTTAATTATCAACTCTCTTTAAAATCTGAGCAACTGCTCATCAAATTAGAAAAGGCTCATTTTGACACAAAGAGCACTCAACACAGCAGGAACTCTGAAGTTGACAGAGCAGCTATGCCATCTAAAGGAGAGATTTTTGTAATGTATCTCCAGCTTCTGGCTGAAAACAACCTCCAGGATAAGGTTATCATTCAAAGAACAAGCTTCATCTTTCCCAGGCTGATGCATCTATACATACAGAGAGAGAAAAGCAAGGGTGTATGTAAAAGGGGAAGAGAAATGAGGCAAAGACAGATGAAGAGAACATTACATTTTCCCAAGGCTGGAGAAGACTAAAGCCAAGATCAGGTAAGCTGCCCTGACTCCTAACCTGTTCAGTCAATGCAAAGTTACTCCTCCCATGCAAAATGCCTTACCTGCTGATTAAGGACCATGTGAACTCCATGGGGCTTGATATCCCCCGTGGCATCTCCCATAAATTCCAAGATGTCATCAATGCCAGCAGTGTAGGGAAGGCCCCTGAGCCGCACGCAGTCGCGGACGCTGCCCGTGGCGATGGTGTACGGAGGGGGGATGACCGGGATGATGGGAGTTGGAAGGGTTGGAATAAGAGGTGTTGACATGTATCTATTGAGTACCTGTTGGCAGAAAACCCACAGCAATGCAGATTTACAATCATCTGTCTGAGCACAGGGCAGTTCTCACAATACTATTTCCAACAAACCCTTCTTATACTAAGTCACTGCAGTTACTTTTCTGTTGGGCATTTGAAAGTTTTAAACTCAGAAAAGAGAGAGGAAGGCTAACAAATTCAATTTGCCAGACCCCAATGACAGACTTTTCTCATGTCAATATAAAAAAGTTAAAAGTCTATTACTGTTTATGGCATCTCAAAAAGGAACATCTGAAATCACATCTGTGCTAATAAACCAGTATTGCCACATACAGTTCTTAGTTAAATCAGGGTAAATTAAAACCAGTCATTTTAAAAGGACTGAGACCTGAAATAGCCAGTAAGTGAAAGTACTAATTTTAATTTATTTTAAAAACTGATTGGTTAAGTGAGAGTGCTTATTTGTTTAACCCCAGTGCTCATCTCCAAGTACAGATTTTCTGAGGAAAAAATAAAAGTTAAAGATAAGAATATAGGAGACTTTGATCTCAACATTTTCTCTTGACTCATTTCCAAATGACAAAGGGATCATACAACACATGTAGGGCTTACTGCTGAAAACCATTTCTACTGATGATTATCACAAATAAACACATTCTGCCAAAAGAGCTACTAAAAGCAGGTCACAAAGCTTTAGTTTTGTTAAAAGTTATTCAGCTTAGGGAGTTTGTTTCAACAATGTCCTTGTAATGCATTTCAGGACAGAAATCTCTCTCAGTTGTGTGGAGAATATTGCAATTACTTTGTACTAACACTAAATAGATGAGAGCTGGCTTTGATTCTTGTAATTACTCAAACAAGTAGCCCATAATTTCCTAAGAAATAATCTCTTGCCCAGGCAGCAAAAAAGTTTGGGTGTCAGCCTAGACAGATGTCATAGAGGAAGAAGCAATGAATATAAGCTATATCCAGGTCTCCCTAAAAAAAGTGGAAGCAGAGACTTGGTTGCTGTGACAGAGTGATTTTGTTCCTTAGAGGATTTTGCTTCCTTCTCCCTCAGGAGGGAAGTTATGGGGGACAGGGAAATGCCACTTCCCAATCCTCACAGCCCACAGATTCTTGGCTGTTGTAATATTCATATCACAGTAGTGGCAATGATCTGCAAGTGTGGATATCCTTTCCCTTGCCCCATCCCTTCTACAGAAAGATTTCACCTGTCACATAAATTGCACAGTAACTGTATTATTACACTTTTATAGCCAGTGGTTATGCAAACACCAGACCAAATCTAATACTGGTTCCCCCTGGAGCCACCAGTCTAGAAGTATTCTGTGTCAGGAAGAAAAATACTATATGTGATATTTTTCATAGGGACAAGCTGCTGGTGACAAAATATAATGGTTTTACCAGTTTAAGAAGGTAATGATAGGAACTGGTGAAGGACAGGGGAAAAAGGAAACATATCAACTCAGGGAAAAAAAAATCACTTCCTTTCACCAAAAAAACCAGATATATCCTCTTAATTCTTAGTTTCCAAGAAAGCAGTTGCTCATTTCATGCATCCAGATTTGGATTTAATATTAGAAATTCTGTACATGGAGACTAGCATTTAAAGACTGCAGATTTTCAAGAAGTATTACTACAACACTATCAATCTACTATATTTTTAGAATTATTTTTGTGATTTCAGTCAGCCTTTAAGGAGAAGAAAAACATGATTTTCACTTTATAGCCTGAAGGAAGGTAAAAATAAAACCACCCAAGCAGTGGCAGCTTAAAAAAAACCCCAAAACCAACACCCCCTCCCCGATCAAAGCAAAACCAATGCTGCACAATTTTCCATGCCCATTAAAACCAATGCTGCACAATTTTCCATGCCCATTAGGAAATATGTATTGACCTTTCCTGACATTTTTCATATAATAAATGTTCATGATTCTCTACAACATATTTGTGTGTAAGCATTAGAAGAAATGTTTCAACTGTTCTGTTTTGAGTCTCACAACCAATAGTTACAACCTGTTGGACCTCTGCCGCTGTGCTCCTGAAGAGTTCAATGTAACGTTTTCCAAGTATTTCTTTGTGCTTTTTAAGTGCATTCTGTGCATATTCTTCACAGGAAAACAACACAAATGCATCTCCTGTGGGCCTGCCATCTGGGTACTTGACAAAGAGAAGTCCCTCTTTCCCTCCTGTGACTGGGCACTCCGGCCCCAGGAAGCCCAAGACATCTTCCTGGGTAGCAGTGAATGGAAGTCCTCTCATCCTGATGATAACTTGATTCTCCTTGGACAAGAACTGGGCCACTTCATTGGAGGTGCCTGGCAGAGAGAACAGCACGTGGTCAGCTAAGAACCTGTGGTCAGGGCTGGGCACCCAGTTCCAGGGGATTCAGCAGCAGCGGGGAAGCACTAAGGAATAATACAGTAGGTAAGCAGCCAGCAACAAAACCATACAAGACCCAAAACACTACTAACTCTCAGCAATCTGTTTTGAGGGGAAAACCTCTTCATCTGCAAGTGCTTCATATTTTAATAAAATTGGAGCAAAGATAAGATTAGTGTGAATTAATACAGGATACATGGATGCTTCCACTGCAAAGGCTGGTCTTCCTCCAAGAAGGAGGAAAGTCTGTGAACATCACAGCTCAAATGCTCACAGCTCAGTTTCAGCAACTTGACAGGGTCAAACATTCTTGGAAGACAAAACAGGAAAAGCTACTTCATTATCCATTTGCATCCTCAGTCAAGGAAAGAAAAAAGAACTTGAACAACATTCCTACGAACTGAAGTAATCACACTGAACTCCAGCATCACTTACCTCCTGCAATTTTTAAGAATTCTTCTCCAGTTGCTTTGTAAACCTTGAAAGAAAGAACAAAACACATGAAAATCACAATGTTCAGTTTTAAATGACACATATACTTTCAAGAGACTTGTGTTTTGGTACTTTGAGCAAAACAGAAGTGCAGTTTGGTTTTAAATGAGAACATAGCTTAAAATATTCAGGTTTCTCTCCAAAGACTTGTTTCAAGTCACAACTTTTTACCTCAATGTATCTGCTACCCATGTGATGCTTGTGCCTTTCCAGGGCAAGGTCTCTCTGCTCAGAATTGACAAACCGAACCAAAGCCTCCCCATTTCTTCTTCCTTGGGAATTCAGGCAAAGAGCCACACCACCTCTGGAAGGTAAAGCCAACAAATATAAGTTTAGTCTGAATCTTTAATACATTTAATAAACAACTGTGTAAGAATAGTAAAGGAATCAGACTTAAACATGAAGCTTACAGATGTAAAAAGAAATTGCCAATATCCAAAATTTAATTCTTGTTGTAACAGAATTATACTTTAAAATCTGTTTAATTGAGCTCGTGGATCTCATGTTGTTCATCATTTTCTCAACTCCCATAAAGTTGCAAATTTGTCCCTCCTATTATCTCAGATGTACATTTGAAATTCCTCATCACTCTAAATTAAAAAAAATATATTTTTTCAGTGTTGGAGGTCTGGAATATATATTAAGTGACAAGTATGATAAATAACTTCACTCTCTTCATATAGAGGTATACACATAAATCTATACATAGGTATATACATGAATCATATGAAAATTTATTCCAAACAGTACTTAGAAGTTTCTGAATGTGGCCTGTTTAGGAGGTATATAAGAATAATAAGTTGGCACAAAATTAAAGCTTTTTTCATGTCTCGGCCTCTGCTTTGATTAATGCAGTAGGAGTTTCTCCCTTTTGATACTAGCAATAAATGAATGTATATTGGTTTTCCATTGATAAGTCTCTTTTCTTCTTCACACATTTCTAAACTTTCTCTTGCACACTCTAAGGCTGCTAAACCTGTTCAGCTGTCATGGCCACAGCATGGGAAGAGGTCAAGTGGGGAAAGACTGAAGGACTCCAGTGGGGAAAGTGGGGGATGTATGTAAAAGAAATATTAAAGGGACTTGCTATTAAAGGCAAAGTGATAAAGTGATAAAGCAAGGTAAATTTTCCTTATCTTACTTGGCAATGTTGAGTCCTTTGAAAAATCGAGCGATGTCCTGGTCTGAAGACTGCCATGGCAAACCTCTGGCACGTATTACTGTCTCACTGTCCACAGTTTCAGACTTACTGCTGCACAGAAAGAAAAAAGAAGACAAACTAAGCTTTCATCCAGGTTTTCCAATATTTTACCAAACTTCAGATTGCAACTAACTGAATTGTAAATTGGGAGCATATTTTCTGTTGAGACTCTCCTATCTCCATTATTCCTTTCAATAAAGAAATGGAAGATAACTTGGATAATTCCTTTATATCTACAACACTGTAGATGCACAATGTTGTCACCACATTGCAGTTCCTTAAACAAAAAAATAGGAAAACTGCCTCAATGCAAAGTAATGAGGAACTGAATTGATTTTATTTGAAAGATCTAGCAATCCAAGCAACACAAATGACTTATGCCTAAAATATTTCAGTCTGGTCACTGAAATGCATTTGTAAAGAATGAGCCATCCTGTCCCTTCATGCCTGAACCCAACACCCAATTCAGCATGTAAAAGCACTTTGGGAAGCACCACACAGCTCAGCTCACGCAGGGTGCACTGGCCATCAGCCCTGTTGACTTAGGGAAAGTTCACAAATATTTCTTCACCCTGGGTAAGATAAAACAGCCTCGCTGCCATGCAAAACAGAGGCAAGAGAACAAAGAGCATTTAACTTGCAGTGACTTTAAAGAGGTGGACTAAAGTGCAGCATTCAGCGTGCCAGCCACAGTCTGGCTGCACTGCAGTGACTGCTGAGTACACTGGGCTGTTCTCAGGAGCCAGCCTGCTTTCACATGACCATGGGGAAATATTCACAAGCTTTCCTTGCCGTACACAAGACTCATCTTTGTTTGTAAACAACCGTGACAAGGGCACTTACCAAGGACCTGTTTCATACTTGTGTTTCACAGTTTCAGGCTCAGTAAATATGTGATCTGTGACAAAACAAGAAGTTTAAATATAACCAGAGTCAGAGATTACTTAAGAATGACAGCATCACTGCCAATTCTTTCAGAAAAGAAGGATTTCAGCATTCAGTATAAATAGTTAACTTACTACAACCTTCTGAAAGCATGCTGAAAATGATAGCCACCATGGTCTTCACTTGCCACACGCCAAAGTCCTCCTCTGCTTCATCTGTCCCTAAGCCTAGATCTAAACAGGTGATTATAGAAAATAACAGACTTGCACAATCCTTTGTAAACAAGTCATAAGGCTTTCCTGAAATTAGCACAGAACTAATAATCAAATGTACTGGTCTTAAGAGGGACATGTGGCTATTAGACATGTTACTCTGCTCATAAACTGGTTTATATTCACTGCAACAGACAACAGTTTGAAAACTATTGAGAGCTTACATAATCTCAGTGTTAATAGTCCAAAAAAGGAAAAGCTGACTAAGTTCCTATCACTTTAAACATAACTGAACTTCAATCCCATTCAGATGGGCCCCAACAATCTCTCTAATTTGAACTGAGATATAGAGTATTGTTTGGGTCTTGTTTTTGCTTTATTTTCAACTAATTTTAGTCAAGATCATGCAAGATAACTATTATCTGCAAACAGTGGAAACCTGCAGGCCAGCAGGTGCTGAAAAAGCCCACTGACAGCTCAGCTTTTCCTTTAAGATCAAGCACCAATGCAAGTGATGCTTTTCTTTGGCAGATTTACTAAATATGGTTTAGAAATCAATTAGATTCAATTTGGGGGGGGGGGGAAATACAAGGAGAGCCACTCCCCTGACACACACTTAAGTAGACACTCCTTTCACTTTCCCTGTGAGTTTATAAAACCCACATTTAGTTTTATTTTTCTAAACTTTGTAATAATCACAGAGATAAAACTCAAGGAACTGAACTGCTTGTGGGATACAAGCTGCAGCAAAAGGATACATTCTGCCATGGTCTTGATAGTCTGGTCTTTCACGGCAGCTGAACTAGGGTAGCAAGTGTGGAATTCTTTGCGCAGATCATAAAAGGAATAGAAGCAGTCTGACAACAAGAAGTTCTACAAGGAAGGCAAAAATATTTGGTTTATACATGCTAATCCTTTAAAGTTCAAGTAATACTTTTGAACTGAATGAGGCACTCTCAGAAATTACGTAGTTCCACATCACCAGCTTGTAGGTGATGGAACAGTTTGGTTCCTTTGTAACACAGTTCAAATTCCATAACTCTACAGAACTGGATGTCTACATGAACAAAGTCAAATAGCCTCTGGGAGTCAGACCCATGGAAAACAGCTGGAGAGGATGGCTGGGAAAAAAATATTTTAATATGTCTACATTTTACTGTTAATTCCTATTTTTGACACTATTTTATCTTTTGCGGCTACACTGAAAAGCAGATTTGTACCAAACCACAATGACAAATTTTAAATAAATATTGTCACGGAATACAAAATCTCTTTCAGCAACTTTCAGAAAAAGATCCAATAACTGGCCAGCTCCTTCTATGTCAGCAGGTCTCATTCTTGTGGGGCTCCTGCAGACCCTGCTAAGCCAGCAAACTCAAGAGTCACCACCTTGCACAAAGGCAAGGTTCTCCTCCCTGTGCATGACAGGGTGCTCTAAACCCTCCAGGAACTTGGAGCAGAAACTGCTGCTTCATGTGGGAGTAGCAAACAAGATGCAGCTCTGCTTCCCACTGAATAAATGCAGATGGGGAACCACTGCCAGGCCACACCACCACCTGTACGCTTACCCTCCACAGGACACTGGTTTAATACAAGCCTAAGCAAAGCAATAGTTCTCCATCACTTCTGCTGAGGTTTGATCTGTACCTTGGTTTATACTCCACACACAAAGTACTTGTATTGCCTCTGTCTCTATCCTGTTTTTCCTAATTTTCCTCATCCTTATGCTCATCTGGGAGTCCAAGCAGTGTGGCTGACTTTCAAGAGCAAGTGCCTAAAATAACTACTCGTGGCTCAGGCAGGGAAGGGGTCATCTTCAATAGTCTTGGGACACTCCAGCTCCCAGGTGGAACTGTATCACTCCCCTCCCAGTGCTGCCTCTCTGCACCAGTTCTGATCTTGTACCTTCTTGGATGTTTCTGGGTGGATAACTTGTCGGATGAGTAACTGGCCATCACTGCAGAGTGTGTAAGAGCTCCTTCCAAGTACTTTCAAATCACTGGATACCAGCTGACTAAACTGGAAAATGAAGAGAAATTTTTATTGTAGTGACTGATAATTTCATGCACCTGCATTACTTCAGCACTTTTTAAAAAGGATATAAAGTAATTCAACATTTTGTAAAAGTTTTTGAAAAAACATGATGGAGAACAGACATGGGCTCCTGATTAAAGAAGGCAAATAAACTGCATGAATTTGTGGAATAGCAAACAAGAACACCCAGAATATAGTAAAAAAAAAAAAAAAAAGACTAATTAGGAAGATACAGCAGAATTATGAGTTTATATGAAAAGTGATAATACTATACTGGTAATGTACAGAATCTGGACTAACTATAATTTAAGTTATTAAATATTTGAAAGAACTTTGAAGATAAATCACAACATTGATTTTGCAATACCCTTTCTTCACCTATAGCACCTCTGATTATATCCTTAATAATTTTTTTTAAGTTCAAAAACAAAAAACCTACTCATTAGGTTTTAATTATGTTTCAAAAGTCATATATTAAGAAAAGCCAAACAAATAGTGATCTAATATCTTCAAAAGTAAAATGATAATCAAGTCACGTCCAAGCTAAAAAAGTTCTTGGTATAGATAAAATGTTATGAATACTAGATTTAAAAAAATTATTCCCAGCTCTAGGGTGGCTAACCCCCAGCAGATTAATTCTCAAGAGGAAAGAGCTCCAGCTGTCTTATTCTACTTTATTTTCCATCCTTAAGATAACAGTTTCCAGCCTTTTATTACTCTATACCAGTGTTAAATTCCTAGCTCCTAATAAGTCAGCTAGCATATTATAGTACCTACATGTATCAGTAAGCAGTAGCTTGTTAACTAATTTTCAAGGGGACAAATGTAATTATTCTAAGCTTCCCTCTTGATGCTACTCCCTCCCAGGAAAGCATCTCCTCACAAACAAGCAATAATTACAATCACAATGCAATAGCCACCCACTGCTCTCAGCAACAGACTATAACTCCAAAACAACCACCCCCAAAAGCAAATTAAAAGTTGACTTGAGACTTAGACAATATCTTTGTGCTGTCTTTTAACCTCTGTATGGGGAGAAAAGAGAGTTGGTTTGTTTTATCACAACACATGTGACACTACATCATTACAGTCTCTGCTCAGGAAAGGTGATGTCCTAATGACCTGATCCCACAGCTACACAGAACCCACAGTGTGAACAAGAGTTGCAGCACCTGCAGCCCAAAGTTAAGGCTCCACAAGGGAAAACACGTGTATTGAACATGATTTAGAAGGAGCAGAGACATGATCATCCAAGCTTTATTTCAAAATAACTGCTCAAACCAATCCTGGGGCTTGGGCAGCTGACCAGAGTTCCACTACCATTCTGAGTTCAGAGTTCTGTAGTAGTGGGTACTACATCAAAACAGGGAACTGAGGGGCAGAGCTGGGTAAGGGGGGCACTCAGCTCAGCACCTTGTGTTAAGTTGCTTCATTTGCAGATATATTTACAGATATAGACAGGAACATATCTATAAAGTGAAGTTACTTAATAGCAGAGAACATATTTGAAACTATAAGAAGGGTGAATATCCCCACAAAACAAAAGCTTTTATAATGCAATTGTCCGCACACTACCAAAACACACAAAAAGAACAAATACACCACCAACAGATAGTGTATAACTAACTAAAACAACTAACTAAAAATCAACCATCCCAAACTTGCAGATTCCCAAAGCCTGTTTCCTCCCAATTGCTAGTACAGGTTGTGGTCCTACCACAAGCCAAAGTCTTGAAGAACCTGAGGCTTTAAAGCCAGTTATTGTTCAAAGATGATTTAAAGTCAGAAAATTGAGATCTGAGAGTGCTCAAAATACCTCAGATGATGTGTAAACATCAGAAAAAGAAGAAAATTCCAGTGGACTCCAGAGGAACCACTTCAGAAAAGTAGTTCTGTGGATGGCCACAGTCACAGACCAACAACAAATATTCTCACCACAATAACACACATGAGAATTGCTTTCATACTAAATGCAGCAACTTATTAGGTTTTTTTGTTTAACTAATGCACACAGTAAAGAGCAAATATTTGTAAAAAGGGGTTGGAAATGGTGATAGGAATCAGCCTCCAGAGGGGGTGCACAGGGATTCTTGCTGAAAGGAAGAAAGTCTTACTGATGAACAGCAATAAAACACTCCCCAAACCTTCAACTTTGTACCCTGTGTTACTGGAGATGCTCAAGAGCCAATGCAGGCAGTGCAGTTAGGGAGCTATTTTGATCAGGTACAAGAAGAAATCTAACCCACACAATCTGAAGAAAGCAACAAATGTAAGCAGCCTCCTGCTGTACACATAAAATGTAAGAACTGTAGATCAAAAAGATGTCATCAAGTTATAAAACAAAAGGAGAAAAATGTTTGCACAAGGGAGGAAATGCTCAGGTCAAATGGTGTAAGTCAAGTTAGTAAAAATCAAGACTGTTGCACTGAACTATTCACATTTTTTCCAGGTGGTATTTCCCACACAACCTACAGCTGAAAAGAAAACACAGATATTTTCAGAAGCCTGTACTGAGAAGATGCCAGAGTAGTAAAATATTGCATAAGGACACTGATAAGCCCAGAATTCCAACTGCACTAAGGTTTAAAGAACTCCCAAGGATCAGGATTTGTTTTTATTTGTACCAAGCGTTAGTACTTGCACTGCATATTTATTAAATGTCAGTGATAACATTCAACATTGCAAACTCCTTTCCAGTGGAACAATCAACATGTCAAAACAATACTCTACTTTTCTTACCAAATGCCTGCAGCTTAAAGTGCCTTAGATAAACTGCCACAAGGTTGGCAGGACTTGCTGGGAGCTTATTTAGAAACTCCTATTTTAAAGCCAGCCTGTTTCAAACTTTGGGGTGTACTGCTCTGGAAGAGGACAAGAAGACTGTGGGAAGAATAGTCAGGAGATATAAGCAACCTTTGTTATCCAAATCAGCTCAACTATGGCATGGGTTAACTGAGGAGAGGAGGGGGTAGCAGAGTGAATGGGAAGATTCACTCAGAATCAGAGCATGGGGCAAAACATGCCATTCCCAGAGGAATGGCAGATATTTGAGATTAGCCTGAAGTAGCTTCTTTCACCCACAGGAGATGTCTCCTAATTCTGCAGAGGTTGAGTATCAGAGCCATAGCTGTGGACCAGCTCTTGCTGCTATAGATGACACTAGACCCTCAAGTCTTTCAGGCAATAGACCCACTTGACCCACCCATGTGTCAAACTTGTTAAAACAGCTAGGGCAGATGTGTTTGTAAAGCCACATTGTTCAGCACAACAAGCCACACCAGTTAAGCAATTCAACACTGCCCAGGAAAAGCCATCTTCAGCCTCCTTTCTTGCACCACAGATTTCAGGCAGCATTTCAAAAGCCAGCCTTGAACCAGCATCCACCCAAATGGAGCAAGCACAGGACAAGTTAAGACCAGCACCAGATTTACATTACGTTTTTCTGTCTCACATGTTGAACAACCTGTCCACAACTCTGTCATTTCATAAATTCCGTCTCCATCTCCTTCACTCCACTAATAAAATCCATCTCAGCTATTTACCTGCTGTCATTCACCTTCATGCTGCCGTCCAAGCACGCCCCCACTGCAGCAGGCAAAGCTGCCCCACCTCAGCACTGCCCCCACCAAGCTCACACACCCTGTCTGCCCTGCTCCTCTGCTCCTTCCACAGCACTCACACTGCTAATTACATCTTTGCATCTTGCAACCAGCCCTCATTCTGACTGCAAGAACCAGTCTATTAGCATCATCCTCCACCTCTCCTGCTTATTCCACCAGATCAGTCTCTCCAGCAAAGCTCTGATGAGTCATTCCTTATTTAAAGGAATTTGTTCAATAATTCCACACCAAGATTAAAAACTGAACAGAGGGAAGAGGAAGAATCAAACAAACTGCTCTGTATACTTGCCTCCTCGAAACCTAAAACAGTTCTTAGAGAAAAGGTGGTGAGAGGGAAGGACAGACTTTGAACAGCAGTTTGAAAAACTGGCTAAACAGGATTTTGGTCATGTAGCTGAGAGTACAAAGAGATTGAAGAGACATGTTTTGCCAGCAGCAAATCTGGATGAAAGCCAGCACAAGCTGCTGTGTTTTTTACTGATGAATCCCAAGGGACTAAAATAACAGCCCACTTCGTGTTGCCTTAAATATAGCTGAGCTAAGATGTAGATCTTGGAGAAACAAGAAGATTCTTCATTAAGCTTTTTCTACAGTTATGATGCACAAAAAACTAAAATAAACATCTGTCTATTTGGATAGTCTCATTTTCCTTACTAAAAATAGCTGCCATCCTTGAGAAAGGCCACTGCATCTGTGCTGTATCTGTGCCTGGCATGGTAATTAAACACAGATAATTCAGGCACAGAATGCATCCATGCTGTCAAATAGAACCATTTCTAAAACACCATGGTACTCTGGGGGGTTCTTTCTTCAAATCACCTCTGAGAAGTAACAGAAAATTCAGCTGTCCCTTATGCATCAGATTTCCAGCAGCTCCTAGTGAGTCTTTAAAGCAGCATCCTTTCCTTTAGTCATGCACAGAATTTCTCTGTTTTGCTTCTTTTGGCCCTACTGACCCATCACAGCTAAGACAAAATCATCCACAAAGCTTCAGAATTAAAGGCATCCTTGCAGTTTAAGCAGGTCTGGAATTCCATGCAAGTATAACATAAAAATCAAAAAACCAGCTTAGATTGTAGTTCACACTGAAGCTAGACTTGAATCTATTTTCAAGTAGAAAGATGAGTTATATTTATCAACATTCTTTGCACAAAGAGTGGTCCTCACAGTGTAGGAATCTGGTTTCAAATCAGTAGTATCAACAGGATGTTACTAAACTGCCCGGAGTTTACAATTTGGTGATTGCAGATGAATACATGGTCAACTTCCTGCCAGATCAGCATATCAAAAAGTGCTCATTTTTTCTTCCATGCCATCTTTAAACTTGGGAGGGTGAACAGATCATATCTGGTCCAGTCAAAATTGGAGACATGAGACAGAGAGATGATAATTGATTTGGCTTAAAGCCTGTCGAAAGACTTTGAACAGGTTTAGCATACTAGATTAGTGCTTTACAAAAAAAAAACAAAAAAACAAGCAAACAAAACAAAAACCACCAAAACAAACAAAACCCCTGACAATAAAACTTTTTCAGGAATGACAGTTTTTTGTCATTATTAAGAAGAAAAATATCAGGAATAACTTAGAAGAAAAATTATTTTGGTTAACTTAGGACTTACATTCTGATATATTCCCTTGAGCTTAAAAATCCCTCATATTACTAAAATGAAACTGTTCTAGAGAAAATGAAAATAAGATTCCACAGATCTGTAAAGTACCCTGAGAAGAAAAAGGTTTTATCTGAGGCACATAAATGTGCACTGCTTATACCTCCTTTGTGCAAACCTATGACTAAAGCCATACTGTTTATAACCATGGATGTTTTCCAATCTAACTTGTGTTTTAAAAAAATCATCATCACTTATTAGACACTACTGCAATTCACAACATTAGAGCTTTAGACTCTCAGGCTTTTGGTGTGAGTCATTCTTTGCTTGTAGCATTGAGCATATAACAATGATCAGTCTTCTTGGAAAACAAAGGATAATCTTCAAAAAGGTTTCACTAAAGATTTTCTATTCCCAGTTCTGTTTCAACAGGCAAAAGGCACTGCAGTTGTTGCCTCAAAGCCTGATTTTATGCTAAGTCCTCTACAATTTATTCCAGAGAACACCCAAACCCAATTATACAGTTGCAGGTGTGGTTCCTGAAAGAAGATCTCCAGCAGATGAACAATGAAAGAGGCTGCTGAGAGAAGTTGCAGATTCTTCATCATTGAAGATGCTAAAGATCCAAGAGGTCATTGTCTTTGGCAGCCTGCTCAAGTGTCCCTGCTTTCAGTGCTTGGGCTGGACAACATCTACAGGTGCCTTCCAGCCTCAGCTGTTGTGTGACTCCCTGCACTTTGGATTCTGTTTTGCCCACTCTGCAGCTCCACCAAAGATCAGGACACCAGTGGCACCACAGTGTGTACCTGAGGGGCTGGGGGTTTTTGGGAAGGGACATGTTTGCAGGATGGGGGGAAGTGAAGGAGATCAAGAGTTGAGATGCAGCCAAATCTCATTAACAGAACCTGTCTGCCACTAAAACATTAGGAAGATTGGAGCACCACTGAATTCTGAAGTTTGTCCAAAGACTTAAAGGGTCTAACACAGCATGAGAAAAGTCAGGAGTAACAAGCCATGGCTTTGTTATACAAGGCTTGCATACACACAACACACCATGACATGACAGCCTAGGGAAATATTTTCACTTGGTCATTGTGCCTCAGTTCCTACACTCATGAGGGTTTCACATTTATTTACAATACTCTCCATGAGCAGTCTTCTGCTCCTTCACTCTTCCACTCCTGGTGATAATGCCAGCCTTATCCATGCAATGGAGGAATTTAAAGCATGTCAATACTACTGGGAGGTGCACAGACTGCATTTCAGCACTATTTACAAGTATGATAACCCTTTATTGTGCTGGGTAACTTTTTAAACAGAGAATCCTATAGTAAGCCCTTGCCTTTGTTCATCTGTTAACTGATATTCCACATGGCTGATAATGGATACATGGTGACCTTGTACTGAAATTGCTGTATGGAAAGAAAACAAAAAGCATAACCCCCAGTGTAGCCAAAAGCTACAAATCACTTATTTTCCCCTTCTAGCTAAATAGGGGTAAAAATACAATATTTAGATACCAATCAGACATAAACATGAAAAAGAAATTGCCCCTTAGTGTGAATTCATTGCTGGGCAAACAAGGTAGCCCAGGTTCACTCACTAGAAATGTTCAAAAATAATATTGCCAGTTGATTTCTCCTATTAGGAGGAAGGCAATTATTTGCTCTACTGAACACTAATGCCTGAGATTATTTAGCGACTGCAGACTAGCTTGGACAAAAGCATGGGGCCCATTTCCAGCTTGCCAGAGAATCTAATTTTGCCCAGTATGACCAGTCAAGTTACATATCACCTTATACCTCTGGATGGCCTAGAAACTACATTAAATAACAGAAGGATCAATCAGTCACAAAGGCCATCATAAATGTACTCAAGAGAGACATTACATATCCAAAACCAGTTAGAGTACAGATCCCTCTTGGAATTTGCAAGTGTAAGAGCAAATTTACCCTACTAAGTCTGGAGGAGAGGCAGGATGTGGCACTGAGCTTCAAGCACTGGAGACTGCCTTCCCCTCGAGTACATTTTGCTGCTTCTTACACCTGATAATCTGCTGTCACTTTGTCTTCTTCCCTGAACAGAGGTCCAGAGCAGGTGCTGCACACTCTGCTGCTTCTCTAGCTGTTCCAAAGCAGTTTCCTCCACAGCAGCTGCTTATTTAGACAAACCCCTGTTGTTGCCTCTCACAGAAAGAAATTAATTCTTTTCCACTCATGCTGTGAGCAAAAGGTGGCAAGAGGGTCTCAGCTATCCTAGGCTTGGGGCTCTGCCATGAAATTCCAGTCACAAATCTTCAAAAGAAGCAGTAGTTGAAAAACACAGAATTATGCTTTTAAGTGTATTTATGATAGTCACTTTTATTTTTTACTTTGTTGGGAAGCTGAAGTTACAGGAAATAATACCACCTTGTCCTCCTTGTTGTCACCTCACAGGTCTCTCAAGAAAAAAAGGTCTACAGACACCTCTTATAATTACTGCAAGACTTCAAGGGGGAAAATGGAAAGTATTCTTCAAATTTATTGCATCCTTTCACTCCATAAAACAGAGAAAATTCCTTTAAAATTCATTATACTCCTTCAGAATTAATAAAGGGACTGGCTACTTTAAACTTAGCTAGTGAGAGTAGCCTACAGCTAATTTTCTGCATAAAAATAAGTTTGTTCAGCATTGTTCAGCAACAGGTGGAACATGAAATGCAGAAACAGAGCAACAACTGTCATGGTTTGTCTATCCAGTGATACTCTGTGGAGCACAGAAAACAGCCCATCGTTACTCAGGGCTGTGGTAAACTGTTTTAAAGATGAAACTTCCACACTATTTCTTTCTGTGGTTCATTTTAATTGGACCTGGGTCTTTGTGCAGCAAAGTAAACAATAGCTAACTAAATGCTTTAATTCTTCCTAGGAAAGAATGCAAACATCTAACCTTCTGCCATGACAAAGATCTGTCCAAACCATGCCACTTGAGCACTTTATGACCATTTTTGATTAATTATTTCTTAGATGGAAGTTTGAAACACCAGACTATTTGCATGCTTTCCAGCTATGGTATCTACAGCATCTAATTCGGGTAATGCATTAAGCATAAAAGGCAAGACCATGGCTCAGGCCATCTGAATGTCACAGCAATCAGGTCACAGGCTTTTATCTTCAAAAACACAACCTGTTTTAATAAGAGAGTGTTGAAATATGCAGAGTACTCCACAAATAAGCTACTTGAAGTTAGCCTTGTGTAAGATAAAGCACCCCAGTCCAGCAACATAAGAATTTCAGCGTTTGTGGACTTACTTTACTACTACATTATGTGTCAGGAAACTGCTAAATAAAGAAACACTTACTGAGATAAACTGTTTTCACTTTAAATTAATCTGTGTGAAAGAGGCCACAGCTATCAAAACCAACAAAATAACACAAAAAATATGCATATCTTCTAAAATACGTAATCATTTGTTAGCAGAGATTATTCATAAGTCTGATTTTAAGCAAAAAGAAAATTTTGAATACTACTTATACAAAAAAATCCCTACTCTGTCAACCTTTTACCTACATTTCAAGCAGGTTTACAATGGTGCCTCACAGTCCTCACAGGCTGCTTGCTATCAGCTCAACTCACAGAGCAAGTCATTACAGCCTGAAAGACAAGGTTGAACATACTTTCCAAATTCTAGGTTTTAATTAATGCCATGACTGCAACATTTCCCAAAGTCTTGATATAAGCACAAGCTCTCTCTCAGTGTTCTATACCTCCCCCACTCCCACTCACCTCTGTTTCAAGGACAAACTTTTATTAGCAATGTGATCTTTAGCACTGGCTCTATTGACTGTAATGCTTGGTACTGCTCTATTTACTCAACACTACCTCATTGTTTGTAGTGCAAGCTTAACCAGTTGTAGGAGAATAGCCAATGCCTGCAAAATTAAAACTTTTTTTTCTAGTAGGTTGTTTCTCAAGTTGTTTTTTTTTTTTTTTTTTTGTAGTAGTAGTACTCAGGGAAAGTAAGAAGATGAGGCAACACCAAAAGAATGAAGACACACTTATCATCCACAACCCAGTTTCCTGCATGATTTTCTCATGCTCCTGCCTCTCCATTAAACTTGTACTGTAAGAATATAATAATCATGGACTTTTCTCAATAACAGTCTTGAAATTTATGAAGTATCTTTGCTTATGTAAGAATCCAAGTGATTCTTGATCAAACCCTTACAAATACCAGCAAAAGAAAGTCAAACTTTCTTGAATTGACTCTGCTTTGCTTTGTAAATGGGGGAGTGTTCCCTTTCTTGTACAAACATGTTTTCACAAATAAATAAAGGACAAGTGGAATTAGATCCCTAAATCAGTTTGCCTTCAATCTCTCAAACTTTCAAATCACAGATTAGAGCAAGCATCAAAAATTGGTAATGACTCATAAGGAAAAATGAGAGTGAGAAACTATTAGATATGATTTTAGCAGTTCACAACTGAGTAATATCAAAATTTACACTTGGTCTTCCAAAGGATTCAAACCTGGCCAACACAGAAGGACATTAATGGTTATATTACTTGGATGTTGCTTCCTCTTACAGAACTACATCCTCCCTTTCAGGTAACTTTCTGCTTCCAAAGCAAGTTCCTTATGACCAGGAAGGCTTGACATGAGTTTGTCTGGATGTGAAGCAAGTCACAGCTTCTTGTGCTCAAATCTTAGTATCTGACACTTATAGAGAAAGGATGTTGATTTCTATTTTCTTTTGTTTCTTTAAGCATAACCACCAGAACAGCAGTTTTATTCTGTACTTCATATTTACAAGGTGCAATCTCGCATGCTTTACAATAATCTGAAGTCATGTATAACTTTAATTCTGTTGTAAAAAATAACACTGAGACACTCAGGTTGCCAATCAAACAAACTGCAGAACTCTGTCACAGTCATATTCTTGTGACAATTATGTATTTCCAACTCTGTATCTCTCATGATCCCACTCCCATCCAATGGTATTTGATTAAAGAGGATTGGTGTGTTATACAATGTTAATAAAATATCCATTTCTCAATCGTTTTTTGCAACACTCTGCCCACTGCAGCTCTACAAAGAAAGGCAGCAGAAGGAAAGAGAAACCAAAGTATTTTGAAATAGAAATTTGAGGGAAGTGAGAGAGTTGGTTTTAATTGTTTGGTTTTGTCTCTCATCAAAAGGGGTGATCATTTGAATTTCTATTCCCAATACCTTTTGCTTAATATTTATCCCCTTACATCTACCTTCACAGCATGTGGAATTAAGGAATGAGGGACAAATAAGCAAAGCAGCTGTTTGTGAACAAAGCAAGAACAGAGGCTATTATATAGAAGTACACTGGAGCAAGTTGTGAACAGTTTAAAGAACATCACCTCAGTTTACCACTGAAACAAGATTTGTAGAACAAACATGACTTCTGACTCAAGACACTCCTAGAACACATGTCAAGGTGTCTTTCAGAGCATCAGCATTTCCTCCTTTTTATTGGAATATGGTTGTAGCTAACAGAAAACAGCATGAGATCTCTACAGGAAAGAAAAAGCACTTCTCGAGAGCAGAGGAGATGGCAAAGACATGAACATGAGGGAGAATTACTGTTTTTGTTTCTAATTAAGAGATATAAAATTTCCTCTCTAAATGACAGAAATTATAAAATGAGAGAGGGTTGACATATTGTTGCTAAAAATTAATCTTTAATCGGCATTTTTAGTTCTGGCCACAGCACTGCTTTGCTAGCAGTATCAATTCCAGTAACTGTGCATCAGTCTGAAACCCAACTGCTCTGCAAAGAAGTGCTGCAAGAGATTGACAGAGACATTGCCCTCATTTGGCAGCACTCAGCTACCCAAGAACTTCATATATAACTGAAGAGTGTTGGTTCATTAAAAGAGGGGAAAAATCAAGTAACCAACATACAGATTGACAAAGTGTGCAACCTTTTCCAAAAATTACCAGAGGAAGAGAGAAAGAGCACAGACTTTCAGACAAATCCACACAGTTTTCTAAGCTGCTTCCATGTTAACAGCAAAAACAGATAGAAGCACTGCACACATAATTACTGCCAAAATAATAGAATGCAAATGACAGAATCATTTAGGTTGGACAAGAACTTCAAGATCACGGAGTCTTACCATTAACCTGACAGCACCAAGTTGACCACTAAACCATGTCGCTAAATGCCCCATCTACATGTTAAAATCCTTTATGCTTCATTTATTCCTCAGTCACTTTTGAAACCCCTGACAATAATTCATTAACACACTTCCAGTGATTTTTTCAGTAGCTATTTAGAGCAAGTTAGAGGAAAGAAGTTCAAAGTCCCTGAGGACCATGCAATCCAGCAATCTTTGTATTAAAATGGTTCTACCCTCTATTTTGCTGTCTTTCAATGATGTAAAAAAAATCCCATAAGAACAATTTCAAGAGAAATTCAAGTGTTTAGACATATTATAGGTGTGGAAACATCCAAATGTATTAGTAACACAGTTTACAAACATGGCACAACATCACTCCCCGTGAAGACAGGCACCTCAAGCTGTTCTGCAAGCTCATAGTAAAGTTTATTTGTCCATATATGCTAATCTCAGACTTGGTAATTAATTGTTACTGTTCCACTTCACCAGAAAATGTAGCAACATCTGCTATCACAAAAAAGTCTACTCATATCTTCAAATCACTGGGCCAAATTATTCACTTCTCATGAATATTGTCACTTCTAGTTTTAAGAGAAGATAGCCCAGCTTGCCAAGGCTCCCACACTTTTATGCCTATAAGGAAAAGAATTCGCAGCTTTAGACAAATTCTTTTACTAATTAATTCTTTGCTCATTCAGAAGTGAAACACCTAAATACAGGAACAAAGCAAGGAAACCTTCCTATTTCCTACAGGGAATACTTGAAGAATTCAGATAAAAGTATTGCAGCATTTGGAGAAGGTAAGGTCACTGATTTTCCACACAACATAACAGAACATAAGTGCTACCAATAACAAATGGATTCCCATGGTCTACATATGCATATTTCTGTATACACATATATATATTTAATATACATAACAGAAGAACTGTTTATGCTATCAAGTCTTTTCTGGGCTTTTTGAGGGACCAGATTTGAGTGTTTCAAGAACAATGTAATGGGCTTCAGAGCTGGGTAGCACTGAGAATTTGTAAAGACAAAAATAGTTTATCTAGGCCATTATCAATAGAATTGCAACTAAGGTTCTGAAAAAAAAAGTTAGCCATAGCTAAAAGAACAATAAAAATCCACACTGCAACATCCTACAGCTACAGGAAGCATTAGCACATAAGACATATGCAACATAATTTAACCAATCCTCATCTACATTTATCCATGAAAATAGGGAGCTATTGGATGTTAATAAATGTGAAAACTCTACATAAGGCTACCTGCATACAGGACACTCAGCCCTCCTGTAAGAACAGGAATCTATCACTTACCTACCCTGGGAACCTGAAGGCCCTTGTGTCTGTCAGGAAATCCTCATCACTCACTGCTGATGCCAAACCAAGGCCACAGTTTCACATTAATTGCTCAGCGCCCTACCTGTATTAAAATGTTACCCTCCTTTCACCCACACCTTAGTGCTCTGGCTGCCCTTGGGAAAACTTCCTAATCTGCCACATGAGCATCAGACAAAACCACTCCAAACCAGAACTGCCTTCAGCTCAGAACAGTGCCCTGCTCCAGCTCCATCTGCAGCCCCAAAGGCTTTTGTACAGGCAGAATGCAGGAGGGAGGGCCGTGTAGCAGCACCTGCCTAAGTGAAAGTTGCCACTGAAGTGCTCAGGAGCAGAAACAGCTTAAGCTGGTATCGCCATCAAACGTGTTGGATCATGAAAACACAACCAAAGGGTGTAGTTTCACAGGATGTGAGCTTGGATAGCAAAGCAGTTTTAAGTTCCCAGCCCATCTGCTCATTTCAGTGATCCTGTTTACAGCACAGCTTCACAAAGGGTTTTACTGACACAACAAAAAGATGGCAAAGTCTGGTGCAGGGCCAGGGGAGAAGCTGGCTTCACTGCTGAAGCCAAATCTTGTGAAACGACACCCTAAGTGTTTGTTGTGGAAAGAACAGCCTGTCTGGTAACACTTGCCAAAGATTCACCAAACACCTGCTCCAAACCATCAGAACTCAGACCCAGCAAATACTCCAAACTCTGTTAGAAGTTTTATTGAGGTGATGCAGCCAACAAATAATCTGAAGTTGGAAGATCAACTGTAAGACTCAAAAGAAAAAAAGTCACCCTGCATTTTCAGATTTTTCTGCAATTTGAAGACTGAGAGGCGTATTAAAATGAATTTTATAAATCATTTAACCAAAATGAAGATGCGACAGCTGGCAAGGGAGCCAAGAAAACTTTCTGCTAGCACTTTGTGAAGAAGAAGCTGCAGAACAAGTTTCTCTTAAAAAAAGGGTTGTAACCGGTTTATCAGGTTAGAGGAATTCATGAGTTCTTCCACCTCTCCCCCCATCCCATTTGTTTCCAAAAGCTCATTTAACCAGCTTGTTTCTTGCTGAATTTGCTGAAAATAAATTACACCTGCAGCTCAGCTAGGTGATCAATAGGCATCCAAACATGCTTGAGGGAACTGGCAATTTGCTATCACCTGATAAAGTGGCAACCACTCAGTATTTTCAATTTGAGCATTATTTAGGGGAGTAGTGGGGGGCAAAGGCCCAGCTTTGTCTCTCTCTCTATAAGAATATGAATCAAAATATTCACTGGTGTATTTGATTGAGTATATTCAATCAGCAAGACAAGGAGAGTCTTTTAAACAAATTTTTAATATTTTAATATCAATCCATAGATTAAAAATGAATGTTTTTAGTAGGTCCAAAAGCAAAGCCAGGTCTCACATGAGAATGTCTCCCTTTTTATGTATATTGTTCAAAGAAAGATGGTAATTACAGCTAAATACTGCAGACAGTTCTCCAGCATTATTAGCTCTTCTTAGACATCTTTTTTCAGGAAGACATGCAAATATTACCTTGCAAAAGGAAAGTAACATGTCTTAAGGCAAGTCATGCTGATTCAGCCAGGTTTTCTATATGGGAGGGATTAAGAAATTCACAACACTTTCAACTTCGTATGGGATCTTTAACTTAGAGCCCCCGTGGCTACAATCAGAGAAGCACATGAGGATGGCAGCTTTTTGATGACAGAGTAATGGGGCTGAGAGAAAGGCAAAGTTCATTTTGGTTTTGCTCTTTAAAAGCAAGGTTCCATTCCTACAAGGTTTCAGAGAGCAGCCTGAGAATAACCGCTCTCCCTTAAAAGCTTGCAAAGTGGGGAACTATAAAGATACAGCAATTAATTAGAAAAATATAAATAACATGCTAAATAAGCCAGTCCTGTGATTTGGGGATCTGAACAATGAAACTGGCAAGAATGTCCCAGTCATGCAGGAAGAGAACTATTCCCTTTGGTAAGTAGTGTAGTTGATACATGTTTAGAAGCTTAGATCACAGACTCAAGAGAGTTCCAAATACACACTTGAACAAGAGATCTCCCACTTTGTTAAATAAAAATCCTCAGTTTTCTACTCAGTGGCATTTTACAACATCTCAGCAGCTGTGAGTTCACCATTACTGGTCTCACATTAGAGGTAAGTTATTAATGTCATTTTGAACCAAATACATCAAGCAAGGGGCTCCCAAAGGGCAAACATTTTATAATTTCAGGTAACTATTTCCCTGACATTTGTACATACTCCACCCCCACAAAGGAAAGCTATCACAACCCTGCACATCACCTATGAGAAAATACAGATGGATCCCATAGCTGCAGTAGTACCTCTGGAATCAAATGCTTGTTACCCCTGGACAAGTACAGTATTAAACACCTTGCAACAAAACATACAGAGCATATGCTTCAGCAAGCAGCTTGGTTATTTGGGGGCAGTGTGCTTCAGGACTTTACCTTGTACAATTGCAACAGCCAAAATTTATTGAGAAGGAACACTACTTCAGAAAACTTCAAGTCAAACTCAAGTAGTAAGTGTGCAAAAATATGAAGTAAAATTTAAAATATGCATTATTTGATGAAGTGCCTGGCTAAAAGCAAGACTTGACCATAGGCTACAGGCCTTTGGTAGACCCCATCATTGCTGGAAAGTGAAATATACAGCAATAGAAGGAGACTTTCTGTGGTCAGGGGAATGACTCCAGACCCACAAAAGCTGATCTGCTGTTTGCCAGCTACAAATCACTGATTCAGAACTACAGAATGTTTGAAGTTGAAAGAGGCCTCTGAAGCATGGATAAAAGTTACAATGGATTTGTGCTCAGTGGTTCTCACTTCCCTCTACGTGTGGAGATTGAGAACCCAAGGCAAAAAACCAGAAGCCGACACAACTTTCATTTACATGATTGAGATATGTGCTAAGGTGAGCAATTTTCAGCTGCATCATCAATTTTCTACCACAGTCCAGGCAGGGTGTGGAAAGCTAATTTCACGTACTCTATAACATTATCTCAAATCAAGGTACAAGTCTACTTCCTTTTCCTCCTCCATTTCAAATAACCACTTCAACTACCTGTTGCTTTTGCTAATCAAAATGCTTAACTAAGAAAAAAAATTTGTTGTCACCTGATTCATCCCTAAAATATATGATGCAATTAAAATATCCTGTGGACTTGTCTTCAAAAATGCAGGAAAGGATTTACTAATAAAGAATATGGGGTTTTGCTTTTTGCCACCACTGTAAGTGGGAAGTTGAATTAATTCTCTCCTAATTCCCACAGGAGTCAGGACACAGAGGGGAAGGGAGAAGAGTTTAGGTAAGGTGATGGAACTGGCCACATCACAACTGGCATCCAACAATTAACAGCAAAATCATTATTTAGTTGCATAGATATGCAAACAAAAAGGAAAAAAATTGTTGTTTTTCAAGAGTCTCTACCCACCTACACACAAAGGTAGTATTTCCTTTTATTTGCTAAAGCAGACCCACCTACAGTGCAATTTACAGCAACAAGATACAATCTCTCATAAAGTATTGGGTATAATTAAAGTGTGTCTGTTATAAAGGTAAACAGAGTGTACTAGGCTAAGCTGTTCCAGATGTCTTTAGTGCAAGATCTGGGACAAGATCAAACCTGCAGCTGCACATTTTCTCAGGGGTTATTATGGAGCTTTAAAAAAAAAAAAAAATCACCTCTTGGTCCTGGACTCTAACAAAACAAATGCAAGCAGAACAAATGCCACTGCAGCCAATGCTGACAGATGTTAAGCCACATAGAAATTACGTGTTCAGAGACACTCCAGAGTGTAGTGTTAACCATGCAGTATCAAAGAGGGTTAGGACCAAGTCTGCCAAGTTATCTGTGTCACCAGAAATTACAGCAACATCATGAACCTGTTCTACTGCCTAAGCAAGTTTCTGCTGAAACACACCTACGAATGATTCAGACAAGGTGTGGAAAGGCAGGTTTATATGTTACACAAAAATGCACTATTGTATTTTTCCATTCAAGCACATTTCATGGATAGAAAAGACAGTCAAAGTAAGCAAACTTCTGGGAACTGCATTATGTGTACACTATTTGTGCTAAGTTTTTTCAAGTAGCTTAAGTCTTCTTGAGCTGTAAGTATCATACAAATTTTAGATTTACTGTCTCAATGTGATATTAAATGAGACAAAGAGCAAAACTACAGACATCAGAAAATAATCAAACCAAATCACTTTATAATCCACTCATTAATCTCATCTGTAAAAGAATGATACACAACAAGCATATCTGATGTTACATGAAAGATTTTGAAGATTTCAGCTGATTTTAAGAATAACAAATGAGAAAAAGGTTTTCAATATACATTAGAGCAGTGAACCTGTAGATTAGAATGTACCATGTGAAGTTTGAAATTTTGATTAGCACTGCTTTATTAAGCAGTACTCTTACTGGCCTACTCTTTCAAAGCTTAAAATAAACTTGGAATAAAAGTAGACCCATCAAAAAAAAAAAAAAAAAAAAAACCACAGAAGTCAGATCTTTCAAGGACTCACAGCATCAACTCAAATAATCTGGTATCATACACAACTGTTTCAGAATTATGGAGTTCCCATTTCAAATGGTTCAGGTCTCTTTTGGGTTAGCTTAAAAACAAGCATGAAAACTTGGCTAGTGATTTCAAAGTGAAAGACAAAACTAAAATCCGTTTCCTTTTTCAAATCCTTTAAATCTCATTCACAGGCTTCACTCTGAAGAGCCCCTGCTCCCAAAAGCAGCAGCTCACCTGCTGAAGAACCCGGTCCAGTGGTTCAGCTTTGCCCAGTCCCTCTGGTGTTAAGCCGCTGACTTCGCGACACTGGTCACTTAAGTCCAAGTTGTCTGCTTTCACCAGGGATTTGTGTAGTGTCCCTACCTAAAAACATTCAAGAAATTATGGACAAAAGTGAGGAACAATCGAAATAGTTCTTTCTAGCATTGTGTTGAGACTGCAGAAAAATCAGAAAGGTGCAGTATCACCTCCCGATAAACGCCAGGAAAAACCGCATTTGTCTATTTCACAAATCGAAACCTTTGGCCGCGGTTTCTCTCCCTCCCACCCCGGAGAGCCACGCTCTCTGCTTCGCAGTATCCAAGCCCATTTCGTGGGAGGCCTTTTGCAGTTAGCACCGACTTTTGCGGGAGTTGTTAAATACAAAGGGAAGATCACTAAATATTAAGGCAGTTTCGTGAATCCACTAATGAAATTGATAGTTTGTTTTATCAAAGCCCTTCATCTCTAGGGGGTTATTTATGATAGGGCTTTTGGGGAGAAAAAAATACTAGAGATGACTTTTAGGTTGGCCTAAGAATTAAAAGAAGTCAATATTCTCTTAAAGGTTATCCAAACATTGGTTAAACAAACAAAAAGCAGGCCCAAAGGGTCCAACGGTGACCGTGAGCCGGCTCCCAGGGAAGCGAGCACGCTCGGAGCCACCGGGGGGAACTTTTTGTTTTAAAGCTTCAAAAGTCCGTAGACATCCTCGAAGCTGCACATGATTTAAGGCGGACGAGGCAGTGGGGTGTGGAAGGGGCCAAACTTTCTTGAAAAGTTACTCCTTCCCTGAAGACGGAACAAAAAGGAGCTCCCCGAGCGAGCGGCCCGGGCAGGGAATGAGCCCCGGGCAGGGAATGAGCCCCGGGCTCGGGCCCCGCGCCCTCCCCTCCCCTCGGTGCATTTGTGAAATGAACAAACGGCTCCGGGCAGGCGGCGATGCCCGGCACAGCCCGCTCGCCCCGCGCCGGGGAACGCGCCCTCGCCCCGGATATCGAAGCCATACCTTCTTGTTCTGTAGATCCACAACTTGCCACACCAAGAGAATTAGTTCCCTCTCATCCGAACCCAGTTTAGCCCCATATGCACCAGCTGTTGCCCCAAACAACACCACCAAAGAGTCACTGTGCGAAGCCGTCATGACCACAGGGGGAAACAACTACAATCAAAAGCAGAGGTCAAAAAAAAAAAAAAAAAAAAAAAAGAGAGGGAAAAAAAAAAAAGCAAAAGAAAGACACACTAACAAACAAGGAAAAAAAAATTAAACCAAAAATTTCCCACAAGGCTCACCCCCTACCTCCAAGTAATCAAAGGGAAAAGAAGCGAACGAGAAGTCACGATATAAAGAGGAGAGAAAGAGCTATTTAGGATGTTGGGTATTTGAGGAAAAAAAAACATGGAGAAAGAAAGCTCTCATCTCTACCTGTTCCCGGTGATCTCCTTCCCGGGGCCGATTGGGAGATGAAATTAGCAAGCTGTGGGTTTCTCTACCTCTGACATCATGGCAGCTCAGTCTGGGCTTGGGCTTTTTTTTTTTTCTCTCTCTCTTTTTTTTTTTTCCTTCCCTCTTCCCCTTCCCCTCTCCTGAGTTACCTGCCCTTGGTGCAGCTCATGTGACTCTAGTCAATCTCCCAAAGGGACAAGGCCATTGGGCCTCTGGAAAAGGTGTAGGAGGGACGGAGGGAGAATCAACGCCTGGCTGATCCGGCCTGATTGGTTTTTAAAGGAGATCAGAGGCAAACTCCCTTTCTCTGTTGAATTCAGCCTGCAGGAAGTGCCTCTACCTGCTTTCAGTGCGGCGGGTGCCGCCCGGCGCTGGGTGCGGGCTGTGCGCGCCCGGCGTGCGCGGCACTGGGGCTCGGTGCGATCCGACCCGCACCCCGTTCGGGGCAAATCTGAACAATTTACGTGGCTAAAACACAATTTATGACTTAGCACTGAATTCCACGAAAGAAAAGTCTTTACCTGCTTCTAAGTAATTGCCCTTTGTGCACGTTGCTGTGTGTGTATCCAGCTACCGACACCAACGCTAATGTGTAATGAAAGTGTAACATTCCACACGGATTTTTAATAGATATTCCAGGCAGAGAGTACTTTGCAAATTGGGCCCTGTCTTTAATATAATTTGTGAAGATGGGTCTCAATGGAACAATTCTTTTTGTTTTGAGAAAGGATGTGTCTAGGAAGTTTTGCAAAAACACAGTGTAAAACCTGCATTTTCTCCCCTACAAGTGCTGGATAAGGAGCTGTCTCCCGGGCATTAACGGCAGTCCAAGGTGGGCAGCTTTTCTCCACTCGTCTCTCCTCTCTCACTGGTGAGACTACAACGGGATACACCACCAAGTTTAGCTGCTATGAAAACACTCCTGCTTAACAGCAGCGGCAATATTTGTAACATTGGGGACTGAGAAAAATTTCAGGGATATTTTCAATTTGAAATTTTAAAGCAGAAAAAAAAAAGATCAAAAGGCTTCTAAACTCTTTTGAAAGTTATTTTTTTCTACTGCCACCACAGATGAGTTACTAATGATTTTTAAAGGCCAAATGCTTCAAGTTAGACTAGTCATAATTTTTCTTTTGTTTCATTAAGTCTTCAGTTTATATTTCAATATTAGTGTTGTGTTGAAACAGAGTTTTTACTGAACAAAAATTGGTTCTGCTATTTAGCTACTGATGTCTATCCTGGGAAAATGAAGATCTGGGCATTTAACTATGAATATCTGATGGCTTAAATCATTAAATCACATTTTCTCGTCTTCTTTCAACATTCCAATTTTATAATTGATTAATTATAGCAGTTATTATGGACCTCCTTCTAGCAAGCGCTGATTCCTCATGCTAACGCCACCAGCAAGACTAATTCCATTTATTTTAATGAAAACAAATTACAGTTCAATGATGCTGTTCAATGTGAGGTACCTTAGAATTCATGTTTTACAAGTATTTACCTAACAGAGGCCATGCAGGAAACCTTGCACAGGTGCATCTCACTGGACATCACAAGACAGTTAAACACCTCTCAGCTGTTGTCTCTGCAACTCACGCAGCTGCCTGAGAAGCAATCCTGGAAATACTTTGTTACAGAAAGGGCAAATTCTTGAACAAAGTTGAAAACTTTAAGCTGCAACATGTATATATTTATATATTCAAAATATTTTCAGCATTGTATTTTCTAGCATTGCTGAATTCATGCCACAGCTATATTTTCCTCTGTCAATGCATTTCCAGAAGTACTTGGTAGAATAAACCCCATTCATTTTCCTTCTGTTATATCCTTTGGGTACAGTGGTAATGAAACAGTGTAACAGACTGTTATTGAGTGTGGGATGATTCTTATCCCTGACGTCTGTAATAAGCACCATAAAAATGATTGCAAGTGTGAGAACTGTTCCTCTTTTCCCAATCTGTTCCCTGCCTCCCAAACTCACACATGTATATGGAGGTGTTTGGAGAGAGGCAGTGTTTGTACAAATAAGTGCATATACAGATTAAGTGTAAATACAGATTTTAACTGTAGCTATGTTCACAGCAAAAAAATTCCAAGCTGTGGCAATTTAGCTGTCTTCATGAGGATGTCATGTTGTAGCCCTAATATGTAAGTACTTCCTACATAATGGGATTTTAATTAGCAGATTTCTATAGAAGATCATACACATGATAAACTCTTGGCCAGGTTGACACATATGCTCACAGGCTCCAGTGAACTGGCTCAGAGAATGCCAATACATATGTAGTTGTCTTTAGGATCTAATGTGAAAGAAAAATGGTTGTAATTCACTCAGAGCAATATCTCAGATTAAAGAAATCCTCCTCAAATAAATGACAAACACCCTTGAAAACTGATTTGAAATCTACACATGGTATTGAAGGCTGGTGAGCCCAAAAGCTTCCATGCTTTTTACAATTATATTAGTTCATCTCATAAAACGTAGCCTCTCTTCATAGAAAGCCCATCTGGTTTCTACTTTTAGACTGTCTTGACTCATATAATTCTACTGTTACTAATTTATCTGAACTATTCTAGCTAAATGAACTTAAAACATATTCTAAAGTGTTTAAAAACAACCCTTAAATAAATGCTGGCCTTCCTGCAATATCAGACATTTAAAAGTATCAGATTATGCAATCAGCTTTTCATTCATTTTCTATCCACAATCCTCCCATTCTCTGCTCTGAACTACACTAGCAATTTATTGACCCAAATAATGTAAAGGAATGACATCGTATGTCTCAACAGAACAGCAACAGGATCCAGTTCCTGAAAAACATATGGGACAAGCCCCTGTACACTGAGCATAGAAAAGTTAATTTGTAACCAAGATCTTGCTGAAATAGTTATTGCTCACCTTTAGCTTTAATCCTGGCAGGCATATTTAGAGAGGTCCATACAAGGATTATGTCTCATAACTGAAACTGGGTGGAGAAGAAAAGTTTTACAGATGGACACTCATTGTTATGCAAGCTCAGTACTGAGATTATTTTCTTATTAATCAAGCAATTAAAACTGTAAAATAGATCAGTTTTACAGTTAGATCACATGAGACCATTGAAGATACTCATTAAAAGCATTGTGCTTGAATGGATAAATTTGTAGTGGCATTTTCATGAAGGGAAGGGAAGGGAAGGGAAGGGAAGGGAAGGGAAGGGAAGGGAAGGGAAGGGAAGGGAAGGGAAGGGAAGGGAAGGGAAGGGAAGGGAAGGGAAGGGAAGGGAAGGGAAGGGAAGGGAAGGGAAGGGAAGGGAAGGGAAGGGAAGGGAAGGGAAGGGAAGGGAAGGGAAGGGAAGGGAAGGGAAGGGAAGGGAAGGGATCTCTTTTACTACATTATTAAAAATTCCTGTGAACTGAATGTCCTGATGACTGAAGTCCTTTTGTAAAAGCCTGATAAAAGGAGTATGAAACTTTGAGACATGAGATCTGAAGTAATATCCTGGCTGCATTTAGATCTAGAGAAATACCTCAATAACCTTTCAGGGAATATGGAAGTCAATCATTTGTTCCAAACTAGTATGATATTGAGAAGTTATTTGTCCTCATGAATATTTTACTCATCAGTTAAGAGGAGGAAAATAATGATGATATTTATCCCTGTAAAATAGTTTGAAATACCCTGAAAAAAGTGAATTAACTTTGAAGTTGGGTCTAATTTCAAAATTGGCTATGGTGGCAGGGCAAGGATGTGCACCAAAAGATGTCCAGAGGTCTCTTCTAGCTAATTTTTTTCCTATGATTTTGAGAAACAGAGATATTAAATTGAATAAGTATGGAGCCATAGGGATAGTAGTAAATTCTCTGCATGCCTCAGCTTCTCCAAACTGAACTGGCACTGGAAGTAAAAGATCTGTAAGTGATGTGTAAGCAAATGTGAGAAGACATTTAAATTTCATACCCATTCAGTCCTTAACTCCTGGATTGGATTGTAATATACTGCAGCAATATTTGCTGAAGGAGGAGCTTACAGTAACTCCTGAAACATAAAACCATAGGTAAAGAATTTTCTGGCATCCTTTCTTTAACAGAAAATAAGTGGGAAAAGGCATGGGAACAAGTGCTTAGTAGTGTTCTTTGATTGCTGTCCAGATGTTTGGAGAGATCTGATCTTTTGGTCTGCCAGGTAGTTGTGCCATGATTACAATGCACTGTAGAAGCCTCGAAATAATTTCCATTGAGATAGCCACAAATGCTCAGCAGCGTGCAGAAGAGCTTCAGAACTGTGGTTCTGATGGATTGTTACCCTGCAGATACCAGCACCACCAGGCCACACTGGAAGCATTCACTTAGAATCCTGTGTCAGTTGGAATTTATTTCTATTGACTTAAAGGTAAGTTAAAACATAAAATTGGTGACTAGACAAGATAAATAAAAATGAAATTACTTCCCCTATTATTTTTCATGGCTTCTCTTCTTCATGGGATGACAATCAATACAGTGGTTTAATCCTACGAAGATTTTATATGTGCTCAGTTCCCACTGGAATATGCTGTGAGTTGTTTAGCCAAGTTTCTCCAAATTACACTTACCAGGCTTTTGAAAGCATTTACTTTTCTGCCAAACTTGTGGACAGATCAAACATGCTTGCATAGTAGTGTCCTTCATATATATTATCATAGATTTACATTAAAGTTAACAGTTTATAACAAATAAACTGAATTTCCTTTCTTTTTAAAATTGGAAATAATGCCATCTGTCAAATAATTTACTGAACAACTTTCTGGATTTAGAATCACTGAAATGATTGCTGACCCTTTGCAAGCCCCCTTGTCCAACACTGGCTTACTGCCAGCACTGCCAGCACATTGAACCAGCCAGTATTTTGTCCAGCTGTGACTTGGAAACCTCCAGGGATGACCCATTCCAGTGCATTGCTGCACTGCTTTGCTGATGAGAAACTTTCTCCTGGTTTCCAATCTGAGCTCATTGCTAAGTTTCTAAATAACTCACTGCAGCTAGTTGAGACAGGATCTTTATGCTATGGTAAATTCTACAAGCCATGTGCTACAATTCCTGTTACCTAATGAGATGAATATGCAAGTACTTCCTGACCCTCTCAATCTGCCTTACCTGGGATTCAAAATTGACTTCGTGTGAAGCTTTATTGCCTTTACAACCTGCCTAGATATATTTCATTGCAATTGCTTCTTTTTTTTACTAGTCTCAGGTATAGTATAATATGAGAAAGAAAATTCAAAGGAAAATATCCTTTTTGTGGCAGGTTTTTAAGCAAGACTGACATTCAGTCTTAGATCAGAACACTTCTATATACTAACCCATTCTCTCTTTGCCCCCTGAAAGGATATAGCATTTTACAAGTCTGTCAGTGTAAATATCCAACAGTAAAGAATTTCCTTTTTAATGATGAAGTTAATCTAGCGAGGTATTTGTTACATAAGCTATAAAGGAAAGAAATTCCATTACCAACATTCTTGCTACCATCACTATTGCCCTAGTGAGAGGAGTAAAACATAAATTGATAACACTATCCACTGCAATAGCTAAAAGCCAAAATGCTCTCTGTTATTCCCTAGTATTTACATGCAATTAAACAGAATAATCTTCTGAATTAATAAATAATAAAATTTAAAATTACATATTTATGGTTCAACAGGATAGAGTTATACCCTCTTGGGAAAAGATCAAGAATTTAACTCCTCATAATAGTAAATGAGAATGACCTAATATCTACATAAAGCATTTAATTTGGGCCATTTTGTACTTTGTATTTTAACAGACCAACTCAGAGACTTCCAGTCACAGGAGTAGCAAGACAGAAAATTCAGTAGTACTCTTACAGAAACCTTCTGTAACACTCCTTCAATGAATCAATGATATTCAGCTTGTCATATTCCCACACAGTGTACATTCACACAGTACTGCCAGAAAGTTCTCAGAAGTTCACTGAACCACAAAATCACTGATGTTTCAGGGTCAGAAGTGGCCACAGGCATCTGGAACATTGGATTCCAGTCACCCATTTCCAGTCACCTCTGCATGCAAACACAAAAACCAAATAGGAAACATAAGACCTGTAAAGGTTGCTAACTACATCCAAAGATCTGCATGCTCCACACTGCTCTCACTTACTGAGAGCTGATAATCAGTGCTGCAATGCTGCAGTGGTGAAAGAACTGATCATCAAATACAAAGGACTGTACACTGGAACTCCAAGCTATTCAATGAAAAACAACTGTAAGGATTACATGATTAATGATGAATTGATGCAGGTTACATCTCCTCAAGCTTTACTGAAAACTGGCTGATACTGGTTTCTCTCATGAGATTATCTTGGCAGAAATTACTTATCTCTGTTCATTCAGATTGTACCACAAGCTCTCAGTTGACATAAAAACCTTGATAAAAAAGGAAGGTGTGTTCCAATAATATTTAACTGCTCCGATATTTAACCTTTTTCTTCATTAGAATTTAATTAAACTTACTCCACATACAGATATGCTAATGCACTTCTTTTTCTCACCACAGTATAAACAGAAGTAAAATATAAATGCAAAACATAAGCAAAACATAACCACCTGTTGAAGTACTTGGGCTTTGAGAATGCTTCATTGAAGCATTTTGTAAAATAAATTGATGAATGCAATTATGTGCAACCAAAATAGACATGATAGGACCTATCATTCAAAGATTTCCTGATCTTTCACCTTGATTATGTTTATTTTGCTTCACTTCACTTCTACCAGCAATTGTTACATACCTAAGATCTGACAAGGGGATTTCAAACACACTCTGTGTCCTATTCTATCCAATCCAAGGGTGGCATAATTTCCCCAAACAAGCAAACCTCTTGATATTTTTTTTTGTACTTCTGTTTTCATCACCCTGTCTTGAAAGTACAAGGTCTTTAAAAAGTCTTGTCTGACTCATGACTACCAGCCTCTAGCAGAACTAATGCCAATTTCTAGGAAGATTAGATGAGTTTATTTTCTGCTCTACCATTTGCAGCTTGATAAGACAACTACAGCTTTTGCAAAATAATCTGATTTTTTTTCTATAGCACCTCTAAATGCATGGAAGACTCTACTTCTCATTGAACTGTATTATATAGTTACAGTCATATCAGTAGAGTCATCAGATCCTCACTCAAATAAATTTCCTTGTTCTATTCAACAAATGCTCTTTCACTTTAACCTCTGAGCATGATTAAACAAGTACCTCTTGCTTTGGCCTGATGCTGGATCCTACACACTGTGGAAGGGAGACAGAAGTAATGTCCTCACAGATACATCTGGCTGATGCAGGAGAGTGATATGGTATCCTGAGAAGAAATATTCTCAGAGAAACATATTGCACAGTCACTAAATGTACTCAGACAGAGAGAAAACAGGTATACCTAGATTATTCCTTTTGGCACACTGTAGAAATTTTAAATTGAAGACGCCATATGATGCAATTCAGTGCATTTTATCACTTAACAGCTATAGAATTGCTTTATAAGCACAGATAATAACTAAGCACATGCAAGCAGGTGCAATTCCCTTCCCAGCAAGTTGGAGTTGTGATAATATAACCTGACAGAGCTGTTTCATAAGTGCCAGTACTACCTCACCTCCTTTTCACAACCCTCTGCTAACGTGGCACACCCCTGTTTGACAGGAAACGTCACCTCGTGTTCAGTCATTCCTTGTTTTCCTCAAACAATTATTTCAGCCATGGTGTCACACGGTTAACATACATTAAGATTTTGCCTTTTCTACACTGAAATTCCTGGTGGTGAGGGAAAAGAGAGCCCGGGGGCACAGGAGAGGAGGTTACCTGGCCCATTCTGGGAGCGACTCTGCACTGACTCGGGTGAATGCAGCCATGATAGCGATGATAACGCTCTGGCTCTGGGTGAGGGAGATGTCTAGGACATAACTAACTTTTAACTACTCTTTTCCAGACTAAAGTGCTCTGCTTTGTGTGAGGAGGGAGTTTTAGGAGTCTATGCTCTATTCTCTAAAGTGGAGTCATTCCCTCATTCAGTTCAGTTATCCTGGATAAAACAGGACTGGTGGGAATGGGCACCCAAGGGGGCACTTCTGCCTGCTGGGTCATGAATCCATGGCTTTAGGGCACGAATCCATGGCTTTAGGGCACATCCAGCTTTCCTCGGGCCAGGTACTCTGAACACCTGCAGCCTCACTGAGGGCAGTCAGGCCAGCTGTCACTGTCACACTGAGTCACCATGGGCAGCATTTCACACCTACTTTATATAGACATAAGATGCAAGATTGTGAAATCAGGTCTTCCTGTCTCTTCAAAACTCTGGATTACATTTTATCTACGCAGGACTCTCTATCGGAGCATGTGTAAAACATCAAATTTTTGATAAATTAATGTGTAAACTTCCCCTTTTCTCACAACACATCTAGCAAAACTGACTTTAAAACACATTTTATATTTTTCACTGTTATCAAAGCCCAGGATCTATCTATCCAAACCTTGTGAATCTGTTTGGTTTAGGGGAACAAGGTGGAGCCCACCACCTTCAATCAAGGATTGGCTGCTTTAATCAAAGAGATGTGAATAGCTTGCATTCTCAACTTTTGATTTCCACAAAGCCTGTTTGTTTTACTTAAGGCTAGCAGTCCCTGTTGCCAAGGAATTGCTAGGGAGCTAAGCCACACCTTAATGAATATACTTAGCACTTCCTGCTCTCTGCAGCCTTGAAAGCAGTCTCCTCTACTCCACAGAGATAATTGGAGGTTAAAAAAACATAAACATCTACATCTTAGGATCTTGCCTGGCTGGCAAAGCCACCTGTCTTTGTGCTCTTGTTAAATAGTTCACACAAGGTCTTGGGGAAGTGTTTACTATAAGTTGTATTTTTCAGAAGAATTCCATGTTTGGGATGGTGATAATATGTTTCTTACCCTTTCATCTGTGTGAATCCAGAGCTTCCATTGGTGGCTGCTTTGTGACAGAAGGAAATGAATTGGTGTGTTCCTCTGAAATCCCTCTGGGCTGGTGCAGATGCTGTAGGCTGACTGGTAGCTCCAGCACTCAGGGTAAGGGTTCATTATTTGTAATACATGTAAACAACCCTCTCAGTGCTCTGAGGCATCTCCATGGTGTAATTGCTAGATCACTTGCATACTCCTTTTTCTGCTTCATCTGTAATTTAAATTATTATATAGAAGGATTTGTCAGTCCTGTTGATGCTCAGTAATTACATCAATCTCAGGAAGATGTTTGCTGTTTGTTTGGGGTTTTTAACATAGTTTACTTAAAGAAACAACTTTTAAACACACATATATTTAGTGCTATAAAACAAATCTAAGCATAGAGCTCATTGCTGAAACTTATGCTATCTAAAAATGCCTAAAGCAGGCAGAACATTCATATCAGAAACATTCTTACTGAAGAATCAGTCCCACAGTTTCATAGATTTCTTTCTTTATCCTTTCCTCTGATGCAAAGTATAAAACTATCTTTTGTTTTATTGTCACTGCTTACTGCAAATGGGAACTGTGGGAGACTTCAGATTCCCACTAAAGATCTCTTACAGTTTTCATGACAGGTTATAAATGATAGCAGCTTCTAAGGCTTGGGTGGGTAGTAGGGATGATTAATAAGATATGGTTACTGGCACAGCAGTGAGGTGGAGTAGGTGTGAGTAATTCTATTCTGTGGGAACTTAATCAGAATCCTCTGGTTCATGGGCATGAAAGAATTTTATATTCCCAGCATTTCTAAGAAAGGACAGAAAACCAACAGCACCTTAGTGCAAGTTTCCTTAGGATTTCTATACAGAGGAAGATACAGGCAACAATAGAAAACAAAAAAAAATTGGAATCAGTTGATTTATTGCTACTTTTTTTTTTAGAATGAAATCTGTAGTGCACATTAGAATGATGTAGACTCAAAATCAGTGGGAAAGGATTCTCACTTGAGGACCTAGAACTTGTTGTACAGGCCTAAAAGCACTACAGGGAACAGACAATGCATTTGAGGATGGAGCTTCATTGCTTCAAAGGAATAGCAGTCTCCACAATAGTCCCAACATATTGTTGGGGGGCAGAGAAGGAGGTTGTGTGCATACACATAATGAAACTAAACTAGTGGGTGTAAAGTAACAGCCAGTTCCATTTATTTGCACAGTTTATCTATAGTAGCAACCAAAGCCCCAGTAGGCAAACAGCCTGGACAGCTGCTGTGGAAGAATGGATTCCACAGCTCTGCAAGGATTTCATGTGAAGCAACACCCTCTTACTGGGATTAGCTACCTTACTCAAGGCCAGCCTCAAAGGGATTTACAAATGCACTATATACCCTTATTCAGAGTCATAGTAATGTCTTCATTGTTTGTGGACAATATGCTGCATCAGAGACATTTGTTTTTTTCTCCTAATGTAGAAGAGAAAACACCCCTTCCTTAGAAAAATCATAAGGGATTGGTAATATGGGGATTAAGCAGGCAGGATTATACAGTCTCAACTGAAAGAAATAGTGTATGACAACTGACAAAAACTGTTAAGTGCCTTTCAGGAAAAGGGATTATTAAGACAACAGTTCTGCAAGCTAGGCCCACA
Source organism: Ammospiza nelsoni (assembly GCF_027579445.1). Classification (NCBI taxonomy): domain Eukaryota; kingdom Metazoa; phylum Chordata; class Aves; order Passeriformes; family Passerellidae; genus Ammospiza; species Ammospiza nelsoni. The sequence goes on from NC_080645.1 coordinate 13,193,890, forward strand.
GTTCCTGGCTCTTGGGCAACAAGTATTCATTATCAAATACTGCTATTTAATATAAAATGTGCTCTCTTCAGTCTTCATGTGCCTTTCCACAACACAATCAAGGCCAGAGGACAAAAACACTTTTGTCACATTTCAACAGGGAACTTGGTTTGACATTGGGCATGATGGGTTGTACAGTGGGTTAGGAATACTGAGGGAAAGGATGGGCACTGCAATGCTCTTAAATTCATAAAACCACAGTTCCTACCTTTATTTTTAATATGAAACAAGCAAATGTATGCATCAAGATGTTGTAATGTATAAAGAAAAATTAGTATGGGCATGAAACACTGAGGAGTTTATTTGATCTACTCTCCTTGACTGAGACAAAAGACAGTAATTTCAAGAGCATTGTTTATACATGAAGGAAAATCAGAGTTCAGGGATCTATTTGTTTCTTTAGCCCTTTAGAAATAAAGATATAGACTGCTTGAACTGCTTCAATATCAAATTTCAAAGAATCAAAATATTAAAGTTCAGTTTCCTAATCTATTTCCTGAATTAAAATACATCTTTCAAACAAGGCAACATTAACATTTGGATGGCAAACTCCTCAAAACACATGATCCCACATTACAGACAAATATATATCTATATGCACATATACATAGATCCTTTGTTACATATTCATTTTCATTCCTCACCTTTCTGTTCCCTCAGAGTTCTCAAGTTTGGGCCAAAGGCATATACTTGATCTGTTCTCATTTAGCATTTCTGACTTCTTTAATCTTCTTTTAATTCATATTTTTCTATCCTTTCTCTCAAGTATCTGAAAATACAGAACATTAGATGAGTACATACCAATGCAGAATAATCAAATGTCTGTAGAGATCACAGCTTTCCCACAACAGCATTACAAGTATAAATTGAATACATATTTCACACATCATTCACAAATTGCTGCCTCCCCCTGCTCCCCAGTGAAAGGAAGCAACACTTCAAAGAAAAACTGCCTTAGTAGTGTGACATTTACATCTGCTATAAGGCCATTTATGCTTAATTTCACATTTGATTTTGAGTGTGACTCTATAATTTTCCTACCATCAGTAGATATGACCTTTTCAAGGAATGACTGCATAGGAGAAACATGCTCCTTTCACATAAGTGATTCTTTATGATACCTTTCCTCCACCCCTCCCAGCAGTGCCTTCATGTTTAAGCAGCTTCACCCTGAAGTTACTATAGCTATGCAACTCTTGCTCATTGTAGCCCTTAATAATTGCTGTCAATCTGGATAATGCTGTTGCCATATACTCTGTGTAAGGCTACACCTTAAACAGCTAATAAAATGAAGTTCATGTCAGAACAGCAAGGATTACTTCTGAACTGCTTGACTCAACACAATTTTTTCATGGGTGGTTATGAATAACAAGTGTTCACAGGAGGGTGGTAGAAGCCCTTCTCTTTTTCTCCTCATTACTCTTCCTCTGTGTAACACACACCAACACATGGCCACAGCTGCAGTCCATGTGCCTCACTGTTATTCTTGAGATAACAAAAGGCATGACTGGCAGAAGACTCTCTGAGGTTTCAGGACTCAGGATATCTGCTCCCACTTTACAATAGCATGAAATTATATTTTAGCCATAATTCTGAAGACACCCTCTCAGCAAGGCTTTTGGAAAGGGATGAGGATATACTCCCATTGATAAAGAACACACAAACCAGTTCTGGGTACATCAAACCAACTCCAGCATCAGGCTTTAGTCCAAAGTTGGATCATGACTGAATTTTTGCAAAAAATCCAAATATGATGTAAACTACATTTCTGCAAAAGATTTGGTATTTCTTAGCATTTGCACAGTTTCTCAAGAAGTTTCACTGGGACATGACAGGTACCAGCAGTGAAGGCAGAATTCAGCACAGAGCTAACTTTTTGCATTCAAGTTCAACAATGCTTCCTGTTAACCAGAGTCAATAGAAATCAGCAAATAAAAGACTCCCCTGGGCCTTGTCAAAATTCATTTACTAGTCATGAGTAGATCATGGGTGAATTCCTGTTGAAAGTTAAAGCCAAAGCTTTATTGTAATTAATTTTTATATAAATTAGCCATATTGTACTTCCTGGACTCTGGATCCATTCTGAATAAAGAATGCATTGCTAGTGTCATGTTCAATGTAACCTATTCCTTTGCAATATTTAGATGTATTTTATTTCACCACAGAAAGCTATGCAGCGATGGCAGGTTTTAAGGACATTTGTGATATTTGTCATTTTCATTTTGAACTTTCCAAAACTGTGTCCTTTGCCCACTGCTAAAGGATGGAATTATATTAATGGAACATGACTGTCATTTAGTCTCTACAAGGCCACACACTACTTAGGTATGCAGTCAAATATGCTCTAGAGAGCTGCATTTCTGTTCAGCTGTGTAACTATGAACCTCTTCCATGAGATGCTCTAGGAGAGGGGAGTGACACTGCCCCTGAGCAGTGCTCTGCAGTTACTGCCTTACCTTCAAATCTAATGGTGTTAGCAACTGAATCAACATCTCATGCTGAATTTTCTCCTCTGTACTCATTCAAAAAATAATCCTAATTTGTATGTTGTTCAAGAAATAGTAGAAGTAACATTAAGCTGTACTTTGACTGCTTTGATGATTGGACCACTGAGTTGATCTAACACTATTCAGACTTGCAAATCTTATATGATTAATTTTGTGTGAAGAGATTCTAGCTTTTGTTTGTTTTACAAAGTATTAGAAAATAAATCTCTGCTCAGAGTTGTGCAACCTCTGCCTTCTCTTTCTCTTTGCTTCCTTCAACTTAATTCTCATAATTCTGCTTAATGTCTTGGGAAGACTTGACAGTCAAATTTTACCCAATGATTAGACTTTTCCCTTTCCCTCCAGATTTGTGTGTTCTCTGGTCCAATTTGAATTTTTTGCCCTGGAGAGGAATATCAAAACAAGTAGATGTATCTGAAACTCACAGTAGGCATGTTCAAACAGTAATAAGTCTCACACTTTTGCACTACAAAGAAAACCACAGGATAATAAACTCATCCAATTTTAAGTATAAAATATGTATGTTTATATACATATAATAATGACATGTGGGAATCTGATACATGACTTTCATAATCTAGAGGTGATAGACAAAAGCCTCAAAGAGCCCTTGGATATTCTTCCCCTTTCCCTTTCCCTTTCCCTTTTTAAATGGGCATTTTTCTTTATAGCCCACCCAGAACTAGGTCACCTTTGAAAATGTTCTTGGGCAGTAACTGCACAATAAACCCAAGGCAAGAAGACAAACATACTCGTGCACCACTGTACAGTTTGTCTCAGTGAGGCAGGTGGAACAAAAGAATATTTTGATTTGCTAGAAAAGAAAAAAAAACCTGAGTATTTTACAGGAACTACAGCTCAAAAAAGACAAAAATAGAGGAAGATTTACAGTCCATAAGAACATTCAGCAGTAGCAGTATCTATGTCCTGTATGTTAAATGGTAAATGTCCATTTATTTGTTCAGTCTAGCTTACATCTTTACTTTTAACCCTCACAGCTGAGTAGTAGAGCATTCTCTGTTGAGGATGAACATTAGAGCTTGAACATTTTCTATTATGCAGATCATGTAGTCAGGCTATGATCCAGAAGGAAAACACAATTCAGCTCTCATGTGGCCTAAAGCTAACAATTTTTCATATTTTGTGTCACTTGTAGCTTGCTAACACAGAATCATGTTTGAATAGCTGGCCTGGCAAAGACCTATTCAGCCTCAGAGTACGGTAAACGTTTCCAGACTGGTGTAGAACAAGAGCCACGTGTGATAACAGTCATGTGTGAAAGTATTCAATACTGTCACATTGCTGAGAGAATGCTGGACTAGCACTTATGAAACTGCTAAATTCATGGTGGACTGATGCACTGCTCTATCACTTTTCCTCTTAGTGGGCAGGATTACTGCAAAACTGGTTGAGGGTGTTTCAGTCTCTTTGTGTTTTGTTTCATTGCATCATAGAACAAAGGGAACTTTCTAAAACTTTCATATTGAGATAATACCTAAGTCTAAAACTTTATTGGTTTGAATAGTTAACAGACAACAGGCTCACATGACCACCTGCAAATTTGAGTTGAATTCTGAACTTAAACTCTGTTCAGAAAAATCTGAAATTTGACACATGTCTTTTCAAGTAAAGCTCCTGAACACAACTTTTGAAGTTAAATACTGCAGCTAAGCTGGTTTAACAGCTTGGCACTGCCAGAAGTGGGAAGCCCTTGTTGTTTCCCCACTTCTTTTTCCCAGCCTCATGTATCCCATCTCTTTGTACCTGCTGTAGTTGTGGTCAGACTCTGGCTGAGCCAAAACCACTTGTTAATTCACCAGTAAAACCCCTTTTGATCACCAACCAGACTGACTGAATTCTGCTACTGCCAGAGCACACGTAAACAGAGGGGCCACAGTCAGGAGGCAGAAAAAAGAGTCTCCTTTTAGCAAACCATAAGACTGGCCAAAGCCTCCCTTTCATTACTAACACAATGTAAAAAGCTGATTTTGTCTTTTTAACCAGGGGTTTAGGACTTGTTTTGGCAAGTAAATTTTTGGGGGAATTTTTCGAAGCCTTGACTCTCTAACTACTCTTTAGCTGAACTAAGTCACAGTTTCACAACTTTTTTTTTTTGACAGTTGGCTGGGGCCAAAAATGCCATTTTAACTCTAAGCTGCTTTCACAAGTAGTGCTGTGAAGAGGAATCGCCATGATATCATGCCCTTACAGGGTCCTTCAAACAAATACTTTAGTGTGACAATAATGTAATCACAGACTTCCTTAAGGAAATTCCTTGGCTGAAGTGCTGTGGCATTCAGTTTAGTCAGTTTAGTACAGACCATATTGATCTAAAGACAAAAAAATAATGTACTTCAGATGTAGGTACAGAAGGAGACAAAGCAATAAAGTGACAGTAAGCACCAAATTCTTCATCAGTTAATGGGTCATAGTTACTCATAGCTACTTAGCATATTTTGAAATACTCACAGCAACTACTTCAGCCTCTGGGTCGTTGGAATTTTACATTTTCAAATACTTTGAGAGTGACAGCTAGAGCACAGAAGAAGGAAAATGCTGAGGAAAAAAGAACTGTACAACACTGTACTTAAACTTTTTATACCATCAGTGCCTGAGACAGAAATTGATCTTGAATAAAAATGTCAGTGTTTGTTTACCAGAATATTACAAAAACCTGATGGTGTGAAGGGCAGATCTTTTCAATGTATTAGCTGCACAACCATATGGATTTTGAGTATTCCTTTCAGATAGTTCTGCACATGCATCTACAGTAGTATGCACTCTTTAAACAGTTCCTTTTAAAAGTACAACTTTAGTCAGCTACGAAGTGGTTCAGGTTTTCAAGAAAAGACTCCAACCTGATGGCTGGAATAGTAATTTTATAAACACCCTGTCCCCATTTGTTAACCAGCTTTGCTCATGAATAAATACCATGCTGCATTTTTCCTCCCCATCCCCACCTTTTAAGAACAAAAGCAGCCTCAGGCCATCGACTCTTCCCCATCACCCTTTTAATCTCTGAGAAACAGCTTCTTTCTCAATTGTTCTTGCTTAACGAATGCAACATTTAACACCCCAGATGAATCAGCACTGAGTTACAAGTAACCTTCTGACTACTGATCCTTCAGCTCCGCAGCACTAAATTTACTGATGAAAGTGCCTGGACTGTGAGCTCCATTTTGGGAGGTCATTTTAGAGCCCACATTTGCCTGTGATACTTTCTCACCTCTCGTTCCTTTGAATCTGTCTCTAGAATTCCAGTACATGCGATTCATTTCTGTGATGTGGTGATTTCTGATTGTCAGAACTCATGATATCTGTGTAGTTTTTGTTCTTATCTGGGCAGATCGTAGATGATGTTTGAAGTTTAGGGGTTCAGGGTTTAATACAATACTTCCAGAAATTCCCTGCATGACCTCACCAAAGATCACAAGGAAGCATTTGAAAAGCTATTGAAAAGACAGCAGCTCCAGTCAGCAGAAAGCTTCTTGTTCTCATAGGAACTAAACAAGAAACTCAAACAGATGATGGAAACAAGAGAACAGGTTTGTTACAAAATCTTTCCTCAACAACATGAATATGTATTTATTGGTACATACATATTTAAAATGTAAATTATGGAAATGTATACACACACACACACACACACACACACACCTTTTTTCCTCAGCAATTATTCCTTAGAGTGGACAAGGATGAAATCCTTTCATATTTTTGCTGGAGTTCTAACTTGTTCCTGTGTGCAAATTTTCTTTTTTTCCACTCCTAAGTTTCATCAAACAGAATGGTCTCTGTGTAATAGAAATAGCGTCTGTCAGCAAGATTGTGTCTTCAAGCACTAACAATTTCAACCAGCAAATAAAATGACCCAGAAATCAGAAAATTATATATATATATATATATATATATATATATATATAATTTTTGTTATTGTGTCTCCCCACTATCCCATCCAGGAAGAACATGCTGTCTTTAGGTAAGTGCTCTGTGAATGTTTTCCTTCAGTCGAACACGTGATCCCATCCACCCTCAAGAGGCGAAGGTGGGGCTGTGTTTGTTGTTTGTTGAGCAGCCTCTAGTGGTTCCCCAAGGAGCCACCCAAGGCTGTAACTGCTGCAGAGGCAGCAGGTACCTGCTCACACCTTGCCCTCAGAGAAATTCTCTGAAATTGTCATCTGGCTAGAACACTGAGAAAACTGTTAGGCCTTTCTTTAGCCACCTCCATTTAACAGAGAAATTCTCCTAGCAATGAAAAATATTTATTAGGCACCAATAATTTGAATAAAACTTCCTATTACTGAGACATTCCTGCTTAGGCTGATAAAATCTTCATTCCTAAAACAGGTGGTCCCTGGGCAGCAGCAGTGTGAGCCGTTAATATAATAAAAAAAGTCCAGCATATGAAAGACTGAATATATATTAATAATGAAAAAATTAATTATAAAATGAATTATAAATGATTTTTAAATGTTTCCATTGTTTATAAAATTAATTGTCCATTAGTTATAAAATTAATTTTAATGGCTTTCTAACTGTTGCCACTGTTTATGTTTAAATACATAAACTTGGTGCTCTAATATTCTATTACCTTGAAAACGTAAAGAATTTCAAGCTTAGAAATTTTGGGCTCAGAAATTTACAAATCTATATCTAACTATTTTGTGATGATAGATTGATATTAATAAATTTTTTTAAACTTTTAGTACCAGATCTTTTCCACTAAATATCAAGAAGATTCAGCAGCATATATGTTAGTTCACGTGTAAAAACTAGCGATCATCACAGCAAAGAACAAAAGCTATATTTGAATTATCTACTAAATAATTCCTCTGACTACCTAAAACTAAACTCCAAAGTGCTCCAACCATTTTTTTCAGCCTGGTTAGGATTCTGAGAAAAGATTTTTCAGCTGATTCTCTACATTTGCATCCTAAAACTACTGTTAAAGCTCTTCCCACCAGTAATTAATTACTCAGTGCACCAGGCATGTTTTCAGTACAGCCGAGATCCAGCAGCCCTGCCCCGAGGGGAGCACAGCTGCCCCACCTGTCAGCATGCAAATATGTTTGGTATGCCCAGTCACATTCACAGCAAAGCCTGCAGCCCACTAACAGAAAGATTAAGGTTTCCTATTACTGTGAGGCATGTTTCCAGCAGATCAAAACAATGGACTAAAGGGATACTCTGAAACTAGGAAGCCGAATTTGCAAGATTTTACACTTCTACTAAAGATACCTTGAACCCCTAAAAGAAAAAAAAAATCTTTTTTTTTTTTTGAGTTTCTGAAACCCAGTACAGCCTGGGGTTTGATTTTTTTTTCTTTTTTATTTTAAATTTTTTTTCCCCAAAATGCTTTTCCAATTGCTTTTAGGTGAAAAAAGCTTCATGATTTTAGATCATTGAATAATGTTCTGAAATAATATCTCATCAATCCAGGATCACGAAATAATTTCAGAAATCTTATTTGTACTAAGTTAAAGAATATTTCTGTAGTCATTGCTTTGTACTTACTTCTTTGTATCCCAGGCTGGTAGTCCAGGATAGCCTCACAAGGTGGGAAGTGATAGGAAAGTTTGTCATCAAAGTTTCTCCGAGATCTGAGAAACAAAATGATTAAATATCTGGACTCTCATCTTTCATTTTTGCCCCCATCTCATCCTTACATTTACAGGCCTCAATGAGGTTGGTCCTCCACAGTCATTTTCACCTGTTATCCAATACTCCCAGCTAGATGCCAGTTTTTGCTGCCTGTTTATTTATGCTCAAACCTGTCTTTCACACTATCCCTTAAATCTAAAAAACCCTGCTCAAATTAATTAGTATTCAACTTACCAACCTCAAGACATGTTTATGTCTGATGTTTACAGTAAACTGCCAGTTGCAGTGGAGAGGAAGGTTGTATGGAGGGAATTTTGATACCATAAACACTGTTACTTCCAGCTTCAGGAAGTCTTCTAAGTATGCAAATAACTCATTTTGCTTTATTGTTTATTATTTCTTCCACTAAATTAGCTGCTGCAGCTATTGCAATATGGCTGAAATAAATCTCAATGCATTGTTTGAAGATAATGGGACAGAAAGATGACTATTGCTGTGTCTATTCTGTTTGATACTGTGCTTGTATTAAGTAATTTCCATGTGCCAGGAGCAAAGCTACCTAATCAACATTTATACTCAGGTAGCACTGTGCTTAATTCACCTTTTAAATTTTTTTTAGACACAAACTGATTTTAACTGTTTTTAGAAACAAAGATATTTTGTTAGTACTATATAGTAAAATTTACATTTATCTGCCTTACTTTGGCAAAGGATTGAAGGACTAAAACTTACTCTTTTACTTCAATCCTCACTCCATATCTCAAGGGGAAAATTCAGTTATCTGTAAAAAAGGGAGAGGGAAATGTAGTAAACTGAGCTCCATCAGATCAAATCAGCTTCACCACAATAAACTGGTCTGATTCTATATTATATTATGCAAGAAAGAAAATAATGAATTCCTGAAGTTTATATGCAGAAACTCAGTTTATCCCTGATTTGTAATGTATTTTCTGTGCATAGACACACACACACACACAGAGGAAAAGGGCTGTTCCCAGCAGCAGTGAATCTTTGATATTCCTGCTCAACTCAGCAAGGGTTAAGAGATAGTGTACAAATAACAAACTTCATTATTGGAGTAGTAGCTCTCACAATGTTAAAGGACCATTCACAGATAATCACAAAATGAATTAATCATGTGTTTAGAAGGACTATTCAATTTGTGCATGATGTCATGCCTCTATGAAGACAAGTTGAGAAAATAGACATACAAAGTACTGAACAGAATAATCAGATCTCTCATGGTGTGGCCTCTGTTGTCAAAGGCCAGTGAGGCTGTTCTCATTTACAAGTTCAAGTCATGACAGAAGGAAAATTCATGGGATAATTTTGCAAGACACAGGGTTAGCAGGACTTGTGTTAAGGCCTCACTGCCATAGTACCTCAAACACATTTTTCTTCCAATATTTGATATTGGGAGTTTCTTTCCTTATGCACCAACATGACAAAAGTGCTGTAAAACCTGTCAAAGAGGGGACTGAAAGATGACTGAAAGATGTGGCTAAGGAAACAAGGGAAAAGGAAAATAAAAGGGTGAATATAGGAGAAAAATTTCAAACTCAATATGAATGTTAAGGTAATATGAATGTTACAACTGCTAGGAGAGAGATACAAGAGAAAAAGAACAGTACACCAAAAACATCCGAGAAAGACAATCAAATGTGGAAAGAGCTGCCACAGAAGTCAGAAAGTGTTGACTCTTTTTCCAAATTCTCCAAATTTTTCCAAATTTCTCCTGTGTTTCTTGAAAATTGTACAGAGTTTACTTAACCTACTACATTTTCTGTCTGTAAAATCAGAAAGAATGCTTATCTGATAGGCTATTTGGGTACAGAAAAATCTGTAAGTAATCTTCAGGCCTATCAAATTTCATGCACTAAAATGAGATTTCCACAACTGCTTCCAAAGTCACATTCCCATAGAGCCAGCCCTCCATAGCTCTGCTGGGCAGTGCCACAACTCCCCTTTTCTCTCACCTCCCAGTCACAGCCCCAGGCTCCCTCCAGCCTCTGCTCCCAGCACTTTTCCCACAAATCTGTTCCAAGACACCAGTGTGCCCTGTGGGCAGGAGGACACTGCTTGTTCCAGGGGGTCTCCTGTTTGTGCAGCTACAGATCTAAGATGGTGCAGAACTGGAGAGAGTAAAGTCCTTTGGGTGGCAGAAGCATCTTCTGAAACAAATATTTGGCTAGATCTATAACACCAGGAAAATCAAATCTCTGATTCAGCCTATGTGACAGGGGTGAAAAAAATGAGTGAACAAGTTTGATGTGATAAAAAGTGTTGTCTCTTACTTTTCCTGAGGCTTTTTTCCTATTTGCTAGTGAAGTCTTGCTCCTTTGCAACCACCTGTGGTTGATTTTGTTGTGTTTTGTTTTCTGGGAAAAAAACCCCCCTGAAATAGAAAAATATATGTAATTGGAAAAATACCACAAATAAAAAGTTAGACAGAAGGCAAGGAATTGTAAAGAGAACTGTGTTGTCCAACAGCAAACAGCATTCACAGAAGAAAATTCAAGCAGACACAGCCAAAGCAACTACAGAAGAATGCAAACACGATTCTGTAGCTAGAGGAATACTAACAATGAAAATAAAAGATATATTGTTAATACAAATGACGGAATGAGAAGAATTGTAAACAAAGTCATTCACTGAAAAAAAACATCAAATTGAACATTCAGTGAATAAGTTAAAAAAAAATTTAAAGGTCCCACACCTGGAAATGTAAATAAAAGGAATATTGAGAGAGAGAGATGCCACACAGAAAAGATTAACAATGAAAAAAAGTCATTGAAAGACATAGAATATTTTCCAGCTTCCTGTGAAGGTTGGATTTACAGTAAGGAAGATGAAGGCAGGATATTTATACCATGATAAGTTACGCCTCTAGTTTAAGCAAACAAATTGTGAAAGTATTCTCCTTATTTTTAAGTATAGTTGATAGTCAAATAAGAGCTTCCCCTAAATTGCTTCAGGAAGTACTTACTCCTCTCTAGGTTAAATAGGGAGTCCAGAGAGTGAGAAGTGTCTCAGCCAAATCAACAGTTTCTGGAGGGAGGGCACTGAGTCCTGTCCCCACCTTTCCAGCTCCTATTTCTTTTCTCCCACATCTTTCTTGTGCTGCCTCTGAAGTTTATCAGATTCTTTCCAAGGTCAGACAACAAAATTCACTAACTTGGCAAAAAATGTACACTTTGGAAGGTGGGCAAAGGTAACTCCTGTTGTTTTATCAGGTTGAACAGCCTGCAGCCAGATGAGCTGCAGAGGTGGCTGGAGGTCAGCAGGGGGTCCCAGAGCCAAGAACAGAGTGGGGTACAGGAGAAGGGCAGAGGGAAGAGGGAAGTGATTTCTGACAACAATCAGCTTTTAGCTGAAGTCAGCCAGTTCTGTAACTTAAGCACCTTAGTTAAATACATGAAGTTATGTGGAGGGAGCTGAGCACTGCCATCCCTTATGTGCACAGAGGAGCTGCCATTACTGCTCTTGCATCTTCACACCCTTATAGTTCTTATTCATGTTAATCATCTCCCCAGCAGTTTACTAAAGCTGAATTAGAATATTTTCCACTGCCAACCTTTTATTGCAAATCTCATTATGCTTGTTGGGTTTTATTTTTAGACTCAAACCCTTATATTGTGCAAATAGATAACAGTCCACATTTTCAAATTTTCATTTCTCAGTGGTGTTCTCTGTTTTCTTGTTTATAGAGCCTTTTGTTATATATTTAAAAATCCCTGATTCTTTAACATACCTTAATATATATTTCAATATGCCTTCCTTAGTCAGGAAGGTTTTGTATAGTATTCAGATTAAATTTAGCCAATTTACAACTTTTTTTTCTATTTCTAATAGCCAGGCCGCTTGCCCCGATTCATCCAAGTTTAAGCAAAAGGTGTAACAAGGATTCTACTGCCTGTAGGAACAGATGAACAAACAAGCTGCTACAGGGCATGCCAGGGTGTGAACACAGCATATCACATGCTCTGCAGAAGCTCTACAACCTGTTCCTTCTCCAGTTTGTTGTGACCTCTTACTGCACAAATCTGCACTTTATGATACCTTGTTAGCCAGCATAATAATATATTTATTCAGGCTACATGACCGTGCTGGGCCCTTTGTTCTTAATATACAACATTATTTTATTCTGGGAGTTACAACTTTCCAATATTTTTAGATAGCAGATGGATCTCATATTTCAACCACACACGCACATGGCAGTAGCCTACAGGTATAAAGAAACTTGTAGGCATCAGGAATCTCATCATGAAGAGTAAATACACTTTAGGAAACCCTTCCAAAAGGAAAAAAATCCTTGAAACCAACTGTCTTTTTGGGCAAATTTTTATACTTTGGTTCATTTGAAGATCTAAGCATTCAGCACATACCTAATATTAAGCTTGGGAGTGGTCATATTAAAGTCAATGAGGGGAAATAATGTATGCAACAGTTTTGCAGAAACAAACTCCTTGCACCAGTAGGGATTTTCCTTGCTTTTATAAAAAATTACTTGATTGACTTTAGTAAATCAATCTATTTATACTTGAAAATATGACACCCTCTGTACACCAATCTCTCCCTATGCCTCCCAGAGTCTATCCCTGTACACAGATGTGTGCACACAAACACAAACTGTTCCTGTGTGCTCACTGGCTCCTCATGTTGCTTGAGCAAAAGGTAAAATGATGATTTGTTAGCTCATCAAACCTTTTCTGAACAGATATCCTTTTTCTCTGTGTTCTGGTGGATATGTAAATATTGTAGATTCTAAAAGAAACAAATGCCAGAGGCACTGAGGTACGTGTGTCACACAAACTAAAGCTCAGAGAAAAGTTGGGTGGCATCTGCAGCACCTGCCCAGCCCAGCTGGCTGAGCTGAGTGAGAGGGTGAGAAATGGAGAGCTGAGGGCACAATAACACATCAGCACTGCCAGGGGATTGAGCTTTCTAAATACACTGGTGCATAATGGGCAGCCTCAGTTGGAGACATGTTTAAATTCCTGAAGGAAGCTGTGCATGATAAATACCTGAAACTAAGACAGTACCTGGGATAAATATGTTTTAGACTGAGAAGGAAATCAGTTTTGACTTAATTATAGATGTAGCCTTCACTTTGGCTTCTCTGAAGTATAATTTGCCCAAAACAAAACTAATCTGCAAAAATTCTCTCTTGTGCTACTGTGCTCATTACATCTACATGGAAAATACATAATCATTTCAAAACATAATTTTAGAGGTCTGAGGTTAAAATCACTAATCATGACACAGCATACCAGAAAATACATCAGACGTCTTAAATATATTAATAATTCTAAAAAGAAATTTTCATGCTTCTAAGATATCTTACAGTAGCTTCTGAGCTCATTTCTAAAAGAAGTGATGAACACAAGCCAACTATTTGTGTAGGATCTTCCATATAAGTGTAAGATATAACCTGAGATTTCAGTCTGACCTCTGAGACATGTTGAAATCAAATGCCTAAAATGCAGGGGTTCACTCTGGAAACTTATTTTTTAGTTTCTGCAAAATGATTTTTCCAGATTAAAATTGCTGTTTCAGATTGCTTTGTGGCTACACATTCCTTGCTTTTGTTTAAAACATCTTTAGAGGCCTTTGCAACCAAAATATAAAACTTTTACTTTAATTAAGTTGCAGAGAACTTTGTCTATAAAGGCAATTATTTATACCTTTAATATATACTTCAGTCATTCCAACTGTACCCTGAGGAAATGTTAATTTTTAAACTTTAATGTATTATTTTAATGTAAATTTCTCTGTTACTATTTCTGCCTTATTCTTAATTCAAGAAGCTACTTGGAAAACCCTGCTAAGATAAATTCCATACTAGTTTAGAAGTCTACCTTCATTAAGAGCTCTATTGAAGTACCTACTTAAGTAGTGTAAATTCCTTTAGAATTTATATAAATTTGATTTAAAAAATCTAAGTATTCTGATAATAAAAGTTTTTAAGTGTTTAGCCCACCTGTGCCATGTGATAATAATTTTGTTAGACTTATATTTAATTATGGTAATACATTATTACACTTATCTCACTCTTACAATGGCATTTACTGTGTAGCATTGGGTACCTCCCTTCACCTTCTGTTTTCCTGACTGTAAAGCAGGAACAATAACAGCAGGAGTCACACACAGCCTCTCTGAGCTGTGCAAGGGGGGCTTTGATGGCAGTCAGGTCATCAAGGCACCCCCTCTAACCCATTCTTCCCTCTGGCTTTCCTTTCCAGGCATAATGAAATTTCTACAGGAATGTTTTATATTAAATACAAAACTGCACTCCTTGCCCAGTATCAACAACTATCTGAAGTTGCTACGAATGTGAATTCTACTCAGAAAAAAAACACAAACAGAACTCCTCTTTTGAGATGCAGGTAATGTTGGGGCATTAAAGGGAGTGCCCTCCTGACCCCTGCTCTTGTCCTGAGGCAGCAGATTGGGTTACTTGGTATCATTGCCTTGGCTTGGATAACTGCTCATAAAGTTACAGAGTTTTAGAATTCCTGCAACACCACTTATTTCCACAAACACCTGCAGCTCTGGTTTCCATAGGCCAGTTTTAAATTCAGTAGACAAATATTTCTTGTCTTTTACTGCCTTTCTTACTAAGGATCCCCCTAATTTCTTGTGGACTGAATGGAGTCCTACCAATTTTGTTAATCACTGCAAAAAAGCAATTTTTCATTTCCTGAACTTCCTTTTGTACTGATTAAAATCCTTCTTCCTTATATAATAAAATAAAAAGAAATTAATGCTGTATTACTTATTTGCTATCATGTTATCATTAATTACACACCCAGAGTTAGAGTTTAAACAACAGATTTCAAAGATAATTAACTGTTTCAAATTAGTTCAGGATGTTATAGAAAAGGAGAAAAATTCTTCTTTTTTTTTTTTTTTTGGAATTGGATACTTTAGTTATTACTGTTTATTTAATATTGCTCTTTGAAGAATTGAATGCACTATAATACTGAACAAAATATAGGAAGTTGCTAGCTCAAGAGGCTTGTCTTTATCTTCTGATCAGAGAAATGAAATGGGATTTCCTGTGGTTCTTTTTTGCTTGTCTGTTCACTTTACAGCAAAGTACTGATCTAAGGCACATTTCTACATCACAGTTCCAGCCTTTACCAGTGACCAGACATACATCATCCTTCTCCTTAAACAGAAATGGTGGTGAGCTACTTTTTGTGGAAAGGGGAACCAGTAGAAAGAAAAGGAAGTGGTTTTGCCTCAAGCAGCCAAGGTGAAATGTATGTTTTCACTTACCCTGAGAGCAGGAAACTTCACTTCCCAGGCTTAGCAATGCCACACTGTGTGGCATTTTGCCTATACATGTGAGAAATGAGAAGGGATTTCGCTGGCACGCAGACAGCTGTGGCAAGTGGGATTTGGAGGGGTGTCTGTTCACTCCCTGTGCTACTCTGGCAGCTGAGGAGAGCTCAGTGAGTTCCCCTGCCAAGGGACTGCCCCGGGCTGGCCTGGCTGCAGCAACCAGGGCCAGCAGCTCCTAAAGCAGGGCCCCAGCTCCTTCAGAAATGGTGGTTCCAGGCTGCCACACGCATTGGGGAACCCAGCAACTCTAGGAGCAGCTGAAGCACAAAAAGGGTGTTATGTCCCCTGCTGTAAGGAGGAATGTGAGTGTGAGGAAAGTGTAGGACAGACCACACTGCCATAGGTCAGCCTAGAGCAGAGACCGGCTCACCTCCCACAGCTCCCTCACCCACAGGGAAAAAACACAGCAAAATATTCCCTGGGTTCTTAAACAGCTTCATTGCTTTTGGTACTCTTTAGCACTTGTGGATAAACACCACTAATTTAAAAGATTAAATTTAAAAGATTAAATTACACCACTACCTCTCTGTGAAATTATCAGTGTGCCCAAAATTATTTACTAGAGTTAAATTATAGAGCAACAAGGAAACAAGTCTATAACCAAAGCAATATGAATTTGGTGCTTAGGAAATGCATAGCTATGTTTTCAAACACAAGCCAAGAATTTTTCTTTTCGTGCTCTTGTGCTCAGGATGCTAAATATTTAACTTTATTCAACCAATGGTATTATGAAATGAAATGAAAGATCCTATCACATGGCCAACCCAACAGTTACACTGGGCTATTTAATTGTCTGGTTAACGCCAGCCAAAGTTCAGTGACCCACAGCAGGTGAAATTCTCAGTGCAGAGTGTGATAACATCTTTGTGATCAGAACAGCGTATGTTTTGCTTGCTCTTGTGCTCAGAGAATTTCTGTGTATTTCCAGTGGTTAAAAGATGTAATTTTCTGTATCTTGGAGAGAGCAAAGTATCTTTCTGTGTATCAAACATAGAAAAACTGTGATGAGAATTGAAGAATCAAAGGAAGAAAAAGGGTGAGAGGTAGGAAAAATATTCTGAAGTTTTTATATTATAATTCTTCATTTGTAATATGAAAGAAATGTGAGTATAAGTGAAAAAATAGCAACCTTGAAATGTTAAAGTGTAAAAACAACATCATTTTTTCTAGGAAGCTTCCCTACTTTTTACAAAGTTGCCTAACTTAAGCCATTACATAAAACGGCAATTGTGGCTTATGGCCATTATTCCTTGAATAATTTGCATTTTCCTGTTCTTGTTCTTTGTGTTTCCATTGCTGCTGGAAATGTATCAGGTCCCTGGGTGCACTAATTACCCTTAATGACCCTCCACTCCACAGACCCTGCCTCTAGGCCTGGAAATCCATATAAATTCAGGCCTGGAACTTCACCCCTACTTGACCTGCGTTGCTGGAGTGCCTGTTTGAGTTCTGCCCTGGCCATGCCTGTGCTTGGCCATGTACCTTATTGATACAGGTCCTGACCTATGGTCTGACTTCCTGACATGACCCTTACTGACCACTGTGGTCCTGCTTGCTCATCACTGGCTGGTTCTGATTTTCATTTTACTTTAGCTGTCAAAGAACAAAATAAGGTGTGTAATGTAAAATAGTTGGGTTATAATGTAGCATACAATGCAAATCTTGGGGTAGAATGGATATTTAGGGAAATGGTTATTGGGTAGAAACCTTTCATTCAGGATGTCTTCTTTCTAGAAGTGCTAGGAGAAGTTCTTCAGCAAAATAAGTTTCTTCTGATAATTTTAAAAGTAGGATTAATCAATTAGTGTAATGCTATTCAACATTACAAATGTAAGAGGATTAAACCAAACCTTGTTGAAAGACACCAAAACCACTACATACAGAAGCTGAACATAGCAATAGAGAAAAAAGGTATTTGAAACCAAATCTATTGATTCTGTTTTCTGCTTTACCCCCAACACTTCTCTTATTTTCTTAAAGGCAAAGCTTTTGCAACATTCTTATAATGGATATCTTCAAGATATTTATCATCTGCAAGAACCATTTCTAATTTAGCCATAAGGAAGTCAAGTCTTTCTGAAACTTTTTGAGAGCATCTCAAAACTACCAAAATCCTAGAAATCAATAATATCACCTGGCAGGAGATGGGAGCTACTCAAATTCAAGTCAAGGTCCAGCTCTACATGCTTATTGATGGCTTGGCAGGGAGAAGTTGTTTCCAGCACAGACTTTTCACAGACTGGCATGAGGCAACTGTTAGGCATTCTGTCAGGCACTCTCAGATTGCCTAATTTGTGCAATATTTGAAACAATGTGGGCTTAGGCTCCTGAAGAGCAAAAAAGAGATGAACTAGATCACTCTGAAATGAATGCTTAATATATTATTGTGGATTTTTGTGAACATTTCTGTCTCAATGACTTGAACCTTAAATAGGTTCACAACTGATACAATGAACAAAGTATTTCACTGCTTGTTTCAGTGACTTCCAGAGTATTAAACTTAAGCTTAACTTTTTAAAATGGAAAAGCCACATGGTGGCAGGAGAGAACAAGGCATGTAAAAACCTGTGATGCTAAATGCTTCCCTCAGATTTAACTACCTAATATTCCCTTCTACAGCAAGCTGAAGCTCTGTGGCTGTATTTTTAAATCTAACAGGCACTCATAGTTGCAATGTTTAAAAAGTGTCCATGACTTCTAAGTTTCTGATACTAATCACCAAGTTCACCAGTAAATATTAATATTATAGTGACTTGTGAAATTATGCAGTAGAGTTAAGGTATTGAATCTGCAACTTGTTTTCAGATTGTTTACACTGTAATACATTCCCACAGCATCAGAGGTGCAACGACTAGAAGTGATCTTCACACAGCTATTTTCATATTGTGGCTCTTATGGTGACACCACCAATGACAGGTCATAAACACTGCTTCAAATTCACAATTCTATGAAAATGAAATATTTAGCCATTAATTTTTTGTGTAATGTGCTATACCATGAACAGGTCTGCTGTGCAAAAATGAAAAGTCTGATTTTTCAGTTTAAGATCCAGTAAGAGCAGGCTAAACTTCTAATCCTCCAATTTACAACCATCTGAACATACCCTTCACTTTAATCACAATACATTGTTTGTAGGTGTCTCAGTGCAGTTCACACTGTTTCCTAGTTAATAGCCCATGGAAATACTGATGCACTTACCTGCACACACTATTGGTACCTATACAGGTGCAGCCAAAACTGAAGACTGACCATTAATTTTGCAATCAAGACTTAGTTCTGATAGCTGACTTCTAGTAGATAAATAATAAGTGGATTTTTCTGTTTAGCAGATGTATAATTGATTCCTAATTCAAGAGCTGTGACTCTTTAACCTGTATTTGAAGACTTCATGGCATCTTTTTCAATAATGCCATCATTTAAATCACTGACTTGACACATTCCATAAAATAATTTTCTTCTAATCTGAATATTTCTTCAACTTCAATCTATTTTAAAATGTTGAATCTTTCTAAGAACCATCCATGTCATTTTTAGCATATTTGATTTAACGGGAAAGAAGACACAAAGAAATTCAATAATACACAACTCTCTTATCTCTTATGGAGATAAGAGCACGAACTTTTACAGTCCTCAGAGCACGAACTTTCTGAGGACTGTAAACAGTGTTGTAAAGTTTCTGAAATCCTGGTGTCCCTCATCATAGCCCTGGTCACAGCCAGCTCTTAATGCTAACAGGAGCAGCATAGGCTACTCACCCTCTCAGAGGACAGGCTTATGTCTCTCTAAACTCTGGTTTATTGAATTTTTTTCTTAAATCTACTGAGCACCAGTGTGGATCACACTGAGAAGTTTTCTAATAAGGAATTGTTTCAGTGATTAACTGCTCTGACAAGAAAGCATTCACAAAAATGTGAAAATGTCTTGCAACTGAATAGTTTTCACTTCCCTGTCTGCTCTCTTTCTATACTCAGTTCTCATGGCTGAACTTCTCAGTTCCAGTTTAAGTCTATATAATTCTTAATAATCTTGACTAACTTATTTCTCATGCTTTTCTACTCAAAAAAGCAATAGCTTTTCCTTTGCCTTCCCTTTTCCCAATATATGCAGAAAAGAGACTAATACAAGAGCTGTACACTAACCTGTAGAGGAAAACTTCACGCTGTTAATATTTGCTACTTCCACGTCTTCTGAAATATTTATTCTTTATCAGACTCTTGCTTGAATGTGAAGAAATTAAATTCCTATGTTGTTTCTGTGTCATCTGTTAGCTTCTTTTATTCCTTTCACCCAGGCACTGCAGGCAAATCTTTCATTTAGTCCTGCTAATTGTAACCCTAAAAGTTCCATAACTGCAGCCTTAACTGTCTTTAAAATGTGTCTTTTGCTCTACTTCTTCCTAGAAAACGTTCTGGAGGTTTAAACATTTTTTTTCCTAATATAATGCAGTTGCCCTGTTTCTTCTTGTAAATAAGGATCTCTGATTTCCCTTGTGCTACTCCTTAAATTGTGAGTTGCCTGTAAATATTCACAAAGCTTCATTGTTTTAATCCAGGTATAACTCTTTTGCCTTGATGCTTTTGATGTCAACAGGCAACAAATAGTGTAAGGCTGATGCTTTATGTCCTTTTCTATCCTTCTTGTATATTGGCTGCATGAGCTAAAAATTTCTCAGGCTTTCCTTCAATCCATTTAATATTACATGAATTCACTTTAGGCAGCATAATCCTACTATAGTAAATGTGAAAAAATCCTGATGTAAACCCATGGAATGTTGACAGCAAGTTTCAGGCTAGGAAATATTGAAATGTTAAGAGATAATTGTTAGAAGATGATTAATTTTTACAAATGTGAGAAATTCAAAGTATTTGATCACCTCCTAGTACTCAGTGTTCTAAGCAGAGTTGCACTGACTCCACATGATGTTCCCTGCACTTCAGTGTAGTCTGAGGTGATTTCACTCAGGTGACTGAAGTGGCTCTCTCTTGGCTCAGCTTTCTGCCTTGCTGTGTCACGAGAAATAACTGGACACTGAAAACACACAGCAGACCTCATAAACAAGGGTAGAAGGGTTAGGAAGAAAGAAAGAAAGAAAAAAAAATAAGAACTCAAGTGACATGAAGCCTCTATTTTCCTGGGAGAATCTGAGTGTGTCTCAAGTTAATAGGAGGTCACTATTTTGATCTAGCTTGAGCAACAGATAGAGGTGAGAGCATGTTAGCCCTGATGAAGTGCAAAATCTGGCTGCATTCCTAGGCCTGATGTGTACCTGCTCAAGGAAGCAGCAGACAACCAAGTCATCTGCTTGGACTTTTAGGTGGACTCTTATTGTCCCAGTTACATGACTGTGTGCTGACAAAAATATTAAATCAGTGAGGATTTTAACTGTGCATACCAACGGCAAGAATTACCTCTATTTACTCTACATAAAAATGAAATTAGTTAATGTTGCTGGTTTAGTATGTTCTAGTACTTCTCAAACAGCCTTCAAAAGAAACACAGTTCTTAGAGATGACTGTCTGACTATCTACTGGACATAGAACCAAGGTCATTAATGAGAAATTAAGAGGGACAGTTCTAGCTCCTTGATGGACCTCCTGATGGACAGGGACTTCAGTACTGTGAGTAAAAAGCAATGGAGAAAATGTGAAAAATTAATATTGAGGCAGAAAATTCAGGCATGGACTGATAGAAAAGAAAATATTGGTCAGGCAGCTTGTACTAAAGTTTGCCTGCGTGTTTTCTAACACTCTGAGTTGGGAAATACTTGACTCTTTGTGGCCTAGAAGTACAGTTGCAGTGCTCATGTGCTTATCAGATAGCAAATCTCCTGGTCTACTCTGTGTTGTTGAATAGTGAGTGATTCCTATCTCAAGAACATATTGGGAAATACAGCTTCACTTTTTTATGAGTAGATAACTGAAACTGCTGTTTTTTTGTGAGATAATGTCACATTGCTATATTGAATGCCCTATAGCAATTAAAAGCTATTAGAGGGGTGAAAAATAGTGGTAGGTAAAGGCTGGGGTCAAGTCTAAAGTGTTTCATCTGTTGCTTACTTTTTGTCGCAAACAAGATCTTGCTAAAGTTTTCTTTAATTCCAGTGAAGGAGTCCTGTTGAAGGAAAACCCTCTGTGCTGTGGACTTCTATTCAGGAGAAAAAGTACTTTGTGATAAGAAGCAGGAATAACAAATACATATGCAAAGTTTAGAGAAATATTCTTCCATTAGGAGCTAAGGATTTAACCTCCCTGTGTTTATTTCAGTTTACAAGCTAAATTAATACAACTCAAATATCTTGCACTTCAAAATTCAAAATTATTCAAAATTTCAAAAATTAATGGCTGGTTAGTATTTGTAATTTCTTTTTAAAGATGAGTAATATAGCTATTTAGCAACTGTCCAGAACAAGGAAAATGAAATTACAACATGCTTCGTAATCAGTAGTTATCTTGATCTTATTACAAATGTTTGACTTAAAAATTTACAAAGCAAGGGTAAAAAATGTTAAGCACAATTGAAATAAATAAAACTTCAAAAGCAAACACTTGATGCCATGTAATTTTTCACAGTGAGTTTACACACATTCACAAAACTAAAGCCCTTGCAAATACTAATTTTATTGGTTTCCTATGGCAAGGTCCACTATTCTATAAGAATAGAAAAATATAACTCTTTTATTTGCAAGGTGAAGTTTTTCTGATATGAGACACTTTGTACTACTACCATAATTTTCTTACACATAAATTTAATAGGAAGGATGTCTCCTTCCTCCTCACCTGAGCCTGATCCAATTCTTCCACAATTTAATAGACCTCTTGGAAACTTAACTTCTTTGAATCAAAATTTTTGAGGATACTCAAAGTATATATATTTAACACATCAAATTGCTACTGAAGTATGCAATGTGTTTGCCATCAGATCCAGCATGCAGTCTGCAGTGGTGTTTGCCATACAACACAGTTCTCATACTCCATGTTTGACTTGTTCAAACCCATTACCCCAAGATAATGCAGTAAATGATCTTGACTGTATAAACAACCCTTACTACTTTCAAACCTAAATATAGTAATGAATAAAAAACAGCTTTGAATTTTCCATCAACCCAGAAGACTTTTGTGTCATTAGTACAATAATTTAAAACCATTATGAGCCATATAAAGAATTTAACTTCTTAAAACTTTAGATTGTATAAGGATTTTTGAACATGTAAAAATTTTTTTTTCTGCAGAAAAACCTTAGTTTCATTAGTTTCAAGCTTTCAAAGTCTCTCTTTTTCACATGCAGTTCTTTTCTGTTTTCTGCACACAGACTTTCTAGAAATCAGAAATAATTTTAATGGAAAGCAACAATGTTGTATTCCTCACAATTTTAGCTTTTAGCCACCTTGTTGATGTTCTCAGCAACAGTGAAATAGTGCCCATTTCATGATGTGAATAATAATTTATGAACTGAACAATGTTGTTCATGCCAATTCTTATAAAACACACAAGAAAAAAACCCAAAAGGCTTTTCTTTCTTTACAGCTTTCCCTGGACTGCTCAGTAAATGAAACTGAGAGAATGAGGAGAAAGGACGGCTGAAGAAATGACACAGATTATTCACTGAGTTCCTTGTTAGAGATTTTCTGTGCCTACCAAAGGATCTTCATGTTTGGCTACAACCAGATTTCTTTTCTTGTCTTCCTCTGTTACAGTCTGACTGATCTGTTCAAACAGCTTTGACATCTTGGCAAACCTCAGGTGGTTCTGAAACTTTCGTGCAGCAAAAGCATAAAGCAGAGGGTTAATACAGCTACTGATGAATACAAGTGCTCCAGAGATGTATGCTCCTTTGTCTACAATTTCTTCCAGTGCCAAAGACATCTCCTCATTCGAGAGCTCTATTTCAACAGAAATGACATCCAGGATGTTAAAGATGTGGTGAGGGAACCAGCACAGAATGAAAGCCACCACGACGCTGGCAATGAGACGTTCCGATCGCTGCTTGGATTGGTAAGTCATTCTGCTTATTCTTCTTGCAACACACACATAACAAGTGCAAATAATTAAGAAAGGGATTACAAAACCTGCAAGGGTCTCCAGCAGAAGATAGGACACTTTCTGTCTATTAGAAGAGTAGTTGCGACACGTGCACAGAAGCCGACCGTCCATTTCTTCTGTCTCTTGAAATGGAATGACAGAAATGCCAAAGGCAACAGACAGAAACCAAATGAGGAACACAATTAAAGAAATTTTTTCTTTTCTTCTGTAGGTTTGAATTGTGAAAGGGTAAAACACAGCCAGTAGCCGCTCCAAGCTGAGTGCTGTAATCAGAAATATACTGGCATACATGCTGCAGTAAATAATGAAAACCAGCACTTTGCAGAAGATGATTCCAAAAACCCATGAGTCAACAAAAGAGTAAATCCAGATTGGTAAAGTGATCAGTACAAGGACATCAGCAATGGCCAGGTTCAAGATCAGCAGGACTGAAAGAGATATTTTCTTAATTTTTGTACAAACAGTCCAGATGACAATGCAGTTCCCAGGAGTGCCAATTATAAATGACAAAGCCAGTATTATGCAGACTACTGACCTCACAATATTCCATGCTGAGTTCCCACTGCTTTCCTCAGCTTGACTCATTCTGGAAATTCTTCTGTTCTTGGTTGCTCTGTGCTCTGCTTTTATTCTGTAGGTGTTGGTGAACTAGTTGAAAGTTCTCCTCCAACTGATGTTCTGAAGGCTAATGCAGACTATGAGCTCACATCCTCATGTTTACTCTTACTGACATCTGACCACATATGGCAGATGGCCACATATGGCAGTTCCTGTTGTTTAGGAGGATAGGTATTTTTGCATACAAAGCAAAAGCAAAAATACAATGCAGGACCTGACTTTGCTGTTAGTTATACATCCATTGTGCTTCAGCAAATTTTACAGCATGTTGGTGGTCTTTCTAAAGTGTCCCTATTTAAAGAAATGTGCTACTGTTTTGATGTTACTGATCTAATCAACAGCTGTGAGGAGAAAGAAACCCTTTTTATGCTATTCTATTCTTGCTCCTATGAACAACTTGGCACTTTATTTTATAAAAACAAAAACCAGAGGAGTAGCAGGTCAACTACAAATGGGCATTATATGTTTGGCAAGAATTTTAAAGCACAAAAATTGTGCTTACTACCTTCATGTCATCTTTTTTAATTCAGCAGAAAACAGTCAATCATATTTATAAATACCCTGGCATAAAGGAAATCAACTGTTTGTACTGGTACAACAAAGTGGGTAGGAGTTGTATTTCTAATTCTCTGGGAAATTGCAGTTCTTTACCAAACAATAACCCTCAGAGTATTCTGTCTGGATGTAGACTTATAGGAGGAAGTGCTCCATGCCAGAGAGAAAAGATATGACTACATTATTGTCCTGCTGTGCCAGCAATGGGCTATGATGTTTATGATTTTTCCTAGGAAACTTGGTAGTCAATGTAGTACTCAAATCCTAAATGAATCATAAGTTCTTCAGAGCCTGGCCAAAGAGTATGAAACTATTTTGTTATCCTGATTTCAAAACATTTTCTGAAGTTAATTTCTAAAATGTTAAAGGAGGAACTAGAACAGCAGAGCCAACAGAAATATTCAAGAAGTGGAACTGGATGGGTATTTACCACTAAAAAAAGTTCACTGAAACAAAGGAGTTATTTATAAATTTCTTAAATTTAAGAATGTGATGCAGATTATTTCCCTAATTTTACAAACCTGGCAAATGTAGTGCACAGTATTAAGTTTAAAAGTATTTTTCACCATGGAAAAAGGATTGTAACATCAGCACCCCCAAAGCAGCTTAGCTGGTTTTGCTCTTGTAAGAATATAATGAGATCAAAAGCAAATCCAGAATAACCCCACTGAAGTCAAGTATTATATCTTCAAAATACTATTTGTGTAATACAGATTTTAATTGGGATTTAATCAGATACATGATTCCAGTTCCTTTCATTTTTAACCACATTTAATGAATATCAGGTAGAGGAAAAAATGAAGGAAGCTGTTTGTATTGAAGGGAATTTCTGAAAACCACATGTGAAAATTAACTAGTGGGAGGAAGTGCTGGGCAGGATCTCTTCTTCCAATGAAATCACCTTTACACACATTTTTTTTTCCCCAGAAATATCTTCATAGACTGTTTTAGTTTATTGCCAGTGGCATATCTAGATTGAATTAAGTTGCAGATTTTTATTGGAAAAAGACAATCAAGCAGAGATGTCCAGTACCTCTTGTCACCCAGTGCTTCAGGGACTGGCAGGTTCTTTAAGTAAAGTCAATCTAGATTATGATTGTTGTGTCATACACTGATTATCAAGACTTTGACCTGAATTGCAGAGAGCTCAGGTGACTAAAAGCCTACATAACCAAAGACTTTAGATAGTAAAGAAAGCTACACTGATCACTAGAAACTGCTTAACTGAAAGGTGGGATAATTGCTAAAAATCCTGTGTAGCAGTAAGATACACAAACTGCTAGAAATTGTAGATAACAATAAGGTATGCTCTTAAGTAAATTTTTATGTCATAATAAGTGCTCTAAGTGTAGCTACAATCTTGTGGCCAGCCCTCAATCTACCAAGGATCCCTAAAAGGACTTGTATGTTCTGTACCATTGTGTGACAGTCTGTAGGATTTTTTTGTATAACTTTATTTTTGGTGGAAAAGAGCAGTTGTCTGAACAACCACTGGTATAAGTATAGTTCTAATCCAGTAGTGTATGGATGTGGTTGAACTTCTGAAGCACCTGGCCTTACATTTTCCAGAAACACCTTTCTCCACTTGAGTTGAAGTTTGCTTGCTAAATGGCCTCAGCCTCTGGCTGTGTCTTTCATTTAAGCTAGAAAACAAATGAGTCTCTCAATTGCAGCCACAGTCTGGAATTTCTGTTTCAGAAAAATCCCAAAGAAGTTTTGGACTGCTAAGATTTCCTTGAGTAAGACTCTGAAGCTAGGCTGTTAGACTAAATATCTCAGACATTAGAGTTAACATTAGCTCAGGAGCATGTTCCTGAACAGCTCTATGTGACTCCTGGATCACTAAGAAAACTTCACGCTGTAAACTGTCTTTAATATTCTCTAAGAGTGTCCGTTATTTATCAAATTTAAATTAGTAGAACACAAACTTTATAGGCAATTTAGCAAATATTTTCATTAACAAATATGGGGAAGAGTAATAACTTACAGATGACAATAGTGTAGTCAATAGCTGCTAAAAACAACAGTGGCTAAACAATTCAGTATCTTACTCACCCTTTTGGCCACATGTGGGTGGGCTTTAAAGTATGAATGCATTTGGACTTCGAATCACAGAAGCTCTGGTCCACTTCATCACAGCAGTGAAATTAAGCTGCATCTGTATGTTTAAAAAACACAGTTTAAGTTTTTTGTGTACATGCATATTATAAGTAGTGCAATAAGTCAGTCATCAATCCAGGAAACTCTCTGTAGATGGGCAAATAACTTCTGAAACCTTTCCAAGCTCAAAAAGTCCATGCTACTGCTATGAAACAATTAAAATAGAATTTGCTTTGCCCTAAATATCAGGTGTGTGTTTCTCTCATCCTTCAAATTATTTATTTCACTCTGAATGAATGCATGAGCTTCCCTCTGGTGGATGTTCTGTAATTTACACTACCACTGAGCATTTTCAAACAGCCATGTTTGCATCCCTGCATGTAAATTGTAATTGATATTTCTACCTCTTGCAAATTTATTCTGAGAAACAGAGTTTCTCTTCAAAATGCTGAGAGACTTTGGGCTAAAAGTCTCTGCTCAAAGTGTATCCATCCTTCCATGCCATATGAGACTCCCCTGTAAGGACTTACAGAGTAGCCAATACATGGCAAATAGCAAATCCACAATGTGGAACTTGTATTCAGAACTCTACCAAGAAGATTTTGAAAATCAGAAGGATCCTCTGGATGTTTGTCTAGTAAGTGATTGCAGAATAATGATTATCAAGTATCATGGATCTACTGAGATGCTGCAAATTGATGTTATAACCTCATTTATTTCTAATGTGAAAAAGAAGTAATTAGCCTGAACCTCTCAGTTCTTCAGCCACTGCATCAAGGTGTATTTGCAGGATTTGTACAAATGCCTTGTAACAAACTCAAGTCCATGTGCTACTGAGGGCAGTGTGAAAGTGCCACCTTGATCAGAGAACTATGGGCTACTTCACAGCTGATCTAATTATTGCTTTCTTGATTACAGGAGGGGCTCCTATGTAAGAGGGATTCCAGGGGAATGTGCTCTGCTCTGAAATTACTGCAAAGGGAAGTGCAGTGTAGGAAAAGATAAAAAGCAGATATTTCTATGGTCTTGCAGTGTTTGTGGCAGCAGCCCATGGGGCAGCAAGTACAAATAAGAACACTCCCAGGGCTGCTTCATCAGAGAGTAAATAACTTAAGGAAGAACTTGGGATCAGTTCCAGAATGTAATAAAAGATGTGTACTTTGCCCTATAAAGTTTGAAATATTCTGTGCTGTGTGTATTGTTGTTAATCAGTATCCTAACATTATTAAAAATTTGTATGAGAAAAGGTTTCCTGTTTGTTCTGTTCAGTTTTTTGGCTGGCTAGAGATATGGCTGGCTAGAGAAAAGATTTCCTGCTTGTTATGTTCAGGGAAAACTGCTTTAGGATTTGTGACAGGGAAGAGCTTCCAAGGCACCTGTTTTGTGTGCACCAGACATGCTTACATATTGGCACCTCTCTTGCCCTAACAGACGGATCACTGACAATCAGAACATGTTTCCATGGTGAAAACCACAGAGAAATACTTTCCTTGTACAGACATACCAGGTGCATTAGATTAGAGGTGTTAATTAAGATAGTGGAGAACTGTATTCATACTTCTGACTACAAGCAGGAATATGAATAACAATTAAGCAGAGATTATGGAAAAACTTATAGACACCTTTTCTTGACATTATGAATGTATACAGTTTTAGTGCTCTCTTACAGTACAAGCTTTTGAACAGTAAATGTATAAATTTGTTACAATTAAAGGCAAGGCTGGCCCATTCTGAATCAGCTACTACTAGGTAGCTACTTGTACACAAACTGTTGCTATCCAAAATCCTTAGGGGTACAAGCATATCTGGCACCGTGGTTGCTACTGAGAAAATCAAATGCGCAGTTTATATGCTCTTCCTTTTGAGAAATAACTTACAGATGGCAAATACTGCTTGGATGATTTGCTGCCAAACAGGATTGAATTTTTTTTTAATTGTTTAGCCAAACCTACTGGCATTTCCACCTTGTTTACTGGGATTGCATGTAAATATTATTTTGCTATATGATCGATGTCTCTTTTTGTTATTCAGCAGTGATAAAAGAAAGTGTTCAGCAGAGCATGTGTTAGTGAAGGATCTGTGATTACAAACCCTGCAGTGCCTGAGCAGCAGCACCAGCCGCTCTGCCCACACGGCGCGGGCTGTCCGTGCGCTTCTGCGTTTGCAACACAGGGCGGCGCTGGGGAGCCGTCCCTCGGTGTGGGCCGGGCCTGCAGGCCCGCAGGTGCTGCCTCTCTCTGCGCTGCGTGCTCGGCGTTCAAGGCCACGGCTCTCCACAACACTGATTCTTTTGTAACTAAAACTTCAATAAACTCACGGGGGAACATCACATTGTGCTTTTTTGTCTTGTACATCGCATTATTTTCTAAATATTCATCTTTCTAGCTCTCTCAGTTCTGTTTTGATACGTGTCCATTTCTGTTTTAACTGATCTGGTAAGGACAACTCCCTCTGCGACCAGAAAAAACATTATTTTAATAAATAAATTTTATTTTCTATGTCTCTGAAGGAACAAAGTTTGGAAAGTTTGGTAATTATATTAACATTTGCTCCTTCAGTGTAGCTTCCATTTGTGTGTTCTCTTTGAAAAGCAAATCAAATTGTGATCTCTTGGGTTGTGAAACAACCCTGTCCAGCAGATTTGAGCACCTTTAAAGACTTATTTAATTCCTTTATTACACATGACTTAAACTTGCTCCCAGTGTGACATGAAGTTTTGATTTTGTGGCCTTGTGTCAGGAGGCTGGTTAATTGTGCTGCAATTAGCAGACTGCACTGATTTTATGGGGAATACAAAGCTTTTTCTTCTGCTCTGTAGCATCCACTACGTGTGTGTAAGGAATGCCTGTGTGCTCAATCACTCAGTAATTAGCATACCTGACATTCTGTTCTGCATAGCAGAGAAACCAGCACCCTGTGCCAAGCTGCCCTTCAGAATGGTCTTGTCCAAGCATTCTTGATCTGAAACAAAAAGTAGTCAGGATTCATTCTGAGATGCTACACAGAGCCACACTAACAACTATTTAGTAAACACACACACAATATACTGTATGGAAAAGTGCAAGATATGCAAGCTTCAGGCACAGATAATGTTTTATCATTCTGAGCTGTTGTTTCTGTAGAATTTCTCTATAATATTAGAAATGACTGTGAGTAATAACTTCTCCAATAAATGAAGTGTTTTCACTGGCAGACAGTGGCAGCACCATTTTCTTAGTTAAAACGTATATCTATTTATGAAATGTAATAGAATGTACAGCTAATAGACTCTAAAATAATCTGATGTCTTATTTTTCCTATATTTGACTCTCGAGCCTAATAATATGACCTGGTTTTAGGCAGACTTATTTTCTATGTTCCTGTATTGAGTCAGATCAAAAAGTACTTTTAGCCTGGTATCTTGTCTCTGGTAGCAGCCACAAGCAGGTGTTTAGAGAAGAATGTAAGAACAAGCCATGTGTGTCTGTACTTGTCCTACACATCCTCTGGCATTCAGTCAACCACAGCTGAGGAGTTTCTTGGATCAGAGATGGTTTCTGTGTGTTTAATAAAGCTTTGTGGACATTTATTCTGAAGACTTCCTATCCTTGAACTCCAGTGAACTTGTAGCACTGCAGCTTTGATCCATGCTGTGTGAAGAGCCATCTCCTTTTGTTTCTTTGCTGCTCTTCTGTTGGCTCCAGCTGGCTCCCCACAGCTCATCTGTTGGAAAAGCAGTGAACAGCACACCTGTGTTCATGCTTTCCACAGTTCTGCCTTGATTAAAGCCTGCATCTGTCAGTCAGTGCTTGGCTGCAGACTGAAGAATTCTTACATACATGAATATACCTACAGACCTTCTTATACCCAGTAAAGAATTTCTCCCATGCTTTTTAACATCTCTTCATTCTTCTCACTGTCTCTTCATTCAGGTCTTTTATGTTTTGTTCAGACAGAGGAACAGACTAGCTCTGAAATTCAATAGTTCAATTAAACCACAGTGTGCTGATGAGGGAAAATGAAAGAAATCAAGACATTCAGAGGTCAAAGTTCCCTCATCTCCAGTCTGTTTGTCTCACCCTGCTGCAGTGTAACAGGGCTGGCCATACTGCACCCAAACATGTCCTTTTTTTTTTTTTGTCTAATTGGGGATTAGTGTAGTTTACATTCAAAGCATAAAAATAATAATTAGCTTTTGTCTTTCTCAATGCCAGTGTGTGCTCTAAGATTTAGAAGACTTTGTTCCAAAGGTCACTGTGTCATTCTTCCTTCATTTACTCCAGATGCTTCACAATCATAGAAATCCTCATGTGATACAATGACCTTGTAATCCTTAAACCTCAGGTTATCCCGACTGGTGGAGGTTTGTAGCTCTGCTGTGTGTCCTATTCTGTGTTTAAAACACTAGAAGTCAAGTATAATCTAAAATTGCCATTATTTGGTGCTGTATGAAAGGCAGCTTTAATTGCACCTGTTACCTTTTCCTAGGTAGCTTTGTGTCTTGTTACGTCTGGCTGTGTGGGAAGCATTTAATCCTCTGTGATATTGAATGGTATCTCTTTAACACCTCCTCTTTTCTGACACAGCAAATGTGTGACTTCTCTTTCTCTCATGATTGTGGTTTTCCTGTCTTTTGAGCTTGTGACTGGGATCTGTTAGTGAGTGAAAAACAGACAACATAATACAGAAAATATGGCTAAGGCTCTTGGTAGACACTGCTGATGAGTATCCATTGATCAAATTACTAAGGATCCCCCTTGGCATGACAAAACACAGACCCAGTCACGAACTTTATCCATGTTCTAGTCCTCTGATTGAGGTTTTGAACACTGTCAGGTTCCAATTACAATTTATAGATTATACATCTCTTATTTTATAAGAGATTTGCTAGGTTGTTGTCATCATGTAATACTAACTTCTATAGAAGTTTATACAGATATCAAGAAGACATCTGTAATGGATATAAAAGCAAATGTTATCCACACATTTATAAAGAACTCATATTTTAAACATTATTAGTCTTTCTGTGTTATCTGAGAACAAGCATCTTGTGTAAACACTAGAGAAAAACATCAGTACTGTCTAGCAGATTCCCAAAATGAGGAAATATCCAATAAAACAGAGTAAGAGAGCAGCTGTGAGAGAACTGCTCTCTGCAGCTAATCAATGCATCTTTGCAGCACACAAACACAGCAGAACTGTTTTCAGATGTCAGAATGAGGTCCAAGTAGAAGAGCTGAAATCGCCTCATAATGGTATAACATTTTACAGGAACACTCATGTATTTCTTGTTTCAGCAGAAAATTTGTTTTCATGTCACATGATAGCAGTACTCATTTTTTACTGCTTCTTTGGCTTGTAATCTGAGCAGCTTCACATCCAGCTGCCAAGCACTGATAGCCAAATTAATTTCACCATACCATGAAGAAACTTTTATGAGTGTTAGTCTATTGTCAGTGTAGCATGGCAACAATATTTACACCATCTCAAGCTGTCTTTAGCATACTAATTAAAAAAAATAATTTTCCAATAAATCCATCTTCTCAAACTACAATGCCCAGATCCAGATAGCCTTTGGCAAGCTTCCTCTTTCTAATATGTCCACAAGTGTCTCTAAATTGTCATTATGCAGGTTAAAACATGACAGGTCAGTTCACTGCTACCTGTTTAAAATGTACTTTATTCAGTGCTGTTACCAGGAATGTGTTAAAGGAAATTGTGGAATTTTATTAGAATTTTCATTTTATATTCACTTATCTGCCCAACAGAATGGTCAAAATAATTGTCCTGATCCAAATTTGATCATAGATATGATTTGAACATGAGGATTAAAATAATGACCCTCAATAGTCCCTTCCAACCTTAATTTCCCTGTAACTGTATTGTTGCACTGACTTGTTTGACAGAGCCTCACACGATGCTTCTCATGATGCTGCTGATTCAGGCATTTCCCCATGATTAACTGTTCCCAGCTGCCTGTGTCCCTCAGTCCAGAAGGGAACTCTGTCCTTACAGGAATCATCAAGCAACACTTTTCAACTTAATCTGCCCAAAGGATGGGACAGAAAGTGCCTGTGCATTCGTAGCCTATCTATGCCTTACTTTAGAACACAGTACCAGCCAAACAGCAGATCAGGCATTTCTTTTTGCAGTCAGTGGCAGTTAAAACTCAGATCTCAACAACTAGTTTTGTTAATTTTGTTTGTTTTAAATGTTAATCAAGAAACTTTGGTAAAATGTGGGTCTGTCCTATTCAGTTAAGTGTAGTCAGTTTTCCTATTCATATCTAGTTTTTAATGGGGTACTCTGGATTTGAAGGATAGAAAATAAACATTTTGTCTACAGAGACATTACATCTTCATATCTAAGATGACATTTGCTTCACAGATGCATCAGTTAGTGAGATTGTATAAGCATTTCAGAGCCAGAGACATAACTGAAGAAAAAATCTTTACATATCCTTTAAACTCAGGTGAACTCTCATTTTTAATGCACCAGTGAAAGAGAAACTCTCAGATTTGTTTCTTACAGGCTGAAGGGAAGTCTCTCAACATATGTGATCAGGGTCAGATGGTTTTCCATCCCTCAGTGTTGGGAAAATTCAGCACTGAAAATGAGTGAGTGAAACCTTGTGAAGACTAGACAAAGACCAACATCCCCTTTGATACAACACTAAATTACTGACAGCAGTTTCAGTTCTTCTGGACACACTTGTGTTTCCAGAGATGGATTCACTTTTGTCACTAATCTGTTGGATTCAGTAGCAGCAGTGTTGTGTCTCTTCAGAAGTACTCTGAGCTAGCAGATTTCCTAAGGCCTGTATTTCCCTGTGGCTCCCCTGACACTGTGTCCAGCTCTTTGGGATACCAAACAGGTGTGACACTGGATGAAACACTGAAATGCTTATTAAGCAGTGGCCTCTTGCCTTTTCAGTACATGTGGACTAGAATCCCGAAATGCTGCTGCTTGACTTGTGTCACTGTGCCCTCTCTAACCACACTCAGTCTTGAAAGACTTGTTAAGCCTTCCAGTAACAGCACACCAAATTCTGCTTTTCCTCCAAATTTCTTCCTCACAGAAAAAAGTACCTTGTCTGCAGATTAAACCACCTTGTCAGCTTTCTTCCTCAGAGGGCCCAAGTTTCTCTGCAGAGCAAAAGGTGTCAGGTTCTACCACTCCCGCAATGTGCTGGGAAGTTGTTGTACTTTGTGGGAACTTGTGCAAGACACAAACTGTGCCTGAGGGTTCAACCTATTCAGTTTTCATCACAACATGAATTATATTTTCAACACTTTTCCCCATATATTCATCCTACACAAAATTGTATCTCCCCATTTCATCTTCCCATGCCGCCTCTTATTTTTAAATTATTTTTTCACTTCCATATATGGCTTAGCTCCAGTTTCAAAATTCTTCAGTGGTCCAACCCAGAATACCAGCTCTGAGTAAATCTTGAGTAAAAGTTCCACTAGTTAAGTTTGAGCATTCTTGCTCAAAATTTCTCACTCCCAGATTCTAACAAAATTCTCTCTGAGCAGGAATTCTGAAATTCCAAGTATTAGTAATTAAATCCTCATGATTTACTATGAAGCTTTATTACATCAATAGTTTACAAGGACAAATTGATTTGCTTTAGCTAAACATGAGCCAAAGGAGTAACATGATCTCTATTATATGGATTAAAGGTTTGAAGATAGGAGATATGACAGTGACTGTTACTCTGTTAATTGTGGTTACCCCACGTTGGCTCTGAGTTTGTGGGTTGATGGTTATGTAAGCCTGCATTTTCAGTACTCCCACTATTCAAGTGCTCTCTTCCCTTTTTTCCAGTCTCTGTTTGACACTGTGACCAAATTTAGCCTGAAAGACAACGAGGAACACGGGTTTTGTTTACTGTCCTAATGCTACTGAGCAGCAGCATGGGGAACAATATGGAAGTGGATGTGAAGCACTGAGGAGAAGTGAAAGTAAGAATTGTCTTTGCAGCCCTGGTTCAAATGCAAGTCAAGTTGTGTCCTGGCACTGTGCTACTGCACTGGGCTGCAAGGACAGAGGAAATTTGTCACAACACTTTTGGTTGTCTTCACATCTCTCTTTGAAAGTAGCTGTCTTCTACTTGTGTGTGTAAGTCAGCACAACTGTGTTTGAGGGTATTTGAGCCAATGCAAACACCACTTCAATGGCAAGGATCACAGGCAAATAGAGAATTCTGTTCAATCAAATAAAAGACATTTAAGCAAACAGTAGATTTCTGAAAAGGATTGTTTCTCTTAAACAACCAGTGTGGAAACTCAAATTCAATTCATGGTCTCTGTCAACAGTGCAAGCCCTCAAAGTGTCTTAAACAAAGATAATGCTACTGACACTGTAGTTTCTGGCATTTAATATGGTTTATTTCTATGGTGTGGGTTTTTTGGAAGAAGTAAAGAATATTTTCTTAGAAGATGGATTATGCATATGAAAAAAATTCTACAGTGATAGCAAACTGGCCTCTGAAGTATGAATAATGATTTTTTTTCACTTCATACATAAATGAAAAGGATGTAGTCCTCCTTTTATCAGTAGTTTAACTGCAACAACTTCATTTTCCATTTCTAGCCAACTTTGGATATCAAACATGTGAAGGAAGCAGTATATAAAATGTATTTTATAAAATAATGAGTTGGCTGGCATTTTACTGGCAGTTCAGATGTAGAGTTGGTTCTGTTATTTTTTGAATCTGCCTTGGATGATGACTGGTAGATTTCTGTGTGGCTACACACGCTCACGTTCCCAAACTGCTGTTAATCTACAAATCCCTGTTGCTAAATCATTCTCTGTGGAGAAAGAGCTGGATTGCTCTTCTAACAAAGCAGCCCTTGGAAATAGTTACACTGACTCAATTAATAGCAGGGTATCATCAGCTGGAAAGCAATGCTGTGTGTCCAGGTTCCTGGGTTTGTTGGTGTGAGTGACAATAGGACCAGGCACTCAGTGTGAAAACAGAAATT
The DNA here is from genome assembly GCF_027579445.1 of Ammospiza nelsoni. Taxonomy (NCBI): domain Eukaryota; kingdom Metazoa; phylum Chordata; class Aves; order Passeriformes; family Passerellidae; genus Ammospiza; species Ammospiza nelsoni. The sequence continues at coordinate 13,229,662 of NC_080645.1, forward strand.
TGCTGTGCTACAAAAGCAAAGAGCTTAATGCACTTTGTGTTTAAATGCAAATGCTCTGATCTCACAAAAGGAGACAATAAAAGAAATAACTAACAAATGCTACTTGATTTATCAGCTGAAAGACTGCTATTTAAAGAGCCTGGGCTTGCAGGAATAGTTACTATGGTTTTAGAAGCCTTTTCCTGGGATAGAATTAGATGGAGAGTATTTCAGTGAAATGTGAGGAGGTTCCCAGCTGTCAAAAGAGCACAGGGATTTGTAAAGGAAATATTAAGACTAGTTTGAAGACATCTTGAGTAGAATCAATGAGGAAATTGTTACAGAAGTGATACATATGTGGTAATCACTAGGAGCACTTGTAAATGCTGACAAATGCAAAATGTACCTGGAGCCCAAAAGGTCTGTGCCCTTAGAGGCCCACAGCCAGGCACAGAAAATCTGCCCCAAGATGATGCTCTGAGGCCACCCAAGGGAACCCACAAGATGTGGAGGGCTTGACAGGTGCCATTCCTTGAACCTTGTGTCATAGCACAAGTGATCCCAGCCAGGCTATTGGGACATGTGCATTTTGGGCCTTTTGAGTATGAGAGAAAACTGAATTCAGACACAGTCATTCTTTTAAATAGTGTTTTAGCCTCCCATAAGGTGTTTTGCCGTATTTTGTAACTTTTAATTCGTACACGAGGTTCCCTGTTGCAATCACTTTTAGTCAGTCACACTTGCACACCCTGCAGTTTGCCTCAGTAGGAGGTAATTTCATGTCAACACTTGCATGGTGACTAAGCACCTGTCTTTGGGTTTGTTGGATGTAAACACACAAGGTGTGGCTCCTGCCTAGAAAAAGGCAAGTCTAGATTTATATTTAGCCTTACCTTCCTTGAATATTTGTTTTTTAATTTTCTTATTTAAGGAGGAAGATGTATCCTTCTGCTTCCATGTTAATGCCAAGACAATGCAGTTTTTTAAAACTCCTCTCAGTAGGCTGTGTATCTGATTTACCAGATTCTGCCTTCACATACAAATATCTGACATGTCTCTCTCCAGGAATTACAGAAGTTGCTGAATACTGAATTTAGTTAGGCCAGAAATTCTGCTTCTACTTGTCTTTCCCTTACACCTTCACTTGTGATATTGTTCATGCTCATGTATTAACCATTCAAGGTAGGAATATTTCTGAAAATTATTAGACCCACTGGGGGATGTAGGAAGCTGTGAAGTAGACAGTGCAGTGCTCCTGTTGCAAAATAACCTTGTCAGAAATAGCTCTATCCTGAGCATGAATTGCTTGTCAGAAATAGTTTTATCCTAAGCATGAATTGCTAACATCTGGCTTAGAAAGTGTATTTCCACAGCAGGAGCAGATATATGACTGAATCAAGGAAATCTTGTCCAGCCCATCAGCACAATCATTACTGACCATGAGCTGTGATTGCACTGGTTCCATTTTTTTCTATTTAATTTCTGCTTCTATGGATACCCTTCCTTGTTCCTCTCCACAGGCAGACACCCATCAAACGACCTGCACACCAAACAGAGCACGTAGCCCCTACTAACTGGTATTGCTGAAGCACTAAGGCTTATAACACTTCTGGTTCCAAATTACTGTAATTACAGTACAGCCTGTTCTTGTTACATGTATAAAGGTCTAATGATTTTTTTTCCTCTCAGTATTGCCAAACGCCTGATCCCAGGGATCCTCTGTACCAATTAGCTCCCGGGTGAGTTGGGTGTTGCCTGAAGTGCAGATATGCCCGTGAGCTCCTCTATCAGATGCCCAGTCCTTTGACCGTGTGACACTAATTCCCAGCTCTTCCAAGCACTTCGGCTTTCAACCATTCTGACCACGCCCCTTTTGCGCTACTTATTTTTAGACATGTTTTGCAGCAAACGCCCATTAACTTAGCTGTTAGATTTTCACGACCAAACAACTGTAGATGTAATAATGAGAGACATCTCTGCTCCCTTAGCACATCTCCCTCCTTAGAGTGTTCTGCCGGCCCCAACAGAACGGGGGGCAGCTGTCCCTACCTGTCCGGAGCAGCAGTCTGTGCCTGCGGCCGGGGCCGCCACACTGACACGGCTTTCTGAGGGGAAATGGAGCTCCCACAGCCGGGCCAGCCACACTGACACGGCTTTCTGAGGGGGAATGGAGCTCCCACAGCCGGGGCCGCCTCACTGACAGGGAACGAACTGCCACAGCCCGGGCCGCCACACTGACACGGCTTTCTGAGAGGGAATGGAGCTCCTACAGCCGGGCTCCCACAGCCGGGGCCACCACACTAGCAGGGAACGAGCTCCTACAGCCGGGGCCGCCACACTGACAGGGCTTTCCGCAGGAGGACCGAGCTCCCACAGCCGGGGCCGAGCGGCGGCCGCCCGGGCCCTCCGCGCTCGGCGGTGACGCGGGTGGGGGCGGGCCCGGCGGGGCGGGCCCGGCGGGGCGGGCGGGCCCTTTTCTGGCCGTGCCGGGCGGCGGGGCCGCACTCCGGCCGGGCCGCAGCAGCCCCGGCGCAGCGGTGGCGGCTCCCGGCCCCGGGGTTATGCGCAGGGGCGATGTTCCTGCCGGCTGGCGCCAGGCTCCTCCCGCGCTCCGGACGGAGCTCCTTCCTCAGCCTCTTCCTGCTGCTGCTGCTGTGTCCCGGTGGCGGGAGCGCGCCGCGCCGCCGGCCCGCGGGGCCGCCCGTGGTGCTGGGTAAGAGCCGGGGGGGCGGCGGGGCGGGCGCTGCGGGGCCGGGCTGAGCTGAGCTGAGCTGAGCCCGCCGGCCCCGTTACCCACCCCCGGCGGGGGGGCCCGGGGCGCTGCGGGCTCGGCACGGCCGCGGGGAGCGAGCCCCGCCCGCCGCTGGCACTGCCCGGGCTCCGTGGGCACCGCGGGTGCAGAGCCCGCACCGAGCGGCGGCTCCGCAGCTGCCCCGGCGCTGGTAGCTCGGCTCGGCCCGGCCCGGCAGACGGAGCTCCGGGCTGGGGCTGCCTTGGCCTGGCAGCCGGAGGGGGACAGACAAAGCTCATTTTAATACGCATCGAGCTCATTAAGTAACACCAGAGCATCCCTGCTTAAGTCTTTCCTCTCTAGGAACCTTTCGTGAAGGATGTGGATGGAGGAGTGATTGGGTGGTTCAGCAGTTGAATTACAAAATAAAAAAAAAAAAAACAAAAAAAATAGGCGTTTTATCATATGACATGAAAAACGAGTATTTGTTACTGGCCTGTCGTTTCACCTGGTAACACAAAATAATTTGTAATGAATATGCAGATAATATTCGTATGCAAGTTAATAAGTAATACTTGTTAGTTTCTTTTTGTATCCATTGGTAATAAGATGTAAATAAATTTTAAATGTTTCGATAACTTGTCTACTGAAAACTGTAGTTCTTAAGCATTCCAAGAAGCAAGTGCATTTAGTGACAGTAATGTCAGTAGCCAGTCCTGTGAATATATTCAGCATGTTGCATGTTCTTATCTTGATGGTCACAGGGGAAGAAAAACTAAGAAGATGGGAAAAGTGGCATGTTGTTCAGTTTCCATTTCTTGATAGTTATTTAGGCTCTGATGGTGACTTTGTTACTACTGTTACAAACTTGTGACTTATAAGGGCAAACTCTACCAGAGCATATTAAAAAATGTTCTTTTTATCTCAGGGTACAGTGTGTACAAATCCACAGTTCTTAGAAGGTCTCTCTACTGCCTGACAGGCTGTGGTTTGGAAGTAGAAACTGCAGAAGGGTGTCCTAAGAGGCAGGAGTTGAAACAGGAAGAATTCTTTGAATTCTGTCTGAGGAGGCTAGAAACAATCTTTTATGCCATCTTTCCACTCTGTGGTGCTGGATGTAGCAATAGGCCTTGGCACTTGCTCCAGTGCAAGCTTCCTGGTGACAGAGATGTTTTAGTTGCTGATTTTATTGAACTCTATCTGGAAAGGAATCAAAGATTTAAAAGCAACTGGCAGAAAGGGTTACTGACTGTAGAAGTGTGGATTTACTACTGATAGATCTTCTGTAAGTATATATGTTCCCTAAGGATGGTTTTAAGAACTGTGGCTGACCTACATTTCCTGAAGAGACATTCTGGTAAATACTGTGTGGCTGAGCACATGTTCATCCGCAGTGCTTTACAACAGACTCTCTTGCTGTTACAGTGAATTTTCATCAAATGCTGCAGAACTTGTATCTCTGTCTTCTAGTCGGTCTCTGCATTTTAAAATTCCCTGGATTTTTTGTTGCCCAGTTCTCCTCCTTCTTGCACTTGTGGCATGTTAAAATAAGCTTTTTAGGAATTGCTTTGATGAGGATAATGGAAGGGCTTATGAGAATCATTTAGGGAAGCATTTGAAGTGCTGGCTTAACACAGGTGTTTGCGGGAAGGGAGAAAAACCCACATCACCTGGATATGCAAATGAAAAAGATTTAGAGCTATAAGTCTGCATTATAGAAGCCTATACAAGCTTGTATAGGAGATGAATATGGAGCCCATACAAGGTAGGAATCCAGAGTTGATCCTCCTGATTTATCAGACTGGCATCCGGACTCCTAACTTCTCATGTAAGTTCATTTTTAAAATAAATTTTTATCTAACTTTGATCAGTTCTCATGATCAAAGCACTCCCTCTTGATCTGTTTGGAGGTTAACATGCCTCAGTAGAAAGGGGAATTAAGTTTGGTCACACTCTGTATGTGACAAGTTGGCCACCTGATCTTAAGGAATAAAGAGAGAAGAAATGCTGTTAAAAGGAATATTGTCAACATAGTGATCACTTCAGAAATGTTTTGGACCGGGGTGGTCACAAGACACAGTGTAGCTTGCTCTCAAACCTTTTGTGTAATGACCCCACTTTGCAGTTGCAATCTACTCTTACCCAAGTAACAGAGGGCAACTAGAGCAAAATCTTGCAAAAAATGGAGTGTTGCTCATGTGTGGGTAACTTCTGTTCTGCTGCCCAGGTACTGACAAACTGTTGCTTCAGGGAATCTCACACCTGAAAACAGCTGAGCTGCACGAAGACAGCCTTGTAACTCTTGGCCACAGCTGTGATGGCAGCAGCTCGGATTTGGGGAGCCCCCGCTGGCTCAGGTGCAAGGTGGCTCTGTGGAACAGCTGTGCCAGTCTAACAGCTCATTAGTGCTCACCCAGCTTTCCTTGTACCTGTTTGCTGGCCACTTCGTGCAGTCCTTTGTCTTGCTAAAGCATGAGGAAATAACCTGATGAGGAAGAAGTGATTAATTTTGTAGTTGAATTACTTTAATGGAGGAGCTGGCACAAGGAATGTGGAGAATGGCACCACATGGCTTGGGTTAGGTTGCTTTTAAGCTGGTTTGTGCATACTGGAGGTTCCTTAGGAGCAGGAGCTGCTCTGCCTGGAGCTGGTGTTCATTCATACCAAGGGAGCAACACCAGGGACCAAGTGCCGTAGGTAGTAACTGACAGCAAAATACTGCAATGCAATTGCTTGGTTTTCTCTGAGATGTAAATAAAAAAGTATTGAAGTATATTTACACAATAGTGACATTAGAGAAGAAGAAGCAGGTGAAAGTCAAAACCTTATTAGAGCCTGCTTGAAGACCTGATATAAGACCCAATTCTCATTAAAACCTAAGGTGATTGTCTCAGATTCCTTTCCCAAGTGTTTTGGGGGAAAAGGGGACTAATTATGGTCCTGACATGCTTTTATGCCTTTTTTAAAGTGTTTTCTATTTAGCCAGGATGATGTAATCATACAGAAAAATCTTCTTTAAGAACCAAAATAACTCACTGAATGCTTCTGTTCTACTAAAAATGTATATTACATATATTCTGTGCAATCACTTCTGCATATCTGCTTTTATTTAGATGAACTGTAATTTTTTACCCTTCTCTTATCAGTTTGGTGATGTTCAACAGGCTTGTCTTTAATGCTAGTTTCAAGTAGTTTTTGTGGCTGTTCTTCATTCTCTGATACAGTCCATCAATAATCACTGCATACTATCTCGTGTCTTGGACATTTTTGGAGCTGGTAACCCATCCTTATAAGATCAGTGTCAGATGCACTGAACTCTTTACCTTTTACAGCTGACTCAACACAATAACTATATCAATGTTCTGATACCTTCTGCAAACAATTTGTTAGGTACTTGGCTAAAGTTTTCTAGAAAGACACCTAAATGAAGTTTGTTAATAATTGATTTACATGCAAAGGAGCCGTGCCTGTGAATTCCTGCTGACTGCTAATTGAGCTGTGTATGTTTGTATGGTCAGCTGGCTAGATGTCAGGAGTGATTTAAATGTTTATGCCTCATGTGATCCAAGGTATCTGGAAGTATCATGTGAGACGTTGTTTGCTTTCTTGTTCCTAATTTTAAACAAGGCCTTTTCTGTGGCAGTCTATGGAGTCTAGAGCTGCTTCAAGACATTCTCAGAGACCTGTAGTCAGAGTTTAAAATTAGCTTTCCTGGGAAGTTGCTTTATTTTGCAGGAAGACTAATTTATAGAACCAAAGAGACAACAGTTATTTGAGGAAATAATACTGGTTAAAAAGTTAAAATAGTTGATAAATACCCAAAGGCATTTGCATTTCAGATAAAAGCAATAAAAAAGTACCAACTGCTGGCCCTCTTTTTTTCTTTTTCCCCTGCATGAAAAAATATCCTGGCTCCCCACCCTGTTATTAAATAGATGCCTTTTTTTTCCTAAGGATCCTCATATTTGGACATTTTTTGGATGATCTTTTTTCTTTGTTATCTGAGCGGTCTTAAGGCAAGTCACTTTTAGGGTGCAATTTGCTTCTTGTCTCTTGGTGGGAACTGTGAATCTGTCATTAAGACTTAAGGATAGTGATAGGCGGAGTAGGAATGTGTCCTAAAGCTAATTACTGCAATTCACAGTCTATTACCTCTCTTAAACTCTAATGATATTTCTAAATGTGCTTTTCTTTACAGTTTAATCATATAAAAACACATCCCAGAGGGAGATCTACTAGTTTTGTCAGGCCATATGAGACCAAAAAATTAGCCAAGGTTACTATGAATATTGGAAGTAAATTTGGCTTACTGATTATTAGAGTGAGTTTTGTTGGGATTAGCATGTTTGTGAAAAAGGAGGATGTTCTAGAACTGATAGAACACAAAATCTTATGGAAACACATTTTTCTGCTGAATAAGAAATCTAATTTTTCCAAATGTTGCAGTTCTGAAATCGACAGAGGAATTACACAGCTGCAAATCAGGGAAGCAAGGCACTGCTGAAGATCTTGTCTTGGACATGCGGTCTTAACTAGTGCTGATGTGTTTTGCAGAACTTCATAAACAAGTTATTTTGGGGTCAGTCTGCAGACTTTAAAAAGAACTTTTAGAACTTTAAAGAACTTTCTTTAATATTTCCAGCAAAAAGGTTTAGGAACTGCAGATATTGGTAGATGAGAGGAGTAGAAAAATTGCATACAGATTACTCTGCCTGCAGGTCCATCCTCTGTATGGCCTGAAAGCAAAGGAAACATGTTTTTCTACTGCTTTCAAATTCCGCCATAGAAAATTTAGAAAGCTATGTCCTTAACCTACAGAATTAATCTTCAGTGTGATATTTTTTAACCTGTTACTTATAAAAAACCACTAAGTAGTTCTCCAGCCAAAATGTAAATCATTAACACTGTTAAACTGGTTGGGTTGAAGGCTGAAGAGCTTGCATGTTTTTTTTCCATAATCTCAAAATCAAAATTTTGTATTTTGTTTCCTATAGGTTCATCACAAAGCATCTTCAGTTTGCAAAGTAGACTTTAGAAAACAAAAGAGCCCTAAGGTGTGAGTGATAGTGATTAGCAACTTCACTGTTAATATGGAAATGTAAACATGACAAAAACATTTTTGTTAGTCCCTGCTTTACAAACAAACAGGCATCATACCTGTACATCAGAATTTATTTTTAGCTACAGTATTTGTCTTTGCACAGGTAGAACTTGTCCTTTATCTTCTGTTTAGAATTGAAAAAATTGCCATTTTTCATCTTGTTTCTTATCATCCCTTGAGTAACATCAGTATGTCATGTTTTTCATCTTGTGTCCTGAATTGGACACAGGAGCAGAGCCTCTATCATCCAGAAGCTTGAAGATAAAATTTCTTAACTAAATGAAAGTTGCAGTTAATCTGAGATCATTCTATTAAATCCAAGTGAGATTTTGTACAGTTTCCTTCTTTCAGTGCTTTGTTGATAGATGTATCTTGATTATAATCTGAAACTTCTTCAGCTGTGAGTTTTCCCTGCTCTGAGCAGGAGTACTTGTGATTGATTGAGTGCAGTTTGGAAACCTCAGCAAGTTCTCCAAACTCTAATACCCCAGGTGTTTGTCTAAGTCTTTGAAGGGTGTCTTTGCTGGAAGAACTTTATTTTTACCCAAGGAAGTGAGATTTTAGGCTAGAACAAAATGTCACCCTTCTTTGTTTTGCATTGAAACTGAAGACAAAATCAACCTGTTCTGTCCTTGGCAGGTCTGCTGCCGAAACTGGCCAGTCATGAAAGATTGATATAAATAGAATTACGTTCTGTTCCCTTTCCAATTAAAAGCACTGATAGGGCAGAGGCACGAGACTGGAACAAGTTGTTGCCGTAGTTTTCTAAGCAATTCCTCAGTAGGATTCTGTGAGGTTACAAGACTGAACTTCAGTAAACTCTTTCTAAGGTGTGATGCAATGCTGAAATCTCCCTTACTATGCTTTCCAGTATATCAGAGTCCTTGAAATATGACCTAAAATAAACCGTGGTCAGCTACTGGGCCTTTTAACATTTCACTTAAGGTGACAAAAATAAAGCTCCTAAAAACCTAATGAGAAAGTAGAGGTAGTTAATAAAGAAATCCTGAGGTACATCTCATGGTAGAGCAAAACCTGCTGTGGTTGGAGGTTGTAAGAATGTGGTTATCTGAAGTTTTGGCCTTTTTCAGTTCTGCAATAACTTTTTTTCTAAAAGCACATCTGGTTTTCTGGTTAAATTAGGCATTCTGCTAAATGGTATTCTCTCTTTCCTTAAACCATTGCTAAGTACCAGTGTATTATAGAACTCAAACTGATTTGATTGCACAGTTTACTGGAGGATAGGGGGAACAAATGTGTGGGTAGACCTGTTAAAAAACTTCAAAACTAAACATTGATATGCACACCCTAAAAAGGGGGCTTTGTGGACTCCTGAAAGGAGTGGAGGGAACCTTTAAGAAGTGCCTAACTTCTAATTTTTTCTAATACAGAGAAACTTTTCAGTTACTGAAATGCTTTTCTCTTTCTGGTTCTTGAGGAAAAAATGCTAAGCATAACAATGTAAGAAGTTTCTCTGAAAACTTTGTGCTGAAAATTGTTAATGTTTGGTTAAGACTAATTCCAATTTGGGAAAGCATTCATGCTTCCATCTAGGGTTTAAAAAATAATGAAGAATAAACCTTAGTCAAAGGAATACTGACATTTAGTATATGCCTTAAGAAGGTGCAAATAGCCAAGACCCTTTCCACCAAGTCTTACTCAGGTAAGGTATCCAAAGAAAAAAAGGTAACTGTTGTTGCCAAAACCTGAATGTAAAAGAGATAAAACTGCATTTTTACATTGTTAGCCAACCGTGTCTTGTGTTGTAAAAGTCTGGTCTTATGTGAAGAAGGGAAGATAAGTAATATAAATCAATCTTTTACTTTTTACATTTCTAATGTCAAATTGATAGTTTGCAGGCAGCCATTTAAAGAGAAGAAAATGGTGTAGTTGTGGTGCTCTGGAAAAAAAGTTCTTACAGAAAGATTCAGTCTGTATTTGGAAACCCAGATCAGTTTGATGATGTCCTACACAATCTTTTTTTTTCATACCTATGGCCTTACATGCTCCTTTATAGTTTGCTCTTTGAAGTTAGGAGCTGTTCATCCAGAATCATTCTACATGTTGGTTTCTCAGGTAATGAGGTTTGAAAGTATATAAATATTTTCAGTGGAAAATGTATATGTAGTACCTTCTTATGTAGTATTTGTTCTCCAATTACAAAACCTGATGGTGTCTGGGTGCAGTGGTCATGCACATAAGGGCTACAGTATTTAGCTGTGTATACTGCAATAGAAAATGTTATATGCTTTAATTAACTGTCTCCTTTTTACATCTCTCTCTCTTTATATTTTTCAGTTCCAGGGGACTTAGGTAATCAGTTGGAAGCAAAGTTAGATAAGCCATCAGTGGTGCACTATCTCTGCTCTAAGAAGACAGACAGTTATTTTACACTCTGGCTGAATCTAGAATTGCTTCTGCCTGTCATCATTGACTGCTGGATTGATAATATCAGGTAAGAGCAGAAATGTTGCTCTTTGCAGTTCCATCCTTTCCATAGGTTGACATGCAGAATGGCTGCCTTTAAATTACTTTTCTGATTCAAGAGCAGTGAAAGGAATGACTTGGAATTCTGCTGGGTAGGCTAACAGGATGGGTCTGAGGATGCAGCTCTGTTTCATCTCAAGTGGCTGTAATTGCTGATGAGGAGCAGAGGCTCTCTTAATTTCTTCCCCTTTCTCTTCTACCAGTGACTCAGTGTAGGTTTGAGCACTTGTTAGACTCCTCTATGGCCCTTATCTCAAGGAGGAGGTTTTCTTCTCTTTTTTTTTTTTTGCCAAGCAATAGGACAAGAGGAAATGGGCAGAAATTGATGCACAGGAAGTTCCAGCTGAAATATTTTGGTTTTAAGAATTGCCTAATTTAAAGCTTTCATGTTATTTCCAATCTGTTTTCATTAGTGTTCCTGTAAAATAATATATGTATGAAAACAAGAAATAATTAGCTGGTGCAATTAAAAACTATTGTGTCGGCATTTTGCTCTTTTATGAATGTACTGAGCTGTTGTAAAGTAATCTGCTTTGTCTTGCCCTGTGCCTTATGGGTTAGAGATTTTTGTTAAGAGATTTGTGCATCAGTTTAGATTCTTAGACTCCATCTAGGGGCAAAAACTTGCATTCAGAAATGGCAATTGTATTGATATGGTACTAAAAACAAACCAACCCCCAACTGTAATAACAGGGATGATTAAAGAAATAAACTCCTGACTCAATGCTCCAGATTCCTCACATCCTAAATTGATTTGAAAAGTATTTACACAACACTCAATACCTCAATGTGTTTACTGAGGTGCTAGTTGTCATTAGTCAGGAAATAAAGTATTCCCTTATGCTGGTATGGATGTTTCTAGTTAAATAGAAATTAATTATTTTTAGGTAGGTTAATATTTTTGATGTCTGATTTAATAGGTATTTTCTGTCCTAGTGCCACATTCCTATGCTCTTCATAAGTATTTCCATTTTGTGGCTCAATGCAAAGTCAAATGGTGTAGAACTATATAAAGAAGCTGATATTTTAAAGATGAAGTTCAGTTGCACTTCCATATGCTCAGTTTTACAGAGACAAAAAGTTTTAGATTCTGCACCATGAAGCATTGAAGTGTAATTAAAGTAATTGTTTGCACTGTATAATCTCTTAGCCATGAGAGTACTCTGATCATGTCTGCTTGGGTTGGGTTTTTTCCTCCTTCTGAGTTACAGCACTTAAAGTTCTTGTACTGCACTCAGAATGTAAGACCCAGTGTAATTGAGGGTTGTCATGTGGCAATAAAACATGGTTCATGGCTTTTTTCATTGTTTTCCTTCCCCTCCTCCCCAGGCTGGTATATAATCGAACAAGTAAGATCACAAAACCACCAGATGGGGTGGATATCAGAGTGCCCGGCTTTGGGCAGACGTTTTCCTTGGAATTTCTTGACCCAAGTAAAAGGAGTGTTGGTATGTACAAGCTGTGTCTGGAGTGCTTTGTCACTTGCAGGGTTTTTCTCGTTTGTCTTTATGCAACAAGCTCCTGAAATGTGATTTCAAATCACTTGGCTTTTAAGAGTTTTCATTGCATTGTATTGTTTCATTTGCTGCGTGGCCTGACAGATTGAGACAAGAAGATTCCATGGTATTTAGTCAAATCTAAGTTTGGTGGATGAAATCTGAGTAGGCATATTGAGGACAGATGTTTTCTGAAAATGAGATGGGTTGAGTAGAAAATTCTGTGACAGAAGCTTGACAAGCAAAACTGAAATAAAAGCATGAGTTCTGAGTAAGCTGTTCTTTGGGTTAATTGGATTGGGAGATATGGTACCACAATGTGTAGCTCCTTGTATTTTGCTGGTGTCAGAATAATTATATAATTGCATTTGTGCTGCAAAAGATTTCTGTATTCATGTGTTGGCAGGTTTTTTGTTTGATGCTTTTGTAGAAGTCATGTTTCAGAAAACTGTGAGTTTGATAAGCTTTTGTGAGTTGTTCACTGTGGCTGAAGACTGGAGGAGTTGAATAGTCAGTAATGGACTGAGCTGACTGAGCTTCACAAGCTGCATAGCATGGATCTGTTCTTTGAGGGCAGTGATGTGCTTAATGATCTGCACTAGGTCACTCTTACACCATGATTCAATTCTCCACTTGAGGGACAGTATGATAAACATTCAAGACTAACAAATGAGGTTCTGCTCAAAATTTAAACATGGCTCTCATGTTCAGTAGATTGTTCTGATGCATTTAGTCATGGTAATACTTAAATCCCACATGTCAAACCTTGTATTAAATAACATCTTTCAATATTCAGTCTGCAGCTATTTCCCTTTCTGCTATTACAGCTTTATCTTCAATTACTTAAGTCTTAGTCCACTACCCCAGAGATAAAAAAAGTTTTGGGGTAGTTTCTGGAGTTCTGCCCTAGGTTATATAATAAGCATTTGTTTCCAAGAAAAAATGTTGAAGTCCAGGCCAACTGTTACTCCCTACCTGTTGTCAATTTGTAATCAACAAAAGCTATGACTCTGAAAACCCCTCAGAAATTATTATCTTGCAGTTCAAGGGTAAACTTTCCTCTGCTGAGTAAAATTTATCCACTTTGTGTATGCTACATTTGGCTGCCAAAAGGTTTGAGAGGTCAGCCATCTAGTAAGTTTTAGTGGTGGTATTCTCTCGATTTTGGGGGATAGTGAGCATAACTCATTTTGTTTAATATGCATGCAGCTTTCTAGATTGCTAAAGGCAAACTGCAGGTTTAGTGTGTACATATGGTGTCACAGATACTGCCTCTGGAACATGTTTTGCAGTAGTGGCTGTCAGCTGCTTCTCACACTAACCTTGTTACTCTTCTGTTTCTCTTATCTGATATTTACAGGAAGTTACTTTTATATGTTGGTGCAGAGTTTAGTAGATTGGGGCTACAAACGTGATGAAGATGTAAGAGGAGCACCTTATGACTGGAGAAAGGCACCAAGTAAATAATATACTGTTATTTTAATAAAATATCTCCTAGCCAGCAAATAATGTATTGAATCACTTCTCCCATCCTTCACAATCTAAAAACTTAATTTTGTTTAGTTCTCAGGACCAGGGTACTCCTGGATACAAATTCAAGCTCAGTGTCGTGGCTTTTTTTTTTTTTCTTCTTTAAACAACTTGCTACTTAAAATTTGCTGAAAACCAGAACAAAACAACAGAAAAAACCCATTTCAGCAAAGTATGAAAAACCCCCAACCCTCCCATTCAATATTGAAATTTCTAAGGTCTGCATTATTAATTCTGCAGACAGTTCAACACCATTATTTAAAAGCTTGTTTTTAAAGCTCAGCATTCCCAATTAAGAACTCTCACTGTGTAATGTGTGTATTTTAGATGAGAATGAAGACTATTTTGTGGCGCTTCGCAAGATGATCGAGTTGCTGTACGAGCAGTATGGGAGCCCTGTTGTGCTGATTGCCCACAGCATGGGGAACATGTACACCCTCTACTTCCTGAACCACCAGCCCCAGGATTGGAAGGACAAGTACATCAAGGATTATGTGTCATTAGGTGCTCCGTGGGGCGGAGTGGCCAAAACTCTGCGTGTGCTGGCCTCAGGTGGGTAATTTGAGGCTTTACCCTGTGCTGTGTGTAGTGCACAGTGCTAATGAGGCTGTGGACTGTGGGACTGCAGGATGAGAGTTTAAGGTACCATGAAGGGAAAAATAATTTTTTATAAGCAATAACAACTAGGTGTTTCAAGCCCTGCAACCCAACTGTTATCTTTCATGCTTGTGGGGGTGGACTGAGATTTCCCACATCCTTTAAGCAGGAGCTTTCTCCCTTCTTGACCTCTCCTGACCCTTTTCAGCAGATTGTTGTGTTGTCTGCTGTTTGGCCTGATGCCTTCCCTTTCTGTCTCTTCTGCCACCAGCCAGATTGATCTCTGTTCAGTACTGCAAAGCTACCAAGGACTCCAGAACATTCAGCAGTTTCCTTTGATTAAAGATCACACAGCTGCTTGAGGTTAACGTTAAAGGAAATTTGTAGAGATGGTGGGGAACTTGTGTTCAGTGTTAATGTCAGGTGAAAATTGTAACTCTGCAGATTAGGAAAGTGAATCTTTGAGGTCTTGGGTTTAGCACACTGGATATGCCAGAGACTAAAACCAAAAAAATTGAATAAAGCAGCATAATGTATTTCACTAAGTAACTGAAAATGACTGATGGAAAATGTTCACTTACCCATCATGTGATAACATAATTGCATCATGTGCTTTGACATTTAGTTCTCAATGTTTCTGGCTTGGTTTTGTAGCTTGTTTCTGACTTGTTAGCTTTGGATATCCACTGTCTTCTTCCTAATCAAAGCTGACATCAAAAATTGGACTTCATCAAAATGCAAAACACACAGCAAGAGTCAGCCATGCATGGACAGAGCAAAGAATACTTTGCTTAGCAAAGGCATTTGATTCTGAACAGTTGTGCACTACTCCATTACTAATTAGAAAACTTGACTCCATACAAACATCCAATTTACACATTGTTAAAGCTGTTGAAATGTCACTGTAAAAATTTAATTCCCTTTTCCCACAGACTTTGTCTGACATGCTTGATACAGAAATGGCAAGAAGTGAAGAATGTTATCACCCTCATAAAATTACACTATTATATTTCATAGTCCCTTATCTCTGTTGGATTAAACTTTTCTGCTTCATACCTTGTCTACACTTTATAATGCATCTCAAGCAAAGGGGCTAATTCTACTAATGCATAATGAATAGCTGAATTTCTACTAAAATATAGTCAGTCATATTTTAATCTGTGTATCTGTTGTACTAAACTTCTATGTTTTGGAGCAGAAACTTAAGAACCATGTGGGAAAATTACATGGGCATACATAATATCAGAATGTACAGGTTTAAGCTGTTTCTGTCTCAAATATCTGTAGTAAAGCACCACCATCAGCCCTTGGACTGCATTAGTCCATTTAAGAGTTTCTAAAATTATTAGGGTTAGTATGCTGAAGAATTGTAGCTTTAAAGGAAAATACTGCATTTCAGCAGGAAAGACAAGGCACTCTATGAATGCATTCTTTCTGCTCCCATTCCTGTTTATAATATGTGATGCCAGGAACTTCATGTCAAATCCAGCTGTGTTATCAAAGTGGTAAACAGTACACAGGTGGAATTGTTTTCTGGAAATTTCTGTGATACTTTCAGCTACTTGTACATGAGCTTTGCTGTATCCCACTATAGTGGGCAAAGACACAAAGCTCACAGTGGTTTGTTTCTATTTTTAATGTGTTGAAAAGTTGAAATATTAGCAGTGTCTTCCTTACACCTAAGGTTTTGATGTGTCTGCTGACTTAAATGTGATGTTGGCCATCGTGTACTTCTTCACTTACGAGAAAAGTAAAGGATTTGAGAAGCACTTTGTGAGAGTTCTGTAAGAGAAGGCTGGGATAGTCAGGTTCTGTGTTTGATTATTCTGCTGGAAATAAATCTTGTGCACATTCTTTTCATTGTTCAGTTCAGAACTTGGGCTTTCTTTGCTGAAAGCTGCCAAGCAGTGTTCAGTAATGTAGCAGTGAGAGTGCACAGTGAAGTTGTTACACCACACAGTATCATGAGACCCATTTTTCAGGACCTTTGTGATTCTTGCTGTGCATTTGAATTTCCTTTATCTCTTTCAGACTAGCAATGTCTCCATATAGTCCTCCTAAAGATGGCATTACTGTGCTTTGTTTCTCCTTGCTGAAGCAATAGTGCCACCCCATGGAATTGAAATACCACCCAAGTATATTTTTCTTTGAAGAGTGGTTTCAGTTGCAGCATTTCAATTTTTATGGCATGGTTGACCTGGACCACTACATGCTGTAACCACCTGGATCTAATAATGGAAAATAAAATTCAAAGTTCAGCTGACAAAAGAATTGAGATGTGACAGCCACTGTGATAATGAAAAAAAAAAAGGAATATAAATTTATGTTTGTCTCAGGGTTTTTTTTTTTTAAGTAATCACTGTAATTAGTAAGCAGCTTTTGATTTTGTGAAGATGGAAGAACAATTGTTAAAATATGCAGAAAGGTGCATATAAATTATCCTTTAATAATGTGTTAGTTTAAGCCATTTGTTTCAGTCATTCATCAACTCATATTTAAATCTTGGAAGTTATTAAAAGTCAGTTTGCAGAAGTTAATTTACGAGACAATCATAAATGAGGAAAAACTTTTCAAATTGTCACTGTAAGCCAGGGGAACAAACTTGTTCATGTTATCACCATGAGTGCTAGTAATTGTTACTGATTAAGATTGATGTCTTGCTTTCTGGATAATGAAATTCTACTTTTTTTCCCTAAGGTGACAACAACAGAATCCCTGTTATCAGTTCCCTCAAGATCAGAGACCAGCAGAGATCAGCAGTTTCCACGAGTTGGATGCTGCCCTACAACTACACGTGGCCTCCAGACAAGGTGTTTGTGAGCACCCCCACAGCCAACTACACACTGAGGGATTACTGGAAGTTCTACAGGGACATTAACTTCGAGGATGGCTGGCTGATGAGGCAGGACACGGAGCCCCTGGTGTACGCCATGACCCCGCCCGGCGTGCGCATCCACTGCCTCTACGGCACGGGCGTGGAAACCCCCGACTCCTTCCACTACGAGAGCTTCCCTGACAGGGAGCCCAAGATCTTCTACAGCGATGGGGATGGTACAGTGAACTTACAGAGTGCCTTGCAGTGTAGAAAGTGGGTGCACAGGCAAGAACAGGAAGTGGTGATGCTTGAGCTTGCAGGAAATGAGCACATTCAAATGCTGTCCAATGAAACCACGATCTCCTATGTGAAAAAGCTGCTCTTTGAGTTGTGATAACCTTGTGTTGATAGTTATTTTCCTCACCTGTGATGCCTTCCCTTAAATATGGGGAAATGCCTTTTAATCCCTTGATACTTAGATATTTGAATTATTTATTTTGCTTTTTTAAAAGGTTGTTTTCAAGTTGCTTGGTATTCTAAATGATTGTTTGTCTCTGATTTGTGTTCATGATGTTTCATAATATTTTCACATTCTGAAAATTTTGTCAAATATGCATTTTGGTGCCTCTGGTGTTGTGTCCAATGGTCATACAGACTTTCATTTGGAGACTGTGCAGCCCCTTGCACATACCACATGGAGTTATAGATCCCAGAGTTCCTTTGTGTGGTCTTTGCAGTTTTGGAGTGGAAGGCTAGGAAGGATGGCAATTTTGGATGCCCAAGGGAATGGTATTAACAATTTGGCAAACACAGTAAGCATTTTATAAGGTCTTGCATATTCTGATCCACAGTTCCCAGTGGATTAGTTTGTAAATGTGCATATCTACTAGGGAAAATAGGGAAGAGGTCTGCCTGGAACTGTCCTACCATTGTAATCCAGACTTTTATTTATTACAGCCTGTGGGGGGGAAAGAAAGATGTGTGAATTACTTGAAGCTTCTTTATTAGGTGCCCTACTGGGTTATTTTAGAAAGAGGAAATGGTTTGCTCATCAACTTCTAGAATCCCTGATCACATACAGTCTGGAGTCTGAGGAGTTCTCAGCCTGTGCTTTATTTCTCAGTGAGGGAATGAAGCTAAACTGTGGTTGGTGCTTGTAATAACTTGGAGCAGTGTGGAGTAGCACACCAATCATAGCTAATTGAATACTGGCAATCTCTAAGGTATAGAATTGCATTTCTGGGTGGAAAACAACCTCCTGTGGTGGAAATGATAATGGATGGTAGGCAGTATATAAAGAAAAGTGAACTTCTGAAATAGAGTGGGGAATGAAAACCAGTATGGAGTATACACCTTGTTCTCAGTCAAATACTTTGGCTCTGATCCAGTTATCTGACTAAGCAGTGACTGGATCAACATTGCATTCCACTGAAAAGAAATTTTTTGCTTTAGGACTAAAAGTAATTTCCCATAGATTACAAGTTTCATTTTTGCTGTTTGAAGAAGCTGGGACATGTGGGTCCTTAAGTGTTTCTATAAACTGCTGAACACGCAGTTCTGTAGTTTCCTACAGTGTTGTTCTACTCAATGTTAAAATAGTTATTTCAACTCTGACCTCCACAGAAGTTTAGGTCTAAAGGCCATCATATCTACCATCCCTGATTACAGATGTCCTGTTGGAGAAATAGTTATACTCAAAAATTTTCTCTTGCTTGCTTTAAAACAAATCACCCAGTTAGACCGCACTTAGTTTTCTAAAAACACAGCTTGGAATGCTTTCAAAATGCTAGGTTCTCCAAGAAAAATATTTTAAGATTTGCAGAAACTCATCAAACTATTAAGGATTTGTTACTTAAGAAACTGAATTTGTCTAAAGGCTAAAGTTTTAACTATTTTGGTAGCATGCCTAAAATGTTTTCTGCCACTGGACATATCAATAAGATCTGTTGAACTGATGGGCTTGAACTCTTGCTATTGTAGAATGGAATCAGGAGGTAGTTTTAAGACTTTAGTTTTAATTCAGAAATCTTTTGTTTATTCAAAACAATTAGAACAACTAGAGTCATCACCAAGCTGATTATCTTACTAGGTTTTAACTTCCTTATGTAGCTTTGTTTCCCCCTCTGCATTTTTGCCTAGTGCTTATGTTGAGGGAGTGTAGACGTTTTCCTGATTTTTAAAATGGATCATTAATCTTGTCCTCACTTGTCCAGGACCCTATAGTCCAGCAGCAATATTGCCTAGACTTTTCCAGAGTAAGTACTGACTTGTCCACAGCCTTTGCAATGTGTAACTGCTGAGATTGAAAAAAAAAACCCAAAAAAAAACCCAACAAAAACCCCCCCAACCAGTCAACTTAAACAATCAATCCCCACAAAAGAAGAAGTCCTACAACAACAAGGAGGGAGAAAAAAGCCAACTCGACCCCTCCTTCAAAAAATCCCCACAGAAATTGCCCTTTAGCCAAGTGATCTATTTTATGCAGGGCTTGTCAGCTGGATAAGCTTCAGGCTTGTGTTCCAAGACTGCTCAAAGATGATAAAGCTCTTCCTTGGTCTGACTCAATTTTTGAATAAATGGCTATCTGAATAAATTACAGAAAACATATAATCACGATCTGTGTTTCTTGCTGAAGGAGAATGCCTGTTAATAAGCACTGGATTGAGTGGAGCTGGAGGCTCTATTGCAGGATACCAACATAGACATCAAGGGCTGAAAAATGAGAAAACAACGTAGGTAAACAATTCTTAACCTGATCTGGAGAATGTCTGTAAGATTCATTTGGATCCTTACCCATTAATCAATAGCATTTTCAGTCTCCTAGCAAGAATTTAGCTGCAGGGTTTTTTGTGATTTGAAGTTCCAAAATACATTATTCAAGAAATGCTTGGGCTCTTTTCTTTAGTACTTTTTAAATACACTTTTTGTGACCCAAAAGAAGAAAAAAGCACAACTTTTTTATTATTTTCTAATTTTGGCAACCTAGTACAGTTTCTGAGATTAGTTGGCTGTATCTTTTAAACGGAAGATTTCTATACCAGTTTTCTGTTACTAGACAAGCCTTGTGGTAGTTAATGTGGTAAATGAAGCTGAAGGTTTTTTGAGGCTTTTATTTGTTTGTTCTGTTGTTTGTCACTATAAAGCCTTGTTGTACTGTTGAAAAGAAATGTGTGTACCTGAGTCCTAAGTACTGTGTAAGAGCAAGCACAGCACCTCTGATGTTCTTTGATTGCTTGTGGTGCATCTGCAGGCTGGAGTTTTATGTCCAGAAAGTGTGGGGTCGTTTTTCCCCCTTCCAAATGATCATCAGCCCTTTCATTTGCAGTTTCTTGTATGTTAGGATGCAGTTCTCACTGAGAAGTGAATGCATTATTCCAGTTGCTGAAGTGGAAGCCCTGCACTGTGTGAGGAGTGGCTGCTCTCTGAGCAGATCCTCTGCAGGGGCAGCACTGAGCACTGCTGTCAGACCTGCTGCAGCCACGGGCTCTGAGCTGTCTCCATTCCTGTGGGGAGGGAGGTCTGAAAAATATATTTTGTGAGAATGTGGCACTTTGATAAGAGGATTAACTCAGGTGCTTTGCCACACTGCACAGCTGAAGTGTCTGAATTCACTAATGTACCTTTGTTATACCTAAAGCATTAATTATGTGTCTCTTTCCATAATTTTTACTTAGTTTTATTCTTCCAGGATATTTTCAGAAACCAAAACTAGTCTTGAGGACCAAATGTGTTTCTTATTTTTGGCAACTTGTATAGACAATGCTGAAGAAGCTTTCAGCTGTCATTGTAGTACTTCTGAAAAGGTTCAGAGTCACTATGTGATTTGTACAAAAGCAGAAAGCTTCACTAACTAGCAATAATTGCAAAGGACTTGCAGACCAAAGGAAGGAATGTTTGGTATTAAGGTAATTCTTGGAGCACAGTGTGTTCAAGGCCCTCTTAAATTCAGGGAATGTTTGGCAGTGACTTTGCTGCTCTACACTAACCAGTATTTTGTACAGAACATATTCTGAGGCCTGGCATTTTATATGTTCTTGTGTATGAATGTGTTCAATAGATTTTGAATATTTTATTGTCAAATTTGATAATATAATAAAGTTGATCTAATACTGATTGTCTCCTGTTGTGAATAATGTGCTGTCTCAGTTCTCAGAGGAAATGAAAACTTGGTGCTGTTTTTCTTCTCTAGAGATGATTGGTGGCTCTCACAGTAATTCTTTCTTAATCTCCCAAATGCACCTACTGTCTTGTGGTACATTTGGAGTTCACTGTTAATTGTTCTTGAATTTAGGGAGGTGTGGGATTGAGTCTACTCAATTTCTTTTTGCTTGCATCTTGCTTGTCTTGTGTTAAAAGAGAGAGTGGTGAGGCACTGGCCCAGGTTTCCAGGGAAGCTGTGGATACCCCATCCCTGGAGGTGTTCAAGGTCAGGTTGGATGGGGCTTTGAGCAGCCTGGTTTAGTGTAAAGTCTCTGCTCATTGTAGGAGAGTTTGCCCATGATCTTTAAGACTCCTTTGAACCCAAACCTTTCTATGAACATGAAACATTAAAAAAAATCTACCAAATATTCAATTAAAAAGTTCCTCAGTCTAGTTTTGGCTCCTAATCCAGTGACATAAGCCCTTTCCTCCTTGCTTTCAATTCAAACCTTTCCAACCAGGCTTTTGTCATTGAGCCCAAGGTTTTTTCCTTGTTTAAATGATGCTTAAATCTCAGCACCTCATGCAAAAATAAACCTTCCAAAGCCAAACACAGCATGAAAATCTTCCACACAGACAGAAGTAAATTGCTGACAATCAAGTCTAATGTAGAGTCTCTTTTTGGAGAGAGACCAAATGCTTCAATAATGGCAAATTCCCTTAAAGAAACCCCAGTTTTCTTAGCAGGGATGCCTATACAAAGATAGCATTTAGCTCAGAGCTTAAGGGTGTCAGGAAATCAGAAAAGAGAACTGAAATGTCAGGCAGCATGAACAGGTGAGAGGCTGGGCTGGTAGAATGGTGTCTGTGGGGCTATGATGTATTTGTGTTTGTTTTTAAAATCTACTTCTTCAAAGCAAAAGGAAAATTCTGACTCCATGAGAGAGAAGGAAAAAACATGGAGCTAGCAGGTCTGCAGTTACTGTCATCCTCCATCAAAGTCTACTTAGCAAGAGCTAACTTGAGGCTCCCTGGCCAGAAGAGGGTGATGTTGGTTTGCTAAAGACTGCAGCTGTGGGAATCCTGAAGTTATCAAATATTTGCACGGGACCTATGTATGTATAGATCATTTGTCTTAGGAGAATGCTTCCTGTGAGAAGCAGCAAAGGATCTGGATTTACATGAAGATAGAAAACTTTGTCTCCTTTTCTCTAACTCCACTTAGCTAGAAGTCAGTCAGCACTGCAGGTCTCAGAGACCTCTGCTATTCATGGGGAGTGAGGTGCCCAGCTCTGGTCTCTAGGCTTCATCTGAAGATGTCTCAGTTCCCAGCTAAGGAGTTGACACTCACCTAAGGCCCACAAGTTTCACTGTATTTTGCCATTTCCCATGTCTTCCATTTTAAGAATACAGACCATAGTTTACTTAATCTCCCTGTTCAGAGCAGCCTGTGCTATAAATTCAAGGTCATCATGTTATTGCTTTTCCATGTTTTTGTTATTAACTTTCTGAGGAGGATCACTTATTTACTACCACTGAGACAAGGACATAAACACACAAGACAGTACTATACATCTCTAAAACAGGAGTATCACCTAATTTACACAAGAAGCTGTTTCTGTTGGAGCTTAACAGTAGAACAAGACAAGTTTTATTACCTAATTCATTTGTTTATGATCAGTCTAGAAGGGTTCCATTTGTAAAGTAAAATTTATACCTTTTGTGATGATAATATCTCATAGGATTTAGGTAAGGAAATAGTTTGGTCCATAGCAAAAGTTAGAGAGAGCTTTACCAAATTTATTTTTAAAAATTGCCAGATTTTGTTAATCCATAAATTAAATCCATTTTGTTAATGTAATAATGACCTGTTGGATGTATGCCCAAGTGTGACCAACTACTAGCAAATGGTTTTTTCAGAAGCATTAAACAATGAGGTGCAAGAAGAAGAAGAAATACTGCTGCTATGATTCTCTGCTTGTAGCCTCTGTTAAATATTTACATTTTCAAAGTTTTATTTAGTTTTTCAGCTGAATACATTTTCTGTAATACTAAAGGCTGAACATCACCCTATTTCTGTACAACAAAGCAGCCAGGATTTGGGATCAAATTTACATGAAAAAGTCATCTTATACTTAATGTAAGGCTGTTTTTGGGAATAAATATTTAGCATCAAGCTCTTAAGAAGTAATACATATTAATGGAATAGAGTAAGATACTGTGCATTTACTCCTTTCAGAAAGGCTTTTGTAAATGCTAAGTGTATGCTCAGTCAGTGTTTTTTCCTGAATGTTTCAGGTCAATGGAGTAAACAATTTAATTTGTTATTGTTTGTTGTTTGTTTCTAGTTCCTGTAGTCCAATTAGTGAATTGAGAAATTAAACTGATTTGTCTGGTTTCACTAATGAATAGAAAGCAAATAGAAAGGTCAGGTTCAGACTGAGTTTTCAGAAATGTACAAACACATTATCCATAAAAATGCTTTCATTTATAAAGAGGCATGTTGAAAACAGGAAATGCCTTATTTTTCTCTGCTGAAATGAATCAAGTTGTGATAAATAATAGGAGCAGTAGGGTTTAGAGCTGACCTTACATTCCATCTGTTTTACCGCAACAGCTCTGAGTTCCAGCTGCAACCAACACTAAAACAGACTGGGAATCTCTGTCTGTCTTCAGCAAATAGGAGCAGGTTCTGGTGCTTTCTATGAGACACAAAACTGACTGAAGCAGCCCAGAGCACGTCTTGAAGGCTCCTGAGACTTGTCACAAACTTTCACTGATAAGCTGTTACTTATTCCTTTCCTGTTGTCATGTCATCCTTACTACAATTCAGTTATGAATTGGTTGCAGGGAAAGAACTCATTTTCTCCCAAGCTCTGTGTGTGTGTCATCAAGGCAAGCAGTGAGTCAACATCAGAGCAAATTTGATTTCAGTGGTTTTGCGGTTTAACCCTCTGTAAGGTCCTTGTTTCAAGGTGCTGCATCTGCAGCTTTCCAGTCCTCAGCACAGGACCACTGTTATCTGCATTACCAACTGCCCAGAGTTGGGGCACTGACTTGTCTCAGTAGCAAAGTAAAAAGTTATGAAATGCCTATTAATTCAAAATGGATGTAATGGGTAATTTTCAACCCACTGCACTAGTAGTTTGGGACATAGCTATAAGACTCATTTACTTTTCTAAATAAGGCACCCTATTTCAAAAGGTGTGTGGGAAGCTATGCACAAATGCAGTCAGTAGGAATTTGTATGCTAAACTCCCACATTACAGTAAAACGTCCTGCACCACAGGAGGTGGCATGTAGGAGTGGGTGGGTAAACTTCAGAACAGAAGAAGGTAGTGAATCACTTGAAAATTTCTCCTTACTCTTTATTTATGTATTCAATTACTTGTCCCAGTTTTTACCTCCTAAGCACTCTTATTTTACATGGTTATTTCAAGGCTGAATAGAAGCTCTACATTCTTGATGCAAACCTGTCTTTACTCCCACTTCCTCTTCTCTTTAAATTTGAGATGCAAAATTTTACTGAAACATGATAAACCAACTCCCAATGCAAGTTCCAAACCTAGCTTGCAGTTGTCAGTTATTATCCAGGACTCCCAAAGATGTTACCATGATTCTGCTACACTTGAATTTAAAGACATTTATATTTTGTTAAACAGTAACAGACAAACAAGTCCTGTTACTGTTTTATGGTTTTGTAGTAACTGTGTTACTGTTTACATAAAACAGGAGAGAGACATGGCACATATTTGTAATACAAAATTTCATTGGATGCATCAAGAAATGCAACTTTTCTTTTTGGTTCATCCAGGTGTTGGAACTGTCCCAGAACTGGCAAACAGAATGTTCATTGATTAAGAAGCTCTCCTAGTAAAATAGCAGTGTGTGAATCCTAACACTGCATGGCCAGAAAAGGGACAATGGTGGGTGTCTGCATGATTCTAGAGCAGTAAAATCATCAGGGCCAGCTCCTTGGACAGACAATAGTTATACCTTTGATCAAAGACTGCATTTTTAAGTGGTCACAACTGATTCTAAATTTGCCTGTTTATTAATTTCTCTATTCACAGAGAATTCAAACCTGTGTTTATTGCATTTAAAATTCTCCTCAGCTTTACCATTGATCTCTAAGTTAGATTTGCACTGGAAAGTCAACTGTGGAAGAAAGCACATCTTCTAATTTGTTACTGAATTCTCTATTTCTGGTAATTTACAAAGCTTCTGCCTGAAAAAAACTACATTTAGTCCAGAGACTTATTATATCGTGCTTTAAAATCAGCTTGTGATTTTAAATCCAGTTCTAGACTGGCAGGGTTTCATTAGAGATGTTTCCAAAACTAGTAATTACCCTCCTAATGAGCCCTTGAAGATATTGTTTATATTTATAATTAGATTTACAGAGGACACTCAATCAGCTCAAACACAGCTGGGTGCATGATGCTGGCTGAGACAGTCAATCCACTGCAAAGTCCAGTCAGACACAATTGCCTTTTGACAAAGAGCACTGAGCACTGGGACCTTGCAATCTGCAAAGCTAATGAAAATACTGCTGTTTTGCATATTCCACTATAAAAATGGTGATTCTCTGCTAGAGGAAAGATTTTTTACTTTTTTTTTTTTGATCAAGCTGACTCTCAGTTGTGGTCCTGAGGTCTCAGTATTTGTGGATATTTGGGGTTTGGTGGGGGCAGGGGGAAAGTGCTGTCTCATTCACTGAGATCCTTAGCCCAAGGACAAGGTGAAATGGTTTCTGACTGAAAGAGAGTAGGTTTAAATCAGATTTTAAGATTAATTTTATTTACTCCCTTAAGTCAGAATTGTTAGAACAAGATGTACAAGTCCGGGATCTTATGGAAACTTTCTTAACTTACACCTGACAGCCAGCCCAGAAATAATGGGGCACAGCACAGAACCAACTAACCACAAATCTGCAAACCAGACATTACAGCAATTCCCAGTGTTTAATTTCTATGTTGCTAATTACAAGCAATGTCTTTGACTCTTTAAGAAGAGAAAAGTATTTATGTTCCTATCAGGGTGATCTGATATGTTGTAGAAGTACTTACCTATGTAGTGCTTAATATTAATTATTCTTTACTTTGTAATTTCTTTCTTCTTCAATATCTTTTTACGTTGCCTTTCTGTGCTCCATTTATTTCAGTGCTTTTTCTACCCACAGTAAAGTTCTAACCTACAAACATATCCATGAAAACTGGAGGAGCTCCATGGAAACTAAGGTATTCCTTTTCAAACTGATTAATTTCCCTTACATAACTGCCAGAGGATGATCTGGCAGAGCTAATGCATTGATGAAGATGGCTAGAATATGCAGGCAATAATGTATTTACACAAACTGATGTTTGCTTTAAAAATTATTTTCTATACTTAACTGCTACTTTTGTCTTCTGCAGCAGGAAACTAAACCAGGAAAGCTGTATGTTCCATTTTCTCTGTTGGAATGAACATGCTCCTCAAGCACATCAGCTGCAGAACAGAAAGCAAAGTTAGGAAGTTGTTAGTACTACTCTAATTTACTCTAGAATTTTACACAGGGTTCCTAAGACTGACTGATGAAATTTCCCCCTTAATTTTAAAATAAAAATTAATTTAAAAATTAGGCTTCATCTTTGTCACCCAGCTGCAGCAGCATGTTCGCACTCAATAATCTCCATTGCCATAGCAACACATGTTTGTCAGATCAGGGCTGAATTGATGCAGGAGCCTCTGTGCAGAAATCTGCTAACCCTTAGATATGCAACTCTAGAATTCACTAGGATTTCTTTTTACTTTTAGAAATGTAACATTGTTATACAATACAAGATAAACATCTCAGCCCCTCTGATATGCATGACTTGCTTTCTAATAAACCAGAGTTTTGAAAGGCTTAATACAGCTAGAAACAGAAGTAGATTATTCAGATGGCAGGTTTTCATGCAGGAAATTGCAAATGAAAATACATTATGCTGAGTTGGAAGGGACCCATAAGGATCATTGAGTCCAACTCCTGGCCCTGCACAGGACACCCCAAAAATCCCACCCTGTGCCTGAGAGCATCATCCAGATACTCCTCGAGTTCTGCCAGGTTTGGAGCTGTGATCGCTGCCCTGGGGAACCTGTTCGAGGGCTCAAGCACGCTCTGGGTGAAGAACCTTTTCCTAATATCCAACCTAATTGCCCCGGGGCACAACTGCAGCCGTTCCCTCGGGCGCTGTCACAGCAAGAAGAGATCGGTGCTGCCCCTGCACTGTCCCTCCTGTGGAAGCTGCAGCCAACCGTGAGCTCTGCCCTCAGTCTCTTCTCCAGGCGGAACGAGCCAAGTGCTCTCAACTGCTCCTCATTAAGCTTTCCCTCTATTTAACATTTAAATAATAGTGCACAAACTGGATATCATCCTTTTCCCTTTGGAGTCAGCAGAGTCCTTCCCCTTTTATTCCTTGTAGAAAAATGTTTGTTCATTTTTTCCCTACAGTCAGTCATAAGATTCTCAAGTGCCATTGTCTTCATGCACAGCAGGATTCAGCAAGGTAGGGGTGCAGAGAAAACTGATTTGTGCAAGTTCACATATAAAGCTGGCATGGGAAACACTGTTTTGCAGCTCTGGATGAGTTGTTACTGCATTTATCATTATTACATATGCTACCATTTATATTTTCATCATTGCCTGATTCAAAGAAAAAAAGCAATAATAAAATTTCTCAGCCAAAATTGCACATTTCATCTGGTTCTGGGAATTCACCACACAGATTTCTAGGCCTGGTTTTCACTCCAGTATGCTGTGGTTTAGAGCCTTGGTACATTTTTAATTGATCAAGCTCCAAGTGGATTATAATAACATTCCTAATTCAAGATGTAACATAAATACACAATTTAAATCTTAATCTTTTGAATAGACAGAAATTCAGGTTTGCAGTTAATAATCTACTTCCATAGAATATTTATTCTTTTCAAAAATATGTTTTGAGGCCTTTAAAAATATAGAGATAACTATGAACTTCATCTATAGTTTCAGGTTTTCTAACCTCAGGGTCTGAGGAATAATTGAAATCATTAAGTTCTACTATACATTTGTATCTGGGTGACAAAAGATCCCAACCAAGTGTCCTGGGCTCCCAAACATGCAGTGTGCCATCTGAGTACCCCCACAATGTGTGTGTGCATTCATTCAGGCAGGAAAAACCATGTGTACCCATAAAATTTTGAGTTTGATTTGCTATACTTACCCAGGCTACCATGCAATAGCAATGTTGCTATGGGAACAGGTTTTCAAAAAAGCAGATCACACATGACAGGCAACACATTTTTGGATGTTTTTTGTATGTATTATGGCAGGGTGGATAGCAAGCATATCAAAGTAAAGGCTAACTTGAAGTCTTATATGCCCTGATCTACAATGAGATTCCATTGATCATTTTGCATTATATTTTTTTTAAAGATTCCACAAAGCATTACTTGTTTCCAGGTGCATAGGAATTCTTTTCCCTCATCTTTATATACTTTAATTTGTAATTTTTTACCTTCCTATCAGGTCCTCCCCTTTTATTTTGTTTTTCCCTAATTATATTCATAATGCTCAGTTATTAATTTTTCCTGCCCATTATATACCTCTTTCTTTCTTTTCTCGCTCTTTCTCTCTGTGTACATTTTTCTCAGGATTTTGAACCCTTTTTTGTGTATTTTGCAGTCTCCCTTCTCCCTTAACTCACAGTGTTAACACCAGACAAAACATTCAGCACTTGCTCTGACACAAAGGGCAGCAGCCACCCAGAGCCACTGTAACAATACTTAGAGGCATTTTTTCATTAGACAAAATGGAAATATGTATTCCTTTCTTCCACCTCCTCAAAAGATAAGAGGAAGAGTCAGTTCTGCTTTTTGTTTTATGTATTAAAAGAACTATGGCAAAATTACAAACTTGAATTTGTTCTTTCAAAATCTCTCAATAAATCCATTTTTCAGAGTTTATTTCCTACTGTGCAGACTAGCAGGTATGATGTTTTCTGTAAACTGATGATATAACCTTTACATCCTAGTAGAGACTTTCAAAAGCTTACATCCCCAAAGCTTTAAAAATGAAAGGTAACACAGGCAGCCAGCTGAAGAACAGCTAAAACCCATGCAAGTGTAGCAGTATTTCAGAAATCTGTTGCATCAATTCCTTCTTTTTAAATGCTCGTGAAAATGTTATTAAAGATTTTTGTAGGTCTTGACATAAAAAAATAGTATTTCATGTCTTAATTTGGCTTAATATGCATTGAAGAACACTCCAGACCAATAACTTGCCTGACAAGCATCCTGTCCTGGGGTATAGGAGACATATTGTGCTTCATGT
This sequence comes from Ammospiza nelsoni, assembly GCF_027579445.1. Classification (NCBI taxonomy): domain Eukaryota; kingdom Metazoa; phylum Chordata; class Aves; order Passeriformes; family Passerellidae; genus Ammospiza; species Ammospiza nelsoni. The sequence continues at coordinate 13,258,870 of NC_080645.1, forward strand.
GACATTTTGAGCTGTTAGTCAGACACCAGCAGTGTCAGGAAAACGTCATCCCAAGTGGAAGGTAATATATTCAGATCAGTTTTACTTTTTCAGCTTTCTGATTTCTTCCTGTTCCATGATTATTCTTCTGCATCAACATTTGCAGGAATTTGTAATTCAAATATAGAATTTTTCAACCACCAGCAGCCCAAGTTCCATCTGGGATTTGAACAGTCAAGCTGAGCTCCTTCTGCTACACACAATACTTACACCACCACTGCCAATAAATATTGTGAAATTAGAATTCTGCAGGCAGACTTTCTAATGAACAGAACAATTTGCTCTTTCGCACTCTTACTATGATTCTAATTATGATTCCCATAAAAGCTAATTTTATGAGGTAACATTTTTATATCCCAGTCAATCAAAATGTTAGTCACATAACCCTAAATTCATGTGCATACTTAATAAAGTTTTAAAATCTGTTGTGAGTATGAGTGGCATGTCTATATGAACATGCACTGAAAGATGTATAGCACCAATTTCCTTGAGTGATAGTGAACTGTGGGAATTGCATGAATCACTTTTTTTTTTCTTCTTTCTTTTACAGAAACAGAAGACTCAACATAAGCTTTTACAAAACTTAACATGCAACAAGAGTAGTGATATAATTGGTTTATACATACAAAACCAGAAGAGATTTCACAGTTACCCTCTTTACACTTTAAGTATTAAATTCATTATAACCACCAATATCTGCAGTTTTCTACTGTATTTTAACTAGCATTAATTTTCAAATAAAAGTATGTTGCATTTTTTAAGATGCACCATTTAATCTTTTCCATTTGTAGTCTACTACTTCATCTGCTAACTCAGAAATTCAGTGATTCTGAAGTTCACCATCATAGTAAAATTAGTCACTTTAAGCCCTTCTTTAACTACAATGCAGATAAAGTTGTATTTGTCTGGCAAGTACTTTAAATAGTTCCTATTTCAGATGAGATGGCTACCAGACCACAAAACAAGCTGCTGCTATACTGCTGTGCCTGAAACTGTTAAAAATGAGGCTAATTTAGAAAACCGACACAATGCAGGAAATAAATATCACAAACACAAGGAGTTTGAATATGGTGAGTTTCTCCATTTCTCCCTCTTGTTTAGATGAAAAAGAATGACATATCATTATGTGAGTTATTGTGTGAGGTGGGAAAAAAACCCCAGGTAATAATAGCTTTGTAAAAGGTCTTTAGGCATACATAATGTAACTACTGACTGCATGAAATTCCATCTGTTTGTAGGATGGAAGCAGAGTAAGTCAATATTGACCAATTAAGCTTATTAATTGCATTACAAAACATATAGTGTGAGTAATCCTTACAAAATCTCTGGGGCTATTGACAATTTTCCCTGCCCATTTATATGCATTTAGAAGCCCTTAGAAATTTGTTTCTCTTTATAATTCAACTTCTTTGTAAGTATAGCATGAAGTGAGCACTCTCATACAGGATGCTACAGGTATCAACATTTCCTTAGGCATAAACACTAAAATGCATGGCTCTAGGTGGGAAAAGAGTTTTTTAATAGATTTTTATCCACAGACAACAGGGGTTATTGACAGAGCACTACATGGCAAATATTAAATTAACAGTCAGAAAAAACAGATGTAAACATTAGTTCTTTACCGTTTATGCTCAGTTCATTCCTGAACACCCAACATTTCAGAGAATTCCCTAACTCTCCAAGGGTACTGTTGAAGGATTTTGCAGTGTTTTCCTCCTTTTGGTGAGTGTGACACTAGATGGCACATCACACCATGAAATGTGTAATGAGGTGTAAGAAATGCTGCTTGCATTAGAGCACATTACTCATTTTAAAAGCTCCTTAAATCAATACAGTAACACTTCTCTATCAGACTTGAGGTCTGCTTCTGAAAAAAGTCCTTGAAGAATAAATTTCATACAGAATTCATAGGTAGATATTTAATTCACTATTAAATTGATCTTAAGAGGCTGATGCTAAAATACAATTTAATATCCACATGAGAATCATAGGTATTAAGTTATCCTTTTCTTTTAAAACTATTTGCAAAATAATACCAGCATGGTTTAGTTTAATTTGTGGTGCTTTACTGTGTTATGTCCAAACCATGATTTTAACTCACATAGCTTTGAGTGGAACTGCCAAACCTGAAATTCAGAACTGATAGCAGTTCTCAGAACTCAGAGATTTTTTGCATATTAGAAATTACTAAGACTATAAAGTTTATCTGTAGTCCTCCAAACCTCATTCTTTCATAAAGTGAGGTTGTATCACAAATCAGAATGGATCGTAAGATCAAAGCTGTACAGCTCAAGGTCTGGAGCTTTCCAGGCAACCACTATAGTTTATTCATAAGGCAACAATAAAGTGCATTTTTAGGCCTGTAAATAAATATCTATGATTCACCTAGGTATTATATTTGTGATGCACGGTTGCACAAAACCCTTTAAATTAGATCTGTATTTCACATGCCTTGTAACAGCTTGGAAACATTTAAGCAGGAATCTAGCAGTCAGAGTATTCTTAAGCTGCACTGATGTTTGATGCATGAATCCTGGAACAAAATGCAAAATAATCTCTGAGTACGAATTGGCATGCATTTCTTTTAAACTCCATGAATAAAAAAAAAAAAAAGAGAGCTTCTCTTTTCAAGATAGAAATAAAGGAAGAACTCATAGGGAAATAATTCAGTCAGTGGAAAACAGTGCTTATATTTGCCTTCATATGAAGGCAAGGAAGTGAGAACATAGAACAAAATGTAATTTTTCTGGAAAAGAAAAGTAATTTTTAGAACTCTACTTCATATAAACTGAGTCAAAAGCCTAGAATGTTTTAAATGACAATGTAATTGAAAGAAAAAGAAATTAAATGGTTGCCATGGCTGCCTCCAAATGCCTTGATATGCTTTCCTGTCTTTATTTTTAATCCTAACTCTGAACTAACTCTGAATTTCTGTATTTTACTGCACATCAGCCATTTTTCTTAAGAAGTCTATGCCACAGCTTGTATCTTTAGCTGGTAAGGCCAGACAGCTTTGGGATAGTATATGTCCCAGTCCAACCTTTCAGTTCAACATTTTACATGTTAGAAACAAGACTGGAAAAGGATACTTCAATATCTAGCTCCTCTGGTATGTAAAGATAAATAGATAAATAGTTATAGCTTTTTTTCCTTTCTCAGCATGATTTTTCTTGTCTCTGGGTAGATACCCAGCCTAGAATAAGATTCTCTAGCTGTATAACACGACTTGCTTCACTTGCATAGGGAAAAAGAGCCCATGGTGCTCTAAGTACAGCCAGGCAACCAGCACAGCAACCACAGCTATTTTGGTAGCAGCAGCACCTTACAAAGTGGGCTCCACTACGATAATGTGGTCACAACTGCATCACTCAAAGACGTTAAATTGTCAAAAATAGCTTTCCCTCAAATGCAGTAATCAGGCTTGTATTTGTATGTTGAAATTACAGGCAGTTTTCCATTGCAAACAACTTTGTGGCAAACCAAAAATACAGGGGTTTTTTCCCCTTCCCAATACCCACATGCTGTCCATTGGGTAGAAGGAAGTTTCCTCTGTCTTCAAAATAAAGCAATCCTTTAATAAAATCAGTTTGGACTTTGAAATGACAAAATAGTAGCTGGGAAAATGTAATCCAAAGACAAGCTCTCTCCTGTCATAATGCTGTGGCTGAACCATAATCCCTTGAATTCCATTATTTTTGAAGATCCTGGCTTGTACTACCCATCAATGAGGCTCTGTTTCCAACAGAATTACACTCTAATTCAGACACTTTAGAGCATGCCATGTTTTCCCCTGTACCTTAAGGGGTAATATGGAAGCTGAAACACTGGTCTGCTTCTTCATGAGCAACCAATGCTAACAAAGTATTAATGAAAGAATTCTGTTTGCAGTTATTTCATTACAGAGTGAGGGTGCTTTTAACATATTTTATATAGAAATCATGTTTTAATTGAAGCATTATGTACCATTCCATCCTAGGATGCGCAAATTAAATATGAACAAACATTGGGAAGATCTGTATCTAATCTCAGCCAGCATCCAGGTACATAGGGCTGCATAAACTGACAATTATTCAGTGGGTTTGGGAAGACTTCATTTTATTTGTGCTATTTTAGTTAGTGATAGTGTTATAATTAGAAGCTAAAAATCCAAGGACGCAGAAAGATTTTGAGATAATAACACAGCCCTGAACTAATGACATGCTACTGTACTCTAAGGAGAGAAGTTCAGGCTTCAAGGACTACAACCACTACCAGTTCTAAAGCCACTGTAGGATCATGCTGGAGCACAACCATATGCACAAACTTTAAATAGCAAAGAACATGAAACCAAATAACCAGATTAAAAGGCTACTCTTTCAAAAATCACTGGAACTCTGTGCTTTGTACTTTACCATTTCAAGCCCAGACTTGTAGCCTGGTGTTAGCAATCAAAGTCTACAATTAAAGTGAGAGATTCTTTTAAAAAGTCAGCAGTTTCCATTTAGGATAGAAACTCCTGATCAACCAGCAAGTTCCCATCAGTTCATATATTTTTAACTTGTCACTATTGAATATTGAGGTCTAAATATGAATCGAGTCTTGTTAAACTAGATCTTTGATGCAGTGTGGAGAAGAGGTATTTCAAAAACATTTTCCTTTAAAACATAGTTTTCAAAACCAGAACCACCCCAACCAAATTGTAATCCAGTCTCTTAGTGCAGCCACAGTGTTTCAGACTGTACTGCAGCAGCACCTTATTTGCAGCAGCTAAAGCCCTACAGATCTGCCATCATAAAAGCAGAGTTTTGTGGCATCCCAGCTGGGTGTACTCCTTAGATTTGCATCCTTAATAAACAGTAGGTAGTTAAATATCTGGTAAATTTATCCTGACATTTCTGATTTCTTTGTAAAGGGTATATAATTTTTTAACATTACAAGTCCATATATCAGGAGAAAGTAAAAATTGGAAAGTTGATCACAGTACAAAGCTGATTAAGGAGGAAATAAAAGAAGACAGTGTACAGGCTTGGATCAGGAATGTTTGCAGTGGTAGATAATTTGTACACATCTCCTCCACTGTATCTGAATTTATAAGAAATAAATCTAAGAGCAGAAGACTACTATCACTCAGGATAGTAGTTCATGAGGTATAGCTCATGAAGCTACAAAATTACTGAGTACTTTCTTTTAGTGTTTCAATTTAACTTTACAAATGGTGTCCTCCATTTTTTGCACTCATTGTAAACTACATAATTAAAAGACATCATACTCTGCCACTAAAGAATTCTTTGTTCTCATTCCTTTTCCTAAAATAAATTCAAGTTAAGGTACATTATTATTATGCATGTCTATGTAGAACATATCTAAAGCTTTTAAGTGCTCCTTCCCTAATTCAGCTATTCACATTAAATTAAAAACTTTCACTTCAGAAAATGCAGTTGATATTGCTATGGCAACGTAAGAGGAGTGAATCCAATTTTTGGAAAGATTTTCTATCCAGATTTCTTGCAGTATGACAAGCCAGTGGTTCCCCTCTGGGACCCAGTGTTTCTTACCACATGATGATTAAAAGAACTAAGCAGGACCCTCTGCTGGACACTGCAGCTGGCCACAGATTTAACAGTGGCCTAGCAAAAACCTGGAAATCAAAGGTAAAGACCACAAGGACCAGACTACCAATACTTTATCCATAAAAAGTCAGTAAATTCCCCCAGTGTAGGACAGCAAACAATGACAGCAGAAGAGTAAAGTCTTCCAGTCCTTGAGATGTCACAAATTTATGGACAACAGAGTAAGTCAGGTTGGACTGCAGTTTATTGAAAATTGAATTTATTACCAGCAGTAGAGATCTGGTGTTTTCACTCTGCATAGCAATTTTTTCCAGTAACTCTCTGGAAAGGTTTAAGTAAACAGGAACAATTTGTTCAAGAAAAATGATATATCTATGACTGTTATAAATGCCCTGTGTCATCTTATCTACAGCAAATGCAAAAGAAGAAATTGAAATACCTAATACCAGAAAGAGACTGTACTTAAACATATGTCAACTGTACCAGGCTTAGCTGAATACCATATGCCATGGAGACATGACTTACACTCATATCCATATACAAATTATGTGACATTTTGCTTCTCTATCAAATTAATATTTTAAAGGATATTACAGGAATGGTGGAACAAAGGTAAAAATCAGATTATATAGAGAGATTAGCCTTTGGAATCCTCATTATTTAACTTTAAAAATACTTTCATATTGGTCTGTAAAATTTAAGAGTAATTCTTTAAAGAATAGAAGCCAAGATATAAAGGAAAATTAGAAATAGATTCCATTTAATAAAATCTTACACCATCAAAGCCACCCTAGGCCTAATTTGAAATTCATATGTTTAAAACCACAGAATGCAAACTTCCAGTTATGTTGAAAGCAATGTTCTGCATATAGCCTTTCCCTTTTGGAAACTGAACCACAGCCTTGCTCTTTATTTACTGAACTTTCTCTGTACTTGGTCATCACTGAAGTCTGTCATTACAGACTCTCTGCTGAGTTCCAGGCCAAAAAGCAGAACTATTTATGAACCTTTGTAGCAGCAGAGGTAAAATAGGGATACTAATAGGAATTCAAGGCATGTATTAACATGTATTCAGGATCTTGAGCAGAATTCTTTAAGCAAACAAGAAGGCAAACAAGAACAAGCTGCAAAAACTGTGTACATTAGTCCTAGATGAACTTTTGCAGCAGAATAAAATGAGCTGTCATTCATCCGCTTTACTTTTTTTTTCATTTTCATTTCCAAATGAGCACCTAGTTGGAAAAGAATCCTGTTCCCTGATCTTCTCTATGATTTGTCAAAACTAGAAATGTTGCTTGAGGTGTTTTCATGAAGAGAAGTGTAGTTCAATTTTTTCACTTGTGTTCAGTTTTGAAGGATCAGTGAGTGAAAAACAACATATATTTGCCCATATATCAATGTGGGGGAAAAAACTGGAATATTTCTTAATGACAATGTAGCTATGCTGATGTAGGGATTAGGAAATAGTGATTTAATAGTCTAAAAACTGCATGAACAAACAGAAGCTCAGCAAGTAGAAAATTGTCATTAAAATATAAAGTCAATCTGGTACATGCTAACTAAAATCAGACATATTTGGCTGTTAATTTTGCCTTATAAAACACAGTGATTATCTATCCTTGTCACAGCGCTTTTTCAGTTTGCTTCCAATTACAAAGCACTGTTTGTTAATGTAATATTAGCATTATTACAGTAATATTTTATTGATGCATGTCTGTGTGTGGAGCAGAATTTACTGTTAACCATTGCTGTGATTCTTCAGCTTTTTATCGCTTAACAAGGAATGCGTAGTCACAAGTGTTTGCAGCCTAACTATTTAATCTCCTTTATTCTTCTGAGGATCTTACTATTAGCTGGAGTTTGATTTGTTAACTCTAAATTGAATTGAAATTTAAAAGATTTATATAGTACTTGCACATCAATTGTAGCATTAACTCTTCATTCACAAAATTCTCCTTTTGTTGCCACATGGCTTTTTTAAGGTGGTCATCTCAGATGTTTAACATAAAAATAATCGGGGAATTCTACATGGTTTGAGTAGCTTTTGTAACTATAAAAGACCCCAAGGAAGTACAAATGAACAGTTCTACATATTTTCTATGAACAAGCAAGCTAAAAAAAGTGAAATAACTGTGTAGCTATGAAAAAATAATCCTACTACTGGAATTCTAAGAACAGCATAAGTAACCTACATTCCTTTTTTCTCCATTCCACACAAATTCCCTTAATAATCTTCCTTCCACCCAGAGATGAACTGTCAGAGGAGTAGAGAACATACATACATACATATAGAAGAATCATCAAAATCAAAATGAAGAAGGAACAGCCAGAGTGAGTAACCAGACTCCTCTGTTTTTGAGACCACACTTGATCCCATGAAGTCAGAAAACAAAGTGTCATTTTGTGCCTAAACAGAGCTTTTTATTCCATTTGCGCTCCAGAAGAGGAACTGTGTGTGGTGGATTTGAGTATTGCTTTTTTCACATGAACAAAAGCAATCTTCTTCATTCTTCCTGCTCTATTTAAGTAGTTTCCTTGCCTGCTCAGATGACAGTCACATAATCTGCTAATTCACACATGATGTAAAATCTGCCTAACGGGTAGCAAGATTTATTTTCATATAACTGATGACATGTATAATGTGCAAATCTAGACTAGAAATATTCAGCATCTTAACTCTTACTTAACTTTTCTTATTTGTTCAGTTGAATCCACTTAGAAATGGAGATAATATTTGAATAATAGTTGAATATTTCAGACTTTGAACAGAATGCTTGCCTATCATCTAAAATTAAATTATTTGTATTTTTAAAGAAAAACATCAGTGTTTATCACTATAATTGCCCATGTAGAGAGAACCTGTTTCTAACACTGGGATGCACAATAAAAGAACTTAAAACATCCATATGCATTACAAAAATGCAGTTTAAATCGGCAATCTAAGACAGGGCTTAGAAATGGGCATTAGGATACAATATGCTGTATTTTATGCTCTACTACAGAGAAATGAAATTTATAAATGTGCTGAAGGTTCAAAACTTTTCTAAAACACATGGCTATAGACACTCCTGGAATTATGATAAAGGCTAGTAATTTATCTTAGTTTAAACAAATCTTATAAATTCAATATTGCAATTAATTACTCCATGGAAAGAAAGAGCACCAAGTGACTGAACAGGATGTCTTAGCACAGAGTTACAATTAAGTTCTCCTTTTTTTATCTGGTTGTCTCTGTAACACCCAAGGAAATAGCACCAGGCAGGGATTAGTGTCACACTCCTGAAGCTGTAGGTAACAGATATTCCATAATCCTTCACTCCTAGCAGAGCCCCAGAGGGGCTCATAGGAACATCTATATATTTAGCACATAATGAGGAGAGAGGCTTTGGGCAAGACAAGTGTGTAGGGAGAGGGAAGGTTGTAAATTATTAAATGTTTCAAGAATTACGGCTGTTCCTAAATCACTGCACAGTTACACGTGCTATATCACTTGCAAAGGGAGGAGATTATGAAACAAAGCAATACTAAAACAGAATGCTGAAATCAGTTTAAAGAACTCAAGAACTGTTCTCTCTTGACAGGTTTATATCATAATATTCATAAAATATCTATAAAGATAGCTTTTTCAAAACCTAGTGAGACATTTAGCCACAGCATTCTGCTACTAACAAACAAGCTAATTAAATAAATGCTAGCTTGGATAGGCTTAAAAGTGCTGCAGTACAATAAACATATCCATGAACTAATCATTTACAGAGTGTTGATGCTTTGATGTGCTTCTGAGGAAGAAAGCTCAGAATATACATCTGGTTTTCATATGGTACTTTATGTCAGACCATGTGGCCAATTGCAAAATTTCAACTTGCTAAGGTCCTCATTGTATTTTCTCTCACTCTTTATTTTTTCTAAAGCTTCCACTTAAAATTATTTGTAATAAACAGAAGAATCCCCTTCAAACAGCACTAAATTGAGTATATCTCTACATAACAAAAGTCAAAATCAACACTCCAGCTTGAATGTATGTTGTGCACCTCTTTGTTACTGGAAAAGTACATCTTACCTTTATCTTTGCCAATTATGTGCATGCTCTTAAACATTATTTTCTCTGAGAATTGCTGCTCCTCATAAAACTGCAAAAATATAGAAAAAAGAAATGGTCACATTGTACTTTCTTAAGGTCATAATATAAATTGTCACTCCTGTTACTATAGAAACAGAGTGGATTTCATCATTCTAATGCATGCAGTGATAATTGTTCTGCTTTCAGTCTATGGATAGGTAGTTAATGGTGCCAGTTGCTGTTAGCACAGACACAGACTATTGTCGTCTAAGCACAAAGCTGCTGTCTCCTGTTCTGTCACTGTGAGCTTTCCTAACCATCAGCAATTCGTAGGGGAACATTCAGGCAGAATGAAGAGCTGTTCACAGGCCTCGGTCTGTGGCTGAAACAGAATTCCCTGCAGGAATTATGTTCTCAAATGAAAACCAAATAAATATGACACAGCACAGAGTGCTTCTTCAGATTGTCCTCTCACGTCATTGCACAAAAACTGTTTTCTGAGCTTATAAAATTTGCATTGCATTGAGAAAAGATTCCATTTACATCCTATCTATAGAGCAAGCTTTCACTGGTACAGCCAGATACCACAGGCTTACAACACACATCTCCGTGCAACTGCGTGTTTTCACCTAGAGATTATAAACAGATCAGTGGGTACTAAATAAATGTAAATACTGCAGTTCTGGGAGTTCACAGCTATTCCACAGGTGCTCAAATTTAGGCTCATTTAGAACACACAAATGAAAAGTAAGGCAAAGTGAGAGCAATATGGGATAAGAGAACAACTGTCCAAATTCCAGCATTGTCCAGTTTCAATCCAGAACTCAGTTGTATCAGTTTTAAAAGAGATGGACTCTAAAATGAGCAGATAATGGGTTACTAAAACTGTTATCACTTTAACTATGGGTTACTAAAACTGTTATAGCTTTTGCTCAGGTTTGGCTTAAAACATGAAAGATTTATTCCCAGTCAATTATTCTCAGTTCATGTTAATTTGGTGATAATTAATGGAAGTTGTGGGGAATTATCTCCTTGTAGGAGATGCAGCTAATGTGTAGTTTAAATATTAATGAGCTTATTCTTATAAGGATAACTGCAATACTTAATATAGATTAGTCAAGCATATGGATGCTTTTCATAAAATTGACATGCTTCAAATCAATCGGGTTATAGGTTACCTATAAAACACTGTTTTCTGCACTAAGCCTTCCTCACTCAACACCGTCAAATACACAAATTGTGCCCAGGATCGTATTTCCCTCTGACATATGTCTGTGCAATTCTGAAACTCTTTCAGAAACCAATATTATGTGAAAAGCAATTGGCTTTTCTTGTCAATTTTCCCAGTCTAAAACTGACAAAAATGCTGTAATGTATTAGAGCAGTGTATAATCAAAACTAGACATTTATGGAAAGTACTACAAAAACTGAATTATGACTGGAATTATACTTGGAAACGTCTGTTTAGAGGTCCCACCTGTGAACACAGAAAATTAAAACAGACAAAATGTTGATGGTGGTATAATTTGTGAATACCTATAATGACATTAGCTGTTGCTGGACACATGAAACCACCAAGGCATACAACTCCTGTACAGATTTTTTATGAATTATTTCTCCTCAGATCCTAAGAACTGTAACATACAGATTCTTACTCATGAGATTTTATGCAGTGTATCCCTGCATGTCTCTGACCCCTGAGGTTTTCCCCAATTCCCCTGGGAATCATCTCTCTGTTATTCATACATATGTACATACATACCCTATTTATTTTGTATTTAGGTCACATCAGCTATGCGCACACAGCAGCACCAAACAGGTCACCATATGTCCAAAAATTCCACATGTATTTGTTATGTATGTGCACTCTGAAATACATTCTGTTTACTACATGAGCATATCAATTTACTACAGTGAGCATATACACTGGTTCAGAAAAATGTTAACCACAATTAGAAATTTGGCAATATATTGGTTACACAGCAAACTCAGCCTTTTGGAGAAACATCAGGGGTACTGCATGAGTGCTCCATAGTGCACATACAGTTATACAGTTTTCCCACAAATGTCAGGCAAATATGATAGCCTTGTGTTTTCTGAAGATTTTACTTTTTTGGCAGACAGCCAAGCTGAAAAGATTCTGCTGGAGCCCTATAATCCATATTTGGTAATATCTCACTTCCTAGCAAGCATATATAAAACTATGTGAGAGAAGAAACAAGGTTCTAATTCTCCCCCCTTTGACAAGAGCCCAGAGGAAAGAAAACCAACAGTGCTCTCTGCCCATGTGGGTTGCTGCAGAAAGCTGGAAATGGCTGTGACCATGATTCCTGCCCTTCAGGCCTTGGCACATTTGCCCACAGCCTGGCTCATTTGCTCAGGACAGGCACAGAGCTGGGACTTGGAACAGAAACAAAGTGTGACCAGTGAAGTTGTGTTGACTTTTTTTTAAACAAGTATTTGCTTTGAGCAAGTATAGCTAAAATAAATAGACCATAATAGGAAGAGGGTAATTAGGCATATTTCGGTAGCCAACTTGACTCCCATAATACTTTACTACAGACAGTATTACATACTTCACCTTCATTAATGATACTGCAGTGTATCACAATATACTGTTTCCTAACCTGAACTGAGCCAGAATGCACTGTGTGGCAAAAAGAACAATAAAAATTAAGTAAGAACAAATTACATAATGTGGTATGAAGAGCAGCAGTATAATTAAAATTTGGAGAGCAATAGTGCAGCAAAAGAGGCATTCTTTTCCTATTCCAAGTATCAGGTAATGAGATCAGTACCTTGTAAGTAAAACTGAAGCATGTAAAAACCTGCCACATTTCAAGACAAATCTCCTATGCAAGTGCAGCATCTTTTATGATGAACAACGCAGTCATACAAGGCTGAATGAACTCAAAGACAAAACAGCTGGAAAAAGTTCACTGCAAAATCATTATCTACAGCTCATTTGTGAGCTACTTCGATGAGATTGCATCTCTTCTTCAGGGAAAGCTGGGGAGGGAATCTGTGTCTGTGATCCAGGTCTTTGAAATCCTGACAGATTTTGCAAACAGAATAAAATCAGTTTGCTTTCTTATAGGTGTCTTTTGTATGCAGCTGTTAATGTTCTTGATAGCTTTTGTGCTTTCATTTCATTTCCCTATACTTGGCATGGTGGGCAACACCACAACAAACAGAACCATCCTCACATGTACCAAAATCCAGAGCTCACAGTTCACTTAATAGAACTTTTCAGACACTAGTATGGAATACTTCCAGGCCACACTCCCTTTACAGCTATTAGAGAGGGGATTGAGACAGGAAATTACTTATTAACAACATTTTAATGTAGACTGCACTGTTCAGCAAAGCAAATTTGGTCTGGAAAGAAACCTTTCCCCATCAGCTCTTAAAATGATTCAGGTAATATTCTTCCTGATCAGAAGAGTAACCAATTTCCTCCTGACCACATCCTTCTCTGTTCTGACAATGAACGCCATGAAATAAAAGCCTGTAGGCACATGCTAGAGTAAAAATATTTTTAGATTTTTAATCCCCTGGCTAGATACAGCCATATTAAATATAGATTACTTTTTATGCCTAGAGATAAAATGGAATGAAAATAGGAAAATTGTCACTGAATAAAAAAGAAGTGTGGCAATGAAGGTATATGATGTACTGTAGATAATACAGTATAGAAAAAGATAATGTATATGTTCATCATTTGAGGCAGAACAATGAAGATAGTATTTCTGATGTCTATAATTTAATATTAATAATTTATAAATATATTCTTACTCCAATTCCATGACTGAACCATTCTTGAATTTAAAGGGTCTTATTTTAAAATATTCTCTATACAAAATGAGCCCTGCAACATCCATTTACATAGTCATGTCTTAGGACATAGAGAAAATATAACTATTTTCCATTTAAAAAATTGTAAAGCTCAGTGATATTTGTGCTTAATACACAAAACTTCAGCTCCTTTGGCTAGTCTTGCAAAGCAAAACAGTCCCATTGTGATGAAGGATTCCAAATACAACTTAGTATTATAAATAGTATGACAAGCTGATCTTTCAACTAGAGTTTCACTGTACTGGTACTGTCAACAAGTTGGAGTTTTCCTGTTAAAATTATAAATAGGTTGGATTTCCACTGAGGTTTCAGGATATCTTCTTTTGTTAAGGATAACATTTATATTTTCTAGAAATACATCTGCCTTTAATACAGAAGTACAAATCAGGCAAACCAGTCAATCCTCTCTGTGCAGTTGCACACCCAAATGCCAAGAGTTAAGTGGAATAAATTTTACAGCTGTAGTGAGCAGTGAAATGGCTGCTGGGAAGGACTACTGGAAATTGTGGAAATTGTTTGGCTACCCACTGAAAGTTAAGCAGTAGACAGAGAGAAAAAACATTAAATACCATGTTTTAAAATATTACCCCAAATTTATCCAATTCATTGCAAGATTCATATAGACATTTTTTCTTTCTGGAGCAGAGCGCATATAGGATGGACTGGGGAAAATGAAGATGTTCCAAAGAGAGGCTCATAACGTTTATGTTACCTTCAATGGAAGTAGCAAGGCTTTCCTGTGAAAATGCTTCTTTGAGTATTCCAGAATCCAAATTTACTGAGTTCATCTGGAAGCTTCCTTTCATTTATAAACTTAAATCCCTTTTTGGTACATCTTAATGACATATATTAAAACCCAAGGTCAAAGAAAAAGAAAAATAATCAAGTCCATATCCTTTGTGCACATTTTTCTACCCTAGTTACATAAATCAGTCATTTATAACAGGAAAAAGGGACTAACACCTTCACTTTGAACACAGGAGGAATATCCAGGTACCTAACTAGACAGCCAGTGAGGGGGCAAAAGTCCTGCATTTAAAAAAAATGAATATATACCATATATATGAATATATTGATGAATATATACAATGAATATATATAATGCAGAATATATATAATGAATATATACTATATATATGAATATATACTATATATATGAATATATACTTTTTTTTCTTTCCCCAAAAATAGTATAATTTTGTGTGTGATTTGGTCTGGTTTGTTTTTTTCTTGTTTGGTGGGTATTTTTTTTTCCCAGAGATTTTCTTTTCCCAAAATGGCATGGCAGACATCTGAAACACTAATCAACTGAGAGACTGGAAAAGTTCTTAGTGGACACAGCTCTGGCTAGACTTTTCACAGAATAAACACTGCCACTTAGCAGAGACTGAGTTTAAGGGCCCTGCTCCAAAAATAATGCAGAACTCCAGTTTTACCTATTGCATAGAAGGAAAAAACATTGGAGTTCAACATCTTTCTCCTAATGAAAAAGGATTCTTTGGGTTGAAACTCCCTATTAAAATGTAATGTTAATTTTTGTGAAGCAAGAATCATTAAATTACACTGAAGCATCTATTATTGCACAGTGTTTAAACATTTTGAACTCATAGTTCTATTTCTGGATACTTCTTTGTCCCTCTTTGAAATTTTGAAATTGTTCACAGTTCAAAAAGGAAACTGAAGGCAGCCTTTAAATAATTGTCTCTGCAGATGAAAGATAACCAAATTTTGAAGATCTAAGGAGTCAAGAAGAGCACAGTAGCCTGTTTGATTGCAGAGGGTCACACTAGCCTATATTTCATCAAGTGTTATACATTCTATTTTAAAAAAACCTTTAAACTTGTGGAAATTTCAATACATTGCCGTACATAGAATTGAGAGCATAATCCTTCACCTCTGATATTGAGCTGCCTTTGCAGAATTCCTCTCTCAAAATGTCCTCATAGAAGACTTCATATTAGCTAAAGCAGCCTGCTCACAGAATTCTCCTCTTTCTAAAATCAGGTGTCAGCACACTAAAATTACTTCTGTTTCCAATAGTCCCTGCCCAGTTCTAATCTAATGATCAATTTTCCAACTTCTGTTGTTTTATTTCTTCTCCTATTGGAAGATTATCTTCTACCAATCTGAAGGGAGGGTCATTTGAAAGCCTCACCAGTTATGAGAGACATTGTGCTCAGATTGGACACTGGTGCAAACCTGCAGGAGTCACTCGATGGGCACTGGCTCATTCCAGAGCTGAATTTGGTACTTTGCGTTTACACTAATTGTTTCACCATTTGAAACAAATGTTTATTTAAAGCTGATTGAGGTAAGAGTTGACACAGTGTGCCATTTATATCATCAATGCCTTTGCCACTTCATCTCAGCAGGTTTTACTTTGAAGAAGCAAAAATAGCTTCATCAGACACTGAAAGAAAATCTTAATGTTCTGGTTAATCAGCAGCAGTCTGTGAAGAAAACAGCAAAGTAATGAAATCTCCACTTCTGAATAATTGTACTTGGGAAGAAGTGAGATTCCAGCATAAATTAATTCTGAGCATCCAGCTCACTTTTCAGCCAGAATCAATCAGTCAAGTACTGAAACTAAATTCACAGCTCTTCACAGCGTACTCTTTTTGATAGGATGCAGAAAGATTAAAAAATAAAGTAAAATTAAGGCACTAAATTATTTTTTTCCTACACAGGAGATCCATTATTTGTACAATAGAAATCAGTTACTGATGTAGAGAATTTTAATAACCTTATGTTCTCAATTTTCCAAATCCAAGTGATGGATACACTGGAAGGCACATTGAGGTGCATGCCTCAGAATTGTAACTAAATATGATTTACTACTGGAGAAATGTTAGCAAATCCATCATATCACCCTGCCCCCCAGTCCTCTGTTGTATTACATCATGTGAAATCTTTGCACAAAGTTCATAAAACACTCAACAATGAATTTTAAAGCTGAGTCCACATTAACTATGCTTCTCAGACTGAATTTATCCTCTCAACAACTTAAAAAAAATTACAATCAAAAGAAAGTAGCCAAAAGGCTGTTTAAGATATACAATAAAACTTGGGGCCTGCACCACCTTGAGGTGACAGGGAAGGAGCCAGCAAAAATTGTACCCACAATGGTATCTTCTACAGGTTCAAGTACCCAGTCACAGAAAATGAGAACCATATACATAGAATGTAAGAGGAAGATGCAAAAATGACATCCTGGGTTACAATTGGGCTGTTATGGGTGAGCCAAATGTAGCTCTAAGATCATTCTACCTTAGCTAATCAGAATTTACAACTTGCTTCAATTTAAGTCTCTGAAGTGCCTGAAAACATATTTTTGTAATTTTATTCCATTACTGCACACATCTGTCTCAAAGAAAAAGTGTCCTTAAGCCCATGAATATAACATATGTTACTCATTCCATTCCTTTGGGTACTTGACCAGTCTTCCAGAGCCCAGTGAAATTGAAAAGCCATTTTAAAAAAGAGCAGAAATTCTAGACCAATTAGAGAGCTGATAAAGGACAAAATCTCTGTGGAAAAATATCTTTATTGTGACTGGAATTAGCTAGAAAATGTCTCCATTAATCTCCTGTGTTTCAAAGCAAATGTAATTTAACACCTAGAATTCTGAGAAACTTTTCTGAGGAGGAAAAAAGGAATTATTTTTTTACCAAGAAACCCATCACTAATTTAAACTGTAACCTGTGTAATCCCTAGAACCTAACATTCTGATCAATTAAGGCACTTCTCACTGCATAGTAATCACTGCATCTCAAACAGTTTATCTCCTCACCAATTACCAAATGACTGGACTAATCCTCATTTGCTTTACAGCAGTAAAACAAAGACCTTTGTAAAACTGTGTGCGGTGCTGTAGAATTGGCAGCCTTTACTCCAGTCTTTTCTGTACTGAGTGAATTTTGTTAACTTGTGGCAGTGGGAAAATTATCTATATTTCTTCTATTGTTTACTCTAAGAAGAAAACATGCACAATCTTTTGCTCTCAGATATTTTCTCAGTTAGAGATTGTTTAAATGCTAAAAGATATTTTAGACTGTATGTCAGCAAATTACTGACATACAGTCAGTATGTATTTAATTTGCTCCTTTTTCTGTACCTACACAAAGAACATGCCCTGCTGATGGCCAAGGTGTGCCATAGAGACAAGAAAAACCATAGGACACTTAACTGTGTATCATCCAGACAGACAAAACATGCAAATACTCAATACTAGATGAGATATATCCTTCAATGTAAGAAAAAGAAACTTCTAGGACTGCTTCCTGAACTTCCAGTTACTGACACAAACACAGACACTGATCACAGAAAACTAAAGGTGCCCTTCCAGGGAATGTTACATATCACACTCCAGCCAAGCTCTCTGTAGTGCCTCTGGAAGAGAGACAGAAGGCAGACATTTTGATGTTCTAGAGGTATCTTAAGTAAATAAAGAGTTGCACACTTGCAACTCTTCTGCTAACACCACCTTCATTATTTTGTACAAGTGCAGCAGCCTCTGCAGAGGGAGACCTGAGCTTTGATAACATCTCTTCTGGTTATTACAAAGGCAAACCACAGGACCTACAACAAAACAGTGTCTTCATAAGACTTTCTAACACCTTCAACTAAAAGGTAAATAAACAAACAAACAAATAAAAGTGAAATAATAATAACCTAGGACCAAATCTAAAATTATCACATAAAAGAAACAGATCTGAGAATTAACAGTACATTAAACTGTTTTGTTTTCTGGAAAGACTGTCAATAAATAAGCATCTTCTTGAGGCTTCTAAGAAATAAACCAATTGGAAGCTCATCAATAAATGAATACTGCTGGAAAGACAGAACACAGGGCACATAAACCTAAATATGATGGTTTTGCATCATTGTAACAAGAGTCATAAATGTAGCCTTTCCTCTGCATGTCTCACTATTGAAAGTCCTGCTGCAAGTGTTTCTAAACCACATAAACTTACAAGTTGACCAAGTATCAACTGAGAGTTTAATGTTGCAAAACCGAGTGTAGTTGCCTTATATCTCACCACTCTCTGAAGGATGACTCCTCTTTTCCCTTGCTTGAGAAGCTGAAAGCTCTCTGTTCATTTGTTATGATATCCCAGGAGATCAAGAGAGACAGAAATTACACTGTCATGACCACAGCTCTCAGCATTTGCTTTCTGACTACAGCATCTCAGATTTCAGTTTTGTTTTAATGCCTGCTAGTGACCCACATCAATGCAGCTAGAAGACAACATTATTATGTAAAAGTCACTACAGAGTCCAAATTAAAGATCTCATAATTGATCTGAATGATGGGTCTATCCATAGCAGAAGGCTTGAATTGCAAGGCTTGCTTCTCCTTCAACTAATGGTAGACTCGTCTGTGGTCTCAGTTCCACTCTTTATTCCTTATTTTAGAAGATCAAAATACAGTGGTTAGTAAAGATGATTTGGTCCATATTCATCTCTGAAATTACGCCTGCAACTTGTTAAAGCAAAAGTAAGCATTTTTGCTTTTAAAAAAAATCACAGGGGAACTAGTGTTTTACTATGAGAAGATCTAATTATTAGTATACAGACGGGCAGTACATTTAGAAACAGAAAAATAAATCTTAAGCAACAGCAAGAAATGAAAGATTTAAAACACTGTCTAGGTAGCTGCTGGCTGTACAAACACCACAAACAAAAAACCCCAACTGGCTTAAACTAGTGGCTGTCCACTTTATGGTCATTAGACTTCCATTTCCATGGTTTGGGAAAACTTTATACTTGTTTTTTCATGACAAAACTCAACATAACTGCAAAGATGACAAAAATTATCATGAGTATAGGAAAAGTAAGGCAGTAAAGCTACTTTTGCACACTGCAATAAAATTCTAATGTAGAAATGTCTTCCTCAGCACTAGTTAGCCACAGCTCAGTTTGTTTCAAGCCAAAATTTAGGTGCAACTCAGCCACTGCAATTGCTGCTCAAACTCTATCCAACATCATTGTTAAAGTGATTTTACAAGCAGGAATTATTCAATGTCATAACCAAAGCAGAACTTTGGCCCTTGTACTTTAATCAACAATGGACCACATATCACAAGAAGAAAGATGTTGGTGTATCACAGGTGCTATGAGAACAAGAAAAACCCTGGAATGAGCAAGGTTGGCAAACTGTAGCAGCCAGCCCTGTGACGCTGCCACAGCAGACAAGAACATAAACTTCTTGCTGAAATACTTGGCATTATCAAAAATATATATAAAAATCTATTCCATCTGAACAGATCAGCTCATCAAGGAAGTGTCCCCCTAGCAAGGTTATCCATGACACTTGATTGATTTCTGACATCCCCTAGGATTTAAATTATATCTGCATAAACCAAAGCAGTATAATCCTAGAACATCTCATCTATCCCAGTTATTTCAAGCTAGAAATGTTTTAGGGATTCTGAAGGAGAATTCCATGGTAATGCAGCTCAACAGCTGTCAGTATCCAGCCAGTCAAGCAGAGCTACCACCAGGACCCAAGGAAAGCCCCTTTTCATGTCAAGTTGAACAGAACACAAATGCACAATCACTGAACTGACATGGAAATGCATCCTCAAAGTGACTTGCCCATGGACTGCTGTACTCTTGCTCTCTCACTTTTGTAAGGGATATTTATTTATATTCAGCCCCCTTCCCTTTTACCAGCACAGACATTTACAGTCAACAGATCTGGGAGTGGAAAACTACATTTTCACCAAAGACTGATTTTCTGAAAAGCACAATCACAGCACTACATATGCACCAGTGTCAGACCAGCAGCAGGTTGCAAATTTCTGATCACAGATGGCTGGGCTTGGCTTCAGTCTCCTAGGAACTATAGCCTAAGTTCTTACTGGTTTGTGTATTTTATAGTCCACTTGTACGTCAGTAAAACTAAAACCCATTTCTATGTAATGCTCTCCATGGTTTTAAAATGTATTAGTGTATTCCAGAGATTCTCTGGTAGGAGATCAGTGATCCTGCCAGAGGGGAAAAAAGAGAAATCTTTTAAAAGGTCATGTTTACTACATTTGAAATTATATGCTACAGATTTGCTAAGTGGACAGATTAGGCAAAGTGCTACTATGAAATATAACTGAGCTTTCTTTGGCTACTGAATACTTTGGAACAGCCTACAGAAATCCTTTACCATCAGCCTCAAGAAAACTGTTACTGCAGTTCATTTAATCAGAATTCTTGCTAGCACAGGTTCTTGTCTACACATACTTACATGCCAAGAAATCACTTACTACTGAGCCATTACAAAACTTCTGGAAATTACTCTGACTGACAAAGTCAAACAAAAGCCAAAACTCAATTCTGTATTGTTTAGTGTCCTCTCAGAAAGAGGCAGCACATCAAGATTAAAACATTTCATGTGAATGATGAAAGCAAGAATTTAATTTATGCCTTATTTTCAACCTCTTGTTAAACAAATCTTTCATCTGTTTGTCAAGGAAGATTTCCTCCTTAGGTCTGTTCTTTGCTACCATATGTAATCCTCATGTCAGATACTATATGGAATACACATATGTCTTCCACCTATAAATTAATCAAACTAAAAAATTGCAATGGTTTTTCATTCTCACATGTGGACAGTTGTGAGTTATAAATGGTAAAACAAATGAAATTAAAATATTATTTTTATCTTCTGTATTTTTTTCTAATTCCTATAATATAATAGCAGAGATAAGAATTAGTCCAAATGATTTAAAGAAAGTGATTTTAATCTCATCCAAACCCATTCCAATCATGTCTAATACATTTATTTACAGAGTTCAGAACTGAAAAAAGAAATTAGATGATGCTTAATGGCTTTCTACTGGACTTTTTTCTTTCCTTATGTTATCTTTATCTATTGAGGGTGTCTGATGTTGTAGACGCTTATTTTACATTTTTTAGTACTTAAATACTGCTTAACTGATATTTTGTACACAGGATTAAGTTATCTACTTGAGCAAAGACTTCAAAATTAGTGCTTTCTGATGATATTTTTACTCTACTGAGCAAGAAGCTGGAACTACACAAATTGTTATATTAGCTTGATTATGCCTATGATTAGCTCAGTCTTGTCTCCAGTGCTGGCCAATATCAGACACTGATTGCAAAAGTATAACAATTTGGTATCCACTTTGTAGGCAAACCAGGGAGTTATTTTGTTAGGCTCTGGACTTGCTGTAGAGGTGAAAGCTTTCTAATAATTCTTAAAACCCTACAACATTAATGCAATAAAAATCATACTAAAGTGTACAAAAAGGCAAAATTCTGTTCTGTAGTTTAAACTAGAAAAACTTAAAACCCACTCTTTTTATGTCAGCTTAGAAATTACTCTCTTCCAGAGACTTCTAAAGTCCATTTCTCAATTATTTAGCAATTCTGCTTCTAGATGCTGGGAGCAATATTTTACAGATCACAGGATGGTCTAGGACCCTACTGAAGGGAGGAGGTAAAATGCCCTATTAGATTTGTGGCAGTAGAAATCTCCATGGCAGGTTTAACAGGCCCTGCAGAATCCAGTCTAAATGAACACAGAAAGGTCACAGCTGCAAAATAACCAAGGAAGGTGTCAGAAAAGTGTTCATAGGAAGTACATAGAAAAGGCGGTCCTTTCTAAACTGGAAAGTGAGGATGTAAAACACAGTCTGAGGTTCTGGGCATGATTTTGATCCTCCTTAGGCTATAACCATGGTGATTCAACAGCACCCAGTTCTCAGATCCATCTTGTGTGAAAGATATCTACATTATTGTCTTTGTGAAGGCAACACTAGGAGCTTCAATAATGAACTTTTAAAAGAATTGCTCTAAGTGCTAATTTCTGTGAAGACTTTAGACCTCAGACCTTTTTTTCCATGAAGCTTGTAGATTATTCCCAGTTCCTGCATAAGGATTTCCCAAACCCAAGACCTCATTTTAAGACACCAGAGAAACTCAACTTATTTCAGTTTTCTACTTTCACTCATAGTAAGAGCTAGGCTAGATTTCCCATTACATTGTATGAACTGCATTTGGATCTATTTACCATGGTCTATACTCAGTCTTCCAGCTTGATAAAAAACAGAAGACTCAGAACTGGAGAAATGTATTAGTTTGTTGTACCAAGTAAATTCAGAGTGCATATGAGCAAAGGGAGGGTAAAGAAAAACATATCAAGGTGAACATCTTAATAATTTGTGAAGGTTTCTGGTTCTACAAATAATATTACCACTTATGTACTTGAAATTAGGTGTTTCTTGTGAATTCTTGTAGCAGCTGGTAAGACCCCTGCTGCAGGTCATGCATGACAGTACAAGAAGAGTAAACAAAACCAGGCATAGCTTGTCCCAGTGAAAGGAGATGGGAACATTTTGCACAGAGATTGCATTTTTATTTGATTAAAACTTCAGCACTGCTCATGGCATTAAACCATATAATTAATTTACTGGAAGATTAGTTTCAATGCTATGCCTTTTAATAGAAGTTTAACCTGCAAGCCAGAATTTCTGAAGTGAGCAAGACAACCAGCATACTCCAAATACCAAAGTAACTCTTATTTAACAAAGCATATACATAATTCTAAACCAATCCCATAAAGATCTATTGACAGTGGGAACACTCTGCATTAGGGTAAAAAGAGGAGTTACTATCAAAAGTGAAGATGGCAAAGTATTGTTTTTCCTATTCATCAGTATTGTTTTTCCTATTCATCAGTGCTCTGACATGAAAAACAAATCCATTGCAGATCACAATGAAATCAAGGCTTTATATGTGTTCATGGAAGTATAAGAGGGAACTCTTGTCTCAGGCATTCACTGTTAAATTCAGATCCAAATCCTTTGCTTAGTTAATTCAAACCTGTTGCTAACATCCAAGATGCTGCCCATCCCTCCACACAGCAGGTTTGCCTCAGCACTGCCTTGTTGATGGGATTTCATACCTGAACAGAATAACAAAGAAACAAATACTAAGAACTGCACTCTGAAACCAAACCATTTAGAGATGAGAGCGCAAATGCAAACCAGCAAGTTCAGGAAAGAGATTATGTTTCTCAATGTGCTGTTGACAATGGCTGTTATTAATTTTTGGCTCACAGGTAGTAATTTTCAAGAAATAATGAGAATTTGTTGTGTTCCAGCACAGCTCCTGCACAAAGAAGCTGTGAAAATACACTGTTGTCAAGATTCACACAGCAAGAAGGAATGAAAAGAAGGATATTTGGCAGAAAGATATTTGTCCTCCAATGTGCAGGACAAGCTATATGTCTCCTTCATATTCTCTTTGTTAATAAACACAAAAAAAAGGACTTGACAACTGTGCAGGGCTCCTTTACATATGTGGAGAGCATATGAAAACACACATGATTTTAAAATTTTCTGTCTGAAAAAATGTACCAAATATCAAATCCTCATACTTGCTAGTTCATTCTTAAATACATTCCACACCCAATTATTTTAAAAGAGAGAGAAAGAAAAAAAGAAAAATGCCACCAAACTTCAATGCTTTAATGCTTAGTCACTACCTGCGACTAAGAAGTGTTTCCAGAGGACTCCAAGTGTATTTCAACATTTTATTTTAGTCTCCTGACTGAAAATTCAATTTCTCTTTGTCCTCTGATATCAGTCTTAACAGATGTTCCCTAATGACAACATTCTGGTGTTCTAATAGCAACAAAAGGAACGGCTACCTTATTTTATGACCTATGATGGTTCAGCACCTCTTCTATATTACCATTAGATTAAATTGTAAGTAAATATATTTCTTGGCAAGTTTTCATATCAAGTGACACTGGCACAAATAAATCAAAAAATGTTAACCTACTAAGCAAACAGTGTTCCATTGCCACAGCATACAGCTTTTGGTAATGGTGATGATTATCATGAACAGTAAAAAAAAAAAAAAATTTAAAAGTCCATTTTACCAGATTCAGAAAATAGAGAAACATTTAAGGTTGTATTCAGTGCCTCAGCTGACTTACAAGGACCACTTGTTCCTGACTTACAAGCACCACTACTTGGATGGTTGCTTACCTCAGAAGAGCACAGATCATACCAGAAGGAAGAGTACAAGTACAAAGAAATGTTTGTGGATTTTTTATGAGGAAATAAATGTGGAAAGGAGAATTGATATTGTGTTAAGTTTGAAATGAGAGTCAGATAATTCAAAGTTATGATTCTCATAATTAGAAATGGCATTTCCCCTGCTCTGCCATGACACTGCAAAGCACCTGCTCACAGGAGCTTCACAGCAAACAGATGAGAATCTTCTGCTCCAGAACCCACTTGTGAGCTCCTAAACCAGAAGATAATGTTATGTCTTCTCTTTGCTGAGCTTTGCTGGGATGTAGAAGAGACTGAATTGTTCCAGTAAGAGCTGATATGACTTAAGCCAGCTGGAGCCTTTACCCCAGTGTAACCTTTCATGTAGATGAGCTCTTGAGGGCCCAGACTGCTCTGCTGGATGAGTGAGTGCTGAGCACAAATGTGAAGTTTTGGTCTAGAGCAAAGCCTGTGGCTGGGCTTTGTGCAAAGCTCTGCCTGTAGAATAGAAAGGTTTCCTGCTGCCTGTCTTGGCTCTGAACTTCTGCTTTGTTCAGCCCTTGAGGAAGGGACCTGCAAAGAATGAACTTGCAAGATGTGGCAAATAAGGTTTTAAAGATGCAAAGCACATAGCATTAACAAAAGCAGAACTGCCAGGTGGTAAATAAGCTTAATGAAGAAATCCTACATATCTTGACAAAAATCTTCAGGACACAATGTACAAGAATAAGCAATGAATATCCCAACAGTCGGTCCACCTCTTTTGGCTAATATTGAGCCTGCTCTTATTAAGAACAAACTTTTAAAGTAAACTCTACAATAAAAATTTTTAAGCCCTGTTATATGAGCTAATGCTTTTTTCAGTTCTCATTCCCTCTCCCAGGAGAAATTATCTTCATACTACATTCAACAAATATTCACAAGCATGATCAGAAGGGTATATATTATTTATTTCTGCATAAGTTGCAGAATTCCCTTGCTTACTAGGGCACTCTTAAGCACTTGAAAATGAAAGATATTTCACTCATCTGCCAAAATAGGTGACAGAGCCTTTGACACCAATGATCTAGGGGGATGCACAACATAAATTGGTCTGTTGCAATAAATTGACAAATTGCTTTTACAAAACTGCTCAGCCCCAAATGGTATACAGTAATTAACAGAAGAGGTTCTAAGCACCTCATCAACATGAGGAAATTCAACACTTTGGATGTCACTACCCATGGCAGGGGATTGGACTAGATGGCCTTTAAATATCCCTTTGAACCCAAACTATTCTATGAGCAAACACTTTTTCTAAAATTGAAGTATTGCTTAATAAAATGTCTACATTTTAAGTATACAACTTGACTATTGGAAAGCTTGCTTTTAGCAGGAAATATTCCAATAGAAATGGGGATTAAACAGCTTAAAATTTCTGGAACTTCTGCCATCATGTCCCTTGAACTGTTAACTTGCTACTTTTCCAAAGCTCGTGCCTTTATGGAAACCATTAATGAAGAATGGGGCAAAATTTTCCTTGGAGGAAATTGTGCCCCATTCCCCTTTCCCCTCAATTCAATTCTTGATTCCAGTTTCAGTGAAGATACAATTTTTAAAATGGAAAAATCATTGAGAAGAAGAAACAAAGTTACTTAAATGCTTTAAACAAAATCACATTTCTGTTCATTCTCAATTTCGCATCTAAATGGCTTGTGGCAAATGCTCAGCATAAATAAAAGTTCATAATCCTTTTAATAACAATTTGCCTGCTGCTTAAATCCATTTTATTTTTTGGTTAACTGAAGATATTTTGGAAAATATCATAAAGTCATAAGAAACCAATTACATTGTTTGTTGGCATAATCCATTTTTTATATCACAGGGTGTGAAACTGCTAAAATGCTAAAACTGGAAATTCAAGGATGAAGCCATGCAGAAAAAGAACTCTGAGAAATAAATTAGGGTGTTAAATGTCATTTTCTTTTAGTTAGCACTGGAGAAGGAAAGTATTTAGCACAGAAATCCAGTGTGAAGCCTTCAGTTAGCATCCAACCTGGGCAGTGTTCTGAGGGTGAGATGATCTTGGACCTACTGTACAGTTTGAGGTACTTCTGCACCTACCACAGTGAACACTTTCAAAAAATGCACTCAAGTGCCTGCAGGAGATAAGAGCAAGGAGCTTGGCAGTCTATCAGTTGAAAAACAAATCGCTTTGATAGTAGAAACCAAAAATGTTTCACTGGAGGAGAATATTATGCTATATCAGAAAAAAAATGTTAACATCTCACAAATCCTGAGTCAGCAAGTCACTGAGATTTCTACCAAATTCACATGTTCAGGTTCCCCCTCCCTCCTGATTCACTTGTTGCCTAGTCCTTAGAGGAATTAAGGATTTAAATAATCAGTAAGTTTTTAAAACTGACTACCTAGTGGGAATATCTTTAATCAAAAAATCGTAGAGCACATAGCTCTAAACATTAAAATCTTTCTTTCAAATCCAGAAAGAATCACACAATAAAGCCAACTAGAAAGATCAACCCAAGTAGCCACAAATGATTGCATGTGGATTTTTTGGTTTGGTTTTCTGTTTGTTTGGATTTTGTTTTCCACCAATAAAATTAGAAAGAAATAGAGAAGCTGTTCAATTCCAGACTTTGGTCTGATCTTTTTGATTTGTTTTTATTACACAATGTGTTCATTTTGTCTCATCTCTCAAATATTTTTTGCTCAGAGATTTCTGTTTTAGCAGACATTGAGTTTGTTCCACAATGCCCATGGAACTTTTTCCTAACTATTTATTACAGTAATTTTTTCACCAGATACGCAGTGTATGCCTTCAGTATGGACTAATACTTAATGAATCTTGTTTCAATCAGCTTAATTCTTTCCCTCCTCTCTGTACTACTTAATGATCTATATTCAGATCAAATATTCTTGAAATAATCTGTTATTCAATGTTAATCTGAGAATCAAAATCAATTTTTTTACTAGAACCTAATAAGGCAAACTGTTTATGGCAATTATTCAATATTAAACTAACTTGAATTACAAAGCATTCTGAAATTTCCCAACTTGGATGTCCAAATGTAGGCAGCTTGATCTATGCTTAGGAATCTAAATTAATGGTCTGGCTTTTCAAACATGCTAAGCAGTTTTTTTCTCTAATAAGGCTTAACTAATTAAATCTAGCCCAAACTTAGTATTTTTGAAGGATTGTGAAAGGGGCAAACACTTGCTTTTCAATTCACAAATAGCTTGCAAAATGAATAATGATATTTTAATGTTTTTATACTAAAAAATACCATAATAAGTGGCTTTCTACTCCAACATAAATAAAACATTAAACAAAACAGTAAAACCATCCATAACATCAATGGAGTTGTCTTCTAAAAACCAAAACATCCAATTCAAATGAATAATGAAAGGCTTCAGCACAGTTTTTATGCTTACAGTATTTACTTATAGATCATCTAATTTCCTCCTAAGGCTAATGTGGAAACTGGAAGCTGCTACCATACACAATCAATAATCCTCTTAGAAGCTCAGTGTGAGATACAGGAGACATTGCCAAAAGTATTCAGCCAGAAATTAAATTCATTTCAGTTTTGTTGCTGTTGTTTTAAGGAGAAAGCAACTCAAACATTGCCCAGCATTTCTCATTTTGCTTACTGACTTTTCTTTGCAAAAGATGATGCTCAAATCGTCTAAAGCTTTGTCTGACTGGCTGGACCTTATTAACACAACTTGAATTTGGAGAAAAAGCAATAAAACATTTTGTAGCTCATGATTTCTGTGAAATGTTGGTTGCAACACAGAGGGCAAATTCAGCTGGTCAGTCTTTACTGCTATTAAAAATGCCTTGGGCCCTGAAGAAGGCTGAGTCACTTTGTGGGGGAAGAAATTACCTGGTTGCATTAGAGTGGAATTCCAATAAAGGATCACATCCTGAAGAAAGGCACACACATTCTTCCTGGGGACAGCAAGAAGCAGAACCAAGTAGACTCAAATGTACCAGATGGTGCACATGTTAACTAATGCTGCTCTCTGACAACATCAAGTACCCCAATGCTCTGTGTGGATTGGCCTCTTGCATACTGGGGGAGAGAATCCATTTCAGACCAACATGAAAAAATCCAGTTATGCAAAGCAACTGAACTGAACCTGTGAATTTAACTGTAGTGTCCAGCAGTATTTTCCAGTTTGTGTTCTTGAGGTCAGGCCTGGAGAGTTATGCCTCTAGAAGTGATCCAGCCTGACTCATTAAAATAACATTTTCAGAGAATGATTAGAATGGTCCACCATTAAATAGCTGTACCAAGCACTCCTAAGGAATGAAGCATTCCAAAGTATTCAAAAGAATTATCCTCTTCCTCTAGAGTCACTTAAAGGTCTAGGTTATTAAAATATTCATCCCAAGTGTTGAATGATAGATCTGTAGGCACATTTAAGTTTTCCCACCACTGGGCCATCCAGAAAAATAAGCATTAAGCATGATTTGGAGATCTTTCAAGTCAAATGTAAGAACAAATTCTTAGATTCACTGAAAAATTATTGCTTTAATGTTATTTTTTCAAGCTTTGAACAAAAGTTCTGCTAACCCCTTGTCTCCATAAGGGAAATTCAGACACTAAGAACTGAAGGGAAATAATCAATACAATGTGAGTTGTAGGGAGGAGGTAGTCTGTTATTTTGAAATGTCTGTAATCCTCAAAACTTGGTAATGCTATGCAAGGGGAGAGAACTTCCAAAAATCAAGTTAGGAGATTGCACATACCACTTAGTATTACTTTCAATTCTGATTAAGTGGCAAGCTCAAAAATCAGGAAAGGACAAGCATTAAAAAAAAAATCAACATAAACTAGTAATCACTCAAAATACAAAGGACTAATCAGAAAAATCCTTAAATTTAGTAACTGAGATGGTAGAGTATTTTGTGCACTGCACTGATTCTGGTTTGCTTCTGTTTTTTAAATCAAGGGTCCTCTTTACTGGGGAACCTTTATATGTTATATAACTCCAGTAATGAAGAATGTGTCTGCATTCCCAAGGATGGGCAGTGAACAAGAAGGAATACAGATGAGTGTACAGCTCCAAACAGAATGATCAAAAAACAGAGACATTTTTATTTGCCCAGAGAAACCAGGTCTGTACTGGCTATTTCATGTCATTAAAACTGCTCACAGGACAAGAGCTTGAGATGCCCTGATGTTTCTGGTTATTAGGACAAGACTAAAAGCAATCATCATCCTCTATTGCTCACTTGGAAGCTACAATTATCCTGGCCAGTAGGACTTGAAAAAGGATACCCATTCTCCCAGAAATCTGAAGCATAGTCTACTAGTCTGGATAATTACACTGCTTAAATTGCAGATCCAACCCTAATTATTCAATTTGCTGAGCAACAGAAAGATCTGAAGCTGGAAATAAACATTTGGCTCCAGCTTTGCTGTCTTTTGTACATTCCACCTAGGAACATAGGAATGGATTGTGTGCCTTCACCCTAAGCCTACATGCTTTTCTGAGTGGCTGTCTAAAATCACTTTTACATTTTCTTCCACTAGAATCTTTCTAGATCTCAAGATATCTGTCAGATGGGCTTTAAGACGAGATTTCTTAGACTTCTAATGTAAAAATAAGAGAAATACAGGTCAAGAGAGAGAAAAAAAAGAAAAAATTCAGACTGCTTTCCAATCCTGATGAGGTAAAAAACAATTTTCCTACAAACTTCAGAACATCTTGTTCCCTGAAGATATCCAGATACTGGATAAATCATTCACTCTCATTACCTTATAAGAGGTAACAAAACCTCTTACAATTTTGAACTCAGTACGTTTTTTTGGCACCAGATATCTGATGATAGCTAACTAAGCTAAGTGTAATACTGCTGTCTTGAACTTAAACTCTGAGAGTTGAAAGAGATATTAAGTGAAAAAAGTACAAGAAGTTGCTTTAATTATGCAATTTTTAACTCTCAACATTTTCTAAATGCAATCTGCTCTATGCAGTTGATTTGACTACAATTTATATTAATGAAACATTTCAACAGCACAATGTTTGCAATAAAAAGCGTGTAGCTATGAGCACAACACTGATTAAAATTAAGGTTCTGGTGGTGGAAGAAAGCTTTTCTGGGTTGTACCTGCTAACTGAGAGGGGTTGTGGTGCTTTTTTTCTCCCCCTACACAGAAATAACCTGTCATGGTTTAAAATTATCTCAGATCAAACATATTGCATTTTTTTTCCCTGTTAGAGGGAGATAATTCTCACCCATCCACATAAAACTTCCATCCATAAATTATAGGCAGCCTCAAGCTATAGTACCATAAATACCAAAAGAGAATACTTTCTGTCAACTACCAGATGTCTTCATGTCTTAGTCTATGGTAACTTGCCTTCTGGTTGTGTGGTCCAACAGGTGATTTGAAATAAATTTTGTAAGGCTGCAATAGTGGTTTTATAGACTGCAGGCCTTCAGCTCTTGATGGTAAGCTGAATTTAGAAGTAATTGCTACTCTCTTGTCAAGCAAATCCAAGTAATTTTGAAAGCCAGGGTTTATGGGCATTATTCTCATGGTATTTGGGAAGATTAATGAAATAATTTTATTTTTAAGGATTCAGTGTTTAATTAGCACACTTGTTTTACTAAACTCAGTTGTAGGGACATGAAATGTCTGCCTGACTTTTGGAAACTGGCACTTGAAATGCTGCTCTAGGGAAGTTAAACTAAAAGTGCAGCAAGAGATAAAGTACACTTGCTTTTGGGGGATCATGTCAGTAAAATATTTTTCATTAATGAAAAACCTACTTAACTCTACTCTCTGGATCAAGTTTTACCTTCTACTACCTTCAGATACTGTTCAGAGACCCCTTATCCTTCCTTGGTGACAGCAGGACAGTCAACATAAAACATTATCTTTACACAAAGCACAGGTGCCTTATGATGAACAAGACATAGATTTTGTTCCTCAGAGAAAAAACATTCCTGCTTCAAGTTTCTTTGAATGTGCATATAGGATTCACAGTGAGGGTGTCAGAAGCCATAGCATAAAATCAGACTGGAAAAATTAATTTCCCACTGTGAATACTAATAAATGGAAGTATGCATATAAACCATAAATCTAAAAAATGTCTCTTCATAGAACAGAACAAAATTTGCTGGCAACAATTCCAATACCTACCCCAATGCCTCACTGTGCACTATACCTTGCTTTTTCTGCTTTTTTCATTCTTTACTTTTATTCCTTTACCTGACTTGTTTTCCAACAACACAGCTCAATTAGAGAAACTGCATTGTGCTCCATTTCATTTCTGCAAACATGACAACTGTTGTCACCTTCTGTGAAGCCCACTTGATCACCTTCTTGGATTCTCCAAATCTCGGAGAACTACAGTAAAAGATTGGACTGTCTAATTAAAGCCTTTTAGCATTATTGTCTGACAGTTCCCTGTCATAATTTTGAAGTCTTGCACATTTACAACTATTTCACACTTTTTTCCCCTCCTGGTTTGTTAACTGATGCTCTAAAATCAACTGTTTTCCCAGTTCAGTCTATTCTGTCTGTGCATTTGACATCTATGCTCAATCAGTGATAAACAAACCATTACAACTCCATACATAGAATCCTGTGCCTTGGTATCTCTTACTGATAAAATATTGAACCTCCAGTGGCAGAATCATGAAAGACTTATGCCAGACACATCAAACCAGTTTGCAGTACTCTCTACATGAATTGGAAGGTCTAAAAATAATTTCAAAGCCCTATTTAGGTAGTGACTATTTAAGGCCTGATCAAGGCTGTATTTATGAATTTTTA
Source organism: Ammospiza nelsoni (assembly GCF_027579445.1). Classification (NCBI taxonomy): domain Eukaryota; kingdom Metazoa; phylum Chordata; class Aves; order Passeriformes; family Passerellidae; genus Ammospiza; species Ammospiza nelsoni. The sequence continues at coordinate 13,291,190 of NC_080645.1, forward strand.
AAAATAGTTGTATTTTTTAGCAAATACCTTGAATTTCTTCTTTTATATATCCTTTCAACTTTATGAGACTCTAACTGTATATGGCTGTGCCATTTATTTTAGCTATACCATTTGGCACAACCTCAGCTTTTCTATTCTGTTAACAATTTAAGATAAATATTCCTACTTTATTCTGTCAGTTTATTTCTCTGCAAGGCAAAGAAAATGTTGGCCCTGTATGGTTATAATTTACTGAGGATGAGAAAATGGAGGTAGTGAGGGTGAATCATCACATCTGCTGTTCTTTCATTTAATAAGAACAAACCTTCGAAAGCATAATTGGGCAGTCCTTAGACAGAATGATCAGTGATCCTTCAGTATGTCTAATTAAATGTTTACTAAGCCCATCAATAAGAATTTGGATGCACAAAACCGAAAAAGAAGAAACACATTGTGCTATCTGTTGAAAATAACAGTAATTTTTTCTTGCTTTCCTTCATAAGATGGATGACCTACTGAGATAAATGCAGGGATTTCATTGAAATTGGGAAGAAATTTAATCTTCTATCTGGGTTTCCCTGAATCTATCTTATGTGTGCAGGAAAATGGGAGTCACTGTCTCCAGGGTAAGCAGATTGGTTGCTGCTGACAACAGCACACTACAGCTGCTGTTAGCAGAAACCAGAATCCATGAATCCAGTGATTCAGCTGTACTTGAATGGCTGATGGCTCCTTGTGTAAGATCTCAAAGAACTTTTCATATTTGATTTGATAAACATATCCCAATTTTACTTCCATCTGGAATCAAGTGTAACTGTAAAAACCTTAAGCTAGCCAGACCTAATTCCAGATTTGAAGGTGGTTCTCAGGAATTTCTATGAGAGTTTGGAAGCACAACAATGTTTGTTCTTCTATTTTGGTGCTCAGAAAGTTACAGTTCAGAACAGGGGGTATGAAAGAAGAGAGTAGGATTGATGTGAGCTTTTGATTAACTAAGTTACAATGCATTAAAGTTACTTGTTTTAAATTCTTTCAGGCACTAAATCCTTTAATTAAAAATAATTTGAACTGTGTTACAGTTTGAACTAATATATTTTGATTATTCACAACTATTTCAAAAGTATTTTTAATGTGTATATATTTCTATTTTTCTTCTCTCCAAAGCAGAACATGGTTAGCAGTTTAGCAGGACACTTTCAGCTAACAAACTTGGAACAAGAACAAACTTGGCTTCATTAAGATGAATGGGGTTTGAAAACAAAGAGCAATGAACAGGACTAGTGGTAGCTGTCCTCCACATTAACACTAAAGGTTTGCTTACTCGTGGCCTTGTAAACTGGGAGTGCCCTATAGCTGCCTACACTCTTGAAGGTTTTCTGCAGGCCTCATGTTGGCCTCAGCCAAGCTCTTTGGCAGGGCAGGTTTCCACTGCCTCCATCTCAGGCAGCCTTCTCGAAAGGGAGCCCCAATTGCACACTAAAGCCCAGCCTGGAGGAAGGACACTCAATTGTTATGCAAATGAGAAGGAGATGCCAAATGGAAGAAATTGCTTTCTGTAATTTGTTCTTTACTATATCAAACCCACGTCTTGAATAATCTCAAGAGCACTTGCCATAATATTTTCATAAGTGCTTTCCACATCTACAAATGCGTTTCAGTCAAACAAAAGTTGTAATAAAGTAAATGCTGTTTTAAATTTATCTACTATACTTTGCTGCAACTTCCTTGCTGTCATCTTATTGCAGGGGTTCCATGCTGTTACCTCCTTACCACAAAAGTTTCATACCTTCTTGGTATTTCTTGTGGTCAGCCCCTCCAAGCACTGACTCTTTCTTCTTCACAAAGCAGCCACTGACTCCAGTTCCCTTCTCACCCAGACACCCCACTCTTTTATGGCACTCTTCTTCTCATTAGTTACAGCTGTGGCCTGGTAAAGTCAGGCCTGTTCCTAATCTTTGATAGCTGGCCCAGCTGTAACTCCTTAGGGATGAGATTACTTTCTGCACTATCTTTATTTTCTTATATTCTATCCCCCTACACTTTCTAATGCTGAAAAGTTCAGCAAGGTAAGGAACAGCATACGTAATTCTGAGCTGAGTGAGTCTTGTGGAAACACTGGGGAAGGTACTTCAGGAAGCAATTTAGCAGTCAGCATGTAGCAAAGATGAGAATAATTATCAAACAGCTGTATATATTCCAAAGACTTATGCTGTGATCAAGTTAGCATGCTGGTGGCATAGAATGTTGTATCATATCAGGCATCCATTACAACAAATCTGGCAGTACTTTAAATCCATGAACCACTGTGCAAAATGTAACATCAGTGTCAACTTCTCACCCTTTCAGGATGGCTGCACAAGAGACCTTGCTCAGTAGGGTGTGACTGTGTGGTCCAGTTGCTGTCTGGGAAACCTACTACATTTAAGAACTGCCCAAAAAAGCATCCAAAAGTGGGCAAGAAATCATTATAATATCTACCCATTGAATAAAAAGAAGCTGTAAACCGAACTCCTACATCACTGATTTAGAAAAAAAACACGTAGGAATGAAGACAACCCAAAGGGAGGTTTTGCTAACACAGTGTAAATAAAACATATTTCTCAGTTTATTTGGCTGCCCCAGATTTCTGTCATATTTCTTGCAAGTTGGCAGAACAGTAGCTAAAACCTTCTCCTAGATGAGGGCAATGCTTGGAAAACAGGATTTCACAGCATCAAAAGCAGGGACCTTCATGCAGCTCAAACATACTGGATCCTCCACACAAGTCTTCAGCATCTTGCAGCGCCACATTATTCAGGGTGAGGTGGGAGCCCAAACATCTAAATTTACTTGTTAACTAATTTTTTAAAATAATACTTGAAAGATTCTTCTATTGTAGTCATTAGCAAAGGAATAAATGAACTTCTAATTTAAAACTACACTAAATAATGATTTTTCTTTTGATGTCCAAGTAAATAGAAAATGCTTGGAAGTACTGTACCATTTCATTTGTAGTTAACTAATAAAACATCCTGCTTCAGAAAATTCTTCATAACTACATGAAAAGCCCTGTATAAACAAAGATATCAGAGATAACTTTCTAAAAACCATCTGCAATTGGATTACAGGCTTTTTTGCTACATTTTCTGCAGTATTTTGCTTTTGATGACACAGGCACTGTTTAGCTGCTCTGAACAGCTACACATGTATCATACAACACACAATATGTATCTTCTATCTTCTGAATCTTGGTGGGAGGAAGGGAGGCAGTACAGCTTTCAGGACTCTCTCAAAGACCATAAGAACTATACTATCACTTCTTTTTCTCCCCCCAAAAAACTGACAAAAATGGACGTTATGGAAATGCTCCCCATATTAAACCAGAAGAGGAGCCAGAAAGGCAATAGCTGGGAGCAGTAAAGCAAGTTTAAAATCAAGTTAATGTGACTTGCAGCAATTCTGATGTTATTAGAGCTTCTCCAGTCTGAACAGAAAGATTGTACTTCTTATATTCAGCAACTTGGCTTTTATTATTATTTTTTTTAACTTCTGCTTCAGGTTCAGATACGTAATTTATTTTTAAGATAGCATACATTCAATTTGTCTCATATAGGCTGCAGATAGCAGATTTTGTGCTTTCCTGTACTAAAAAGAAGTTTTTTCTGCCCCCACCAAAAAAGGGCAGAATCAAACATTTTGGAAAGTCTCCATACAAAGCGCAGCGCCGCAGTGCCAACACCCCGGCGCGGGGCAGCCGCGGGCTCCGGGAGGGCGGAGCTCGCCGCTCGGGGGGCGGCGGCCCCAGGCGTTCTCCCGGGGGGGCTCCCGCCCGGGCAGCGGCGCTGCGGCACCGCCCGAGCGAGCCGGCGCTCTCGGCGCTCCGCAAGCCAGGACTACACCTCCCGGCTGTCCCCGGAGCGAAGCCGCCTCCTCTCCGCGGGGCGGCTGGGAAGCGCGGTCACCGCCGCCCGTTCCGCTCGGGCGCCGCCCGGGCCGGGGCCCCGCGGAGCGCAGCGGGGCGGGGCGGGGCGGCCGCAGCGCGGCGGGCGGCGGGCGGAGCGCGGCCCCCCCGCGCCCAGGGGCGGGAGCGCGGCGCCGGCCCCGCCCGTGGCGCTCCGTGGAGCTGTTCAGCGCCCAGGTGCTGAGTCTCCCCGCGGCTTACGGAGGCTCCGGCGGCGCTCCCTTCTCACCGCTCCCCAGCGCGGCCATGGCCCCGGCGCTCAGCCGCCTCCGCCAGGCGTTCTGAGCGCCCGCCCGCCCGCCGCGCCCCGGCGTGGATGCAGCAGCTCCAGGCGCCCCTGGCTCCGCGGGGGAAGGCGGCAGGTAAAGATTTCCCTCCCCGCCCATCCGCATTGCATCTCCGCCCGCCCTCCGCTCGGAGCTGCCGGCTCGGGGGGCTCTTGCCGAGCCGAGAGCCGGAGGCTGCCGGAGGCGCGAGTTGTGTGCAGGGAGCGAGCTCCGCGAGGCGGACCGCGGGGAACAAAGCGGTGCGGTCCAGATGCCTTTTGAGTAGTTTGGCTATTTTAGTTTCCGGGGAGTGGGGAAGGGAAGAGCGGGATATCTGGTTAATTGCAAATATCTGTACTTAGATGTAGGGGGAAAATACCCCTACGTATATTAATGGAATCATGGAATCACATTGCTATTCTCATGCTTCTGCAGGGGAAAAGATGTGTTTGTCATACAGGTAAGATAGTGCTATAGTCAAGCCTGCAAAATGGTTTCCTTGAGTACCCTCCTTAACTGTAATGCTTGTATAGATTTTGCACTGCAATGATTTCTTACTTCTTTTCGTGTGGATTACCAGCCCCACTGAAGAGCTAGGACAAGCAGCAGAAGGTCAGAGTGGCAGCCACTGTGTTTCTGTGACAAGGTGTCAGAAGAAGAGAGGAAAAAAATCCACTGTATTTAAGGCCAAATGGCAAGTTGCATCCTACATGAAGTCATTTAGAGCCAAGCATTGTGCTGTTATGCCTGATGCTTCAGGCTTCCTCTTAGTGCTGGCTGATGAATAGGGAATTGAGCAAGCGTATTAACCATGCATAATCAAGCAGCAAGTGTTCTTCAGTGCTTGTATGTGTAGCACCTTCTGTCACAGGATCAGTGAGTATTCCTCAGCTATCAAAAGACTGTTTCACCCTAAATTGAGTAGGATGCAGCTGCACCCTTTTTGTGTTGTGGGTAAGACAGGTTAACTTACCCTTCTGAGAGTGGCAGGGGAAGGGGAAGCCTGGCAAAACAGAAACTCAGCACTTTTCTCAGGTGTACATGGTGAGAAAAGTTTAACCCAGGAGACTGCATGGAGTCAGAGCAGGAACTTGTACAGTTTCTGTGCTGATTTTCAAAAGAAACTGAAGAACCAAACTAAGATTAAAAAATTGCTTCCTTTAGAAAATCAAATGCAATCTAATTGGGATACTCTTAGCATTTTGTCTTAGCTTACTTCTGCCCTGTATCTAGAATTTCTTTGTGAAGTATCTCCTCTCCCTATGTTACTATATCATTGTCAGAAGAAAAGAGCCAGAAAAAAAATTGCAGGCAGCAGTAAGGTAAGTGTTAAAAGGCAAAATCATGAGACTCACATAAATTCCTATAATATTAAAGATTCTCCAGTCTGGACAGAAACATAGTCCTTCTCATTTTCATTATTTTCATTGACTTAGCTTTCTTTCTTTCTTTTTTTTTTTTTTTTGTACTAATTATTATGGTTCAGGTATGTAATTAATTTTAAGATAGTGTGCATTCAGTTTGTTTTACAGAAGCTGCAGATTAACAGATTTTTCTTCTTTACTGTAATAAAAAGAAGTTGAATAGATTGAATGCAGTCTGACAGTCATCTCACATCCAAAAGCTCTCCTTCCAATATGCACCTTGGAAATGCAGGGGCATAACATCTGGCTTTTAACAGTAGCCTTTTAGGGATCAATTGAGTTAATAATTAAAATAGTGCTTTACTGTAAAATTAAAAATCAATTTGTTCACATGACTGTGTGCAAGGCAAGCTTCCCCTCACAGCAGCAGAATTAGATTTCCTGACACAGCTCCTCCCCACCTCTGCCTTTCAGTCTAAGAACCATCGAAGCCTCGGAGCACGTGACCACTATGTGTGATTTAAGCGATGCTATTGAATTTTTTCCACAGGGAACAATTACTATGGAGTGACAAGTCAACCATTTTGATTTTAACAGATCCAGCTCTGTTTAGTGATGGTAACCACAGCATACTCTGCCTAACCCAGGCTGAATGTCTCACTGTAGCAGTTTGCTTCTCATTTAAAAGGACACTGTTAAACCTTAACATAGGTTGTCATTTTTGGGTAGGATTAGGAGGCTTTATAACAGAAGGATGTTGTAGATGTTTCAGCTCTATGTTTGCAGTTGCTGCTGCCTGCAAGAGCCCTCAAGAAGCTACTAAAATATAAAAGCTAAGCAGCATGCTCTGACCACACCCCTACAATGCCATAATTCATAAACCCAGACTCTGTGCTTGCTGCCACATTCTTATTTCTACCTGGTCAGTTAGGACAAAGACAAAGCTGCTTTGTCCTAATGAAGCCACTGCAGCATGCTTTCAATAGAGCCAACAGTCTGGGCTTCCCAAAATATATTAAAAAGGACTCTTGTGTTTCCCAACATTGTTTATGCTAAAGGCTATTGCAAATAGAACATTTCTGCTAATTACTTGTATGTCAGCTTGAGCAATGAACAATCAATATTTTACTGATGTAGCATTCATTGCAACTTTCTGTGTCCAGTTATCATGCCTTCAGCACAGTAAATTAAATCTCAAGTTGCAATTTCTTTGTGGAAATGTTTATTTTAACTTCCAAAGGAGACTGCTGAAGTCATGGAAATGTTTCCATTACAGTTCAGTAAAAGTCTATTTTTCAAAAAGACTTGCCCAGAAACCTGACCTGGATATATTTTAATGTCAGAGCCACTGTTGTGATCACACTATACAGCAACACATTAAGGGTAGGGGCTTTTTAAGGATTAAAAAAATTTTATAAGGACAATCTGTACAAAAATGCTATAGTTAATAATCAACATGGGCTCTAGAAAAGCAGAGACTTTTTTAACTGCTGTCTGTATGAGGAAGAATGACTGGACACACACCTTCATATGGTATGGGGAATTAAAGTACTCTGTATTACCAAACCATCTTTTTAATATTGTCCCCTAGGTATGGCTGAGATGGCTTATGTATTTTCTACAATTCTAAAAACAGAAAAAATAATTTCATGTATTGTGTAGTGCCAATTTTCTACTTGAATTCTAACAATTCTTGGCATTAAACATAATTAGATTTTACTTATCCCCATAAATGCCTGTAAATTGTTATATGATACTTCCAAGTCTACTCTTTAAAAAAGGCATTTAAATGCACACTGCAATAAGCAATTATGTACTGCTTCATTTTAGAGGAAAGGGCCTGCTAACTAAAAAGGAACAATCCCAGTGACTTGCTTCAAGTATTAAGTAATGTTTTCAATGACTTTTGAAGATATAGCTTCTAAGTATTTGACTGTAATGTTTAAGCATTTGTTTTAAGTTCTCCACAGCACTCCCTAACAGAAGAAAATTGTAGCTGCACTCTAGGCATATTGCTATAATCACGTACTTTCATGTCTCATAGGTCAAAGCCACTCTAAAATCTGGGAAAATGTTAGACTATGATTGAATTGTGACATTGTTGTAAAAGGGACAATCCATAATTTGAGGTGACAGCATAATGCTGACAAGATTTGCAGAAATATCCACTTCCATTTTGTTTTGTCTTGAACAAGTAGTTTCTGAGAAATGGGCAGCTTGGAGACAGTATTTATGTAGATCACAGTGAATACAAGATTTTCCTCCTTGTGTAAGTTCTACTCAGCTTTGTTTTTAGTGCTTGGGATGGGGGCAAGAAGAGGAAAACTATGGGACAGAGGGCAAGCCCTGCACATACACTTGTACTTATCCACTGGGAAGTCACCAGATTTTGGTGATTCCTGACTTGGTCATGCACACACTGCCCTTTGAGGGCTCTGCTGTCAGCACTCAGCTTTTACTCTACAGGAGACAGAACACTGTCACACCTTAAAGAGGTGACCAGCAAACACCCTCTTGAGTTAAAGCAGAAGCAAGCAATTTCATGATTATAGAAAATGTGACTGAATGTGAGGGAGACTGAGAAATCTCTCAGTCTTGAATCTTGTGCTGCAAGTTTGAGGTTTAACAAGCATATTTAAAGAACAGCTCAGTGTGAGCTGACCCCAGTCTCCTCAGTGGGAGTAAGTGCCTGGGCAGAATGCCTGCTTCTCTGTCAGGGATGATTATTCTCTCTGGCCTAATACTTGATAGTTTGCACTCTTCACTCACCTGCTATTTTACAGAGCAGAGGTGATCGGCCTGGACTAGCACCTGTTTGCAAGAAGTGCACAAAACAATTTGTTCTGTTATTTTTCAGATTTCTTGTTTTGCTTTTTTTGAGATGTGTCTGAGGCTGTGTCTGCTATCAAAAAATTACACTTGGGTTTTTTTAGATCTCTTGCTGCTTGTCCTCAAAAATACGACTTGACAAAATTTGCAAATACAGACATTTGAGGTGAGACACACAGGACCAAATTATTGAAAATTTCTGAAATAGACAGAATTTCCATTAGTTTCCATTTAAGATGGTTATACAGTCTTCTTTAAATTTGGAACCAAGATGTGTCAGAAATTATAAAAGAATAATCTATAGACAACCAATATTCCACTCACAAGAAGTTTAACCTCTGCCTGTCCACTTATCTTTGTGCCAGCATAAAAGGATTATTCTTGCTACATTTGCAGTAGAGAGTTGCTCTGCTGACATGGTTTGCTATTTTTGCTTTGGAAGTGCATTAAAACTTCAGCATCACTAACACAAAGCAGAAAAACTGGCATCCTAAAAGTATGGGAAATTAATTTTAAAGCTGCCCTTTGTTAACATGATTCACACAGCATCTGTTGAAACTTGCACTTTGGAAAGTTGTGTGTGACCTATGACACAGCTCAACTACAGAATAAAAACAAGATTTAACAATTCAGTTCAGTTTTGAGATAATTAAAAATGCATATTCTTCAAATAATAAGAGGCTGTTTACTCTAGAAATATGTTACCAGGGAACAGGTAACAATTAAACAACATAGGCTGAGAAATTCTGATTTAAAAATTAATTACATCCATGCTTAGACATATATCACTGTCTTATGGGGAAAAAACCCACAAGATGTACTCTGAGTTCAGAGCAAACTGCAGAGAGCACATTCTGGGCTCTGTTCTGGGTAGCTGATTGCTGTCTCAAGGAGCACAGTTAAGGAAAAACGTTTAACGTGGGTTTACTGCACAATCACATCCCCACCCCCACTCCCTTGTCTTCTAAAAGGCATCAACTTGAACAGCATTCTATTACTGTTACATAATTGCAAAGTTTAACCACATATAGCTGCTTAAATCTGAAAGCTGAGATAATAAATGCAAGACAAGTATTTTCTCAGAGGTACTTAAGACTTCTGTTAACTGCTGTTCCTCAATCTATTTCAGTATTAACAATAGCAAAAATACCCTTTAAAGTGACAAGCCATATCTGCCACTCAAAAGTACACAAGCTTCAATATATTTTAAAACTGACTCAAGTAAAAGAGAGATAATAACTGGATTCCATCTGTCCCTCTTGACTATTTCTAAAGGAGTTAACATTGATTAACAGTTTTGCTTTAAGAACAGGGTTTTGGTGATTTTTTTAGCTCTTTCCCACCTATACTGTGCTTCAAGCACAGTGGAAGCTTTTCACTTTTAAGCAGGATGTCTCGCTTCAATCTTTTCTCTGCCAAAAGAAGAGTTAAGTGGTCATTTTATTCCTTTCACTTACTCCAAACATTGATACAGCCATGTTGGAAAAAAGGGTAAAATTCCATTGATTTCTTTTGGGTAACTGCATTGCAAAGAGGCTATCAGGAAAATTCATGATCAGCAAGCTGTGAAACTTTGTTTTCCTACTTTACCAAGAAATTACTGTCTGTAGAAAAAGTAGAGTTTAACCCTTTCTGAGAGGAGATAATATCTAAGGAATGTAAGCAGCTATCTGTTGAGGGGCTATAGTTTTCTGTACAGGCTACTCCATCCTTCCCATATGGCTAAGCAGAACTGCCTGTCATTGAAAACAATGAGAAATTCTGTCTCAGTGAGAAATGACAAGTGAAAATACATCAGAATTATAAGTGTGCCCTGAAACACTTCAAATATCACAGACTAGAAGAAAAAATACTCAGTTCCTGACTCCTTCATCACAGTTAATTCTGTGGAATCAGCACTGCCATACAGATGAGAGATCAGAAATTTATAGCTTTTCCTCTAGGAGTCCTTCACTGAGCTCTAAGCTGAACTCCATGCATGACCCTACCTGCAGAAAGAAAAGACAGGGAGAGTAGAAAACCCTGCATGGACAGGAGTCTCTTATCCAAGCTAAGGAACTGGCAGTGAAAAATGAAGAAAGATTAAGAATCTTGTTAAGTTTATTATTTCTCTGTGAATTAGTATGTGTTAGTAGATCTAGTCAGAGGATGGAGAGCAGTTGGTGTTCTCTTGTTGCCATGAGTGAGGGAAAAGGATAAAACCTCTTGGAATTCCTTAGTGCCTCTTTGAGAGAGGAAGAGAGGGAAGAAGAGACCCTGACAATATGAAATCCTGTGCAGGTGGATACAGACACTGCTGGCACAGGCTGGAGATGGGGATCCCTGCTAGTCCCAGGGGATGCACATACCACCCCTTTTTCATGATAGACCTTTAAGCTGTTGTTACTCTGCAAGCATGGCAAGACAGAGCAAGTAAAAATGACTCTATAGTAGAAAACCAGCCCTTCATTGATTCTAGTCCTGGGGAAACTTTCCTTACTCCCTCAGCAAAGCTGGAAAAATTACTGAAAGAATCTAGTCCTGATAAGGTGCAATTATGTAAATTACTCTGTTTACTGCCAGGGTATCAGCTATATCATAAACATTCCTTTGAAAGGACAATGTACAATGGAAATGAAGCACAGGAATTTGGCTACCACAGTCTGGCAAATTTAATTCCAGTGTATGTTGCTGTAAACCAATGGGAATATCTTGGCTATAAAAGGATTTTTATTCACTGTGAATTTGCCATTTCACCTTTCATATTAAACTATTAGCTTTCAGATAACATGAGTGACAGAAGAAGGTATTTGCAACTTTTTAAAAAACAGTTTCCTGATAATTTCTTAGAACCTCAGCTGTAGCCCAATATCCTCTTTACGTCTTCCAAAGCCAACATAATGTAGCCTGTGGACATAAGGTGAAAAAGTACAGGCACAGCTAAATCTTTATTGAACATAGACACATTTGTTGAAAGTTTCTCTGATGCAGAGCACAAACACTGCTGCTGCACATAGCTAATTGCAATAGTCCTGCAAGAAAAGGCTATGGAACACAGAAGAATCAATGTATAGATACAGAACCCTACCCTACCAGACCACTAGGTCAGCACAGAGTAAGTGCTTCTAATTTTGGCTCTTTGGACTTTCCGAGACAGCCCTCACAAGCAATTGACAGCAAATATGTGATGTTCATCTCAGCCAGCTGATACAATGCTTGCTTTCATTATTTCCCAATGGCAAGGTCCTTCAAGTGTAGCTTATACATTAACCTTGCCGATTTTACACATTAAACTTTAGTCAGTTAAGCCCAGTCCTAAAGGAAAGAACAAAACAAAAAAATTCCCCAATGTCAGTGTCTCATTCTCCTCATGACTTAATGCTTTTTACTATTACTTCTCACACTGCTTTTTCTTGCACAAGCAAGTTTCAAATGTCACACCCAAGAGGAGGAAAAGGAAATTGTGTTTTGTTTAGTTACTGTAAATAAATACATCCATTATGCTCATTCACTCCTTCCCCTGGTGGTGTGCCAGCAGCTACCTACAATTCCTCAAAAGGGCTCCCTAACACACCAAAAAGAAAGTTTTCCTCCATGCAATCTCAGTTCCACATGAATGTATTTCCTTCCCATAGAAGGTAGGAAAATCCTGACAGATGGAAGAACCAGTAAACAGCTTCAGTCCTGGAATGGCTTCATATTAACTCTATGTCAGGCAGAGATTACAGCTCTAATTTCATAATCTGCCTCTGAAGAGCTTCTGACAACACTGCAAGGCCCAGCTCCAGATTTCTCCATTCAGAACTTACCTCTAGAGCCTTCAGATCTGTGCCACAGCTGCTTTTACAGAATATGTAAAGTCACTTAATTTAACTTCTTACTGAACACATTATAGGTGAATGGAACAGCATGCCATGCCCTGTTTTAAAAAGTATGAAAAAGAATAGTAAACTCTACACAGTGATGCTCCTATTACTTTAGGATGTTACAATGAGCATTTCTGGCCAGCTGGGTGTGGCTTGCTCACAAAGTTTTGATAAAATGTAAATCTATTTAACTATAATACAATGTAAAAACTATGATGAAACTAAAGCCACGATGGAAAGATTTTATTAGTCTAATATAAAAATTGAGGGTTTTATTCACTTCACACTTCCTTAACTATATTGGTGGGAATTCCAGCTGGTGTGTTAGGAATTCTCTTTAGTAACTGAGATTATTTAAAGCATGAAATCCTGAAGTCTTGTGAGGCCTAACTTTTTTTTTTTTTAAGAGGGAATTAATTGAGATTCCTTTTAGTTAATAGCGTGCTAAGTAGTAGCTAGCTCCTTCTAGCCTAGCATGTAAGTAGATTTTGTTTGCTCTTAAAATACCCTTCCAATCACATTCTGGTGAATAGTTTTATTCTTCTGAAACCAGTTTACAAGTTATTTCAAGCAGAGTAAATTATCACAGGCAGTGTGTTCACCTAACAACAACGACATTCCTTAATGTTCATGGAGTAATGCTGGGCTTGAGCCCAGACCACAGAGCATATCCTGCTAACAAGAAGGGAAGATAAGTTGTAGCTCACCAGTTTCCTCTGCAGCTTCCTTGGGTTTGGATGCTTGCTCTTCTTAGCATAAGACATCTGTAGCTTCACCTAATGAGAGAAAAATATATTAGTAACCAGTTCAGTGTTGAAGATTTCTGGACAGTTGCAAATTTCTTTGCTTCTGCTGATTATATTTAATCATATGACTTGCCATGATCACACCTGAGTACCTCACTTAATAGAGTTTTGGAGACAATCTCTGCTGTCACCTTCCTTCTGGAAGTCACACTCTGGAGTTAGGGAGTTGATTTACCTGGGACAATGCCAGAAAAGAAATTAATTTACTCTCACTGTTGTCTACTGCTGTCTTGAATGTTTTCACTTTCTGTGCACAAAGGAAAAAAAGGCCTGAGCAATGGCAGAAAAACACTGTGTAACTTAGTAAAACTTTTCTGTACCACTGGAATTACTCATTACACTGGCATAAATTCTGTTACCAATATAATAATACAGATTTAACTTTCTAGCCCAGAAGGGATGAAGGTGTTATGAACACACTTCTACCAGCATGAGAAGACCTGTTTCAGTGGCAATGTTTAGTTTGGAAGCAAACCTTTCTCAGATGGACAGCCCCTCATAAGAGGTATTAAATGACAGGTCTAAATTTATCCTGGAGGTCATAAGTACAGTGGGGAAATAAAATCCATCTCACTAATTATTAGTTATTACTGTAAGCACACTCAGATTTCTTTATCATTAAGAAACATTAAGTGTGGAAGAACTCCAGAAGATTACAAACAATGACATCTAACATGCAAATCAGCTGGGAGTTTTAATCTTCTGGGGCTTCCTCATTGTGGACAGCTGCCAGCTGCAGATGCTTGGCTGACTAATTGGCTCTAGCAATAAACAATATTTGAGTTTGTCCAGGAAAGGAGCAGAAGGTCTGAGAAAGGATTACCAATATACATTAAAAAGAAGAAAAGCTGCTGTGTCTCTATTGAAATTATTATCTGTGTGGTTCATTTCTACAACTGAAAATTGCACTAAACCCAAGCAGTTGTTTATAAAGCTCTCAACACTATCTAACTGAATTTTAGCTATTGGAAGATTATAAAGCAAGTACAGTGTACAAAAATAAACCAAACTGCTACTATAATAAGGAATACTGTACTCTCAGGGCTTCATAAAGTAATTTTGCATCCAGACCTGACTGGCTTACAAGCAAATAGAACTTTTCATCAAAAAGATTGCTAGATTGTTTAGCAATATACCAGCCCCTGAGCTACAAGACAATCTATCCTATCTGTAACATTGATACCAGCACAGAGAAGTTATTATCTAACTTATTGACAAAAGGTAACAATCTTACACTTCTCAGGAGCTGTTACCTGACTCATATCTGAAACTGCTTAGATCTTCTTGCAGTGATGGTGGAGTTACTGTGCCACAACAAACAGAACTGGATTAGGCCTTCCTTGCACTCAGATGTGCAATCCCCCAGACAGAATTCAGGGACAAGCTGTCAAATTGAACAAAATTACTCTAAAATTTTCAGGAAAAAAAAAGTGAAGTGATAGACAAACAACTTGCAAAGGAACCTGTAAAAAGGAGGATGCAGAAGAAAGCAACAATTAAGAGCCAAGGATGGGATCGAGAGGATTGAAATGTAGGATATTCATGTGCAGCAACAATTGTTTTAAAAGCTTCTGAATAAAAAATTAACAGCTGATGGCATACTCACTAGGACTTACATCTAGTCTGAGAAAGAGAGCTGTTAAGATAGTGAGTGAGCCAGCAAGACAGATGGCTGGTGAAGGAACTGACACTGCAAGAGCTGGAACATTCAGTAGGGAGGAAAAACAACAGCTCTACCCATGAAGGGACTGCTGCCAAGCACGTAAGTGAAGTGAGCAGAATCTCACAATTTCTATAAAAATGTCCATGATGTGCTGAACTGCAGGCAGTGCATAGGGCCCCAAGCTGACAGTTCTGCATCAGCACAGAAGCAAATAGACAAAGGAAGAATTAAAAGGTCATTATCTGAAAAACCAGCAGCAAATAGCTGAGATGTGAAACTACACAAGTGAGTTAAAGGAGATTTTACAAGTGAGGAAATGCTCCATAGGCATAAGCACTTAAAAGATAAGCATATCACCTAGCATTCATTTGCAAAGACTACCTCTTGTATTCAACATGAAAAACAGTGTCAGAAGCAAAGGTTTATGACATCACCTCACCCTTCCTCCCCAGTTTAAATCTGTCTACTAGGAATAAAATAGTTTCCAAAAAGCTTGCATTTCTCACAGCTACAGATTTACTATCAGTAACATTCCAGACATTCATAACAGTCAAATTCAACACCTGCATCTTGAAACCCACTAAATATTTGCAGTCAGGTCTCCACATAATTTCAAATATTTTTTAGTACAATCCACTTCTCTTTACACTGACAAAAGAACCCTTGAACAATCTGGCCATAACATATTGTTGAAAATTGAGTGAATTCGAGGCACAGGGTTTAGGGGTTGCAGGAAGAACAAGTTTGAGAACTGAACAGATTTGCACGCACAAGGAGGTGTTGTGAGATCTCATGAAAACTGGTCTTGAATTTTGGTACCAACACGAGGAGAGATAGTTCTTACAAAAAAGGAGCTTTAGAATAGGACCCCAAATGAGCACCTTATTTAAAAAAGTTTCTGCATTAGCTTCCAGTTACCAAGTTGCCCTTTCCTATTATTTTTCCTTATTACTTTTCCTGCCCATTACTCCTGCCAGTCATTGAAAACAAGAGAAGTGCATCCTTCTTTTGAGTTCTGTGATGGTGTTTCTGTATTTAGCATTACCACACAGACATGCACTGAAGTACACATTGTTTTCATTAATTGTGCACTGTATAGTCAGTGATTAAGCTGTACAGTTCAAGAAAAACAGCTCATTGCTGAGGACAGATCTCCCAAAATTCTTTAAGTACTGATGAATTTATTACCATTAGTGTAGTAGAAAAATGACTATAGCATGGACAAGTAGAATATTAAAAATCATTCCAAAATTCATCCAGAATATGATTATCTTTCTGGTATTTGGGAAATTGGATTACTTTTCAAGATGCAGAAAGATTTTAATACAGAGGCCAGGCAAACTAATTAAATAAACAGTATGGGACGGCTCCAAAACATTATAGATCACACATTAATGCAGAAAGCCAATATAATTATGAAGAACTCAAGTCAGCCATCAATAAAGGTAGTAGGGCTTATTCATTATTATCAGTAAAGGCATCTTTCCCTGGTTTAAGAACGGTGTTGTTGAAAGTTTGTTGCATAGCATTAGCAAGATACAGGTAAGGCAAAGTGAGGCTATTCCTCAAGAGGGCACTGACACTGTATTCTGAGGCCAACATTATCTTCAAGCAAATACAACATTGAGATGAATACCATACAGATCCCACTTCATCTAGAGGAGAACACCGGCAAACGTTTCACATTTCACCCTTCACCAGAGCACCTGGCTCCTGGGAGCAGCAGAATCTCTGACCAAACCCCCTGAACCACCGCTGCCTCAGGGCCCTGAGCAACCCCACCTTCACACTGAGGCCCGTGCCCTCACCGTGAGGCCCCACCTTCACACTGTGGCCCGTGCCCTCACACCGCATCCCTCACCCTCACACTGCGCTCCCCCCATCACACCGCGAGGCCCCACCCTCACACCATGGCCCCACCCTTACCATGAAGCCCCTCCCTCACATCCTGCTTCCCACCCTCACCGTGAGGCCCCGCCATCACACCGTGCTCCCCACCCTTACCGCGAGGCCCCACCCTCTCACCGCAGCCCCGCCTTCATACTGTGGCCCCGCCCTCACACCATGAGGCCCCACCCCTGCCGCGAGCAGCCAATCAGAGCGCCCTCATCTCCGCCCCCACTGTTGGGCAGCCAATGAGAGCGCACGTGGCAGGAAAGCAGGATCCGCATGGCAGCACATGCGGGTGGGAGGACGAGCGCGCTGCCAGCGGCTCCCTCAGCGCGGGCGATGCCCCTCAGGAGCCCATGGCGGCCGCTGCTCCGCTCGGGCATGTCAAGTAGCCTTGCAGAAGGAGGGGGAATGAGGGAAAAGCCTGGAGGAGCACAGGAACAGCAGCAGCTGAGAGAGGCTGGTTAGCGAGAGGCACGGCTGCCCTGTCCAGATGTCGAGGGTCATCTCCTCGGAGTGGGACTTCTGCTTGTAAAGCTCTTGGTTCACTTCTTCAGTGAAAGAGAAAGCTCTTGGTTGGCTTTCTTCTTAGTGTTGTGGAAATAAACACTGCTAGGCAATATGAAGCAAAAAGGTGTTTCGATGGCAGTACTTTTGTTAAGTAATTAAATGTTTTAGTAAGTAATTTGTTATTAATAGATATGAAGCATTGTTATAGAATAGATTATTAAGCATTGTTTTAATAGATATTTTTTTTCCTGTCGGTGTGCAGATCCTTCCCCAGGCTGTACCGAGCTGAAATCAAAGCCTGGTTACATTTTCTCTTGAAGGAGGTGAGGCTCAGGGAAGATGTGCCCATTTTCAGGGCATCTCATGAGGGACCAGCCCAGCCCTCAAAATGGGGAGTTAGCCAAAACCAGCACCAAATGATAAGTAAGTGTTGCAGGCTCTGTAATTACTGAGAAATGATGGAAGCACAGGAAGCACATGAATCTGCCATCCTCTCCCTCTTAAGTGGGTGAACCTGTAAATTGGGTAAGCACTCAGTCCTTGAGGGTAGCCTGGGGTGGCTCTTCTGTAAGCCTCCATCAGCTTTTATTGAGGCTTTAGGATCTTGGGATCAAATTGATTAGCTATTCTGTGTTGTGTTTGCTCAAGGGACAGGAAGGAAGCATTAAATTATGCCCACCTGAGGTTACTTGCTAATGAATAATGTAATTATACCCCAGGGTATTAGAAGGGTTTTATATTTAATCCCATATGTTTTTGTTTTCTCTTAAGAATCATCTACGTTTAGATAAGCTAGAATTAACATTGCCTCTTTGAGAAGTCTGTATTTGTGACCACAGTAAAAATAGTTTTGGTTAGAAAATAAGATGTTTAAATTATCAGGGCAGATGGCAGAAGTAAAAAGCAAGCACTTCATGCATATGTTTTAAAGGCAAGAGTTCCTTAACAGATGCATGGAGGCTTCTCCTTATAGCTCTGATCACAGCAGAAAAATGATGGTTCTTTTTCTATGTGGCAGTTCAGAGAACTAATGGAAAGCATCTTTCTAGAGAAACAACTATATGAAGTGGACAAAACTGTCATTTCAGTTTTAAATTTGAACACAGAAACACAAACAACTACTATACTGCTAAATTCTGATATCCTCAAATAAACTCCAGCAGCATAACAACTTTTATTGTGTCTTTGGGACAAGGCATTGTGCTGAAGGCAGAATTTTGGCCTTGGTATTTCACATTTTATATTAAAGTTCAAAGCTGTGAAAGCTTTAAAATATGTAATTCAATCTCATTTTGCACAACACTTTAGGAAGTGAATTCTGGGGTATGTGTTAAAGCTAAGTGATACCACTCTAGCCCACGTAAATAGCAAATGGTTACATTCTCCTTCACACCTGTATAAATTTACAGTTGGATGAATATTCTGGTTCTGTCTTTTTTTTCCCATGGTGTGTAAACTGGGATAATTTACAGACATTGAACCTGATTTGGTTGCAGGAAAGCTAAGGTGTGGGGGATTGCTATATTTTCCTTCAGGCCAGCTCATTGTTCTGGCTCTTTTTTACTCTGTAGCAACACCTCAGGCTGATATCAGTGAGGAATTGGCAAAAGGAAGATGTGCTCAGTGCTGGCGCAGAAAGACTAATATAGAAATAAAAACAAAGCTAAACCCAAAAGTGGATGGTGCCAGTAAATGTAGTAGTAAGCTTTGTGATTACAAATAGACTTATTCAGTAGATTTACTCTGTATGTCCTAGGTTGCCTCTTACTTTGTTCCTCCCCTGACAGAAAAACATTGTCAGGACTCCCTTTAGTGACTGCAGTGTTGGTTTGGAACATATGAAAATTGATTTTTAAGAGCTTGGAGCCAGGTTTTCAAGTACTTGGCATCTATAATTGGGGCAGATTTTCTAAAGAGGTTAGCACTGACTGTTCTGAGCTCTTGTGAAGGTTTGTCCATTTTGATTTTGTGCCTAACTGAACTGATTTGTTGAAAATCTGGTCTCTGTAGCAAAGCGTGACATTCTTAGAGTGCTGTCAGGGCAGTAATAACACTTCCAATGAGAAAAAAAAGCTGTACAGCACCCCCCACTCAGTTCAGTACCCCAAAACTGCCACCCAGAACTCAGAGTATGAGTAAGGCAGGGTTGTAAGCTGGTATGTGTTGCCAAACAGTTTTCTAGGATTTCACAGTGTACAAGTATGGTTTTGCTACTTCTGTTCTGGATGTGTTTATTTAAAGTAAAAGCTGCTGTGAAAGGAAGCTATAAATGCTGGTTATAAGAGGGCAAAAATGTGCTTGGGAAGCCACAAGAGGAAAATGCTTTAATTAAAATGAACTGTAGCTGTTGTTAATAATTTTGTGAGTTCTGAGATAACAGCACTGCTTCTAGAGTTGTGCTGCCTTCTGACCTGGGGCCTGGGATGAACATTTTGATTGTCCATTACTGTAATCAATGGTATGAATCCTACTGAATTTGATTTAGCAGTGTTGAGTCCTATGTTAAAATAGTAGCAGTATGAACAAAATGAATGTTTTGTGTTGGAGAAAAAAATTTAAATCAGCCATGGGCCATCTTTTTTACTGGCAGAGCTGTAACAGGGTGATAATATTGATTTATGTGGTCTTTCTGGCTAGTTATGTCACTTACTGTTGCAGATTACTGCAGAAGATTTCTATTTCTGTTTTCAAATAATTCCTTTTATTTGAAATTAATTTAGTGTCCATTTCTACAATGTTTTGGCCTTGTTTTTGTCTCTTAATCACTGTCTGAAGAATGAATTATTAATTGTTGCAGCTGAAGAAACAAACCAATAATTTTCTGTGGCCTTTTGAGGGGAAAGACAAACCAAACCAAACCAGAGCTTTATTTTTGCACACATTGTACTACTTTCCTACTGTGCTTGCATGGTTGAAATAAGGATCTCCAATAATCCAGGATAAGCAAACAATAATACTGTAATTTCCATGTAGGAAGTATGGGATACATGTCTACATGCTAGGGTTGCATTTATAGAACAGCTGAGTGAACCTCTGATAAACAAATGAAAATAAATTGGAAATTACTACATTTATGTTGATACCTCTTAGAGCAGTAAGATTCATTCACACAGAGGTGATAAGGGAAAAGAGATGAGCTATTCTTGAGATAGCTGCTTTCCAGACCTTTCATAAAACTGGAGATTAAGGCATCATGCTATTTCTAGCTTGCCAGTGCTAGCTGGAGTGAATTCTAGGCTTTAAAAACATTCATAAATTAGAATAAGATGGTGATTATAGAGATGGAAAAAACTTGCATGAAGGAGCTGCCCATAAACAGTCACTGCTCTGTGAGTTCCAGGTACAGTCCCATTTTTGTTCCATTTTGTCTGGGTGGTTGAATGGAGGCTGTATTTTACTTGTTACTTAACTGTCCTGTTGTGCCATTATTCTGCTCTGTTGGTGTCAATTACAAGTAAGTTTTTTGTTAAAAGTTTTGACCTTTGGCTTTGGGAAGTGTTCTTGTGTTCCTTGTTAGCCATGGCCACAAAGTTCTGGAGTTTGCTGTCCTTGTACTGTTGCATATGTACACACTAATAAACACATGTAATGGGGTCCTCTGAAGTCAGTGTGCCATACACATTCTATATTTACTGATTTCAATTCCACATAGCAGTTGCTAATATTTCATCTCGTGGTTGGTTTATTTTTTAGAAGTAGAACTTGTACACTGAAATGGCAAAGCAGAGCCTGTCCTACTCTGCAGTTCCCAAAGCTATTTTCCCAGGCACAACTTGGTCACTGTGCTTTCTCTTGGTCCTTTATGGCATGTCACAGTGGTAAATAAACAGCTTGGGAAAGGGTATGTTTTAATTTTTTTTCATTAATTATTTAGTGTGGTTAGTCTGTGTTGAAAAAATCTCAAGGCTAAAGAAGTCACACAACAGTCACAAGCCTCATTTTGGACAAAGACTATTAGATAAGACTGAGCATCCTTTTGTCACACTTTTTGGAGTGGGTGGGTAACTTAGGTCTGTTTTTCATCTGTATCCTTTGAATGACCTTCTGCAAATGAAAATTTCATTTGGGGAGGTTAGTACACTGAATTTGATTCAGCTTGCTCCTCACTGACTTTGTGAGCCCGTTATGGCATCATTACTCTCCAATTAGAGGCATGAAGGTGAGAAGTGACCTAGTAATGAAGGGTACACACCCAGGATGGTGTACTGAGAATTTTGCATGAGGCAAAAGGGGAAAAAAATCTGCTACACTGATACCTGCCAAAAGGCTGTTTGTCATAAGTGACTGCTTTGAAGGAGACCCCAAGAAGGGCTTGTGCTGAGCATTGCTGTGCTGTTGCTGGGATGGGTCTGGTGTGCAGATATCTACAATTTCTATAGTTTTATGTACTGCATAAAGTTATTGCTACTTGTACAGAAACAAGGTCAAGCAGTTTGGTATATTTATATTTATTTAACTTGTGAGAGCAATGTCTAAGCTACAGTTTAAAATAATCCAATATGGACTGAAGCCTTCTGCTTTAGAGCTTAGTGTTCTTTCAGTTTTGAAAAAAATAGTTAGTGTCAAGTGTACTCTAGAAAACACAGATATTTAGTATCATTGTAATTTAATCAATTTATTGTATTCTGTCATTTAAGATATTAAAAACCAACTTTGTCTGCCTTTCCAAAATGTCCTTTCTCTTGTGTGAGTAGAATTTTGTGACAGGAACTGTTATGAGATCCTACAGGATACATTTTTAGAGAAACTGCACCTGCTGTAGGATGGCTTTATTGAGAGTGCTCTGAATATGCTGCAGTGAACTGAAGGCTTGAGAGGAAGCAGCAGGATAGTGAATGTCAATAGCAGGCAGAGTCCATGTAAGTTACATTGTATTGAATGGTTTAATGCTGCTTCACAGGGATGTGTATTTTCATTCTCAAGGAAGAACAGACCCATAGAGGACTTGTGGCCAGAGAAAATGGAATAAACCTGAGCAGCAGGGAAACAGCTTCTAGTACAGCAAAAAGTGAAATCTAAGAAAACTGATAAAAGCAGAGGCAAAAGCTGCACATTCTTTTCACAGGATATATCTGAAAGTTGAGGTCTCCTGACAGGAAATGATCAAGTGAAATATAAATAGTAAAGCTGTCAACTGGCAGAGCAGCAAGGAATAGTGATTTAGATTCTCTTTTTTTCCTTTTACCAATTTATCTACAAGTAATCACATAAAGATACCAAAGTAGTCAGCTGCAGTGTGGTGTGCTGTGATGCTGTGTAGTACTTTGGGATTGCAGACCCATGCTCATGATGATGAAAATCAGTGCTGCTACATAGCTTTTAGCTGCATCAATGCCTTGGTTTAGTTAACTGCAGGGCTGCATGAGGTGCCAGTGACAAGTGCACAAAATACCATAAAAATTCATACAGCAGACAGGAAAAAGTGCAAACCAATCCTTTCTGGTAAAGGTTCACAGTGGCCAAGTCAAAAGTTCTGTGAACATATGAAAAATGGTCTTGCACACAGTTTAGTTATTTCTTGCCATTTAGAATATTATTAAATTATGAAATGTCATCTTGCATTTAAATTTGTCCAGCTTTCTGCTCTGGTTTGCTTTCTGGAAAAAATCACTGAAGTTTTCTAGGTGCTATGGAGACAGTGCTGATGTCAGAAATGTTTTCAGTGGGGGCCTGGAGCAGGGAACCAGATGGCTGCAGTTACTGGTGAGTGTGGCTGGCTGCTGGTGCATAAGTGAGCAGGGGAGTGCAGTGCAGAATTGCTGAGCTGGCTGTGGCTGGTGACTGACGCTGGCAGCAAGGTGGGAGAGCCTGCAGGGCCTGGGAGCTTTCCCCTGGTGCTGCAGTCACACTGTGCCCCATGGTGTCCCCACCAGCACAGCCACACCACATGGCTGCACTGGCTTCAATTCAGGCCAGCTCACGTGCATCTCATTTGCAGCTCTGGGCCAGTTAACACTGCAGGTTTCTGTCCCAGGAAATGAAGTGTATTTCTGGTACTTATGTTGTCCTGACCTTTATAGACCTTTATTTTCTAGGTGACTTCACAACTTATGGGGCTTTTATAAGACCTGATGACCCAGGGGTGAAGAGACAGTATAGGTGTAGCATGAAGTGTCTCTGTTAATTAAATAAATTCTTGGGTTTTTAAAAGTATTGAGCTTTTGGCTAATGTTAAATGCTGTTGCCTTAAAAAACTTATCATCTTGCATTTAACTGGAGCAAAACCAAGAACAGTAGCACCAAAATATCTTTCCAAATTCCAGACTTCCCCCACATTCTGAGAAGAGCCTCCTCCTCTGTGAACCTTGAATCCCATTTTGTGCAGTTGCCATCAGTGCAGAGCTGTGCTGCTGAGCTCACTGCCTTGGCTCTGGAGTCAGCCACGCTGTGTGCTTCTCCTGCTTGTCTCTCCAGCACACGAGTGAGGGGACCTTGCCAGCTGATTAACTCTGCTCTGCTCTGGCTTATCTATTGTGTCACTTGCTTTTAGTTTTTATTCTGAAGTACAGGTCAGCAAAGAGTTTTGGTGGTTTACTTATCCAGCTTTCTAACAAGCCTCTTTTGTTTGACCTTTCCTTGTGTTTAGAAGAAGCTGCTTCTAAATATTTCTTGGGGTCACCTTTCTTCCTTTGAAGTCCTTTGAAACTCTTATTTGCTGTGATACCTGTAAAGACTTTACAGTGGGTAAACAGTGCTTATCGTGATGTTCACTTGTATTTTCCAGTGCCTCTGTTCAGTTGTCTAAAAATAAAATGAAATATTCTGTAAGCTCTTCAGAACAGAGACTGGCTATTTGTACAAGTGTTTAACACAGCAGGGCCTAGAAATCCAGGCAATGGCCTATAATACCACCTCAAGAGAGAAGGAAAAAAATATTTCTAGGTATAAATTTTTTTTCATAGGAAGGTAAGTGTGGGGTGCCTTCAGGAATCATTCCTTCATAAGGAAATACGCATTGATTCTAAGAATATGCAATGATTTCTAATCAGGCTGACATATCTACAATGAAGATCAAGATTTTTTTATCAATGGTATTTAAGGCACCAGTAGCATTTCTGTGAGCTCGAATGGTCTATGTGCCAAAAGTATTCTGCTGGAAACCTACAATTATTCTGTAAACTTCAAAATCTAGAATTCAAGATGAGAAAAGGCTGAGAATTTCTGCACTTGATGGGCTCAGGCTGAAAGCTGGAGAAAAAGCATTTTGCCTTTTATGCATTCTGTCAGCTACAACAATGCTAACCAAAGAAAGTGTCACCTCCCTAGAGTCTCTTTTCAGACAAATGTGCTACAGGGCAATAATGAATCTTAAAAGAAATTAATGATGGGAAAAAGCAGTGTTTTGCATATAAATGTTTCTAATGGAGCTATGAACATCAGTCTTTTGCTCTATTACTTTGAAAAATACCATGTGAATCCTTGTAGTTTTTAGTAATTCAAGACATGAAAGGTGCTATTTATTTTTATTTGTGTTATGTTCCCTATAAAATATTAAACACTCCTTTGGCCAAAATTACTACTAACTCTTTGAGATTGTATAAAAATATTATTCATAACTTCAAAAACTTAAGTTGCTAATGGGTGACTTGGATAAACTGTGATTAGCAGAGAGCAATTCCTACTGATCTCCTAGACAGGAGTACTACAGGTAAGTAGATTAAAATTTGTAGGGAAATATTTCTCCAGCATTGTTGACCTAATGAATTTTTTAAGAACAAAGTTATACTTTAAAGCCCCAAATAAATCACTTGGATTTTGAACATTTTTCTTAGTTTTTCTCTTTGTATCATCTGTGATTTTTTTAGGGCCTACACAGCACAGACTTCCAGCTCATCTCTTCAGCCATGGGGAGTAAACTCCCTCACTATATTTTATTTTAAGAGAATTAAGATCCCTGTAATTTACTGGAACCTTACAAGGAAAAAAAAAAAAAAAACTCCAACTATGTTAGGAGTTGTAAATCAAAAGAAAATTAGATCATCACTAAATTAAAAAGAATGTTAGAACTTTTTTTCTGTATTGCATGGGGAAATTGATCACTGTTTTAATTGTCCATCTTCATGCCACATCCATCCCAAACTCTGCCCACAGAATGTGTCATCAGGAAAATGCAACTGTGCTGAGATTCCACTGCCACATGTGATTGAAACAAATTTTGACAGTTCTTGGAAATTTCACAAGCACATATACAAGCTGAATTCTGCATATATTTTTTTTGGACCAAGAAAATATTTTACTGTTTGTACAAGTTTTTCCCAATTCAGCTGTTGCAAAATGCTATTCTTAACACTTCTTTTTAGTAAAGCAGGAATAACTGGTTGGCTGCACATGGGTGTTCTTGTTTGTTGTTGTTCCTCCTCCTTGCAAAGCACATCTCCAGGGAATGACTATTACAGAATGATCTGACTGGAAAAATCTATGTTCCATTAAGACTTTGGTAGAAGCAGCACTCCAGCCTGTTTAGCAAACAAAGACTTCATCCCATTGTCTTGTCATTGTGTGCCAGTGGTGTTGCCTGAGTGAGTGATGATAAAATAAAGAGGATTTGAGTCCTAATAAGTGGACATAATGTTAATTCTGTGGTTCTGGAAAATATTGACAAGAAGTAGTTTCCTTTCTTCTTGGGTGTAACTGTGACCTGGTTGCATTGTGCATAATAGGTATTTTCACCAGTTACAGTTTTTCACTGGAAATAAAGTTGTAAAATTTAAGTCATTCAGGAATCCCTGGAACTTCTTGCAACTTTGAAACTCAAATGATAAGCACTAATTGCTTGCAGTGTTATTTTTTCTTTGCCATTAGGAAGTACTGTAGTGATGGCTGCATATTTTTAAGACTTGTATGCAGTGATTCTCTTTTCCTGACATAGCTGGGCTCCAGTGGGGACTGCACATATTTTTGCCTGAAGACAGAGCCAATTATGATGTGGTTTGTGCTGATCAGTGCTTATTTTGCTTGTTTTGGCAGTCAACAGTATTTGGTTACTGGCTACAAAAATAGTTTGGAATCCTTTGGGATGATAGTACTGATTAGAACTAAGAAGACTCTGATTTCAAGGTTTAATGCATGTCTGAAACTGGAGGAAGTGCACCTGGTGGATAAGATGAGCAGCTGTTTCTGAGCTACTTGAGTGTGAAGGCATTATTTGCTTTGCCTTATGCAACTTGTTTATTACAGATCTGGATTCCAAAATAGTTTCTTTTAACTAGGTTTTTCTGTCTTAGACTATTTTGATGATTTTTTAATAAAAAGTTTTAAATAAAGGAAACAATAAATTAATGTCTGACCTAAATCTGCCTTTTGCTTTTGAAGTCAAATAGTTAGCCAGTAAAAACCTGCAGATAAGCTGGTATTGCACTCCAACTTTCAGAACCAGAGGAATTTCCAAAAAGTTAAAGGTTGCAAATGCTTACACAAGTGTTTGTTGCTAGACTGTATATGTGGACTCTAAAGATTTTAGTGTTCTTTGAAATATCTGTGGAACTGCTCTTTGTAGGACAAATATTTTATATTTTTTTTAGAAATATTGTAAGAGAACAGCAAACACCCTAGAGAGGGGGAAGAGCATACATGGGAAAATAAGACATGTTCAGTTTGTAGTTGAGATTTTTTTATTCCTGAGTATTAGAAAACCACTTGTAATGTATCAAAATCTACCAATATTTCACATTCCTAAATTTTTGCCTATTAAAAGTCACCAATTTATTCTTCATTCTATACTGCTGGACACTGAAAAAATATAGACAACATTACAACAGTCCTTATTGATTCTAATATCTTCAGTGTTTTGTTTTAGAGGCAGAAATGCAAGGGTTTTCATGTGTCACATCACCAGAGAAACATTTTTCCTTAACATGTTATACATTTTCTCACTTTAATAGAGACATCTCATAGAACTGACAGATTTATTACTATTCAATCTCTACAGAAAAGTAGAATTTACATGAGTTTCCTATTTCTAATCCCTATTTGAGATAGCATTCTGTGTAGCATGCTTTCTTTTCCTTAGTAAATCCTGTTTAAAAGATTTGGCTGGTTTCAGAAATTATTCCGCTCCATTGTTAACTTCACAATTCTTCATTTTCTTTTGCTGTAAATCTGACTACTGAAAAAATCTGTTGTTTTTTAGACAAAGGCAAAATTATTATTTATTTTTCTTGTTGTGCAGGGAACTCCATTCATACTATTACTCCTTCTTATAAAAATGGTGAAATTTGATTTTAATTAAGTTTTACGGGAGTGAAATGTATTTAATTTAGACTGCTTTTATGTTAAACTGTGGTTCTTCAGAAGCCCTGAAGTGGTTTAATGTACCGATTGTAAGATTTAGGGACTGGGAGATCTGGCTTCTTTCCCTGATGTTCCTTCATGTTTTCTCTGTGTGTCAAGTTGAAATCTTGCTTCCTTCTGCCTTTAGAAATGCTTACAAATTATGCCTGAAAAATGTGCTTATTTATAGATGATAGACAGTGCACACAATGTTTAGCTTTGGGTTTAGGTGTTTGAGTTCTGTGAGGCCTTGTGCTGTCCCCCTACAGGAAAACTGTTGTCTTTGAATATTCTTAACTGCCAGTACTTTCTGAAAATATAAACATATTCTTTAGATAGCTACCCAGGTGTTTTTTTGTTCTTGATTGTGTTTTTCTACAGTTTAATTAGAGCTGAATTTTTAAGCTGGCATGGATTTATCAGTACAAGTGACCTTCTCTGCTGATATCTTCAAGGGAACAAGGACGGAGAAACAGGTGTTCTGGCAGAAAGTTCAAAATAGAATAATTCAAAGTAGTTTCAAAGGCCAAGGGAAACACTGAGGTTACACTTCTGTGAGGAGTAATCAGCTTGTGTAGCAGCTTTGTGCAACTACAGCATAAGTGTTGTGTGCACAGCATCTCGGCTAATCCTCTGCCCGTTTTGGGTGTTTTTGGTTTTTTTTTTTCCATTTTCAGTGGAAAGACATGGGCACTTCTGTGAGAAGTGCATTTCAACTTTGTAAGTCTGAGTAAAAATAGTTGCTTTACGGAGGTCAGAGCAGTCTGCCCTGCTATGCCCAGAACATTTCTTGGATATATTTGAAAGCAAAGAAGAGCACAACACTTGGGCTGTGTCTTTTATCACTTCAGATAATGTTTAAATGTAGTATGATAAAATGTGGAACAGTTTTGTTTGGAATAGGTTTTGTCCACACCTAATTGCTTATAAGAGATGCAGCTGCTAATTCACAGCACAGCTAAATGACAGCCAGCTCCTCACAGGGACTTGTGGCACCAGAAAGACATGCTGGATTTATCACATGCATTTATATTACTTTCCTTTGAAAAGTGGAGCAGTCTATATTTACTGTCTATATTTACTCCTTCTTGATGTCAGGTGGATGTTGATGTGTTGTTACCTCTGATGCTTGTGCTAAAGGCAACAATTAATTTAAATAATCGCAACTCAAATTAGGAAGAAACAACATATCTAGGGAAAGAGAGCATTGTAGTGTTACTTAAAAACTAAGAGCACGTCTGATAAAAATACAAGTTGCAGTTTACAAAAGGTTCCTCCTGCCTTCTACCTTGTTTGCTTAGGTGAACTGTAATAGAAGGTGTGAAATATTATAGAAATCAGTGTTTGTTCAATCCTTAAAGACCATTAGAATTATGAATACCAAGCTTTTGGGGAATTATGGTAAGGAATAATTAGTTTGCCATTCCTGTGTCCTGCTCATTAGTCTATGGTAAATGTCTTACCATGTCTTTCTTTAGCCTTAATCCAAGAGAAAGGAAACCAACTTCATATATAACCAGTCTGGATAAGCACTGAAAATGTTACATACTTAGAAATTCCAATACTTAAAAAAATTTAACTAATATTACTGTTGCTCTATAACAGAAGACACACTGAAGGGTAAGTGAAACTCAACATTTCACATTGGATAGGATGAAGAGAAAATAAACTGTAAAGGGTATTCATTAGGGTATAATCTAATTACATAGACTGGCAAAGCAGCACCATCCCATTGATACTAATGTGGTGTTGATGTGACTGTTTTGATGTAAAGCTGGGGATTTCCCTTTGTAAACCTTCCTTTTTATAAGAATCAATAAGTAAGATGGTGTGATTTCACAATTTGTTTTCTCTTTTCAGAGTTGTGAGAGATTTGCACATTCTGTCACAGTGTGTGTGAAAGACTGATTTATGTAGAGTTAGAGGGACTGAGCATATGTAATTAAGTACATAACATAGATTTTAGATTTTTTGTTTGTTTGTTTGGGTTTTTATTTTAATTTTTCTGTTTTAATCTAAAACCAGTTGTAAGTAGCTCTTGTCAATAGGTAAATGTATCTTCCAGATGTGTTGGTAGACTGTGCTATCCAGTGCAACAAAACATGAAAAAGAAGTAAAAATCCACATTAGAAATTTGTATTTTAACACCATCTGACACCATAGGTGTCAATTTTTTTTCAGCAGGCCTGCAGCTGAAATGAACTTCATTGAAAAATTTTCAGAGTAGTTTACTAATTTCTGTTATTACTGCAATACAAAGCAAGTACTGTCATATCAACTGCAATGAAGTAGTATCTCTCCAGTCTTTTTTATTTAAATCTGCATAGTATTTATTCCCATGTCTTGTACTGCTGTTCCTGGATATAATAAATTTTGCCTTTAGCATTGTTAGGCAGGCACATTTCAGAAGACTAGCTGTATCTATGCAGAATTACTCAATTAGGTATGACTAAGCCTAAACAAAGTATCAGCTATTTCTGTCAATGATATGGCTCAGAAGCTACTTCAGTGTAGGTTAAAAACAAACAAAAATGTGTAGTCTAGCTAAGGGTTTGGACTTGTGCTTTCATATTCCAAATGATGACTCAGTGATATTTTGTACTGTGGAAATGGGCTCTGACACATGGTCATCCATCACTATGAGTATGTGATCCCATAATGAGAAGTACAGAGATGAATGTTTTATTACTGCAGGGTAGCTTTTACAAGTACATATGTAATGAGAGAGGGAGCAGGGGCATTGCAAAGTCTCCATCTTTCTAGAATTAATATTTAACTCAAATGGCCTAAAAATGAAGAACATTATGATCCAGGAAAAATTAGCTGGTTTAAGTTTCATTCTTCCCCCCATCATGGCTCGTTACTGAGGAAAATCCTTTCCATTGCTATTTTGTACAAAATGATATTCAGCAAGAACAGAGTGCTCATATCTCCTAGATGACACTGAGCCCTCCCAACAGCCATACAGAATAATTTTATCTCTGCAGTGAAATCTCTGTAGTTCACACTATGGTTCTTTCACTATGGTTTGAAGTAGTGAGGTAGCTCCTTTCAATAGTTGGTTCTTTGTGTTCTTTACCTTAGAAATTACTGATAAGATAGGAAGAACAGCACTATGTCTGCTTGATTCTGCTTTCTGTCCTGCTGTTGGGCTTTCTAAAATTCACAAGCATGATCTGGTATAGAAGGTAATTACTCCACAAGTCAATACTGTTTTCCTTAGTAATTTACAGTTATGAATGCTGGGAAAGTTTTTGATGTCATCAGTTCATTCTCTCAAATTGACTTGTACTGAGTAGTAAAACCATCTTTGACTTTAATATGGGGAAAGAGCAAGGTAAGGAAATCTACCCACAGTGACCAGGGTCATTCTATTTTGTTGTTTTCTTCTAATTCAACACCAGTTCTGGATATGACAGACAGAACAACTGCTGTGTAGCCTTTGAAATCTGGTAATGGTCACTGAAAGCTACAAGATGAGAATTTTATACCTGATTAGCCTCAATTTAGTCGGTAATAGACTCATCAATTTCTCAAGATGCAACAAGACAACTAACAGCCTGCTACACTTTCTACAGCTGTCTCCTGAAATGTGGAGAGATCAATATGCCTGTAAAGGGTCAGGGAGTGGGCCAGTGTAAAAAAACCAGACAAACCCAGGAACAACTCATAGTGAAGAAGGGTCATGGAAAGGAGAGAGAAGATGATTATCCAGCCAGCATCACAGCTTAGCAGGGACACAACACTAATGCAGCTAATCTGTATAAACCCATTATAGACAGCAACTAAAAATGGGGGGGAAGGCATGCTCCTGAAACCTGGGAGCAAGGAGAAATCCACCTCGAGTTTGATTAGCTATGCATGGTACTTGCCAGTGCCAGCATGTCGCAGTCGCTGCGTAACTCAGCAGGTACCTTGCTGATTTCATAGCTGACATCTGGGAGCTGGCCACAGTGGCAGTAATGCTTCTCATGCCTGTTGTGTGTCACTCTGTTGTCACTGTGCAGTGTAACAGGAATGTGATATAGGGAACAGCCCCAAACTTATTGAAATTGATGGATATTTTGTTTATCTGCAACTGTGCTCTCATGTTGAGTCCTTTAGTGTCCCATTTTGTAGAACATTCTTGAGCTGTCTTCAAGCTTGTTGCTTTCCCTCACTGATCTGCTGTCAGGAGAAAATCAAACATAGCATCTGTTTCTCATTGACAGAATTAATAAAATGGAAGCAGACAGGATACAGAGCAAGTGCAATTTCAGATCTGCTGTTATGCATTATTCTTCCCCAGCAATGGAAGAGACAAGTTCAAGAGCCCTTGAGGTGAATTCCTTTAAGTAAAACTGTCAATTTCATCATTACATCTCGAGTTTACATCAGAAGTTCTAATGGAAATATATGTAGCTTCTGTTATCTTTTCTCTCACTTTAAGGAGAAGGAAAGGAAAAAGAGTCTGATGGCAGAGTTGTTAGATTGATGTCAGAATTACCTGTTCCACCTCAGGGACTTGCATACTTGGTTGCCTGCCTGCTGTTAAACGTAACTGGGAATTTTAAAGGGCTGTTAAATTCTGTGGAGGTGCTTGCAGGGTGATATCCTCATTTTTCTTCTGCTCGCTGCTTTGCTCTATGATGGTTAAAACATTTAAAACCCTAGTTTGAACCATCTGTTAGACAGATCTAATATTAAATTTTGGAACTGACTGGATGCTCAAATCAGCAGATAATGTTTTGAATGATATAGCAGCATGTTCAGACCAAGAAGGAAGAAGTGCAGTAGAGAGTTAGAAGCTTTTGAGAGTCTTTTAATTAAAAAAAACCCTCCCAAAAACCATAATAGGGAGAGTGGAAAATTAAATCAGCTCACATTAGTTAGTGCCTTACCTCTAAATCAGTTTTTTTGGCACCAGAATCAAGCACTGTGGGAGATGGATCTGAAGCAATTTACACTTGGAATTTTATTTGGGCAAAGAGTTTGAGATAATTATTACAAAATTACTGTGGATCTATAGGGGAATAAGTCCATAAAAACTTTAGATTTACTGTTTTTTAAATAATGTAATTAATGTTTTGCTATAATAAAACATATTAAAATATTGCTTAAAGTATATCTTGTTAACCTCTCAGCAATCCCAGACATTTTTAAGCAGTGAAATTAACATTTGTTTAGAGCAAATAAAATTTTCAAGTTAGAAAGAGCTTATAGAGAGTTCCAAGCTGTGCAGGATCATTTTTCATCCATTTTTCTTTTTTACCACAGTAATTAGGCAAGATGCCAGACAGCACAATGGAAAAGACATTTTCTTTAATAGAATATTTTTTTACAGGCACTGCTGGACACATGCAGACATCTCCTGTATTTTTGCTCCTGGTCATGCTTTCTCCCTGGTTGTACTTTCCATGAAAAAGACTTTAGGTCATTAATTAATTTTTTCTAAGTTATCCACAGGCTCTTTGGAGTTTGAGCCATGTCAGCTAATAAGACAATTGCTCACAATGGCCAGAGTGTTTCTGGGGTTTTTTTGTCTTTGAGGTACCATGAGGACACTTGATAGGGAGCAATGTTAACTAGGGTGCTGCACAAAGAACCTTCTGGAATAGCACATCAAGAACTGCCCTGCAGGTTTTACAGCAATGCAAGAATTTGGATGAGTGTAGGAGCCCTCCTGCAGCTCAGCCACTCGCCTCTGTAGCCCCTCTGATCTCCAGCATGAGTCTGTGTCAAGAAAAAAATACTTTACTACAGTAGCTCCCTAGTTCTTTGTTTTACATTGATTTTCTATCGTTGTATGACTGGCTGTGTTTTCAAGAATATTTTCTTTGGCTGAAATGCTGAGTGCTTTTTGCAGACAACCAAGCAGCAGAGAAGGCTTTTTGTATTCTCTCTCGTTTAAAAGGCTGTAACACCACTTAACTCCTGTTATTGACCCATGGTACCTGAGATTTCTAGAACCTTCAGTGTGATTTTATGGTATTTTTGATTTTATTGAAATCTAGTCTACATTTTTTGTGGATTTGGTAGTGTCTGTTTTTCTTTCTGCTACTGTAGTTCAACTACTAGTGTATGGATAATCAAATCTGGAGTTGATTTTAAGAAAATCAGACTCTCAGCATTAGCAGTTCACTTAGTAGTGGGAGGTACATTTATTTTCCTTTAAATATTTTTGAAGCCTAAGTTTGAGCTTTCAGATATAAAATTTGAGTTATTTGGAATTAAGCTGGTAGTAAACAGATAATTTGAGTTTAACCAGTTTTCATGGGTTTGAAATGCATGACTTTGAAAAGGTTTTGTATTGTAGGCTTTCATCAGCATTAATAGTCTATTTAGCAGAAACCAACCTCTTCTCTTCCAAAGTCTATTGTGAATTCAAAAGTCCTCTTCCCAGTGCTGTAAATCTTTTTATTTTAGTATAGTTCAGTGAGTTACTTAGCAAAAATATACCTCTTCTATTGCAGAGGCAGCTGTCATTTAATGTTTATTGTGCCTTTTAATTGAGACTCCAGTCCCAGTTTGTGTTAATGTAGCATTTTCAGGAGGATAAAATACAGAATACAAAAATTTGTGTTAGGTTTTAAAACTTTAAAGGCTTTTTGTGGCTTGAGCAGATTTTGCATTAATTTTTAAGACTTTACAGGCTTGTTTTGAATGGAGCAAATTCTGCAACTAATTGCATCCAAAGGATCTGTGATGCTGATTCCTGAGAGAGCTCCTTCTTTACTTCCCATTTCTAAAAGTGAAATGCAAACATTTTGTGTGATTGCTGCCACCTTCCAGAAAATCTGTGCTTCTTTTTGTTTGTGGGAGGAGTGGCTTTGACCATTTTATATAAAATTACAGCGCTTGAAATCTTTTAGTCATAGCACAATAACAATGCCTGTGGTAGACTTGATTTCTGTACAGGGTCTGAATAATTGGAGTCTGAACAATGGATGTTGTGTGCATATGTGATTTGATGTACTAATACATAAAAAGTAATAATAATAATTATATGCAAGCTGGTGCAGAACTTGGTGCTGAACTAAAGGGAATTAACCTGAGGATATAGAGGAGCCATTTTCCTGTGACTTTTAATTGCATATTCAGTTGATACTTCAATTAATACACTTCCATTGCTTGACTGTGGGAGGGGCATGGCCTCATAAAGGATCCACAAAATTATAGTGACAAAATGGAGCCCCAGGGACAGGAATGCCTCCATTACACAGGTTGTGCTTCTTCTTCTGCCCTGTGCCTGCAACATGACCTCAACCCTTCTGTGAGCTGCGCCTGAAAATGCTGCTGGGAGGGGATGGAGTCTGCAGTTCCAGACTGTTTTCACTCTCCATTTCTAGTTACAGGCCAATTTCACCTGCTACACTTAGAACTGGGAGACTACAGTTAAATACAGGTTTTGTCCAAAATTACTTTATTTCAAAATTTGCATTCTAGACATGGGGTTTTTTTTTCATTTTTTTAATATATATTATAATTCAAAGAAAATGAGTGGGGAATTGAGGACATTTTTCTATGCTAAAGAAAGTGATTTTAGTATTAATATTTCTAAGACTAGGAAAAAATATCTACAGCTAAATTAATTGCATATAGAAGACTATGTTTGAAGTTGCAAGTAAGGATATTTAAGATTTTGTTCATGGAAAATATAGCACATCTTCCACTACTTAGCTTCATGTGTATAATATACTGTTTTACTTGAAGATCTCTGTTGGGGTGGAACAATTTCTCCTAGAATATACAAAGCTTAATATTATTGTCTGGCACACATCCTGCTGAGGGACCTGGGAAGTGTCAGAAGTTTGGTTACTCAGACTGAAATTTTTTTAGTTTCTTGCTTAGTTTGTAAGATCATATAGCGAGTCTGTGTATGCTATATACCTGCTGACAATATTTTATTGCAGAGTCTCCACCTTCTTGATATAAAGTGATCATATTGGCCACAGAAAAGTAAATAAATAGTTGTGAGTCGTGTTACTGTATTGAAAGTATTGCTGTTGTGCAATCTAATCACAAAGGCTTTTCCTTACAAAAAATAGGACTAATACTTGGATATTTGTTCCATCTTCATTCCTCCCTATCATTTTCCCATGTTTATAAATGTGTTGCAGACCAATTGCTGATTTTTTAAATCAACTTATGTGACCCTTTAATGGGTGACATTCTATTCCCTTAAACTGCAGCTGGCTACATGGGGAAAATGGGTCGCAACCACAGAAAACTGTTCATAGGCCCCAGATATCTAACTTGTGTTTGTCTGGCTGGTAATTGGTTAGAAGCCAGTGTGGTACTAAATCTGAGCAGGACCTGCATCATTTTCTTCTGAAGGTTCCTTCTGAGGAGCAGTCTGAGAGCTGAGGTACAACAGCAGCAGCAGCTGCTGTCCTTGTGGCCCTCAACACTGCTGGAAGGTGTTCACTGCTCCCTTCAATCTAAAACAGATCCACTGATACACTCCGGTAACAACTTTTGAGCTGTAGTGACAGCATGTGTAGAGATATTTCACCTAAAAATTAATCCAAAATTGAAGTCCCTGTTAGGCAGCTGATGCTCTAAATCTTTGCTGTTTCTTCCCTCTTCTGCCCCTGGCTTTAAAGTGCTGCATGGAAGCTCAGAAGCTTGGTAGTTTTCCAGCCAGCAGGATGAAGTTGTAGCTGCACTGGAGCAGCTCCTTAGCTGTAGTTTCTGAGCCCAGGGTTGGTGTATTCTCTTCTTTTTCTGGAAGCTTTGTTCAGACTTGATACAAGCAGGAAGGACTTTCTCTATATAGAGAAGCTGTTTCATTATGTAACTTATAAAATAAGTCTTCTATCTATGTGAAATGTAATCATTTCTCAAAATTAGCAGTCACCTTAAAAAGTAATATACAAAGGCATTTTTTAATTTAAACTATGAAGTACACAATTGGATTATTTCAGACACATGTGAACCAATTTAAAATAGAAAACTAATAAGTACTTTTCATTAAATCTGTTGATATTTATTGACTGATAGCTATGTGTGAATACTTACATTTTTAAGGGGAAAAAATTTCTTTCCTGCTTTCATTTATTAAAAAAAAGTTTAATAATCTTCATTTGTTTGACTCAGAGGTGGTTCTTTTTATTAAAGATTTGCTGTCTCATTTTTGAAAAGTCCATTGTTTGCTTCTGAAAGGTCCTTAATAGAGCTTTAACAGGAGACTAAATTTGAACAGCCAGGAATATTTGAATAAAAAGTTTGCTCATTTTCACTCTGGATTGTTTAAATTTTGATCTTTAGAAATGCAGAAAGAAACTTGAAGACGTCTTCACTCTGCCTCTGCTGCAACTTTAGCCTTTGAATTTTTTCTCTACCAGCAAAATCTTGTATGTGCTACTGATTATCAACATAATTGTTATTTGCTACTCTACACACCAGAATTTTACTTCTGAAATGAGATATAAAGAAATCTAATTTCTTTTGACTTGTGGGGAGAAAAAAGTTATATACTTAAATATTTTACACACAGACTATTCTAAAAATGTTGGAAGTACTGGATTGTTGTAATTCTTGTAATAATTTCTACTTGATCAAAGTGATGTTGAGTTATGCCTCAGTAACTTTGAGTTATATAAATCTAATTTCTGGTTAAGAAACAATAGTCTTATGCAGAAACAAGAGAAAACTGAAAGACAGCACCAATCTTACATCTTGTTTAGTCAAGGGTTTTTTCACTCCTTTTCAAGGTCTTGTGTAACAATACATGAAGAACCAGGCCCAAGAAATAGGCTGAGTTAACTGGATATTTTTTCCTGAGGAAACTGTAAAAATGGATTAGCACATCAGCCCTAGCTGATAGTTAAAGGAAGAGTTGCAAACACCCAAGTTCTATCCACGAGTTCTAGTTGGGGACCAGAAGTTTGTCACTGCTTAGTAAATTTAAGGGATGATATGAGGGAACTCATATGCAGTAAAACAAACTGTATGATTACATGTATAAATGTCACTAATTCCATGTACTAGAAGAATGGAATTGTGTGCCTGACTGGACATGGGAAGTATAAATTAAAACAAAGTCAACTGGTCCAAGCGTTTGATTGTTCACAGCTGATGGTGAGCAGGTGCTTTATAGGTAAATCTTCCCAGCCTCTGCACAGCTGAGAAAAGCAGCAGTTTCCATTTCCCACCTAGTCCAGCTCCTGCTGAAGATGTAGAAAAGGAAATAGACCTTCATGATTTTTTACTTACATGGGTTATGTAGAAAATATGGACTAACTGAAAGCAAAATAATTTGCTGAATAGGATTTTTTTTCTGTTTATCTCCTGCCTTAAGAAAAACCAATTTTGAACCAAAATTATTGAATCATTATACTTTTTTATTTTCAAAATTAAATATTTAGAGCTTTCATTAAAAATTCCTTTTTTTCAGTTCTTTTCTGAAGAAAAGTTCTAAAATCAAAACACAATTATTCAAAATTACTGACTTTGAAATCAAATTAGGACAGAAGGGACACAGAGTCGAAAATTTTCTACTTCTGAGGAAATATTTCAGTATTTTAGACCTTTGGCTGTCCTGAGAAAACAATTTCATAGAGAGATTTTCCCAGGAGCTCACAGAATAGACACTTGCATATTTTGGACTTCTTTTAAAACCTAGACCCAAAAGAATTTTCAGATGACCGTGTAGACATGACAAAGGTGAGATCATGAGATCTTTTGAAATCCACAATGGGGTGGGTTTTTTGAGGGGGAAGGATATGTGTTTTTGTTTTCTTTGGGAAATGCTGTCTTTTTACAAATTTTTAATCACTTCTTTGCATTTAATTTCTCCTACAGCTTTCTTCATTATGTATTGAGTACTTGTTTGTTTTGGGTTTTTTGTTATTGTTGTTGTTGTATTTTGGCCTAATTAGTTTCCTTCCTGTTTGTTTTGCTCATAATTTTGCTGTTAAAGTTTTCCAAAGTTCTTTACAATAGGCTCCCAATTTTAAAGTATTTGGAAACCATAATGTTTGTGTATAGGGGATCTTTTAATCTCTCAAAAGCTCACAGACATTGTGGGCCTGGGTTATCAGTAATCAGCTCAGCCATACTCACAGTAAAATGTTAAAATTGCATTTGCAGGTGTTGCTTGCATAAAGCCAAATGTAATTACTAGGGAAGTCAGCAGGAAATGGAATTCACTTGCACATGTACCAAGTTCTCAGCTGACTGCAGTGATGAGCAGCAGGACTCCTCTATGTCCAAGTGCTCCCCTGCAGAAAGTCTTAGAATGGTTCTAGAACCTGTCATCAAAAGTTGGTCCTGTTATTGCAAAGGCTGAACTTGTCCCATGTAGAAAAGTCTTTAAATCACAGCTGGTAGTCCCAAGCTTCCTACTTTCTTTAAAGTCAGATTTGACCAAAATGTTAGCAACCAGCATGGTTTTTTCCTTTGCCTAACCACAGGGTACAAATCTCAGGTTTTAACTGCTGCTAATCTGTTGCTGAATCCCACTGAGGAGAAAAGGTTGCTGCATAACGATTTCCTAATAGGTCTTTAAAATTAGAAAGCAATATTTTTATTGGGAAATTATACAAAGTTCTTCTTGTTGAATATTTGAAAGGTTTGCATTAAAAATATTTTGTGGGGCATTAGTTTGTCATGCTGTAGTAGTCTTCAGGCAGAAATTATGTTCAGGGACCATTAGCTTACTCATGGTTTTGTGAGGAAACACTAAACTGTTGGGGGTGGGAAAGTCACTTAGTTTTGTTTTATTTTACAAATCTTCTCAAGAATTCAGTAATGGAATGCATTCTGGAATGTTTACGCCAAGTAGCTGTGTAATCTTGATAGAAGTATTTTGCTGGGAGGATGTTTTTTCTTTTCAAGAAAGCTGTTTATAGCTCTTGAGTCTAGAAAGATTGGAAGATTGGTGCATAAAAATTGACTTGTGGAAGCAGAGATGGTTATTTATAGGACAAAATGTGTGTTAGTAGCATTGCAGAAGCTTTTCCTTCCTTAAAGTCTTATATAGTCACATTACTATTATGTGTTCATAACCATTTCTATTTAATCTTTCTTCCATTAATAGCTGAGTATAGAGCTATTCTCACCTCTGGTGTGCTAAAATCAGAAACCTGTGTGCTAGGACCTGCTGTGAATATTCACCTGTGTGATTCCTGTTGATGTTAACAGAATAACAGAGCAAACTTTTGTAGGACCCAGATCTTCAGTCCAGGGAGGTGAGGAATGTGTGTTCCTGACTGCAGGTCTAGGAAGGTGCTGTCCTCTGATGTGGCCAGCCCTGGTGGAGCCACAGGGGCTCTCTCCATGAGCACAGCAGGATGGGGCTGCAGTCAGGGTCTCTGCAAAGCTGCAGTAATTACCTGTCACTGGATGAGGGGATGTGCTGAAGTTTGCTGCTGAGAGAGGAGGGTGCTGAGCACAGTGCTGGAAATATCCATAGTTGGCTGCTGAATGGGGGAAAGAGAAATGGGTGGAGTTTTTTATAAAAAAAAAAAAAAAGAGTCCTGAAAATTCTGACATTAAACTTGTTTAGGAATATGCATATTGAATAGCCTTTGTTTATTGGTGAGATACAAATATTGTAAAAAATAAAGATTTTAAGCCTTTGGAAAGTCAATGTGTTCAGATACCTGTGGACTTAAAACACACCTGCATGCCTGCCGTTAACTTTTCTCTGTGTTGTACAAAGTGTTGAATCAGTCAGTGCCTCTGAAAACTGATATGGAGAATATGTCTTTCTTTCTGGCTGATTCAGAATGAAGTAGTTCAGAAGCACAATGAAAAGCAGTCACTGTTTTGTCTTATCTCTTTTGTGCCATATGTTCCTTTGCTTAGCTGAAATGGTGACTGTATAAGACTCTCCATCTTCTCTCCAGGACTGTCTGAACTGTGTAAAGGGTTTCTGACAGGTGTTTGTAGTAACTGTTCAACTCAGAACTTGGTTGTGCATTTCATGTTGCTTTTGCCACTTTTTTGCAAGAAATTTCCAAAGTGATTTGAGCATGTTTTGCTTCAGAAATGTTGATTGTAAAGCCTTGATTACTGCAGGCAGTGCATGAGGTGCTCAGTAATTCCAAATGGGTTTTGTGGAACCTGATGGTAGAACAAAACCATAGAGCTAAATGTCAGGAATGAGGCACTGATATAAAGTAAAACCTTTCATTACCTGATTACCAAAACCAGCTCTAATGGCCATGTTTTGACACATACCTTTCTCATGCTTTGCTTAGCAGAGGTAAATATATACAATGAAAATGCCATTGTTGCACAGTATTTTTTCAAGAGAAATTTGCTGTGTGTTCCTTGAAATTTTCTCTGCAACAGGCATTGCTAAAATTTATGAGAGAATAATAAATATGCCTCATGGGAATGATAGCAAGGCAAGCATACCGGTGGTAAAAATGTATTTTTTGGATGAGGTTTTTTATTATTGTTATTTTGTGTGCTAGTTTTAAGTCTATTGTAACTGGAAAATGCTGAAGTGTGGAACATCTCAGTTGTGGCAGAAATTAGTGGCAGGGCTGAGTGATGCAGTTGGAAGTACAAAACAAATGTAATGCAATTTATTTGTCTTTGGTGACTTGCACTTCTCAGGAAAATCTGAGGTGTCTATTATGTGTGACAAATGTGCTGGTGAATCCAGGCTTGGAAACATAACTTTTGATTACTACAGGGAATACTGTACTTGATTTGTTGGGCAAGATTTGCCAAGAGCATAATGAAAATTGCTTTGTCATTTAATAGATGCTTAAATAATGCAGTGAGCTTGGATGAGATGTGAGGGATCTCCATTAAGGAAGTGGTTACTGTAAACCCCAGTGATGCTAGGCTGCTAATACCATCTGCCCCTTTGTCTTCTGATTGTCTTGTTTGCAAGATTTCTGTTTGTGCAGTTTTTGTGCTTCAATGTGCAGGATCTTGTAGCTCTAACAGTGTTTTACAATATGGGTGGGGAAATTATTCATGTACCATTTGTCACCTGACTGTAAAGCATGATAAAAAGTGATTATTATATTTTTTAGTGCAGATAGTAGTAGAACTGTCTTGTGGAACATTTGATATATATTTACCAACTGGTATGCTTAAATCAATGACAGAATTTCTGTTTATATGCATCCCTTCTGAAGGTTGTACAATTACAAAGCATTTGATGTTTGACCAACTGGTGAGACGTATATGCAGAGGATATTTATTAACTTTTGTATGGAAAATTCTGAGGCTTGGTACAAGATTTTTTCAAACATTGTTGCTTGTTCTTATTTACAGCACACTCTATTGTGTGTGTGGCAGTTACCTGTATTTTTCCTAATAGCATCTGATACACTGTTGTGAAGATACTGCTGCTCAGGAGCCCAAATATTAACAGCCACCCCTAAAAGGTCACCTCTTATTCTTTTCTTTAACCTATGTAATTTTTGTGGTTTCCTAGGAGGAAATTCTCTCATTGCAATTCCTAAATATATTAAGGTTTGGATATTGGTTTCAGTCTAAAAGGGAAGGGCAATAATAGAAGGGAGGAGGGAATTTTCCAAGTCTAAATAACTGTCTGTAAAAAGACTGTTGAATTTCGAAAAGAATGGCATGTAGAGAGGTCAAAAATAATAAATGACAGACTTAAAAGATGTAATTAAGCAACATTAAAGCAATAAAATATCTAATGCAAAGGACTAGTGATTTCTTTCAGTCATGTTGGCAGTAATATCAAATTTCTCATGGGAAGTTTTGGTCAGTTTTACACATTGACTAATGCTGCTGTTCT
Organism: Ammospiza nelsoni; assembly: GCF_027579445.1. NCBI lineage: Eukaryota > Metazoa > Chordata > Aves > Passeriformes > Passerellidae > Ammospiza > Ammospiza nelsoni. The sequence continues at coordinate 13,333,267 of NC_080645.1, forward strand.
TTAGGCAGAATTTGCTGCGTACAGAGAACAAATTAGATTATTTCTAATTTGTAATTGTAAGCTTAGAGGTTTACTAATATGTAAATCACTATACATATTCTGAGTGATTTCACATCTAAGGTTCTGTGAAGTGTTAGAATTCTCCAGTGTGAAGAATGAACAAATAAAGTCAGCACTTGTTCCTAAGTGAAAATCACTCTGTGTTCTCCAGGTGGCTAAGGGGCTGATTAAACTGGCATGGCCTATCTGCTCTCACAACAAATATTCTTCTTGGAGCAGAAAGGGGAAGACATGAGGTGCAGGAGAAAATAGGGCTTCTCTTCTTGCTGTGACCATTAAGTAATGAATGATGACAGACACAGAAACTCAGATACAGAACTGCCATTGCCCCTGTTGCTCTCCTGCTGTGGTATTTCGATGGTGGAAACACTTTCTGAAAAGTGTTTGAGAATAATTTTGGAACCATGTGTTTACCTTGCTGTCTCAGGATCCCACTGTATTTATTGTGGCACTTTGTTGTCCATTTTCAGGGATGGACTTCCTGGGAATTCTATTTCAGTCAGTGAAGTAAATTCTGGAAAAGAGCAGCCCTTTGCAGCATCTTTCACCTGACCTTTCAGAAGCTGAGATTCCAATTTCCTGATCCAGATGGTTGAGGAAATAGAATAAGTCTCTACAGAATCTTTACAGATGCAAACAGTTCATTAATAATTCAAATTGCCTGAATTAAGATAGTAATTCCATTCTTTATTTGGTGTCTGAATTAGTGTAATGTTATTTCCTTTATTTCCTGTACTGCCTTTACCAAATCTTATTTTGATATAGCATATGATTAGGCCATGCTATGAAATAACATGCTGTAAAGGGTTCTATTGAATGACTTTGGTCATAATAATATGAACAGTGATGACTGGAATGTATTTGAAAAGAAATCTTTACATACAAGACCCAGAACAAATAGCCTGTAGCATTATATAATTATGTGCACTCATTTGCAGTTTCATCTCAGAGTGACAATCTCGTCCAACAGTAATTTGGATAAGAACTTCCAGACATAACTGGGTCTTCTATTCAGTATAATCTATACATCTGGTTTTCTGTAATTTGGTGCTGTTTATATATTAGCTCTCTTAGCATTCAGTTTTAAAATTTTTCATAGTTGTTTTGTCTTAAAAATGGGGTAAAGTTGTTATTGTTGCAAATGAGCAGCTTTTTCACTATTAGGTGTTTTGAAACTAATCTTGCACTTCTATTTTGGGCACTAAAGGTGTCTTCTCTCTCACACACACAGAGAGGTGTGAGAATCCTTAAAAATGCTGAGTTACAAAAGGAAAGAGGTGCTCCTATGAACTTATTTTAAATAAAATTTAATAAAATAAAATTCAAAGGTGTTTCTGACCAAGGGGAACAATATGGAAATGAGTGGTAACACTTAAACTTTATGGGAAAAAAAATTCTAATTTTTTAAATTGTCACTGTCCATATAAGAAATGTTATGTTTAGATGGCAAGTTCATTCCAAAGCTGGTGTACAGAACTTTGTCAGTCAGCCAGAAATGCTGGTTAGCCCATGCTGCCCAGCCTGGATTCTCACACTACAAGAAGCAGCAGAGCCCTGCAGAGTGAGGCTTATGGAGCTGAACTGAGCTCAAGTGGAGGTGAGATGCTCAATCAAGAGCAAAAGCTCTTAAATACTTATTTGAATTCCTGATTGGGTTTTGGCCATACCTGCTTAATTTTTTTGTTGCCAATAACCTTTATTAGTGAAAACTGGACTCTCCAGAAAAGTAGGGATTGTAGGTACTAATCAGACCAGGTTTGTATTTTTTCCACCAATAGTAAAATTGTAAATGCACCAAGCTGCATCAGTTCTTCGCCTTGTAAACATTTCTTTGGAACATACACAATTCCTCTCTCTTCTAGCTTTTTTTAATAAAGGGATTTTCTTTGAGAGATAAAGAGTTGCCTGATTTAAATATTTACCTTTCTAATAGACCGGATCTGTAATGCTCAGCTGTAGAATTCACTTGCAGTGGGTTGCACATTGGATTCTACAAAATGGAATGGTAAAGTAACAGCATGACATGAAAGGCCCAGATCCCCCCTTCTGACACCTGCAGCCATTAGAAATGCCATTTCTGCAAGCATCAGGCACAGCTCTGTGAGTGACAGGGCTTTGTGGCTCCTTTTGTCAGGTAGCAATTGTTAGGTTATGTGAACATGAACCCAGAAGGATTCCACATCCTGTAGTCCCACTGATGATGGCCAAAGCATTTTGAATGCTTTTGTGAAAGGTCAGCTTTGTTGGTGGGAAACAAGAAAGGGCAGTGGTTTTACAGATCTAATGTTAGGGGAGGTGAAGTGGAAGAACTGAGACGTGGGAGGGATCTAACAAGCAGCCAAGACACTTTTGTTAATTATATTGCTTTTTAATTTTTTTTCTTCTGAAAGCTCTAAGGAACTGGAAAAGAATGAAGCTGAGATTTGATTAATGGTTGCCTAGACTGCAGTTTAAAAGAAATGGATGGAGTGCTTTTGAAATAGATTTGACTTTTAAAAAAGAAAGATAATCTGTTATTGCTCTATTTCTTACATCATTGTCTGGCAAATGAGATACACTTTGAAAGAACAAAACATAGCTGAGATACCAGTGTGACAGCACAACTAATTCACAATCACAGAAACGTCCAGAAGGTATCAGAATCACATTCTCTGTTGGTTTCTGCAAGAAGAGATCACACTACTCCTACATGTGTAGAGAGGCATCGTGTACTATAGGTGCCTGCAGTGCTTGGAGTGTTGTTCTGGTCAAAAATAAACATTTCCTAAGCACTGAGTAAACTCCTGCATATATAAGAGAAAGTTACATAAACCTTTAGATTAACCTTAGATTAATTCACTCAGGATTTGTCATGGGATATATCACAGTCCCTTAGCATGTCCACTACAAGCAGTGTCTAATAAATTCATAATTTATTTGTTATCTACCACGTGCCTTTGACTGGATCATGTCAGTCTGTGTTGTGCAATGGAATATAGAAAAGGTCTGCACTAATAGGATATCATTCACTTGGTCATTGAGGCAATCCTGGGGACACTTACAGACAAGGTTAATCTGCATGCATTGGGATTTTGACTTTTTTCCCGATAGTCTTCTAATATCTAGTGTTTTGTTGCTCTGCAAGTTATTCTGCTGAGATAAAAGTAATGGAAGTATGAGGTGCTCTTTTCTTTGTTTTAAAATTTAAACTGCCATTTTTCCTGTATATAAAATTGGGTCTACTAAGATAATTACTGTTATTATGATGACTTATTTAAAGGCTTTTTCCAGTTCTGACCATTCTTCTGCTTTTCCACAGGAAATTATAATGAAGATATCAGAGTGAAAATTAAATTTAGTCTGTTCTGTCCTTAACATGACTCTAGTCCGATTGAAAAAGTTGTTGATGTATATTTTTTCGTGACACTGTTTTGAGGAGTATAGACATGTATAACTTTTCTTTATGAGGCTTTTGGGTTTCTTTTTTGTTTGTTTGGTTGGTTTTTGCTGTTGTTGTTTTTGTTGGGGTTTGTTGTTGTTGTTTGTTTGTTTGTTTGTTTGTTTCAATCTAAGTTGTGCTTCTGCTCTTTCCCCATGTAGGATTGGTTGTATTTTCAGACAAACTCCCTCCTCTTTTTTTCCCCCAAATCACTAGTGCTATCAGTCTAAATTTACCTGATCCTGAAGCTAACAAAAAACTCATATGACTGCTAATAGGAAAAAAAAGAAAGACATAGAGCCTGCAGTTACCATGCCAACACTGTTCCCTGGGGTGCAGCAACAGAGAGATGGATGCTGTGAAATTAAGATCTGTGTGATAGGTAGGAGGTACCTGTGCATGTGACTGTGCTGTACTTGGAGCTTTCATGTACATTTTATTTTATCATTTGTGTTTTTAATTTTATGTATTAATCTGGTCTTTATGTTGTTCCCTTCACTCTCTGTGTGCACATTGCAGTTTGCTATTTTTGTGGAATGAGAGAATTTGGTGTTTCAAAACATACAGTGTATATAGTAAGTTTCATGAAAAATGAATAAAAAATGGGTAAGATTTGATGAAGAAAGAATGGCTTCTGGCTTGAATTCTATCTAGGATTTAATTGTCTCTGTAAAGCAGTTGGAGTGCTACTCTACTCTCACCTCACAGGTGCACAGTCTGTTTGAGGGGGCAATATGGGGATAAGTAAAATGTTTTACAAGAGAACCACTAACAAAACTCACACACGAGACTGGTGCAGGACAAAATTTACTTTGTATTGCTCTGCTTATATGTGATTTTTCCATGTTTGCTTACAGATGATCTTTAGGTATTTGTTAAATATCGAAGACAAACCTCCTTTTTCTTAATGCACTTGATGTGTTTACTTAAGGCTGCACGATTCTATGAAGTTACAGCTTGTTCCTCACTGCATAAGTACTCCTGGCTTGGACTCAAGAAAAGGGCTCTGTTCCATATTCTCTCCCACTCTGTGCTTCGTAGGTTGATGGAATGACAAGGGATTAGGGAATATAATTCTTAGTCAATACTTAAGATGGTCATAAATCAATAGGACTTTAATTAGAATTGTATGTTACAATTCTACAATATTGTCCCATTTGAATGTTTTGATCTAGTGACTGCTTTGAAAAGGTCTTTTTAAATACCTTCACACGCTTACTTCCTGAAGCAAAACCTTTCTGAGTTAAACACCTCCATTTGTTTTCTTTTTTTTTCCTGCTGCTTTATTTGTTTCTCCATCCTCCAATCACAAACACATGCAAAGCAGAGGCAGAGCTGTTTATAACATGGTGAGCTTGCCAGGTTGGTTTACTTAAACTTTTTTTGAAGACTGTGGATTGGTTATGTAAGTAGAAATTCTGTGGGATATTTTACTGACACTTTTTCAAGTCTCTGAGAGGTTAGTTTGTGCACTAGAAATGCCAGTCTTGAAGACTGGGACTGAGAGCAGCAGAAATCTCATCAGCTCCTAAATTTAAAATCTGTTTAGATTTTTTTGTGGGTCATATTAAAGATAACAGTCTTTAACTCAATAGCAGCTAATTAAAAATATTTAAATTGCAATGTTTTTGCATACTGATTTTTGCTGAGGTCACAAAGCAGCAAAATTATATTCATGGTAAGTGCACTTATATAATTTCCCAATGAGGTTTCCTTCATTCCAGGCCACAGCTACACCAGAAATGTTCAGCACAGCTGCAAGTGCACTTTGTCAGTGTTAATAATTAACATTCAAAAAGCAGCTAAAACAAGAACTCAGCCAGAAAGGTAACTAAATCTATTGCTGTTAGTTATGTGGAAGTATAAAAGGAATTAATATATGTTGCAGTGACATTTTAAAAGCTGGTCTGCTACTGGACAGAAACTTAGCAAACCAAAATATGTGGTTTGTGGTTTAGATCTTCTGGGTGCAGCTATGTATACTGGGGACTTAGAAATTAAAATTTGAAAGTAACTGAGATACTAATGCATCTGAGTCTTGTCAAGCAGTGGTTTCTTCTGGGAGGGTTTTTTGAGGTGACAGTTAAAGCCATTTATCACATACTGAAACCTTTCTATTGAACCAGGCTCAATGAAACTGTTCTTGACATCTGCAAGCATCATGTTAATGAGGCTAAAGTATAGAAAGGTGGGTGAGAGCAGAAAATGTAATTAGGAGCTGCTGCATAACAGTTGTTACATCAAAACATAGCACAGATACAGGAAAAATACGCAGATGAGGGGCACTAGTTTTCTATGATAAATGTATATTTTGTGTGTGATGCACGTAATAGCCTGGCTTGGATATATGTCTGATACAGTCTGTCTTGGACTGCCTCATTTGCACAGTAAACTGCTTCCCTGTTACTATGAAGAAGGAATTCCTTGAGCAGTTGAGGCTAGCTCCTTATTTGTCTATAAAATCTGACTGTGAAAGCCATGGGAACTGTAATTCTGACTTAACAAAGATTTTCATAGCATCAATCCTTTCCTGTAAAACCTTATGAGTTAATTAAGCTGAGGAGAAGGGTCTGGAATTATAAGTTACTAAAACTTACTCTTTTTCATGCTTTTAAAAAATTCTCTTGAACAGATTATATTTTTCAGGTTGTAGCCTGTAAGGGTTGATTATTAATCAATGTATAAAAGTCATGAACTTTTCCCTTGAAAATATCTATAATCATGTACCAACTTAGCAGAATTTTTCTTGTAAGCAAAAAAGCCTTTATCTCTAGTCTTACGTCCTCAGTTTTGGATTTCTGTTGGTCTTTTAGCAACTGAATTGCATAATGCCAAATTCTCCAGTTGGAACTGGAGTGAGACTCCTGTTGCCACACAGAATGACCACTTGACACTATTCTTGAATGCCTGCTGATATCATATTAAAAAGAACTCTGTTATATTTGTGATCCAGCTGGAGGAAAACTGTTTTTTCAGAAAAACATTCACTTGCTCATATTAGCAAATGAACGAAGTAGGCCTCAAATGTAACACGCTCGTAAAACAATATGTATAAATTAACTTTCTGTAGAGAGTAATGCCACTTTTGCAGCTATGCTAATGGGAAGAGCCAGGAAACAATGAGGCATGGCAGCTACATGAGTCCTGAAATTAAACTGAAATTTTTAGCCCTAACTAGTGGTTAAAGCAAAGCGTTTTTATTATAAATCACAGAAAATCAGCTCACAGAGGACACTTTAATCATGCATTGTCGGGCATAGCACCTGGGAGCATGATTTCAGTGGTGACTCTAAGTATGGCATCTCCCTACCTTGCACTGCACAGGAAATGAGTTTGGTTTGCTGATGCACAAGTGAGGCCATGCCTCTGCATTAACCCCATCAGCCTGTCTGAATGAGGAAGTTCCCCACCTGCTTGAAAGTGTGCCTCATGAATATTAACTCACTGCATTGGGAAAACACAGAGCAGATTACAACATCTGGTTAATAAACAGATGCCTTCTCTTTAGCTTGTGTTGCCCCTTATTCACTCCCTGTTTTTCAGGAATGTTTTCACAAGATTGGCACTTGACTTCTCCTGTGGTGGATTAGTTTGTCAAACAAAGAGCAGAAGCCTGGGGGTTGCAGCTTGGTGGAGGCTGTGCTCCTGTGCTGCTCTTCATCTGCAGCTTCAGTCCTGAAAGGTGCACTTCAAATGGAGCCTGTACATTCCCAAATGAGCCCTGATTTGCAGTGTGAAAGGGAAAATCACACTGATTGGGCTAAAAAGGAGCTGGGCACAGTTGATCCTAATCCAGGGCTGCCAGCAGGGATTATAGTAAAACTATTACCAGTTGTATGGCACTGGCAGTGAGGGTCTCTCCCAGGAATCTCTTTGAGTATTTAGTCAGTGCAGCAGAGTTGTGTGATTAGGACTTCCCAGGATGATATTGAAGTCTGTTGATTATCCCCATGCAATTCTAAAATCTGAGAATAAAATTGGCCTTGCTTAATTACTGCCCAAGCAAAAAAAGCTAGAGTTGAACTGTACAGCTGAGGAAAAAATAATAATTAAGACCTCTATAATATGCTTGCAATTCTGATATCATGGGAAAGTGATTCTGGGTTTTGCTCTGATGCTGCCTGCCAGGGCTCAGTGCTGCTTCCTTCCTTGCTTTTGCTTTTAGGAAAGCTGTTTGGGTCATCCCTCCTAGCAGATCTTGACAAAAATTAAAAATCCCCAAACTGAATATCTTATGTTGGTGTTGGTATTGGTAAGGAGGTAGCTGTACTTAATGAAGCACCAAAGTCTTTAATTATTTATTGTTTCCTTTTGAGAAGCATTGTCTTAATGCCAGTGCTTAAGATTTCACTTTGGTAATGTTGGTTGTCACAGTATTTGGAAATTTTATATAATTGTCACTCTGTAATGCTGTTGAATGTGTTTAGCTGTGAAGGGTGTAGCAACTGCATTAAAAAATTAAAATCATAGTAATGCAGCTCATCCTGTAAAAAGTGATATACAATAGTCTCAAAAGACTCTCTTTTACATTGACACACTGAGTAGGCTTGTTCCCAACACACAAATATTTCAGCGTGCTTGATAGTGATAAAATTGTTTAAAACATAAATTTATTAAACTGGAGCTTTATATAGCAACCTATCAAAATAGACATTGATAGCTAAATTAAATATTAATTATTGTAGTGGAGAAAGAGAGAAGAAAATAAATAATGAAAAAATAGTGGCAGGAAAAGCAATGTTAAAGCAATGTTTGGATGGGAGAGCTGATTAGTTAAGAGGATGCACAACACAAAGTGATCAAGGTAAGGAGAGGAGCAGTTCAAGTGCAATCACATACAGTGTCTCTGCCATAAAAAGACTGACAAATAAATGTTTTCAGACATTCTCTGCTTTTTTTAGGGATTTTCTAAAACACTTTGGCATGAATGCACAGAAAGTGGAAGTGACCTTTGCAAAAAAAAAAAAAAAAAGAGCAACAGCATTTAATCTGGAAATTCTCAGGTTTTTGTCAGTGTCTGTTATGGTGTGAACTACCAACGAGAGCTTCTGCTGAGGGGTTTTTCTCCTTTATGTTGCAATTTTTTTCTTATATTCTTGTTTTCTTTTCCTTGAAGCTTGTGCTGTGCAAGTGTTTGCAGGCACAGATGTGCAGGAGGCATGCAGGGTTCAGTAATAACAAATAATAATAGCATTTGACCTCTTTTGTTTGTACTGTGATAGCAACTTGTATTCCATTAGCACTCTGATTGCAGTGCTCTTGTCAAGATTTCTGGTTTTTGCTGCTGGATTCTAAAAGCACTTGATCAATTGATCTTGGAAAGTGCTGAGCTTTTTCCCAAAGTCTTTCATACTTAGCTATCATCAGGTGAAATTTTCAGCAGATTGATTCTGTCTGTAAGTAGAGGTGAATGAATCAATAAATTTTTAATGATGTTCATTGAACTAGAGAATCAGGAATAAATATGTAAGAGAAATTTCCTCTTTCTGCAGTATTTTTTTGTAAAATTAGATTAATAATACAAGGATCTCAATAAGACACTGGGAGCTTTCCTTGCAGTCAGTAACTAAAATTATATTTTTTTACTTTCTGAAGAACTTCCTGTACTGCATGCCCTGCACTTACTCAATTTTTAAACTTGTATGGATAGAAGGCTTGTACTAAGTGAGTCACAGGTTGTTTATTTCTTTGTATTTTAACAGTGTGTATTTTAAATCTGTTTGTAATAGCACATTTTTTCATATATAACCACGTGCCTAATTCTACTTATAGCATTACCAGAATATAAAATATTGAAAATATGATAGGAAAAGACAGTGAATTTTTGAAATTTCCAAAATATGAAAGGCTATTAGTACATGGTGTGAGTTCCTAGTTCAAATCTAGAGTTGCAATGTGACAGTTCCAAACCTTGCAGCTGGTGCTTATCTGTGTGTCTGACAGAGCAAAGCCTGGACTTCAGCAACACAGCCCCTGACAATTCAAGTGCTATTTAGTTTATAAATGCATTAACAAAGACCCTCTGCAGTTGGAGTCATCACTTTGCAATCCTTTTAAGGAGAACTGTGAGCTTGCTGGTTCTCTGATCTTTATCCTATCTCAGCCTAATAGGGTAAGAGTAGTTGGGTAAATGACAGCAAAATCCTGCTAGCGGCCTTAAATAAGAATCAGCCCAGATATGAACAAAGACAAAAATTAGAGAAAAGCTGTGATGTGTATTTTGGAGAACCCTGTTGTTCCACCTTTGTTCAGTTTTCTATACTTTGGGGATAGGAAGCAGGGACCTCCCATCTCTCTCAGTGCCGCTGTTTTAGGAAACTCCCCTATCCAAAATGGGGGATTTTGCTTCCTCCTTACCTATTTCTCTGAGTGTTTTTACTGTCTTCTGCTGCATTTTGGAATTGTTTAGACTAATATTCTCTGGGCGGTGCTGTTTGCTGGAGAGGTTTTTGGGTTAAAATTTCCTTGATCCTCTAAAGGACAAAAAGCAAGCAGACCATGTTGATAGATCAGTGGGGGAAGTAGGGAAAGCAAACAAATCATTAAATAAATTACTGTTGTGGGCTGATACAAGAGGATTTAAATAAGAGATGCTTAGAAGAGATTGTTTGGAAAGACAATTATGGAAGTTCTGTGAATCCTGCAAAGCAAAGATGGAGATTTATTTAAACTACTGACTTCTAAGAAGATGAGAAAATCCCACCTTCAATGCTTTGTGTGGGGGGAATTCTTAATTACAAGGAACTTGTTGCTCTTTCTGTAGAGGAGAAACAAAGGGCTGACTTGTGGTGTTGGAAAAGCCAGAGCTGTAACACTAACTCATTTCCCTGGTGGCTTTCTATCAAAGACATTTTTAAAGGCATCTGAGCAGCAAACTGTTCTTTGTGCCTTTGAAAAATCCCTTGTGTGAAAGCAAGGGTAATTTAGAAAGGCTTATCATTTGGAAAACCTTTGATAACACCTCATACTGGTTTCACAAGTTCAGAACAAACAATCTTAATTAATTCTTAATAGGAACCTGCTTACAAACTCAATCCTGCTTTCTCAAATGCATTTTTAGCAAAGAGAAGGCCATAGTGGATGTTTGGATACCTGATGTGGATCCCTGAAAAGGATGAGTTGTGAGCAGTGGACCCTGAAAGAGGTGCCTGGCACAGATCAGTGCTTCAGATCCTTCTTGACTGTTACACAAATGTGTATTAAATGTTCCAGACTGCATCTTCGTATTTATTCCAAACTGGATTTGCTGGTGATGCTTTTCTTTGTGTTTCCTTCCAAGCTTATTCCTGGCTTCTAAACCATGCTGCCTTGGATCCTTGCTGAAGTCATTTATTTCCTTGGCATCACATCTTAGGGTGGTTTGGTGTAGTCAAAGTTGTCTGTCAGGTTGAAAGTTCTTATCAGTCTTGGGTTGCACATCACCACAAAACTTCCACGAAGGTTATTCCATGGAATATGCACAGGAACAAATGCTGCTCCTGGGCTACAAACTGGATTTCCTAGTACAAAATCAGCTGTGGATCCATGAGGGGGTCCCTGTGAGGCCAGTCCCTGGCTGCCATCCTGGTGGGGCAGTAAAAGAGTTTCTGCAAAAAAAGCTGTAAAGCCTTTGAAGACAAGACATAGATCATAACAACAGTGATGGGAACTGCTCTTCATGTTCTTGTCAAATACCTGTCTCCACAAAAAATTACATCTTGGTGACTATTTTTAGGATCATCATGTCCAATAAAATGCCAGGTTTTTCTGTATTTCATTTATTTTCAATAATCATACTTCTGCTGCTGCAGATCTGGGGGAGAGATGCTGCATTTATACCTTTGTTTAATGGTAAAAGTAGCTTAATCTTCTGATTTCAGACCTTGTTAACACAAACTGCATTTGAAAATGGTAGTTTTCCTTTAGTGAAATGGCATTAATGGGGCTAAAACTTGCTTGGTAGCTGCATGACATTTTAAAGAATTTTGTGATTTTTGTGTGCCATGTGGCATCAGTTTACAGTACTCAGTGTCCTTTTTAAGGAATGCAAGACTAGAAGGGACCATCTGGGTTATCAGATACAGAGCCTCACAATTTCAGGCAGAGAGAAACAGACCTGGTGCAGAAAGGCCCACAGAGTAGTTTTCTTTCAAGTATCCTCCCTTGCCAAATACAGTAAAGTAATCCCCAAAACCTTACAACAAAGTAAAAAATATTTTTAATTAAGGAGAAAGAAAACTACTGTGTCAGGTTTCATCAAGGCCAAGAAGAAAAGCTGAAGAGTAATGAATTGCATACAAGTTGGGAGAAAAGAAAGAGCACTTACAATTAACTGAGAACAAGATTCAGAAGAGTTGCAAGGTTTTCCAGTTTACTTATTGCCAAGTGCATTTCTAAAAGCAAAAATGAGCCCTGCTTGGCACACAGGTTGTGTATAAACCTCTTACCAATTTGGAAGGATCACCAAAGCTATTGAAGAATGTTTGTCCAAAGCACAAAGAACTATGAGTCTGAGATGCAAGGAACATTTCATTTTATTGTATAAATTATCTTTATCTTTGAGAGAAATATAAACTAACAATTATGAATAGATAGTCTAGTAATGCAGCTATTCATTGTAAGCAATTTTTAGTGGGTTGATTTGAAGTTAATTTTGAAAAACAGCATCTTTTGTTCAGAGAAAGGAACTGCATGTTACCATAACATTATGCAGATCAGCTGCCATTACAGGAGCATTTATTTTAATAGGAGGAGGTTTTCCTGCTGTGAGAGGGACAGGCTGTTGTTTAGTTCCTCTTGTGGGAAATTCTTTTTTCTGTCTTAGTGTCTCTTGGAAGAAATATCCTTTTTTCCATATCTGTGAGACAGTGAACAGGTGTATGTATACTTAATGTATCTGGAGTTTCTTAATCCACAGGGGCATGTACTATATTGAATTAATCTCCAGAAGAGAATTACACAAGGGAAATTCCTCTTCCCTTGCCCTTTCTCCTTCTCTGTACGAAGAAGAGAGAGATATTCCTACTGAGGATTGATTAAGTATTTTTTATACTTTGCATATTATCTGTGATTACTTTAAATTCTTTTTTTGTTGCTTTTAGGAAGGTTTTGTACCATAAAATAACAATAATTTAATACTGTGAAGAAGCATGAACTGGCAGTGTTGAACACACACCACAGTGATTCCACCAGTTCTTTCCTACAGCTTTTAAAGGAGGGATTATAAAATAGCTTAACAGCTCTGCTTATCAATATTAATATATGCAAATACATCCAGGAGTGTTGCTGCAGACCTACATGCTCATCAGTTCTTAGAGAAGAAGTCTTGGGTGAGTAAAGTCAGGAGTGTGGTCAGCATGGTACAAAGTAATTTCCCTCTTGAGGATCAATTTTCCAGTGTTCCTGATTGGTTTTTGACAGGTGTCCCAGCTCCTGCCTGTGACCAACTCCTCTAGCTCTTATTTAGATCTAGTTTAGGTAAAACTTTACTGATTTGATTAGAAATTTTGCCTGGCAGAGGTTGAAAGATTTGTTTCTATATGTCGTGTTTAATTTATATAGTACCAATACTTATTCAATGTACAATATTAACAAATTACCTAAAGACCTTAAAAATGCCTTTTTAAACCTACTAATATAGAATTAGAGCAGTAGGAAGGAAAATTATTAAATACATTTGTAGATGGAAACAGAAATTTTAATTAAAATAATTAGGGTTACTTCATGTTTCCATAAAGCAAGTGCACAATATGGAAGTACAGAACACTAAATAATACATTCCAGAATGCTAAGAGGTAGAAATTAAAAAATAAAGCAGAATAAATAACAAAAAAGCCAAAACAAAAAATTTTTAAAAATCCCTGTGTATTTCTCCAGTGTTTGTGCAGCTCTGATTTTTTTCTTAGTAATACAAAAGGTTTCTGTCAAAGCAGGTTCTTTCTAAAAGCATGTGAAGAAATAGATTCAGATTCTGTTTCATCTCTCATGCACTGTGTAACTTCAATACTGGTAGGGGGTTTTTGCCTGTTACTATCAATATCTGGTTTAAAAACTGTCCTGTTGGAGAAAAAGTTCTCGTTAGCATTTCCAGTGCAAACACATAAAACAAAAAATCCGAAAAACAATGCACACTACTGAACATTTAAAAAATGCTGAAAAGAATTTAACACAGAATTTCTGAGTGATATTGTAACAGCATTGTTCCTGTGAAAGGCAGCAATATCCTGCTGGTTAAATAAGCAGCATTACTGCTTTGTGGGGAGCTTCTTGCATTATTTGTATGAGTATAATATTGCTTGGGGTTTTTTTTCTTGTTTATCATTGTTTCATGTTGCTTTGCTATTTGCATGCAAAGGGTTATCTCTTGCTAAGTTCCCCTCTTCTGTCTGCAGGAGACAAGGAGCAGCTTTCAAGAATCTCTTTGACATCATTTAGTAGATTGTACTGAGTGCTAATGGTGCTTTAAATTTTATCTTCAGTGTCTCAGGGTGTGATACTAAATATGAGCTGAAGAGTTTCAGCACACTCAGACTGAACAAACCTTCTCTGGTTAAAAATGAAAACCCCAGAAGGGACTGAGAAGCACCTTTGAGCAGACAGAGCCCTCTGCCTAGCAGATAACAAGGCTGGGATGAGTTGACTCTAACATTTATTTATGTTTTCCCTCAGTAAGATAGAGAAAGAATTTGGAAGAATTAATTTCTTTTAATTCCTTCTTCTATTTACTATATTCCCACATGCAATTAGATAGAATTAATTTTGGAAGAGTCATTCTGGATCTCTGCTTTTGCACAATGGTCTGTGCTCTTTTGGTAGCTGAGCTGTCAGCTGCTGCCTTTGCTGGTGAATGAGGCTTCAGTTTCCAGGGCCATTATCAATCAAAGGACGATGCAGTTCTGCCTCAAGGCTCTGATCTTTCTGGGAATGCATTTCTAAGAAGGCCTCAAAATTTTCAGGCTGAAAGGTGAAGATTGCCCTACAAGAGACAAAGCCTAGCTGAAGGAATATGAGAAATAATTGTAGCCCTTACAAAGCAGCAGGTAGTGCTGCATGAATTTTTCTTTCCCTCAGCCCTTAGGTCATGGCAAGTGAAGCTCTTCAATCTGTTTCTAATGACAATTCACTGGAGGATTCCTGTGTGGGTCTTTGCAGTGAAAAATATGAATATGCTGAACGCTTCCAAGTGGTTCTTTGGGGTATGTGTATTTATTTGCTTTGTCAGAATTTATTTTGGGGGTTGGGAGTGGGAAGCTGAAATGAATGCAAAATAAAGTAGATAACAGTGTATGTCTTTAATGTGAAACAGTTATGGCTGCTGTGAGCTGCTGCTCTTGGTATGAGCCTTCTCTATGATCCAAGCATAGCATCTGTCTTCCCTGCATTCTGCATTTGCACTGACATAATGATTCTGAACTGAGGATCAATAAGCTGAGAGAATTAGTCATTATATATGAGCACTGTGTTTTTTTCCCAGGGAATTTAATCAGTAACACCATACACAATTAATTTGGCCAAATCTCAGCAGAGTACAATGGGATCAGGAGCAGGAATATATTCTTAACAGTCAGGCAACACCTACAATAACTGCTCAGATTAAAATTAGAATTTGAATTAAAATTCAAGTGATAGCCATTTGCCTTTAACGAATTTCTTGGAAATAATCACTGCTGAAGTACATATTAAGCCCTTTCATTAACCTCTAAAAGAATGCCTCTAAGTGTTGCTCCTTGGCTGAGATGTTAATATGCTAGTCATGCTGATGACCTGTTCACAAAAACTGAATTACCAGCTGCATTTGCATTGATCTTCAGATGAAGAGTGCTATTTCAGAGCTGTGGTGTTCTCCAGCTACAACTGTATGCAATTATTTTAGTGATAATACAACAAACATTAATTATGTTGATGAAAATGCATCAATTTTTATTATGATAAGTATGAAATATATGATTTTATATATATAATGGGAAATCTTATACAATGAATAATAATTTTTTCATCAAAGGCACCAAAATAGACAGTTACTGCACTCATCAAAGGTTATAGTGAAGGGGTGAGACACAGGGCAAGAAACCGACTGATCTCAGTGGGGAGAGTGGCTTGAGTAGCACTGCACAGCTGGTTGTTGCCTCAGAAAATAAAATTGCCAATTTTCAGAGGACAGCTTCTCTTCTGATATGCTGACTAGCTGGGGTTCACAGCTCAAGGGGTCCTGACCAGGGAGGTGCCTCCCCAGCAAACTGTGCCTAAATCTGAGATCTGCCACAGCAGGACTGGCAGAGGGGACAGTGACCGTGCAGGGGCACACAGAGGCTCAAAAGCTCCTCTAGGGGCAGGTGGCAGATGCAGGAGCAGAACTTCCCTCTGCTCTGAGCCTTTCCCCAGCTCCTGCTGCTGGCTGGGAAGTTTCTGGATCACTGTGTGTGCTTGTGGTGTGCAGTGGGCAAGGGGGCAAAGGCAGGGTCAGAGCTGGGACCGTGGGTGCCACACATGTCACAAATGGTGAAGCACATCTCAAGGTCTCTAAATCAGTGCTTTGTCCTGTGCTGGCTGCCATAACCTGGTCATTACTCTGGTCATGACGTTTATCCTCCTGATACAATAGAAGAAAATAATACAAATTATGTAAAGTTACAGTGTTGGGTTACTGTGGAGAGGTCACCCTTTGTTCTGGCCTGGCAGTCCAATTAATTGCAATCATGGAATTAACTGTCTCTGAGAGATCAAAGCAAGTGATGAGACACATCTCTGGTTCCTTCCTGTAATATTCCTCTTTAATTTAGCATATTTTGAAGGTAGTTTGAAGCCTAAAAGCAGGTAGAAGTGCTATGTTGAAAGCAGACATATGCAGTATAAAGACAAATAAGTAGAAAAACAAGGTGTATTAGCAGTACTCACATTTATGTCCATTAAAAGAAAACCATGAAACAGAAAATGTTAGGTAGAATTAAAAAGAAAGGCATGTTGTAAGATTTGGGCTTTCTTCTGCATGAATGGCAAAGTATTTGTTGGTGATTAGTTTTTCCTTGTGTAGTTATGCCTAACCTGTTCCTGTTGGGGGAATTTCCCTATAGTAATAGTAATAATAATGATTCACTTATATTCCCCAGATATGAAGAAATATAAATAATTCAAAGAATTTTTATAATGAAGAAAAGATGTGGTCACAGCCCATAGGGAAAAAAAATAGGGGCAAATATGTTTAATATCTAGTAAATCACTAAAAACTAGGACCAATAGGTTTGCATCATAAAGCAAAACAGTAGAGCCACACATCTTGTGTCATGACTACTTTTGGTATTTGATGGGAAAGTTTCCTAGATTATCTATTTATAAATAAGATTTTTTTTCCCATTGAATTACAGTGTAAAGTCTGTCCTAGCCTCACCATGAAACTGAAATGGCAGAAGTTAACCCTCATCAGCTTCCATCCCCCTTGTATAAGGCACAGTATCAAATAATCCTCAACTGTTCCTCATTCAGTATTACTTTACTCCTTTACTCTGTGATTTATCTTAAAATACAGCACTGCTACTGATGAGTGTTAATCTGCTTTTTCAAACATGTTTCAAAACATATCCCAAGGTTACAAAAAAAGATTTCTCTCAGCCCCAGTGTGGAGGTTGCTCAGAAGGTCCATGCATGGGTAGAAAAAAAATTTAGAAAAATTTAAAATTACTTTTAGAAACTTCCCCTCAGAAAGCCAATAAACCTTTAGTTATTTCAACTTTTCAAATATTATACTTATTACAACATAGTAGAGAAAAGGTTTGGGCTGAGCTCTGTCCTATAAAATAATCACTGTCTGTGCTGCCTGGAGTATTTTGGAGTTTGAGGTTCCTGATATTTTTTCCTATACCAAGTCACGTTTTCCTTTGAAGTACTTCTTTCACATGGTTGTTGCCACAAATAGATAGTTTGTGTTTCTTCAAAGACTGACACTGATTGTAGCTGATTTTGGCATTCTTGAAAAGCCCCAGCTACAATCTGAGGAAGGGTTAGGCCTGGCTGAATTGCTTGTGGCAAATCTGTTGTGTGGATTTGTGGGTATGAGCCATTGTAGGTGGACTTGGTGAAGAACTTTCAAAATAGGCTCCTAACTTAAATACACTGGGAACTGTGAAGTATTTTACATAAAAAGTCATGCATAAATATGTGTTACATAACCACAGCAAGCAGCTGCAATGGAGCAGGACAGGCAGCAGCCCCCAGCCTGCCTGGAGAGAGCAGTGTAAGTTACAAAAGCAGTTGGTTCCTCAAAACTTGTTTGCCAGAGTTCTTGCAATTGAAAAGAGGGATGAATGTGATAAAACAAGGCAGCTATTTGGTTTCCAGGAAATATTCACAAACATAGAATTAGTGCTTTTATTTGTTGTTGCTCTGCTTTGTTTTCAGATAATGCTGCAGCACGGAAAATACTGGGTTGTAGAAAATGGAAAATCATTTAAGATTTTATTTTATGTAGAAAATGGAAAATCATTTAAACCTGCATTTAAGTTACAGTTGACTTCAAAGAACACCTCTGATTCTGGAGGAGTAGGTTTGGAACTGAATTTGTTTTGAATTTACTTCTCTTCATGCCTTCCTTTCTTCTGTTAGTTGCTTATAATTTCATTGATGTATCTACCAGTGGTGTACATAAAAACATGGTATGCTAATGGCATAATTAATATGCCAAGCAGCACATGAAGGCACCTTGACAGGTTTGTGGTTTACCAACACTGTTTTACAAGATTAGGCTGGAGCTCTGCAGCTGCCTGATGTGAGTTGTTTGCTCAGTCTCTCATAAAGCTGAAAATCAAGTTGTTATCAGCTGAGTGAGCAGCAAAGTGTTACCATCTTCTGTGCTTACCAGTTGGGCTTCTTTGCCTTAGTGAGCCAGCCATAATTTTCAATTAGTTTAAGGATAATAAATTCAGAGAGCAATTTTGATCTCAGCAACAAAATTACTTGTGTAAATGCTTAAGAGAGTTGGAGATACAAAGGAAAAATTATTCATATATAGGGAAAAAAAGAAAACGGAACACAAACTTTTTAAAATTTAGTAGAAGAGTTTTTTGTCTTTGGAAGACTGAAATGACTAGATCTTGCATGTAATGGCCTTACAGCTTTTGGCCAGCAGTCCAGTCCATCCCAGCAGATCAATAATCCTTTGAAGCAGAGTGAGCAGAGTAACCAGCTGGTGGTACCTGTGCTCAGCGTTCTGTGCCAGCTCAATGAGCTCAGCCCTGACCAGCCTGATAACCCTTCCTACAAAAGCAGCAGCAATATTTAGGGACTTTGTGGTGGTTTTGCTGTAGGGCCCGAGGGTGAATGAGTGTGGTTAGTAAATGAAAGCCCCTTGTTCCCTAGGAGGAGGAGATTCCTGTCAGGGGGGCTGTGCAGGGTGGATTGTGCTGCTCCCCAGGAGTCTCCGGGACAGCACAATTCCCTTCTCACAGCCAAGGCACTTCTGGCTGCTGATCACATTGCAACTTATTGTCCTTTGGTGTGAAAGGTTTGCTGTTTAATTGCACAGACCTAAGTGATTTCTTGTCACCTGTGGCCAAGACACAGTGGAATTGGAAGTTCTGCTGTGTTTGCTGTACGATATAATTTTATGTCACTTACACAAGGTCTCAAGTCCCCTGATTTAGAAGCTTAACACCTGTCAGATTCATAGAACAAAGTCAGAATAAAAATCAATGTTCTCTTTTGTGAATTCTCTTCACTAGAGGTAATCCAAAGGCTTTATTTCTTCAGTTTTGCTGGTGCATTTACTGCACATAACAATAATTATCTGAGACAAAAATCTACTGTACTTTGACTCCCATTGATAGTGAAGCTCATTACACCCCCATTATAATTATTACCCTCTTTATGTATACCTTGTTAAACACTTCAAAAGCTGGCATCCAGGGGATGCTGTTTTAAGAATCTATTTAAGTGATCAGGATGAATTATGTAAGATATTAACAGTATGTTCCTTCTACATCACTTCAAATCTTACAAAATTTGGGGTGCATAATAATCAGAGTTATACCAATAATATTATTCTGTCTAACAGTTCTCTGAAACTTTCCCAATATTCATTGGAAATTGCAAAAATGCAAATTTATCTCTGGGAGCAGTCCTACTAAAGATAGGAGTAAAAGCCATGGCTAATAAACAAAGGGTATCTCTGCCTGCAATACTCAAGTAAATGTATGTCCTGAAAAGTGTAGCACAGGCTAGGAGCAGCCAGCAGAAATAGAAATGCAACTTATAGCTATTAAAGATAATTACAAAAGCCCAAATCCCCAAACATTTGTGTTTTATCAGAACCATTCAAGACATGGACTCTTGGCTCTGGGTATGTGACAACTTCAGCTGAGTAGTGGGGATCATTTTACCCAAAGCCACAGAGATTACCACTATCAGAAATGTTGCTTTACACAATTTGCACCTTTTTCCTTGGCATTTCTTTGACAACTGTTCTGTGACATGCAGGAGATAATGCAAACTTAGACTGAAATATGATTTTCATTTCAGTGCTGAAGAGCTTCACTTCCAAGAACACAGCATTCAATATATGAAAGCCTGCTTTTCTATTAAAGACAATTGAATTTTTAGAAATGTATTTCTGCTCTGCAAAATGACTCTTAAAAATTGAATTCTGAAGTGAATCATAGGGCAAAATGAGTTTATTTAATAGCAGGACAAGACTATGCTGGTTTGGAAAATCTAGCAAAAGTCTCTACAGTTTAGGCATTGATATTGACAGTTCTGTGTGGATGCTGTATTGTTTAGCAGTTGCATGAACCTAATACTTTACACAGGTATTTAACATGCCTGAGGATGCTCTTTGTAAATAATGGACTGCACAGTAAGTCCAAAGAATGAAACAAACTTCACAAATACATCAATGCAGGTCTTGTAGAACCAAATCCCTATTTAACTCACTGTAATTACTTGTGCAGAGTTTACTAAAACTAACCTTTTAAAAATAGATTTTTTGTACTGTGAATATGCATCAGAGGTATGGTTTAAAAAAAAGGCAATTTAAATTTTTTTTCTGACCATATTTGGACCAAATTTTAATGTACTTCATTTTTTATCCCCTGGAATAGCTGTATACATCCCCAGTATATTTTTGCTGAACGATTGTGACAGTAAAGCTTACCTGAGTGAGTAAAAGCAGCAGTAAGATCCAGGATGTTTGCTTTGCATCCTAAAACTAATACTGAGATCAAGCTGTTTATACTGGAGGTAGGCCCAGATCTATTTTGGAATCATCACTTCTGATTCTCTACAGTTTTGTTACTTGGACTGAGATCTTATTTAACTTGTCATATATTCAAGTGTATGAAAAGATCATGCCTGGAATGCCATGCATGAAAATCTAATCTGCAAATACCACGCGTCCATGCTCTCAGCTTCTGGTTATTTATTAAGGAGCAGCTGCTTCAATTAAACATTTTACTTTTGGTCACAATAAAAAAATAGTCATAGTTTGACTCAGTATTGACATTTTTAAAAGCATATTAAATATTTAAACAATTTTTTTTCTGCCGATGGCTAAGAGAAGCCTCTAGTTACTTCATTTGTTGGTGACCATGTAAGAACACTGTAGAAGGTATTTTTAGATGGAAGCAAACACTGTGTCCCTCTTGCTTCTTCTGGATATAGGAAACTTTCTGATTTCATTCTAGTTCCAAGAGTAAATAAAAAATGGGGTGCAAAATGAAATATCTGTATATTGCCATGATCTTCAAAAATGCATTTAATAGCAGAAAAAACTACAAACATTTGCTGTATTTTTAAGGAAATAAAAGTCCACAGAATAGTGAAGTGAACTTTGTATCCATATATGCATACCCCTCTAAAGTAGCTGCTCATTTTCACTCATTCCTCGTTTTTGTTCTTTCAGATTTTTGCCAGATCTGTTACTGGGTTATGCTACTCCCTTGGCTTAGAAGTGGTAGAATGTTGGGTATTTAGCATAGCTTCTTCTGTTTCTTTTCTAAATATGGACCGCTTTGATTAACAGCAGTACAATTTTGATATTTCAGGTGTGTTATGGATTAAACGTACATTTTGTATAACACAAAAAATGAGATTAGCCTTTATTCTTGTTTTTCCATAGAGATGCAAAAGCTTCTGGCTCAAAAATAGGATCTTCCTCTCCCTATCCCACCTCAAATTTTGTGTTCACTTTTCTCTACCAAGTCCTTTCCCAACTCATGCAAAAAAGCAGCGATGTCTGAAGAGTAACAATCTCTGAAACCTGGAACCTGAAATGCTGAAAGTGTCGAGGCATGAGCCAGGATCTGTTCTGCCAGCAGAAAATATGGGAGACTCTTGGGCAATTTCAGAAACCTGGTTCTTATCAGGCAATGTCAGAAGACTTCAAAGGTTGCTTTGTGGCTGAACTTTGTGGCTTTGTTGCTTCCTGTGCTGTAACAGTGAGGCAACCAGAACAGACTGAGCATGTTCTCAGTTTGTCAGATGTCTTAGAAGGTGAAGAGGAAGGATCAGCATTTTCTGTGTAATGCAATGGTTAATAAAAAGTGAAGGGAGTTTTAGGACAAGTGGGAAACATATTGCAGTCCTTCTGCTTTGCGTTCTTGTGAGAGTCAAGAAGATTTTTTTTCAAGAATGCCATTTTGGTGGCAAACATATTTCCAAAAGACATTGCAGGGTTGTGGAAGGGAAGGGAAGCACCCCAGATTTGTATGTGCCCGTGGTTGAGAAGGAACCGCAAATGTCAGAGGCTTTCAAAAAGGCAGTTTTATTGGTAAATTATACACTTGGCATGAAAATTGGTATGTTAGTCCCTTATCTTCCCATGTAAACACAGGGGTGGATTTTGAATAAAGGGTAGAGTGAAAGAGAGAGGGAGAGACAGAAAGATCAGCAGTGCTGGCTCCAGCACTGATCCAGCAGCCTGGGATGTGCACACCGGGGCTTTGTGGAGGTAGGTTTTATGGATGAGTTTTCCCTACTCTCAAGGTAACTTTCTCTCTTTCTATGCAAGCGGTTACAGTGTGCAGTTCATTCTTCTTGGCATGTCTGGAAAAGAGTCAGAGCCCTTTGGGTGTCAGAGCTGGTCTTGTTTTCCCCCTGCTGAGCTGGCCTTCGGTCCATGTCTGCTTCCTGACCTCAACCCCATGGCTGTGTTATGCTGTGCTTATTCCCAGGACCCAGAACAAGGATATTTGTCCCAGAAAAGTCCTGCCCTAGCTCCCCTGTGGCCCCTTCTCCAGCCCCATCCCACTGTTTCTCCCAGCATGTCCTTGCCAATGATCCTTGTTGGCTCCGTGGCCGTCGGTGTTTGAGACCTGCAGTCAGCCCCTTGTCCCCAGCCCTCTGCAGGGGTGTCTGCACAGATGTGCAGCAGCAGAGTGTGAAGTGAGCCACAAGATTCCTTACATGGGTCATTTTAGATATCCCTGTTCCCCAGACCTGCCCAGCCTAGCAAGGATGAGGGTGTTACTGTGGAGGAGCCAGTGAAGAACAAGCCATGAGGCTCCCTGGAATAAACCTGCACAGCAAATTCTCTCTGCTTTCTTAGGGGTGGTTTTAAGACAAGTCACCACACGGATCTTAAATAATTCATTTTAAATAATTCATTCTTGAGTATTCGAGAGATTAGTAGCTTTGTAATATCTGAGCTAAATTTAGCTGTGCTTTATGTGAAGATGGCAACAAGTGTTCTTTCAGAGTGTTAAGTGATTGGATGGGATAATTTAAAAAATCACATGTTGTTTTCTGTCTTCTTTTATGTGTTACTCCGTAAGAAGAAAATGTGAGAGGATTGGCACACTTTAGTCTACCAGTGTATTGCAGTGACATGAATTTACAAATAAGTAAATGTAATATTTTTGCTTGAATTTCCTATAACTTTTGAAAAGCTGAAAGTGTCAAGTGCTCTGGGTTGGTTTTTATGCTGGTGGGTCTTTTTTTGTTTTTTTTTGTAATGAGAGTTTTAATAGATGTCTGTTTGGGTGTTTGAAAATATGCAACAAAAGTACTCAGCCTATCTTGGAGCAATTTGTAAAAAGCTTGAGCTTGAATTCTTGCATTTTTGTCAGTGGCTTGACATGGAAGCAAGTTTTGGGGGAAGGACTTGGTATTTATGTGCTGAGTTTTGAGCAATGCTGGGTTTTTTATGAATACCACCATACAATTAGATCTCAGGGTCCTGGGGAAATATGCCTTTGTCAGCAGAGCTAGAAACTGGGAGTTAAGGAGTCTAGTTTTGGGGTTTGCATGAAAACTTGTCCAAGTTAAAAAGGCTCTGTTTTCCAATTTTCTATAAGTAGAAAATGAATAAATGTACTTTAATTTTCTTTATAAGGGTAGCTGTGTTTTAATTCAGTCACATTGTATTTTAATTTCCTTTATAAAGTATTTTAAGAATTGTAGGTAAGCATTTTTTTTATAGAGGAACAGATATTTATTGACAGGAATTTGTCTTGGATTTACTGTAGGTTAAGGTAACTTTTCTTTGGCACCTTTAAGAACAATTTCAACAGTATAAAAATATCCACTCTGGGGAAAAATGATTACTTTATACTTCTGTTGAGCTGTCATGGAGTAACCAGAAGCCTGGAGGCTCAAAGTGCTGCTTGAGAAAGAACAGCTTTTCATTTTACAGGGAGCCTGTGCCCCTGCTAATTTATGGGCAAGGCATGGCTGTAGTCAGACCTCTGTAGGATTTAGATGGTGAAAGATGAGTAGGGAAAATTTTATCTCCACTTCTGTCTTGTGCACCTAAAGCCAATATTGTTCCATCTCACTGGGTTTTGTTAAACAAACCATCTACAAGGATCAGATTTATTTAGCCATTATTGAATTACTCCAGCTCCTGTAAAATACGAGGCTCAAGCACACTAAAAGGTGATTTTGTAAATAAAGCCCATTCTCTTTCTATTGTATAAACAGAGCTTAGTGTCACAGATTCATACTTTTGTGGGCTGCAGTTGTCTCACTACTGAAGTTCACCAAATAAGGTCTCAAAACAGAGAGTGTTTAGCTTTCCAGGTGCTGAGTGAGATCACCAAGTGGTCAGATTAACTTTTTTTTGTCTAAATCTTGCCTGATAGCAAAGCTTTTCTGAAAACCTAGAGCTCTCTGTATTTGCAGATATTTTCATCTATCAATATGTTATTGATCCTACTTCTTTCCAGTTCCCAAGGCCATAAATAGGAATTGATAATTTGGAAATATGTAATTGTCCCCTGTACCAGAAGAGACAGTTCTGCTGATTAGGATTTTTTTGGTATTAATTCCGAAGTAGCTACTTTAACAATGCAGTCAAATTTGTGTTTTAAAGTAATGTCCTTGCAGATCAGAACTGACATTGGTTGCTGTTACTTAGTTTGCATAACCATGATATTTTTAGAGGCATTCATGGCATTGGCCCCTCTAAAATACAACAGAAACTGTCAGTCTGCTTCTATTTCCACTGAAATAAAAATAATTGAAGAAAGTTTGTACAGTCCAGATTTTCAGATGAGTCTTCATGCCCTCCAGTGAAGTAGAACTAAATGCCCTTGTAAAAAGTTCCCACATGGCTTGTATTTGATTATTTATCTGATGTTCACAGGCTGGTACTGGTGCACTCACAGAGTGCACAAGGCTTTGGAGGTGTATTTCAGAATTTGGAGCTGCACTGGTGAAGTTTTCTGGGTTTGGGTCAGGTCTCTAGGGAGCAATTAGTGAAGCTGGTGTGTAAACACAGCATTCATTGTTGGAGTGCAGTTTGTATGGGTGGAGTAAAGAATAAACCTCTCCTAGGCTTGAGAGATGTGATGTGTCCCTTCTGCATTTATAACTCTGCATGTAGGGTTTGAGCAAGTATAATCTCTTGTGTCGGGGTAGACTCAGCGTTGCTTGCAGGGATATGAAAGATGATTGTTTTCTGCAATAATGCATTCAGCTTCAATTTTTCATCCATTTTGAAAGAAAAAAGGGACCAAACTGACATTTTTTTAATGCTTTTCAATGGGTTATAAATGTAAAGATCTTTTTTTAACCTGTGTTTCCATACATTAACATAATTGAATTTATATTTTTTAAATTAAGTTTAAACCCAATTTATTTAGGTAGCAGAAGGTGTGTGGGTATGGGTTTTGGCCTAGGAATATGATCTGGGACTACCAAACTCAGATGATTTGCTTTCGGAAATGAGAATCTGCTGCCACGGCCCACGTAACTGTAAAGCTCAGAGCAAGTTTTACAGTGTGATCACAAACAACTTTCCAGCACTTTGAGAGAAAAGCTCCCATTTGGGGTGAGGAGGTACACAGGGCACCAGGCCAGCCCAGTTTCTCTGCAGCTGCAGCCAATCTTTTGTCAGATGAAGGGGATGACTCCCACTCACACTGGTGCCCGCAGGTACCTTGGGCACTGCTGATCCAGCTCCAGCACTGAGTGCCCAATGAACTCCAGCCCTGCTCCAGCTCCCTTCACCTGTGGTTAATAACAGCACCAAATCTCCTTCAGAGTACAGCTTTGGAGACATTCAGAGGCATCACTGAGAGTCCAAGGACTCCTTAAGAAAATTTAGCACCTCCTTGCTTCAAATACAGATTGCATCACCACAAATCTACTCCCTGAGGCTTGAGCAGCTCCCTGGACTTGTGGGGGTGCTTTGGGGTTTTTAGACATGTGCTTAACTGCTGACATCTCTTCTATTCAGGGAGACTTGTAAATTCACACTTCTTAGTATTTTATTTTTTACAGGTTAGCTCAATTGAGTTAGGCATCTTGTTTATGCTGATTCTTGCCTGTTGGCTGCCCATGGACAAAGAGACAAGGTGCAGAGCAGCCTGGCAGTGTTTGATGACCTTCTCTAGAAAGGAGGGAGAGAGTTTAGGCAGAAACTGGTAAATGAATGTTGCAAAGGCAAGTCTGCAAAAACATTGTCCTCCTTCCCTTCTCCTCCTGCCAAATCCTTAGTTTAAATGGGTTCTGCTTTATTCATCAGTACCAGTGATTCACCAAATTCAGCTTCTCCTACCAAAGAGGATCCGTGTTTTCCCTGAGTTTTTACGAAGATTTTCCTAAGCTGTAAATTGTTACTGATTTAAGTGGAAGTTAAGCTGAGCCAGTAAGTTCTACTTAAATTCCCTTAGCCTGCATGGTGAACTCCTTCATGGAATGAGTCCCAGCCAGGATGAGAGGATTTCAGTTAGAACATCAGGCTGTGAAGTGATCACAGGGGAACAAGGAAACATCTTCATTAGAGCCACTGACCCCTCAAGATGGCTGCATCTCTCTAATTACAGCCACGTAATCAAGCATGCAAAGCAGTTCACGTGGTTTTGGCCTTTTGGAGTGGGTTTCTTTTCCAGAAGGTTAGTTAGCTGTTGAACTAGACTCTAATTAAAAGCATGTATAAGAATAATCAGGGGAACAACACTGAATAAAGGAAGGAAGATTTTATGAAGTGTGTCTGGGAGGAAAACCAGATGAGAACAATGAGGAAAGCAAAAATTAAGTTGTGGTTTGTCTAATAAGCCTGAATGACGTGAGAGCCTGAGTGAGAATCCCCTCAGTTACCTCAGATCTTCATTTCACCTGTGCTCAGTTACAAACACTAATTTTTGTGGTTTCACATGGTCTAGTGGGATCAATTTTGTAAAACTGTTTTTTTTGATTGAAATTACAACGACAATAAGTAAATCAAGGTAAAACCACAGCCTAAATAAACTGCTTTTCTAGAATTCATTTTTAGATAGATATTGCTACAATCTTCCCTGGAAACCAACTGTCAGGATTCAAGAAACACTAGTTTTAATGAATATATGTAAATTATGATGTGAAATTACCCATAGGGTAATTTTCCAAATCAGTTAGCCACTTCAGTAGTTTTATTCTGTTTTTAAATAAATAACTGTTGTGCCAGTGATTTACTTATAGTTTTAAAAATACAGTTTACTGTATTTTTACTGTATATAGGTGATATTACTATCACTTTTGAAGAAAGTTTAGTTGTCTGAATGTGAAAGTGTATTTTAGTTTCTAAGCAAAAGGAAGTTTAAACTTTTCTGACCATTTCTAGACTGTTCTCATAACATGATTTTTGTAAGATTTGTTGTTTTTCTTCTGTTTCTCCTATCACTTGTTGACTTGTATTGTCCTTTATTTAGTTTGCAAGCAATGCTGGAGCTAGAAACATCTCTTTTGATCTATGATGTCTCCATCATACTTCTGGGCATAATTATGATCATAAAAATCTTTGAAACCTTCCTGCCTGATGTCTTGTTATCACTAAAGTTGAAATGTTCCATACTGCCACCATAAAAAAAATTAAATAAAGTCTATTTTTAGCCTTCAAACACTCACAGAGTAATAAAAACCACCAAACAACGCTGCCGTTTACGTCTTTGTAGCATACAAAAATATCTGTTTCATTGCAATATCTTAAATTCTCCCTTAATCTCCCAAACCCCTATGAATAAAGCATTGGATTACCAAGTAATACCCTTCATCACAAGGAATTAGGCACTTTAGCTGTAGGCTCCATCTAAACCGCTGCATTAGGAGAGATGTGACTGACGTCATGTTTCCCAGGTTCCTGTTGAC
Organism: Ammospiza nelsoni; assembly: GCF_027579445.1. NCBI lineage: Eukaryota > Metazoa > Chordata > Aves > Passeriformes > Passerellidae > Ammospiza > Ammospiza nelsoni. The sequence continues at coordinate 13,361,273 of NC_080645.1, forward strand.
TCACACGGTGCCTTCCCTCACCCCTTAAGATCTTGTTGAGATAAAATCTCTCTCCCATGACCCTCTTAATTCTCTTTTTTGGGGCGGCTTTGAGGCACTAGAGCGCACAGGATTTTCTAGCAAGGAGTAGGAAACTTAGTTCCTGTTTGTGTGTGTGCCAGTGAGTCTGTGACAGAGTTTTGGCAAGTTTTGTGATTGCTTTCATCTGGAAGTTTAGTAAGTCAGGATAATAATTTCCTTGCTAGAAGAGGGTTTTTAATTAGGACCTTGACATGTCTATGTCTTCTGTCTGCAATATGCAAAAATTTAAAGGACATCCAGCTATTCCGTCCTTTATACTCTCTTCCCTTTTCCCCAGCTATTATATTTTAAAGCTTGCTGTGGTACCAGGGGTTTTGTGCTTCTGTGTCATGAGTTGTGGGAATTCTATTAGAATGCATGGAATAAAATGCATGGAATACAAGTGCGTATTCAAACCCCTATTGCCTCACTTCAGCACGCTGCTAGTGGGAAATGCAGCTGGCACCTGGTCAAAAACCCTCCTGATTTTGGAAGATACTCTCCCTTTTTAAGGCAGAGGAAGTGTAGGAGTCATAAATGTGGCCTTGAACCATCATACAGCCTTTAGTGTTTACAGAGAATCACGTTCTTGCTAGAAGTTGTTAAAACGAACCTCAGTCCAAACCAATCTGCTTCATGACATGGGCTGTGCAATCTTATCCCATGGAAGGATTTGTGATTGCAATTATTTTTCTTCCATTTTTACAAATACACAATAGTATGTTGGATCTGCAGCAAGCATGAATTCCTTTTACACAGTGTGTCTCCACAATCTGGATAATGGCTTTTGTAAAGCTGTTTAGTTGGGTGTTTCATGGTTTGCTGGACAGCTTTATCTTGTAGATTTATCTTGTAGATTATCGATACTGCAGTCCGTAATAGAACTGGCAAGAGTTGTATTGAATTGATTCTTTTTTTTTTTTCCACTTCAGCACATCCCCAAGCAGGCATTGACTGCTCTATCTACAAAACTGTCCCTTGGTTTCATGTTCCCCAGGGAGTTGTAAGATCCTGTCATCATATGCTCAAGGAAACACCTATTGGAGACCTAATTAGGCAATTTTTTTATGGATCCATTGAGCTTTTGCACTTCCTTCTGGTCTGTTATTTTAACATAGTAAAAGTCAAATTGACCTGTATTCTGCAGCACTGCTACACCTTTCACCAGGAAGGCTGTCAGCCTGTAAGTTGGAATATAGGGCTTGCAGTCTGTCCTCACTTCACAGATCCCAAACACAATGTTCTGTTTATGCTTGGCACTGCTGTAAACAGGAATCTTTCTGGTCTGCTGAATGATTATGTAAATAGGGCTTTTATAAAGCATTTTAAGCACCCAGTAGAACAGAATAACTTCTTTAGAGATTTTTCTTTTCTAACGGTAATTACATAATTGGATAGGTTTTAGGTTAATTTTTTCCTATCTGATGCGTGGATGCCAGAGTCGCTTTTGAGAATTTTTACTCAAGGATCCTAAAAATCATCCAGAAAAACAAATCTGCCAGGCTCCCCCCTATTATCAACATCCCAAAATGCCTTTGGCACTGTGTAAATGCCAAGCATTTGTTGTTTGGCACTTGACTTGTCCCTTATTTCTTTGAACTCAAACATGTTGCATAAGATTGGTGAAGTTATGCTGAGCTAATAATTGAAACAAAACAAAAAACCCCCAAATCCTCCCTTGATCCAACCTTTCCAATTTCCATCTAAATACAATAAATATAATAAGTCTTTAATTGTTGTGAGAAAAACTCAATCTGCTTTAAACTTCTAGTAAGTGTTACCTAAACTTCCAATATGTTTTGTCTTTTGTTTCTGCAGGTTTCTGTTTTGCCTCTGGAGAGTTTCATTATGGCAGCCCCCAGTGAACAATGACATCCTTCAACAAATACAGATGCCAAAAAGCCAGGCAAAAACAGTGGCCTTGTTTCATTTTTACCCCAACACAGTGAAATGGTGCTCTTAAAGTTTTGTTATTGACTCTCACTGGAAAGAAACCCAACAATCTCCTGACCAGACCTTTTTTCCCCATCCCTCTCCCTGTGTTTTTATGGATGCTTGACACAGTGACATCATGTAGTAGGCCCTGAAGTGTTGTCATAACTGAGTTGCAATGGTTTTATACACTTCTCCATTTCCCAACAGCTTTCTGTCAGTTCTGCATTCTTTTTCCTGGGGCCTGATTTTCCCATGTTACTGGCTAGCAGACAGGCTCGTGGGCTCTTTTGTTCCAACCACCTATGAAAAACGTCAAAGAGCAGATGACCCATGCTATTTCCACGCACTCTGCATCATTATCACCACTCCCATCTACCTGGCACTCCTGGTGGCCTCTCTTCCTTTTGCTCTGATTGGCTTCTTGCTCTGGTCCCCTCTGCAGTCAGCCAGAAGGCCCTACATCTACTCCAGGCTGAAAGACAAGAACCACGCCAATGGAGCCACACTGCTCACTGAATGGAAGGCAGCAGGGAGTGGGAAAAGCTTCTGCTTTGGCAGCGCCAACGTTTGCCTGCTGCCCGATTCTCTGGCAAGATTTAATAACGTTTTCAATACACAGGCCAGGGCTAAGGAGATCGGCCGGAGGATCCGAAATGGGGCGAGCAGGCCACAGATTAAAATATACATAGATTCTCCTACCAACACATCCATCAGTGCAGCGAGTTTCAGCAGCCTGGTCTCCCCCCAGGCTGGAGATAACCGCACTGTGAATGCTGGCATCAAAAGGACAACATCAATGGAGTACAAAGGAGACAACTGTGGCTCAAACAATGGTGAGGAGAACAGAGAAGATAAAGGTGGGAGTGGAGAGCCACACGAGGGAGAAGAAAACACTTGCATTGTCCGTATCAACGGAGAGGAGAACGGCCACATGTCAGACACAGAAGCAGACACCGTCAACGGCCAGGCTCACGCCAGTGGCCCAGCCGAGCCCTCACTGGAAGGTGATGCAGAGGTGTCAAAAACACCAAACCACAAACAGAAGGAAGGAGATTCTGGGAGTCTAGACAGCTGCTCTGCCTCACGAGAGTCCCTAGTAAAAGTCCGTGTTGGAGATGGCACAGTGGACCAAAGCACTGTCAACAACAAGCTCCTCTACAAAGCTTCAATCATGAAGAAGACTTCAGTGCGGAAAAAGAAACACACAGATGAGACCTTTGATCATGAGATCTCTGCTTTCTTCCCTGCCAACCTGGACTTTCTGTGCTTGCAGGAAGTGTTTGACAAAAGAGCTGCGGAAAAATTGAAAGAGCAGCTCCATCACTATTTTGAATACATCGTCTATGATGTTGGGGTCTACAGCTGCCACAGCTGCTGTAGCTTTAAGTTTGTGAACAGTGGTCTACTTTTTGCCAGCCGCTATCCTGTTATGGATGCTGCCTATCACTGTTACCCCAATGGAAGAGGAATGGACTCCTTGGCTTCCAAGGGAGCCTTGTTTCTCAAGGTAAGAGCCTTTTTGAAGCTGTAAGGATTGACTCTGTGTAAGTGGCAAGTTATAAAATTACATTATTTTCGTATTTCTTTAGACAGCAACAGAGGCAATATTCAGATTTAGCTTTCCTGATATAACCTAATGGGCTATAGATGTAATCTTTATAGGATTTGTAGCCTGAATATTGTGTTAAATTGATGGATGTGTCTGAAACAATGAGGGACTTTTGGAGGTAGAACTCAAGTATAATTTCAAGACTCAAAATTTGAAGCGATTTTCATGATATTTTAATTCATTTCTTTACGGAAATCTCTGTAAGCTCTCTGCATAAATTCTATGCCTCATAACATGAGTACAGTACAGTGAGCATCACTTTTGGAAACCAGCTTGTGCTCATTGTGTGTTTGTCTGGCAATCAAAAGACAACCAAATGTCTAAATGTCAGTATAATAAAACTGAAAGAATTGCAGTGAAAGGTATGGCTACTCTGCTCTCTTGCTTGCAAAAGAATTAGTAAGGAGAGATATGAAGAGGAATAAACAAGACAAACATGCCTGGGACACTGGGGAGCACAAAGCTTTTTTGCGTTATTAACACAGTTTACATAAATTAACTGATGGTAGAGAGAACAGGAAGCCTGGGGTTGTATGTCTATAAATCATGAAAAACAGAAAGTCTGCATTTGCTTTTCCAAGACCTAGTGGCTGTTCATGCTTAACTCTTGGGATTATCTGGCTGTGCTCTTTCTAAACTGGAAAGTGGGATTTTCTAATTTGTGAATTATCAAGAACCAAAAATTTCTGCCAGAGATCCAAGTCTGTAGACCCAAACCTAGAAAGATCTGAAAATGTCCAAAATGCTGAATTTCAGATTTTGTGATTTAGTCACAGTTTGGAATGAGTTTCACTAACTAAATCCTGAACTTCTTTTCTAACATTGACAAAGTACATCAGATGCTCAAATTATATGTATTTTCTAGTCACAAGTCGTCAACAAAAGACATTAATAGCCATTAAGAATATGGATTGTCAGTAAGGATCAGTGAGAGGCTTTGTACTCCATTTGTGGTTTTTAACCAAATCAAAAACTTTTGGTACCATGGCTTGTGTAAGAAAACCCCCAAATATTAGAATTTTGGTTCTGATAATAGTTCAGTATTTCATGTACATTGACACAAACAAAAGCCAATCCCTATTTGAATACAGGTTTCCAAAAACTGGGTCTAAGCTCTCTATGTTGCACTCTTATGTGTTTATAAACAGCAACCATTTATTTTTTCATCACAAATTGCTGCAAGAAAAAAATAAACATGGATCTTGGGCAGTATAAATATTTCTCGGGTCACAAAGACTACCCTTGAACATATGCATATATTGGGGATTAAGAGATTAAAACCAATCTGTTTGTAACTGCCCATTGCTGAGTCATTGATTTGCCACCCTGCTAGGCAGGCTGCAATGTCTCCATTTCTCTTGCAGAAAATTAAGCCTCTTTTCAAGATTCCACTGGGAAGATGAACTTAATTATGGAACCAAGTTGTTAAATAATGTTACAGTTGAGCAGGGAATTGAGCCAATTATTATAAAGTTCCAAAGATGACTCCATTCTTTTGAACATAACAGAGTTCTGCCCAGCCATAAGACTGTTTTTCCTCCTGTCTATGTCATTCTGATGTACTTTTTTCATACCTGAAATATTTTTCATTCTAAGTCTATTTTAACATGAATTTACTTTCTCTCTTAATTGTACATTAAATGACCAGTTGTACATATTTCATTTCTTTGATGACAGCAACAACATAGAGTAGGAATAATTGTTTAATTTTGTCTTTGAAATAAAGTAGGTTTAGAGGCTGTCTTTCTTGATGTGGTCCTTAGTCAGCAGCTGGGTGGGTGCGGACTCCAGAGACAAAAACTACATGCAGGAAGTGAAAGCCTGGTTTGTTTTTGAAGTCAGCAGGAATCAGTGCAGTGAGTTCAGAAGCCTGGGGCTGTTCTGCTGGGCAGCAGAAGCTGGCAGAGGGTACCAGAGCTCTGGGTGCCGGCGCTGTTGTGGCCAGCACTCTGCCATCCCCAGGGACAGCTCATCTCCCTGATTCCAGGTGGGACTTTTACTGGCCCTTACAGATTTCTGAATGTCCATAATACCAGCCAGTCCTACACAGAGTTTCTCTGCTTTTAAAGAAAGAAAGAGAGCCTTGCAGAACAGGGATGTCCCGACTGCTTCCCCCTCCACAGGGGCGTGGAGCTGAGCCTCTGTCCTGCGCAAACCCTGGTTTTTAAATTCCTGACTCCTGTGGAATGCAGTGTCCCCATTTCTGATGTAGAAAAGGCATCAATTGAGTTTTGTTTTGGAAAGATATTTGTGAAGACTGTTCCCCTTGCACAGCTTCCATCTCTGAGTAAGGGAGCAGTTGCTCTCTGTGTTGATCAGAAGCCAAAAGTTGTGCAAAGCAATTGAAGGGAGAAGGCTCATATGTTTGAAAATATGGATAAAACCAGTTAATATTTCCATTCATGGGGAGGATGAAGCCTTGATTCCAATTATTTGGAACCTTAAGAAACACCCAATATCTTAATTCAGAAGAATGTTCAGAGAAAGAATCTGATTGGTTTTTAGTGTGATTGTCTCCTTATTACAAATAGAACTATTAGAGAGATAAATTAAAGGTCTCAGAACTAAATATTTAAAAAAAGTTGAAATAATTTGAAAATTACAAAACTGCTTTGAGGGACTCTGACACAAAACAGATCCCTACTGCCCTGGTTCAAGTGTTTTGCACATTTTTTCATTTTAGAATAGGTTCTGTTTCCCATCAATAAGAAATTATTTTCCATTGCCCTTGTCTTCCCTACCCTGTCTTCACTATCTAGATTGTAAAGTTCAGGTGGAGATTTGGAAGGATTTGAGAGATTTGCTTAGTCATACGAAATTATTTTACCTGAGAGACTTACAGAGCTCAAGGATTATTATTAGTAGCTGTAATAACAATCAGCTCTTACCCACTGCTTTTCATTCCTATGTCTCAGGGTGCACAATGAAGAAAGGTCAATATCTGCTTAACAGAAGGAGAAACTAAAGTACAGGAAGGTAAAGTGATTTGATTGTGGCTTAACACCCAGGGTAGCACAACCAAGGAGCCAAGTTGGAAGTAAATTACAGAGGCTTTTAGCACAGTTTCATGCTACCCAACAGCTACCTGGAGAAGGAAGTCTGCCTCTGCTCTCCTCCTAAGGAGTCTGCCACAAAAGGTGCTGCTGCTGGCATTTTCCAACAGAGACCAGACTGGTTTTTCCATCTGTAGAGGCTTTCCAGGGCAGGATGAAGACACGAGGATGATGTGGTTGTGAGGAGCCATTGCGTGAAGTCCATTTTCTGCAAAGAGGACTGATTTGCATTTGGCACTTGGAGCTCTTCAAACTCTACCAGTGCTTTTGTGCTCCAATCTGAGGGTCTCATTGGCATGTAAGAAAAACACAAAAAAATAGCATATATGAAGGGGGGAAATGTCACAGCCAAATGACAGTTTCATGTCTGAAGTGTTAAACCATTGTTCCTAGTTGCCATAAAGACTCAGAGGAGAAGTTAACAAATACATAAATCAGCCAATCCATTTTCATACTTTGGCAGCCTGGACCCTTGGGAGACTCTGCTGAGACTCTCTGTTCCAGCCTGGCATTTCACATTCATTTAAAATGCTGAAGAGAAGAGCCCTGCAGTCACTTTGTAGTTTTATAACTTCCATTGTCTCTGCTGCTGCTCAGCTGCAGACAGAGGTGGGAAGGGGGCCTGGCACAGCCCCTGTGCTGGTGGCTGGCACTGAAAAGCTGGCTTGGACAGGTCTGTCTGGAGCATGGTGCACATTTCAGCAGCCTCAGCTCCTCTGCAGCTGCAGCTTTGGCTCACACATGATGGTAATGCACTGTAGTTTTGATGGATTTAAAAGGCAGTTATAAAATATACATAATTTTCAGAAACTGGATGTTGATTTTACAAATCAGCATTGTCAAATCAAGTTTAAAAGGTGTCAATGAGTGCTGAGCAGAAATTGTGTAATGCCTCACCTGTCTGTAATTTACTAGATGGTTTCAAAATGTCAACATCCCTCTTTAGACAGAGGATTTAGTGTGAAGCCTTGGTTACCCTGTGCCAGGGATGCTGTGTGAGTTTTGGACAGTAGTGCAACAAAACTGGAAAGCATCCTTAACTTGACCTGGTGAGCTTGTCCACATTTTTCCAGTGTAGCAATCTAACAAAAACTCACTTTGGGGGGCAAATTTCACCTCTCTTATCCTTAAATTGTAATATTTGTAACAATAATGTAAATCTAAGCTAACCAAGAGATGTAGATGCACAGCCTCAGTGAAAGAGGCATCATTCTCAAAATGGCTGTTGACTGAGAGAGAGGTTTTGGAGCCTTCTTGCTCCCAATGGGACTGGGGGATACAGATGGTGTGTAGAAGGCTGTGCTTCCTACTGTTCCTAGCAGGAAACTATTCTGGGGTTTGGCATCTGCCAAAAGAGTCAATTTTAGCAAAAATAAGAATTCTAAGTTAAAACAGAGTATGTGAGCATAATGTAAAGACTGCTTTCTGATGTGGGAAGTTAGAACAGTTAATAGTATTCTTCAAAATCAAAAGGAAAAAGAATGTCTTGTGGATTTTGCTAGATTTCTGGAAGAAGTTGTGCTTAATTAATATTAATTCCTAAGGTTATTAACAGATTTACTTTTCAAATTCTCTGAAAATGAAGGCTGTTCTCAGGGAGTACAGTAATTGTGCTGAGAACGTGTCATTATTCATTGCTTAAAGGAAACCTAGCAACCTTTGCTCTGTGTGCAAAGCTCAACTTGTTTTCCAAAGAGCTGATATGGTGGTAACAGATGGTAGAAGGAGCAGCAGCTCTGATTGCAAAACTGTTTTGAAGCACAATTTTTACTGTTTTCTCCTCTCAAGGAGCCTGATTTGTGTGAGAAAATGAGGGTTCCCTGAATTCACCTCTGTGATTCTCCTTTTTGATATTTCTGATGCAGATGCATTTCACCTGGGTGATTTAAGCTGCCTTTGCATGTGAGCTGTGCCTGGAGTGTAGGGGCAGCTGCTGCAGTTCCACATTGGGTTGAGGGGAAGATTCTGGACCTCAGGATTCCCCAGGAAAGGGGAATGGCTCCTTTCTGCCCCCAGAGCTTCCAGTTGTTAGATTTCCTTGTCCTTGATCAGTTGGCCAGCACCTACAGTTATCCCAAGATGTATAAAAGAAATGTCTAGTGCTGCTCATGAATTTGTTTAGATGACTCTAAAGCTGTGCCATTTAAGGCAGGAGGGTAACCTAAACATTTTCCACATGCTGAGATTCTGCTGTAAAATGTCAATGCAGGAATTGGATGGAGTCCAATAAACTGAGACTTTCTTAAAAAAAGAACAAAAAAAAGATTCTACCATGGCACTGTACCATGTTCCTTCACTTTGATGTAATTAATGTTATTAATTATGGCCCTTTCCCCCTTCATTAATGGGGATAAATAAAAATTGTTATGCAGAATGAAATACAGATTTGAGAAAATGTGAGTCGTGGGCTTTCTCCTCTTCAGAAGAGGACGAGCCCTTCATTAGTGGCACCAATTTACAGCCACTTTCCCTCAAATATATGTTTAATGAAGCTTTGCCAAATAAATTCTCTGAGTTCATGGAACAGTAATTGTTGCACATGGCAGGTGGGAAAAAATAGGAAATAATCAAGTGAAAATGTAGCTAGAAAGAATTGCAGAGCACTAAACAATTTTGAGTTGACTCCTATAACATTTTAAACTTCTTTAATATACTTTTAAAAATGTTTAATATAACAATTAGGGATTTAACTAATGTGTCTTCTTTAGAAGCTGCTACATATTTCTGAAGGCAAAAGGCAGAGCTGCTAAAGGACAGAAAATAAGATAGATGGTTTTGCGCCATGTCTCAGCTAACCAAAAATACACCTTTCTTGGGAGTTATGACTAATCTAAGTCATCTCTGTGGGACAGGAATGTTTGAAGTGGGAATGGGAGTAGCTGCAAGTTTTCTTTGGCATCTTCTCTTAACAGAAACAGGAATGAGGACTGGGACAGTTTGGCTGTCCCAGTTAGGCTCTTAATGCTGCCTCTCCTGCTTGTTTTGGAAATTTGCTGAAATGGGAAAAAAGTCCAGGAGAGGTTGATACAATTTGGAAGATTACAGAAATGTTGTACTGGAAAGAAAACAAATTTTGTTTTCCATTTCTTTCTTTTCCCTTGCCCACTGCTAACTCATTATAATTGCATTGGGTTACATAATGGCATCCCCAGTGCAGGGGAAGAGGAGGCACAGAGCACATCCCAGGGCACCAGCCCGCAGTGGGTGTGGAAATGCCTCTCCTTGTGCACTGCACCTGCTTTATCCACAGCAATTCTCTGAATCTCAGCCTCTTTTTAAGGGAGCTTCCCTTGAACTTAAACAATAATGGCCACATATGGTAAGATGAATATTTCTGTGGGAGTCAGTCACTGTCACATCCACTGTAAATTCTGTTTCTGTGCCCTGCACTTACTCTCTCTCTGAGGTGTTTTATTTCCAACACAAAGAGTTACTCAAGGCCCCTGTTCAGATGATGTTCTTTACAAATGCCATGTTCATACTTCTGTTTTTAGGGAGAGATGGTTTTGTTTTCCCTCCCCAGAGCATGCAGAGTTTCTTTCAGCCTGGTTAGTTTTTCTCCATGGCATGACCATCATTAGTGTGGCTCCTGCCATGACTGTGAATTCCTTTCCTGGAGAGTTCTGTGCTTTGGTGACTTATCCTCCTCAGAAGAGCAATGCAGGGAGCAGCACTATGGTTACATTTATTTCATTGGCAAAATTGACACCTCCATGGTCACCTGAGTGGATGAAATGGAAGGTTTTGCTCATTTACAGCCCTACATGAGATTAAACTACACTGGTTGAGGCTGGAGCTGAGCTGTGGAGATCCAAATTCACCTGAAGGAGTCTCAGTGCTACAAACAGGTTATTTAACTTTCCCAGCTCTGGCTTTATTTGCCACATGGAGATTCTGGGGTAACAGGCTTTGTGAAGAACTTTTGCCATGAGTATGCCAAAATTTTAGCTCTCATCTGGTTTGCATACCAGGATTTTCTTCCCCTGAAGGGAGAGGCAATCACATCTGCTTGGACTTTTATGTTAACAACTCCTTTGTTTTGGAGGGTAAACATTTAAGAAACTATTTTATTTTGGATATTTTTTGAATGGCTCCCTCCTGGCAATGTGAAGCTTCTAGAAAATGTCACTAAAGATTAAGTTCTCCTCATAACAAATGTTTTGGGTTTTGTATATATTCTTGGTCAATATTTGGGACTCTAGATTAGTTCTTGAATCAAGTGAGATTTCTCATGCACAGTTCAAATTTTTAATCATTAAAGAGCATTTCCTTCAGAGCACCTGATGATTTGCTGACACAGCCATGTCCTGTCTGAAGATGTTTTCCAAGGTGGTAGAGAAATGCCCCAGTACTGAAGTAGAATTCTCATGGGTTTTGTTCAAGAGTCTGTTGATGCTTTTCTTGACATCTACCATCCAGATGTGATAGAATTGTTTTGCACTGCTGGAACAGATGTGTGTAAATATAAACTCTTAAGAGACAAGGTATTTGTCAAGTTTGCAGCTTTGTATACTTACTGTGCCAGCATATGGGAAACATGAGATGTGCAAGATTTTCCAGTTAGCCTAGGAAATTCCCATGACGGCAAGCAGTGTGATTAAATTTCAAGTTATTTTCCCTTGCTGTAGCTCTAAAATTTCAGTTCTTGCTACTCATTAGGTTTTATTCCTGTGAACGAGAATCTTTCTGCCATAACCTTGCTGCCTTGATTTCTTCCATGAGCCATTTATTACCTGATCCCAGTCTCAGTGGAGGACAGAGCACACCTCAGCCATGTAGGACAAGCTTTTGCAAAACAATTCTAGGAGTATTCCCAGCCTTGCACAGCACAGCACAGTCCCAGCGTGGTGTCTCTAACAGATTGAACTAATGTGCTGTGGCATTGAGATGAAATCTTTTAATAAAATCTACTTGATGTCAAGTACTTTGGTATGCTTGACACAGCCAGTACTTGGAAAACAAAATTTCAGAGAGGTCAGTTTTGCACTTTCTTATATTGTTTGCAGGTAGGAGACAAATGTAAATATGCAGCAGCAGAAAATGGCATTTTGGAATCCAAACACACCCTTAGCAGGATTTCCCCCTTAAGGGAAAAAGTCTCTTTCCCATTTGTAATGAGATTTTTATAGCCCCCTCCCAAGAGCAAACAAAATGTAATGGTAAGAGGTGTAACAGGGATCTGAATCCACTCTTAGCTTCTCAATGTTTGACTAATTTGATTATTGCAAATCTAGTGAGAATTGGAATGAATAAATTTTATATATTTCAGCATAATTGTTAAAAAGGCTAATTTTTAATGTGAAAATGATATAACTGGATACTTTATTAAACCACAAATAGGTTCAGTGAGTTTTAATTTTACCTCTAGAGTTTAACAGGTTATCACATATCTTTTTCCTCCTGTGATCATTTAAAAATAAATATTTTAAAACATTATATTGAGATATTTTCTTCCTGTACATTTCCATACACAAAGAGGAATGGTTAATGGCACAATCAAGACTGTACGGGGATTTTTAGAAAGCAGTGCCTGAAGAAGGATGGTTCAGTAAATGTGTTATTGACACACAGCTACCAATGCAGAGCAGCTGAGGTGAGCTCAAGTCAGGCTTATGGTGACAGAGCCACTCTGGCTTATTTGTTTATATCTATTTCCTTTGTAAATGGGGCTGTAGATGTTTCTTCTGTGTTAAGCAGCTAAAATTGTATTTGTGAAGTGCTGACTTGGTGTGGTGGAAGCAGAACCTCCTGCCAAGGTCCACGTTGGAGGCTCAGCCTGGTCCTCCTGCCACGTCAGCAGCATCCAGCACAGCCTGGAAAATGCAACATCTGAAATTGCTCCTTGGCCACACAAAAGAATGCTTTCATGTAGAATTACAGGGCTTGTAGTATTTCAGAGGTCAAGTAGGTTTTCTGTCTGCACAACCCACAATCCTTGTCCATCTGTGAAATACGAAATTAGACTGAATAAACAGACTTTTCTTGCTATTTTACTTCAGATTGTATTTAATTCAGTAATGCCTCCACTGTAGCTGGGAACTGACTAGGAGGATGCAAAGGTATTTATTTACTCTCCTAGTTGCTGTCACAAATATTTGCCTCCATTATGATTACACACCAAATATACTCAGTTTAGTGGTTGCCATCAGCACTGCCTCTCAAAAGAAACTACAAGCCCCTAAAAGTCAAAAAAGCTGGAGGAAATATGAAATCTGGGAGACAAGCTGCTTTGGATTCACTTCCACGCTGGCATTTTCCAAGGAAATTCTAATTATGCTAATGTCTTCAGCTCTTGCTTTTGAGCTTTATTTTTTAATCAGAGAGTGTTTATGAAAGCCCCTCTCCTCTCCCCATGGGACTGTGTGTCCCAGCAGAGCCCTGGGGCACCTTCCCCACGGGCATTTGCTGTGCTCAGCCTCTCCACAGAGCACAGCCAGGCTTCATCCTGGACTATTTCTTATAATCCTTTGAGAGCAAAAGATCCCGAGTCCATCTCAGCACAGATGAGCACACAGGCTCACTGAACAACACATATTTATTCCTGATTAATGGAAATCAGAATGATCCTGTGCACAAGCTGGGTGAGGAGTACAGGGCCTTGTCAGGCACTCCATTAAGGCTGCACAGGAAATTCTAAAGCCAGTTTGAGCTGACTCTTTTTCTCAATCGGGCTATAATTTATGTCTGGATGTTCAGCTTTTACAATTAAATCTTTTCTGCTTTTTGAATAGAAACACTGGGATGATTCCATCTGCTTTGGTCAATAAGGGGATTACAGGGAGCACATTCCTGCTCTAAGGCAGAACACTGTGTGCAGTGTTCTCCTTCCAGAGTGGGGACATTGGAAGGTGTGTGACACCCACACCTCTGCTGCAGGAAACACAGCACATTTGCAAACAAGGGCAGTTTATAATTTAGGGGTTTTTTTAATAGCATTGAAGAGAAACCCTGATTTTGAATCGCTAAGTTTGGAAGAGATGGTTCATTCACGTGCCTGTCCTAGACAGCAGAGGAAATAAACTGTTTTCCACTTTTCTGCTGGAATGGCTTATGCTGCATTAAAAAGTTGGAGAGGAAGCTCCTAATGGTTGAGCAGTGCCTCTGCTGAGGTGTCCAGGCAGGAGGGAGAGGTGTGAGCATTTTCCACCCTCTGAGGCTGCTGCAGCCCTGGGAGCTCAGGAGAATCCCCAACTTTAGAGGTGGAAGCTCCAGTGATTGCCTGAGCTTGCCTTGGCTCCCTCTGCCTCCCTGGAGCAGGTGAGCTGAGAGGGAACAGCACTCAGAACACCATCAATATCCATTTGTAAAACTGTCTGGAAAAGGACTGAACAGGCTGAGGACAGAATAATGCCAGTTGTTTATTACCTACTCCCCTGGCTGGCACAAACCCTCAAAGTTAACAAGGCATTGTTAAGTACAAATGACTTCTAAATTCACTTACTGCAAAGCTGCCTTTTCAGTTATAAAATATATCAGCTGGTTCTTGAATAGCTGGAAAACAAGAAAACCAACCAAGCTGACAAAATTGTGGCCATATGAAATGGAGCTCTGCTTGTTATTTAGAGGTGTCAGATAAAATTTGAGCCCAGCCTTGTGAAGTAGAGTCATCTGTGCTGGTGTTTTCTGAGCCCTGGGTACAACTTTCCTCTGTGGGCATTTTCTTTAATTCATGCAGCGTTGCCACATAAACTGTCAACAAGAAAACCATAGACTCAAACTAGTTTCTTGCCACAATACAAAACTTATCCATTTTACATTTGGAATTTTGAATTGCAGCCAAATCCTGAACTGCCAAAATTACCAATCGAGTTCAAAACCTAGACCAGAACTTGATTTAAAAAAAATCAGAAATTTATTCTAAACCAGAAATTTATTTTAATTTGCTTGTGTGTCTATTTGCAAGTACATTTTTAAAGGATTGTAACTTAAGATATAGATGAGGAATTACATTCCAGCTTCCTTGGAAGCCCTTCCTCTTCTGTGTGTAAGAACAGGATTCCAGAAAATGTTTTTTGTCTGCTTGACAGGCATGGGGGCTGCTGCTGTGAGCTGAAGGACGCAAACACTGCTGAGGCACACCAAGGCCCCCAACACCTTTGCAGAAGAATGTAAAAAATCCATCAAAATCCAAAACTTACTGTGGAATAGAGAAAACATGATCAAACCCAATATCTATTTAATATTTCATCCTTTTTCCTGGCATTTTCCCTTTTTCATTCTAGTCATACACAGACAGCAAAAAACATGGTAATACTGGTAATAATGGTTTATGAGGCACTTGAGTGGTGGGCCTGAATTGTACATGGGAATGAGAGCAGGGCCAGGGAGCCTGTGGGACTGCAAAAACAGGATAAAGGAACATTTTTTAATGTGTGCAGATCAAAATCAAAATCCTGAACATGGTGATGAGCAAAGGGTCAATGTGCTGGCCACAAGCCCCAGTAAGATCAGGAAGCCTCAGTGTGTGTCTCTGGTAGCCTTTTCTGGTTTCAAAATGGAGTTGACTGGAAAGAATGGTAAAAAAGACTGCACAGATGAGCTTGGAGGTAGAGTTGTATGAGCTCTTCCATTAATCACCTTTTTATTTCTTCCCTTCCAGGTGCAAGTGGGAAGTACACCTCAGGACCAAAGAATTGTGGGATACATTTCCTGCACTCACTTGCAAGCTATTGCAGGTACTGTCCTAAGATTCAAATCTTTGTTTGTCACTATTCCAGGCCTGGGGTGGTAATTTTGTGCACAAGAGCAATAGTGCAAAGAAGGGTAGACAGAAGGGTAGACAGGTATCCCCAACACTTCACATCTTCAGTCTCAGAGTAATTATTATGGGGCAAAACAAAAACTATCCCTTAGTAACTTCTCTTTGCTCCCTCTTAAGCAAATACTGGTATTTTAGAAATACATTACTATCACTGTTACTCAACAACATTTAACAACCCATACTGTGAGTATCAGCATATAAACAAAAATTTATTTGTACATAACTGGGGTTAATCAGAAGTTACATGTTGGGACATTAGATATATATATTGGGTAATTATAGCTGCTGATTTCTGGTGGGAAAAGCCACAATTTTCTGGCTTTTGACATGCAAATTTCATCCATAAATGACCAGCAAGTTAATATACTCACTGCAAAATTCTCTTGGTCGTATGTCTTAAAGCAGTTCTGTTCAGAGTAGATGTAGTTATAAAAACCAAATCTACAGATCTTTACTTGGCGTATGATCAGCATTTTATTTAGCCAGAGGGCTGGACACCCTTCCTTCATTAACCATGGCTGTGACCTGGTGCTGCTGGGAGCAGGACAGCCCTGGCAGGGTGGCTGCTGCCAGCCCATGTGCTGGGACCTGGGTGGGCCAGAGCTGCCAACCCGCGTGTGAGCATCTGGGGCTGCTCTGCTGCTCCCTCCTGCCTCAGCCACACTCGGACCTGCCAGCAAAACCAACAGTCCCTCAAGTCCATTAGAGACACTGCATGGCTCTAAAAAAGATTAATGAATTTTTCAACTCCTTTTTAACAATGTAACATCCTTCTCTGCTTTTCTATTTTTAACTTACGGTAATGTACTGTGAGATTGCTGAGATTTATTGCTGTTGCAGTTTGGTTTAGTTTTTTTGGGTTTTGTTTCTAGTTTTCAGTCCTGTTCCTTTTTACTACCTAGTCCTGTATTCTCAGTTAATCCTTGATAACCACATTGTGAAATTCCTAAGATATTAAAGAGGAAGAGAGGGGAGGGAAGAAGAAAGAGGCAGTAATGTTATATTTTCAAAGTCAACCTAAAGTTTGTTCAAGGGTAAAACACAACCTTTTATTTTCCTGCTTTGTATTTTTAGACTTATCTGGTTCAAACTACATTCAACTAGAGCAGACAATGATTTAAGAGTCTGTCCCTAGATATATTGTATTTGTTTATGGAATGAAATGGAAAACTAAAGTTCGTAAGTTCGGCAGAGCTGTATTTTCTGATTTGCCTCATTTGATTCATAACATTCATGCATTAAACAAATTATCCAAAACCCCCAGTTTAATGATGTAAAGATGTTTATCTATAAAAACAAGCAGTGTTTAAAAGGTCAGCCATTTATATCATCTTGTCACACATGGCTGAGTGCAACTGGGTTTCCCTTCTAGGACATGTAAACTTACACTTGACAGTTCTGATACTTACACAAGTATAAAGTGAAATGATCCAACTGGTCGTGATCAGGGACCAGCTGCTAATCCTTTTCTCAAGGTATGTGCTGGCTCAGCTCTGTTCTGAGCAATTAGCATTTGTTCAGACCTGACCCTCAACTTTTTCAAGAAACATTAGAATTAGATGTACCTTTTCCTCTCAGGTCTCTGCCTGGTACTGGTTGCTGCTCTGAAGAAGCTCTTTATTTCCATTGTGGAAATAGCTGCATTTCAGTGACAAATGAAGGGATCCTTTAATGAGATTTGATGTAATTATTTTGCAGGGCTGTTAATTTTACATGGTTCTTTTATGTCTGTTGATTAGTCAGTGATTAATGCTCTGGCCAGGTTTTGCTGCCTTGAATCCACCCCCATCCCGAGTGCTGTTGAGTCACGGCTCAGACACCTCTCCAAGGCATCAGTCCAGAGTTAACCTCAAGCTACTGCAGCCCCAGCTGAAGGGATGTGGCCTGCTGGATGCTCTCCTCACCTGCTCACATCCCTGTTCTGCATTTAGTGTGAATGCAGCCATTGGCAGCTCAGCTGATGGAACCCACCCTTCTCCAGCCCCAGTTTTAGCTCCCAAGCCTGCACAGAGCTGGAGCAGAGCTGAGAAAGCTCTCTCGGTGTTGGAAGCTGTGGTGGTGCAGTCAGGAGCAGCTCAGTGCTGAGCAGTGATTGCACAGGCGTTCTGAAGGAGCAGAGCTGTGTGTCCAGCAGGGCAGTCTGTCCTTGCCCTCCTCTCTGCTGTGCCACCCCAGCTGTGCTGCACCTGGCTGGGGACCTGACCCGCTGAGCAGGAGCCCAGCAGAGTAAAAGGGGACTCTGTTCCTTTGGGGTTTAGGTGGTTTGTTCTTACTTTGGTTTATTTTATTTCCTCAGTCTACCCTGGATTAAGTGTTACAAGTGCAGCCTGTCTCACAGCTGAACCGAAGCCTTTGGTTTGTGACTTGGAAGCAATTTTTCCTTGTGATTAGGCTTCACATCCTACACTCTGCAAGGTTTTTTTGCTCTTCTTCCCTAGGTTCCCTGCCAATACATCCCATACTGCACTGCCTCCAGTAGATTTTTAAATTTCCTGTGACTAGGCCTGTCTGTGCTTTGTCCTACAACCACAGTGCTCCTTCCAGCATAATTCTTGCCTGAGTTCTGACTGAAGCCAGGGTTTCACTCAAGCGTTTTCAAAGTGAATGGAAAGGGCAAGTATGATTACTCCACAATGAACAGAGGTGAAGTATTTATTTATGCTGGCTGAAGTTTCCCATATTACCCTTTCATCCTTCTACAGAATTTGAAGCTGAAAGGAACTTTCACAGAATTCAGAAATGCTGACTGCAGGAATCCATCAGGACACAATTATGTGCATTTTTCCAGGCCAGTTACTGAAGAAAAGAGTGCAGAGCAATTAGCACAAATCTGTATTCTTTGGCTAATCCCTGGTGGCAGTCAGATCACTGATTCTATCTGAATGTTTAAGAAGTTGAGCCTTTGCTGGGAGTTACTACCCAGTTCTCTTCTGTCAGTATTTACTGAACTGTTTCCCTGAGTGGGCTGGATGCAACTTTGGCTTCTCTTCTACTTGGGTGTCTGATGAGTTCTCTTATCTTCATCTCCAAAGTTATTGATCACTGGGAGCTGCTGAGACTGGGGTCTGGGTTGTAACTCTTGTATGTGGATATGTGCAGTACCTGCTGAGAGCTGCAGTGAGCTGGATAATATTAATCTTAGAAAACAATTACATTCAAGTCATTCATTAGAGGGATTCATTAGAGAGATCCCATCTTGTGTGCTGGAAATGGAGCTGCCTGTGTGCCCCTGCTCCCAGCAGTGCCCTGAAGAGCAATTACTGCTGTGACCTCTAGTGGGGACAGCCAGGGCTGCTGGGCTGTCACAAGTGCACATTGGCTAAAGACAGATGGAAGTCGTGTTCCCAGAGCTCCAAGGTTTACCTGTCAAGCCCTGAGGTTAAAAGCTGTGCAGGGCTGTTACCAAGGCTCAGCATCCTCAGAGAGAGGTGGATGTCACAATGCAGTTAATGCTTTCCTAGTAACAGCAATGCATCTTATCAGACCAACAGCATTTTTCCTCTGTGTCTCTTGTTATTCTCAAGATTTTTCTGTTGGAGAATTTTACCTTTTTGTGCTTCAGTTAAGTGGGTCTGCTGTATTTTTCGTGCTGATGTGGGACAGGTTGCTGCCTGAGTTTTGTGCCCATGTGGTAATGGGCCTGTTATTTTATTTCTCATTTGGTGAAGCCATGCCAGATGGATAATTCACAGAAAATGAGTGAAACATCCTTGGCCATTCAGGAATGGAAAAGCACTTCTTAGAAAATGAAGCAATTTATGACATTGGAACTTTGTGGGGAATGAGATTTTACTGCTTTCTTGTCAACAAGCACCATGCCTAAAAGTTCCTTATGAGGAAACAATGGCAGGTCAGAAAAAGTACAGCCTAAGGAGAGGAGACAGGAGAGGAAGATTCAGAAAAAGGAGGACAGTCCATGAATTTGAATGAGCTTCACCAGGAAAGAGAAAGCTGAGACAGCTGCAGGAGGAGAAAGCTCTTGGCCAAGTGTGAATATCTGATGGGAGGGTGCAGGGAAGGTGGAGGCAGCCTCTCCTCACTGGGGTCCAGTAATGGGACAAGAGGCACTGGGCACAAACTGAAACACCATTTACACACAGGAAAATGGGTTTTATTGCAAGGATGACAAAGTCCCAGAACAGGCTACCCAGAGGTTATGGAGTCTCCAACTACAGAGATTTTCAAGACCTGACTGGACATGGCCCTGACCAACCTGCTGTAGGTGATCCCTGCTTGGGCAGAAGGGTTGGGCTGGATGATCTGCAGAGGTCCCTTTCACATTCCCAGCTCACACATTCCATGGATCTGTGATTTCTGCCCTATCTTTAGCTCAGCAGGAAGGATCTGTTAGTCACGCACACCTTTTGTAGTGAGTGTCACCTGCTCCAGGCTCCATTTGTTCCATCTGACCTATTTCCTGTGCTTTTGTTTGGCTCCATCTTCACTGTGGGGCTTCCTTGTGCTGTCATTACAGGGGCTTTCCCAAGCTGTGTGAGCAGGGTACAATGGGAACCTGAGGGACAAGAAACTGTAGGTTAGGGAATAGATCTGGGAAACACATCTGCTTTTATATTACAGCCCAGCTGGTAAAGGTTTGTTAGGAGTAACACAAGCAGAAGAAAAAATCAGTTTTTTTGCTGTTGGAATTACCAGCCTGAAGAGATGAGTCAGTGTCAGAACCTACTTTAAACCCTCTTTCCCTAGTCATGGTTTTTTCAATATATCTTTTAATTATTTAGCACAGTATCAAATAATCCTTGGTTGAACATTTCTGATTCTGTTTGTATTTAACTGTTGATTTAACGCCTTCCTGCTCACCCCTGCCCCGAGATGATGTTGAAATTCCAACCTCTCACAGGGCAGCAGTGGTAGGAGGGTGAAGCCCTAGTGGCTGGAGCCTGTGTGCTGATGCAGTGACAGTGCTAATGTTGGAGAGCTCAATTTTTAAGAGTCTCTAAAGAGTGCTGGTGACAGCTGCAGTTGAGATGAGTGATTAATAGACTGTAAGGATGCAGAATTAAACATTCACCATCTCCACAGTGGCCTCTGAAAGAAGCTCTGGACATACATAACTAAGTAGGTTTTACAAAGTAGTAGATTATGTCAAAGTAAAATTCTACTCAGACTAAATAATTTTGGGCTTGCTGATTTTCCTTCTGATTCTGGCATTTGAAAACAAATTTTTTATTTTGAAGAAAAGAAATGTTGTTCTGACTTCAAATATCTATAAAAGTCTGAAACAAGCGAAATTATAGCTGTTAACTCTGGGGACTGAGAACAAAATAAAAGGAAAGACAATATGGTAAATAATTGTTTCTAGAATGCATCTTTCTGCTCCTTTGACCACATCAAAATGATTTGCTGTATCATTGTAAGAGAGAGACAGGAATAATTTTTTGTTAGACTTCATGTCACCTGATGTGCTTGAAGTTGAGTGTGGTTATTTGCTGTAATTAAAGAGCTGGTTTGTGTGTCAGACGGTTCCATTTGGCAACCAATCAATCTCAACCCTCCCATGCAGAGCAGGGCACACCCTGGTGTGCACCCCAGAACTGGTGAAAAAGAATCCTGTTCTCTGTTTTTGGATTTCTGCCTACCTAAACCTGTTTCCAACATGTACCTTTGAAAATATGAAAAAATACTTCCAGTTTAGGCATCCTCTTCTTGACCATAAAGAGAATCCTTCCTCAGATGGACTACTACAGTATAAGCTGAATGTACCACTGATGTATATTTACAATTTACACTTGAAAGCTAAACTTTTCCTTTTTAAAAATTAGAAAGCAAAGCAAGATAAGTGATTTGCCCCAGAGCGTACTGTCTAGTTCTGTCTGAAGTAGGATTTTAACTCTGAATTCCTGATTATAAACATGGTGCATCAGATTCTCCTATGACAAGAAACATCATTGTTTTGGGAGTTGTCTGCAGCACAGGGAACTCATCCTCTCATTTCTTCAGCTGTGCCTGGCTCCAGAAGGAGACACCTCAAATCACCAAAAAGTGAGTCCTGATGGAGCTCCCAACAGGCTCAGCACTGCGAGTGCCTTTCTGGCCACACCATTTCTTATCTTGCAGCCTTTATCTCAGGATGTCTCCAACACCTCAGCAACTCATATCTGGCTGAGTAACATTCCAACAGGAGGTCTTACTCCTTGATTTGTTGTTTGTTTGCTACAGGAGACACAACTGTTCGATGTGAGCAACTGGATATGCTTCAAGATTGGCTGTCTGAATTCAGAAAATCTACCTCCTCCTCCAGTACAGCCAATCCAGAGGAGCTGGTGGCGTTTGATGTACTCTGTGGAGATCTCAACTTTGATAACTGCTCCTCTGGTAAGACAAGGTTTGCCTTTTCCTGGTGTCTACCAGTCCTGAAAAGGAATAGGAATGTTCTTGATCCCTGTGGGTTACACAGTATATGACTATATACTGCATTATGACTGCCTTTTGCTAGGAGAAACTTAATTGCTGCAGACACTTCTAAAATAGGTATGAGCTTTGAGTGTAGCCAAGGAGCTACTCCCTTGGCTCATGCCATGAGGTCTGTGGAATTATTAACCATGATGGGTTTTAAGGCATAAAGCAATAATTTGTGACTTGTGGTAGCAATAATAAGGACAGATCCAGTGGTTTAGCTTTATTTGAATTAGGTAGACATTTACTGTTCAACAGTTTTAGTTACTGGGAGAGACATGTATGGGATTTTTGTGGAGAAAAAGTAGTAAATCCATGCAGTTAAAAATAATTTGGTAATACATATATACAGACATAGGAGACTAATGCTACAGAGAGAATTCAACTTTGCTGAATCAGTCTTGGAAAAAAATTATCTGATGCTATATACTTTTGAGGGGTTTTTTTTAAGAAATTTATTTTTTTTCTTTTAATTGGATACTGAGGGTACTAGAAAAAGAAATCCACAAAACCATAATTAATGGGTGGTGAGCTCACAGAGATGGGAGCTTTTTCCAAACATGAATATTATACTGTGTAACCAATGTGGAGTGCAGAGTGTTGTGTCTGCATCCTCTGTGCCTCCCTGCTCTGTCCAGCTCAGGGATCCAGCAGAGCTCCCTGCTGGGCTGGAGCTGGCCCATGGATCAGAGGCTGGGGCTGAAATGCTGCACAGGGACAGGCTCAGCACAGGGACAGGCTCTGCACAGGGACAGGCTCAGCACAGGGACGGGATCAGCACAGGGACGGGATCAGCACAGGGACAGGCTCAGCACAGGGACGGGATCAGCACAGGGACAGGATCAGCACTGGGACGGGATCAGCACAGGGACGGGATCAGCACAGGGATGGGATCAGCACAGGGACAGGATCAGCACTGGGATGGGATCAGCACAGGGACAGGATCAGCACAGGGACGGGATCAGCACAGGGACAGGATCAGCACAGGGACAGGATCAGCACAGGGACAGGATCAGCACAGGGACAGGCTCAGCACTGGGACAGGCTCAGCACAGGGACAGGATCAGCACTGGGACAGGATCAGCACTGGGACAGGATCAGCACAGAGACAGGATCAGCACTGGGACAGGATCAGCACAGAGACAGGATCAGCACAGGGACAGGATCAGCACAGGGACAGGATCAGCACAGGGACAGGATCAGCACAGGGACAGGATCAGCACAGGGACAGGCTCAGCACTGGGACAGGCTCAGCACTGGGACAGGATCAGCACTGGGACTGGATCAGCACTGGGATGGGATCAGCACAGGGCACTGCCCAGGCACATCAGACTGCAGCACCCACAGGGATTCAGCAGCTCAGAGCAGGGTTTGTGGATGAACAGGATGAACAGGCCAACAGCACCCAGTGGATTCTGTGGTTTTTATAAGTCACATGTAACTGAGATAGAGAGCAACACCTATACCAGAAGCAATTTTAACAAAAAGCATTTTCTGAGCTAAAAACCCCCAGAGTGTAGTCTCTAATCTCATTACTTGTATCAGACACATGAAATGGAGGATTTTAGCAAAGTTTGGTAGAAAAGACCACCAGCCCAAACCCCAGCCCTCCTCTCACTCATTTCTAGCTCATATGTACAAACAGGGAATGCACAACTTTGGCTCCAAAGTGAACTCAGAATGGTCACTGCTGAGGGGAGCAGCGGGTGGCAGTGGCTGCACAAGGCTGCAGCCAGACAAACACATCTTAGGGGGAAGAAAAATGCAGCAGAGGTGGTGAGGTTTTGAGGGAATCCAGGAAGGAAATGGTCAATAGCAGCTCTCCATGTGCCCAAGGCTGAGGAGCTGCAGCAGGGCTGGGCAGGGCAGGCAGGGGCTGGGACACAGACAGACAGACAGACAGATCTGCTGTGGTCTGAACATTTCAGTTCATTTTCACTGTTGTCTGCATGGAGTGGCCTGGAGGCAAAGGTGTCCATCAAGGAAATGAACAAGCTGCTGCAAACCAAATGGGAGCCTGCCCAGTCCCATCACAAATGGAGAGTGAATGGGCTCTGCAGCACGAGGAGGGAGAGATTGGAGTGAGCTGTGAGGTAGAACATATGGTCAGGACTCTCCACCTGAGAAGTGTTGGCACTCTACCCAAGATCTTTCACAAGAAGCACAGAGCATAATTAATGCAATTCTGAGCTGTCTTTTTACTGACAAAGCAAAAATAACAATTTGCTTTTGCAAATAATAGCTGTAAACATTGCAACTCCTGCTACAGAGGATTGAAAAATGGGTTATAAAAATTAATTTTGTCTTTGCTATCTCTGATGCTGATTTACATCACCCTCCCCATTAAAATGCACCCAGCCTGGAAACTGGAATTAAGCTGGCTATTAATTTTTTTTATTTTCAGATTGCTTTCTTGTCATATGTACTAAGCAAGATTAAGGCAATGTTTTAAAGTTCTCTCCTCCCTTTTTACATTAGTCATTGTTTTAGGGACATTTGCTAGCATTATAGGTTAATTGAGTATCTTAAGTTTTTTTAAAGTAATAATTAGCTTCCTGTAATTCTCTTTGTGATTTTCTGCATCTTTCCCCAATCCACAGACTGATACAACAGCTAATTAATGTTTCAGTGAATACCAAGCTTCTATTCTTAGTTATGTTGACAGTACAATTTTCAAAGATCTTTAGGTCCATGAGTGACCTTATGCTTATGACAAATTTTCTGCAACTCAGTTTTACAGAACATTATGGCAACATTTGTACAGGGAATTCACACTTAGTGGGAATGTTATCAGAAAGTTCCTTAATGTTATCAGAAAGTTCCTTAAGTTGCTTTCAACTGACTTGTGTAAAGGTCTATGATGCTTTTAAACCTTTTAGAATAAGGAAAAAAGCCTTCCAATCAGATGGACAAAGTTTTGTGTCACCAGCTGTGACTTGCCATGGTCAGTCCCGCAGTTGTAAATTAATATTTTTTAATCTATCTTGGTTTTGAGGAAGATTCTGTAGACATATGATACAACAAGGGAAAACCTGGAGAAATTAAAATTGGCAAAGACTTCATCTTCTACTTTTTCATAAACATTAAACAAACCAATTGGCTGCTCAGACAGAAAGAACAATTCTCTGTGTTGCCCACGTGGTGGAACTTAGGGAAGGTCAATCTTCCAATCATCTGCTACAAATCCAGGATTCACTGAAAAATTAGTTTTTCATCTCCTTGCAGTTCTGAGGTTGTTGTCAAGACTGAGAGCTGGCTGGGAAGATGTAATGAGCCAGATGAACTGTCAGTCAGCTGAACTAAAGACTGAATAACAAAATGGCAAACGAGCCAACAGCTGTGAGCACAGCACTGCTTCACTCCAGCTTTTTGTTCAGCAAGAGATCAGCAGCTCCTTCCTTGGCAAGAGCAGCATTTTACACGAGGAGATTTCATGTGATCCTTGGTGTGTGAGCTGGGCTCTGTCTAAGAGACACAGCTCACATTCAGAGTTTTGTTTTGGACTTTATTTCCCGTTTTCACAACAGCAGCAGCAGCAGCAGCTCCAAATTCAGGTGAATATTCTCCCAGGAGAGACTCTTGAAGTGTTGCTAAGATGTTTTAGCCTTGTAAAAGCTGTAAGTGCTGTGAGAAGTTTTCAGGAGCTGGTTGCAGTTTCTTTGCCATTTAAGAGTGGGATTGTAGACATTGACACTTTCAGGTTCCAGTTTCTTGCCCAGATATGGTGATTGTGTTGATAAGCAGCACTCACAGAACTGGAACGTGCTGGTTTGCTCAGGCTCTGAAATGCTGGTGTGTGCAGTTTTGTGGGATTTCTTACCAAGTGATCCCAGGAGCTTGATGTGCTTTCAATGCTTTCAAAGGAGCACAGTAGCAGCTAGGAAGAATTTAATTTAAAGTTTGATAGTCATGCTGATTATGTTTAGAATGGCTTTAATGCTGCAGATAACATCCCAAGCAAATTATCAATTGCCTGTCCTTTCTCTGATCTGTTATAGCTTGGAAAACATTCAGTCAGTGAATTCTTCTGGAGCAAAGAAAGCATAAGGTTTTATCTTCAAACGTTCTGAGATGTGTGAATATGCCCCCAAACAGGCATTTCCTTTGCCATTGGGAAGCCAGCCCAGCTCTCCTCTGGGTGTTCCATCTCAATAAGAGTTTTGTACTGTGTAAGCAAACCATGGCAGTGGCACAGGGGGGAGAATCACTGAAAAACTCTCACTTCAGCTTAGAGCTGAAAACTCCAAAAATACCTTCCACTGAAAAGACTTTGTAAGAAAGCACAGGAAAGCACTGTTAATGGCAAGCATTTGCTGGAATTTCTGACAGAGGCAAGACCCTGCTGTGCAGCCAAGCTGTGGCTGAAGTGACTCAAATCAAACCTTTGTATTTAGGATTCTCCTACTGAGGAAAAACGGGGGCTTGGTGCTGCTCTTGTGTCAGAGCACAGAGCTGTGCACAGGTTCACAACCAGGAGCTGATGTGCCTTTTCCTGGGCTTGTTCTTTCCCTGCAGAGGACAAGCTGGAGCAACAGCACTCTCTGTTTACACACTACAAAGACCCGTGTCGAGTTGGTCCTGGGGAGGACAAGCCTTGGGCAATCGGTAAGAGTTCTCCAGCTCTGAGTGTGGGAATGCCTCCCTTCTGCCACCCACAGCCTGCCCCGAGCAGCTGCTGCTGCTTCAGCTGACCAGCAGCAAGGGTTTGGTGGAGGACAAATACTTATAATGATAATATAATATAATATAATATAATATAATATAATATAATATAATATAATATAATATAATATAATATAATATAATATAATATAATATAATATAATATAATATAATATAATATATATAATAATACAATATCTATTTATAATATTTATATTTATTATGGTATTTCTATACCATAAATTTTACAGACTTTAACAATATCTCGTGGAATGATAATTAAGCACCAAACAGAGGTCTGGAACTGCATTCCACATTCTACAAGTGCATCAAGCCACTGAATGCATCAAGCTAGCTGAATGCCTTCCCCAAATATTCTACCTTTAAAATATTCTCTAGATTACTTGGAGGGGAAAGTAGCCAATTTATTGTTTCTGTACTTTGTGCATGCAGTGAAAGCCTGCAGAGTGTTCTGCTCAGAGTGTTCCATTTGGTGCTCAATAAATAGTGAGGATGTAACAAAGCAAACCAACTCCATGAATTTGTAAGGTTTGCATTACAAAAGATTTCCTGGAACTCTGAGATATTAATACCTGGTGAGACTCAGTTGAACTCACTGAAGTTTTAGAGCAGGAATTATTACTTTCCCCAGAGGAGCTTTAATAACTGTGAAGGTACTAAAGTTAAGTAGAACTTTTTAATAGTGGGGTTTTACTCTGTGGTAGGAGAAAAACAAATTAGAGTCATGGGGGCTGAGAAAGTGGAAGTGTGGAGACATCTGCAAGGTGTCAGGCAGTAGGGAGGTCTGGAGGGAGAAGTGAACACACTGCTCTCAGAGCAGTCCCCTCTCTCCCACACACCTGTGCCTCTGCAAGCTGCCCAAGAGGCACATCCAGGAGCTGTGCTGGGACACTCACATCTCCCTTTCTGTTCACAGGTACCCTGCTGGATCCTGAAGGATTATATGATGAAGAAGTGTGCACCCCAGATAACCTACAGAAGTATGCAATTCCTAACCTTTCCACATGTTTTAGACAGTTCTGAAAAAAGCAAGTTCATTGCCTGCTGTTTAACATTTCAGATGTTCAGACTGAGAGGTATTTTATGGACTGAAAACAAAACAAATAATCCAATTTTTACCCAGGGGTGTTTGGGGAAGAGGATAAATGGGGCAGGGAAAGGGGCTGATGCTCTAACTCAAATGGGGTTGGCTTCAGTGGGTGGAAAGATGAGAGAGCTGCAGGCAGTGTCTGTTTGTCTCCAGAGCTGGTCCTACCTGGGCAGGCCCATGGCACAAGGAACTCCAAGCACTCCCAAAAAGAGAGCATGAACAGCTTGTCTGAAAGTGTCTGCAGGCAGCCAGTTCTGAGGTCACAGCACTGCAAAGGGCAGCAAAAAGGAAATGTGGTTTTCCTCAAATAAAAACCCCACAAAGTTTAAAACACCACCCCCAGTTCAACAACTACTGAGTTCCCATTCACTGCAGAGTTCAATACACCTGAAACGCCAGCTCACAAGTACAGACAGGAATCAAACTGCACAGCAGACAGAGCTAAAAATGTGGCTCAGGATCTTCCAGTGATACTAGTGCAGCATTACCTCTAAGGAATGTTTGATATTGAGAAACAGGTGTCTGTAGTTTGAGCTTAGGGAGTTATGAGAAATACAAAAAAATATTAATTAACAGAAGTCTTAAAATAAAAATCTTGAATACTTGTTTGTTAAATAATATGCCAGTGGAGAGAAATTAATAAGCTTTGTACATTTTAGAGCAGCACTTAATTAATGTGGCAATCCTTTTGTCACCTCTACCATGAAGGCAAATTTACTGTGCTAAATAAATACCTCAGCATCATGACTAACTATAAAAGATGTTCTAACTATGCATTACCAAAATATGCTACAGATGTAAAGTTATTTAAATTAATAAGTCAGTCCAGATGTTTCTGTTGACACACATAATGGAAAAGATAGATTATAGGAGGTTGATGTAATTACTCACCAAGCACAGTACACTTCAGGGCATAGATGGACACTTCATTGAATGCATTAAGTGAGGCCACACCCTGAAGTTTTCTTTCAATTTTGAACAAAGAAATTGAATTCTAGGCATCAAGTTTGGCTTTAGTTTACATCCAAAATAAATTTTTTGTACAGTGAATCCTGCTTCGCACATTTGAGACATTACAAATTTTCCAGAAATTTCTATTCACACATTAAAAACATAAATTTAGCACATGTGAAAGAGATTTCTGGAAAGCAAAAATAAGGTAATTTGGCTCTACAATCAAGTTTGCCAATGTAAATATATATGGGTATAATATTATATCTTATGCCTCCAAGAGCAGGTTTGGAGCATTTAAAAACACCAAAACACCAAAACAAAACCTAACCCACTTCATCTCCTAAGAAAACCAAACCAAACCAAAGCCCAAACAAACCCTGTGTTTCAAAGTGGCCTTTTCAGACAATGTGTCACAAAACTCCTTTTGGGTTATTATGTTTTATTCCCTGAAGAGTTCTGATGTTCAGCAGTTCTGTTCCACTGACGAATACACAACTGATTAAACAGGGAGCCATCAAATAATCAATAACAAATTAAGAATATTACTTCTGCTGCCTCTGGGCATGCACAGCACCTCTGGCTGTGACAACTGAAAAATAGCCTTGAGTGCGGGGAGCAGAGTACACATAAGGCTTCCTGCCTGCTAAGTTGGCTTTCAATTTCCTGCAATGTGTTATGGTTCTCTTGCACTGATGGAATAACCTCTGTGAGACTGTAAATCCCCCTGGCTCTTTCTGCAGCTCTGCAGGGACACAGGGCTCTGCATGGGTGCATTCTGTGGACGGTTCATCTATTGCAGAGCCATGGTTTCTGTGAGAGGCTGAGGGAGCCTGTCCTGCTGCCTCTGCAATGGACTGGCAAACAGGGAATTTGCAAGGAAATTCCAGGAAATGTAAAGCAATTCATGGAATCTGGGCTTTAAAGACATTTAAATGTTAAATAGCACAGTGGCTGGGGGGCACTATCTAGCTAACAAATATTGTTCATATACACAGCAAAGCAGGGTACTGCCTAGAATTGATCCATTCTCAAATTTTTCCATAATAAACCTTGATAAAGCTTTACAGACATTTAAATTGGCAATGTCAGCTACCCAGAGAATTATTTCTTCATCAGCACTCTTCTCTGGTTTATAAATAAAATTAGCTATTTCACATTACTAAAATAAATAGGCCATAAAAGCAGCAGAACTCATTCTTAACTATGTCTTTTGAGTTAGGCACAGTGTATGTAAAACATCAAACTAGAACAAAAGACTTGGTACAAGTAATAAGCAAGTAATTTACAATTATCAAACAATTAATTAGTTAGATATAATAATAATGGGGCCCTGCCTCAGTCCTGGATGCCACACAAGCTTCTGCTCAGAAAGGCTTCAAGAAATGCACACAAATAATCCCATCTCACAGAGATGATTGTCATCTTTAAGTCCTGGAGTAAAGCCAGTTTTATCTCTGAATCCTGACCAGAGGCAGATCTAAGAGAACACATTCCAGCACAGCTGAGGAAAAATTTAAATGCAATTTTTCCCAGTCTCCTCTGCTGGACAGGGGCTCCCAGTTCTGGGCTAAAGGCTTCAATACCAGTGAGAAAATTCTTCCTTAGCTCAGGTGCCTCTGGCCAGAATGGGAGCTGGTCCCTCGAGGTCTGGGATGGGCAGTTTTGCTTTGTGGCTCCCTTGCAGTCACTGCTCCTGGTGCTCCTTGGCTGCAGCTGGACCAGCACCACACAAGGAACCAACAGAGGGATGGGGCTTTCTCTCTCCAGCTCTGGGCTACCTGGGACTGAAACCCTGCCAGGGGAAAACAAAGTTACAATTATTTCATTCTGCCTTGCTTTGTATCCTATGAATCAAGACAGTTATTCTGGTAAAATTGAGGTTTAGGTGTGCTCAGTCATGATTAGAAATGTTCCCTCAGATTGTCAGGGTTTAAGTGCCAGCATGGCTGAGCCAGCTGTCCTAGAGAGACAAACAGCAAACTCCTTTGCACAGAGAGGAGCAAGTTCTCAGCAGCAGCACATGCATGCACATTCACAATTTGCCTCCCTCGTGTATTTGAAATTAATATTTCCCTTCAACCAGCACATGTGCTGTTAAGTGAATACCTAGCACTCAGAGACTTTTCAAAAGACATAACTGAAGCTGAAACAAATTCACGTCTTAAACTAATGCAAATAAGATTTTTTTTTTTTTTGCAGTAGTGCTGCAGAGCTAATCAGCAGTTTCTTCTAGTTTGTTACTTAATTAGCTTTGCCAAATATAAATACAATTTTTGAAACAGGTCAGCACCATCAAAGAACTTGCTTCCTTGAACCTAGAAAAACAATCTAAGGAAGTGAATCATTTGCAAGAGCTCTTTGGAGAATCAAAATGGGGTGCAGACAATAAGCTAATTTAATGTGAGTTATTATTAAAACAAAGCAACACACAAAAGAAAGTTTACTTTCATAAACTGATTACAGTAAGCTCTAAGAACCTTCAAAGCCTCCCAAAGTCCGAAGAGGAGTTAAGAAAAGTTCTGAGCAGATGACTATGTGATCAGTTTTGTCATTGTTATCTGCTGCAGCACAAAAAAATGCACCTTTAAATGTACCAATTCACCCAGACTTAGAGATTATAACACTACTGAGAGCTGATCAGCTGTAGCCAGTGCTGGGTCCCCTCTGCCACCAATCAGGTCCTTCCAAGACCTCAAAATCTGACAAACCAACCATCTGAATCTCACACATTAAAACATACCACAAGTGCTTGTCCCTTGTTTTTCCTCCATTCTGTACTCCCACGTGTCTGCATTAGAAAAATTCCTGAACCCAACCCCACAGAACCCATCCAAATCAAGTCTTAAGAACTGGGTGATCAAAAAGATCTTATTTTTCTCCAAGGTGAAATTAGAGGCTTTGTGCCTGCAAGGAGCCAAGCTCATGGCTCAGTGTTTCTCCTGCAGCAGGTGATGATGCTGTTTAATGGCCAAATCAACCCTTGCAAGGGAAAGCACAGAGCCCTGAGCTCAGGTCTGGGCAGGTGAGTAAAGAAGGAGATTTTTGAGCAGGTGCTTTTGAAAGTTTATGTTTTAAGGCAGATACAGCAAAACCAGAGCAGCCCTGTCTGTGTGGGCTGTGCACTCACCTGTGCTGGACTTGATGTCACACTTGATGTCACCTGGGCACAATCCCCAGCATTGGTGGGTCCCATTCCAGCTTGGCTCACATGGTTGGGGCTGTTCCTCTCAGTGCTCCTTTGGCAGAGCTCTGAAATAGAACACAGGAGGGTGAAACAAGTTTCCCTCAAAGTCCAACACAACAGCAAAACAGCCCAGAACAGCACAGGATTACTGTAAGAACAGAGTGCCAGGAACCTTTCTGGGGTACGTGGTCCAAGGTCATGTTTGAAGCTGGGCTCAGTTCAAAGTTAGATTGAGTTGCTCAGGGCCTTGATAGTCTTCTGTTTAAAGCCTACAGATAATGTTTAAACACCCAAAATAAGTATTTTAATGGGACAGCAGCATCTTATTTCCTGGAACACAAGACTGGTACCTCAAAAACCAATTCTCAGTTTTGAGTGCTTCTGTATGTGGCCTTGGGCTGGGAAATCTCCTTGCAAGGTGGGAGGGCAGTGCTAGCACACCTGCTGAGTAACTCCTCCATGTGGAGGAGTCTGCAGTGTCACGGACAGGAATCAAGCAAATTAGGCTGTTATTTCTAGTGAAGGAAGGGCTTGGGGTTCCAGACACAGCAATCTGATGCTGAAACCTGCTCAAAATCACCCACCGTGTGCCCAGATGGGGGTTCCTGCAAACCAGTCCTCACCCATCCCCTGTCTGTAAGGCTGGATGCTGTAATTTCAGGAGTTGGTCTGATCAGAATGGAGAGGTTTGTATCAAAGTGCTCAGGTTTGTACTAAAACAATCCAGGAAACAACTTCCTCCTCTGGCAGTGTCAGCAACACTGGAAATCAACAGAGAGGCTCTGAGCAGCTTTATAGCACTGATAGCAGGCTCCTCTCTGTGTTTGCTCTCCTGGCTTCAAGGGAGCTCTAGGGCAGCACCAGTGATACCAAGCCTGCCATGAGCACTGTCAGCAGTTAGAGCAGCCTCACACTGGAAATCACATTTGGAAAAAGATGTGCTTTACAGCTCTAACAGTCCTTTGGGACTCGGATTATCCTTACCAGGGATTTGGAGAGAGCCCTGGGTAAGGCGTAAATGGCCAGGGTGAGCAAACATTTAAACATTAAAACTTGCTTTGTTTGTTTTCTTAATGAAACAGGGTGCTGGAAAGTGAAGAAGGAAGGAAAGGATACTTAGTCTATCCCACCAGCAAGAACCATGGTTCCAGTCAGAAGGGGAGGAAGGCATCACTGAAGGGAAATGGGAGGAGGATTGACTATATGCTCTACACAGAGGAAGGTCTCTACCTGGAGTGGAAAGTGGTGAGTTTCAGAGTTGCCAAAAAGGCTGTAACTTGCACACTTGATGTCACCTGGGCACAATCCCCAGCATTGGTGGGTCCCATTCCAGCTTGGCTCACATGGTTGGGGCTGTTCCTCTCAGTGCTCCTTTGGCAGAGCTCTGAAATAGAACACAGGAGGGTGTTCTATTTACCTGTGCACAACACACTTCTCTGAATGGCACTGCAGCCTGTTCTGCTTGGATTAACACCCATACTCCTGGGAGGACCTGCTGCTTTGCTATTTTCCACTTCTGCATGTAGGTACCGTTTTTGTAAAGCTACTACATAACAAAGTTGAGTTTGAGGATTCCAGCAGCAGCACTGGTAGATGTACTGCTCTTCTAAAACAGCCAACCAACCTTGATTTCCACTTCTTTTAAGCTTTTGCCTAATGCCTGATGCTTTTCCTGTGCCTGCAATCTGAACATTTTTTAATGTTTTCAAGTGTTTGGATGTTCTTTTATGCCTATGTAAACCTGCCTAAGTTACAATTCTGCAGTATGTAGGGAGAAGCTAACATGAGGGAGTACCCAGAGGGAGAACTTGTAGGATGCAGTCTGCTTCCTAGTGTGGGGCCTTGCCTTGTACAGAGTTCCATGATGAGAACAAGGAGCTCATGCACATCTATATTTACCATACCCTGTACGTGGATCACCTAAGGCAGCACTGCAGAGAAGTCTGGAACAACAGAGATGTTACTGTAAATGGAAAGAAAAGGCCCAACAGATTTCATCCAGAGCAGCTCAGCTGCATGAGTGGTTCCCTCACCCTCTGCAGCGCTGCCATGCCCTGAGTGGCAGCTCCCCACAAACCCAGCCAAACCAGGCTGCTCCCACACCTCTACAATACACCAAAGTAGTTCAAAGAGGCTGAGCTCTGATGTGTGGAATGACAGACTGATTTTTCAGCTCCTAATCTTTTGTTCTCCTTCTGCAGGAAGTGGAAGAGTTCAGCTTTATCACCCAGCTGGCAGGCCTGACTGACCACCTTCCAGTAGCAATGCGTCTCATGGTGTCTACAGGAGAGGATGACCCCTAAAACCAACCAGCTCAGAGAGATTAAAGAGGGAAACATGAATGATATTTCAAAAATATCAGAGGATAAGAATGAACTATTCTGGTGCCACGTTAGGAAAGATGACCAGACCTGACCTGGGCAACTCCCAGAAAGTACCAACAATGTGGATCTAAAAAGGGAAGAAATGGAAGGGGCTGTGGCCAAAAGCCACTGTCACAGGTGGCTCAGGCAACAGGGCAGGCCTGTACTACAAAGCTTTCACTGTGGACCGAACGGAACCGAGATGGAAGTCCTAATTCCTTCTGAACCAGTGCCATTCTTACTAAAACATGTTTTTATACTAATATATAGCACAATTTAGTTTGTACTTAGTCTGTGAGTTAGTGCTGCTCAATGGTTTTTTGCATCATTTCTTTGTCTAACTACGAAGCTGCAGCTTTTTCTCTTTCTTTAGCCTGTGACAGTCGTAGTTCGTGCTCGCAGCAGCCGCATGCGCCCGCACTGCATGCACGGGAGGAACCGGGCAGAGGAACCTGGCAGCAGGCAAGGGAGGGCACAAAGCAGGCCCAGCCAGAGCCTCCTGGGACTGGAAACCCTTCTGTCAGTACAGGTAGACCTTAAACCAAACAACTCTCTTCAATTTGCAGACCGGTGTCTCCCTGTCTGATTGAAGGATAATTAAAAGATTTAGAATTGAGACGTCAAGAACACAGTCCCACCCTTATTCCAGCTGTGTTCCCACTGAAATTATGAACTCTTTTGTCTGAATGAT
Organism: Ammospiza nelsoni; assembly: GCF_027579445.1. NCBI lineage: Eukaryota > Metazoa > Chordata > Aves > Passeriformes > Passerellidae > Ammospiza > Ammospiza nelsoni. The sequence goes on from NC_080645.1 coordinate 13,396,070, forward strand.
GACTCCAGAATCAGGCCTTCAGCTTTCTAAATGCAACTTATTCCCTTAAGAAGAAATAGTTTCCCTGTAATGTCTTTCTTTCCCATGTGTGGGACAGTTCTGAATTATGGTATGGGATATGTATGTTACAGTAGAGTGAATAGATTCCTGTAGTACCATTGGTAACACCAGAGCCAACATTCTGCCTTAGCTAGAAAGGGTAAGTGGGAAATGAATTGTAAAATGCATGCTAGATATAGAGTAAAAATAAACATAAGTGACATTTGGGGAGAGAAAAGGTGTATGATTGATAAGGCAGAATAACATGACCATTTTCTAAAGGAATCAGTACACTTAAAGGGGAAGTGGAACGTGGCCAGAAGGAGAGTAGAGAATAGAACTGTGACTCTTGGCCTTAGGTAACTGCTTCCCAGGAACAGAGGCTGTTTTGATGTCTGTGAGACACGATTCTCCATTTGTTAGGTACCCACAGACTTGAATGGGGGTCTTGCCACCTGAATCATAGTTCTTTCCATTAAAGCTCTTTAAATGTGGGGCTCCCCTCTGCCATCTTGTCCCCATGACCTGACCACCCAGCCTCTGTAACCTTAAAAATAATGAAAACCTGAGAATCAGGTCCATAATGAGACTTGGCATTTTTTAGGGATTTAATTTCAGAGAGTTTGTGTTGTTGGGAGAACAATGAAACCCCTTCTCTTTTAACCCTCACTTAGTTTGTTCTGCCTATTTCCTGTTCTAGTTTAGTTTTATTTCCTCTTGCATTACAAATCCCCTGTGTTAAGAAGAGTTAACCCAATATTAGATGTACTCCATTAAGTAACCTGTTTTAGTTATGCTGCCCACAAACTCCTGAGGACGCTCTTGTTTTGGTTTAGTTTACACTTGCTGTGAATCAGCTTGAGCTAAATCAGAATAGATCTAAATTAGAAATCTCAGTCTGCACAGCTTCTGGTACTTGCTTAGTTAGCTACAGTAACCAACAGAACTTGTACTTAGATCTGATTTTGCAAATAGAGAAACTCGTAGTAGTCGTGAGAGTACAGGACTAAGAGTATTGGCTAATTCCAAGGAGGCAGCAAGGCCACTGCTCACACTGTCCCTCTGCACCCGGTCTTGACTCATTTTATGCCTCGTTTTCCAGTCCTGGGGTTCCTTCAGCAGAGACTGCCTCTTAAAAGTGTACTGTGCCAAACCATGGGGTAGTCTGAAGTGTAACACATGGGGACCCAAAAATGGAACCAGACTCAGCTCCCCTTTTTATAAAATTAGGAATTCAAGTTTACAGAATCAGAGACTTTAGTGTACTACCCCAGTGCACCACCAGTTTCCCACTTTGTATGTCTGTCTTTATACAGAGGGTGCACATACGTGCAATGTGTTTTTCGGGTTTCTTATTGCTCCAGCCAATTCAGAAAAACTTGTACCCAAACCAATGCTTTTTAATCCTGTTTTCTACCTTGCTTGTATTTTATTAATCTTTTTTAAAAAACCCAAACAGTACCAGTAGCAATTTGTGTGCTGTCCAGCAGATATTTCTCAGTAGTAAGACTAACTACAAGGTACAGTGTTTTTAATAGTTTTCCTAACAATGTAAATGAAAATTTGATATCAATTTCACCAAGTATCAGTTGCAGGAGCTGAATTTGACACTGTGTGGGATACAAACATAAAACTACTGCCAAACAATGTTACATTATTTACAGTAAAACTATCATGGTCTAAATTACTTTAAAATGTGTTCTGTGGCTTTGTGCTGACTAAAAATCAGCCACTTTCATCAACTTTTTGAGACATGCTGAGAAATGTTTTTTTTTCAAATTTGAAGCAAACTGTTTTAGATTTTGATGTTCCTAGTTCCTCAGTGCTTAAGAACTGGCTAGTTGGTAAGATGCTCTCTTACACAATACACACACATTTAACCAGTGTGAGTAGCTCTAATTTGCTGTCTTGGGGATGCTGGGGGGTTCAGCATTGTGGCACCACTGTGCAGATGCTCCTTGGTTTTTGCATGGATCCCGTGCCCTCTGCTGCCTTGGCAGTGCTTGCAGGGGTCAGAGAGTGTCTGTAGCAGTGAGCTGGAATGAGCAGGCTTCCCCTTCCACGACAGTGACCTCCAGGAGAAAAATGAATTTTACCACTCCAGCCACCACAGCTCCATCCAACAGCCCAAGAGAATCCACCCAGACAATGCCTGTACTGGCACAATAGCAACCATCACAGGCCTTAGGCAGACACTATAGAATAAAATATTTGCATTTTAAAAAAATTTTTGGGGACAGGGCTGGGGGTAAAAAGACCACACCCAGGAGAACAAACCCTGGAAAGCTTTTTCAGATGTCAATCCTACTTTGCTTATGGGTAGCATGACCCAATTTATAAGTAGACTATTATAAGAAATCAAGTTAAGCTTACTCTACTGTGCTTATCCCACTTTGTACTGGGATTTCAGGCATCTTCAAGAAGTGACTGATAAGACTATGCTTGGTTAATACCTGCCCCTCACCAGGGATACTGCAGATGAAATCTTTTTATAAAAGCTAGATAACAGTTTTTGTTTCTCATGTTCAGTTTGCATTTTACAACAGCACTTCTAGAACAAGTGAACAAAAGGCCCAAGGAGGACAGTAGAAAACCAAGCATTTCCAGGAGTTTTGAAGGTGTCAGGTCCTGACAAAGTTGGCAACTTTAGATCACTTCAGAAATGCACCCTAGAGATGGAGGCCCTGAGCCCAGGGAGGCACCCCCAGCCTCTTGCTGGGGAAAGGCATTTGACTCATCCCAGGGGTGCCCAGTTTTACTCCGTCCCAGCCTGGACACTTGGAGAAGCTGCCTAAAGCCCCCAAACAGAAACCACCAGAGCCTGGCTCCAGGAGAAGCCTGAGCCCCAAAGATGTGTCCTGCTGGCTGCAGAGGGAGCTCACCTGCCTTGTGCCAGTATCACGACAGTTTTATCCCAAAAACACCCTCAATTAGTCTGGCCAGACCCTCAGGCCTACTTGTTGGGTGAGACAGTAAGATTTAAGGAACATACAATTCCAATGAGGATTTTTTTTTTAATGGCCTTTGTTTGGTGGTCAGGTGAAGCCAATGTGACTGTCCCCAGTTTGGTGTGTGAGCTACCCTGGCTCACACAGCAGCACAGCAGTGTCACCACATATCATCAGCTCAGAAATGAAACAGTTTTGCCTCCTCCTGGCACTACAGGATGAGGACAGAAATACAATTCAAGCACTTTGAAAACCTCCCAATTTTATCCATTATGAGGGTCAAATTGTTACTGAAGGTCTCACTTTTCCATGGCATTTTTTTTTAAATATAATCTTGATGCTTTTAAAGACTTGTATTATTGCTGAGGTTTAGAAGTCCTGTAATAAGAATAAACTTTTTTTATTTCAATGATTTTTCGGTATTGTATCCTTCTGGAACCTAATGTTTTTATATGGTAAGCACACACCTTCTGACATTTTGTTATAAATGTATTAAAAAAAAAAAGGAAAAATTTAAATATTTTCATTGGTTTCTTTACCTGCAAGAAAACCACAATCACAGACCTGATAAAAACAAGGTATTTTAAACAATATGGAGGGGTTTTTGTCTTTTATTGGTGCTGAAAGGAAAAACTGGTTGATGCAAACAAGATAATAAAATTTCAAGGCTCAAATGATTCTGTGCTGTCACTTTCTCTGGTTTTGTGATGTGGAGTCTGATGTCACCAACACAGATCTGACTCCAGATCACAGTCTGGTGGGTGGGTCAAGTGCAGCTCACTGTGCCACACCTGTTGAGGTGAACTTGCAGAAAACACAGGGTGAAAAAATGAGTCCTTTTAACTCCCCCCACTGCCCCAAGAGCCCCTGAGCAGTTTTGCAGGGGTGCAGCCTTCCTGCAGAGCATTCCCTGTGCATCTCACACCATGTCCCTGCTCTAGGGACGAGCCCTGCCCTGGAGCCTGGCAGAACAGGGCAGGGTGCAGGAGCACAGCTGGGCACCACAACAGGCCCCTGAGCTCAGGGAGAGCAGCTTTTCAGCTCCAAAAGATAAAAACCACACATCACCCCCCCTGTACTACTGCTGATTTAACAGAACAATGTCAAGAGAAAAGAATCCAGACTAAACTGGTTTAGTCTTCCCAAACAGTCCCATAAAAGCCAGTAGGGAGCCCCTCATTGAAGAATTTATTTTTTCCACAGGCAGAAAGGATGAAATCAGTGGATTTCATGCAAATGAGTAAGAAAAAGGACAGTGCACAAGTCTCTTGTCATTGCCTCAGGAAGGCACCACCCCATCCTGTCAGACAGGACATTGGAGATGGTTTTCTGCAGCTTTCTCCATTGCTGCAAGGTGATTTTTGTCTGCATTCTGATGCTACCACTGCACTGTACTTTGACAGACTTGATTTTCCAGTGGTAGATTCCTAGACTGCCTCTCTTGCAATGCCTGACCTATTTTCCCATTGCTGCAGTTGGTTATTATGTGAGCAGCTCATGAGTGGGTTCCCTTCTATGAAGTGCTAAGGAACTGCAAGTTAAAAGAACAGTAATTTCTTGGATATTTGCATATTGCAGACAGTTACAAGAACAAGTACAGAAAACTGCAGCTCCTTCCTGCTGCCTGTGCCAGGAGCTGCAGTGATGAACAGCTGCCTGTGGGTCAGCACTGGAACAGCATTGCCATCTGCCCCCTTGGCTATTTTACAGACTCTCTTGGCCAAGCACAATTATTGAAACACAAACCTCCCTATCCCACTGAAATTCCTGCTCAGGATGCTGGTAAAACCATCGTTCTTGTCGCCCTTTTCTTTGACTATTTAATACTTTGGTGTAGCAATTCTCCTTGCTGCAGCAAATTGAAGAGGCTCATCTACATTTTCGTGACCTTTCAGAAGATTATTCCAGATTTCCCATCTACCACTCCTGAACCTGTATGTCCATTTTCTTCCAGACTTTCCCTGACATTCAGGGAAGCCTCCAGAAGCCACTTGTGAAATCAGTGTGTGGACCTGCTAGGAAGACTGGCAGGAGAACAACAGTTCTCATATTTTACACAATGGTAGATGTAACCACTGCTTCTTACAACCATTAAATGTGGACAGGAAGAAATATGCACTAATTGGAGGAAAGATTAGAAGAAAATGGGGGGAGGAAAAAAAAATTTCTGAGAATAGTTACACAAAAGGATGGAATCTCCATCTACATTCAACTCAGGATGCAAATTCCTTCTTCCCAAACACCCTCAAAACTCCTTCCTGAGTCTGATACACATTTCATACTATTGCAGATCACATGAGCTCCTGAAGTTTTGCTCAGCCACTGGTACCTCCCCTGTGGTACCAAGAATCACATCTGAATAGACAATTGATCAGAAAAGGACTTTAACTATAGTAGAAAAATGCCACAGCTTTCCTGTGTGCTTTAAAGGATGAGATAATTGAATATAACCACAAAATAAAGGGGCATTTTCCACATGCTCCTATTAACACAGCAGCTTTCAGCTGGCTCCCCTGTCTGCAAATGGAATTCCTAGAAACAGCACCTGCTTGCTCTGCCCCTCTGGAAGTGTCTGTAAGCTGATGCTTCACCTTCTGCTGCTCCCACAGGAGCATCTCATCAACCCACAGAATGCCCACCACTGCCAAACCCTCTTTTCCCCTTTTGTAAGTAAACCTTTGATGTCTCTGAAGCCAAACCAAGCAGAATAACTTCAAAGTGCTTCAAGTGCCCTGTATTTGGTAGGCAGGTGTGTCAGAATATCCTCTGTAAACACTGCAACAAAAGCCTAGAGCTCCATACAGCTTTCACTGTTACACTACAGCTGATCACCAGGGCTTGTGCCAGGCTCTGCTGAAGCTCCTCAAGCCACAGCAGTTTTTGTCCAAAGCAACCAAAAGCCTTAGAAGTCCCATTCCTATTTGCAAATGATTTCAGCCTTCCAAATCCCAGCAATAAGATGTGTCAGTGTGCAGAGCTCAATAGGGACCTCAATGTGATCCTGAACACAGGGCTGCCATTAGGGCACAGAATATTGATGTCCCTGACTGCTCCCCACCCAGCTGAAATGGAATTTGCCTCCCAGACACACACATTGAACTCTATCAGCTACCAACTGATAAATCCTTCTGCCTCGGTGAGACCAAACAGAGGAGGGTGGCCAAGACACTGCAGTGTCAGCCCAGGGAGCCAGAGCTGCCTGCAGACCACAGAGGCTGCAGGACAGGGGGGACAGACCCACAGATGTGACCTGGGACCCACAGATGCTGAGCAGGGTGATTCACACAGAGCTCAGGATGCAGCTGTGCTAGGAACTGCTTCGTTCCACAACAATACCACTGCAATTTTAAGATTTTGGATTCAGGGATGTCCCATCCCTGGAAGTGTTCCAGGCTATGTTGGATGACACCCTGAGCACTCTGATCCAGGGAATGACAGCCTGCCCATGACAGAGGGGCTGGAACTTAATGGTCTCTCACATTCCAACCAAATTCCATTTCTGGGATTCTGTGGATTCAAACAACTGAAGGATTTTCCAGTGCTGCCACAGCATCACATGGTGCAGTGTCTGCTCAGAAGCCTCTGAACACCTTGGTAATGTGATGTGGGAGTTCAGAACCTGAAATTCCCCAGTGTATCTGATCCCACCACAGTGAACAGAAAGAGATGAGCATGATGAGGGGAAGATGACATCTTTCCACATCAAAAGTAATTAGGAATCTTTCTTCTCATTAAAGAGGTTTGTGAACTCCTAACTGAGCAGAGGATTCTGAGTTTGAACACCCAGCCCTGCTACACTTTGGGTAATGCCCTCACTACCTTTTCAGACCCACCTAGGTATAATTGTTACCTTCTTTGTAACAGGCTCTTAAATACCTTCTAAATGCCAATTCATAGTTTTGAATACCCAGCAAAATCCAGCTGGATCTTTATATTTAAATCACTTCTGAGGTCAATTGCCACAATTCCACCAGCTCCAGCAAAGCCAACACAGAATGTTTTATATTGCTTAGTAAGGACATAAGGTATCAAGGAACAAAAGGCAGCTGCAAGGTCTGCAGGACACCAACCTAACAAAAATCCTGGGCCTAGCATGTTGCTAAGCACTATGCTAAATATATTGCTAATGAAAGGTGTATCACACAAGACAAACTAATTCTCAGCATGCAACCTGGTCCATTATCTCAGCCCCAAAATCAGACTGTTATGAAACAGGTATTTAAAACTCTATTTTCTGTTATTCCTTGGTTACATTTAATTCCTCTCCTCCACATTTGCCAATGAAGTTTTTTATAGCCACAGCAAACTCAGACTTTTAACCAAACTTGTCTTGTGTCCTCAACAAGCACATAAGAAGGTCTTCGTGCTGCAGGCACTTTACTACAAGTGTTCCTGAAACTCTGTGCCCCTTTTGAACCCACAGTGCTTACCTGGTGAGATCCTTTTGCCCACAGCTGACCTTGAGTGTCCTCTCACCTCACTGCAGAAACCTCACCATGCTGCAGCTCTGTTCCACAGCCAGAGCAAATTAGAAGCTGTAAATGCAGCATTTATTATACACTGGCAGAAAGAAACACAGGGTCTGGTCAAGGGCTGGGCAGTGGCTCCACACCCAGTATAACAGGTCCTTGTCCAGGCCTGGATGCCTGGGCTGACAATTAGAAAGTTTCTCACCACAAGACCAGGAAAGTTCAAAACTATCTTCCAAATGACCACAATGGAATGCAAAATAAACAAAAAAAAATTCCTCTCTGAATCCCCAATGCTTTTAAAACAGAGCTGAATGTATATTTACAGAGAGTCTGTGCTTGAGCCAAGCTGCAGGAAAGGATGAGACAGAACAACCCAAAGGCCCCACTCAGTCCTGGCTTTGGTTTGAGGACAGGGGGAAAATACAGAATTTCTTCTGCTTCTGGGTTATGCTTATTTATAAGAGAAGCAAAATTATCTGTTTGAGACTGTCAGTTTATTATTTAAAAAACCTCAACAGTGCTATTTTTACTCATGTTTTAAACGTGGACAGAACTGGAGCTTACAAGCAGAAACTCTTGAAGTATGAATAGGTGCCTGTCAAGGCTCTGTGTGAGAAGGCTGAAAGCAAAGGGGGCAGAAGGAATGGAAGGAGAAGGAATGGGAGGTCATACTGGATCTGCAGACATACTGCAAGGATAGGAGAACATCTAAAAATATTTTTAAAATGCAACAAATAAAGTTAAGTATATTAAGAAAGATTAAGTACATTAAGGAAGATTAAATGGCCCTTAATTGCTCAGGAAACATTCCCCAGAACACACACTGCTGACTAGTTCTGCTGGTGACAAGCATGACTACACCTTGCCTTTATTTTTAGACATGCTTTTTTTTTTTTTTAAATCTTATTTTAAATGTAATTATTTGATTAGCTGTTGCCCAGCCAACCCAGGGAATGCAAATACAGACTGTCTCATAAAGAGAGCCACAGCTCTCAGCTTCTAGGGAGGTAAACAATGGAGCAGTGTATCTCATTCCCAGCCAGAGGCAGGGACACAAGTGGAATATTCTCCCTGCAAGCAAAAGGATATGGGCAGCAGCATCCAAGAAAGCAGCAGGAAGCTGGCACTGGATGTAAGGCACTGCATCAATCTGAACAGATGATCTCCTGTGAGAAAATCCCAGCATTCATTCAGGGCCTGCCTGGCTGGCACAGGGACACAACAGAAATGGCACCAATCTAAATGGGGACACATCTGCCACCGAGGGTGCCCTCCAAGAGAGTGGGATAAACAGCACCTGAAAGGGGAACAGCACATCCTCACCAAAACCTCCCACTGCCACTCTGGAACAGGGAACACACTGCCAGCCATGTCTGTGCATGAGCACACCCACAGTGGGGCACCAGGAGCCCAGCCTGGGCACCAACCTGCCCAGGTGGTCTGAGGTGCTGGTGCCCCTCTTGGGAAGGAAATGCTGCTGATGCCTCTGCCCTGCTGCTACATTCATGTCAGCTGTGAGCATGAAACAACCCCTCAGCCTGGCAGCACCACACAGGGATGAGACTGGCCTTGAAGTGCCTCGTGTCTGTGACAAGCACAAAAGAAAACACAAAAATTAAATGTTTGGACAGCACAGACCCATTAAACCTGTGGAGCAGAGCACCCTGCTACAACAGACATAAAGACTGTTTTGTATTGAAATATGAAGACATAGCTCTTCCTAGATATTTCTCTTCCTTCTTCCATTTTTGAAGACTTATTTTCATGTGTATTGCAGGGTATGTGTCAAGATAATGCAAGAAAAGATAAAAACCTAACATTTAACACAGAAGTTGACTTCATAGTTAATTTATTCTGCTGTGCAACACAGAAGGAACTGCTAGTTTTTGTTGAGCACCAGTCACTATTAGCAAAAAATGAAGAGCCATGGCAAGGCAGGAATCTAAGCCTCTGAAATCTATAAAGAAATTTATTTGATGCATGAAGGAGAAGACATGCAGCTTCCCTAAGAGTTTCATACAAAACAGAAACACATACTAAGCCATGATAATGCAATATAGCAGCAGAGTTTTCAGCACAGGGCCATCAGGTATTAACCCAAACCCTCCCACCTCTGGCATGCAGTCCTGGCCACTCAGTGCATCCAGTGACACATGAGAGAACTGCTGTATCACACCTTCCCACAGCTAAGGCCTCCTCAGGGCATTCAGATAAAACTTTGAGTTTCTCCATCAATTCCAGAAGTATAAACTTTGGATGAAATGTACTTCTAGGCAGAAAGAGCTTTTGCTCAAGAGAGGTTCAAGTCCCTCATCCTGGGAGAGTTCCTGTCGTGCTCTCCATCGGCCTCTGAGCTCTGCTCTGCTCTCAGGACCAGCCTGGCCAACAGGGACACAGGAGCTGCAGGAAGGGAGGTGGGCACTGATCTCAAGCAAGGCCAAGGCTCCAGAAGAAGCAATGCCAACAGGGTCACTTAAGGGCCCATCACCTCAACTCCACTGACAGAATGAAACTACTTGAGCTGGAGTCCAAAGATGATTGCTACTCAATAGAACCAGGCAATGAGAAGCAGTATGGAAAACCCTTAAACAGCATCAACTCAGGAGGTCAGAGACACAAACATCAGAGCTGATTTAAAACAGCAGGAACATGAACAGCCAATATTAAAGGCACTGCCTTGGCCCTCAGTACCCTGTCCCAGCATGCCAGGACACACACATGGCAGAACAGCCAGCAAAATTATATGGTCTGAATATTCTCTTCACACCAGTTCATTACCCCTGTGTGTTCTTGGTTCCCTCAGGCTGGCAGTCACACAGACACAAACTCAACACATTAACTTTGGTTTCTCAAGTCCCACAGCTGCTCACAGAACACAGCAAGCCTCCTGGCCAGCTGCTCTGTCCCTGTGGGCTGGCAGCAGGAGCTGACACATCTTATTTTGGGCAGGACACAGCCCGGGGCATTGGGATGCACAGGGAGGGGTAAGGAGAGTGTGTCCATCCCTCCCTGCAGCTCAGCCCCTCAGGGGCCCAGCAGGAAGGGGCACAATGGCAGCTTGGGGACATCCCTGGCCCAGTGTCCCCCAGGTGCCACTCCTGCAGAGCAGCCACTTCATTCCCAGTCTGGATGCAGTCCCAGCCTCTCCACCCCTGTGAGGGAGCCTCAGCCTCTGTCAGCAGCCCCTGGGCACAAGTGACTGTGTCAGGCAGGCATGAGATGAGACATGCAGGACATGTACAGTCCCTCCAGCATTCCTAGAAACACCCAGCAGCAGGGACAGGGCATTTGGAGTGCTGCAGTGAAGGCTGCTTGTCTCTCCCTCCTACCTCATTCATCTCCACAGCTTGAATTATTTGCTGATTGTCAGGAGTGTGAGTAATTGGTTTCTTAGATACCCTGACAAGAAGCCAGAAGGCACCTTAAGTGAGCACAGATCCAGCAGGATCCACCACCCTGCAGAAGCAGCAGCACACTCAGCAACATGCAGCACCCACTCCTGCTCCCAAAGCACATCACTTCCCCAAGGGAGTGCTGTGCAAGGCAAGAGGGAGCAGAGGAAATGGAAAAAGACAGTAGTGAGAGGCACATCCACAGCAAAGGGGCTGCTGCAGCTCATCATGCAGCTGCACTTCAGCAAAACCCTGAAGAAGAACCAGAGGGTACACAGCCAATCTTGTGTAACTTAAGGCCAAGACACCCTGGGACTGTGCCCACACCTCTGTGAAGAGCAGCCAGACCTGCAACTGCAGGGCCTTCCCCTGGCACACAGGAGGATCATCAGCTCTCATTCATTCATTCATTCATTCATTAGTGCCCTTGTCCACAAAAGAGGCATCTTCAGGGCTCTCAGATCCCAGACAGAATCCTGCTGGGGGGAAGAAAAAGTGGGTCATCTTCATGACAGCTTTTGAAAGCAAAACCAATGCTCTGTAGCTTTGTAAATATACATGTATATATATTTATGTTAAATATGTAACTTCTATATAATATAAATATATTTTACATGTGCAGTAAAACCCGGGTGGCTTTAATTACTGAGCTATCCAAGGATTTACTGTCTCTGAGTCTTTATCTGCTGCATCTTGGTCAAACCTCATAAGGCTGCATGTGAAATCACACTGTGCTAGGAAAACAAATTATTAAAGCAGAGCTAGGGAGTCAGGGGATTAGTCTATTCTGCATGGCCTTGAGCAAGTCATTTTTAGCTCTGAGGCTCTAATCTTATAGTGAGCCTGGGGCAGATGAAACACTCACACACCCACACAAACCACACTTGGTTTTTTTCTCGTCCAAAAAATAGAGATGACAACACATACCTCTCTGAGAAGCATCTTAATCACTAATCTGCATTAAATGCTTAGAAATGTGAAGCATCACAATGATTAAGTACCAAGCCAAATTAACATTTTGCAATGCCATCAGAGTCAATAAGGTAGAATGACAACACAAGCACCCGTTGTATTCAGTCATCACTGGAAAAATCCAACTCTAGGAAGCTCTAATAGTCTCTTCCCCCCCTAACAACCAGCTGTAACTACAAATAGAATACAAAAGATGAGTGACTAAATGAATTAGTCCTGAACTGCATCCTCTATCTTGTTAAATGCAGGAAGCCCACACAGAGCAGTTTCAAAGGGACTAATGAAGGAGAAAAGCAAGCTCCAGGATCTCAGTCCTTGAAGTGCCCAGCTTTCACACAAAAGGTAACAGTTCTGCAAATAAAGGAGCAAATCTTGCACCTGCCATGGTTTAGAAAACACCTTTTAAAATGCAAGACTTGTCCTTCATTAGGGCCATGACAACCTCACTGTCCAAGGAGCACTATTCACCCTGCAGTCAGCATAAGAGTTTGTTGCCTGCCTGCTTTAACAGTAGGTGCAGGTCTGGGTTAGATTTACGAGCAGTTACGGTGCAGGTCTGGGTTAGATTTACGAGCAGTTACCACTTTTTGCACTGGTTTTCCACGTCCATGCATGTATGTACAGTGTATCTCATAACACAAGTGTGATTTGCATCAGACAGCTGCATTGCAAGCCTCTGCATTTTCCTGATTTATAACGTGCTAGAAATTCAGAAGTGGGTTCTCAGCACCCTCTTGTGGAGCTGTGCTGTGCTAACCACCACACCTTAGTAAAATCTCACTGCAATTCAGAACCACAGAACAGTTACTTCTGCAGTAAAGCCAAAACTGGGAAGTTAAATGTGAATGGCAACACTTGGTAGTTTATTGACTTTTAATACCTGACTAAAACCTGTGTCTTGCATTAAAAAAGCTGCCCAGCTATACACTAGCTCTCTTGCAATATCTGATCTCTAATGCTGTTAGTTCAGGGCTGGCAGAAGATCCTGTTTCTATTAGAACGTGCATCTGTGCCTGCAGGCTTAGTCAGGATCAAAGCTATTGTCATTTAGAAAAAAAATTGCCTGTGCTGGCAGCACCAAATAAGTTCCTTCCAAGAGAAAATAGGATTCTTGCTCTGCTTATTAGGACGCCCATAGCCAGCAGCTCTTCCAACTCAGAACATCACTGCAATGCTTCTGTCAGGTCTGGGAACAAATGGAGGTTGACTGCTGCTCTGGGTAATGTGTTTGTTTGATAGAGTGCCTTTCCTCCCCCAAGTGTGTGCCTGCAGTAAATGCCCTGTGGAACAGGACAGAGATAGAAACAGGCTCTTATTTTGTTCTTGCACACATAAGTAAGAAATGGTGTCCCTCTGTAAGCAGCTGTTTTCCACACAATTGACAGATCACATCAGGTTTTTAAGCCCAACCTAAAGAACTCACATAAGTCAAGAAAGACTGTTACATACAATAAATAGTCTTAATTACACACACTTGTGGTAAGGGCTTGTCTCAATAGCCTCCAGCAATTTAACAATTTTAATTTTAAATCCTTAAAGCACTTGCAGTGCATATCTAAATGCATAAGCCAAATCAGCAAGCATTAGTGATGCTGGTAACACTCACAGTGAATTAGAACATGCACAAGGTTTCTTGAGCATATCCCTCAGATTTTGCTCTTCTTAGGAACCCACAGGTGCTAAAATATGCTCAGCATTCCATCCTTCCAGGTTTTTTGGGGTTTTTTTGGATATCAGCAAAGCAATTTCTGCTCCAGGTGCACTGAAATTTAAGATATTCTTCCTTATATGCACACAGCACACAGCTCAGCCCTGGGAACACAGCTCTGCAGGTGGCTGCTACTGCATCCAGCCTCTGCCCTTCCCTTTCACTGCGCCCACCCCGGGCATCTTAAAAGTGCAGTTTTGAAAAGTGGAATTCACACACATCAGCAGGAGCTGCAAGGTTTCTGTTCATTCGGAAAATGGATCTAAAACTTTGGGAATATTGCAGATGGCTCGTGGGTCTATAAATATGATCACAGCATCAGGGGAAAAAAAGGAAGAATTTTTACTCACAAGAATGATGTATCATGGTGACCAGGAGAGCAGAGTAGGGGAGGCTCCTGCTGCCTCATGGTTTCTTTATATTCCTTTCACTTTGCTAAAGCTGCTGCTCAGAGAAATAGGAGTAGCTTTAATAACTGTCATCCCTGTGGATGGCTGACATAATTTGGGACTGGCAGGACATTGATTTTCTATCAAAACTTTAATAGGTCACACATACAAAACAGATATCAATTGATTCTTCATCTAAAGCAGAACTCACTTCACACAATGCCACTGCAGCCAATGTGATCTGGAGAAAACTAAGAAAACCTCAGCAGTGGACATGTGCTACAGCAGAGACCTCACAACTCAGCCAAACTGGCAGGTTTTATTTACACCTCTGATGGAATGAGTCATTTTTAATCATCTACTGAATATTACATCTCTCATAAAGATTTGCTTTTTGCCCATGACTCTTTTTCTTCAGTTTCTAGTCAGACTACCATCGGTTTGTCACTTCCAATAATCTGAATATATATTTTCTAATTTCCAGTCACAGCTTTCCAGATTCTGGTCACTTTTTGGCACAGGACTCTTCAGAAATGCAGCATCTCAGATCATCAGCTGCAGCAGAACATTAGTGCACCACAGTTTAATCCCCTGGCCATTTCAGCTTAGAACCAGCCAGAACTTAGATGAGTCTGAGAGCAGCTAAGCTGTTTCCTTCTCCCTATTACATGTACTAATATACATATGTATCTTGACTTGGGATTTCTGTTTGTGCAGTCTGGAGATTATTTCCCATTTTACAGTGACAGAGCACAGCCTAGAAATAGAAGTGTTTAACTCACTTTTCTCTAATGTCAGTGTAAGGCCTGGTGTCCTCATCCAATGATATGCCATGCAATAACCAGCTGCTATTGTCAAATCAACTGTTCTGTACCTCCTTAGCACTATATAAAACCCTGGAAGAGATGATGAGAAGCATGTGTGTATATATGTATATAATTCCTGACAAGAATTCCTGCCCCTAAGAAATGGCTCCTCTCTACCTCACTAACTGTATTTTGAAAACAAACCCATAAAGGTTAGAAGCATGTTAAAGAAAAGTTTGCTCTCTGAACACAACGAAAGAAAACTTCTGCTGTACAAAAAAAGGAAATGCTGTATGTTTATTATAATTTAGGAATATGAGCAGGAGGAAAGAATTTTATAATAGCTTGAAATCCATGGCAATCTCTCCTGTCTTTGTGTCAAAATTCATAGCGTATTCGACAGCAGTAGGGTCCGACAGAATTTCTGATTCAATAACAGAGCTGAAGAAATAAACAGCTTGCTTGCAGTGGGGATTCCATTCACAGTTTCCCTAAAGGAGAGAGTTAAAGTGAAAGAAGTCAAAATCTTCAATATTATTATAGAGTAACAACGCAGTCAGAGTTCTTGCTCCCAGCTGAACACACAATGATCAACAGTTATCATTTACACTGCCATCCACTCCACTATGGAACCCATAACTTGAAAAACCATCTGCTACACCACACACTGAAGTCACTGACCTAAAAATGGATTTGGTCAAAGAATACTGAGAGAGAATACTAAAAATGCTTACTCCTTCCTCTCCAAATTTTTGGTTTTGTTAAACTGAGGTTATTTGTATGAAAAAACTCTGCTTTGACCTAGCATCCCATTTAAATTCTGAATTTGATTCCAAACTAGGGAGCATTTGGATGCAAATCAGACTCTCCCATTTTAAGGTACAACCCTGCTCCCCATAAAAACATGAACAGATAATTTTAGTACTTCTGATGACACAATGACCAAACAGTGTGAGAAGGGGTACTACACAACCCAAGCACGGCCAGCGGAGACCCTCTGCAATCCTACAGACTTTAACATAATGAATTAAAATGAAGATATACCTTTTCATTGGACAGTTTCATCAGTCCTGTACTAACAGAGATATCAGCAGTAAGATGATATTCCATCCACAGAACTGCTCCATGGCTCTTGCCTTTCCTGGGGAGAGATGCAGGATAGAAACTGTCACTTTCCACAATCCTGGCAGCTTAAACACTGCACTAGTGCTTAACTGAGAGCTGCAAAAGCATGAACAACTTCCTTCCTTGAAAGAAAGCTGAACAGCTGACTGAGTTGGTAACTGGGGGCAGAAACTTTAAAGTATTTGCAGATATGAAATCCAAAAAAAGGCAAGGAAGAGAACATGTCATAACTACATCTGCTCAGCAGCACAGCCACTTAACCAGCACTGAGTAACATGGCATGAATTACACAGATAAGCTGGGAACTTCCTTTAGAGACCCCAGCTTCTACTGACTCTGAATTTAGAGGAAATATTTACCACACACATGGTGTCACTTCAAGTGCCTGCTCCACAAGAAGCAGAGGCCATGCCACTGTGCTGCCTGAAAACACAACTGCTGCAAAGGCACAGAGACCCCACAGATGGCTCTGCAGTCTATGAAAGCTTGATTTTCTCATTTTGTTGAATGAGAAACACAGCAGTGTTTGAGCTATGTAAGTTCTAGATAGTTAAAAAAATAAAGCTTTCTCATTTTTAAATTCTTTACAGCATTTCAAGTTTGAATAGAATTAAGTACAATCCACGGTTATAGTGGAAAGTATCTCAGAAGATGTGGCAAAATATAAACTGTCAGGATTATAGTTAGAAGAAAGAATAACATATACATTAAAAGCTATTAACATATACACAACAATTATAAGCTACTAGCATATAATTTTAAAGCTATTAAACATAATAAGTTTAATTATTAAACACAATAATTTGACAAGCTAAGTAGAAGCTTTTTCTGAACAGAAACACTAAAAAAATCCAGGTAATATTTTATTTTCTCTAAACTATAAATTAATATATTTAAAATTTAAATCATGGTGAGAGCTATTAAAATGTTGTTTTTTTAAACAGAGGTATATTATCTAATCTAATAATATCAAACATTATTGTATTATTGTTATAGCCTAGTGTGAATATCCACAGGAAGCTTGTGCCAGGGCAACTTCCACAATCTTAGGTCACATTATTAAAACTGCCAAGTACATTTACACCAGTTAAGTGTAATACACTTAAAGGAGCTCTAAACTCAACTCCTCTAAAGAGCTTTACTGGGAGGTAAAGAAATGGATGATGACAAAAATATTTATTGCAGTGAGAAAACTGACCTTAAGAGCTTCACAGAGCCCTCTGTGCTGAGACAGTGCTCTGGGACAGTCTTTGTGAAGTCAAATGTCAGAACTTCCTGGGGCTCTGAGAGTGACTTGCAGGGATATTCCCACAGTGGGTGAGGTTCTGCTTCCTTGGATTCCCTAAAATTCAGAGAATCCTGAAAAAAGGAAGGAATAAAATTAACTGAAAACAGGAGAAATGCACACCCAGAGTATTCAAGCAATAAAGCTGCAAAAGAGCAGGACTGCACTTAGTCATAAGGGAGAAAATGTCCTACATGCATGAAACCAAATGCTGTGACTGGGGCCCTCAGCCCTGAAACAGAAATGGGCACTTTCAAACACAATGCACTGAAATTTTCTTTTTCCACACCATGAACTCCATTCTACAACTGCCTATACTCCTCCAAATTAATCTAGAACAAAGCTCTAGAAGCTGATAAAAATGAATCTCAAACAATGGTGTTCTGCCTAATACACAAGTTTTTCAACAGTCACTAAATGCTTGATTAAGCCAAACTGATTTTTTGTTTTGCCAAGACTTATGGTGAAACTGATTTTCTTACTTTAATCATATCATCCATAGTCCGGACATCAAAACCTTCACAGATGCCACAGGGACTCCGGATTCTCCACAAATCCTGGAAGAAACAACAGCATTTTGTTTGGCTTTATCAAAGGAAATGGGAAATCTTGCAATAATTTTAGCTGTAGCTTAGACATTCAAAAACAAACCACATACTATGTATCTATCTCACCTGGAACTCCACAATCATCATGTGCAAAGAAGCAGACTGAGGCAGGACAGTGACATTGCTGGCAAGGTGAGAGCTCACAGCTGTCCTGGCATACCAAAAATACAGGTTATGCCATGGCAACAAACTTGTAGTGAAAAACGGCTCTCCCACCAGGACAGAAATCTTGGCAAAGGAGGGAAGAGATAAAAAGCATTATAATAAAGAACAACAACTCACAACACAGGCTGTTTAGATCTTCCAATAGTTGCCAGTGCAATATATTAAGTGAAATCATCTAGATTGCTCCATAGGGATTTAATTGTTGTACACTGCACATTCAGCACACTGGACATTGTTCTGTGGGTTAACTACCACATTTTAAATTGAATTTTCCTGCAACAAAGTTTGTGAGAAAATATTGAATTTGAGTTTGGAAGGCTTTGTAATGAGTCACAGAATTCTGAGGTTCTGAAGTATGTTATTACTTCCAAATAGATTGCAATCTTCTTGAGTGGCCTGTGAAAGTTACAGCCTTGTAGAACCAGTTAAACTGCTTTAACTACTGAGGCAATTATGCAGCAGGGAAAGTCAGACCCTTCAAAAACAAAGCAACAACCCTCCCACATTCTTTAGTCTCTAATTTTAGTGGCACATGGTGTGAAACACTTAAATTTTAGATTAATTGGGATATAACAGAATTCATTGTGGTAACAATTCATTTTTACCTTCTGCTCCCTACCAACCCCTAAAATTCAGTATCATGGACAACTGTAACATACCTTTTTATCTTCCAAATGAGAAGGCTTCAGCAACTCAGGTCGCACTTCTATTATTTTAATTTTATCTTCAAGATTATTTGCTTTAAAAATCTAAAATCAAAAAGTAACACACTGTCTTTATCAAAAGCCACAATTGAGTCCAAAATAACAATTTCATTGAAAATAAATAAGGAAAAAAAACCCAGCAGCCAAAAGAAATTTTAACAAAACTGCCTGCCATAACTCATGAGGATGAAACAAGTCTATTCTTGAAGGCTGCATGCACCTTGCAAGGAGAGATCCAGCTTTAACAGAAAATGGAATACTCACTTTTTCCATGACAGAACAGGCCACACCAGAATTTTCTAAGGTAAACACCTAATGAAAATACGCAGTTAGTCAAACTAGCTTTATAGTTTTAATTAAAAGTTTATGTAACTGAAGAATGAAGCAAGATTTCGATGCCCTAGTGAGCACAGTTCATAAGAACCATGCATATATTCGCACTATAATGAACTTCTAAAAGAACAAAACACCCACCAAAACTACAGGCTAAATACTGTTTTCACAGCTATAAAAAAAAAAACCAAAAAAACCAACAGAATGCCAATACTTATTTTCCTTTTTTAAGTTGCACACAGCACATTAACATTTGTCCCAAGCACATATTTACTCATGAACAAATGAAGGCATATCACCACTGTGCCAAACTGTAAATACTGCTTAGTATAACCTGACTGTATCAGCTGGAAAGTGCTCAGAAGACTTTTGCAGTAAGAAAAAAATTAGTTTTTATCCAAAATTGATGAATTGTTAGGAAATATGCTACATTCCTCAGGATTATATTACATTACACATTCCCAGATATTCAATTCAGCTCTAACAGATTTTAGTTTAAAGAGCTCCCCATCAAGCAGGGCATTTATGTGTGTGAGACAGCCAGGCAGCTCTCAGCCACACACAGACCCAGTACTCTTACTGCTTCCTACTTGGCTCTTACAGATCTTCCACTCCAGACTAGGTAATAAATGTAATTATGGAATTGCAAACATAAAAGAAAAATACCCTCCCAGACATTTAGGTCCATAGAACTTCTTCAGAAAAACAAGATGGCAAACAGGAAGCGGTGGGGAATAAGGAACAGCACTTTCCCTCAAAACTACAAACTGGGAAATGTCAAATCTGGTAATTATCATCTTCCTAGACTTGAGCTTGACCAGAGATTAATTTAACCACCCCTTCAGCACAATGTGAGTCTATTCCTCACTTGTCCCTGAAGAGGCACTGGAAATAGTTAAATAATGAGCTGAAAATGAACTCCATGAGAGAAAAATACCAAGCTAAAATGCAAAGATCTGAAAAACAGGACAAAGTACTGTACCTGCTTTGCTCCAAGATAATGAGCCAGCACAGGCAGCAGACTGCCATCACTGATACAAAGGCAAATGCTATCTGTTTTCAGAACCTACAGAAAACAAATAGTCATTGTTATTCTTATTGCAGAGGGAAAACTTTCCACACTTTATACACTTTCATACCAAATAACTGTAAAAAAATTGTCATGTAATGCCTTTGGCTTAGGTCTGAAAAAGTTTGCTCAAAAATGTAATGGATGTCTTTATTCAACTGCCAATACTATGTCTAACAAACACACAGAGCTACTACAAATCCTATTAAAAATGGCTGCTTACCATTTACAAATTTAATACTAAAG
Organism: Ammospiza nelsoni; assembly: GCF_027579445.1. Lineage (NCBI taxonomy): Eukaryota > Metazoa > Chordata > Aves > Passeriformes > Passerellidae > Ammospiza > Ammospiza nelsoni. The sequence goes on from NC_080645.1 coordinate 13,416,331, forward strand.
CTTTCAAGACAAAACTGTAACTTCCATCTGCTGATGGAAGAAAAATACACTTTGTGAGCAAAGTCCTTTGCAGGGGACAAACAAATTCCATAAATAATTATGTAAATAAACCAGGGTGTGCATCCCTCAGAGGAGCCAAGAGAACCTGCAGGCAGCAAGCACTCACTTTCCTCAAGGACTTGACGTACTGGCGTGTCCGGCTCTGATCGTTCAGCTCCCCAAAGCGGGGCCTGTTCCACAGCAGATGGGCACGACACCTACAGACAGGACTCTGCACACAGACATCTGCTTTCTGCTCCTCTTCATCTGCTCTGCTCTCCCCTTCTCTGGAAAAAAACTCAGTGTAGTATCAACCACAGCATCAGTAAGACATTTTTGTAAACAGCACATTGATGCATTTTGGCTGATATGCACAGTAATGAATACAAACTCTGCTGTCACTTTTTTGAAGCTCCTGGCTCTCCAGAGACATTTCTGTAACTCTGCATTTCCAAATGAAGAGGGGTCAAAAAGAATTTTCACCTTCTTTAAAAGACAAAACCAAGAACCATCCCCCACTTCACCACTAACTGTGATGGTTAGTTACTTTAGGCTTTGCCCTTTCAGCAAACAGTTACTTGTTTGGATTTTGGATTCCAAAGTAAAAAAGGCACAGCAGATTCAGACATTTTAAAGCTAGCACTGGTTTTAAAAATGTTTGCTGCAATTGCCATGACAACCAACATGATTAAGCCCTTTTTAATCTGAGCAAAAAGCAGTAATCTCAAAAAGACAGTGCTGACTAGGAAAATAGAAAATGGAAATGGAATGGCAATTATTTCACTTCCTTACCAGTATGCCACTTCAGCTGGGCTGTATTTTACGATTTCCAGGAACCAACCATGATTGCTTTATGCTTCTTTTCAAAGAATGGAACCAGGTACGAGGCAGGACCTTGCAGTCCAACTGAGTTTTTAGGCATAATGTGTATTTTTCACCTGTGCATTGCCCATATTAGCCTTTAATATTTTTCTACTTTTTAGGTTCTAATCTTGCATTTCTACAAAAGGAGATGCTCTAAGTGCAGCAAATACTGCAGCCTGAGTAAGAGAGCAGTCTTTTCCACACCCAGATTGTTACCTGGCTTTCTGCAGGTTGTACCACACAGAGTACTCATCACGACAGGCAGTCAGGTGCAGCTTCTCACCCTGCAGAACTGGCTCCTCACGTGGAAGAAAATAAACACACTGCATCCAGTGATCCCTCCACTGAAAAGGGTTGATATACAAAACCTCAGAAACTCACTCATAAATAGCAAATGGAAAGTAAACAAATAGCAGGAAATCAATTAGGAAGAATGGGTACAATTTTGAAAATGCAGGATTAATTTAAAGAATCTTGTTCAATTTAGCAAGGCTGAATAAAGACCAATATCACACATTGAATAATATTGATTTCTTGCAACAGAATAAATCCAAGACCATTGGCTTGCTCACTGGCCAAGCTTCTACTGCAACCAAATGAAAAACAACCCAAAATTGCTTTGCATTTATTAATGCTGTTTACCCTCCATGGTTAACTTGTGTTAGAAACCTGAACTGCTGACAGCCTCATGCACCCAGAATTGTCACTTAGTGTCACTCTGATCACAGCACAACTACTATGTGTTTCAAAAAGCTGGTTTTTGCACTGCAAATATCCTATGCTGATCAGTCAGTCTAAGCTGAACACCTCCAAATTGATAATTTCAAATTTTATTCTCAAACATGCTAATTGTAGACAATCATTTTGTCCTTTGAACTTCCTTTTGACAAAGTTCATCCTACTGGTAAATTCACTCACAAAAACCACAGCAATCTGACTTAATAGTGATAGTATCTCTGTAATTATCCATAACAATCCAGCACTTTCCTACAACAGCCTCTTTTGTTTTAATGAGAGTATAAATATACTACCATGAACATAAAACTTACTTGGAAATTTAATAGAAGAACTACAAGGAAGCAAAGCACAGACTAACATTTTAACCAGAGACAGAGACTAGTTAAGGAAAAAGATATGGACATTTTTATTTCTTGAACATAAAAGAAATAACGATATCTGGAAGAACAACTTCAGTCTTTAAGTTTTACAAAAAAGATCACTGTTTAATGTTTACCATTAAAGAAAACCTCAAATGGGCATATACCATAGCTAAAATTTCTACAATTTGCTTATTTAGCATCTTCCAATACATTAAATACTAAGTTCCTAAGCAAAGTTCCTAAGCAATTTAAGGCAGAGCTGCTTAAATCCCCCAGTACTCCAAAGGATTGCTCAGTCATCTGACAATGGTATCTGAAGGCTCAGTATTTTACCTGCAAAGCAGAAGTGGGTTTTACCCAGTAGGGAGCCATTGAGCAATTTATCATCCCAGAGGGGTCCATGTCAATATCCCACCAGGAAAGTACAATTTGTGCCTTGCCAGATTTCACAGCCTCCAGCTGCACTCTATAGCAGGTAGAAGCACTCTGTACTGGCTTACTGAAATCCACACTGCAGGGAAGCATGAAAATTGTAAAAAGAAATATTAGAAAGGAAATTGTAAAATGAATTCTTCAGAAATTCTCATCAGTTTCTTAAGCTCAGTACACAGCTTATATGAAAGGCATAAGAGGATAACTTTGTTTTGAACAAAACAATATCTCCCTTACCTGAACATTTTCACCACATCACTAAGGGTACTGAAGTCACCTGAAGGCATCTGGTTCAGCTGGATATCACAAACAGAAGGAAGACCTGGACAGTTCTCCATTTCTGAAGGTGGAACAAGTATTTTTTCACCATCCTCTGCTTCAACATGAACAGGAAAGAGTTTCTTCCAGGACCACATTCTTCTGGATTCCACTAACTGGACATAGACTGTTGCCCTGTGAGGCACTGCCTCACATCCTTCCTGAGTATTCAAAACAAAGGGTAAATACATTCAACAAGTTTCACTTATTGACATAAGTGAGATTAAATCAACTGAAATTCAATCTCATTTAAAGAAAAGTTGGACTGGGAGCTTTGAAATCTAAAATACAAGTTATTTTAGAGACTTTTGTAACATTAGAGCAATTTGTCTCTCTGTGAAACAGAATACACATATCTGTCCTGTTCAGTGTGCTTCAGCAAGGCCAGATTTCTTCATTAATCATGCAATATTATCAGTTGACTAGCCTCAGTTAAAATTGCATTTCCTTTATTGTTCTGAAATAAGAGATCTAGCTTGAGCTTCTCAGGACAGAAAACTACTAAGCTATCAACAGTAAAAGAGAGTTACTGATTGTAATGAGAAAATAAGAAAAATAATGGTTTAAATATTTATGCAAGGACAACTTTGTATCCATGTTTAAAGAGTGGAAAACATACAAGTTGTCCTAAAATCCCACTAAGCACTAAGAGCGAACCATGAAGTTCAAAAACAATGCATTAACAGAAAAAAGACTAATTGCAATTAAGAGTTCTATATAGAAAGCAGTACAAAGTTATGGAGTGTTACTGTCTTTATATGGTGTCTTCTAAACTCATGAATGGAAACTTGGAAACCTAAACGAAGTTCTGCCATCCACATTTTAATGAAGGGAAAATATTAGAAAATGTAAAAGAGAAAGCTCCAAAATTATACCCATAGATTATAAGTCCAAAAAAAGAGTTGTTATTTAAATACACTGTTAAAATATTTTCACATGCAAAATGCACATGGAGTAGTAAAAACACAATAGAAAAAATATCCAACCAAAAATGTATCAATGCCTGGAAGTAAAGCTCATCAAATTTAGCATAATTTTTTAAAATATCTTGGGACAAAGTTATTATTAAGGAGAACTTCAAATCAGAACTGGATGCCTTTCTGAAAGACATTTGTTAACCAGTAAGTTATTGGTTTCAACACAAAGCAACTAGGTGTACTTTCAGAGCCTGTGACTTACAATATGAACTCAAATAGCTTTATTCTAGGAATGAATCTAGTAAATTATTGACTGAATAAGAAACTAGCAGAGCTGATGGTGTATTTACCAAGAGATACAGAAGCCTAAGTTCTGTATAATCTCTATCCTACTTCAAAAAAAGGCAGAAAAATTTCTGTAGTGATAGATGTGACACATTCCCTATATTTTCTTACCTGTACAAGATATTTGTGTGCATGCTCATAGGTTGGTAAAGCTCCTTCTCCAATCAGCTCTGTATCAAATAATTCTGTTACAAGGATGTTTGCTCGACACTGCATATCTCCATCTGAAAGATACAAATTAACATTGAAATGTTAAATCTTTTACCTGAATACACAAGTAATTAAAAACTTATTCCTGTTAAAGAGTCTGCAGAAGACTGGAAATTATTTTCCATTTGAAATACAAATGGTTACTGAAATATTACCAGAACACTTTCTTCCAAAGTAGATTTCCAGTGTTACTTTCTAGAATGTAAAGTATCACTGAACCCTTAAGGTTGGAGAAGACCTTTAAGATCTAAAGTCCAACCACTAACCCAGCACCATCACCATGTCCCACCACTAACCCATGTCCCCATGTGCCATATCCACATGTTTTTGAGCACTTCCAGGGATGCTGACTCTACCCTTTCCCTAGGCAGTCTTTTTGATGCTTTAACACCCCTCCTGTGAAATTTTCCGAATCTCCAATCTAAACCTTCCCTGGCACAACTTGAGGCCATTTCCTGTCATCCTGTCACCTGGGAGAAGAGGCCAACCCTCACCTTTCTCACCCAATAACTCCTTTCAGCTGTAGAGATGAGGGTTTGCCTAAGCCTCCTCTTCTCCAACCTGAACGCATCCCAGCTCCCTCAGTGCACTCAATACACTTGTTTTAATCAAAAAAAAGGTGTAAGAAATAACAGTAAGACCTTTTCCTTCACGATTTTCAGGTATTTGCCCATTTTTTTAAGCCTAGCCTACTTTTCTCACCTGGGCCAACTGTGACTTCAGTGGAATGCTTGTTGATTACTTTGATCTTGTCAGAAAAACCATTTTTCTCCACTATCTTCACAGCAGCATTAGCCATGGGCTTGAACACCTGTGAACAGCGAGAGTGCAACAAAATGGTTCCCTTCAAGTCAGCTTTCAAAAATGGAAGGGCACCTACACAAAATGCAATATATTTAATTCTGAAAAAAAAATTAACATATTCTTATCTTTTCCTATGTTTGAAGTTCATTACCATGAAACAAGGCAATGAGCCTCACTTGAAAAATTCAGAGCTTCACTGTTAGTTATTGGCTGCCTCCAAAGGCTACTCCAATTTAACTTTTGAAACACAAGAATACACATTAATACTGCAGCATTTACATTAAACAAATTCATTTCTTTGTAAAAATAAAGATACCTATACATGCATCAACAGAAGCCCCTAAAGACTTACATGTGCTCAAGCCACTATGTCAATGAAACCAAAACACCCAGCAATGAAATACTCACTGCTTGTATTAACAGTGTAATTGTCAAGAGAACTTCTGTTTCATTCAGAACAAAAATAACAGAGATAGTACACAACCTGAAAATAAGAGCATCCCAAAGAACATATTGAATATGTGCAACCCCTAACAAACACTCACCTCAATGGCATAGCAGAAATCTGCCCCAGCTGAAGCTGCCATCATGGACAGGAGTCCTGTGCCAGTCCCTATGTCCAGCACAATTGCTTTCTCACCTCTCTCCTTTACTCTGCTCACTGCAGCATGAATACCTTGGTAGTATTTCACATTCTGTGGAAAAGAAAAAAAATCAGCAACCTTTTATCCATTTATGTTTTTAATTTTTGTGCAGAAATCTTGCACTCTTTGACTGTGAGTTTATAATCAGAAAAAGTCCTACAGACACTCCTCATGCCAAGCAGTCACACCAAAGCCATTTTCAGCAGTAACAAGTGTAACTGACAGAACCAGCCCATTTAAAGTACATTAATATTTATCACAATGTTCATATTACTATTGGTCAATCAGCTATTCATAACCTATGTATGATTTCCAAATGTCATATATTTTCCCAAGTAAATAATAATCAGATCCATGGGAGATAATACAGGTTTTCTGATTAATTTTCCCCTGCAGGACCACTCAAATAGTCATATTCTCCCTATGGCAGTACAAGAGCTGAAGTATCTTGTTTAGATTCCTCTCTTCATTTACTCAAAAAAGTTCACACATGAGAATTAAACCTGTGTAAATTCTGGGTTTTAGTTACAGGCCATTAAACAGAGCTATAAGCATCAACAACAGGAAGAAAATAAATGCTGTCAGCCACAAGATACAGATTTATATGGTTATATTTTCTTTATAACAACCTACTGTAAGATATTCCTTTCCAAATGATTTATCTAGCCTTTCCAAGGAATAGACAACCTTTGATTATACATTTGGAAGGTCTGCTGGACCCCCTTCTCAACAATTCTAGTCAACAACTTTGATACATATAATTCCAATAGCTGTTTTTATCACTCACACACAACCTGCTGCCTCTACAAAGTTTATTAAATGCCTTATCCCACTGACAAGTTTTAATTCAATATGAAATCAATATTCATTGTGGAGGCACCAAAAAAATCTTTCAAAATGTTATTGATGGAAGGCTGACTTAATGGCTAGAGGAAAATGAACATTTGAACTATTCACTCCAGACTTCATCATGCCTGTACATATGGTAGAAATACCACAGAAGAACAAACTTACATATACTCCTATAAAAACTTAGAAGCCCAGCTCCACTTTTACAACCTTTGAAATTTCATCTAACGAGCGCTCTGTCAAAAATCTCAAACACAGAAGAGCAAAACTGGCTACTGAATATAAAAATGTTCTGCAGTAAACAACAGAACAGTAAAGTCAGATGTAAGAAGGCATTTGTTGATTTAAGAGCAGGTCTGGTACCTTAGAGAGTACAAAAATGTGATCATTTTATTTTTCAGTGACAGCTATTCAAGAGAAATGCAATGGCTCTTTTCCCTCCATTCAAAAGGGTTTTGGTTCTGTACTTACTCTGTCCTTATCATGAAGCATATCTGCATAGCGTGACCTGCAATAAAAGATATTCCAGTTTAAATACTCCATTCTGCAAAGCAACTGGTCCCTGTGCCCCACAAATGTACAAACTGACACACTCTGGGAAGACCTAAAGTGTTTCTCTAATCTAAGGGATAATGTAATTTCAGTGATCTGGCCATCAGCATATAAATCAACTAATGAATCACTGGCACAAATCCTCTCCACAGCAATGGACCCAAGGGATAGACAGATGTAGGGACAAACAGCTGTGAAGTAGCACCTGAGACACACATAGAGTCCTACACAGCAACGAAAGACACTGAGACTTAAACTTCTTTGGTTCCCATTTCTTCATGAGTTCCACTACTCAAAAATACCCCAAAATATATCTTCTCACTTTCGCTGGCTATTACACTAAGCTCTTAAAAAGCTACACCAAGAACAGACAACCGGCAGTTACATGTTGCACTGCCATTTAAAAGCAATTTGGTAAATGCATTTTGTCCCAGCTCAGACACTGTCAGTATCAGGATGAGCTGGACAGAAAACATATTTAAAAAGTTAGAAGGAAACTACTTGGAGAATGGTTTATAACATTTTACGTTGACAGTTCTCCTCTGTACACCACTGGGCACATTTACTGACATTTAGACTATTCTACAGTCTGTTCACCTCATGCCCTTGGAACTTCTACAAAGACAGACCCCCAAGCTGCCCGTAAAAAAAATGTTGGATTTGCCCATTTTTCAGTGGCCTTTAACAGAACAAGCCACTTTTCCAAGCATACCTTGCAATCTCCTGGTGGTAGTCATAGTCCTCACCCTCTTCCAGCCACTCCATCGAGCCAGTGGTTGGATTGGCTCTTCCACAGAATGTCTTCATGATCAATCTCAAGCCGTATTGTATTATTTATGTATTGTGTGCAGCTTTGCTTTCACTTCAACAGAATACACCAAATGCTGGCTGTGAAAAAAAACCAAAAACAAACCAAGCATAAAACTTTTAGTAAACACAAGTATCGCTTTAGCTCTTGTACATTTCCCCCACTACATCTGTTTTAGCCATTAGTACTGGTGACCGCTTTATGCTTTTTTCCTAAGGACGTTTTAAGCTAAAATATGTCACCTAGCCCTGCACTGAAAGGGGACCCTGAAGATCATCCAGGTGTAACCCCTGAGAACACAACGCAGGAAAGAAACCAACACAGCAGTAAATCCTCATGGAAGAGCATCCCTTCAGTGGATCAGGCCGGCGGCGGCCCCTCCCCCGGAGTCCCCAAGGGGGAACCGGCACAGGCCCGGCCCTTCCCTGCCTCAGGAACGAGCTGCGATGGGGCACGGCCGGAGCGCTCCCCGCCATCCCCAGCCCGGAACCAGCGCAGCGGGCCCGAGAAGCCGCGGGCTCGTCCCTCCTCAGAGCCCCAGGCCGGCAGCTCCCACATGCCGCGTGTGCCCACCTTGAACCCCGCGGGTGTGCCCGCCCCGGATGCCGCGTGTGCCTGCCCCGGACACCGCGTGTATCCGCCCCGAGCGCCGCTCGTGCCCGCCCCGGCCCCGCGTGTCCCTGTCCCGCACACGCCGTCACTCCCCGCCGCCGCTGAGCCCGAGCCGCGGGGCCGGCGCTGTGCGGGCGCTCCGCCCTCTCGCAGTCACCATGGCGGGCGCGGCCGTGCTGCGTGTGCGGCGGAAGCGCGGCGGCTCCGAGCCGGCCGAGGCGCTGCTTCTGGCCTGCAAGCGGCGCCGGGCCGAGCCCGTAGAGAACAACCTCTTCAAGCTCGCAGCGACCGTCTCCTCCAAGGTATCGGGTCGGGCCGGGCCGGGCCGGGCGGAATGGGCCGGGCGGATTGGGCCGGTGCTCCTGGAGGGGTTTGCAAAGCAGCGCCTCTCTCTGGCTGCTCCTCGCGGCCTTTCGGGGCTCCGCTCTGGCTGTGCTGCCCTGCACAGTAGCCCGGCCCCGGGCAGCGCCGTCCGCTGCCGCTAACCGAGGGCACGGCGGCTCCTCCCGCGCTGTGACAGCCGCGGACACGGCAGGAGCACAGCTCCGGCCCACAGCACCCGCCCCCGGGACAGGCTGTGCGCGGCACTCGCTTCTCTACACTTTTCTACACTCTTCCTCACTTGGAAGCTACACAACAGTCAATAAGTAGAGCTTGAATTTCTGCCTAGAGAGATGCTGAAGCTCCGCCCTACAGGGATAACAGCCTCCATCCAGCCTTTTCTATTGAGTAAGAATAGGGAAATGGTCTTCTTAGGATAAAGTAAAGGATATTGTGCGCTAAATTTAGGTCTGCTGCAGTCTTCCAAAGGCATGTGTTTTTCTTTGGAGAGCTATTTTGTACCACAAAGTTGTTTAAAAATCAAATTGAAATAGCCTTAGGACTTCTAGATCTTGGGACTTTTCTCCCCTTATAACAAGAGAATATTATGATTATGTTGCTTAAAGTCATAGTAGAAGTTACTTGAATGTTAGGATTACTGGTATTGCAGTTCTTCATCCCTTCCAGGAAGGAATATGACTTGCTATATTGATGTTTTCATTACATTCCTCCTCCTCTTTGTTCCTTTCCCCCAGAACGAACCAGTTCAGAAATACGTTAAAGATGCCATCACACGGGACAAGGCAGCTCAGAGCCTGCGGCCCCCTTTGGGAAGCACCCAGCAAATCCTTCAGGAGCTGCGCTGTGCCAGGCAGGCAGAAAGGAAGGAGAAGCGGTACCGGGTCATTTCCAGCCACCGGCCCCACTGTGCCCACACAGCTGCACCTGCCGCAGACGGACAGGCTGTGCCCCACGGGGACAGGTTGGACTCTGAAGCACTGCAGGATGCTTCACCAGAGGAGAGCAGTGCTGTGGATAAAAGTTCAGACTGCTGTGGGAAATTCCAGCTGTTTGATATTATACAAGAAGAGGAGACAGTGGGAGATTCCAGTGTAACCACTGCAAACCCACAGGTCAGCTATGAACCTGGGCTACTTGAAGTGCTTTGGTATGGCTGTTGAGTGGCACATGTGGGCAGACTGCTGTGGCAGTTTTATTGTACTCTAAGTATTCCACTATTTAATAGGAGCTTTAACTAGTGCACCTAGTTAAAGCTCCTATTAAAGGAGCAAGTTGCAATGTTTCATGAGGATCCTGAGTGCACTAATGTTCAAGCAGACAGTGTGCATAGCTGCTGCTTAAGGAAGGCCTTGTTCCACCCTATTTTCCTTTGCCCTGGTCTGATGGATAAGTTCTCTTTTCATCTGAAAACTGTTGGCTGTAAATGAGACTTTGTATGAATTTAGTGGAAACGTTTTTTCGTTTTTTCTCAGCAGAAGACCAATCCAGATGCAATTCTCTGCAATGCAGTAGAGATGATCCGTGAGCGTTTAAACATTTCTGAAGATGGTAAAGAACACGGTCACAAAGAGGATGAGTATGTTTATGACATCTACTATAAGGAAACATCAGCCCCTGACTGGATTGAAAATATCCTTTCTGTACAGCCCTACAGAGAAGAATATGAATGGGTAAGAGTGCGGAAAAAAACAATCTTTCTCAATTAGAAAGACATCAAATAAAAGATGTTTAAAATTCTGCTCTTGGAAGCTGCCATGCTAAGAAAGGTCCTTTCAGGCAGACACTACATGTATGCTCAGTGACCTCTTGTGTGAGGCCTTTTGTAACTGCCAGTCCCATGTTCCTGCAGGTTACTCCTGATCCCAGGACATCATATGACAAAATGGAAGGGATGGTGCTCAGGTCACGAGAAGAATCTCTCTGGTTTCAAACTGACAATTCCATTTTGGCACAGGAGAATTGCATCATTTATGTCTTGCTTGCAGTTAGGAGGCAGCCATTAAAATGGCATTGTAAATAGGACTGAATGAAAACAAAAGCAAGGGGGAACACACAACTTTTGCACTATTTGAGGACTTGACTTTAATCTTCATATCAGAGATTTTTTCATAATACTTCTTCAGTGACTGTGGAGTTAGGAAGTTTAATCTAAGGTTTAGTCTTGTGTTGTATAGTTCCTGTGATTAACAGACTTGTATATTGGGAGCCTGAAATTATTTTCTGTCTTCCCTGATCTATTATACTACTGCTGAAGTGAGTAGGATTAAGCTAGACATTAGCATTGAAGTGCTAGAGTGGAACACATACATGTGGGACTTCACTGATTTTTCACCTCAAGCAGATTTGAAGTGTGCTGGTGAATGCAGTAACAACTCCAAATTCTCCTGCAGTGTGCCCTGTGTCACTGCAGAATTACTTCTGCTGGCCATCAGTATTTCCTGGCTCTTTCTGGTCTGTACAGTATTGCACAGCTGGATGAAAATTCACTTAACATTCACTATAAGCACAGACACTCAGCATTGTGTTTTGTGTTGACATGCAGGTAAATGATGATCCTGGTCCAGAGGAAGTGTATGATGATGAAGATGATGAAAATGATGAAAATAACTGGCGTAATGATTATCCTGAGGAAGATGAATTCTTGCCTGAGGAAGATGGAGAAAAAGGTACACCTGTCATAAATGCTGTTTGCTTTCCTGCTGTGCATGTATACATCCCCTCTTTTTTACATGCTATCCCTAAAAAAGCAACTTAACTGAGCACTGCTGGGGTAGGATTCTGCTCTTAAAATGGTGAAATGCTTGTAGAGAAGGATTATCTTTCTTGGAACTAGAAGAGAAATTAGTGCTCGTGAAAAGACAAAATTGAGAAATTTTGAGCCTCACATTGAGGCTGCTGGAATTGCAAAGGTTTGCTTGCTTACAGAAGGAATCCGTGACTTGGGTCCACATGCTTGTGAAACACTGCCTCTGCCTTCTGAAGTCTCTACCCCAGAGTCCTTCAAGCACAGTTCAAACCCCTGCTCATACAGAAGTTAATCAGACTTCGTTAGTTTCTCAAGAAGCTTAAACTAGTCTGATTAACCTAATTTTTTAAGTAAAAAGAAGGGATAATCTAGAAGTGTTGATGCTTTCTCTGCAGATTCTGAAGAGAGCTTCAGTGATGAGGACCAATGTTACAGAAGAAGAACATGGGACAAGTATCGAGAGGAGGTTTTGAAGGAATTTGGATACGATCAGATTGAAGATTTGGGTTCTGACTAACAGCCTGGTTTTGGAGATGAAATGCACACTGAGGGTGAACATTTGCTGCTGTAGGAGAATGTACTATCTGAGCAGCCAGCTTCAGCTGGTGGACATTAAACAGATGGGTGTGTTATAGGTAAAAGATAAGTTATGTTAAATTAGGGTAGAGTTAAATTATATTGTATATATTATGTTATATTAATTGTATTATGTTAAGAGTTTGGGGGTCCAGGGTTTGGTGGAACGGAGGTCCAGCAGGGCAAGGTGAGGTCAAAGAGGGATTGGATGGAAGATCTGACCAATCATTCAAAGCCCTGCAGAAATGATTGGTCCAGACTGAACAGAGTTAAAGATGAATGAGGAGCCTGGAAATGGACCAGTCACCATGCAGATCCGTAATGGAGCAATCCTGGACTCGAAGGGGTCTATAAATGGGGGAGTTTAGTTGGGTTGGGGTTCTTCTTTTTGGAAAGTTGCTTTTGGGGGAGAACCCAGTGCATTTGTGGGTAGCGTTTTTGGCTCACTGTGTGGGTGCTTGGGCTTATCCTAGATATTCCATTCCTTGTAGCTATTTTAATAAATGAGAACCTCTTTTTCCAGAGAAAGTTTGACCTTGTTCATGTTCATAACAGGTGTGCTATAAATGATCAATCGAAAAGCCAAATTATCAAAATGCAAAAGATTTTATTTTCCACGACCAAATACAGTCCTCAAAAACCACAGCCGGTGCTCCTGGAGGGGTTTGCAAAGCAGCGCCTCTCTCTGGCTGCTCCTCGCGGCCTTTCGGGGCTCCGCTCTGGCTGTGCTGCCCTGCACAGTAGCCCGGCCGCGGGCAGCGCCGTCCGCTGCCGCTAACCGAGGGCACGGCGGCTCCTCCCGCGCTGTGACAGCCGCGGACACGGCAGGAGCACAGCTCCGGCCCACAGCACCCGCCCCCGGGACAGGCTGTGCGCGGCACTCGCTTCTCTACACTCTTCCTCACTTGGAAGCTACTGAACAGTCAGTAAGTGAAGCTTGAATTTCTGCCTAGACAGATGCTGAAGCTCCGCCCTACAAGGATAACAGCTGCCATCCAGCCTTTCCCATGTGGAGATGTCGTCACCCCTGATAATAAGCCCCATGCCCTCCCTAAAGGGTTTTTCCTTATTTGTGGTGACAGAGCGTGGGCAGGGCATCCCCTCTTGTCTGATCGGAGGTCCATGCACCATTGGAAAGCTGAGCCTGTTTACACCCAACAAGACCCAAATCATGGATTGGTGAACCAAAACCAGCGCCCACAATTCAGCCCACAAAAAGAGAAACTTAAGGAATTTGGACCCAAATAGTGATTCTGAAATCATACATTGGTCTGAACCAAAAGGTGTTGCAATCACCGTATTTTTGCCACGGGTGTCTGCAGCCAAAACTCGAGGTGCATTGTCACACCTAGAGTGTTGGGTTGCTAAACAGGCCAATATTACATCATCTGCACTTTCTGACCTCCTGGCAGATGACAAAACAACAAGGCAAGTCACCCTACAAAATCACACCGCAATCTCCTACTACATAATCTTCAGTGGGAGGAGTTTGAGGGTTTTTGTTGCCTGAATCTGTCGGGGCTGGCTGAGGGTTCTTGAAAGGCTCCCAGAGATACACAGACACCAGGGACCTTTACTTTTGTTTTCCCAAAGCTGCATGCCCAAGAGTTTGTACCTGTAGCAAACGTACAGATGTGGAGGTACTGTTGGCAGCAGCCCTTCCAGTCATGACTAATATGTCAGGTTTCACAAGAAGATCGATGTGTCTTGCCCTGATGGGAAATGGAAGTCCTGGAAGGCACCCTATCCTACTGCTTTCTAATTCATTTGTTCCTAAATGTCAATTGACTTTCTTCACAAGTGACAAGTGTTTGAGCATATGAAATGCCTTGACCTATCCATTACTCTCCCCAGTAGTTTAACAGTTGAAGTAGAACAATGTGCATTTAAATTGTCAATTTTTTTTTTACCAAGTTTTCTTTACTCATTTAAAAATCACAGAAGTTGGCCGAGCTGAACCCAGGTCACCATTTTAATTTGCATTTGTAGATCTTTAAACAATTCTATTGTACATGTTTGGACACATGAAGTATTTCAGCACTCTCCTACTTGAGTCTGTCAAAAACAGCTGATAAGATTAGCTCTTAGCTGGTCAATGTCACTCATGGACTGGAGGCTGCAGCAGTACTGAGGCCAATCAGTCTTGACTAGTAATAACAAAAAGGAGTGGAGATGGCATTTTTGTTTGCTTCAGAGAAAAGTTAACAAGGCAGTGCAAAAATCCAAATTATCCCCACTATTATTCAGGTACCTGATGCAACTGTGGTGCACCCTTTGAGGTGTGTATTACTTCAGCCATAATCTTGTAATTTCAAGATTTAGTTCAACTTAAATGCACAAAACCATACATGTGGCCAAACTCAGGTCAACTGAGACATTCTGAACTAAGGTAAAAATCTCAGGTATGTTTTTGAAATACATACCTCCCTTTGCCAGACAAACAGGCTTCTTGTTAACTTTTACGGCACCAGAATTCAGTATCAAAACAGCCCTGATTCTAGGCTTACAGCTTTGGAATTTATACATAGACTATGAATCAGCATGTCTATGCTGCAGAAGTACCCTTATACTTCTGTTTTTATTTCTAGTTTTTCTCCCTGCTACTTAGCTGTCAAGATCTAGTATTGGCCACAGAAATTCTGCTATAGAAAGTGGTTTCTAGGAGGTTTTAGTGGTCACTTTTTAGTGAACAGCATTCAAATTTATGAACGGAATTTTCTCTCTGCTGAGGTAACTCAGCTACTGTGTCTTCACTGAAGCAATTAAACAACTGTTCACAGACTTCAAACTGAACATTTTGATTTTGGAGGTTTCATAAAACCTGGAAGAGATTTACAAAGCTGCAGCAACGCCTCTCCGAGTGGGTGCTCGGAGCCACCCTGGCTTGCTCTGGCACAGCGAGCTGCAGGGGACACTCCCCTGCTCCTCGGGAGGTTGGGAGAGCAGCTGAGCCTTTCCCCTTTGGGATGAGACAGCAGCATGACTTAGGGAGAAGGAGGAGAGTGGACCCCAATCGAGGCCAAAGCCCAGGTTTATTGCAGAACTCAAAGCAGAGCCCAAACCCAGCAGCTGCAGCCAACTGAAAATGGCAATTTGGAGTGTGCAGGGTGTTATAAAGGGGGGGAGCAAATCAGGGAGGGTTTGCCCACCTGCCAATGGGGATACAGGAGGGCGTGGGGACCAGGGAAACAGGCAGGTAGGAGAGCCAATAAGAGCCAGCCGAGGGAGGGGTCCCAGTGCCTGAACCTATCACTCAACGCCCTTGGTAGAAGTTTCTAGAGGGAGGGGATGGGCCGTTGAGTGATGGACAGGATGCTGGGGAGGGGTTAAGGGAAGGATTCAGCCACTTTTGGGGAACAGGTAGGGAGATTGACATAAAAAGGAGGGAGGAGGCAGCAGGGGCAGAACCATTATAACAGGGGGAAACTGGTATAAACCAAAGTACAACTTTATACAACTAAAACGTATGAGAACACAATACAACACAAAGTACCAAAGAGTTAACAAGAAAAAAATCAACCATTAATCAAATCTTCAGTGGCAAGGTGATTTAGTTGATTAAATCCTTGCCACAGTCGGATAAATTTCCATGTAGCATGGTTCAGTCTATAAATAATGGAGCAGAACTTAATTTATCATTAGGGGCAGAAAAACAAATGAAGTAGTTTGTTGTGACCAGTTTTCTTCTGAGAAAATAACTGAGACAGTACTGCAAATCATTTCATGCAAGCATCCATCAGAATTAAGCTGGAAATTACTTAGTCTTTGGAGTCAAAGTGGGTTTTAGTCTGATGTAATAATGCATTACTTCACCACCTGTTTCTGCTGAAATCTAATTTGATCCATTAGCTCTTACCATTGTGGTACCGATTCCGGAAAAGAAACAGTATTGACACACATCTTGTGTGAGTAGGTAATGAGTAGGCAATCATTATCCAATGAAAACCTGCCCTGAAAACATGCCATAGTTTAGGAGGATGACACAAGGGCATGACCCATGTTGGAATCCATCTGCAAGTAAGAATATTTTCAGCATTTCTGAAAGACCACCCAAACCAGTTTTTCTGTGTCTTCCAGTTCCAGCTCTTCCCTTTCTTTTGTGTAATTGCTTTGTCCTCCCTCCTGCTTCTTGCAATGGCTTTAAACTTTAGTTGGATTTGATTTCTGGTTTCTTTTCTTCATTTGGGTCCATCTCTGTTAAAACACAGTAACAGAGCAGCTGTATGTTCCGTGTGACTGCACCTGCAGAGAAATTGGAGACAGATTAGAACAACAGCCACCTATCTCAACTCTAATTACAAAACACATCTGGCTAACCAAAGCTATCAGGAATGCTGTCTCACCTCTCTTTAGGGAAACAAACAATAAAAGCTAGTACAATAACTTTGTCCCACTCATTTTTAACAAATCTTAAACTGTTCTGTTGATATCCTAGGGTGTTCTGCTTCTTAGGTACCCTGCCAAGTAACTGAATAAAATCTTTTTTCCCTATAATTAAGAATGTAAAATTTGTGGAATAAAGAAAGTAAAACTAATAGCATAGAGGGAAAGCTACAAGATTACTGAGTATTTACATACATTCTACTACTGCAGCACCACATCCTGCTTTCAGGGTCAGGTTATGCTATAAACCTTCCTTACCACATCCCTCATCATGGCTGTCTCACACAGTGACAATAACAAAGAGCACCGATAGAGAAAAGTTGAAATTTGTGTAATTTAACTGCTGGCAAACTGTAATTCAACAGAAGGCAAAATTCCATTCTTTACTGACATAAAATCTATCTATTTTCAAATAACCAATTCAGTAAAGCTGGACAGCTTGTGCTACCAAGAATGTTCACACCTTTTACAATCATCAATCTTGGTTCAAATTAAAGACTTTTTCCTGATGTTTTGGCTATTGCTGAATAATATCAAGGCTTCTTTTCTTTCCTCTTAGCTCTTCCTGCAGTTGGCAGGATGGGAGAGGGCAGGCAGCCTGGCAGGAGGATGTTCAGTACAGCTCACCCAAACTATGCAAAGGGCTCTTTCATGCTCCCTGGTGTCATGTCCAGCAATAGAAAAGGGTTGAGCAAGAAGTGTTTGCCTGTGGGAGTGTTTCCTCATACAGCTGTTGCTTGGAGACTGGCTGCACACTGGGCTGCCTGTGAGGTGTGTGATTGATTGCTCTTGCAGCAGCAGGGCTTTTTCGCCTCTTCACTCACTAAATTTTCTTTGACTTGACCAGCAAGTCTTCCCACCTTTTTTCTTCCTGTTCTGTCCCTCGTGCTGCTGGGGGTGCTGATGAGCTAGCTCTGGCTACTCAGCTGGGTCAGCCCACCACAACCCTTTCCATGAACAGATCAAGAGTCACCTACTTACTTTTCCCTTTCCTAACAACATCTCCAGCAAACAAAGAAACTTACCCATAAACTTGTTAATAAATTGAGGTCTCCTTGATGCAGGTAAATATACTCCCAAGAAAAAGAATGGAATTCCAGATAAAGCAATGCCAATTCCAATCACTGAATTTATAAAGTCACTATAGAGTGGCACTACCACCAGAAATATTGTGCATATACAGAATATTATCGGGAAAGCCAGACTCAGCTGTAGACAGAAAAAAGAGAACACAGTGTTAATGAAATATTCACTATCTATAGTTACAAACATTATGATACAGACTTTTCTCTCTGAAACCCACTCTGTAGAATTCTCTGCTCTTCCTCTCATATATCTGGCTATTTAGCACGATAAGCAAATTGCAGAATTATTCTTAACAGAACTGTTGCAAAATATTGCAAAAGTAATCAAGTATGGTAACTCTGTGTGCTGAAAGAAAGTGCATAGTGGCATGAAGTGTTTTTAGACAAAACCAGTAAAA
This sequence comes from Ammospiza nelsoni, assembly GCF_027579445.1. Lineage (NCBI taxonomy): Eukaryota > Metazoa > Chordata > Aves > Passeriformes > Passerellidae > Ammospiza > Ammospiza nelsoni. The sequence goes on from NC_080645.1 coordinate 13,434,355, forward strand.
CTTGGGAAACAAGAATTACTGACTTTTTTGAGTAGAGTATCAAAGTATGAGGTTAGAGGATCAGATACCATCGAAGCTAAAGGTGATCCACAGAGTTACTTAACTTGAGCAATTCCAACCAGAGATTTCTGCTGCTAGATAAAAGGCTAACTACTGTGTTAGGCTCTTGAGACAATCTCCCGTGGGCAGACAGAAGGGGTACTTATTGAACTAGCATGTAATAGTAGAGTACACTGACACAACAATCTTACCTAGCAGACAGGCTAACTTTCATGGTATAATATCAAAGGGAAACCACACTTTATGTCCTGATCAATCTGTAACCTTTACACTTAACATGTATGGTCCAGATTTTAGACAGTACTTTTATATTATATGGAAGGCAGGGATTTTTAACAATTGTGTAATCAGTATTACCTTAAGAGGTCTAGGCCGATCTGGTTCTTTCCAACGTAGATATAACTGCCCAGCAATAGACAGACCAACAAAAAACCAGTAACTGAAACTGAAGTAATTAATCAGCTTGAAGACATCTTCCACAGCCAGGTAAATAAGGGTCATAAAACACTGTCAGAAAAGAACAAGACTAAGGATCTAAACACAAAGGTTTGAAACTTACTGTTTATCCTGGTTTTTGCCTTTAAGTAACACCTTACACTCCTTAGTGTCTGGCATAATTTTGTGCCTCAAAATATTACTCTCTCAGCAATCACCTTGATGATAGTATATTTTATCTCTTGTGAATTTTTTTTAAGTTTTCCTTTCAATAATCATATTCTTGTTCTGAAAAAGTTACTTTAATTCATTGACTGGATCACAATAAATGACATTCTTATTCAGGGGACTGGGTTTCTCAGCTGCTTTTAGATGCAGTAAGGATCTGAGAGAAGCACTGGGCTCTAGGAATTATTCAGTCTTGAGCAGAATAATTCAGGAATTATTCAGTCTTGAGCAGCAGAAATCTTTTATATACAGTATGTCAATTTTTAGTTGCAGTTTCAAATGCAGAAACTGAAAATGCAATCCATTGTAAACAGAACACATTTCTTATGGCATGGCCTTCTGCTAAACTGATGTTCTGATTTCAGCATGAAATTGAATACATACATGGACTAGTTCTTTTATACTTTTCTCATGTTATTTTTTATACATATATATTTGTGTACATTTTTCTAGCCCTGTGTTGAAGCTCCATTTTGAGGGAAGCTGTGCTGTGTGTCTCATCTAATTAGTTGAAAAGAAAAGCAATAACTTGCATTGAAGAGCAGAGCTGGCACAGGTGTGAACCTCTTTATGTGGATCATAGACAACAGATCAGGAAGGTGACCTTCCCGAGATCCTACAAAAAACAGCCTGAAAAAAAGAAGTAAAACACATGTTGAGATCACAGGCAAGAGAGAATATATTACAGAAAATCAAAGAACAATACCAGTCAAAATAAATGTTTACAACACTGAATTTCTGTCCTTTAAACTGGAACCTTCTTATAAAGGTGTATTGTACAACCATTGAGAGGTAAGCTTTTAGAAACAAGCTGTTAACAACCTTTTTTGTTTTAAATCGTCCTACAGGTAAAGTAGGGAATCTCTAAGGTAACTGAAACAAATTTTTATTGTTTCACAAAATTCTAAAAGCTAGCACTGAAATCATTCCAGCTTAGGGAAAAACAGTTTTCAATGTCAACCAGAAGAGATTGCCAGGTCCCTAAAATGATGTCACTCAACCACATGCTCAAAAAAACAAACACACAATTTTATTACCAACTGTTCTATATTGACTGCTTCACCAAATGATCATATTTCTTCTCAGTAGAGACATTGCAAATTCATTCAATGGATAGAAAGAATATTAAAATGCCTGGATAAATCTATTTAAAACTTTTGCTAGTTACATCCACAATCAGTGCTCAAAGAAAAGGTTCCAGACAGTATCCTAAGCTTTCTGATTGCAGCTTCATAGCAGTAGCAAGTTTTTTAGGGCTTTTCCAAGTACAAAGTTTTAAAATACTGATATTACAAGGTCAGTAAGTTTTAGATAAATACATTTGAAAACAAAAATTTGCTAGAATTATTCTATCAATTAAAATGGAAGGTAATGCAAACAATCAGAAAATTCATTTGATTCATTTTCACCAGACAAAATTAATTGGATCTTATAATTTTGCTCTGCATACACTCAGGAATGCTTTGGAGAAACAAGGCAGTGTTAAGGGTATATGTACAGACACACACAAAGGTTTGTTTAGATCTGTGGTTTTATTGTGGCTATTCATTATGGTTTGAGTTTTAAAAGTATTTTCTGCCTCTCTCATAACAGATCAGCATAACAGTAACATGTAAAAGGAATTATGAACATTTCTCAAGCTGAAAGAGGTATGCACTACCTTGATGATGCTAGAATTGAAGCATTAAGTCCTCCAAAGCAAGAAAAGGCTACAGCAATGGGAATCGTCCAGCTGAATATACCAAATACCCTGTCAGCAAATGTCTGATGAAAGGGAAAAGAAAAGGAAACATGAAAATATCTGCAAAAAAGAATATGTAAAAATATTATATCAGAGCTTTTGTAATACACTTGTATGGAAAAATAGTAACACAGTAAGAACAGTTCATAATGCAGCACAAGGAATCACACAGCTCTCTTATTTATTTATGGATTCTAAATACACACAAACTTCTTTAGCCAAGCATCTGAAGTCCTATTTTCTGCTCACAAGGGAAAAGAAAATGTTTTGAGCATTTTCTTCCCAATCCTAATATATTTTATTATCTAACTGACCTACAGAACACAAGTGAGCATTCTTTGGATTACTAAAAATATTACCTAACCAAACAGGGAAATGTCATATTGCAGTGAATAACCACTGCCAACATCACAGCTGCTGCTCATAGATTCTATTGTAGGAATCTACTTTAATTTCCTTTTTTTCCAGTTTCCTAAGCAGCATCTTTTTGTTTAGCTCCACTGGCAGGGCCTCTGGACTCTACTCTTACAACTTGGCAAATAACAGAGCAATTGATCTTATCAATTGCTCAATATTTGATGTTACTAGACAATACTGCAAGAAACTGTGGTGACTGTCCATGGTAGAGCTCTGAAACCAGGAAATCAGGAGCATCAAAGTTTAACAGCAAGTGGTAAGAGCCACTGATTGCCAGCAATCTTGGATCTAAAACAAAAATGGGTAATAATTTGCAATATACTGTCCTGGTCTATTCTGTTCAACCTCCTGGATGGAGAAAAAAGTCAGAGAGACCTAAAGTATCAGACAACACATTTGAAACATGAGGAAATTTAATTAATGCAGACTGACAGGGATTCCATCTCCCATCCTGGTCTGAGCATTGCACATATCTGGACACTGGCATGAAGTGAGGCAGAAATGCCCTCAGGCTGTTCAGAGGATGTGGGTGGAAGCCTTCCTACCCATCCCAAGCCTACCTACACATAACTAAATCACTTCCATCATTTCTTTTACAGAAGCAAACTAACAGTCATAGTAGCAAAAGAATCATGATTAAATTAGACAGCATGAAGTCACTATTTAGGGAAACACAAAGATACATACTCATATATAAGTATTCAAACAAAGATTTGAACATTTTACATCTTAGCAAGCAGCAGTCCCCTGAAGCAGAATGCAATTTGTTATGATCCAGTCAATGAATTAAGACAATTCCTCCAGAACAAGAATGAGGACAAGAAGAAAACTCTAGCAAGCAATTGTTGTAATATTTTAAAGGAATATTTAAACCTGAACTGCTGATTTCTGAAGCCAAACAATAAGTGAAATTACCAGACACAAAACTCCTGGAGGATTTTTTTTTAATATATGAAGTTAAGCTACAGAACAAGATGTTAGAGAATTAAGATGTTTAGTAAAACTGCCTAAAGGATAAGCATTTAGATAAGTAATATTAACAGCTGAAGCTAAAGAAGAGAGAAAAAAAAAAACTATTAATGCAATTTTATCCTGAAGGATGCAAATTAGCTAATATAACATTTGGAGAAATTTTTTCCCTCCAAAGATGTTCTTTGCAATGATGTTCTTTTCTATTTCCTTTTGAAACATCTGGAAATGGTCCAATGTGAATGACAAGTACAGGACTAACTCAAAGGCTATTTCCATCCTGTAATGTGTATCCAGTTGTTTTAGGAGATGCTAATACTGTTGCACACATCTTGGAAAGCAGTATTTATTCAAATGAACAGTAAAACTCACAAATTATATACAGACCAAAATGCTACAGATTCAATGTATTCTGGATGCAGGCTATGTGCTACATCAACTGTTGATCCAGCTCAAAGCCTAAATAAGTGATTTCCCTAGAGCTGTACAAGTCAGACTCTTCAAAAAATAGAGTAATGTGGTGAAAACCCCTAACAAACACTGTCATTTCCAATCTACTTTCTAATGCTGTAGTTGGGATTCATCAGAGCAAAGGGCAGAAAAACTTCAAGAGCTAAACTTGAGGTGAGGCAGTACAAAAGACTATTTTAATTGAGAATCATCTAAAAAAAGTTCAGCTTGGTTTGCCAAGTAGATTTACCTGCCTGCAAAATGATCTTTCAGCAAAACAAAGTTGAAAGGTCCCTGAAGTTTGCCTAATCTATCTATTGATATTAACCAGCTTTACATGAACATAAAGACCCACCTGCCTTTAGACAGGTGTTTCCTGACAGGGTTTCACCTTTATTTATAACAAAAATCAGCCAAGTTCATTACTACTACTCAGACACTTGAGTACAAATTTAAAGTACTTCAATACCCTCCTTTTAACAGATGCCAAGAAATGTCTTCTTCCAAGCTCAGCTATAGTCTCTTGTGAACAAAGAAACCCAAAGACCTCCACAGCATTTCTTGCTAAAAGAGATACTGAAGTCTAAGTAAAAGCAGCCACAGAAACATTCACTGCATGCATATCAGAGGATTATTTTGCATAAGAAGGCAGGGTAGAGGAAAGTACAACACAAAATCAAGTTATTAAGCACGCATACTGAGTGCACTGCACCAAGAAGGGAAAGGGGGAGGGAAAAGTAGCAGAGTTAGTGGCTGTTTTCTGCTAAAACCACAACTGTACAATCATGGATCCTCCAGAAATGAGCCAGACCTGGGCTTTGAGCTGAGCTCCTCACCAATTCTACTTTTAACTACAACTACTTCTGGGAGTTGTGAAGTACATATATAAAAACAAATGAGCTGGCAATGGAGGAAAGAATAGAGCATTTACAAAGGCATGTGGAGGATGACAGAGCCGCCTACCTGGAGGTAGCTATAAGCAGAAACATTTAGTCCACCATAACAGGAGAAAACCACCACTATGAGGATATCATCTCAGGGTTCTTCTGAGAAAGTCTAAAGAGCAAGAAGGATTAAGAGATTAAATTGTCATCTCTGCTATAGTCTGACAAATCCTGTAGTCCAGACTTGAATTATAACTGCTTCTAACAGCTTGGAAACAGAATTCAGAGAAGTGCTGATGTAACCCTTGCAAGTACAGATACAGTTCTTTTATGCCCTCCCATCCATTGAATATGTAAGGTATACATGGATACATGCACCCTGTAGGACATGCAGCTGGAATTGTCCCCTTTAGTTTTGATTTTTTTTTTCAAACATCAGGGAATAATAATGAAAGAAGAGGCTTTCCAGCCTTGCACTTCTCAGCTGAACTGCCCTTATTTAATCATAACTAAAATGTTACATTACTCCCAGAAGAATGGTCAAAAACTGAATTACAGCTTTGTTTCAAGGCATGAATGACTGAATAAACTCCATTTTATTTTTGTCTTGGGTTAGTTTGATCTCATGATCATCAGCTGGTAAGTTTTGAATGGTTTGCAAGAACACTTTTTTGTCCTTTTAAAGGTCCAAACAACAGTTCTGTACAAACAGGTTGAACTAAAAGCAGCAGAAATTCCAGCATAAAGAGTTGCCACAGCAAAATACACAGGATATTTCCTCACACTCAGTAATTCAGGCACACAGATGAGTAGCAAGGCCCACATACATATTACAAATCACAAGATGAGAACTGTTTCATCACACTTAGCTGCACATTAGAAGTGTACTTAGAGGCACACAAGAAATGTCAGACTACACTGAGAGCATAAGGAGCCACAAGCACATGTGAGGCTGGCAAAGCAGCACACAGTATTGATTGGAGGGACAAACGGACAAATGCAAAGAGAATGTAGCCTAACATGAATAGGAAACTTATACCAAAAAATACCCAAGGATTATCAGGTGTTTCTGTTAGGAAAGTTTAAAAGGCATTTACAGAGCCTCTTCACATTAACTCATTTCAAGATCCTATTGCCCAGGAGCTTTTCCAGACCAAGTTCCATTAACATTCAGAGCAGTAAGGGGATATATATGTGTGTATGTATATATATATATGAGCAATCTGACTGGTATTTTGGAAACACAATTAATTCTGCTTTGAAATTTTTCGTGAGGTGAAGTATAAATACATTCCCACATTACAGGAAGATCTGGCAGTCAGAATTACAGTATGTTTTATTAATTTTGAGCTTCTGAGGACTCTAAGGTGCTACTGCCTAACAAAAACAAACTCTTGATTAATGGCAATTAGGAAGCTGCACAAAAAAAAAAAAAACCACAAAGCACCTGAGCAGAAGTTTTCTCCCACTGCCATAGATTACATTGTCAGGATACTGTATGACATCTCTCCCCACTGACCAAATTAGATTTAGTGTCACATCTATTAAAAGGAAGAGTGCCCATCAACCAAACCCAGAAAATTGTAAAGGTGCAAAAGAAAACAATTTAAATGTGTCTCTTGTAATTCTCCTTTCAATTACCATGCTGTTTATCAATTCTACTCAAACAGACATAATTGTCTCATATTATTTGCAACAACTTTACTGGGAGAAAAAGGTACCAGTGCGGTAAGAAGTCCAGCATAATATTCCCACTTCATTTTTGGGTCACTGAATATAATCTTATGGCAAGAGAACCAGCACTACTCTGCTGCATTAATACACTGCATTCCTGCATGCCTGTAAGTTCTCTCTTCTGTACAGCCCACATTAAAATTTCCAGTGTCAGCTCCAACAGTAAAACAGTTCCATTAATATTTTCATGGAGGTGCTGAAGATATTTGATCTGAACCTTCTCAGGTATTTATCCTCTTCTTAGAGGATCTAAGGATCTTAGATCATCTCTCATAGCTAGCTGTAGAACAAGGGTTCAGTGTTTCCCAAGTCTATTACCTATCTCATACTGAAAATATAATATATCATTCTCAAGTTCAGCTTTTCAGCTTGGACTCCAAAGCCAGAGAACTTCCATGCAGCTGCCATCAGGAGTGTTGCATTGGCAGTGAATTACAGCTGGCTCCAAGAAAGAAGGCAAATAACTTACTGAACAACTCTCCCTCTAAAAGCAACTGCCTACCCTCAGTTTGAAGGTATGGACTGTGCTCTTCATCCAAAGAAACCTTACTGGGAAGTGCCTGTGCAACCAAAGAAGAGGAACATGACACTGATGGCTAAGGACGAGTGGATTTTCCTTTTCAGAAAAGAAGCCAGTGAAGCCAATGAAGGAAGAGAAGTAATACCCAAAAGGTCTAAGAAGAACTTAAAAATTTCTGTCTGAATTCAGTTAGAAAAAAGAAGAGCTCCATGTTGGCCTAGCTGTACTCAGATGAGGAGGCTTAGGGCAGTACCCACTATTCCGGCTCGTGCATCGAAAATCAGGTACAGGGTCCTGATATCTTTGTGGTTAGTTGAGAACAGTCAATAATTATTAAATACACCAAAGAAGAATAAAACAGCTGAAACACACAGCCTCCCACGTTTCAGTTCATCGAGGGAGCATGGCAAAGCAAAGCAAGCCTGCTCTAGAATATGAGAGCACCAGGGTGAACTGATGGATTTACACTGCACTCACAGGATGATATTCAAAGATGCAACTGAAGTCATCCTCTTTATCCCCAGTCTGCTGACAAAGCTGTACAGCTCCAAGAAAGATGACAGCTGGCTATGCAGGACAACTGTTTGCTTCAACCACTTTTAGCTCTTCCAAAGGAAGAGGTAAAAGAAGTAGGTTGCCAAACACCACCTATTGTAGGAACTCAATCAAGGCCCACAAACATGACCAAACACAGGTATCAAACTGTGCATTGGCAGCCAGTATGCTTCCAGTCAGGAGACAAAACAGCCCAGAAAGTGCTTGTGGAGCCAGCTGCCTCTTTCACAGACAAAAACACAATAGTAGTCTCAAAAAACATCAAAATGTTGTTCAGTAATAGTGAAAGATGAGGTAAAATGTCTGCTCTTCTTTATTTGTGTTTGTGCTACAGAGTAATTTTCATCTCCATAAAAGTTAATAGCAAAGGTTGTAAGGGTTTCCATAAGGAGGTAAAACAGAAGTCAGCTGTGAGACTCTGACAGGAATCACTGAAAAAGTGAGTGATTTGACACAGTCAGCAACCATCTGAAGAGCATTTACAAAACTTTTAAGCTGGCTGTTGCTGTATCACTTAAATTTCTTTAACAAAAAAACTTCAAAAAATCCATTTCTTAGCCCCAACACTGGGGCTATATGACATGAAGCCAATTGTGTTGTAAAAGGAGGGCATTTTATTATTTCTTTTCCCATATAACCCCTTGGCATGATTTTTTTGCCCCATCACCAATAAAAACAGCACAGAATGTGATCTGGAAAGATACTTTCATACTTCTTTTACTCAGAACTTTCAGTCCATTCAGAAACTGGAAATGGCTTCACTCCACCCCTTCCAGCTCAAAGCCTCTTCACTGAAAAGGAGAAAGCCACTTCACTTCTTCCCAATATAGCAACAAGGAGGCTGAAATGTAACTGCTGCTTGATTACACCAGACTTGAAAATGAAGCAATATTACTACCATGTTTCTTTAAAAATTCATCAATGTAATTTTCAACCTACGCCAACTTGCACCAACTACATAAAGGGCAACAAGCAATCTGTAGCTTGTGTCACATGCAAAATATCTGAGCAGATCAAAGTGCCTCAATTTCATCAGATTTCTTTGAATAACTTAATTCTCACCTCCTTTCTTCATTCATCCACTGAATACAATGTTCTATGTCTTCCTAAAGATTCCAGAGGATAGAATCTCTTCCACCACCCAAAGAATCTGGTTTTTGCTCATACCCTTACAATGATTTGTTAAGCATCTCAAACACTCACTTGTAACACTTGGTCAACTTACCACTGCCACAGCATCACTAGCGAGAACAGCATGAGAATCCAGCACTGTATAGTAAGCTATATTGGTCATAATATAGATAATAGTCACAATTGGCATAGACACTGCAATAGCCAGGGGCAAGTTCCTGTAAGACAAAAAAAATGCCAAAACTCCAAAACCCACAACGGTAGAAAAAGAAAACTTACACTAGTAACAGATTAAAGTTATTTATTTGTATCATTTACAATACAGAGAAAATTAATGAAACCAGCATAAAGATTTCAAAGAAGGTATCTATGGAATCAGAGTTTGGTTTCTTTTATAACTAGAAATTCTAATATAGAAGACTGGAAAAAAAATCAGATTTTTATACTAACTTACCACCTAAATTATGTGTAAAAAGGGATTCTCTGCAACTGCTCTTCAAACACTCCAAGGTTTCCACATCTGTAGTAACAGCCTTCAAACTTACATGCTTTAAATGATTTCCTAATGTCCATGTTAATTACCACATTTAGAACCCAGAGGCAAAGCTCTGAGGTTCTGCCCTCCTCCTCCCTGGGGAATGGGGTTGTCCTTTCAGCACCTCCTTCTGGAACTGATGCAGGGAGCTTTATTAAACCAAACCCCTGTTCTCATCTGCACTCATCACTGCAGAGAACAACCTAACTGGGCTGCACAACAGAGATGCAGATCTCAAACTGCTGAACAGCTATGTGGTGTATCCTACTAGCAAACACAGGTCTAGAAAGCTACACAGAACCAAGTCAAGAGTAACAGGAAACTGCTAACCTTTAGATGTGAGCAGGTAAGAGTTAACTGTGAGATAAAGTCACAGCCCTGAGTGTGCAGCTCCACAGAAACATATTTTTAATGTGCGGCTTTGGCTTTTATCAGTCTTATTCTTCCCTCAAACCTCACAGGAATATTCAAATGTTTCAAAAGGGGAAGCAGAATTGAGAATGTTACTCTCGCATTTGCCCAGCTTGAAATCAAATACAGCAGGGTGACATTGATGTGCATTTGCCATAAACATTGTTTGTAATAACAATAAAAAACCTCCAAAAAACAAAACGCCAAAGCATAAAAATTATCAGTCTGAGTATTTTGCAAGTCTGAAACTTTGCAAGTTTCCTCAAAAAATTCCTGAGGCCCAGAAGTCCAGCATCTGTCTGCTGCCATAGAAGCAGAAAAACAAACAGGGCCCACAATCCTGTATATAAATCAGTAAATTAGTAACTGGGAGTTCTGACTCTTCTTTCAGGTTGCACACTCATAGTAAGAGACCCATGAATCCCAGCACAGAGAAGAAAAAGAAGCAGTGAATTTAGTTCAGAAATATTACACAATGTAACAAAAATCTGAAATAGCATTTTAAGGCCTTTGCATCATCCAAGATTAACGCCAAGGGACGATGTCAAAAAAATTTGTGGATTGCAACTTTTGGGTGGATAAGCATGAAGGCACTACCAATCAAGTGAACATGAAAAATATGTAATTCTTATGGTAATTTTGTAAAAGTCTGGAATACCTCATTATTCCCAAGAACTGTCAATGCAGAAAGCTGAAATTTGAACTTCACTTTACCAGCTACCATTCTACCAAGAATGAAGCTTGTATTAGGCACTGATGCCTATCTAGAGCAAATGATTATGAAGAAATTTTCATCAGATATATATATATATATAAAATATATATACTATATATATAATATATATATAATTTTTTATATTTTATATATATATAAAAATATACTGTGAGAAAAATTGTTTTTCAAAACAATGCATCTAATAGAAGAGCTATCAAACTGATAACAGAGAACACTATACTTACTTTAAAAAGGAAAGGCATTGCAACAATACTCAAAAAAGAAGCTTTTCAGCAGAAAAAAGCCCATTATTGGAAGGACCAAATGACTGATGAAAATACAAAATGTGTGTCTTCTGAATATTTCTATCAAATCTTTGCAAGAGGATTTAGGGAAACAAACTGTAAATCTGGAATTCAATCTAACCAAAAATAGCTAGGTTTTCTTTAAAGTACTTATCCACTGTTTTAATAGATAGCTTTCCTGGTTAGACAAATGCCCAGCATAAAACTCAACATCCAACATAGAAGGGAATAAACTGCAAAAGTCAAAATCAGTTGGAAGAACTAAAAAAAAAATCTCATTCTTCTTTACCATTCAGCTATAGCAATCTGGATGCAAAAATCATCAAAGGGAATCTATTCTAACATAAAGGTGTCTGCTTACAGACTCACAACTGGGCAAGATTGGCCAATTACACTTTTAGAGTATAAACTCATGGAAAATATGAATATTCTTAAATATGAAATCAGAATGATTGCACAGGTAAACACAGACAACATTTAGGTACCACTGCAACAATGACACCTATTATAATAAATTGTAACAACATCTTGAACTGAAAGTTTATCCAGCACTGAATACAACATCCTGCAATCATCTACACTTAATTGTTCTTGCATTTTAATTTCTTTTTCACTTTTAATGGAGTTTAGTAAATCTTTGCCCTTGGCCATCCACAGCCTCACCAGCAGAGCAGTTCCACTCATTTCTGTATAAGCTCAGAATTCATTAGTGAGTAACAGCCACAAGCCCCCCAACCTGGGAACATCCCCATTTAGAAAGCTCAAATCATTTACCTTTCTGGGTTTTTGATTTCTTCTGTTACATAATTGAGTGTATCCCAGCCAGAGTAAGAAAACAAGGCAGAATATAATGCAAGGGAGATTTCTCCAATATCAATAGAGGATCCCTCAAAAGAGTTCTTGAAGTGCCCTGTGTGTCCTGTGTGGAAAAGATGTAATGAAAGACAGGATAATAAAATACAGTAAGTAATATTTTTCCATGTGCCACACAATTACAAAAACACCTCAGACACCCTAATTCCTTCAAATCTGCTTATTAAGAACGTTTTTCCAATTCTACTCCAAGTTTTAGCCATGAGAATTAGCATGGCATTTAAACTACTATCAGTTATTCTGTGTGTATGATACTGTTCTACAATTAAACACCTGGTTTGTCCACAGTAGCACAAGAAGTTCAGGAACATTAAGTTCAGACTAAGCTGTAAACAAATACTCAGGTTAAGTGTGGGGGTTTATAACATATATATTTAGAAAAATAACCCACTCAATTCTTCTTTATCCTTTTAAATTTTCAAACATTTAGCCTATGCAGAAAACAAAGATTACAAGAGACTTAGATAACTATGAAAAGAGAAACTCACACAAACACCTACAGGGATGTTTAAGGTTTTGCTACTAATAAGAGGAAACTGAGAAAAATTAACAGAGAATAAAGCTTTCCTGTTAAGATAAAATTTTCCTAAGCTAAAGTGTATGTTGGTGGTTTTTGGACCAGTATTTATGAAAACTTGTGCCATCTTTTGACTGTAAGCAAGTCAAGACAAGTTCATCAATCATAGTTTAATATTAAGACTCTCTATATATATAAACATACACAAAACCACCAAAAACAGAAAGGCAAGCTATTGTGCAACTCCAAAACATGCCCTATACTATGCATCCTCAAGTGTTTAAACTCCATTAAAACTGTAATATTTGAAGCCTCCAAAATATCTTTACTTATTTCTCTTTTCTACTTTTTATCCCAATCAGACATTGCTACTCCCTCAGCACAGACACAGGTGGAGTAACTGCTGAGTTAGAACAGAAAATGGAGACAATGTCAAGGAAATCAGATGGGAACAAGCTTGGTATCTACAAAACAAGGGATGGGCAGATGTGCTAAGGATTATGGTGCTCACTTATGCATATTCTTGATTGGTTCACAGTAATTATCTTGATCATGAACTTTCAACAATAACCTGTTAGAGCAAAGGACATAAATTGTCAGATTGCCAGGGAAAGACAGCCCTTTATGGCAGCTTTGAAAGCAGGATCATTTTCTTAAGCTAACACACCAACAAACTGTTCCCAAAGGAAGGGCTAAGAACAAAACTAAGTTCAGAATTTGTCTTAACTTGAAGGCACCATGCCCAACACACACACTTTCTAATTCTCAACAGTATAACAGAACTCAGGCTTTGGGCAAAAACAGAGCTGTAGCTTCATAAGTCTACCTACATCTTCTTAGCACCTTTGTGCCTTAAGTTCAGACACTTTCAGGCCACAGATTCATTTTGTAAAAAAAATATTCAATTGATCTCACAATAAAGTAGAGATGTTCCTTAGAGAAATTCGTAACTTTCACCACTGCCACTGTATTTTGCTGTCTCTGTGAATTGCTGTTTTCACTTCCTTTTTAATTCTGTATTGCAGGCTGTAAATAACACAACATTGCTGAGCAGTCAATTACCTTCTTTTACCAAGTTCAAAGTCAATTGAGATAAGATGGGTATCTCATAATACAGTATCATGACAATACCTAACATTGGTATTATGGGTATATTCAAGGTGGCTGTATTACACTTTTTTTACTGAGGCATTCCATAAAACATACAGAGGAAGTTCACTGTCCTTACACCAGTCAGTCAGCTTAATTGATAAACACAAACCTTTGCTACAATTTTACAAGCTTACCCTGGCAGATTTGAACAATTCCGGCGATGATGATGGCGATAAGAGCAAGGACTTTAGCATAAGTAAATATATCCTGCACACGTGTGCCCCACTTAACATAGGCACAATTTATAAATGTTAAAAGACCTAGGGAAGGAAGAAAACACAAAAATTAAAATTCTATTTGAGCAATGCTCAGTTTAACTCACTTTTCAAAGTTTTTAATTGACATCTAAATATGCACTGACTTGTTATACTATTACTTAGGTTAAACTAATGCACTGGTACTGAAAACACACTGGTTTGAACAAAGCAGGAAACAGATGTTTTAAACACTGTTTCAACAGTGGAAGGAAATACATTCCTGTTCTCTGCCCATATTCCTAATGTTACCTCTCATCAGCTGTACTCTGCAACTACCCTGGAACTAAAGAAACTGCTACATGGAATAATTAATTTCAATGTACCAATATTATTCTAATAAATTAAAGATTATCTAGAAATTCCTTTGGGCAAACATATTAAAAGAGTGAGAAGGTTTCTTTATGCTTCATTGTTAGGTTGAAGATGAGTTCAACATCCATGGAGTAGCTGCAGTGCTGAGTATGCTGCCAGGTGATTCAGTACTCCTTTCCAGTTCTACTGCACTGCATTATGGAGAGAGAACATAGCAATTTTACAAGGGCACGTACTGAGAGGACAAGGGGTAATGGCTTTAACCAGAAGGAAGGTAGATTAGATTGGATTGGGCTGGATTAGACTAGGTGTCATCAGGAAATTCTTCCATGGGAGGGTCACGAAGCACAGGCACCTGTCCAGAGGTTGGGGGTGCCCCATTCCTGGGAGTGTTCAAGGCCAGCTTAGATGGGGCTTGGAGCAGCCTGTGAGAGTGGGAGATGCCCCTGCTCATGGCAGGGAGGTGGCACGAGATGATCTTCAAGGTCCCTTCCACCCTAAAGCGTCCTGTGGCTCTAAAGGATGTGTGCCTTACAGCTAATGCAACAGGAGTCAGGATTTTTACAAACTGGTGCAAGTAACGAGTATCCTCAATGCCTTTAGTCCTCTATCCCAAAATAAATTAGTCAGACCTATGTCACAAGGTTGCAATGAAACTTGAAATGAGACTTTCAGATCTCACAAATATTTTTTTAGTTGCTGACTAAACTTACTCACATGATCAACTTCCCCAAGACAGTTCTTCCCATGACTCCCAACATTTTGCTTATGCATTCATTACCTTTCTCTGAAGTGGAGAGCCAGGCAACCTTTGTCTGAACTCCTACTAAACAGGATTCAGTATCTTCAATATTCTTTATTCAACAAAATCCTAATTTTGCACATATTTTTCTTAGCTAAATTATTACCACATAATTGAAACTTCTGTATTGGAAACAGTGTTTCTTCCAAATCTCAGTTTTCTCCCTAGCTAGTGAAAAAATGTTTATATACTACTGTACTTTTTATCTCCATAGAATCTTCTTGTACTGTGTATTTTAAATATGCATATAAATAAAAACTAAACTTGATTGTTTCAGGAGTAAGGTAGCAGTAAATAAAAATTATATTAAAAGATGTGATATATTATTTTCTTTCCCATAATCCAAGAATAGCATGATACCATTGAGATAAAAATGACCTTAGCACAGCTACCAAATTGAAAACAGTAACTTTTAGAAGCTAACAAAAGAAAGGTAATGATCAGATAAGTACAGCAGTAGTATGTTACACAGTCTGGACAAGCTGGATGAGCTTCAGCTGTGTGGCAAGAAGAGGAGAAAAAAACCCCAGTTGTATCAAATTTCAAAAGTCAGGACTGCTGCAAGCTCCCAAACAGCCTTCAGGAAAAAAAAAACAACTCTGCTCAGTCTCTGCTCTTCAGTATTAGGGACTGGAGTATTTGCTTGCTGGATTTATTTCTGCCATATTTTTTAAAGCAACTTTCATTGGGATTAATTATTGAGTTAGGGCTTGGTCTCTACTTCAGATGAAGTATACCTTATAAGGGAAAAAAAAAAAAAGAAAGGTTATCAATATTCTGAATAAGCAACACCTCTCTTTTGCTAAAAATACTGTTTTCTTCAATTTAATTATTGTTTAGTCACTTAAAGTTTCTGAGAACTGTGAAGTTTAGTTCTGTAGCACCAGATGACACCCCACTGCCAAAATGATTGTCAAAGTAAAGCTGTATAACACAAAAACTGTTCTCACACTGGCTCTAGTATTGCTATTACTAAAATAATAAAAAAAACCAACAAACAAAACTAAAAGTGAACCCCACAACAAACCCACCCAGTCTCACATACAATCTGTACCTAACCTAACTTCCACTCCCAGCAGCTTCATTACAAAGGGATTAATCATATCCAGAGCTAGGGATGTGACAAACAAGCTCAGCAGTGCCAAGACAGGGAGAAGCCTAAGCTTTAACAGCTAAATGAAGCTGTAGAGCAGGGCTGAGTCTTAGCACTGACACTCAGAGCAGGGCAGAACAAGCATTTAAACCATAAAACAGACTGTTAAAGTAAATTGTTCCACCTGCCTGAGAGTGATCCTGCTGTCATGTGTCTCCACTAAAAAAAGAGGTGTTAAATCCTCTTGATTAGCAGCATATGTAGAGGACATCACAGTGTTTGTCTATACCTACTATATAATAATTTTAATTTAATCACTTTGTCTTTATTGCTTTTTAACCAACTCCTTTTTATAAGGGCTATCTGCCCTCAGAGTGAGGGGATACCTTAAATGGAAGAGCAAATTCTCCCACACTCCTTAATTTGTGCCAAGATACCTTGGGACAATACCTGTTTAAGGAATGTGAACATGACACTACAGGCCCTTCACTTATTTGCAAGAAGGAGGAAACAGAACTGATTAAACAGACAGATTTCCTGGAAAAAGTTGGTGATTATTTTCCCCCCTACTTGCTCCTCAATTAATGCTTCCACAGCAGTAAAAAATAACAAAAATGGAAGGGGAAGCTGCAATCATCATAACCAATTACAGAGGCCAAATACCCAAAGTACATGTCATTTCCCTTTCCTTGTCCTTTACAGACAATAAGAAACATTAGAACTCTTTCAAAAGAAGTCTCAAACAGGCAGCACACATCCTTGAAGCATATTGTTGGGAGTAAGAGTCCAAGTTCTGTGTTAGCTTTTTGATACAAAATCGTGTCAATACAGGTGACAGGCTCCAGAGCACACAGCTGTGGATCAGTTCATCACAAAGCATTGTCCTACACACTGGCTGAAATACAGTTTTCACTGTTTACTGGAAATGTAAAATATGTATATAAACACTTTAAATAGGAAACACCTGAAATTAAATAAGACACACAATTCAAACATACAGTTTCATTATTTTCATACAGCAGAACACTGTGGGCAGCTGCTCCTCTATATTGACTAACAGAGCTGGCTATATGAATACAAATATTTCAATTTTATATACATACAAAATTTCCACTTTTTAAAACAGCTTTACCACACACACTGCTCTACTGATTTTACAGTTAATCCCAAGTAAAAAGAATAATCTTGAATGAATGATTTTTTGAAAGCAGAGTAGTAACTGAACCATGTAATCATTGAGAACTTATTGCAAACCAAAATACATCAGAATTTCTAGCATAAAAGCCATTCTGCAATAGCTCTTAAGACCACCCCAAGAGTACCCCAAGGTCTGATTTAAGATACCTCTCTCAAGGGAAAGCAATTTTTACCCCCTTACTTACCTGGCAATTTTTGCCAGGTAAGTAAGCCTGAAAGAGTTCAACACCTTTTTCTGCTTCCAAATGAGAAAATGGTCATTCACTGACTGAACACCTGCAAGTTTCTCAGGCTGGAATTGTTCTTTTCCCCACTGTACCTCAAACCATTGCAGATCCATTATGCACCAACTCGGAGCGTGGGTAAGATGTTTTTATTAAAACATCTTTAACAAAACATGGATAAAAACTTACCATAGTAAATTTCAATACATACTTACATTCACAAGCAGCTGCTATGAGACGACAAGCCACATACGGAGGGTCACAAGAAGGGAAGAAAGGCTGGACTATGTAGTTAGCAAAGGTGATGGCAATGATTGCCTGACTAGTTGGTTCAACAATCAGGAGTGAGGTCCACAAACGAATAAAAGCAATGAAGCTCCCAAAAGACTCCAAGATATATGCATAGCTGGCTCCTGACTTAGTAATAGTGGTTCCAAGTTCAGCATAGCAGAGAGCTCCAAAGACTGAAAATATCCCTCCAACTGCCCAAATTATTAAAGACAATCCATAAGATTTGCTGTAGATGAGAACTCCTTTGGGCGAGACAAAGATACCTGAACCAATCATGTTGCCTACTATGAGGCTTATCCCATTTATTAAAGATATTTCTTTCTTCAGTTGCAATGTATCTTGGTCTCCATCCTGTTTTCGACTCCGACCTGTCCTTTTTGATTTTTTGACTGGGCTGTATTCAGCCAGTGAAATTTGTGGTTTTGTATCATCTGTCCTTTCTGCCATTGTAGAAAGACTGTGAATTCTCCACGACTCCGAACCACAATCTAAAACAAAATATAGACAGCTGAAATAATTATTTTTTTTATCCCTTGCAAAATCTTCTTTCCACCTTTTTACCCTATGATTTACAAATATAAATTAAAATATTTCCTTTTGTTGCTTCATGTTTGGTTCTTTTTACACAAAGTCAAATTCATGCACAGTTAAACAGCAGAACCAACCCAGACAAACCAAGAGACAAATTCCTATATAACTTAGAATGAAAGAAGAACTGCTACCATCAGGGAAAAAAACAAACAAAACTGTAGGAAGGACAGAATTAAAGGTCTCCTATCTTGTGAAGACCAGAAGAAAGACCAGAAAGAAGGACAGTGAGTTGTTATAGATCAGGAAGCACCACAAGACCAAGATGGAAGTTCTAAGCATGAACGCAGATGTACTGCAATACTAAAACTACCAATCCAAAGCACTGTGCTTACACAGGTAATTTGTGAGTGATCCAGCAGCACGTTATCAATTGCTGAGGGCCACAGGCAGAGGTGCTCACTCCACTGAGCCCTTGATGCAAGCCTTGAGCTCTGACTGACACCAAGCTCTTCCCTCCCTCCCCAGAACTCTTTATCCAGATCTCACTGCCTCATCACTCACTTATCTAAAAGTACAGACTGCACATAAAAACCCACAGTGGTTTCAATCCAAATTCCTCCATTAGCAGTTGTATTTAACAGTATCTAAAGACACAGAAATTAGCTTTTTTCCTCTGCTTCAGAACTGACTGACCAGAAAAGAGCCCCCTTCTTCTGAAGTCTCCAGAAAATGCTCCCATGCCTTCCAAAAGCAAGTTACTGCTAATAAAATCACTCAGCTCAAGAAGACATTGATAATTCTGAATAAGACCCATTTTACACAAGATCACAAGCTTATTAGTTGCATAAAAAACAGGCCCTACATATCTACCAGAATTATTTTCATAACTATTCGTTTGTCCTGTCCCTGATTAAAGCTTTAGTGTATACTTCAGCTATTTACTATAGAATAGAAAAAATAAAAAGAAAAGCTGGGTCAATTAGAATAAAGCAGGTAATCTAGTGTGGAGTGGATTTTGTGCTTTTTTTGGGGTAACACTAATTTTACAAAAGGTTTTCTATCTGCAACAATAAACTTGTCAACTGTGACAACAAAAAACCTGAATATGGGAATTTTGAAAGGTCAACATGCAGTCACCCAAACCACATGTGCATCTAGTACACATGAATGTACAAGCTCTTGCAGGCACACCTTTTTGGAGAGAATACTCTTCCTCTATCATAAAACCAACACCTGTATACTAAAGCACAGAGAATCTAACCAGACATCCCTGAACTAGAATGAAGATGTGAAAATTACAAAGATTCTTTTCAATCAATTACAGAAGTAACGTCTGGAGTACAAATTTTTTATTGAAAAGTATTACTTCATTCATCTCCAACTCATTAATCTTTAGAGACTGTGTTCTTTTAAGTAATGCAAAGTAAGACCCTCAATCTGTTTAGTTGGATGCCTTCTGGTTTATTTTCCCCTCAATACTCCAAATAAACACTTTAAAGATGCCTAATTACTGAATACACATTTTATCATTTACACGAGTCAACATCAAATATCACAGATACACCAGAAGACATCAAATTTCACACTTATAATCAAACAAAAATTTTTCAATTTTCCAGAAACTAATCACTACCATTTCAGAACTAGAAGAGAGGCTTCCCCACAGTTTCTACAGATGAGTGTCAGCAAAACTGCAAAGGAAAAGCAAAGCCAATTGATCTCAGCAGTTGTTACCTGTTTCTCTTGTTATTTATCCTTCCATCCACCTTGTGCCAAATTCATCTGCAACCACTTCACGCCTGGCTTTGCGTTAGTGGTGTAGTAGAGCAAAGTTTTCAAAAATATATATGCTCCATAAATTCACAAGATTATTTGTTTGCTTTACAAGAGGAAGCTATTATCTGTAAATGCATTTAATCATTAAGCAATTATAGATATGGTGCAATCATCAGAAAGTTCTGCAAAACAGCAGAACAAATAATCAAAGCAGATGTTTTCATTACTAATTTGGCTGTAAGAAGTGGATTTAAAAAAACTCTTGTGACCCATAAAAATATCATTCAACTCCAAACTGAGTCTTTCATTTCCATGAAAAGAACTTGGGACAAGATACTAGTTGCAAATGTTTTTTAGAAGGCAATTCACCCTGAACAAATGTCAGCAGAAGAAACAAGAATACTACAGCTATTATTATGAAATCCAGCTGCCATTTAAAACATGCCATGTTCTTTTCAGCCCTTACAGCCAAAGGATAAATATGTTAAGAACTGATCATGAATGTTAAACACCATTTTGGTGGTAACTACACAGCTTTAGGATTTTTTGCTCATATCCTGAGCTCATTTTTTGCTCATATCCTGACCATCATTTCCATTTCCTCCTAAACACCTTCCAAATACAAATTCATCAGAAGCATACACATTACTTGGAATACTCAGGCATTTTGATGATTTAAGTCAATTGAATAATTCAAATCCCATCAAACCTGGTGTGTTAATTCAGAGCCAGTTTTGCACAAAGAGTAACCATGATTGATTTACCTCATGGTCTGGAGTTCAGAGGTGCATTTAATTACCTGCAACTAGAAACTCAGTCACCCTTCAAATGCATCCACCTCAACCAGCAGCACGTGCCTGCAGTTCAATACAGTTTTGTTACCCATGACCTTGACTGTTTCCTGCCCTACTATCTCCACCCAGGAAAGAACAATCACAGTACCCCTCAACCCAGACTCTTTTCTCCCAGTTTTGTCTCTTTTGTTATTCCCAATTTCGGGAATCTGCTAATAACTAGGATTTGCCTGAAGGTGTGTACAACAGCTCAATGGAGATTTGATACTTCATTCTCCTCCCTAGTCTTGTTTGTTTTATGTGCCTTTTAAAGCCTTCACAGCAGAATTGCTAATTTGCCTGACTCACGTGATGCTTTTCCACCACCTCGGCCAAAATCAAAACTGTTGGCAGATTTTTTTCTCTCAAGTGCTTCACTTAATTTTAAGTGGAATTAGAATCTGCAACTTTGACCACTTGGAAAAAACTTACCAAGAAAGAGAGAAAGCAGAGACTAGAGAAAACTGAAGCTATGTCAGAGAAAAAACACATATATCAAAATCCATTATTCTGTCCCAAGATAATTATTTCAGTGGAAACAGAAAAGAGGCTTAGAGGAGGAGAACCAGAGACAAATAGTATACATTTTCTAACATACAACAATCCTAATATACAGCAGCTAAAAATACTTTCAGAACAATCTCTAATGCTGCCAAAGCCTGACCACAGGAGTGCTATGGCTAATGCAGGGCTCTGCCTCCACACAAGCTAACCAACACGGATTTCCTCA
Source organism: Ammospiza nelsoni (assembly GCF_027579445.1). Taxonomy (NCBI): domain Eukaryota; kingdom Metazoa; phylum Chordata; class Aves; order Passeriformes; family Passerellidae; genus Ammospiza; species Ammospiza nelsoni. The sequence goes on from NC_080645.1 coordinate 13,456,033, forward strand.
TCCCTCACCCTTGTGCAACACAGTGTCTTCAACTCTTTTTTTTTTTGCTGATCACTGCAGCTGTGAGGAACATTTTGCTGATACATGTAGATTTTTTTTTCTTATTATTTTAAACTGAAATGACTCTGCTGTTGGTAGAGAAAGCTATGGTATGAAACCAGGACACAGTGACTTGAAACTAGGATCGCTTCACTGTTTCACCAAAAATGTATCTTCTGGTGAGGCCTATCACACTGCAGCCAGGTACCACAGGAGCTGATGAAGGTTAACATGCAATTAGCAATGTACTAACACTGCATTACAGGGTGGCCCTCCTTTAAGGGGAGGGAAAGAGGAACCATCTGCCAAGATCCCCTTTCTCCCACTGAGCAGATTGTTTGACCTGGGATGAACCTGCAAGTGATTTCATGACCAAGGTGAAATACCAAACTGCTAAAAGCTTACTGTGTTTGCTGTGCTTTTATACAATACCTGCTCATTAGCAAAGATTTCTGGTGCTCTTGCGACTGTCTTCCTCAGCTCTTGATTGCATAAAACAACTCCCATAGTAACACAGCTCTACATTGGCTGTTCACATGTACAGATGTAAGACTATTTCTGAACACAATGACTGGCCCCATGAGCAATATTCAAGATTGCTCTATACAGGCAAACAGCATTGAAGTCTTCAGGGAGTTAAGCTCCAACAGAGCAAACGCTTATTCATTGCACTGTATATATTTAGGCACCTCACAGGCACCTGAACACTTACATGGGAAAGGCTTAGAGTTTGTCTGGGACATGTTTTTCTTTTTCTGCTGAGAGAAGAATCACTGCCCTAACATATGTACACTTAACAGACAGGAAGCCCGTGCAACAAAAACAATTCCCTCTGTAAAGATTTGTTCAACCAAGTATTTTGTGCTTGCATACACAAACACACCATCTTTAGCACAATACAGAAGAAACCATACCAATAAACTTTTGATCAAATAGAATTGGTTGTAACATCCTTAAAAAAAAAAAAAAAAAGGACAAGGTATGTTTATCATGTAAAAAAGTATGAAAGAGAAGTTACTATGACAGTCTTTTCACTTGATAGTGTATCAGTATGGTAGTTAAGTAATATTTTCATATTTTTCGTGGTTTTAATTATTTTCATATTTCCAAGGAAAAAAACAGAAGTAAGCTCACAACAGGGACTTTGATCAGTCTTGATTTAGGCTGGAAGTGCACGAGGCTGCTGCAGTGAGAGAATATCTGGTGAAATTTATACAATAAACCCCAGGTAAAGACAGAAGGAACAATCATAGAGTTTGTTAAAGTAATTCACCTTATGTTTCACGCTGGGGCAGAAAAGTGGAAACGTCTTCAAAGGAGGAAAAATAATGCCAAAAGGCACACGCTACACCCATGTGTACTCTTTAGGTGGCACCTGATCAGATTGTAGTTAATACCGTCCGTTTAAAAACACACAAAACAACCAAAATTACTACTAAACGTCAGCAGGAAAAGGTGCGCTAGCTCTCTGCACCCACCACCAAGGGCACTAAGGGAACACGTGGCTTGACAAAGCCACCCTCGAGTCGCCATAAGCGTGGCCCCTGGGCTGTGGCCGCGGCCCCGAGGGCTCCTGCAGCAGGGCTGGCACTTCCCGAGGTGGCATCGCCACTCTCGGAGGCCGCTCCGCTCCCCACAAGCCGTGGTGAGCCTCTTTCTCCTCATAAAATAAGCGAGGTTCACACAGCCCTGGGAAGGAAGTAGCTGCAGGCACCCGCCTCAGGCGGGCGCTGTCAGAGTCGGGGCGCCCTTTAAAGACAATACAGAAACACACACGGCATTCATATGGCTACCGCCGCACATTTCGGCTGCCCGGATCGCCAAAGCCGCCGCCCCAGATGCTCCGCATGGCAGGGGCTGCCGCCGCAGCCCCTGCATTGAGGCTGCTCCCCGCTCACCTCCCCTCAAGGTCAAGAGAGGCGAAGGAAAGGGGAAAGAAGCCAAAACCTCACCGGGGCCGTCCCGCCGGAAACGCTCCCGCGAAGCTCCCTTGGGATGCTCCCCGCCCGTTGCCACCCGAAACGCGATGGCGGCCCCTCCTCCACCCCGCCCCCCCACGGACGCATCAGAGCCACGGCGTCCTGGCGGTCCAGCCCCGCCGCCTCCGTCACCGCCTCCGCCGCCGCCTCCACCTCTTCCTCGTCCTTCCCCGGCTGAAATCCGCTACCTCCCGCATGGTCCCCCCGAGGGAGAAGCCGCAAGTCGCCCACCGGCTCCGCGGGGGTTACGCGGGACCCTGCGGCATCCGCTGGTGCGCAGGGAAGTGTTTGCCGGGCCGGAGCTCCCCCCGGCCCCGCGGAGTTCGCGTCGGCCCCTCCGCTACCGGTGGGTGAGGGGAGCCACGATCGCCACCCCCGCCGCAGCCGGAGCGGGGGACCAGGCTCCCCCTTCCCCGCGGGGGCAGGATGGAGAGGAGCCCTAGCGCTGACGGTACGGCACTGCCAGCCGGGCCGGGGTCCTGCCCTCACACCCTGAGGGCCTCGGGGACACGGAGCTCTCGTGGAGCCCCGGCGGCCGCCGCACAAAGTTACACCCACATGAGTCACACCTCCTGAAAGACCCTCAGGCTTGAAACTGAGGGGCTGAGAGAGTGGAAACCCTAAAATCTGGTGATATTTTGGGTTTCTACCCGTAGGTCCTGCACCAGTCATAGGGGATATGGAAATGAAAATAGAACGGTAGCATTGGTGTGCTCCAGCCTCCAAGACGGGCATAGCTGCTACACCCAGAATTTGGCTTTGTTAAAATAGTAATGGACTTCCCAGAATCGTGATTAAAAGTGACCCGTGGTCCCTGATTATAATAATAAGGAATTGGCTATTCAGCAGATTTATCTGGGGTGTAATGAAAGCTTTCTTGTCTTCCACTAGCAGATTAATAGTTATACCCTAAGCCAGTGAACCCCAGACTGCAGCCCCCTCTTAATGTTCTTTTATTTCCTTTTTACTGCGCCCTGCAAGGCAAAGGGACGGTTCAGTGCCTGGAAAGACAACAGGGTTCAGGAGTCAGCGTAGTCTCACTCTAAATAATTTAATTACTCCTCCCTTCCCTAGTCCACAATTATTATCTATCATCTGACACAGATAAGTAAGGTAAGAAGTTTTTCAAGGGGGTAAAAAATCTTAGGGGCAAATAAAAATTAAAAGGCTGTAAAAGAAAAGGGAAAGGCGAACAATGCACTCACTGTCATACCCATAAATGTGCTAGTAAATGCGGTAGTGGAGTCCAATTTTATTGCCACAAGGCTTATGTTTCTGATTTCCATTCTGCTTCTTCTCTCAAAGTTTGTGTGTTTTATCAAGGAGTTGTTTTCCTTCGTTGTCACAGAGACAATCAGGCTACCAAGCAACTGCTGTACTCATCCAGATCTCCCGATATTCATTACACTGTGTTTGGATAAAAATGAATTAAGAAAGTTGGTTTTGGTTTGGTTTGGTTTGGGGTTTTTTTTTGTTAAAAGTTGGCTTTTTAATTGCACACAAAGAAGATAATACCATTAGACTTTATTTCTAAACTACAAAGCACCATAGCAAAACAAACTCTCATTTGCAGGAGCCTGATCTTCTCAGCTCTTTAATTATGTTTGTCTCAACTCTTTGTTTGGCTTTTGTCAAATACAAACTATTCTAAATCTATTACCTGCTGAAGCTACTGACAGTGTTGCAAAGCAACAAACAAAACCAGTCTACTGCCTTCTGGGAGCTTAACAGCCTGATAGGCGACTTCTTTGTTTTTAAGCCACTTATACACCACTGATAGTAGATAAAAACATAGATGACATCCCCAGAATATAATCAAATCCTTACAATATGAAACTGATTGTTGTTACAAAGATAACACTTACCAGAAAGCAGACATTAGATGGTAATAATGCTAAGTGATTTACAAATGTGCTGGTGCCCTGTGTTCTGTGGTGCAGGATTTTATGGCAGATGGGTGTTTGCAGCAGTCTCACACGTTGATCAAAAGGTGGATTGAGTGTGAATGTAAAAGATGCAGCTGATTTCAGTTGTTGGTAGGCTGCATTTTAAGCTCTCCCATGACTGAATCTACTATAGACAGCATTGACTCCTCAAAAAAAATGGACTCATAAAATGTGAGCTAATTATAAAATTGCCTTTAGAAACAAGGAATATATGAGAACTGATAAGGCATAGGAAATTAATTATTAGGCATATGCTGGAAGTATAGAGAATGACATTTTACCTTAGAACTTTGAAAAATATTTATTAGAAAAAGTGCCCATTTGGGGGTTTCAAAATAGAAGTTCACCACACGGATTATGAGAACTTAAAACACTGTAGATGTTGGTATGAGAGATCCAGGTTAGGACAGCATCATAAGGCCAGACAATGCTTCTGAAATGTTTGCATGTGAGCAGAAGCAAACCTCAGAATAATCATGCAGGTAGATATTTTTGTTCATTTTGGTAAGGTTCATATTTTATAAATTATCTTTTCCATTTTACTATGGAAGCGAAATGTAAGTCAGGACTCTTTTATTTCTTCTCTTGTTACAGATTACATAAATTGTGTGGCTCTTCCCTGATGCTCCATAAATGGCCGCTGGTAAGTTGTGTTTATACAGGAGTGTGTGTTCTCTAAGTGCTAGCTGACAAAAAACAGCTAAAAAAGATTTTGTTTCCACTAGGGTTTTATCTGATACTATTTAATCAATTTAAGATCTTATCTCCTGCAGCTAATGAGAACAAAGTCAGACTATGTTTGGTTAAGTCTGTGAGTTTTGCCCTATCTCCTTTTTTGTGTCTGACTAATACTAGATACATCTTAGAAAATGTAATTCAACTCAAAAAGCTTGAAGAATAAACTGATTAAATGCCCCTGAACAAACCAAATTTAAATAGCATCAGATTATGGGAAACCAAATCCACACGATATTCATTAAATGGGTTTAGAACATGAAACAAAACCAAGGTAAAAATTGCTATTAAATCTGAGTGAATTTGAAACCTTACACATCAGGTTTGTGCTTGTTCACAAGGTCATTCTGCTGAGTTTAAGCATATCCTCACAGCATAAGTCCCCCAAGAATGCGTTGCTCATGCACTTAATTAATGGAAGAATGAGCATGCACTGAGCTCCTTAAGGGTCAGCACTGAAGGGGTGCTGTGTAAATGTAAGCACTACTCATTGCAGCTTGGAGCTTATGATGGAAATATTGCTTCCAGCCATGTGTTTGATGGCTTATGCTGGTTCCTTTAGAAATTCTACCATACAGAGTGAGTCCTGGGACCACTTTGATGTTCGTTTGGAAATGTGCATTCTGTTGACACAGGAGTTATTCACAGGGGTCATGAAATTATTCAGGACAGTAAATCTGGAAGTTTAGCCAGATCCCAGCAAATGACAATTTTTATAAGCACTTAAAAGCAAACATTATTTTTTGTTAGTTTTTCAACCTTAATAATTTTGAACAACAAACAGTATCAACCATGTATTTCAGGAAACAGAATCAGTTCAAAAGCAAATGTAAGTGCACCTGTTTCTTTTCTTTGGTTAAAGCTGAGTGACTTTGTTTACAAAAACAAATTCACTGATCCTTTGCCCTTTGTTTTTACCTTCATCTTTCTATCATACAAATTTCTGCATGAAGTGGTTTAAGCAGGGTGTGTGACACAGTACAGATGAGAGTGACTATAAGCACCAAAGTGCTATGCAATTAAAGGAGAAGGTCTAAATTTAGCTTTCTATATTTACCTTCCCCTGCTCCTAGCTCCATGTCTCCTCCTACTCCAGCCTTCAGCATTTGACTGGTGCTGGCACTTGCCCAGCACCCTCTGCAAGGCAGTTCTGCTCACTAAGCTGGCAGAAAACAATGCCTTTATGAAGGTTGGTTTTTTACTATCAAAATCACAGAAATACAAACATGGAATAAGCTAGGAGCAGAGGAGGAGGTAGTAGAAAATATCCCTTTAAGGAACAGAAACTGTGGGGTGTCTCTGTCTTTTCCAACTGCAGTCATTTAATACTCTGAAGATTAACATTAGTCCTTCTTTTATGGAAAACTTGACTTCTATAGACAAAAGTTTTTAAAAATAGATTGTAAAATGAGCTTTGACATCCCATATTTTAATTTTATTTGTCCTATCTAGTTCTGTTGCCTTTCAGGTGCCTTTTTCTTTTCTCTGCCTTATCTACTCTCACCAAAGTTTATTATTTGCTTACACATATCTTTGTTGCACATTATTGCAAGCTGGTTTTGTTCAGTGCTGTCCATGCTGCAATGCAGAAGTGGGAGTAGATGTCTTCTAAAACATGGACAAGTTTTCAAATGTTAACTTTGTTAGGAGGGCAAAAAACCACCAGCATAGATATGTTCATCTTCAGGTAAACTTCAAAGGTCCCTGGGAGTTTTTTATCACTGTTTTGATTAATGCCACAAACCTTGTATTTTAATTTTACATTTCTCTTTCTCATGTAATCTTCTCTATTAAAAGGGGAATGAGCAGTACATAAAATTTTTCCCAGTCAATTTTGGGAGTTTATTTGGAAAAAATAGTCCTTTGTACATAATACTTGTTTTAAAACAGATGGTTTGTGTTTAATGTTTTATACAATGAAATCATTCAGCTTTGAGATCCTACCCTTTGATTATACAAATTGTCTTATCTATGTTGAATTACTTCATGAGCATCTGGCTATTTACTAATGAGAATGAATGAATCACAGTCTTTGTTTTCCTGAAAAACAACATGGGAGTCAGAATCATTGTTTCACAAGTCTTATAACACTGCAGGGATTTTTTAAGATAATGCTCTTTGTCCATGTCTAATTTGAAGACTGTTAAAAGTAATTATGTATAAAAACAAATGAATGAGGGTTTGTAGCTGTAAAAAATATCATCTTAAGGATAAGTATTTTTTTCTTGTTTCAGGTCCCAAATTAGCATGTGGGTACTATGATTGAAGAATATGAAGTCCTTAGTTATAATGTTTGTAACTGAGTTCAGCAGCATTTAAATAAATTTCTTCTGGATGAGACAGTTTAAACACATCTGTTGGGTTGGGTTAAGTAACTCTGGCCTTCGAATGCAACTGCTCAGACTTTCTTCAAAACAGTAAAGTTCCTCTCTGTTATAGATTCCCCTGCATTATTGTCAGTCCTTTGTTGATATACTTGTGGTACCTGTCTCTCTCTCTGATTAAAAGCAGGAGTATTCTGAGATTCTGATCCTACTCAGCAGTAGTTGCATTGACACTCTGCTTGCAAGCAGCTGGTTACTAGAGGCTGAAGCCAATGTCATCATTTTGTTTGTATTATCATGCTGAGTCCAAACTTTGCCATTTAAATACAACCAGATGTTCCTTAGCAGAGCCATTTTGAATGCAGAATATTACAGTACAAGCCCATCAGTGCTGATCCCATTCTTCCACCTTTGCTTGTAGTGCACTCCTGTTACTTTTCTCTTAATTACTGAATTACCCTGAAAAGTTTGTACAATACAAATAAATTTGGACCTTTAATAAAAGTTCTCTGCTATTTCATTTAGAGACCTTATAATAACACAATACTTTACCGTGTAGGAACAGTTGTTGGACGAACAGAAGTAAGGGCAACCTTTATTCCCTAAAATTTCAGACTTCTGGGGGATTCTGTAGTTGTATTTGATCCAAAAGTAAAATTTTCCAAAAAAAAATCTCAAAGACCTTTCTCTTCTGCACAGTGTGTGCTAACCAAACATGCCAATGCATGTTGATCTCATACATTTTGCCTCTAAGAGGAACAGTCTAGTGTGTACATGTGCTAAGAGTGGCAAATAAGTTCTAATTAGCAAGCTTTGTAAAAGAAAGAAGACCATGTTGTTTCACAAAATAAGATCAGAATACCTTTGAAGTTTTCACCCAAGTTCTTGCCCAAAGAACTCCATGTTCCATGAGCAAGATTTTCAGAATGTCTCACTATTTAAAAGTACACCTTAAGAACTGAGAGGTATAATATCTTAGTGCTAAAAGAACCTTTAAGAGTAGGGATTTATTACCAGTCCATGTGCCTTTGCAGTAAATAGGATGGCTCTATTAATGGGTTTATTAGTCTTTTGTCTGCCAGCATAGTTTTTCCAATTTCAAATCCATTCTTTGCTATTATTAGAAGGCATCCAGCCCTAAAATTAAAATTATGGTTGACTTTGCTAACTTTTCAGAAATGATTTCTCAGCAGGCTATTTGTGAGTGTTTTGCACTTTGCTCCTTTGTTCCCCACTTGGCTCTTGATTACTTGGTGTGTACAGTGTCCCACAGAGCAAATCATAGCGGACTAATTAAGAGCTACCAAGAGTTTCTCAAGTTATGCAAGATCCCCAGAACTATGAAAAGCCTTTTCAGATTCCCAGTCACATACTGTGAAGTGTCATAAATCAAACTTTTGAAAACACTGAAAGCTGTGCTTCAGACACTTACAGGTATAGTTTAGTTCCAGAAGAAAGGGCTTTTGTTAAAGTTTTACTGCTAGATTTTTTAGTACTTTTTTTTTTCTCAGCTGAAATCCCACAGGCTATAAACATTCTGAATACCAGTAACGTTGATTTAATGACACATGATCACTTATTGGTGGCATTGGTGAAATTTTAGTCTTTACTTTTACATGAGCCTGGAAGACCAAGAGAAGTGAGAGCAAACACTTGGGCTTTACTGTTAGAGCTTAGGCAGGAGGATAAAGGAAACTAAACCTCGTGTGTCACATTACACTCTGGAGGTCAGGGAGTTATTTTTACCTCAGTGTCACTACTATGGGAAAATGTGGAACACCTCAGCTTAAGTGGAAACTATAGGAGATGGCCAAGTTATTTGTTGTGTCATCAGTGTCATCTCCTGCGACAAACCTTATGGCTGGAGTCCTGCAAGTGTCCTCACCCCACACATTGGTCACTTGGCCATGTAGGGTGCTCAGTGTCACACTCCATAAACAGCTCTGTATTTATCCTTACTAAAAAGGACAAATTTTATTGCTGAAGTGTTGTATCATTGGGCAAATTGTTATTTTGTATTATTCTATGCTAGAATGACATGCATTGTAGATAACCAGGAGGCTGTGTCATTAAAACAAAACCCAAAGGTTCAGATTAGGTGGTTGTACTGAAACAAATGGGAGGCAGCTACATTGCATGCTGTTGGAGTTAAATCCAATGTATAGCATACAGTAAAATTACAGCTGTGAAATCCTGATAATTGCCTTTTATTTTGTTCCTTAAAAAGTCTTCCTTTGTCCAAGAAAAACACCTGTGATTAAATAGCCAGCTGCAAAAACAAACAAGAATAATCCTGTCTACATGCCCAAGCATATCTTGAAGTCTCAAATGCTGAGTGCACCTTTCCCTCTGCAGCTGTGTCTGTGCACAGTGACTGGGACAGTTCTTGGCACTGTTACAAGCAGGAGAGGCCAGGCCACAGGCTGGGTCCTCCTTCTCTTGCTACTGAAGATGGACATAAAGAACACTGAACAAGAAATGATAGCTTTCACTGATGGGGTCTAATTTGGGTGAAGAAGCTGACAGTTACCATAAGATTTAAACCAAAATAAATAGTCTCAGACCACCTAAGAATGCAGTGGGCTTGGCAGTGTTACTCAGTGATCTTAAAGGTCTTTTCAATCTAAATGCTTCTCTGATTTTAAGAATTAATTAAATTGCTATATTGATGTGCTAGTAAATGGAATACAGGAAAAAATTCTTACTAAACACATCAAAATGCAACTGCTGAGGAGTTAAAATGCTATTATATATCTTACAGAAAATTAAATGTAACTTGAGTTTTGAAAGACATAATATAAACCAACATCCAAATCTCTCCTCTCTTGTTCATGTAATGAATTCTCTATGAAAGGGAGAGTTTTCTGTAAACAAATAAATCTGCAGGTTTGAATACCAGTGCATGATTGATTGCAGTGGAGAGAAAAGGTTTTAGCCAGAGCTGCCAGACTGCTTTTGAACCAGCTCTGCAGGAGTCAGAGCAGAAGGGAGGAGAGCAGAGCAATGCCTTGTTTTGCAGAAAGCCTCCCTGAGATGAAATATTTCTTTGGCTGTAAATCTTTTAGTCTCATACAGTGTTTAATAAAACCTGTCCAAGACATGCAGTCTATCAGAAAAACAACTGAATTTCTCTATGAGCTCAAACCCGTTCAGCACAAATAACAACCTATTTTCTATTTTTTTTTTCTGTTACTTTGTTTGCATTTTGATATTGTGTGTCATAAGGGGTTCTTTTTTAATGTTTCTGTAAGGGGTTCTTTTTTAATGTTCCTGTGGTTTCTTGTGAAAAGAGGGAAGAAAATACATGAATGTGAAGTAGCTCTTTTAGCAAACATTTAATGAACTGGACAGAAATCTTGGTGGATAAAGATTGCATTTTAATAAAAATGGAAACATTTTCATTTTATTTGAGAGAAGATGACCAACCAAGATCTACTGCAAAGCAAAAAATGTAGAAGAGCCTTCTTTTCTTTTAAGAATTCATAACAACACTGTAAAGGGTGGAAATAATCTCCAGGGCTCTTCAATTCAAGTTATCTTTATTCCATTGTCCCAACAGCTGACCTGATAACAGACCCATGCCTTCACAGGTGGGCGTTAGTGGAGTGAATAGTGATTGAGTTACAGGCAGTTAAAAATATCCATGTTCTTTACCTCCAAGCAAAAACAAGTTAATTTTTCCCTTAAATCACTTCAAATGTTTATAGTTTGCATAAATAAACTGAACAGACTGAGGGGAAAGGTTTAGTAAATCTCTGTTGTTTGCATGAATTTTGTCAACTAAAGAACTCTTGATCAGGTAAGAGAACGTTCCATGAATATTGCTAATTTCTCTGGTTATGGGGAAGGAGCCTGTCTTCATGAAGGCCTTTAAATCCTTTAAAAGCCCCTGCTTGAAACCCAGTCCAGATTGACAAGCCACAAGAACAAACCATTCCCTGGTTTTCCTCACTGCATATTCAGTGCCTCTGCTCCAGACTCTTTTGTGTGCCCTTCATCTCCTGTTTGCTAGACCAAACACACACAATTTTATCAGCTTGTCCCTAACAATAGGTGTTGAGATACTTTGGCATGTTACCACATTTTAAGGGCTAAGTTCTTATTCTAAATTACTGCCATCTAATTCATCCTGGTTGAAGGAGTCCAGAAGTTCTTTAACTGATGCATGTCTTCTCTGAGAGAAGAAAGGTCATTCTTAAAGCCCAGGGAAAATGAGTTTGAGGCTACAGGTTTCTGTAACATTACTTGGCATGTATTCTTGGCAAAGAGAAATAAAGGCAGGAAATAAAATACTGATCACAAATTGTATCAGCACAAGAGCTGGAAATACTGTCTAAGCTTCTGATCTACCATTTTTGCTGGGGTTAAGCAAAATGCTTGCAATTAATATGTTCTTGCAGCTGTGCTGAATTTAATGTTGCCCAATTAAATCATTAAATATGGTCTTTTCAGACCTTGTCAGGTAGTTTAATTTATGGTGGATTTACCTTCAAAATCCAGGAGTTTTGTTTAACTCAGCTGACATACCATCTGTCAGGTCAACCATGTGCTCAGTTAAGGGAATGTAGTTCCAGGCAGGCAATGAAGGAATTGCTTCTCTAGAAAAGGAGCAAAATCAAACTGTGCTAGGGCCTTTAGAGCACCAGGAAAGTATTTTGCAAAGCTGGGGAGGGCCAGGCAAGGCTGTGTGCAGGAAAGGAATGAAAGGGAATACAGTCCAAGGCAAGATTTCCTGAGGCATAAAAGATCCCAGCAATCCTGGAGACAATATGTATTACTGGAGGAGAGCATAGTTAATAGCTGTATAGCTCTGAAATCAATAAATAGCAATAAAGAAATCTAAATTTTCTGTGCCTGTCTTGATGATCTTTGGGTCCTTCCCTAACATACCAGGCCCACAAGTATTTATTTATGCACTTAACCTTCCTTAAAAATCTTCATATGTGATGCTCAAGTGACTAAGCCTGGGCAAGCACGATAATTTTACAAGGTTATATAGGACTCAGACTTGAAACAATAAAATAAGAACCCTTGAGCTTTAGCATGTTTTCATTAGTGCTTTAGGTTTTGTTCATTTTAGACTACTTATGTGGTGTAAAATTCTTCTGTATATGTTAGCAGTCCATTAATGCATTTTTTTTTTAATTTTGTAGATTAGTATTTTATGAATATGCACTTGTTATCTTCCTCTGATGTTCTCTGGAACTGTTTTTAACAGGCACTGGTAAGAACATTTGAGTAGTATTTATAGTTTTGTTTGCCTTGCTCTCTACTGGAAGGACTAATCTCTTAAACATTTCATTCCAGCACCTCTGATTAATTTTCCACAAATCAACTTCAAACAAATTCTACTGCAGACATTCTTACACTGCAGAAACTATCTCATCTCAGATAAAAGTATGGTATAGTTAGGACAAAGGGCAAGGGACACTCATCTTTTTGCAAATCAGCAAAAGATAGCTACCAAAAGATTGCAAGCAGTTGCAATCAAGAATAAAATTACATTTCAATATATCAGAAAAATAAATATCTGCTTACTCTACACACCATTTCTTTAATAAATTTAAATAGCTTCATAAAATTTGTACAGCTTGTCATTTTTAATGACTATTAATTCTTTTCTGAGTAACTGCAACAGAATCTTACTAATCAGTTTATATGACCAGTCCTGAAGTGACTTGGTTTTATTATTCTCCTTGCTGTTTTCTAGAGATCCCCAGGTTTCAGATTTCCTTCTTGGAACTTCAGTTGTTCTTCACATTCAAGTCTTGTTTCTTGCCATAGATACTAAAGAACAGTTTGATTCTTCTATCTTTACTCCTGCTCAGTGCCATTTATTCTGCATTGTTTTGTAGTATCAAGGTAACTGCAGAAAACTCAGAAATCTCAGCCAATGAACAAGCTTGGGCAGGAGCAAAATACCACAAGCTTTCAGCAGTTTGATATTTCATACCAGTGATCAACATGAGACATTTGTAACAGCTCACACTACAGGCCTTATGAGAGTGTGTTTTTTTGAGAAAAAATGCTGCTAGTTTCAGGTCACTGCATTTCAGTTTGGTAGCAAAACTTTTTGTATCAACAACAGTTTCATTTCAACAAATGTGTACCATCCCTTGAAAAATACCACACTGCAAAAGCAGACAGCTTGTGCTCCCACTGTTTTGATGCCAGTTCTTCTATCAACAGTTAAGACTGGGCTCAGGTTTGGCATCAGATTTTATTCTTAAGTAGGCAGCTGCTTCTAGAAAAGAGCCAAAACCGTTTCTGTGTCCAAACCACAATGACAAAAATTCAGCATAGCCTGCCAGCCAGCATATCTTTCATAGGAGTGTAAAGTGTCCAGCAGAACAACTAAATGGAATGATTTTGAAAGCTGCTATTAAGTTTCAACAGTATTGCTAGTTTCTCTTTTAAAGGTCTGTAACTATTTCCTGCAGGTAAATGTTTATCTGTTTTACTGAGCATCTTATGCCTTCTAAAGAGGCAAAACACCATGACAGCAGTTCCTTTCCTCACAAGCAAGACATGCTTTTTAGCAGACTGTTGAAATTTCCCATTTAAAGTGTAGATTTTAAAGTGAAAAAAATTCAACTGTGAAAAAGATATTTAGCTCCTTTAATAAGCAAAACTATTGTCAACATATTCTGATAGACATTGCCTTGAATTAAAATATTGTTACAATTAAAAGCAGTCTCAAAGTTCAATGAAGTTATGTAAAAAAATAAAAAGTTTATGGTTGCAGCAGCATCATAGCTGGAAACTTTGATGTAACACATTTCTTATTTCTTAACTGTGCCCAGACCACACATCATTACTGCATTTGCAATCAGCCAAATGACTGAATTCAATGAGAAATTTGAAACTGCAGAGAGAACAAAAGCAACATAGGGAAACAAATAACGTGGTTTTGTATTTTAAGTACCTGTAGATGGTATAACAAGCTCTCATGTTAATCTGGTGCCATGAAGCTTGAAGAGACCTCACTGGGCCTTTAAAAATATATCATTATTTTCATTGTAAAGAAAGTTATCTTATTATTTCTCTTTCAAATGCTGGTTTTTGCTGGGATGGAGTTAATTTTCTCCATAGGAGCTAGTATGAGGCTGTATTTTGAATTTGTACTGAAAACAGTGTTGACAATTCAGGGATGTTTTGTTATTGCTGGGCAGAGCTCACACAGAGCCAAGGCCTTTCTGCCCCTCACCCCACCAGAGAGGAGGCTGGGGGAGGATGAGCTGGGACAACTGACCACAGCTGGCCAAAGGGATGCTCCAGACCTTGTGGCATCAAGCTCAGCTAGGGAAGGAGGATGGGGAGGACATTTGGAGTGATGGCATTTTTCTTCTTAAGTAACCATTACATGGGATGGAGCCCTGCTTTCCTGGAGACAGCTGGACACCTGCCTGTCCTTGGCAAGTGGTGAATTAATTCCACATTTTCCTTTGCTTGTGTGCAGCTTTTGCTTTACCTGTTAAATTGTCTGGCTCTCAACCAACATGTTTTACTGTTGTGGAGCATAGTTGTCTGCTGGGACAAATGTTCTTTTCAGCATCCAATGTGAGCTTGAGGGGTTCAAGGTAGCAACAGATTTTACTGGAATGTGCTGGATCACACTTGTAGCTGCTGTTGCTGTTGATCTTTTGACGGACTCCTGTGCTTGCCGTGGGACTTGTTTGCCTTCTGTACATGAGTCTGGTGCTTGTTAGTAGCTGGGCTGTTGTTTTCACTGCCTGCTGTACCACTTATCATCTTCCTCCGCTGTGCCTGGGAACATTCTGATAACAGCAATGTTTCTGGACAGACTGGAACTCCATGTGAACTCAAGTCTAAGGGTCCATGACCTGAGGATGAGTTCAGGCAGCAGCAGGAGGCTCCAAAGTATCTGTGACCGTGGGGGAGTCCAGGCCAGAGCTACAAAACTTCCCAGTGTTCCCAGCCTGTCCCCATTAGTGCACAACCATGAAAACAGTTCAGCAGAACTACCATCGAAAATGATCAGCTTTGGATTAAACCAGGCACCTCTTCTGCCTGGTTTAATTTTACATTTGTGCTGCAGACATGATTAGAGAGATACAGGGATGTAAAGTGTTAACATTTCTCCATTTAATGAGTACTCCAAGTCCCACATCTCTGAAGTACATATGTAAGTACTGCTACATTTTCATATGACCATTTGTGAGGAAAATTAAGTAATTTATATGCATAATATAAAACTTCCAAGTCTTACTTAAGGCTCTACTGAAGAAATATTTCTTGACTGGACTTGATGATCTTATAGGTCTCTTCCAGTCTTGAACTTCTGTGATTCTGTGATTCTCTGAAGGCTTTCACTGTAACAGCTGGCTCAGATATGAGTGCAGTGAAAGGCAGTCAATTTTTTTCTCCTCATCCAGTATTTTGTTATTCATTATCTTTATCTGGAAGTATTTATAAATAATCATTCTTCCATACTGTGACCTCCAAAAAGTCATGTTTCATTTTCCTCCCTTCTAAAGAAAAAAATCAAGGAAATAAGGTGCCATCTCACTTGAACTCTGTTTGCTCTGGCACATATTGCACTTTTCCCATCTCTGAGGTCCAAATCAGCATTTGTTGTACCACTCTTGGCAATTTCTGTTGGCAGCAGTTGACTCGACCTTTTAATCCAGTTAGCTTTTTCCTCTACAGTACTCAAATAATGAGCTGTAGGAAGAATTGCCTTTGGTCCATGGGTTGTGAGACACCAACGTGAATCTTTGCCATCACAAATTCCTAGAGCTCAGATGCCTACAGCAGACCCCGAAGAAAAAACCAGTCACAACAACAGCCTGTTTACCTTGGCAGGACAGCCTGGGCGTGAATGACTTGTCCCAGAGGACTGGATCTGTTCACCGCCAGTGCAGAGAGTGCAGCCTGTGCTGCCCTCTCGCCGAGGCAGAGGCAGGTGTCCAGCAGGGCGCGGGCGCGCGCGGTCACCGTGGGGCGCGCAGCGATGCTCTCGTAGTCCACGCGGGACAGGGCCTGCTGCGAGCGCAGCGCGTCCAGCGCGTGGTTCAGCAGCCCTTCTGTCATGCAGCTCAGGATGCTCTGCCTCTGGCAGGCAAGGATTTGACAGCAGCTGCCTTTGCTGCAAGGACCTTGAGTGAAAAGGAAAACAAAATGAGATAAACGAAGTGGTTTTTTCATGCAGAAATTGTTAGCGAGTGATAGCATCGACACCAGAAATACAAAGTCAGCCGAGGAAGGAAGGAGGAGGAGTTAGTTTGTTTGCGGTCTATGTTTGCAACTACTCCAAAAGTATTTTCATCTCATGTTTGAAACTCACAAAGACCACATTACAGCAAATAAGTGTTTCTAAACCTCTGGGTGCTCAGATTGTGTGAGGGGAGAAGATTTTCTGGTCATGCCCTATTCATCTGTATTTAACTTTATGCAAAGCACCTTGGCTAGACACAAATGAGAAAACTTTCTCCTATAAAAGTGGAAGGACAGGTAACAGGTACTTCAGGGTAGCAGGAGAGTTTGAAACACATAATGTGAAACTAGGAAAAAGCCAAACTAGGTAAAAGCCAAACTAATACCAAAAGCAATACTCTTGATAAAATGGTTGAAAGCTTTGGGTCCTGCCTCTTTTCATGGGATGATTAGAATACCTAGTGCTGAAATTAGGGTTTTTAGTGTACAGTAAATAGCATACAACAAGAGAAAATTAATAACCAAAAGTTGTTTTGCTTTGGAGAGCACGCTTCTGTCATTCTGATTTCTGAGTGTTGGCAGGAGAGTTCTGTGATGAACTTTTCCTGCATGGTCTAGTCTGTTGATTTATCCAGAAATTATGTCATCACTCAAGTAAATTGCCATGGAGAAGGACAGCCAGCTAGGTTGAGAATTGTTATAGGCCAGTTTGCAAAAAGTTAGCATAAAAACCTCACAAAGCTTCACCCACAGGCAAAGAGTCTTCACAATTCAAAACCTGACCCTTTCTGCCTCTGTTCTGCAGGAAAACCTGAGATGATGTGAGGGGATGAAGGGTCCCCTATCACCTGTTTCTGTAGTCAATAGCTACTTTTGCAGAGGTAGGCAATACACAGCTTATGATTGCAAAAGAATATTCCAGACCTAAACATCTAATGTATTTCCCATTAATGTGTGCTGTGTTTTTTGTATTTTTATCATGGACTTTTCAGAACTGCTCTCAGCCTCACTGTGGTCCTAAAATAAAACAAGCCAATGTTCTCAGTGGTCAGGGTCTGAACTTCTGAGAACAGAGGAGCAGCTGTACACAAATAGAGAGACATTTGTATCAAGTTAGAATCAGTTATGACCCTTAATACCTGAAAATGTGCACAAAATTTAGAAATATCTAAATGTTTCTCCAATGTTTCCTCTGAGTTTTAAACAATTTAATCACTGAGATCTGGCCAAGGTGAGTACTGCCAGCTCAAAGTGGCAGTGGTGCCTTGCCTGTCATTGCTTGTCCCAGGTGCACTGGTTGTGGTCTGTGCTGAAGAGCCACTGCTGGGGAGTTATGCTGACTGCTCTCTTTGCCTGCAGTTGAAGTAGATGAAGGATTTGTGCAAAAGGAGCTTGGTTTTCTTCTCTCAGAGCCTAGGTGATCTAGAAAAAGGTGAAGATGAGCATGATTAGACCTTTGAATTGAACAACAAGAAATTACGCATATGTCAGCCACTACAGGACACAGGAACTGAAGACTGACTCGAGATTACTTTGGCTCTTGTTAATACATCATTATAAAAAAAAAAAAAATTGGCATTTATTACTACACACATCTGGCTTTTCTGTCTGGGAACTTGTTATTGAAGTTATGGGACATTTTATTCTGTCCATAAGTCTGATGGCTATTGATCAGGACTGAAGTGCTTGGAAATGCAGATGTTGCTACAGGTGAATTGACTTCTGATGTCTCAGTTTTTGTATCTGAGGGCATGAGAAATACAGGCTGTCTATTCTTGACACAAATTTAAACAGGACAAATCCACACTGGAAAGGTAAAGAAAGTTATCCATATTGGAACAGTGATTATCAGGAATTATTCATATGTTCCTGGCAACCTTGCCTTTTAAAAAATATCTTCAGATAAGATAAATATTTTAAAGATATCTCCATTTCTTAGCAGATTACAAAAATGTAGTTATTCCTGATGGCACAAAGCAGCGTGATTCCCAGAAAGGACTTGCTCTCTCAAAAGCAACAGGCAATATTTGATGTGTGAGAGAAAGGCAGCTCTTCATTTACAGCTCAGTAGTAAAAAAAAAAAAAAAATCAGTTTTTTTTTTTTTTTTTTTTAATCTATACATCTAAGTGGAAAGCTTTGTGGTGTCTCTGGTTTCCTGCAATGAACTCATGCTTCAGATGATACCAGTAGAGAGCACAGCTTTACTCTAAGAAGTGACAATTTTATATGAAAAATAACATTTCTATATACTAGTAATATTTGTCTTTTTCTTGTAACAGCTGGAGCTGAATATAATTCAAGACAGTGACCTTTGGTTGCATTCTGTGGGGTAGTACTTGACACACCAATCTCAATATTATCTCTTCCTGCCGTATTTGCACTGCTATCAGGTAGAACAGTTGATAAGCTTGGCACTGCAAGAGGAATTTTCTTGCTGATTAAGCGGTTGCCTTTTTGTGGACAGATGATCTGAAAGATACCAAAATAGAGAAGAGTTATTTTCTTGGCAACTTTTGTTCCAAAACCTTTTCTAAACAGGAGAGGTTCAAAACAAACCCTAAGAGGAGGAGGTTGTTTCTGCAGGAGCAATGTCAGAGTGAGCTGACTGGAACAAGGTAAAGCACTGGGGTTTGTTGGATGGAGTTACCCTGGCCAGGAACATTTTGCCCAAGTGTTTGCATTGCACAGTGTCAGGGCTGTCAGGAGGAATGAGCAGCTGATGAAATACTCTGGAGCCTCCTGTGCCCCAAACTCACCTGTGAATTGCAGGTGCCTCTCTGCAGGGTGAAGGTCTCGGAGCCTTTGCATGCGTTCAGCGCTCTCTCCTGGAGGAAGGAAGCCACAGTAACTGCAGTGAGTGTAGATGTGGTTTGTGCTATTCACAGCTGTCAGGAGCAACAGTTCATAGCAGCATAACTTCTACTGGCAAAGTGTATTGTACTGCTAGGTACACTCAATGAACAGCACACAGTGAACGGGCATGGAATCTGACAGAATTCTACTCTCTTACTCTTTCCAGTGTTTCACATTTATTTAAAACCCAGTGTTGAATCATAAGCTTGTATTGAGACAGACTGGGCTAGCTAGAACATGTTTGTCTTTAAGTAGCCAAACAGCATGGCCATCCTGTGTTCAGTGTGCCAAACTGTCTGCAGTAAGGATGTGTCAATACTTGAAATTTTTTTCCAATTTGTACATCCAGAGCAGATCTGTTAAACTATTTTTTTAGATTTTATACTTCAACAGTTGTGAATCAATTTCCCAGAAACTTCAGTATCATTTTCAGAGTAATTTTGGACTTATAAGTTCAGTTGTTTGAACAATAAATGATGCTCACTAATAAAATAAATCTTCACAATCTAACAAAAATAAAACCTTGCTCAAGGGAGATTGAAGCATTAAATCATGGAATATTTGGCGGTACAATCTTAAATAAACTTGAACAGTAGTAAAAATTACTTTGACTCTTACTATGCCACCTTTAAAACATTGATCAAGGCTGCTCTATGAGCCCAGAACGTGATTGTAACATATAGAAATAGTCCTGCATGCATCAACATACACAACACACAGCAATGAAACCATCAACACAGCATGGGTTGTGTAAGTCCACCTAGAGTCAGAGTCCTTGTCCAAGAGCCAAAACACATGTCAGTGTTTTCCCCCAGAGCCTATGTTACCCAGCTAGGATGCAGCTCTGCTTGTGGCTGTCCCATTTGTGCCAGAGCTCCCATGGCAGTGTAAGCAGATGTGGAGTTGCCTCCATCCCTCAGTCCTTGGCTGTTCCCCTTCCCCTCCTGTGGAATTAGAGAGCCCTGAGACCCTGGGATGAGCAGGGCCTGAAAGCCTGGCAGTTTAGAAGCAGTGAAGGGTGCAGAGCAGTGCTGTTACTGATATTGCTCCAGGTACCAATGCTGTTCAGGTTTTGAACTAAATGATTTCTAACCAGTAATAGAAAAAAACTGTCCTTGGTTCTAGTCCTAATCTGCAGTACTTGAGCTGATGTTTGTTCTCACTCACATGGGTTTGCCAGTCTCACTCCACGTGGTGACTAGAAAGAATTGTATTTTTCAAATAGCAGGTAGCAATTGACTAATATTCTAGAGAACCTCACAATATATATTCTACAATTTCTGAATGAACCTGAAGTGCCAAAGGGCACTCTCCAGCTCTCTGGCATGACCAGTAAAACAATCAAGACAAAACCTTCACTGGTTTTGGGTCAGAAAGATTGCAATTGAATGAATCAAATCATGTTGTAGAAGAACAAGAAATTCTGCACTGACCTTTGCATCCATCAAATTGTAGATTGCTGCAGAAATTGCCTCCTTATTTATACTAGTCAAAACTCCATTTAGAAGGTGTACACATTCTGCAGGGGTAATAAAGCATTTTAAATACCACATTGTGTATGAAAGCATGTATACATTTAGGCATCATCATATTGCAACTAACTTTACTATTATATTGAGAAAATGGATGAAATAGAGGAAATTAGTTTAATACAACTTCCACCTCATACTTTACTTTATAGTAAACAAAATTTTGGAGACAAATAAGTAAATTTCTGGTAGGAAGCTTCAGTTAGAGGAAACATCAAAGATGATCTAAAGACCATTTCCACTTCAGTTGTTCGGAGTGCTAAAGCAATGTTCCTATACAGACTGTCTCCATTACAGATCTTGTACAGAAGGAAATCCTGAATGTTACCTGCAGTGTGTGGTCTATAATCTGGTTCTTGATGCCAGCACAGAGCAATGAGGTGCAGCAGTCTGTTCCTCTCAGGCAAATTGCTTGGTATGAACTTTTCTGAAATGCCTGGCCGCAAACTGCTGCAGATTCCTCTCAAAACATCAAGCAGGGTTCCTTGACCTGCAATGTAAAAGAAAATATCACTGCCAAAAAATATTAAAGACCTCTTAAAATGACATTCAATGTAAGTCATATTGTGTATTTTAAAACAAAGACTGCTTTTTTAAAAGGAAAAATATATTAATGCTCTTGGAAGTAGATATGCTAGCCTTTAACATTAGCTGTAGCTGCTTATTGCAGCAGGACTTCATCTTTCAGGATGAAGAACTCTGTCCAATACTGAGTCACAAATGGTTATGTAAACTTGTACTGTAAACTACATGCACAGATTCCTCAGGAATACATGCTATTATTTTAAGTACAGTTTTATATAAAGCCTTACACTTGCATTACAAGAATAGAACAAAATAACTGTTAAAAAAAGAAATCTACTTTGAGCAGCCTCAAGATGGCAGCCATAAGCTGCGTGGGTATTTAGATGTTATTCCATGCAGTATTTTTTGAAGGTCCTCAGTAAAATACAGGAGTCCTTCAATCAGTTTTGCCATGAAGAATGAAGCCCATAGCAAAGAAGCCCTTACTGATCTCCACTTCCATGAAACAGGGATTGATCCTAGACAGTGACAATTATTATATGATGCTTTGCAAACTAAGTTCTCTAAAACTGCTCACACTTTCATCTAAGAAAGTAAGATTCTCTGCTTCCTTGAGATAATTCATCATGAACTGACATTTCTGGATTTGTATTTGAAACTCACAGCAACTGTAAAAATGAGTATTATGCTCATTCAATTAGCAACTTGTCACTGATTTTAAAATTCCATCTGACAAGTATGAAGTGATATTCCTTCTCACTGATGGTCCATGGCAAACCCAACTCAGTGGCAGTGCTTCAGCAAGCATAGATTGATGATACTAGTGGGGGAAGAAGCTCTGCCTTTTCCCTTCAGAGAGAACAGCTTCTTTGGAAACATACAGGATTTAGTGAGGAATTGTAAAATTTACATCCTCTAATGTGGAGCTTTGTGCTGTAACTGTAAGAGAAGGCAAAGGAACATCTGAAAAGATAGTGTTTTTATCAAAATTTCACTACAATAAGGGACTTTGTGGACAGCACACAGTCTGACATGAAAAATAAATACCTTCAAAGGGTTTTTGTCTGCTGAGGCTCTCCCAGCACAGAATTCCAAAACTGAAAAAAAACCAAAAAACAACAAAACAGTGAAAGACCATTCATTAGTTTGCAATCTATATCTACATTCTCAGTTTCAAAAGCAAGTTTATTGCTTTAAGAGAAAGGAGTTTTTCAAGACAAAGTCTATCCAAGTCTTTTCTAATTCAATGAGACCTTTTCTCAGTTCTCAATTGAGTTGTTCTTATAAAATCATCAAGTTAAGGGATTTTTATTGCTTAAATATAGGTTCAATTAGAATTACATTTCAGGTTACTGCCTTATTTCCATTTGACCTTGTAAATTTTGGAAGCTTCTGTTTGCACTTCTCTATCATGATTGGTTTGTTTTCAGGTAATTTCAATATCAACTGGACTTTTCAGCAGGTACCAACAAGCACATCAGTTAATGTACAAAAACTTGGTTCTGATGCACTATGTTTCTATTTTCTTCAACAAATTTTGATGGGGCTCCTAACACCTTTTTCCATTTCCAACATCCTAGGAGTAATTACAGTGGGATCATAGATCTATACACACAACCCACAACTCAGATGCTACAAAATACAGTGGTTTAACAAAAAGATCAGAAATCAGAGGCAGAAAAGACGAGGCTGCTGGATGAGAAAAAACAGTCTACAGATAAGTCAAAAGCAAAGCAATCAAAAGGGGAAGAGGCAGTTCCAGGATAAACATATCTATTTATTTATATATCTTGCTGTAGTGATTGCAGTTGTTAAAAGAGCCTCTTCTTTTGCCTTACTTTCACATAAAAATCTGGAAAGTATTCATGTAATGTGGACATACATGTGACTTAAATGTACTTTGTATTTCATGTATGACAGATTTCTGCTTTCTCTGTTGCATCACTATTTAGATGCACACAAATCTCATGCATCTGAGTCACATCTCAGCATATTATTATATAATGTGTTATATAATACATGTATACATTAAATTATATATATGAATGCAATTTTGGAAAATTAATTATGCTACCTTAAAGTAAACCTCCACTCTTCCTGTGCAAAACTTGGGTTTGTGAACATGAGGTCAGTCACACCATTTATAGGACTCCTCAAGTGTATACATTATTTGACTTCATCTTAGAGCCTGCCTCTATGACAGTAAAGCAGGAGTTTAAATTTATAGGTTTCACAAAAGCTCAGAAATCAGAAGAGTGATGTCCTTAGAAGTTATTTAAAACATTAGTCCACAGCTCTGTGTGCTGGCCATGATGATACGTGTCCATCCAGTGGCACCTTGAGGTCCTCTCATTAATTGAGGCAGCCACAAGGGATGTAACATACCCAAAAGTGGCAGTGAGTAATCTTTCTCCTTGGTAAAAATCACTTTGTTAAAAAGTACAGGTGCTTCAGTGGCTCAGTAACTTATCCCAGCAGAGATTCCACAGGATCTTAAATGGGACACTTTTGAGGGAAAGGTCTTATCTTTACCTGGGCCTAATCTAGGCATAAACAATTCTTTCTGAAACTAAAGCCGGCAACAGTTCACACTTATAAACTGTGTGAAGCAGCTATGAGGCTTCTAAATATATCTGAAAGTTTTGGCAGCTTTGCACTTTTAAAACATTTAGGTCCATTATATAAATATTTATATGACTGACTTTGGGAACAGTTGTTAACCTTGATATCTGCTTCACCAAATATGGGAATTTAAAATCTAATTCACTGCTCTAATTGGCCTAATGCCATACTATCCTACTGCATTATGTATGTCTGGCATTTTTACTGTCATGTCTTTGAAGAGAAGAGTTTTGGCAGCATTGTAGAGTGCAGCATGGACTGGATATGACGTGGCCTTAGAGCCTCCATTCACCTGTAAATGTCACCTTCCTGGGAAGGGAGGCCTCCTTCAAGTATTTCAGGAGGAAGATACACTAAATCCTGGCAGTTTCTCTGCTGGCAGTTCTGCAGGTCTGACCTCAGCTGCTGTTTCCTCCAGTTGCTCAGGCCATAATCAGATATCTACAGAAATGAGAGCAAAAGTAATTTTAGTAACAATAAAACAAAAGTAATTTTAGTAACAATAAAAGTCTTGATATCAAATGTTGACTATTAACATCAAGATATGCAACAATAGGACAGTCACTGGATTTTATGGTAATGGACTAAAAGTAAAACTCCTACCTTGGCTCTGTAGTGCACATCCAAAAGCACATTGGAAGGTTTCAGGCTGCAGTGGCAGAGGGCGGGTTCCAGGCTGTGAAGATGCTGCAGCCCTTCAGCCACATCTGACAGGATCCTTATGAGTAAGGGAAAGGGAACCTCTGGGTACAGCTGATGCTAAGTAACACAAAATACAGGGTTTGGTACTGTGAAGTTGTTGCTATTCCCATTTTCTTTTGACAACAAACAGAGCCACCATACAGAAACACAATGCAGAAACTGAAGAACAGATTGTGACTACTGTCCATAATTTACATGCTGATTGTTCTTTGATCTTGTAATTAATTTTATCACTTCTAAGATGACATCTTTTATCTACCTCATGGATGAGGGAGTGGAGGGATCCATTGTTCATCCATTCAGTCACCATCCCCACAAGTCCATGGCACTGGTAAATCCCAAGGAAAGGCAGGAGACGTTCAGACTCATAGTGTCTGACACTTGCTATGTCCTGAAGTAGCAACTTCCACTCCCTGTAAAAAAAAAATCAAGTCAGAGGCAGGTTAGACTGAAAGGAACTTCAGCAGGAGATGAGAGTGTAGGATGTGGAAATGAGAGAGAACCCTATGGTTGAGCACAAGCTCAAACATATTTTTTTATTTTTTAAATTTTTTTTTAATTAGTATTCTTTTACCAATAAACCCAATATCATATAATCTTCCAAACAATTGTAAGAATGTGAAGCAGTCATAACGTAGTGTGTTTTTTCTAATATAGAATGAAAGACCTCTGGATGCTTTAATATGAACATAAGAGCCAGCTTAAAGCAGGATTGAAGTGTGAAGGAGGAAAAAGCTGGAGTATATGAAATGCTAGGAACAAAACAAAGATTTACTTTTACTGTTCCAAATAATTTGTATCCTTTGCTATTAGTGACATCCCCTTCTGCAAGGAGATGATGTGTTTCCATGCACATCTCACTGCTGTGTAACCCTGGCCATCCTTCGCTCCTCCCATTTCCCCTGCTCTCATCTGTGCATGCTGGTTTAGATTAAATTCAACTGAGGTCTCCTCAGGGACCTCTAGAAAAATAGCACCTTATCATACCAGTATTACTGATCCAGGTTTGTTCCAGTAGATTAATTACTGACTTCAGGATTAAGCTCTACTTCATTAAAAATTGTAAAAAACCAGAGAGCTTGTTTCTCAGTGAAATTGCCTCCAAGTTGCCTCTTGGCTGGTGAGGATTTCTAGGGATGGAGATGTGCTCAGGGATCAGGTGATGCTGGATATGCCAGGATGTGTTGTGGTGCCAGCCCTGCAGGTGTGTGGGTTGGGCAGATAAGAGCCATACCTGTCTGTGGTGTCCTGGCTGCTCAGCAGCTTCACAGAGATGGGAGTGTTCCAGGAAATATGAAAGGCTTTTAGTGCAAAGCCTGAGCCTGTCCTGGTCAAGGTAAAGCTTTCCAAATCTTCCTGGGCCACCACAGGTAATGGATTGGCCATTTCTTGATGGCTGGCTTGGGGGGAAAAATGTGTCAGAAAAGAAAAAAGTTTTAAGAGGTTTTTTTGTCACAATTACTAAAGCACAGTGAAGTTGCACCACCCCTTACTTCCCAAATAACAAATCCAACAGCCTTCCTTTCACCACTCTGTGTCAGACTTTCCTTACAAAGAGAGGAAAAAATGCACTAATTGCAAAGGAGTGTCTGGACCATAATTTGCCATCTGAAGCTTCAAGGTGCTAATTATTTGCTCATCATTATTTCTATCTGATGTCTTCAAAATAGTAGACCAGTACTTATAATATGAAATGTGATTTTAATGTGATACTGAATTATGTAGACAACAAACTAGCATCTTACAGTTGCATATCAGGCAAATAATTTCTCCACTTCTCATAAAAAAGGCAATTATTCAATAACTGATGTCAGCATGTTCTGTATCATTCTTGCATCTCATCTTTAATACATCATATGTAAATGCAAAAGCAAAGAAAAAGGAACATTTCCTGATGTTGTGAGCTGTCAGAATTCTGCTAAATGGAGTTGTGTCTTTGTAGCTGCCAGTAATTTGGGCAGTGCAGTGTCTGTGCAGGACCTCTCCAGTCCAGCTGCACTTCTCAGACCCTTGGCATGGCAACACACTTGGATTAGAGACACCTTCTGCAAAGCCTCACTGTGTTCCTGCATGAGTAACACTTCTAATTACATCTGTGAAGCTCCATTAGACTGGAGATAGCCAAAAAGTGAGGGGTAAAGGAGGAAACCAGGCAATCTGAGATAACAGATGGCACAAACCAGCTGGCACTGGTAAGGATCACTGCAGACCAGTGGTCAGTGAGTCAGAACTCCTCAAGCTGGAATATTCCCTTTGGGGTCCAGTAGACCAGGGCTAGAAAAGGGAACAGTGAGGGAACTGAATTGACTGTGAAGGATTGTTGAATGAGAATTGTGTCCTTTGAGGTGTGCTCCACAAAAAGAGCCTTTCTGCTGGGATGCAGAACGGCTCAAACCCAGATAACTCTTTCTCCACAAGTAAAATAGAAACAAAATAATGAAGATAAATTTGCCTGTGATCTTGCTTCTAGTTCATGAGCATTTTATTGTTGGTTTATCTCAGTCTTGTATTGCAGGCACATTCACGATGTAAGCCCAGTTTTGCCTCTAACCACAATCAAAATGCAAAAAGCAGCAGCTCATTTACCACTTGAGCTTTAACAATATTTGATTCTGGTAGGAAAGCACAGTTGAACTTTTTGCTTTTTTGTGAGATTATTGTAGTTTGAAAGCAATAACTGCCTTAGGTGCTTCTCTGAAGTGTCCTTAAGAGATAAGACTGACAGGTTAACAATTTCATAAAATTTGAAAAGGTTCCTCTGAAGGAAGATAATTTTCTAAATGAGGCATTTATTCCTTAAAGTTGCAAACAGACCACACAAATCTACCAATTCTGAATGTAAAGGAGGTTATAAAAATGCTGGCAGAAGCAAAATTATGCTTCATTTTTATTCTATACAGCAAAAAATAATAATTTAAATAGCCAAAAAAAATTTACTCAACTCCAACCATAGTGCAAGGAAGAACAAATAATGGTTTTACCACCTAAACTATTCCTGAAAGTATTTATTTTTATTTAAAATTGAATCAAGTAACAATATAAGCATTTTTTAAACTCTTGCTAACTGGCTACTTAGACAAAAAATAAAGCTAATCATCAGCTCCTATTCTGGATTTGCAAAATCTAATAAAACTGGTGATTTTTTTAAAGTCAAAACAGAAACCACTTCAATCTTTATTGTTACAAACCATGTCATGACACGCTAAGCACCATTCTCCCTGTGTCGGAGTTTCCACATCTTTGTACTGCAAGGTACCAAGACATTCTTTGAATTATTCTGCTCTTTTGAATGCTTTTTCTCCCATATCTATTAAAAATCTCATTATCAACCCCCAAAATCAATATTCCAGAGGTCCCCTATGCAAGGAAACAGTTTGCATTATTTTTTAGTAAGACACTGAAAGTCTCAGATAACTTTGCCATCCTTCCCCAGCTGTGCAGGCAGAGGCATGAAAAAGACTGCTATAAAGCCATTTATTTCAAGTTTCTAATTATAAGGTAATTTTTAAAAGTTAATTTATAGCAAAGACATTTCCTTACTATGGAGAAAATACATTAATATACAGATGTCTCAGGGAAAAAAACTGGAAATAAAAATCAACTTACCTCTGGAAATACTAACATAAAACTACGGAATGATGGAGTGAAACTGCTGTGACACCAAGTGGCATTCAAAAGCAGCTCGGGATTTCCTGCCGGTGAGTCAGCTGGGCTGTTGATCTCTGCTTTATTGGCTGCCTGCAAACACTTAATATTTCCTGGTCGGATACACAAACTGTAACTCCTTAGTGACTGCAGATAAGAGCGATTACAGAAACAGAGGTTGGACAGCGGCTTCTTCCACATCAAGGAATACCAAGAGGGAAAGGTATATAGCAGTGTATAGAAGGTATAACAATAATACCATATTGGATAGAGCCCAGGTACAGAATTATGTGGAGCTGTGCTCAGACTGTGCAGCTGATACTGATCTCTGCAGTGGGTCAAGCTGACAGCACGAGTTAAAAACCCTGTAAACTTTTTAAGCCAAGTTGCTCTTAAAACAGGAAACAAATGCTGGGTTTCTGGTAGGAGGGTGGCAGGCACAGGGTGATGTTGTGTTACACAGAAGCCAGGTTCAATGGGCTGACAAACAGCCCTCCCAAAGAGGATGTAGGGGTTAGGGTGAAAGTCAAGCTGGTCATGAGCCAGGAGTGTGCTCTTATTGCAAAAGGAGAAAATTGCATGCTGAGCTGCATTAAATACAGTCAGGAAAGTGAGGTAAGTCATGGTGTCTCAGTGCCCAGAAATGGTGAGGCTGCTGCTGAAATACTGGAATCAGCTTTAGGGCCCTCAGTTCAAAGAAAAAGTTGACAAACTGGGGAGGACACAATGCACAGCCACCAGGATGGGGCCCTGGGGCACATTCCTCACCACAGAGGCTCAGAGCCTTGCTGAGGAGGTATCAGTTGGAGTCCTACAGCTATTTGAAAGACAGCTATTTATGAGGACAGAGACAAATTCTTCACCATAGTGGCAGATAACCACCAGTGGCATAGGCAGGTGTCTTAACTTCAGAGGTTCAAGCCAGATGCTAGAAAAAAAAATCACCAGGTGAGTAATGCAGTTCTTTATGGGCCACTCAGGTTTCAGAGCCCTCATCCTTTAAAGGTCCTGTAGGCTTAGCTAAACAAAACCCAAAACCATGGCTGAGCTGAGCCAGCACTGCCAGCAGTCCTGCCTTTAGCAGGAGGCTGGGCTAGAAAATGACAAAAGCTCTGTGCACTTTTAATTTTGTCAAAACCTTAGAGGGCCTAACTGTGTTCCTGCTAGGCCCCTAGAGCACACATTTCCACTGAAGGTTGGTGGTTCTGCTGCATGCAAGGTGGAAACTTGGAGAGAGAGCAATTGTTTCAGCTGGTCACATTTCATGCAAATTTCTCTATTTATAGAGTCTGACTTAAAACCAGTGTCAGTCAATGAGATTTTGTCCACAGACTTGTGTTGGTTTTGGATGAAATCCCAACCTCCCCTCTCTCCCAGGGAGGAGTTAGCTCATCCTCCTGTGATCACAGGAAAGTCCCTAATGGCATCAGATCATGTGGCCAGGGCTGTGTGCCTGAGAGGAAGCACACCAAGAGGGGGAAGTTCAGAGTGTCCTTCTGCTGACAGTGAAACTCTGCCCAGCTCCAGCTTGCTCTGCCCAGCACACCCTCCTGAAGGGAAATGTAGCATGAGGGGGCAGAAGCAGCAGAGGTGAGAAAAGTGGCCTGTAACAATCCTAGAGAAGAATGGAAGCAATGGAACAATGTCAAGGTGTGTTGCTGGCACCACAGATCCTCCTCCCCTTGGCTTTGATTTATCAACACCACATTAATTTTTGTCCATATTCAATACTTCTGTAGAAAGTACATTAAAAATCTTTTCCTCTTAATAAGGTGTTGGCCTATCTGGCTCACACTGTGCTGCAGGAGAATCACAAACTCTTCAAAATCCATGCAGCTAATTTAAAAAAGTTCTTCAGAGGAGCATTGTAGATAAATTTGAAATACTTAATTTTACAGAAATTCTTTGACACCTAAAGTAGTTTTAGGTACTTCTGTATTTTTAGAATATCATGTGATGGAGAAACAGAGTACTGGAACAATCCCACATTTGTTTACTCCTTTTGACTATTGTTTTCAGCTTAAAAAAAACCTTAGTATAAAACCAGAAAGCTTACTTTTAATCCATATGTGAAGAAAAAAGAAATTTACAGGCCAGTTTGCAGTGTAGGTTTGAGCTAATTAGACATCATTATTAACTGAACATGTTAATTAAAAAAAAAATCAGTATTTTACCTAAATATAATTTATCCAGAGAAATTTAAAGCTTCTCACATAACATGAACACTTGTAAACAATAGGCAAGGAAATCCTCTATAGGCTCCCACAAGGCAGAAATGTCTTGTGTAGAAACCAAACAGTTAAGAAAACAAAAGTTTAGTTTGACTGTAAATTGTTGCCTTTGTTTGGATTTTGGTTCTCCTTGCAATAATGTAAAACACTTGGAATAAGACCTTGCAGCAGAGGATAATGGGTAAGACAGACACTGAATCACCCTCATCCCCCATGCCCAGCACTCATTCACTGCCATAGAGGCAGCTCAGTGCACAGAGGCTGGGGCGGGGGACACTCCTGCCAAAGCAGCAGCTCTGGGTGCCCAGGGCTGTGTGCTGCTCCCAGGGACAGGGGGACACTGGGTTCCCCTGGAAATGCCACTGGGTGCACCTCCAGCCATAGGGAAGGGGAAACAACCATGAACAGAAAGGTAACCAGAGGAGAAGCACTGGAAATGATCATGGAGTGAGTGCCTGCAGGATTCCTTCTGGTGAGTGAATCCAGCCATCACAGAGGGCTTGGCAGAGAGCATCTGACTCTAACTGCAGGAGGAATTCTAGGTTACTTCTTGCGTGTACATTCCTGCTAAATGACAGCACAAGTATTTCAGCAGAGTCATGGATCTAAAAAAACCCAGAGACCAGTTTTTATTCTGTTCAGAAGAAAAACAAAACTGACCCTCAGATTGTCAAAGAATGAGCAGTTAAAAAACATCATATTTATTTACTTTTCAAAGTGTCCAAATAAGGTCTTTTAAAGCCCAACCAAAACAATGCAGGAAGAACTAGAATTTTTGCTTTTTTAATGCAAACATTTTTTTTGTGACTCACTCACAAGCTAAGACAGTTCATAAGGAACATAAATGTGTTCTTAACACCTTAGCATCCTGAAACCAGGAATAATAATATACCTAAAGAGTAACAGTTTAAGACACAAGTGATTTATAAGTCTTCCCCTCATAAAATACACAAAGAGTGGACCCAGTTACAATCAAATTTAGAACAAAATGAGGGTTTTACAAGCAGCAGCATCAAAGGGCCATGGCATAAGACAAAGCATAAATAGAGTGAGTGTGTACAGTGAAAGAATGACACAGGACCAGAAGACTGAAGCATTGAGATGACCCAAATACCAAAGCCTCTGATGCATATTCAGTAAACACTACACTTGGATATTTCAGAAGAGTTCCCAGCACCATTTGTCAATCTGGCTATTCCAGTTGAACATCTGGGCAGGATAACTTGTGGCAAAGAGATAGGTTCTAAGGTGCTGTTTTCTTTGGCATCTTATCTATTTCACGAGGACTTACAAGAAGATAATTTTAAAATACAGTAGGTTTTAGATTTGCAGGATTCAAATGCTATATAGTTCAGTTTTATAAAAGCTGGGCTGTTGTGCATGAGTGCAGCCAATTATTTAATCATCTTGCTCTGGAAGACAGAACTTCAAACAGGCACAATACTCACTCACTGCAAGGGGATACTTTAAGATACAAAAAATTATGGTGTCCCTTTTCCATTTCATGGGTTTGCAGTTGAACTGAGCCTTCCTCTTCTATTTTGTTTGTTTTGGGTTTTTTCTGTTAAAAAAAATTGTTTCTTCAAATGCTCACACCATGGTATTTTGGAAAATATTCACAACATTCATTATGCCATTAATGAGATGACTGAACAAAAGTTACCACAGCTTCTGGCCTTAGGCAAATTCCATAAAGTGAGTAGTGCTAAGCACCTCTGCTAGTTAATTTCTACCAAAGACATTTATTGATTCATTACCCAATTATTTATACAGTGAAATCTTAAGCAGGTATGATGCAATAATTCATGTAATTTGGAACAAGATGAAGAGCTCCCAGGCTGCAGAGAGCTTAGGGACCATACTTGTTACAGGTGCCCTGGTCCTCATCCCAAGCAGTTGGGATCTGTTTTGGAACACAGTGTCCTAAACAGTGTCAAGAGAGGGTGGAGGAATGCTAAACCTCCAGGTCTGCCAATTATGCACCTTATCTGCAGATAAGTAGTTCTAGTAAGCTAATGATGAAATGTCAGAGGCCTGCATTGTGTGACCTTGCTGTGAATGTGTGGCAGAGGTGAGGCTTTAATAAGCACCTTTCAAAGCCTTCACACACACCAAGCAAACCCAAGCTCTTCTAGGCAAAGACTTGGTGAACACTCCCTTAGGCTTGCTCCCCTAAGGATACCTGTCCCAGGGTGAGGAATACTGCAGCCATATTCAGCAATCCCCAGAAGTCTTTCCTCTAGAACAGCAAAACAGGAATATATTTTCCAATGCCATGCTTATCTCCTGGATTTTTTCAGAAGAAAATGGGCAACATTTTAACTGGCTTGATTCTGAGTGTTGCCTTTTCTCTACCTGGAAATTCTGGTGTGAAAATATACATCTGGGCACAAATTGTTAACAACATTTTCTTTTTAAAGTCTGACCTTGACCAAATGCTGTTTTTCAGTTGCAGGGCTGATTTGGGTTCACTTGGAGATTTTTTTTGTTTGGTTGGGTTTTTTTAAAAAGTTGCAACAACATGTAGATTAAAAGCATCTGAAACATACAGTTTGCTACTGATTTCCTGTAAGTGTTGGTATAACCAAGCCTGCTTGGAGGCCACTCAAATGGAGTGCCATGGAAGAAAGATTTCTGAATGGCTGCAGTAAACATCAGTGGGCTTTCAGTCATCTAGGAAAACACTCTGCTCATGGTGAAATAAATTCTTTGAATTTTGTCATTACCATACTGAACTGCAATTGAGTCCAACACTGCTGGAGATGAGAACTTCCTTCTCTTCTGTGGAAAGCAGCCAACTAAAACAGGATGCAAAAAGTGGAAAATTTACCTTGATTTCCCAACAGTTCTACCACCACTAATTGTATGGCCCTGTGCATACCAGAAGTGCCTTTGTCAACCTTAAAAATTTTACCTGGGCTAGAATCCAGCATGAGTGATGTGAAGAGACAGCAACTAAAAAAGTGAAAGGCGGTATTTTTATGCAAAAAAATTTTTCTATTTATGGAACTTCAATACAGTTCAAAAATTATTGACAAAGTAGTTTTAACAGATCTTGCAGTATTCAGGGGGCTAAGATTCAGCTTTCACTTGGAGGTTGCCAAATCAAAACCATCTGAAACTTTATTCATTACAGACCCAAAACTTTGGAAGACAATGAGAAGAACACAAGACATTGTTTATTACACATAGTTTCATCAACTGCATATTAGTTTGAATGGCTGGGTTTTTGAATATTTGTAACATTGCAAACAAGCTCCTCAGAGGAGGGTGAACATTGCAGTTCTTTGACTCCTGCTTGGCACTTACTTCCAGTAAATATTTTCATAGTGATCTTTTTCATAGATCACTATCACTTCTCCTGTGAAAGTGATGAGAGAACAGGGACACACACAGCAAGAGAGACACACAGGCAGTGTCCAAACATGCTAGAGAGTCCCCGTGCTGCCTGTGTGCCAGCTTTCTTTGGAATTCAGCATTTCATCTGTAGCAAAGACACTGGAGCCAAAATATAGTAATAGTCCCATAGTTTAAGAAAATGTTGCAGTAATGCAGCATTACCTTTTGGGATTGATATTTTGACTCTTTTAACTTGTCAGTGATCAATCCATTTTAATACAGGCAAACTTCACCGAAGAGTAAACAGTTCTAATAATATAGCTGGAGGTAATTTTTTGACTTTGGCACTGAAAGTAGCACTGTGGCATGAGTCAGAATAGCCTCTACTGGGAGGACTTTGTTCTGTTGTGCTCTTTCAGGAAGTGACACCAAAGAGAAATGACCTGTTGCATATTTCCCAATTGTATTGCGAGAGACCAAAAAACCCCGAGGCTGATCCTGCCCTCAAGGGACATTTACTCCCATTTCCTCTCAGTTTCAGTGGCACAGGAAAGCAGGTATCAAAACAGACAGCTCCGTGGCAGGCATTGAAAAGGAAACATTTTTAATTTGTGCAAAAGCTGATAACCCCGAACACTGGCAAGCCCATGGTTTTCCCAGCTTACACAAATGTAGGCTCAGGTCCTTGATTGTGAGGAACAGCTGGCATTAAGTGAATTTGCACATCCCCAGGACATGTTTTCCTCTTAAAGCAAAATAATAAAGATTTCTTAGCTTCATTATAAAGCTCAGAGGGATCTTTCTGATGTATGTAAACACCTGATGGGAGGAAGAAAAGATGGAACAAGACTCGATGTTGCCCAGTGAATGCACAAAACCCAGAAGAAATTGGAAGTACAGGAAACTATTTAAACATAGGAAAACACCATAAAGGTGACTGAACAGTTAAACAGGTTGTGCAGAGAGGTGGAAGTCTTCAGAGGTGTTTAAAACTCAGCTGGATGTGGTCCTGTAAGCACAGTTGATTGAATCCTTCGGGTTTTTTTAAAAACAACTTTCTGCAAAATAACTGTGAAGTGTTGCTCTAAGAAAGGGTGTGACATCAAAGACTTTCTTGTGCAATGTCCAACATTGTTTTTAACATTGCACAATTAGGAAAAACCTCCACTGGGCCTGTTAACCCCATTTGACTTGAATTCTTACATATGGCTCCATCATATAACCAAAAAAATCTTATCTAACAGCTTTAAAAATATGTTTTCTTCCCCCGTGACATTATGAGGAAATTGGGGTCAGAGGCTCATGGCTTTCATGACTACTTTTTCTTGCTTGCCTGTAGAAAACAATTGCTTAATTTTCCTGTCCTATATCTCTAATAGGGTCAAAAATTCCTTGTGCTATACCTGGTCTTACTCAGCAATGGAACTGGTGACTTTGCTGAGCTACTGTAACTGTAAAAACTCAGTCCCTGACACTTTCAAAGAGAATCAGCTGATTCTCTCTGCAGTGAAATAAAAAGGAATAAACCTATCAGAAGTGGTGACAATAAGAATTGACAGAAATATTAAGTTCTGACTCTCCAACAAAGCAGCAGAGGGTTTGAGTTTAAATAGAGTTCCTGAGCCGGTGGGCAGAGCCCAGATGAGGACTGGGGGATTCTTGGTGCTCTCAGGCCCTGACAGAAGATAAATCCCAGCAGTCACAGCTTATCTTCCCTTAAAGGTAGGCTCTTTGAAAGTGCTGTGTTTGTATTAGAAGGTTCAATGTGGATTTTCTAGGCTGTAATGAATTTTTAATCTGTAATTGTTTAGTAGGCTTTGGTAGGATCTGTTTCTGAATGTCTAACACTAATCTTGAAAAGAATAATTTAAATAGCATTGTAAGCCATAACGCTGCTCTCTTGCAGTTCTCATTAGATGTTGGCCAAAGCTACAGAATTGAATACTGTTATCTCTTCTGAAAAAGTCTCTGATTTTAGTGCTCTGGCCTCTCCCTTCTCTTTTTGATGATAAGCCTAAAAATGCATATTTTGACACACTAGTGAATAAGCTTTGTTTCTTTTAGCACAGGGAGTGTTTCACTGGCATTGGAAGTTTTGTGTCTGTAATTTCCTTCTAGAGAAAGCACTTATGATTTATTTAGAGGAACTTCATCAGCTGGTAGGAAACCACGAGGAAAGTATCAGAGAAAACAAGTTTCTCTAAGTAGTTTCTAATAGGCTTTGTATGATTATAATGAAATAAAAATAAATACTTAAAGGTGAATAAAGATGCTAAAAAATAAACTAACCATGTCATGTGATTATACTCTATTGAGGTTTAAACACATTATATCCATTTGCTGCTCTGTTTTGTCTTCCAGAAAATACTTTGAAAAATCAGTGTGCATGCTGGATCTCAAAGACAACAGTGCTTTAGTTTCATGAGGTCACATGTGTCAGTTTGAGAATTTAAAAACTTTGCTTATTTTTCAAGCCACTGAATTCACAATGCTGTATTCCACAAGTATAAAGTGTTGAATGAAATTTATTTTACCTCCCTGCAACTTGATATAATTTAGTTTTGTCCAGCTGCCACATTACTACGACTTCTCTGTCATCCTTTGAGTACTGGAAAAAATGTGGTTGTGTTTCCTTTCTGCTGTTTCATAAGTGGGGGTTTTGGGTGCATTTTTGTAGCCTAACTGGCAAACATCCCCTTTCACTGTGAGCATGTGGGAGCTAATTTCAGTTTCTCTTTAGAGGAAAGCTCTCCCTTTCAGCACAGGGGAACATAACTGCTTTTCCTTTTTACCACTTCCACTTACCAGTTGAATCTCAAGATGCTTAGCAGTGTTGCCCATGTAAGGAGGAAAACAAGGACTACAGCAGTCTAAAAAACAGGTTGGGAAATTGTTGGTTTGTTTTATGCCCTGGAGCAGTTCACATGTTGAGAATGGTGTCTCCCTTTCTGGCTGTATTGAGTTGCTGCTGATTTCTCTTGCTTTCCTCAAATTTGCTTTCTCTTCCCTGTTTTTACGTCATTGGAGCTGAAGCAAGGCTGATCTGCATTTTCAGTGCTTGGCACAGGGAGGTTCTGAGAGAGACCAGAGAGTCCCTGTGGCAGTGCTGAACAAACAGGTTAAAAATGACATGACAGAGATACACCCAGTGGAAGGCACTACCAGTAATGGTAACAACAGTGAGGTTTGTCGGGGACTGGGGGTGACATGCTAAACAAGAATATGGTATTTTCTAATATTATCTAAGGAGATATTTAAGCAGGGAGGCACATGTGGACTGGATTTGGAGCTCACAGCAGAGTTGGTCAGTAGGGAAGGGAGCAGAAATCGTCACTTCTGAGGTCAGAAGAGATAATTTTTGTAAATTATGTAGGAGGCAGAAGGGTTAGAGGGTTCCAGCAGGCATCAGGGAGGGTGCTGGGTGTGGGCAAAGGGCTGCACAGCAGCAGGAGCCTCAAGGGACTGCAAACTGCAGGATCAGTGTGGGCATGGAGGATTCTGAAGAGAACGTGTCCCTCCCTTGTCTGAGTGCTAGAACAGCTCCCAGGGCTCTCCCCAGCCTTGTCAGACACAGCCTCTGCCTGTGGCACACACATTGCCAGGGTAAGGATGGAAATGATCTCCCTGTGCCCCAGGAGGTGCTGATTGTGCTGAGCACTGTGCTGTGCCTTGAACTGAAAGGATGGATGGATTAATTCAGGCTGCCTAAACCCCTCTCCATGTGCTGGAGGTTGGATGGAACTGCTGGGGTGGGCAGTTCAACCTCCCTGGCTGTGATGGGCACTGAGGGTGGAAATGGTGCATTGATTTGTGTGAGCCAGAGAGTAAAACCAAAAAAGAAAAAAAATATTGGGAGGAAAAGAGCAGGCCTGTCTCATTTTAGTCATGGCAGTGGCTTATTCTTAGGTGGTGGTGGTAAACTTATTTGTAATTCAGAAATCTAAAGCAAATCAATTATTTGTAATTCAGAAATATTATTTGTAATTCAGAAATCTAAAGCAAATCCATTCAGAAATCTATGTACAAATCAATTATTGTGTATTGATGGTAAAAGCAAGAATCTGGTTGCCTGTATAATCTGAGGATGAAAAAACACATTAATCCTGAAGTAACCATAGAGACTAATAAACAATGTCAGCTGTAAGTAAAATTTTCATTTGGCTATGAATCATTTGCAACCAAAAGTTCTGAACAAAGCTGCTGAAGAGATCTTGAATCTCCAGATACTTCATTTTGCCAAATCTTAGAGTATAGTGATAATGCATTTGTTGTCTAAGAAAGATTTAGTATATTTTTTTTTTGTTGTTTCAAAAGTCAAGCAGCTATTTACTGAGTTCCTAGATGAAAGATATAAGCTGAAAAGCCACCAATTTTACCTATTACTCCTGGAAGAGGGATGGTATCACAATTGCTGCCATGAACACCAGGCTGGCACCAGGCATGGAGGAGACCATGGATCCAGCAAGCTTAGCAGGCACATTTGGAACTCATTTAGAGGACAGCACTCAGGAATTCTGTGTGAATATATTTACTGGTACAGAGTGTATGCTTGATATTCTTAAAATAATATATTCAACCCAGATTTCTGGGTTATTTTTACACTTAGCCCCAAGGAATATTACAAACACAGTGCCAGTATGGCAGAAGTACAAAGCATTCTAAACATATAAATCCAGATTATTATTTGGCTCAACTATGAAATATGCTGCAAGCATTAAATTCCAGAATTTTGTGAAACCACAAAAGTGTTGGTGCCAAGATTTACAAAAGGTGAATCCTGACTGACAGGATTAAAGGGAAAATGTGACTACAAAGGAGTTTGGTTGATGTAAGTTTTGAAAAAAATCACAGGGAAGTGAGTAAAGGATTCAGTGAGAAGCAATCAGAATATAAATTCACAGAGTAGCTGCACAGATAAACATTATTAAAGTTTCACTATACCATGACATTTCCAATAAAAGGTTTTATAAAAGTAAAGAGGCCCTTTACAAACATTAGGCAGACATGAAGGGGAGGATGAGTTTGCAGGACAAGCTAAGAAAGCAGGTGCTGGGGAGAGCTGCCATTGATTGCATTTGTCACTAGCAGGGCTTCACAGGGGTTTGTAGAAGACTCAATAACCTTGTCCTCTGATCTGAGAGTGAATGTGAAAGCTGATAAAATTTTGTGACTCATACAAAAAAAAAGTGGTGAAATATTAAAAAGCAATACAGAAGAGAACTAGATTGTTTGCTGGGCTCATTCTGGCAAAAGGCATTTGTCCTAAATGTAGGGCTGAAGCTACTCCATCATGTAGCAAATATAAATAAATAAAATGTGAGCTTGCCTGGACAATCAGACTTATCCTGAAAGTCAGTATCTCCAAAACTGAAATGAAGGCAAGGGAGACAGAAACAGGGTGGTGATGTTTGTCTAGAGAGCACCAGCAAGGTGGAAGTCCATACACAGCTCCAGCACATCTCTGAAAAGAATGCCAAAAAAAAACCTGAATAAAGCAAAGAATGGTTTGCCAGAAATGTTCAGGTTCAGCAAAAACACTTCACAACAAGACACTGAAGAATGTTACCTTTCATTCATCTAAAAGAGAACAAGAAATAGCTTGTTTAGGGGGATTAAACTCTTCCATGAGAAAGGAAAATGGGAATTTCACAGAAAAAGTAAGAATACAATGATGAACAAATGCCTGAGACAGAAGCACATTGTGAAATAGGGACACACCATTTTAACACTGTGTGATTGATGATAGAAATCTGCTTTGTTTTGCTGCTTGTGGCTGGGGGGGTGAGTGAAATTTGGCTCTTGCTGCAGCCTGGTTTCACCCCCCAGGGCCAGGGCGAGACCACCCAGCTTTGCTCTGAGCCAGCTCTGGGGTTTTGAACAGGGGCAGCAATGCTGGGCCAGACTCAAATTCTCATCATGAAACACCCAGAGCCTTGGAGGACTGAGTGGAAAGAGAAGGTTTAGTCATGGAGGGAAGGAGAAGGAACATTTTCCTTGCTGCCTCTGCTGACTTAGCAGGATTTGTGGTTGCTCGGGACTTTGTGAAGATGCTTTAGGACATTTGTATTCTTACATGGTCAAGTAGGGGCTGAAAAGAAGCCTCCTGTTTTTCCAGTTTCTATTGCTTCTCCTTGCCACATGGATGGTGTGGAGCATAATGTACAGGCATTCTGCTTTTTACAGGTGGTTGATATTCTTCTGATCTGGCACAGGAAAGGGAAAGAAAGGGAAAGTGCCATCCAGTGGTTAAAGAATGGGGCTTGAACTCATTATGTCCCCTGAAAGTGATGCCTCTGCCATAGACTTTGGGTATGACTGTGGGCACAGCACCCAGTGGTTTGTGCCTCAGGTTCCTTCCCAGTAAAATTAACGGAAATGTTTTTATGAGGGTAGTTCAGGGTTCATTTAATGTTAATACTATTCTCAATAACCAGTGAAAACTTTCAAAATAAGTTGTGGTATCCTTATGCCAGTAACTTCAAAAATAATCTTCTGGGGTTTGAAGCCCTCATCTTTTTTAGGAAAAAGAGGAATGTTCTTAACTTGAGGCAAATATGCTTGTTTTTGAAAAAAAATTCGTTTTAACTCATCTGAAAGAGTACTAACAGCAGGTTTAATTTAGCCATGAAATAGCATCAGCTGTGCAGCAGAGGTCACTGCTGCATTACTTGAATAAATTCTACCACGTGCCTGATAGACCTGACCAAAAGGATTTCTAGTTTGCAAGAAATATTTGGATTTCAATGAAATTAATGTCTCCCTGAAATTTTTATTTATTTCAAACAGGTGAGCTATATGTACAAAACTTGTACTGCCAGGATTCTGCAGCTATTTGAAAAACCCTGGATAATTCACAGATGTATAAGGAATTCTCACAGGCAGATATAACACAGGCAGATATTTTCACATCATGTCTTTTACTGTTAGCTCACAGAAAATTGACATGCTGAGCCGGGTTAGTATTAAAGTCAATTTCTGGGCTTCATTCCACAGGTCTGTACATTCTGGCTCCAGTCTGGGAGGTTATTTAAGTGTGTCCCCAGTCTCCCTGAGGAGGGCGGTAGAATTCAGGAGGTGCATGGTGAGATCAGGAGTGGAGCTCTCCAGAGAGGCATGACCAGATCTGCACTCTGCCTTTCTGCATCCCATGCCCTGTTCTCCAAGCAAGACTTTCTTCCTGTGGCTGATTCTGTTTAACTGCTGCTCAATAGAATCATTGATTGGGCTTTATTTTCCAACAGGAAGTTCTGGATCATTGGATCCTTATCCCTTCAAAACAACTCACAAGCTTTCTCTTCTCTTTAACAGTTTACAGCTCTCTTTAGTGCTGTGAGTCCTCTGAAAAGCCAGTCCAAGTTATTTATCAAATGAGCCACCAGCACAAATGGAGAAAAATATCAACATAAAACTCTAACAAATGTGGATCTGCCCATACCATTGGTAGTTCTGCCATGGATGCAGAGGATAGACCTCCAGTCATAATGGATCTTGCTGGATTCAGTTCTAGCTGGACCTTGTTAAAGCAGGATTGAATATGGATTCCATCATCAGTTTATACATGGAGCTTGTATAACTCTTTCCTGGAACTTCACTACATTTTAGAAAGTAGATTTTTGCATACTAGGATCACACATAAGTGTTGGCACAAGATAAAAATTCCTACAGTTAATAAATAAAACCAAAATGTCCCAGGAAACCATAACATAAGCACTGTTCCAGAGTGATTCTGGCACTTGTCCCTGGCCTTAAAAGTCCTTTATACTGTTCCATTATAGTCAGTTCTGTTCCTAATTATTTAAGAAATGAAGCACCTTGGATAAATTCCCACCTGGTGCTGTGGAGACCTTTACATAACTGTCCTTCAGTTGTGAAACACAGCAAACCATTGGCAGCAGAGGCTGGAGAGCAGAGTAAGAGCTTTAATTGAGAATGGGAATAAGTGCAAGAATGTGTTGGTGATTCCAGCAAGTTGCACTGGAGCTGTGCTGCAATCACAGTCCCAGTTAGCCAGGAATGTCTGGAGCAGATGGAGAGTTCAGCTGTCTGCAGCACTGACACTGCAGAGCAGC
This sequence comes from Ammospiza nelsoni, assembly GCF_027579445.1. Taxonomy (NCBI): domain Eukaryota; kingdom Metazoa; phylum Chordata; class Aves; order Passeriformes; family Passerellidae; genus Ammospiza; species Ammospiza nelsoni. Next base: position 13,497,749 of record NC_080645.1, read on the forward strand.
AGAGAGGAGCTTTTCTAGAGGCATCCAAGGGACTCTTGTGCTTTCCAAAACCTTACCCAGAAACTTCTGTGTGTAGGAAATGAGCTATAAAAGATAATTAGTGATATAAAAACAAACAAACAAACAAAAACATTGCTTTAATATTTCAGTTAGCTCTTAAGTAAAGCAAAAAATGTGAGATATTTCCTGAGTCAATAGCTGTTCTTGCCAAAGGCTACTCTCAGCACTCAGTCAAGAGTGGTACTTCTTCCTCATGATCCCTGACCATGCTGAAATAGCTTTATAACCTCCTGCTCCTTGCCTGTGGTGGTTTCCTGCTTGTTCCCCTTCCTTCTGATTATTCCCCTTGGTGTATCTTTAGTAGTTCTTCCAAATCCTTTCTCCAGTTTTCTCTGTGTGGGAGGCCCAAATGCTTTTCTGCTCTATTTTTTGCTATGATTCATATACAAAATTATCCACCATCACCTGTTGAGGACTAAGAAAGCTACCTTTTAATTTCTGCCATCTATCCAGAAGGGAGCCTTAGCTAAAAGTTCTACTTGTGAATAATTTAACCAGGTGTGAAATTCAGCATGGCTGAACATGGTTGAGGTTGAAAGGACCCTCTGGACACCACCTGGTCCAACCCCTGCTTAAAGCAGGGTCAGCTAGAGCAGGGTACACAGGGCTATGGCAGTTAGGCTTTAAATATAAGCAAGAACAGTCTACAAAACACATTCCAGTGTTCAGCCACCTTCCCCATAAAAGCAGGGCTCAACTTTTTCCCAGCTTCTGTGAATAATTTTATTCAGGTCCCTGTGGGGGTCATTGTCCTGCATGTCAAAGAGCTCATTTTGGGTCTAGATTGGTCTCTGGTTCTCACTCATCCTTGCTGCAGGACAAAGAGAATAGCTAATCTTCACCAAGACTCATTCACCAGGTGAATTCTTAGACTGAGACATTTTCATCCTTTTCCCTGATAAAAGGAGGCTGGGCAATCCAGAAGGGTTTGTGGAAGTGTGTTTCTTTTAAAGTCTTCCCAGCCTGCTACACTGGCTTAGTCTCACTCTTTTCTGTCAGTTCCCAACCCGTGTCTGCTTCAGTAAAAGTGCAGGGTGTGAAATAAAGAGTGAAACCAAGCTGTGATTTTACAGCATTGTCCAGTCTGGTCTCCACAGAGCTCTGCAACAGCCTTTAATGTTTTCACACTCATTATTATGTCTCAGCCCCTTCCTCTCTGGAATGAACAATCCTAATTCTGTCAGTCATTGCCAGTGTCACACCATTCTCAGTTTCCCTTCTCCAAAGACTATACTTCATTTTCTGTATATTTATTATGTAGAAACAACGTTGGCTTGGTTCTGGAAAGTGGGAATAAATCACAGATTTGTCTCATGTTTTCTGGGTAGACTGGACAGGATCTGAAGGCAACTTTAAGAAATCAAGTGAAAGTATAGAATGGAAGTTTTTAGGGTTAAGTTTGGGAGACTATTTCATTATTATTTGTTCTGCACTAAGCACACCAACTATTCCAGATTATCACTGATGATATCTCGAGCAGAACTGACTTTTTCATTCCTCCTGGAAGTTTGTGGTGTTTTACTTTGAAACCAGCATATACTGAAGTCTTTGTGGTATCCTGTGCATATCACACTGGATGGAAAAAGCTTGCACTAGCATGTGAGTGAGATCATCTGTGTATTTAAATGCCAAATTCATGTCATGAGCTATAAGCACTAATAACAAAGTACATCCATGGGCAGATTTATTTAAGTTTCTCTGAACAGGTTTAATGTTGGTTTGCCTGTTGTCTACAAAGTGCTATATAATTAAAGTGGCTAAAAGGACTTTTTAAACCCAAGTAGTGAATCTATGGCATGTAGAATACATATCCCTAATCTGTTTCTGGGCCATAGTCCCAAGCAGAAAGGTGGAGAGGGCAGGGCAGGAGCAGTGAGGACTGGGCTGTGCACAGCTCAGGCAAGGGCTGACAGCAAGGGCTGGAGCTGCAATGCAATTCCAGGGGACAGACAGCCCTGGATGGACTCCCCAGATGATGTTGATGAGGGAAATCAGGACCTGTTGGTGCTCTCAGGATCCTGACCCATTCCAGCAGGTAGATAAAAATTGCACAAAAAAGATTTTGCTTTTGTAAATGGAAATCATGTGTTTAGCAGTGTTCTGAAGGAATGTGGGTGCAGCATTAGCTGAGAGAGCAGAACCAAATCTGCTCCATGGTGCCAGCAAAGTTCTGTACAAGGGGGATTTGTAATTTGGAATGTTCCAAGGACACATGGTTTTGGAATGCTTTGGAACAAGAAAAATAAGTTATTTTTCTGTGCAGTGGCTTTGTGTTCTGCAGGGTTTCCTTCCCTCCAGTTACCTAATACTATCTTGGGTAGGCAAACTTAAATTACCTTTTTCACCATCTAAATTTCTGCAGGAAGTTTTTTTCACCTACATTTCCCTTTTTGCTATATATCTACATTATTATAAGTATATCTTCAGCTTAACTCCACAATGCTTTTCCTTGGACACTGGTTTTTATAAACAAAAAGGATATTGACTGTTATTGAGCACAGCATACTAATCTGGGTGTCTTTGTTCTTCCACTACAGTAACTATTTCATGGATAGCAAATAAGATTTCTAACTAAAAAAAATGCTTGCAATGAGGAGGATGTAGAAGGATAAGGATCCAGTTTGAGCTGAGACAGGAATGTCAGTTATTTAAATGTTTGTGTGTTGTGTTTTGTGTGTTTGTTCCTCGATCTAACAAATTTTATTTCTCAAAATATCTGTGCATACTCTTGTCTCATTTAGAATGAGTATGAACCTTCTTCAACATAAACCAATCCATGATTTCACTGGTTACGGGAGGGTGCAAACACATCTCCTTGTACTAGTGTGCTCAAGTTGGTAGACTAGAAGTTAAAGAAGCTGGCTATCAATTTCCCCAAAACAAAAGGTAGAGATAATTTCAAAGCTACTCTGTGAAAAAAGGAAATTATTGGAGGTGCCAGTGCAGGAGTCTTAGGAATTGACAGTGTCAGAAGAGGTTTAGAGGGTCAGACAAGGTGATGGGGAACAGCTCATGCTCACATGAGGCCTGAGGCGTTTTCTGTCTCTTGAGAACAACTGAGATCTGCTTGGTGTTTGGTGCCTTTGTCATGTGCTCTCTGTGCTTTGCCCAGGGGACATGTCAGTGGGAAACCCGTGGGAATTGGACTCTGTATGTGTTATTGCAGGAGCTCTACAGCCAAATTCAGCCTCCTCTTGCCCAGAGAATGAGACCATGTCCTGCTGTTTTCTGCTTTTCTCTTTCCTGCTTTAGGAGAGTGATGTGCTGAGGTAATGAATGCCAACCTGCAACTCAGGCAGCCGTCCCACCTGTCCCAGAATCCAGACTTCAGAACTTCAGTGTCAAGTTTATGTTTAAAGTTTTTCAAACCCCAAATTACAGTTATTACATTGTTCAGAGCACTGGCAGGACAGCAGAAAGGACAGACCGCAGATCTTATTTCACACAGAAGAAAATTGACTTTATGTTTGACTAACATGGGATAAGCTGATCTTTATGCATATTGTTATAACCAAATTTTTCTGTAAGATCTAGAACTATTCTGGAAATAGTTAAATCTAGTTGAGCTGAAAGAAAAATTAAAAATCCTGAGTTGCTCCTGAATCCACCTCCAGCATGCTCTAGTCTCTGCCACAATTATTCCTTCAACATCTTCTGTTGCTCCTGAATATCATGTTGTCTGTGCTGCTTTCAAGCAATCAATACTCAATTTCACACTGCTACACTTCAAGTTATGTATTTATCTCATGCTGCAAAATTTTTAGGGACTGTTACTCAAGGAAATCGTATACAACATATCTTCCCTTTCTTAGGTTCTTCCTTTTAGCTTCATTTAGAGTTCTGGGGCATGATTCAGTGAATAAATTATTTTTTTGCTGATTATATTGGCCCTTCAGTTAGGGCCTGAGAGCTCAAGTTAGATGCCAATCTTTCCAAATGCATACATGTGTGTGCATTTATAAAAGCAAAAGCTTAGGCAGCACATTAATAACCATGGAGATGGAAATCATCTGTTTATCCATACAGTACAGAGCAAATGAGGAAAGGTTACCCACAATCTCCTGAATGTGGTTATTTCTGGTATGGAAAAATGAGTTTCAGAGTATTGGGATGGTCTTACTGAAGTGATTTATTTCTTTGCCTTCCTGGACAGACTGAGAGGAGTCTTGATGGGGCTTACTCTTATAACTGTGAGACCCTGAGGGCAGGTTTAATGGCCTGGGCAGCCTCCCCTGGGATCCCCACAGCCCCAGGAACCCATTTCAGCTCAGTCCTTGGCCCCTGGGCCCTGTCTGAGCTCTGGATGTGCTATTTCTGTACCTGGCCCTGCTGCTTGCTGCTCCTGAGCTGGGCAGTGAATTTTTACTCTGACCTTGTCCCTGTGGTCCTGTCCATCAGTCACTGACCTGCCCTGACCGCGGCTATCCTCACTAGAGCCAAGCTGCATATTGAATTCTGGGCTTGACCCGGGCTGGCCCTGTTACCATGAGCCTTTCTCATGATCTGGGCTCTCAGATGGCCCTGCCTGTCCTCCCCTGACCTGCTCAGAGCTGCCTTCAGGCAAAGTTTCAAGACCATTCTTACAACCAACTAGTGATTTTCATGAACAGCCTTGATATTTTACTGTTCTCACTCAGGTTGGAGTCAATGGAGTATTAATCATGAGGTACAAAGCAAAGTAAAACCCCAGCTTGGGCTGTGGTGACTGATATTGTCATTGCAGCCACAGAACAAAGTTAACTGCTGTTCACTGTTAGAGAAGATGCAAACAAGGTTTTCTTTCCAAAAAGGTGTTTGCTCCTGACTCTAATTGACAAGAAACAGTGTGTTGATACAACTGAAGGCAGAGAGTGGGTAGGGTGCAAAACCACTGAGAAGGAAAGGTGAACAAAAAGAATGTCTTGGCTTTTTCTGTTGCTGATGGTTTGCATTATTAAATCATGTTCTGAGAATCCTTTTCTTAATTTCAGTGTGGCTTTGGAGGTCACAGTGGAACACAGTTTATAGAAATGATTTCTGGGTTGATATTTGAAGGTTGTTCACAGTGGGTATGGACATGTACAATAAGATTAAATTCACTGCATGAGCACAAGGAGGTTGTTGCTTCCTCTCAGTGCCAAGGCTTCTTCATTTTAACTGCAATGATGACTTGATTTTGAAATACAAACATTAATTGAAAGCAAATTATTTTAATGGGTTTTTTTATAGCATTACAGTACAAGATCAAATATAGGTCAAATAAATATAGGTCAAATAGCTCTTGAAACTCCTCTGGAATTGTATAGTAGTGACATAATCTGTGACAGAGTAATTGGATCTGAATCTTCTGCTGAGTGAGCTTCCCTATAAATAAGTTTTTATTCAGATCCCAGGAGCTGAAATCAAGCCTGAGATAGCAGTGTTAGAGTTGCAGTAACATCAGCTGCCAGTTGCACTAACAAAGGTGAGACAAACTCTCCTATGTGAACTCTCCAGTTAATCTTTAAAACAATGTTAGGCAGCTGATGTGAACAAAGTTCTGATTTTCTAATTGTACCATTCTGCCAAAAACCTGGAAGTGTGAAGTGTTAGCAACTCAAAACTCTTGCCTGTTTTTGACTGAGAATGCCATATGACAGCACTCAAGTTTGCTATTTTTAACAACAATTATTCAGTGATTCTCAAAGCACTGATTACAGTGGAATCCATAATATCTGCCAATGTGGAATATCTGAAACCAGCTGAGGATTTTCCCAGTCAGGTGACTTGAAATCACATCTTTAATAATGTCGTTATGCACTTAGTAATGACAAAAGGCAAAGGATTTCTGGTAGTTGAGAAGTGAAATGTGAGATAATACAAAGATGCTGTAGTGTAAAACATGCTGATCTTTCTAGTAGTGCCTTAGTGTCTGAGGTAATCTAGTCAGCTATCTCTGGAGTGGTGTGTGTATATTTATATTTGGGGATCATCACAGCATTACTACTGTGCAAAAACGACAGTGATGTCTCCTAGAAATGAACACTCCTGATATTGGGCTGGAATGCTACAAAGTGTTTGTCCTGTAGCACAGAAAAGCAGACCTGTTTTAAAAAAAATCCTGGAGCATTACTGTTGTCTCTGTATATTTTTTAAATCATAAATTTAATTGCTTTCCTTGCTTGCACTTATGCTGCATGGACTGGAGATGAGTATATTACTCATGCTGTAGTTATGGAGCCAGGTCCTGCATTGGGAACATTGTGGGCAAAGGATTTGTTCTGTCTGCTGTAGCTGATAGCTGATGCTATATTATTTATATTATTTCAAATGCAAACTCTCCTACATAGTACCTGTCATCCAGACAGTACCCCATAGCAATCTAGAGTTATTGTTTTGGGGGGGGGATTAGCTCTTTTGGCTGCAGTGGAATGGTTTCTGATTAGCTGGGCTCAGTAAACTATCTTCACAATATTTATGTATCTGTAATGCAAACAACACTGGAGTGAGAGCCAGCATCTTGTTGAATTTTGCTGATTCCTCAGGCTGTAATGACAAAATCTGAATTGGACCATGACACTGTATCTGAGTTTCTCTTGTAACTGGATTTAAAATGCCTCCTCTGGTCCTTTTGGTTGCCAATGTCTCCCAGGAGCTCAGACTGACCTTCCACAAGATGACCTCCCACCTCAAGTATCCTCATGGATTCTTTTCACTCCTTAAAACCAGATGCATTATACAGCTTAATTTGTAATGTGCTGCCTTTGACACTTCAGTGTCTTAAACCTGGAATCAGGATGGACATCTGCATCCCCAGGTACCAACCCCCTGCATGCAGCCATGCTGTATAATCTCATCCTGCTCAGCTTTTCTGCTTGTGACGCTGTTTTTCTTGGAAATTGCATCTAGATAAGGTTGGTCAGTCCTGTTGTGAAGCTGTGTGAGATGAAAGCTTCAGGAGGGATGGCTGCAGGCCACTGAACACACATCAGTCCTCTGAGTGTGCCAGCTGGAGCTCACAAGGACCACGCTGGGTTAGAGGAATGGCAATGAAATACCTCTGGAAGAGAAGCAGTGTTTTTATGGAGGGTAATGCACCTTATTGATGCAATACTAATGTAACTGTATATAACTTTAAAAGCCCTCAAGAAACCATGAGTATATAATTCTGGAATAGTTCAGTTTCTTTTGTGGAGTTAATATACACCAAGTGCTGAGATTTTCAGACTACCCAACCAGAGGCATGAGTAATTTTTGAAAAAGGCCTCTAATTATGTGGTGAAAAAAACAAAAAATCAGATGCTCTTCATTATATGTCTGTAGGAAGGAGCTGTTTAAACTGTTTGTGTTAGTTCTTGAAGCTGTAAAATGAGTTGTAATCTCATTTTTCTCAGTGCTGTACAAACACACTTTGAAAAATATTCCCTGGCCATGCAATAGAACTGCAATCAGAGGACAGGAAATTCAGAGAATTCAAATGATTTCTAAAATGCCATTCAATAACCATCTGGAAATAACCATCCAGGTGATTTTTATCTTTCAGATAATGCTTTTGTTCACTAACAATGTAAACTCTTCCTTTCATATAGATTCAATAGCCTTCTGTTCCTTCTCTGCATCTTTCCACTGGTTGTGACATCAGGCAGTAACTCTTTATGCTGGAGTGATTTTGTCTGGACATAGGACCTCTAAATCTTTCTTCCCATTGCTTTTAAAATCACATTCAGAGTTTAAATTAACAGATTTAATGTCTAGGTATAGCTGAAAAGTGCTCTGAAGACAGGACAGACAGAAGCAAAGCTCCTTCTGCAGCTGTGAGGTGGCTGTGGCAGTGTCTGAGTGCTGGACAGTGAGCAGAAAATATCCAGGGAGCTGTGAGGAGCTGTGGGACTGAGCCAACCCCTGACAAGGACAAAAGCCTTTTTATCCCTCTCATTGCTTAGTGCTGGTCTTGCTGAGGATGCACAGGTCAGTGAGAGGGGAGGTGCCCAAGTTTCTGCTCTAACACTGTTCACTGTCCCAAACAGCTGGATGCCTTTGCAGAGCAACAGACCCATTCCATTTTCTAATTCTTGGATAGGAGCTTTTCATCTTTGACTATTAGTGAAACTGAACTTGGAAACGAGGGGAATGTGATTGCAAAACTGTGGATACTGTTGTCTTTATTGAGTTCAGCACTGCTTGCAGCTGAGCTTCTTATCTGAGTTGCCTTATACAAGTTTCTTCCAGGCCTTTTTGCACACCTTTTTTTTCTTAGCTAATAAAACACCCTGAATGGGGCAGTAAGAATAAGGGTAAAGGTAAATGGAGCTTGCTGGCAGACATTCAATGAGTCAGGGAGGAGGAGGCCAGACAGAGCTCACCTGATCAGAATGGTCTTAGCAGCATGGGTGAGGGCAGCATCCCATTTTGTCAGCATGAATAGAGCCCTGGAGCTGGAAGATTAAAAATGTACCTGCCAGTCTCAAACTGCCCTTCTTTTGTAAGGGGCTAAAAATGTGCAGATGCCAGGGTGGAGAAATTAGAGTCCATCTGTGCTGCTCTCAGCAGCAGTTAGGGAATTGAAAGAGCAGCTGAAGATGTTTCCAAAGCAAGAAAGGGATCTCTGAATGTCTGTTTGCACATAAATGGACACAGCATGTGGTGGGCTGAAGCAGACTGCTCAGATCAACTCTAAATTATTTGTGCAGGCTGCTGCTGTGAGCCAGAGGAAGAAAAGACTTGCATCTATAACTTAAAGAAGCTGCTACCATAAATACAGCTGCAAGCATGTTGAGGTTTCTATAATCTATTTGGTTTTATTTATTAACTCAGTGTTTTGCACAAACATTTAATACTCTTGCATCATGTAGGGCTGTGTGTTTACTGTGTGAGTAATTGTGCATCTTGTTTTAGTTCTCTTGGTTTCTGAGAAGAGTCTGAAGAGGTTATTTCAGGACAGGCTAAGAGTACATCCATAAGAAATTGAGAGGGACTGGCAGCCCACAGAGGTGTAGGTTGTACTTTTTTAACTGTTATTGTGACTGTGTTTTCCCTCTGTACATGGGCTTATAAAGTTTCTGGACATTCCTTTAATAAATGTAAGATGGAGAGAAGCTAGTTGAGCTTAAAGCTCTAGAAAAGGCTTATGCCCATTTTTAGTATTAATTTGGGTTTTTCCATGCCTAGAAAGTCTAGTATGCCATTTAGGAAAACTGTAAAGTCCTACTATAAAAGCAGCAATCTGATCCTAGTTTGATTAATCTTCTCTTTACTGGGTTTCTTCCTAAAACTGTGAGATTACTGCCCTGGTGCATGCAAAAGCATTGTAGCTTTTCCTATATTACAAAACCATCATGACATATCAATTGTACAGCAAGGCTAATCCAAATGCCCTTGAAGCTGTTGGAATGTTTACCTTTGCTTCAACAGGCCTTTCTGTTTAGGGTGGTGTGATTTGGCTCAGACCCTTTCTAAAAGCAAAAACCACAAGATGTTCCAGGAGTAAGGTACTGGTGATGTTGACAGATGCCTTACCCACCAACAGCCTCCCTCGTGTTAGTGTTTCAGATGGGGAGATTGAAGTGAGTAATTAACATGTATGAGCTGTATTTACAAGCTGAAAAACTTTATTGTTTTTCACCTTAAAGACTGACTGCCTTGCTCAACAGTGAATGAAACCCGTAAGAAAATGATCCTAGTTTTTGTGACAAATGTAAGGAACTAACTGGGTAAGGTTGTGTGCAATTCTGGCAACTACCTTATGGTATTTCAGCTAACAAATTCCCTTTCATCCATCACTGATACTCAGCCAGAATGAGTTCCTTTGTGATACCTGACACTAGATTGTTATAATGAAACTCTGTAAAGCTGAAATTCAGGCTTGCTTTCATGTATTGCTCAGACACTTGTATGTTTGGGAGTTCTTTCGAAAGAGCCTCATGTTTGTAAGGTTACATAAACCAGCAAGGTTTTGTACAAGTTAGAGGGAGGTGATTTCCTCAGTAGACAGGAAGGCATCTCTGGAGATGTGGGGTGGTGTCATTGAAGTGCAAATCACCCTGATCTGTATTTCTCAGTTTCAGAGTGACTCTGTGGAGAGCAGTGTCCAGTGGAACAGCATGTCTGTGGCACCTCTGTCTGCTGGTGGAAGCTGGTTGCTGCTGAAACCAGCGAGTTTCCTCCAAGGAGTAATTGCACCTAATCAGCTGGAGAGATGGGTTTGTTCCCCCTCAGGCTCTTTTCTCCCTCTGCCAGCTGTACCCAGTGAAACTGCCTTCCTGTGCAGGCACATTCTCGTGATGCACCAAGCACTCCTACAGCACCTTGCTGAAATATCCGCTCCGCACCAGTGAATGTGCCAGTATTATTCCCAAAGAGGTATTGGGCAACTGATTTCCAAAGACCTTGGCAGAATCTATAGAAAACTGGAGCTGATATCAGGCTGTTAATGGAGTTTTGCCTGACTCAGTTGTTTCATTTCCCAGCAGAGTCCCAAATGCAGGCTCTCTGCTTCGTGCCATGCTACTTTTGACGAGCTTATACCTGTACCATGGCACAAAGCCATCTTTTGCAAGGTTTAGAAAAGAATGTTGCCTCTTGGATGAAGAAATAAGGAACAAGAAAAAAAAATTAATTTGGCAAGTTTCAGTGAGGAATTTTTGTAAGGAAAAACCCTTGGAGGCAGCATAGTTGCCATATATGAGTCATCTGGAACACATAACATGAATTGGGTAGTAAAGTAGTCATCCCCATCTCAGAAAATTAAGTTAATTATTATTTCTAGATGATTAGAAAGTGTAGGGGAGAATGGATAGATGTTTAACAAGTTGACCTTCCAAAGTTCATGGGAGTAATTTCTCAGTACAGGCTGAAGATAAGATCGGAGGCTGTGAAACAAGCATGTCTCCAGAATAAATACAGCCTATAAAGAATTTTAACACAGTCCAACAAATATGCTGAAACAGACTATTTGCTTTAGCTATTCCCATTTATACTAGGAAATAAATCCTTGTACATTGGAAAATATGCAAATTTTCTGTAGAAACTGCAATTCTGTAGGAAATTGTAACACCTCAGAGAGATGTGAAACTGAGAAACAGTGATAAAGATGCAGAATGTCTGTATCACAGGCTGTGCCTATGGAGGCACAGGGGTTGTTGGGGGTTTTGGCAGGAGCTGAGTGCTCTGAGGTGCACTCTGGCCCAGTGGTGCTGGAGGGTTTAGCCAGTGCAGCAGAAGAGATGCCCATGCACAGAACATGCCTGAGCAGAGCTTGGGTGTGTTCCAGGCTGTTCCCTGGCTGAGGGGACTGACAGATGTCTCGGCCCAAAACCAACCCACTGAGAGCTTGCAAATGTGAATTCATTCCTGGGGGATCATGTACTACAACAAAAAATGAATCTGTATTGTAAATAACTACTAAAAATCACTTAGTCTATTGACTTAGAAAGATTAGCACATTTTAATGAGGGGCTCAGTACTTGTGAGCAGGCACAGACAGGTGTGACACAGGTTGGTCGCCTGTAGCACAGCAAGGAATCTGGATAATTTTTGTCCTACAGCAGCCCTGTGGCTGAAGCACAGACCAGGAGATATGTGCTCATTTCTTGTCTCTCTTATAGCAATTAATATGCTGACATTTAATTTCTGTATCTTTAAATGATTAAAAGTATCTGTTTGACAACCAGTCACACCTAGATGTGAGTCAGATGGGACAGATTAACACCCTGTTAAGATTAGAGCTGTTCCTTATATTATATAACTCTCTTATTATTTTGTAAGAGGATTTCTGCTATTGCATGTCCATTTGTGTGCCACTTGGTTATTTGATTGGATGTTTTTCTTTTTGGTGTTTGAGGGGAATGGTGCAAGCTGAGTGCCCTCTCAGGATGCAGCTCAGTAATGACACTCCAGCTTTTATTGTGTTCCAAGACTAACAGCAGTTTGGTGACAGCTGGACAAGTTTGTTTACACTTTCCCAAATGTCAGAACAAGGAGAAAGCCATCAAGGCTTTATACTGAATGCACGTCATTTGCAAAATATGAAAGCACTGCAAAGCTGAGTGGGGCTCACAGTCCTTTAGCAAGGCTCTATGGGAAACTAAAAAAATAAAAGGCATTTTCTAAAATTGTGTTCTACTGTAATAGTTTATATTAATAACACATTCAAAGGTGTAAAATTTCAGAAAAAATGGAGGTATGTGTGGCAAGCCTGCATAATTCCATAAATAAGTACAATTTATATTACTTTCTGAAGTTACTTTTTTCTCATTCTGTCTTGAGATCATTGACCAGCACAATAGCTGACCTCATGGGTGATATGTTTATTCACAGGCTGAGCTGATGAGTTGAATGAAGCATCATGTATACTCAAGTATACAATGACAGAGCTTCAGGAGGGGTTAGCACTGCAGTGTGTGTGGCAGATTGAGAAGCTTTGCTGTCCCAGGCCCAAGAGTCTTGTTTATGTTTCCCAGGCACAATAAGCATATGGAGTCTTCTAGAACATCACCTGGGCATTACATTTGTGCTGCTTTATATCCATTGTCCCCATTCCAGGTGAGGGAAAGGTTCATTACACTCCTGCTGGCGCCTGTACTTTGCCCCTTTCAGAACAACAGCCACTCCTGAGGCAACCCTAGGAGAGACTTTGCATAAGCACCCCGTGAATGCTTTATTCAGGTGAAAGGATGAGCACAGATCAAGATCAGGCCATGGGATGGAGTGCAATGAGAGCTCTTTGAGCTTCCCCACTGTGTTTACCCAAGGGCTCCTCCCTCCTGAGAGATCAGGTGAGAACATGCTTTTCCCACACACATGCCTTCAGTTATTTTGTTGAGGTTTCTTTGTGAACCAGGAGTATCCAGAAAGTCTCCAAGGTTTCCCGCTTTGCTTTTTATCAGGCATGTGGCTGACTGCATTGCTTTGAAGAACAATCTAGGCAATGCTTCTGTACTGTCCTATTACTTCACACTTTTGCACAATTCTTTTGTGTTTTCTCATGCTCTGGCACAGGTCCAGGCAAGGAAGCTCAGCCAGAGTAGGGACAAGCCTGAACTTGAATCTAAGGTCAAGAGAAATAGTTCTGGGGAGCTGTCAGCTCAGGGCTAACTGGTGGTGAAGTGAATTAAGTGCTAGGAAAGGATGGAGGGCAAACCAGACAGCTGATGCATAAACCTATGGTTCATCTGTGCTCAGATTGCTGGGTTACATGCTGCTGTTCTCATCTCAGCATTTGAGATGAGCATCTGGAGAAGATAAAGCAGGTTGATAAAGGGTATGGAACAATTTCTGTTTTCAGAATAAGTCAGAAGACTGAGAGAAATAGAAATGTGTAAATAGGATGCTGTGAAGAGGGACCAGTTGTGTAACCTCCCCTTAGCACAAGTACTAGAGGCCACATGTGAAATTACTGGGAACCAGATGAAAACAGATGGAAGGAACTAGCAAGAGAACAAACCTCATCAGACTTGGGCCAGCTGGCTCAGCTGCACATACCTGGAGGCAGGGGAAGACAAAAGACAGTACATAATTATACACTTGTCCTTTCCATCCTGTGGGTGACTGCCCCTGGCCACTGCTGAGGGTGGCACAGGAGGCTGGAGGGACCTTTAGGGTCCTTCTGGCCTGCCCTGTGCCTGTGCCAAGGGACAGTGCAGCTCCACGGGGCTCTGGTCACCCAGGGCAGCTCAGACACACATTCAGGCACGAGGAGCTGCAGCAGCAGAGACAAGGGCAGAACTTTCTGTGCCACAGCTCTGATATCTGCAGTTATTCTGCAGCTCTGATCTGCAGTTATATCTGCAATTATTTATTGCTGACAGCCCTGAATGTTCCCCTTCAGGGTGGCAGGACTATAAAAAAGGGCTTTGGAAAATGCCCTGGGCAGAGCTCCCAGGGGCAGATGCCAAAGATAGCCCAGGCTTTGGTCACCCTGGTGCCACATCATTCTGCCCTGGCAGGCACATCTCAGGCTGGGCTGAGAAGCAGGGCCACTCAGGTACTTTTCTGCCTTGAGGTGAAGGGTAACTTCATATTACAATCCCCAGGCTCTTTGGCAGAGGTTTTGCCTGACGATTCAAACTTAGCATTTTCACAATCAAACCAAATATTGACCAGGCAAGGAGAAACATCTCCTCCTTTTCATCTGTGCTTGGGACAACTCCTCTGTAGAAAAAATAAAAAATGCAGCTGGCGTGACAGCTGCCAGAAATGTGAGTGGATTAAAAATAAGTTATTTCTCATGATAAAATAATTGTTGACAAGGATGTAAGATTAATCTAGAGCCTCTCAACTCTACTCTAGAATAAGCTGCTCAAAAGACAAAAAATAAAGCACACTAAAAAAGACTCAAAAAAACCCAAGAAAAGCCACCACAAAAACCCCAAACCAACCAACCAACCAACCAACCAAAAACCCAGCAGAACGGTAACAATAGAATGTGAACTAAACTAATTCAAGCAAAAATACACCTGCAACAGAAATGATAAGTTTTTTGTAGAGTAGCTGAGGATGAGAAACAAGGAAGATCTCTCTAGTGAAATTTCTTCAAAAACAGAAGTACAACTCATGCAAGATCTTGGAGAAATTGGATTTTAATCTGGTACAAGCTGAGTATGTCTATTGACAGATGATTCAGCACTGCACATTTGTTTCACTGACCTATGTTCAGCTTTTTTTGTTCATGTGCAAAAAAAGGAGTGTCTATGAGTTAAATGTGGAATTACATAAATTGCAATGTATTTCTAAACCAAATGCTTTGGGGAATTAGTTACTGAATAGCTTTATTCTTCTGCAGAAATCCTGCTCTTTCTTACCTGTAAATCCACTGTGCAAAATCTTTTCAGACCTCATAGTAAATATTTTTTATGTTCTTAAGACACAGAAATGACTCCAGAATATATGCATGTGTTTCAAAATAGGACATTCTGTTTTACTGGAAGCAACAGCTCATTTCATGTTCCAGCCACCTCAAGCTGGCCTGGAAACATCTGTCAATTACAGGTGAGAAACCCTGACCTCTGAAATCATTTTGTTACACTTCAATGCATTACTGTTATATTGTGACTAAGTGATAAGGTTGTCTTTGTGGAAGATACTGGTTCACTCAGGTTTATGCAGAATAGAGACTTTAAATTCAACTCCTGCCAGTCAGTGTTGGAGCTGTTGTGAAGGGAAATTGGGGTTTAAGGAAATATCACTCCAACTGACCTTTAGTGTGCATGAAAGAACTCTTAAGGATGAAGGACTTGCGTGCAAAAAGCACTTTGAACTTAGACCCAAAGTTATGGCAGAAAGGAAATGTTGCAAGTCAGGAATATCAGATTGGCTAACCTGGATCTGAGCAGCTGTTATCTCTGAGAGAATCAGGTGCTTAAGAGGAAGATGAAAATAAACCCTGAGGGTAGGAAGCTGCAGGATAACTCTAGTCCACTCCTTTTCTAAATCTTGTGCTCTGCTGCAGAAAATCTTATTTTTCTTTGACAAAATTGAACATGCTGGCTGGGTACCTCTGGGTACCCTTAGCTTTATGTGTTTCAAAGCCTTTAAGGAATGCGACAAAATCCTTTATCTTGATTAAGTGATTCTTGGTAAAGTAGAAAAACTAAAGTTGGGTTAAAGAGCTGCAGAACGGTTTAAGCTGTGGCAAAGAAATGAATACAAGAGACTCCAAAGGCTTTCTGCAACCCTGTTTATGAAAGTTTGTGTTGCTGAGTTAAACAAGCTTAGAGCATCTCATGCTCCTTTTCCACCTTTGAATTACTCACTTGTATTTGGAAACTACAGCTTTGCCCTAAGGCAAAGTATGTACAGAGAAGATGCTCAGTGCTCACAGTTCAGCTGTACCTACTACTTCCAGTTTTCTCCTCTGTTAGTTATTCCACTCAAGAAATTATGAACATTAACTTTTGAAGGATATTTTGTGCTTTGGGACATATACACACACCATAGTATGCTAGAGCAGTTTATTAAATGAATCAGTTGCTAAATGCCCATGTAGACTTAAAAGAACATAACTGAACAATGACTTTATGACTGTATGACTAAAGGCTGTATCTTCAAATGATGCAGTGCTCCAGAACTCGTGTAAATATTTTGAATATATTGACATTTAGATAAGAGGAAAATTCCCAACCAGTTTAATGTGTAGTTTAATCTTTGACTAGGTCATGGATGCTGTTTGTTTGATATGAAAGTGTGTTTACTTTTCCCCAAAACATCAATGTTGAGCTCAGGATGGAGCTCTGATAGCGGAGCTGAGCTTTCCTCTGCCTGTGGCATTTGGGAATGAAGAATCTGCAAAGATCCTCTCCTGGGAAACATGCATGGCTCTAGTCCCTGAGCCTAAGGACTGCACCTCTTTGCATCCTAGTCATTTCTGAAAGGGAAGCACCCCAGATTGGGCTATCACCCAGCCATCTGAGGAGGGAAACAGTGATCCTGGCCCATTCTCTGAGGAAATGCCTGCACAGCCACTTGGCACTCTACTACTTCTCTACACAGACACTTCTCATGTAAACTATTCTTGCAAAATATCCACTGTTGGCTCCCAGGGTTGTACTGGGAATGTCTCTTGAAAGAGACATTGTGTGTTTATGGGACTCTCTTGACCACTGTTCTTGCTGTCCAAGCCTGGACAGGCAGGAGGAGGGGAATGTCCCGGGAAGGCAGTGGCACTGGAGCACACACTGAGTGCTGTGCACAGGCCCTTGCTGCAGAGTGGCCAAGGGCATGACTGAATGCAGACAGCAAAGCTCCACAGCCCTCCTGGGCAGTGTGGTTGATTGTCACCTCCCCAGGTTTATTTCCTAACAGCTGTTTTCACCATAAATTGGTGGAAGTGGCTGATGCCCCTGGCCAGTGAAGGGTGGTGAAATTCTTTGGTTTCATCTCATTGCTTTGGGAAGACAACCCTCTTTGAACAGACAGGGAATGATTTCAAGGTAATTAATTGAAAGCAGGGAAAAGCAAAAATCACCGTCTTACAATAGTTCCAGCAAAATGTAAGGTTTTGCTTTTTTTACTTTCCTTAAACAATTTAGCAAGTTACTAAGAAAAAACCATTTCAATCATTTATGTGACTGGGAGGTCAATGTCCCTGTGAACAACAAAAGGGTGCAGTGAACCTTTACTTCTCTTCCTTTGGACCCAGCTGCCTAAACAGTGCAAAAAGAGGTATGAACACATAACAGATATGGCCTTGGCAGGGACATGGGAAAGTTGGGAAATGTGGTCTGGGCCAAATCTGTCTTTAGAGGAAGCCATGTGAAAGCACAAACACATGTAGGAAGTCACAAGTTTAACTGAGAGCAGAACTGGGTCTCATTCTTCCAGCATTGCCTAAGCTGCTTTTTCTGTCAGACTCAGCAATTGTCTGGGACTTCCCAGCCTTTTTTACCTCTGTCATTGAGCAGAGCAAGTCACATTTCTCAGACAGCCAACTGCTCTCTGAGGTGGTATGGCCACAACCTGCTGCTTCAGACTGGGGGCTGCCACAACATTTACATCATCTTGCTGATGTGGTCTGGGTTGTGGTGTTGGTGGCAAATGTAGGTTTTCTTAGCTGAAGCAAAAAGAAACCTGGCAAACTGTCACAGTATTAATGTCAAACTAATTATTATAATTACAAATGTGGGTCCTAGTTTTGGTATCTAAGCTAACATATAACTCTAAGTGTAAGCTTTCCTGGGTGATAAAGGTGGAGATGATTTAGGCAACAACAAAGTGAAGCTGGGTTTTAGGTTCTGCACAGAGACCATGTGGAACCACGATACTCGATCAGATTTTCCAACACTTGATTTTGTATTTTGTCTTAGATTAAATGTTCTGCATTCTGTGTGTGAGTGAATGGAACACTTAATATTCTCTTAGCCATAAAACATGCAGAATTTTAGATTTCTGTTTTACCATAATTGAGAGAAACATCAAAGCACTACAGTGGCCCATGGAGGATCACACTGGGAGTGTTCCTATCATTATGAAAAACCAACAGAACATGAAGTTCTAATGAGTGAAACAATGTCGTTTGTCAGGATAATTTAGCAGTCTGGTGCACCTTAAGGCTGGCTAGAGGGAAGGGTGGATGCTGGAGAGGTGCTGTAGGAAAGTTTCTGCCATGAGCTGTCAGCAATGAATTCTGACACCACAGCTTGAGCTCCCCCACATCAGGAGACAGCAGAATCAGGGCTACCCAACAGGTTTCATTAGCAGGAGATGGACAGGTAGGACTTACATAACCTGAGGTGAAAAGTCAATAAGTAACAAGGAAATTTCTTTCTAAGGAAACAGGGGTTGGTTCAGGTGCAATGTATTCCCCAGTACAATGTTATGGCTTTGTCCGTAAATGTGTGCACCACCAAAATGGCTTTGTCAGTTCAGGAAAAAAATAGAAGTGAATTACATGAGTTTGTAGGTCAAGGGCTGGCTGCAAGGCCAACTACAGATTGCTCAATTACTTCTTCTTCTAGAAAGTTTATCCAAAGTGTTGGGCTGAATCATTTGTTTGAGGTCAAGGTACACAAGGAGAAACAGTTACTTTGATATATGTCTATTCTGTGTGATATGTTTCCTGGAATATCAAGATAGGGATATCAAAAGGGATATCAGAAAAGAAGCTCCCAAATTGCTATGTTCAATGGTCTTATTGTACAAACAAATAAAGGGCAGTGGGTTAGTGTACATGAACGTTTTCCTGTAAAGAACTGTACTGTGCACAAAACTAGGATAGAGCTTGTGCTTTTGGAAAGCCATCCTGGCTTTATTTGCAAAGGTAATACAGATTCTAGTTTTATAAATTCTAGTAGAAAATGGATAGGATCTCTTATTTTTTACAAGAGAGAACAACTTTATTTCTGAAGATTTGCACACACAAGAAGTATTCCTTATTTTCCTTAGTACAAAGCCAAAGCATCATATATGGTTTTGTCTTGTATCTATGGTATCAGCAAGTATGGGCTTGAACATCTTTGTTCTACAATGTTTGACATGCAACACTGCAATGTATTGAAGACAGATTTGAAAAACCTAGTAACAGGGCAATCTTAAATCACCTAAGCAAACAAATGCCTTATTTTCTCTGAAAGCTTAATTTTTCCATGGCTGACATGGACGCATTGGTTACATGCCAATAAATGTCTGAATAATGCATATAAAAGCCTTTCCTGTCAAAAAATCAGTATGAGTTATTTAAGAGCTTTGTGCAAATGCTCCCTTGGATAAAGGCCCAGGAAACTGGAAAGAGCCCTTAGCCCTCTCCCCCCACCCTCTCCAGTCTGACAGCATTTACTGAGTTAGATTTTGCAAAGGATTGACTGGTAACTAAACTTTGAGTGAAGCAATTGCCTCACATTTATTAAAACAACTTATTCTGGTGGAATTAAAACAGAGCTTTATATTAAGTATTCTGCTCTGATGGGAGTCATGAGAGCAGAAATCCTTCTCAAGAACTGCTTTTATCTTTTAGATCAATGAATGAAAGTATGCACTTTAACTGTGTATCAGCAGCCCTATTTCCTGGAAATTGTGGTTTCCAAACAGATGGCCACAGAGATAAACGTGTGCTTCATTTACTACTTGAACTGAGCACTTTGGGATAAAGGTATTACATTTGTGAAGGGCATTTTAAATTTAGCAAGCCAGATCAATTATTCCCTGAATTGAGTAAGATACCTTGGATGGAACCCCTGATGGGTTCTGGGTTTTATGCAAGCAGTTTAACTCATTTTATTGCTACTGTGCAAAAGGCTTATAACACTTCATCTCACTGAAGAAAAAGAAACACAAACTGAAATCAATCTTTTCAGACCCACTGTGTATCTGTGTTGTCCTGAGGGTTAAAAATGGAAAATTTGTTCAGTGCAGGACTTCTGACAGGCATGGTTCCTGTAATCCTGCTTTTGCTGTAGTCACATTAGTCAGCTGAACATTACTAAGGAAGTTTCTCTGCATTCATTCAGGAGCTGGGAAGGGAAATATTCCTGCTGAGTCATGCTTATTAGTATTTTCCTTGCTCCACCTCCAGTCCCTTTGGCTCCTCCTCTCCTCTCTTGCTGCTGGTTGCCTACTATATTTAAACAGCTGTCTTGGAGCAGAGAGAGGATTCCAGGCTTGTAGTTTGGTTGGCTCTCCTGAGTGTACAATCACTCTCACAAAGATCCCACCTCTCATCAGACCTGCTGCTAAAGGTAAGAAGGCTCCAAATAAGTGCAGAGAGCTCTGTCTGGTGTACCCTAACATCTGTTTCTGGCTATCACAGGGGTGTTTTTAGAAAGGTGTTATTACATACCACAAAGTTGACTTTTTTTCCACATAGTTTTAATTGTGTTTGGGGGGTAACTGGCCTGACATGCAAGAGTGATGCTGTAAGGAGAGAACAGCTTCTGAAACTTGTAGGGAAGTATAAAATGTAAAAGCTGTCAAGATCTCTGCCTTTTTTTTTTTTTTTTAAGTACTAATTAGTTAAATATTAACCTCGTGAGACAAGTGAGTTGATGAGGAAATTGAGCTGAAGAAAACCGTTGTTGCATCTCTGTTAGAATTGTTTAAAACTGAGTTTTGTGGTACCTTTTTTAAACTCCCCCAGTGTTTATACCCCAACTGCATTGCTCTCTTGAGCTCTCCCCATGTGCTGTTCAGGCCACACCTGGCCTGAACACCAAGTGTGTTCAGGCCAAGAATCACCAAGAATCACATGGTGATTCTTCCTTTAGCAAAATCTCATGGCCGTTACAGAGAGAGCTGTCTGCACATGGCTGATGTAACCTGGCTTTGTATTTCTCCGAGGATCACAGAGTGCCCTTGTCTTGCTAAACGTGCCTTTGCTTTTTCATTTGCTCCCTTGAAGCCTGTTTCAGGCTGGCAGCCTGGGGCTGGTGAGAGCCACACTGACCGAGTTTGTGAGCTCCAGTCCCTCTGGACGCGAGGGAAGGTATGCAGAGCCTGGCCCAGAGTGAGCTGGGAGCATTGCAGCCAGAAACAATTATGTAACATCACACAGACACTGGAATGCTTTGGAAGCAGCAAGAAGCCAAGTTGTGAAACTTGCTGCCTTCTCCCAAATGAGGAGAAGGAAAAGGACATTCGTTTAAAGTAGGAAGCTCAAAGCAGGAGCCAAACTCAGTGTCACTAAGCTGACTAAGTGTGAGTGCCCAGCAGCCCACACTACATAAAAGGAGGGTGAGAAGAACACTCTTAAGTTTCTTGTTGTCTCAGGCTTTTTCCTGGTGCTAACTAGTTCAGATTAGATTGGCAGTGAACTTCAATGTCCTGCTGCTTTGCAATGGCCTCTGCAAGAACAGGCTTTCCTCTACACTGTATTAGCTGCCCAGGTTTTGAGGTAATGGAGTCTAAGACTGAAAAAAAAATGTAATTAAGTAATTAAAATAATCCACCTTAACATCTAATGGGAGGAAAGGTGAATGTTTGGCCCAAAACTACAATGCCTGAGATGCTCTGAGTTTTACCCCCAGAAGTCAAACCTTTAGCCAACAGGATGGGAATAGCTATAAACAGGTTCAGCACCTGATTCACTTTCTACTTAAAAATAAGAGTTAATAACTATGAATTATAGAGATGGCAGCTATAGGATGTGAAAGAGACTAGCCCAAATTTCATCAGACTAACAATTATGCTCCTCCAGCTATTAAAATTTGGTTTAATTGCAGAAAATGCTCCTCTTTCATGTGCCAGGAGGTGCAGAAAGCAGGGGGAGGGTGGCAGCAGGAGTTATCAGTGAGCAGCTGCTGCTCTGTGCTTTATCAGGGTGGAGAGGGGTGGCACGGTGCGATGGCCAGGAGCCAAGGCAACCTTCCTCTAAAGCAAACAGCACTGCCAGCCTGTCCTCTCCTGCCTTGTGCCTTTTTTTGTCCCCTTCAGGCTCCCCCAGAAACGTGCTGGCAGCCAGCAGTGTGAGGCTGTGCTCATGCCTTACAAACAGCCTGGCAGCTCCTTCTCTGTGTGTGTGTGCCTCTGCTGCTGCCCTGAAGCTGCTGCCCTGTGCTCTGCTGGGCTGGTCAGAGTCCTTGTTCCAGCTAAAATCCCACAGATGTGCATGCAGCTTTCCCAGGCATGCTGCTGCAGGGAGCTGTGGAGCAGAAACCTGCAAGATTGCTCCCAGAGGTGTTGCTTCCCTCTTCCAGGCTCCCAGGAGCTTCACAGAAATAGGATGTGTACTCTGTGTTAGGAAAAATTAATAAGAACTTCTCTTCTTGTATAATACAGTGATGAAGAGGGGTTATTTGTTATCATGGAGAAGAAATTTCTGCTGACCTGCAGCTGGATGCTGCAGTTCACTGGTTTGAGGGGAGCACATGACTGGTCACACCAGTGTCCTGTTCCTTTGGTGTCTCTGGCAGTCCCAGCTGCTGGTGCTGAATTCTGCTAATTGCAGCTCTGGAGCTTTGTGGGAAGGAATTATTTGGGGGAACTTAGAGCACAGTCTGCTAAAGGAGGTGCAGGTTTTGGTTAATGTGGCAGAACCCAAAAGGCTGGGGAGATCCTTGAGTGGTTGGGCTGTGCTCCCACAGCATCCAGGGCTGCGGGGAGGCTTCAAGGGGAGCTCATCTTCTCTAGTAAATACAACTACCTTTGAGTCCCAATTAAATTGGGAACATAAGTTTCGTTGAGATCCAACTCTCTTCAAAGCTAGATGCTTCAAATTACTTAAATTAGAAAGCACAACTATAATGTCATTTAAGTGGTTCATGCCCTGTCAGGCAAAATGCATAACAGTCTTAGAACTAATGCTGAGTTAAGTGGTAACAGGCAGCCAGTAAGTGTCACTAAACTGTGATCCAAACATTTGGCCAAGGCTGCTAGTTTTGAATTAATTTTATGTGATGAACCTGGTTATGTTGGAATGGAGCTGTTGAGCCCAGCCATGGCTGTACACTGGTGTGCATGAGAGCTGTCACATCCCTGCAAGCAAATGCACTCACAGCACCCCTGCTGAAGCCTGGAATCTGTGAATTGTGGACTCCCTGGTGGTTTCCTGGCTGCCCAGTCAGTGAGCAGTGCTGTGCTGGAGCTGCTGTGATGTAAATGTCAGCCCCAAAGAGGGGCATTACACTGCAGGAAAACATTTGCTGCAATACCTGTGTCAAAGGCAGTGATGTGCCAGGCCTTATGGCAGTGTCTGGTGCACTTGCCAAAGATCTCTGCACTTGGAAAGGCTGTGGAGAGTGTGCCCTACTGGACAAAGTTGTGCTATTCCATGGATTTTGCTTAGCTTTCCAAAATGACAATAAGGGTTTTATAAAAGAAAATATTTTCTGTAGAATAACTTTAAAGCTTATGCTGATTTTCAGAAATCTCACATTTATTGTGGTAAAAATAACTTCTCTAGGTTAGTGACAGTAGAGTTGAATTCCATGGAAAACTAAAGTCATTGTTTGACGTGGTAGGATTCCTGCAGAAATGGCAGAAGCATTCACTGTTCACTGGATGTTTACATAATTATTAGATTAGTTTTGTAGATTCCACTCTAATGACACCTTTGTCTCCAAGATAATTATGATGCATGTTTTGTTCAAAGACTTGTTATTTACTTGTTCAGACCTAGAACTCTCTATTTTCTGGAAAATTGAGAAAGGAGGTTCCAGAACTAAACTTGCACTTCTCAAAAAAACATATAGTGATAGAATGGTACCTATTTGAAAATGCAGCCAGGAGATTTCCAGCCTTTGGGCAAAAGTCTTATGTCAGGTTTATTTCACTTACCAGTAAATGCACAAGTTACTTAAAAAATTGTTTGAGATAATGATACCATTTTCTACAGAGTAGTGTCAGAAATGAAGTTTTTATAACAAGGTGCAACACTTCATTTAATGTATTCAGAGGGTTGCTGAAATTGCCAGTTATCCTGGAGTAACTGGAATTCATGTCTGAAAAAGAAAGATAACTGTTGTGTCCCCATTTTGTGGTGCATAATCAGAAAATCCTCCTTTGATTTTGGGGTCAGGAGGAGAAAAAGATAAGGAGGTCTGTCCTGAGTGTGGAAGTGTAATGTGACAGTCTGCAATGCAAGGGTAATAGTACTTTAGATTAGCCTCAGTTTGTGGGCTGGAGAAAATCTTGTGGGGTTTTTCTTGTTTGTTTCCTTGTGGTTTTTTGTCAAAGAATGAAAATAATTCAAAACATATTTATTTCAGCAGGTGGATTCCAGAGCATAAATGCTTCCAGATGGGAAGATGTGTCCATTAGTGACCAGGCCTACAAACAGGAGTGGGCTCAAGACAATTCCTGTTGTGATCATAGGTAAGTCCTCTCCTGCCAGCACTGCTGGGCTCTCCTGTGCTGTTGTTGCTTTGGACTTGCTACCTTTAATTCTGTTCCACTTCCACATGTTCTCACTCAAGGCAGAAATGCCTGACTGCTGTTTCTGCATCCTTTCCAGACAGCCAGACTTCCTATAACACTGAGAGACCTCTCAGAGTTGTGAGAAGTAAGGAACAAGATATTTTACAAATTAAAACACATACCTATTTTTAATGGTGAAATTGGTAACCTTTTGAGCATCAGTTCAACTCACCCTGCTTTTTCTCTGTTGGATATTTAGAAAGATTTGAAACCTTTTCAGTACAGATAGGTAATCAGCTTGCTGGGATTATCTGTAGTGCTTGAATTGAAGATAGGTTTGTGTGAGCTTTTCCACCATTATGTCTGTTTAGAAAGTACTCCAGATGCTGTTAAGCTTTCTTGAATTTTTTCACAGATTTCTTTTAAAACATGAGTGAGCTACACTGATTTTGTGCAGATTTAATAGACTGATAAAATGCAGTTTTAAAACCAGTTTAAAACCAGTTAAAAAATCCAGGTTATATAATAACTGTCTTCAACTAACTTCAAGAGGGATCTTGCAGTGTGAGGTGATTCTTGAGCAAAGTAATGATGTCAGAGCCTTCCCCTGTGACCAGCCATGAGCTGTGGAGGTGCTGGACCTTGCTCCTCTGAGCATGTGTCCCATGCCTTGCAGAGCTGGCTTCCCTCCTTATCTGTCACTGAATTCAAAGCCCCCAGGGAGCTGCTCCAAAGTCAGAGCACTGCATCCATCACCCCTAATCCCTGCTAACAGCAGCTTTGACAAGGACACTACTGCCAGCAAGTTTTTATCTGAGAATGCCTTTGTGCTGCTCATGGTACAAGTCTCTAGGGTGGGAAGGAGGATATTTTGGTGCCTCCCTAGTGCACCTGTACAGGGAGCCAGGGTGGAGGTGCCCCTGAAGCCTCAGAAGCAGCACTGGGAAGAGCTGCACTCTGAGGAGGCTGTGGGGCTGAAGCAGCCCTGATGTTTCCCTGCAGCTGGACAACACAGCATGAAGGCTCCAGCCACTTCCCCAGGCCCTGCTCCAGGAAGGCAGTGTGCTGCCTCAGCTCTGCTGGCAGCCTCATGGAAGCAGTTGCATTTTAAAACATCTTGAGCCCCAGATGTTCTTGTGATCATCCATGTCAAACTTAGATGTGCTTCAGAATAAATCCTCTGAGTGTTGCGTGCTCAGGTGGTGAAGTTTGGCTTAGGTACCTCCTTGTACTTCCTAAAGCAAAGTGGTGACCTGAAATTGGTTATATTTTACTATAGCTGCAGTTTAGTTTGTTTTTAGTGTCTGCTGCTGTTGGTTTTGGCTAACTTTGCTGCAAGTGGAATATTCCAAACGCTGACCTGCAGCTGCTGGTTGGTGTCAGCACAGCAGCCTTTGTCCCCTGCTGTGACACGGGCTGCCCCTCACATAGCTCACTGTTGGCTTTACAGCCGTGACCTCACTTTTTTGGAATCCTCAAGGATCAGCCTTTGCTCCAGCCACCCTTGAGCACTGGCACTGTGTCAAGAGGCTGCTGTCACTTGGGCTCTCTCCCCTCCTCGTCACTGTATTGTCGTGGATTTTGGGCAGCCAGACAGGCTGGCAGAGACACAGACACTGTGAAATATTGAACATGCTGGAGAACAGCCATGTGCAAACTTTCCACAGGCTACTCTCACTGGGCTTTGGAGTCACACTGATCTAGTTTTTCCCCCTGGCTGTTGGGTGGTCAGCAAAGGGGTTCAGCCATCCTGCAACCTGTTCAGTGCTGTGTTCTGTGGGCTTGTCTTGGCATGGCAGAGAGACTTTCCTTAACACACTGCAGTACCACAGTAGGGCTGCTTCCCGTTTGAAAGTGTCCTCAAGACCCATTAGTCAAAGCTGTATTGCCAAATATCCCTGAAAAGATGGAATTTCCTGCTGAGAACAGCTGGTTCCCCTTCACTTCAATAGCTACCATCTTTTCTGGATCTTGTATCCTGTGCACAGAACTACTCTGCAATGGTGTGAAATCTGCTTCCAGGAGAGCTGAGGCCCCTGGTCAGCCTGTGATCAGCTTCTAAACCCCTAGTTTTAGAGAAATAACTCCATTCATCATCACCATGCTAGAGACTTCAAGCTTCAGGTGAGGGCAGCCTCTGACTTATTTAACCCTGTGTCTTTTCAGCAAGTTCTAAGGACCTTGCAATGCAAATTGGAGCAAGTGAAGTGAAGGGTGAAATGTCTTCCCCAACTCCATCCAATAACTGCATTCTGGAACAGGATCCATATCAGTGTATCCATAGCAGTGTCATGTCTTTTGAATTGGTCTGCATATTAGAAACACTTCTCAAAGAGCTGCTCTATCTCCAGAAGCATAAACTCTTCTCAATTGTTTTTTTCAGGGAATGGACCTTCAGGAATCTGTCTCTCATATTTGCTGTCAGGTTACACCCCTTACTTCAAAAGACATGCTCTTCATCCTCATCCTATTCTTCAGAGAAAACTGGAAGAGGCACCAGAAGTCTCTGTTTTGGACCAGGTGTGTGTAAAGATAAACTACGACATCCCAGCAAAGCATCCCAGGGGTGTATCATGGGTGATTACCTTGTTTGGATTTTCAAAGTACACAGACAGAATGAGCCTTAAGCAAATCACAAAGCATTTTGCTTTGTAATCCAGAGCTCCCTTGTCTGCAGTGCCAGCATTGCTGCCAAGATCCTGGAGGCAGCCCTTGGGCAGGACCAGGTCTGTGTGCCAGTACATGAGCTGCCCAAGCCCACTGCTCAGAGGTGCTGGAGTGACAAGCAGTAAAAATGGAATGGAAGCAGTTTGCTGCCTGGCACTACATGCCCTTTGAGCTTCTGCTCCTTCTCTCTGCAGGATCTGGAGTATCTGTCTGAAGGCTTGGAGGGACGATCCCACAGCCCCGTGGCTCTCCTGTTTGACACCCTGCAGCGGCCAGACACCGACTTTGATGGGACAGCAGAATCTGTGCTCAGCTGGTGGCATGAGCCTGACAGAGCCATCCCCCACCTGGTCCTTGGCAGAAACGCTCCTGGAGGGGCCTGGCATGTAAGTGAATTGGAGCCAGCTGGGGTCTGTGTGTTGTGTAATGGCCAAATGTGCTGACTGCAGAGAGAAAAGCTCCTCTAAAATCCCAGTCAGCTGTGTTACATCTTATATATAGAGACAAGTGAAAGTTTAAAAGGAAAACAAGCCTTTATATTCCCCATCTCTTGTTCTTTTTGGAGAACATGGATGGTTTCATCCATGACAGCAGATCAGAGGAGATTACAGATTTAATCATCTGTGCCATATTGAAACATGGATAAGTTGTCTTTCAGTTTTTACATTAAAAAATTAAAGTAATTTTTCTTTGTTTCTTGTTCCAGTCTATAGAGGGCTCTATGTTTACCCTGAGCAAAGGGGAATGGATGGGACTCCCAGATCTCCCTTTCAAAGAATGGTTAAAGCAAAAGAAAAGGTGAGACATGCATGTGTGATCATCTGCAAACATCTGGAGATTTTTAGAGAACCTGGAATGGACTTCTTGAATGTAGCTACCCATCTGTTATGGATGATTTTAGTGAGAGAAAGAACACTCCCCTGCACCCCAAAGCCAGTCTATTTTATACTGAGTGATTCAGATAAAGTTGCAGTGCTGCTTGGAATGTGTCCTTCTCCACACCCACTGGGGAGATGAATCTGTGACCAAGAGTTCTGAGTAAAGCTTGAAATCCTGGTCACCTGGCTTCTGCTGCTGCCCCTGATGACAAGCACAATCAGTCCTGCTGCTGTGCATTCTCTGAGGTGCTGTGCATTCTCTCTTTACATGAGTCACAATTAATCTTAAGAAGTCCAGGTGTTAAAAATGGACTGGAAGCAAGATATTAGAGGAAGGCTTAAATAACCAGCCATGTTCTTGGGGTTGGGATTAATGCTACAGAAAGCTGCCTGTGTCCAACAGCTTCTGGACCTGACTGTTAACTCTCTATGTCAGGAATAACTTTGCTGAAGTCAGGGAAACTAGATCAGTCTTCTCTGTAGTGCCAGGGTAGATGGCTCTAGGATACATTGAGTGCAAGAGGGGACAAATTCCAGTCTCTTACTTAACTGCTGCTTGACCTTTGTTTTTCCTTTATTACAGAGGCCTCAAAAACAATAGAGCCACAGCAGAAGACATTGCTCAATATTACCAGCACTATGTGGTGAAGAAAGGACTGCAGAAGAATTTCAGATGTGGCACTGTTGTGACCTCTGTGAGGAAAGTGAGTGCAGAGAGCATCTCCAACCACACCCAGAAAGATCTGCAGGAGAATAGTGGCTCAATCTGGAGCTCTAATGAAAAAAGTGCAGAGGTCTTTCAGGTGGATGGATTTTTCAAAACTATGGAAGGTGTTAAAGAGGCCTTCTCCATCTATGCAGAAAATGTGGTCCTGGCTACAGGAACATATGACAATCCTACCTGGCTTGGGGTCAAGGGAGAAAACCTTTCCTATGTCCACCACCAGCTGTCTGCCCTTGAAGAAGCAGTGAAGAATAACAGTGTTGGCATCATGACAGATCCAGTCTTGATTGTAGGTGCTGGTCTGACAGCTGCTGATGCCATTCTCTTTGCTCACCATTGCAATATTCCAGTAATCCACGTTTTTCGGAGACGAGTCACTGATCCTGGCCTTATTTTTAACCAGCTTCCCAAAACAATGTACCCTGAATACCACAAGGTACACCAGATGATGAAAGAACAGACAGCTGCCTGTGCAGGGCCCTATGAGCACTACATCAGCCTCCCTGAACATCACGTGCTCTCCTTTGGCAAGGACAAGAAATGCATCTTTCAAGACAAGAACGGCTGTCAGAAAGCTTATAAAATTTCCATGGCTCTTGTTCTAACTGGCTCAAACCCCAACCTCTCCTTTCTGCCAAATAATGGCACTGACTTGGCCCTGGACAGTGAGCAGCCAGTGAATCCCAAGAGGAATCCCATAGATGTTGATCCCTTCACCTATGAATGCACTCAGGAGAAAGGGCTCTATGCCCTGGGGCCTCTGGCAGGAGATAACTTTGTGCGCTTTGTGCAGGGAGGGGCTCTGGCTGCTGCCAGCTCTCTGCTAAAGAAAGCCAACAAAAATCCCCCCTAACAAAAATCCCCATCCCTGTTCTGCCTCTGTGAGGGTGGGTTAGAGCTCCTTCCATCAAATCATCTGATCTGGGTGTCCTCAATTCTAAAGGCCATTCCTGGTATTCTTGAAGGTTATATGGAGAGTTAGTAAATTCCTGCTGAGTTATTTGGGAAGATTAAGTGACCAAATACAGGGTGGGTTCCACACACAGCAGTGTTTTCAGTTCCTGGGAATTCAGCTCCTTTTCTGCATACCTGTGCATGGTTACTGGGACTGAAGCTCGTGCCTGGAAAAGCAAGGGCAAGACAGGAATTGCTCTTCTATCTAAAACCCTCCAGGTGACCGGAAATTGGATTGAGGAATCAATGTTAATCATTTTCAGATAGCAGGCCCACAACACTGTGTCTGTTGCTGTCTTACAGTGTTTTGTCATGGAACAAAGTAAACTGACCTGGTTTTATGTGCTCCTGTGGTTTGGCTGTATGTCCCTGCTAGGCCAGAAATCGCTGCCAGGTGCTGCAGGTACCTCTGGCACATGGGGAGTACCCTGCCAGTAAAAACTGACATACAAGCACTCAAAACTGGATTGTTTCACTGACACCAGCAACAAGGAATATATGATTCTTTTAACAAATCAAGAGATTCCTGTGATGGGTTCTCCTTCCTGAGAAGAAACGGTATTGATTTGCAAATACTTGGTTTGCCATCTTGCAGCTTCCTGCTTTCTGAATCCTAAACCTGTGGTAGCCAAACTCTTGGCAGCTGCTGTAGAGACAGGCAGAACTAAAGGGGAGCTGCAGGTCCATCCTGGAATGCCCATGCACTGTATGGGGCTCCTGCTGCATAGAGGATTCTGGAAAGGTGCAATATGTTATATACTGGGTGAATTACTAATGTATTATGTTTTTTAAAAAAATATTATTTGTATAAGAGGGGAAATGGCACAGTCACTTTTTGGTAGCTTTATGCTATATATATATGAAAACTTTTTATACTGTTTTTCTAAAATATTTTTATTGGCAGAATATTTTGTTACAGTCTGTTCTGAATCAGCTGGGGTGGATGGCAATGGTGCCTAATGTTGTAAGCAGCATTCTCAACAGACCTACAGGGGCTTTCATGCCTCTCACAGGAAAAATTTCTGTCATAGCTAATTTAATTTGGTGTAAAAACAGACTCTGCTGCCTGTGCTGCACTGAAACTCACTGACATCAGAAGGCCCTGAAAAACTGACTGGGACAAGACATCTGTAAATGAATTGGCCTGGAGTTGGGATGTGAGAGGGGCTTGTCTGTGACTTACTGTATCACTTGAATAATTTCTCTGACTGACTACTCTTGTATGAAACTTTTCAATAAAGTGATTTCAGATTTACCTTGTGTTTGTTTTACCTCTGAATCTCTGACCCAGAGAGGACCTAATGAGCTGTTCATCACCATCATCTTCCTGGTGAGTACCAGGGCATGGTTTGTGCCTGCTAAATCCTCCATCCCTCTGTTCCCTAGGAGGACCCCACTGTGAAATTTCTCTATTTATCTTTGTCTCTCCAGTAGGATGAAGAACCCTTGTGAGGTGCTGTGCCTGCCTCTTGTGAGGCTGAGAGTGCCAAACCAGGTTATTTGCCAAGCTTGTTCTTGCCTGGGGGATCTTCAATCTCTTTCCTGTTCACCTGCTCTCTCCTCCTGTCTGCAAAATAGCCTCAGATCACAGCCTAGGCCAGTAAATCAGCTGGGACAGTCTAGATCAGAAGGTGACAGTTTAGATTTGAAGGTGTCTGGTCCAACCCCACTCAAGTTAGAGGTTGCTCAGTTAGACCTGGTTGCTCAGTGCCTTGTTGGGGAAAGCTTTGACTATTTCCAGGACACAGATTGCACTATCAACATTTGGTTGCCCCGTTCAACATTTTTCCACCTTTGTTGTCCAGAATTGTAGGATATTTTCCTAACTAGCTGAATTGTCCCTATTGCAGCTTAACTACTGCCTCTAGGTTTGGTAGTTTTGGATTATTTTCACTGCACAGCTCTGAGAGGAGTGATTCAATGTGTAAAAATATCAATATTCACTCTTCTCTGCAGGCTGAGACTGAAGTGCCCTCAGTATTTTGTGAACACAGGAGAGTGGAGGGAATGAGTTTCCTGGTATGTGTCCTTGCTCAGTGGCCAGAGGGGTGGCAGTGTCCCCAGGACTCTCTTTGGCAGCATTTCTCTACATGAGCTGGTACTTTCCCCTGATTCTCTTATCCCGGCAATGTGAGCATTCCAAAGGAGGGATAATGTGCTTCTGTGATCTTCTGCAGCTAACCTTTGCTAAAAAAAAGTTCAGTGATCAGTGCTCACCTCTCTGAAAATGCTGATTTTGGCTACATCTTCCTGTCTCCAAAGCAAATGAGGAGGAGAACAAAAGCCAAAGAGCATTTAAAAGAACCAAGGGGCACTGGCATGTGCTGGGAATGAGGTCACAAGATTGGTGTCAAGTGAAATGCTGCCCTTCCCGTGGCTGAGATCAAAGTCACAGTGCTCATGCTGATCATTCCTGCATCCCATATTGCATTATGCTGCACTAATTTGCCCTGCACAGGAGAGCTCCTAACTGGGTCAGCAGCCTGAGCCTGGCTGGGGGAGCCGAGGGTCTGAAATCACCTCCCTTCCTGCCCAAGAGGGACAAGCTAATTGCAGCACCGGAAAGGGAGGGTTTTTCCACAATTGATGCTTAGAAAATATCCTACATTCTGCCCCCAAGGGGAGAATCTCAATAGCAGAATTGGTGGTTTAGTCATCAACTGCAGGTCCTCAGGGCAAGGCTGTGTGCTGCTCATCCAAGCTGTCATTCAGCTCTCTGTATCCAGGGAGGCAACTGTGAATTATTGTTCCAAAACAATCAGCTGTGAGATTCAACAGATACCAGCCTTGTTATGAGTGCAATTCACCCAAGCCTTGCAACCTTGACCTGCAGCATGTGCCGGGGCCAGGAATAAAACCAGGCTCCTCCTGGGCCTCTGCTCTGCCTGTGGTGGTGACGCTGCTCTGTCAGGGGACACCTAAATGCCTCCCCCATCTCCAGTGCTGCTGCTCAGGCCAGCCTGGAGCCTTCCCTGGGGAGGCAGCCGGGGGTTTGACATCTGAGACTGCCCTGCCTCTGTCTGTCCCCTGCCAGCCATTCTGTGTCCCCTCCTGCTGCCGCTGGGGAGCTCCCACAGCCACAGTGACCAGAGCAGGGCCCTCAGGGAGCCTCAAGCAGCTCCTGCTCAGCTCAGTTTAGGTAGGGTGGATTGGTTTTTTCATACAGAGCTCTGGCTGCAGCTGAGAAGTGATGCTCATCCCACCACAACGAGGGCTCCATGTCAGGGACTCATTTTCCCTTCTTCAGGGCTCCTCAGCAGAACAAGCTCCTGAGACCTGCTGGGACCTGCCAGGAACAATGCAAAATGATGCCTTCAGAACCCAAATGAAGATTTGAAGTTTACCAAGAAGACAAAAACCAGAATTCTGGTTTTTTGATTTTACTGTGTTTGTGAGTCCTTGTGGTCATGGCTGATGTATTTTAATCACCTGTAGGTGTGGCAGAACTGAGTGTACAAGCCTGAACTCAGGTACATTCATTATGCAATTAAAATACAAAGTTACTGCTTCTGCTTTTTGCTTAGGCGAAGGTCTTGTGAGATGTCAGAGCACGTTCAATGAGAGCTTTTGTTTCTTAAATGAAGGGAAGGGTGGCCTCTATGTAAAAGGAGCCATCTTTTATGTATCACCTAAATTGAAATAATTTCAGTAAAATAGTCTTGGAAGCTCCTTTGACTGTTCAGCCTTCACTTTTTTGGCAGCACTTGTGTCTTTGAGCACAGGACTAAATCCAGCCACATCTTGGCCAGACCACTCTATTTAAAATGTCTACAGAGCACTATGATACATTGCAGATCCAATGATTGCCCAAGTCTTACTTTTAAAAGGACCCTTGGGGAGCTGTCAGCCTGCTGCAGATGTAGTGGTTTAAATTAACCTGCTTTATTTGTGAAATACAGATATTTGTGGGCAGGCCAGCAGCCAGCACATCACTGCTGACCGACAGCTCCTGGGGTCAGGCTAAGCTGCCTGTGACACTTGGGGAGTGGATGCTGTGGGACAGTCTTCTAGCAGAGGAGGTTTCAAGGTGGAACAAACCCTGGAGGCTCCAGGGAAAAATATCTGACTTCCTTCTGCTCCATATGGGTACCCACGTTACACAGCTGGGCTTAGGAAGAAGGAGATACAAATATATTGATTTACAGGAGCACAGCAGGCAGCCCTCATGAACTTTTTGCAAGGAAAGCAGAATGGGTTTTGTTTTCCAGGCCAATTTTTTCTGGTTGCATTCATTTCTTGGAAGCACTGTCAACAGTTCTGCTTTGTTTTACGTCGACGCCACAGCAAGCTGGAACAAGGGG
Source organism: Ammospiza nelsoni (assembly GCF_027579445.1). NCBI lineage: Eukaryota > Metazoa > Chordata > Aves > Passeriformes > Passerellidae > Ammospiza > Ammospiza nelsoni. The sequence goes on from NC_080645.1 coordinate 13,531,567, forward strand.
AAAGGAAGGGAATCCTGAGCCAGGCAGCAACCATGCACAGGCAGCGTGGCCCTGCTGCACAGCCAGCATCCCTGCCAGCTGGGAAAACTGCTCTGGAAGGTGACAGGGCTATTTACTTAGGATATTTACCCTGCAGGTGAATTTCCATAGCTCAGTCTCACTGGAACTGACGCGGCTGGGAAAATGAGGGCAGGAGTGAGGTTATTAATTGTTGCAGTGTTGTGAGGGGTTTAGGAGAGGTGAGAGATGAGAATTGACTCTAAGTTTTCAGAAGGTTTATATTATGTTATGTTATGTTATGTTATGTTATGTTATGTTATGTTATGTTATATACTAGAACTATACTAAAGAAAAAGAGACATCAGAAGGCTAGACAGGAATGATAATAAAAACCCATGACAGACTTAGGGAATCTGACACAGCTGTCTGTGATTAGTTATTAATTAAAAACAATTGACATGCTAGATAAACACTTTTCTAAATCACATTCCATAAAAAGTAAAACATGGAGAAGCTGAAGCTTCTCAGCTTCCTAAGGAAAAAAACTTGATGAAAACATTTTTCATAAAATATAACAATACCAGAGGAGCCTCCTTTAGGGCCAGGGCTGCAGCTGCAGGGCTGTTGTGCCTGGGGCTGGGGTGCTGGGGCACAGTCCTGCTCTCTGTGGGGCACTCTCGAGACTTTTGCTGCTCAGAGTGACCCCGAGGTGTGTTAGAAAGTCTCTTCCCAGCCCTGTGGTCAAAAAGGAGTCAGAACTCTTCAATTCTCAGTCTCAAGGTTGTTTATTGTATCTTATCTATAAAATTCTTTCTCCTGTCCTGCCAAGGTCCACTCAGCAAGACAGCCCAAGGCACCCTGCCTGCCCTGGGGTGGTGTTATTTATCTTTTTATACTGAAAACTACGTCTACAATACTTTTCAATTACTTCCAATACAATTAGTATTCCAAATACTTCCAATTACTTCCAGTAAAATTACTTTCCAATACCCATCACCTATGTTAGACAGTGAGCTTCTACTCTAAACCAATCTAAAAGTGCCAACATCACAGCAGAAGATAGAGGCCAAGAAGAAGGAGAAAGGCTGGACCTGCCCAGATTCCTCCATCTTGCCCCCTGAACCCCCATTCTAAAACCCCCAAAAATTTATTTTCCACATCAAGATAAATTCACTATCTTAAACTGTTGTGGCTTGCAGATCTTCATATAAGGTTGGTAATTTGCTCCATGGGTCATAATCAAACCACAGGCATCTTGGGCTCTGTGCCACGGTCTCTGAGCCCCCTGGCAGGGGTCCTGGCAACCCAGGAGAGCCAGAGGGATGTCCTGAATTCCAGCAGTGGGGCTGGGCACAGCCTCAGAGCCAGCCCAGCCCAGGGCTCTGCTCGGGGACACAGCTGCTGACCCAAACTGGCACTGAAGCTCACCAGGGCTTGTGGGCAGGGAGAGTTCCTGCTGATGACGAAGTGAGGATTTGGGGATTTTGTGTCGGGTAAATTTCCAAACCTGAGCTGTGCTTTTGTAACCCACTGAGGCTTTTGCCAGAGAGGCAAACTTTAACCAGAGGACAAGCAAAGGGCAGGATGGAATCATTCCTATAATGGCAAATAAATAGAAAATCAGGAGAGCTGTGTTTTTTTAGGAGACCACAGGCAGTTTTGGATCTAAAACATTCATTCTTTTGGAGAGCCAGCCCAGTGGAGCAAACCTCATTTACAACTTGGCATTAATTCCCGAGTTATCCAGCATTACGGTAACTCAGAGTCAGCAGAGGTCTCAGAGGCACAGGGAGCTTTCAAAGCTAATAAATCAGCCAATAGATCTTTCTATTGAAAAAGCCAGGGAATTTCTATGCCAGAAAAAAAAAATCTTTGGTATTTTCCTGGGGTAATAAATGGACTTTTCATTTTAAACATTAAGGTCTAGCAAACCGAGCAAGTGACAAAGTGGTGGGATGCTGAGTGCAGATGCCCCCGTGGCTGCAGTGCCCTGGTCCGTGCCAGGTTCATCCCATCCCTCATCCAGGGACCCTGCTTGGGAATCCAGGGACACAGGGCAGCTGGGAGGAACAGGAACACACACAGAGTGTCATGAACATGGTGACACAGAGAGGGACGAGATCTGTCTTCCCCAGCTGCAATGGTGGCAAAAAAGATGGACAGGATGCACAAAGTTAACATAGCAGTGTTGTTTCTAAGCAAATCTGAATTGCTGGAAAGTTTATGCCATGTGAATCCATGTGAATCCCTCATACTGTGCAGCTGAGTTTTCCTTTTTTAATTTTTTTTTCTATTTTTTTCCCCTCTGCTCTGGTTGCTGGGATGCCAGGGGTGGATTGGCTGTGTTATCAGACCACAGCCTGGGAACCACAGCAGCACTGGCAGATGCTGAGAAATTTCACAGCTGATGCTGCTGCACAGCCCCGAGGGTGGCACAAGCTGTGGGACATCCCATGGGGAGGGGGCAGTGACAGCCCTGCCGGGGCTGGCAGCCCTCACAGGGCACAGGGCAGGTGTGGGGCCTGCCTGGGCAGGCTCTGACTCTGCAAGGAGAAAATCCAAGGAAAGGGAAACTGGATCCACACGGGGAATCCACTGCTCAGCAGTTTTCCTGGTTGGGAAGGATGGTGTCAGCACAGCCAGGAGGGCAGAGCCAGCGCTGGGCTCTGCGATGAGAGCACGGTTTCAGGCTCAGATGTTGCAATTGAAGCTTTCCCTGAGCCCTTTCCAGCGTCTGTTTGCCAAACTCCCTTTGAAGTTGCTGGAGCAGCTTTCCTGTAAATGCTGCTCCTGTCACAGGATCTCTGCCCAGGAAATTGCAGTGATAATGAACAGTGAGAGCGAAGGGTGGCATTTCATGTGAATGAATTACAGCGATGGGCACTGACTGAAGTGCCCTACTTGCAAAAACATCCTTCATGCCCCATATTTCACCTTCATGAGACTTGGGCAAGAAATTTCTCAGGAGGGTGAATAACTGGCATTGGTTCTGGTGGCTGGAGTATAACTGGGGTGGCTTGGGGCAGCACATTAATGCATGCAGGAGGCAACCTCTGCAATACATTGACCTGATCTAACATGTAATAGCCAGAAGGTTTTCTCCTCTGAAAATCTTTAAAATCCTTCTTCTGTTTTACTTGGAGGGGAAAGCAAGACCTTTGGAAAAGTTTCACTAAAGGCAGAGGCAGAAAGCAGCATTTGATCAGGGACTTACAGCAGAGCCTCAGGCATTGCAGTGAACTCTGTAACCTTTGGCATCTTAGGGTGGGTTCCTGGTCCCCTTTTGGGCTAATGCTCCATCTCAAGGCTGGGAGAAATTTCAGAATTGTGCTGCACCAGAAGTGGTTTCTTCCTCTGCATAGTTCTAGGTTTGATGTACAGATGTTTATAAGAAACAAAAGAGGTTCCCAGGCTCTGCTGTGGGGCTCTGCAGCAACCACTTGTACTGATTTATAGTGAAGATGACTGTCATCCTGAGGCTGATACAATTTCTTATTCCTGAAAATCTAAATATTAATTTAAATGTTTTTCAGGGAGCTGGAGAAGCAAGAATCTGAGAAAAAAAAATCGAGTTATATAAACAAATATTCTCTGTCTGATGTAACACTCCAAATACCTCATCCACTGAGTAATCTGGATATGACATAACAGGGGAGCTGGATGAGAGCAGGCCAAGTGAGTTGTTCTCACCCTGAAACAAAGGAAAAGAAATCAAAGGGAGTTAGAATTGCCATTCCCAGGCTTCCCTGTGACCTTCCTTGTGCTCTGTTACGTCCATTTCCACCAAAAATTTCCTCTTCCTTTAAACAATGCAGCGGACACCCCTCTGTCCCAAGGGATAAAGGCTCATTGCAGAGGAACTGATGCAGCTCTGCTGGAGCAGATCCCCATATGCAAGTGGAGCACGGGACACTTTCCCAATGTCAGGTCAGGAAAACTGTGGGAATTTAAAAGCAATCCCACAGCTAAAACAATAAAGTCTGGCTGTGGTCAAGTGTCACCAGCCCTTGTGTGTGGTTCCAACAGCCTGGGAGTGCTGCACTGGGAAGGGGAGCAGAAATGCCCAGGATAAAATGGATAAAATGTTCATTCTATCAGGGGCTGAATGTCTGATCCCCACTCTCTGTGGGAATGGAAGGTCCCAGCGGCCCCTGCTTGGTGAAAGAACTAATCTAAGCATTTTCAACACAGAAATAGAATTCCTCAGGTGTAACCTAGGTGTATCCCAGGTGTATCCCAGGTGTATCTCAGGTGTATCTCACCTGTATCCCAGGTGGGTTCCTCCTGCTGCCATTCCTGTGGTTGGTGAACGTGGTTTGGTTTGTGTGGCTGTACCTATCCCAGGTGTAACCCAGGTGTATCCCAGGTGTATCCCAGGTGTATTTACCTGTCCCAGGTATACCCCAGGTGTATTTACCTGTCCCAGGTGTATCTCACCTGTATCCCAGGTGGGTTCCTGCTGCTGCCGTTCCTGTGGTTGGTGAACGTGGTGTGAGAGGAAACGGGGCGGGGGGGGGGGGGGGGAAATGGGAAAAATGAGGGAATTTGGGGAATGGGGGAATGGGGAAAAGGAGAAAATAGGGGAATATGGGGGAATATGGGGGGAAAGGAAAAATGGGAAATGGGGGAAACAGGGGAAATGAGGGAAACAGAAAACAGGAAAATGGGGCAAATGGGGAAGATGGGAAAATGGGAAATGGGGGGGAAATGGGGGAAATGGGGAAGTGGGGAAAATGGGGGAAAATGCGGGAAAATGCAGAAAATGGGGGAAACAGGAAAACAGGAAAATGGGGAAAATGGGAAATGGGGAAATGGGGAGAATGGGGAAATGGTGGGAATGGGAAAAATGGGAAATTTGGGGGAATTTTTGTGGAATTTTTGGGAATTTTTGAGGATTTTTTTTAATTTTTGGGGCAGATTTGGGAAATTTGTTTGGAATATTTTTTGAACTTTTGGGAGGTTGGGGAATTTTTGGGGAATTTTGGGGAAGTTTCAGGGAATTTTTGGGGAAATTTTGGGAGGATTTGGGGAATTTGGGGGGGTTGGGAATTTTCAAAGGATTTTGGGAATTTTTGGGAATTGGAGAGAGATTCTAGAGTGGAATTGGGGAAGATTTTGAGGGGTTTTGGAGGAATTTGGGGGAAAATTGGAGAGAATTTGGGGGATTTTTTAGGAATTTTTGAGGACTTTATGGAGGGGATTTGGGGAATTTTAGGGGAAATTTTAGGGGAATTTGAGGGAGTTTGAGAGGAATTTTGGGGGATTTGGGGGAATTTCTGTCTCTCACCTTTTGCCAGGGGCGCTGAGCGAGGCCTCCCTGCAGGAAATTTGGGAATTTTGGGATCCAGGAGGGCAATTTTGAGATCCCCCCTCCTCAAATCCCAAATTTTTCGGGCTTTCCCCTTCCCAAAATTCAAAATTTTACACAAAATCCCTATTTTTTTAATGATTTCCCAACCCAAATCCGATTTTTCCTTTATTTTCCTCCCAAAATCCCAAATTTTTGGTTTCCCAAATCCCAAATTTATGGGGGTTTCCATCCAAAAACCCCAAATTTTTTGGGTTTCCCCTTCCAAAATCCCCGATTCTTGGAGTTTTACCTTTTACGACAGTCGTGCTTTTCGGCCGTTTTTTTACGACAGTCGTGCTTTTCGGCCGGTTTTACGGCAGTCGCGCTTTACGGCCGTTTTTACGTCAGTCGCGCTTTACGGCCGGTTTTTTTTACGACAGTCGCGCTTTACGGCAGTATTTATGACAGTCGCGCTTTACGGCATTCCCCTTTTACGATGCGTTTTTCACAGGAGGGAACTGGGATGGACTTGGGTGGAGCTGGGGGGCCTAAATTGGGACTGGGAGTGACTGGGATGGTTGGGGAGGGTGAGAGGGAGCCTGAGGAAAATGAACTGTTTGAGGAGACTTCCTTGGGTTTGAGCTGGAGCATCAGAGCAGCTCTGCAGCTGCTGAAGGCTCTTCGGAGGCTGCTTCCATGCACAGCTCCGCTGCTGCTGCTGCTGGGGCAGAAACCTCACCTGGACATGGACTGCAATTTTCTTGCTCTCCTTTGGATGAGAAATGCAGCACATACATGGAGGTGGAGGAGTGATATTATTACAGGGAGCTGGGAAATTGTGTTGTTTTTAATTAAAGGTGGACATTTTCTAGGGATGTGTAACTGCCCTCCAGCAACGCCATATGACCCTTGGGTGAAGCTGATCCCTGCTGTGTTGTTAGTCAGGGAAGGGCAGATGTTTTGGGAAATAGCTGCTGGAAGGGCAGTGGTTCACTGACTAGGTGGGTTCAGAGAGGCCTTTGTGGAAAGCACAGGTGTCTTCAGCTATCGCAAGCCTTATTTACACCAGGAACCCCTCAGTGCAGGGCACAGATGAGCAGCCTTGTGCTGGGCTGGAAAGCACAAGATGGTATTTATGGCTGCCTGCTTGCCCAGGGTGGGACTGCTGAGCCCCAACTCACCTCCCTACCTGACAGCAAATGTAAAGATGCCCTGGTGCTTATATTTCAGTGACAATTAAAGGCAATCCCTGTTTATTTGTGTAAGGAACAGCCCCAAATGCAGCCTCCTGGTAGTACTTAATCCTCTGTCAAAGTTGGGCTCTGCCCATTCTTCTGAGCATTTTGTGGTTGATACTGGGCAAGGCTGCGACCCAAGCACAGGGTATTGGGAGGGCTGTTTGTGATGTTGGCATGTGAATCACCACAGGACTGGGCATGGACAGCCTGCAGTTCAGGAGGAGGATGGATACATGAGAGCATTGCATTGTCAAAAACCCATCCCCAAAAGTATTTGAGAAAACCTCCCTTGGCAGTGCACTCAGAAACATATGGGTCTATTCTGTCAGTCAAAGCTTTGGTAATTTGCCTTAAAAATGGAGCATCCAATGCTTTTTTGCAGCCTGACAGGGGAGATGAGCACTGGTGTCTGCTCTGTGGAGTGTTGGAGGCAGCTCTGCTGTGATTGCCAGCACAGACCTTGGCAGCACAACAGAATATGTTCTAAAATAGAACTGAGGAAGGGGATGGGTCAATAACCCAGCAACACCCATGTAGCCATTTCACAAAACTATAGAATCACCACAAAATCCGTGAATGGCTTGAATTGGAAGGCATCTTAAAGATCCTCTGGTATCAAAGCCCATCCTTGGGCAGCAACAGCTTCCACAGGAGCAGTTTACTCAAATCCCATCAAACCTGGCCTTAAACACTTCCAGAGATGAGATATCCCCAACTTCTCTGGGCAGCTTGTGCCAGGCCTCTCCAGCCTCACAGGGAGAGTTTCTTCCTAGTGTCCACTCTAACCCTTCCCTCTGTCACTTGAAGCCATTCCCGCTCATCCTCTCACTGCAGGCCCTTGTCCAAAGTTCTTCTCCAACTCTCTTATCTCAGACCCTCTTTGGGAACTGGAAGGGGCTTTAAGGTCTCCCTGGAGCCTTCCCTTCTCCAGGCTGTGCAACCCCAGCTCTCTCAGTGTGTCTCCATGGCAGAGGTGCTCCTCTGTTGTCTCCTCTGCAGCAGCTCCCCATCCTTCTTGGGGACAGAGGGCCCCAGCTGGTTCCTGCAGTTTTGCGATCAAATGTCTCCAGCACCCATTGATAATTTATCTCCCTAAGCCCTGGATTTCCTAGCAACCAGATTAGCCCCAGCAACACACAGTGAGTGCATTGCTGGCCAGCCCAGCTTGGCCTCCTCAGGGCCCCACAGGTGCCTGGGTGTTCTCACCAGCCTTGGTGGCCTCTCCCATCCCACTGTACCCCTCCCCAAGCCAACAATCCTCCAGCCTGCTGCTCCTTTGGGACCAAACACCCCTGCTCCTCACCAAACACCCCTGCTCCTCTCAGAGGGGTTGTTGGGAGACTTTTGTCTCCCTACTGCAGTCAAAATGTTTATGTCCTTTGTGTTTACAATGGGCCATTAAGGTGTGCCCTGAAATGCTGTAAAACAAACAGCTCTGGTTTATTTTTTTACAAGTTTGGTACTAACAGCTGGGAATGCTCCACAGCCATAAAGGAGCATTAAGGAGCTCCACAGCCATAACGGAGCCATAAAGGACAGGTCAGGAGCCACTGAACTGATAGTCTGCCTGCTGGAATGGCTTTCAAATATAGAACAGGCTCCTGGAATCACTTGCTGTAATCCTGGAAGCAAAAGTGAAGCAGTAAATCTGCTGTGACTCAGAGGGATCACCTGGCAGAGAAACCTTCAGAAACATTACTGGAAGGGGACAGATTTATCCTGGTGCCTGGTGGGAATCCTTCTAAAATTGCTCAGAAAAAAAGGGGAACCCAAATGAGGAGCCCAAACAGCCAATGGATGCAACCCTTAAGCATTGTGTTCTCTGCCACAAAAAAAAAAAAAAAAAACCAGAGAGAGAGCCACATACTTAATCTCATTGCAATTGAAGTTTCTCTATATCTGAAGCCCTGGAAGCAAGCTGCTGTTTAATAGAACCACTCCTCACAAATCTGAAGTGGCCCCTGAGAAACCTGCTGGCAGATCTCTCAGCAGGGATCCTTGTGTCCTGGTGCCAGGCACCTGCCCAGTGCTCACACTGCCTGCTCTCTCAGGAGAAATGGGCTTCCACCACATAGAAGGCCTTCCACCACCCATTCCTCTTCCTCAGCTGATTCTGAGGAAACCTGTGAAGAAATCTCTCCTTTTGAAACTGAGCTTTCTGCAATGAACTCAGGCAATGTGGGCGACCCAGGAGTCCTTTGCACTTATAAGTTCAGCATGGCTTCATTTAATATCTCTATTTCTGACATTTTCATGGGGAAAAGTTATAAATAGTTGGCTTCATATTTCTGCTAAATGTCTCATACAGCATCATCTCCTACAAAAAAAAAAAAAAAGGTTTATTACCTGAAATGTACCTAATAGATGGTTTATTAGGTACACCTAATAGATGTACCTAGATGGTTTATAGGTACATAAACCTATAGATGTAGGTGTACCTATAGATGGTTTATTAGGTACACCTGGACTGGTGAAAGATCTGATAACTTTTGTATCACTTAAATTTGAGATTTTCTTTGGATCTTTTTCCTGTGTTCTTCCAGAAGTTGCAAAGTTGAAACTACCTGGAGTTTAATTGCCACACTGTGTCTTGCCGTGTGAAATCACTAAAGAGCAGAGAGAGGAAGGGTGAACCCCTTCAGATATCTCTCAACTGTGCTGTAAGAGGGTTTTCTTTTGCAAATCTGTGCCTGGGAGCCCTGAGAAGCTGCTGCTGGGCTGAGGGCTGAGGGTTTGGCAGGTTGGGCTGGCAGCAGGGGCAGCCCAGGCTTTGCTCAGGGCATGTGCACAGAAATGGAGATGGTCTCTATCAGAGTAACTTGGATGTGGTGTTATGTAATTATCTGGCCCTGGACTGTACAGACATGTTTTCAGGGAAGGGATTTAGCTGCTATGACAACCCCAAAACACTGATCTGGGCTTGCAAAGGTGATAATGCTGTTGGGACAGGTTTTGCAGGGAAAAAAGTTTCAGGCTTCTGAAGGTGTGTTCAAACCCCAACTGAAAGGATCAAACCTGTGTGTGTGTGATTCGAGATGAAGCTGGAAGTGGGAAGGTCAGAGCTGGGATTTTACATTTTGGTGAAAAGATGACAGGTGGGATGAGGAGAACCAGTGGGTTCTCAGGGATGTTGGGATGTTGCACAGAGGCTTTGTGCAAGCAGGGCAGCACTGAGACAGGGGTAGCAAGCTAGTTAAAAATAGGTTTTCAGGGGATATTAAATTATTCATAAACTTACTATTCATTAAATTATTCATAAACAATTTTGTGCATAGCTGTGGATTTGTAAACTCCCAAAGAGAAAGAGGGGAAGACAACTAAAAAAACAAAAGTGATGTATTAATTAAGATCTCTTTAAAGAAATGTTTAAATAACATTATGCTGCAAGGACTGGTTGGAAATAGGATTGCAACCCTCCCTGAGGTGACCCTGTGTCTGTCCCACAGCAGCACAGCTCCCTCTCCTGACTGCAGAGCTCAGCATCCCCAAGATGAGGGGTTATTGTTCTCACTGAGAACAGGTTCATTTCTGCAGTGTAAATGTCCTTTAAAGCATGAAAAGATCCATCCCTGCCTGCGGGGATGTGCTAGATACAGACATCTTAAATCTGTAATTATTGCGGGTTCTCTGTTGGAGTTGGCCCAGTGGGACCCTCCCTATCTCCAGCTGTCTTCTCCAATTCTCATTTAAAGCAAATGTCTGTTTTCCAGAGTGAGGGCTGCTGCCTGAGGAGGGGATGGTGGCTAGGAGCAGCTGGCAGCACCTCGGTGTGATGAGTTTCTGATCTGGGCCACAGCACGAGGCTGGGCTCAGCTGGTGCCTGCCCTGCCAGCCCATGGGATCACTGCTGCCATCCCATGGGATCGCTGCTGCCAGCCCATGGGATCACTGCTGCCATCCCATGGGATCACTGCTGCCAGCCCATGGGATCACTGCTGCCATCCCATGGGATCGCTGCTGCCAGCCCATGGGATCACTGCTGCCATCCCATGGGATCGCTGCTGCCAGCCCATGGGATCGCTGCTGCCAGCCCATGGGATCACTGATGCCAGCCCGTGTCCCAGGGCTGTGCAGGGACACCAGCAGGGCAGGGACCATGCAAACACAGTGCCCAAACTGCTGCTGCACCCATGTGTCAGTCTGCAATGCTCCAACCTTTTGTCCCTGTGAGATTGTTTTGACATCTTGATTGTCCACCTTCCTCAGCTGTCAGCAGCTCAAATTATCCTCAGAGATTTGGTATTTCTGCTTGTACAAGGGCCTGACAAGCCCTGTTTGTGTTGCCCAAGCAGCTTTAATTCCCCAGCTTGTCTGTGGATAGCTTTGGACAGGAGCATTCCCTTTGCAAACAGGGTTGGTTTCTCACACTGCAAACTGTGCTGAGCTCCATCCCCAGGTGCAGCAGGCAGGTGGGAGGCTGGGTCTGTGCCAGGCTTTGAGAATGTCTCAGAGCTGCCAGAGGAATAGAAAGCTGGGCACTGAGCAGATGAACACACAACTGTCCCATGCCCGTCAGCTGTGCTGTGCTCCCTCAGTGCCATGGGAGCTGTGGGTGCCAGAGCCCAGAATCACCCAGAGCTGCCCAGACTGGGGGAAACACCCAGAGCTGCCCAGACTGGGGGGCCACGGGAGCTGTGCCAAGCAGGGGCACTGCCAGGCTGCTGGGGAGCTCCAGCTCAGAGACAAAACCCCAGCTGAGACCCATGTCATACCCTCCTGCTGGGATCCATTCTCCAGAGCACTGCTGGTACTGGCCCATGGGGACTTTTCATTGCTGTGAGGGGATGAGCCACCAAAAACCCACACTGCTGCAGCCCAGAGCCTCCCTGCAGCCTCAGCAGCAGGCACTAGAGGTCCTTGCATGCCATGCTGTAGATGTGCAGCCTCTGGAGCTGCACGGGCTGCTGGTAGGACATTTCCTCGAGGGTGACAACCACTGGATGAAGGTGACCCTTCTCCAGCTCTGGCTTTATGGCACAGAAGGGAAGTTATGGAGGAAAGGCACTTTCTTCACTGCCATCTTCGTGCTCCCCTGGGAATGCTGGATCAGGGGCTGCCTTGCTTTTGGGCATCATTTTCCATGACATCCCAGCAAGCTGACATCCATAAGCATCCCAGCACCTGCAGCTCAAAGTCACTTTTTGGTGATCCCATTAAATTATTTCAAGAGCAGCTCTTTGTTGTGGGAAATCGATATCTGCCTTGAGGGCTGTTGATGTCTCAGTGAAACCCATTAAATTACATGAGTTTGATCCCAAAGTGGCAAACACAGCAGCATTTTAAAATAGCTCCACAGCCAGGAAACCCAATAACATGCTCATGAAGTGATTTTGTCTGTGTGTGTGTCCAGCAGTGTCTCCCAAACTCTTGGTGAATAATTGTGGGAGCAGTGTAAGATATAAATAATTTCCCCAGGTCTGTCACTTTGAGGACAGCAAATAAGGACAAATAAAATGCTGGAGGAAAAATGAATGTGCCTGGTGCTTGGGCAGTAAGAGGCAGCACTGAGTGTGCTGCTAAACTGATGGTCTGCACCCACAGACCAGCTCACAGCTGGAGCTGCAGTGAGTGTCCTTTGGAGAGCCCCTGGCAGATCCCTGTCCCTGGCTGTCACTGGGTTTGTCCTGAGTGTCATTTAGCACTCTGCAGTGGCAGTGACCCCCTGCAATGGGGATCCCTGAGATCCCTGGCCCTGGCTGTGACGGTGTTCACAGGGGTTCTTGGATGAGGGAAGAGATGAGGATCTGGCTCCATGTTTCAGAAGGCTTGATTTATTATTTTATAATATATATTACATTAAAACTATACTAAAAGAATAGAAGAAAAGGTTTCATCAGAAGGCTAGCTAAGAATAGAAAGGAATGGTAACAAAGGTTTGTGTCTCCGACAGAGTCCAAGCCAGCTGGACTGTGATTGCCCATTAATTATAAACAACTCTTTGAGACCAATCACAGATGCACCTGTTGCATTCCACAGCAGCAGATAACCATTCTTTACATTTTGTTCCTGAGGCTTCTCAGCTTCTCAGGAGGAAAAATCCTAAGGAAAGGATTTTTCATAAAAGATGTCTGCGACACCTGGCTGTCCCTGGGTTTGTCCTGAGTGCCATTTTCCACTCTGCAGTGCCAGTGATCCCCTGCCCTGGGGATCCGTCCAGGCTATGGCCACCAGCAAGCCCCGGAGCCACGCAGAACTTCTGCTGCTGGCTGTGCCCTGAGGGCACATCACAGCCACCAGCAGCTGCTCCAGCTGTCCCCAGTGCCAGCAGAGCCTTTTCACATCCCAGCAGGGCAGGGCAGGGCAGTGCAGGGGGTCCCACTCCCACTCTGGTTTGTGTGAAGCAAGCCTGGCTGGTGGGTGCAGCCCCTCTGGGCACGGCTTTTGGGCCAACATCGCTCCTGTCCTGCGGTGCCAGCATCACTTGGAGGACAGAGAGCAATGCCTCAGGCAAAGGGATGCTCAAAGGGAAAGCTCTGTGTCCTTCTGAGCCCCCTCCAGGTGTTCAAAGCTTTAGCCACAGGCTGAACATGTGAAGAATAAGAAATGTTTGTGTTTTACCTCTCTAAACTGTCCATCCCCCGAGGCAGCTCTTGGCCAGAGCCCTGCCCGTGCCCTGCCTGTCCCCTGTGCTTTTCCCTTTGTCATTGTTCCTGCACTGGGAACCCCCAGAGGGAGTCCTGCTTTCTTTGAAAGCTGTCAGATTCCACTTCCTGAGCACTAATTAACTGTGTTTATTGTCAGAAATAAACTGGGGAGATCTTCTTTCCTCCCACAAGTGCAGTCAGAGATGATATCTGCCAAGCAAAGAAGGAAATTACTTTAGAAATTAATTACAAAGGGTATAAGCAATGGGAAATGTGCCAGTCCCTCCCTCCCCACTCTTGTTATGAAGAAGCTTGATAGCTCTGATCTCAACACATTCTCAGACACATTTTGACTATTAAGAGTGCAAATAATCAGTTTTATGTTGTAATTGGGGAGGTCAGTTATGAAGAAGCAATATTTTATTTAGATGCCATAAATTAAACTTTTTAAAATTGGTGGTCATGTTCACACACAGGCTTAGGAGATGTGAAAGTTTGTAATTCTCCATTTCCATGTTTTCCATGCCAATATATATGATCTGAAGTGAGGTATAGGGCACAAGAAACAAAAGGTAATTTTGGAAGGTCATCAGAAGTGGATTAGCTTGTTCCAGGGTCCTTAATAGTTCGGACATCAGTTGCATATTGAAGGGAAAAATATTTTGGTTTGCTTTACCTGAACACCATTATAAGTAATAAACATGCAAGAAAAACGTCGCTGTAGCTCTTCCCTACAAATCCACAATCACAAGGTGCATTGAATCAGTGGCCTCTAATCAGGGTGTGTTAGTTTGGGTGTTAAATGTTCATTTCCTCAATTACCAAAACAACAGAGCCAGATAAACTCCCTTAATAGTCAACACCAAAACAGAATCAAGCAACACCCTCTGAAGTTATTTAGCAGCCATCAGCAGAAGGATTTGACCCACTGTTTGCCTACAGTCCTGCACCTCAGAATAGCTGAAAGACAATATTATTCAGGTTTAGAGGTTTCCACTGAATGGGGCAGGAGGTGAAGGCCATATCAGGAGCTCATGTGGAGGCTCCAGCCCAGGTGTCCTGAGCTGTACAGGCTGCCCAGCCCAGGCAGGAGCTGAGCTGCTCCTGAGAGGTGGACCTGACACTTCATGAGTGGTGAGGGGAAGCTGTGTCACCAAACCATGAGCTCTGCTCCCTCCAGCTTGCAGAGGGAAGGGGCTGTGTTGTGTTTTCAGGAGTTAGCACCCTGGGCTGTGCTGTGTTTTCAGGAGTTAGCACCCTGGGCTGTGCTGTGTTTCCAGGAGTTAACACACTGCACATGGACACACTCCCCAGATCCTCTTCAGTTCAGACTGGGGTTACCATGGTGCTGTTGGCAGAGTGGCATTTTCAAGCTGGGATATACATTTTCTTACAGTGACCTGTTGATGCTGCATCATAACAAACATAAATTAATAGAGGGACTCAAGTGTCAGTTCTGCTTCCAGGCTGGGTGAGCAAGGCTGCTCTGCCAAATCCCCATCTCTGTGACAGGGTTGCCATTTCCTCTTCCTGCCACTGAACTGTTGCATTAACCCCAATCATCAGTACATATTAGTCAGTCATCTGTGACATTTTGCACCAGGCAAGGCTGCAGGTCCTGCCTGTTGGAAGTTTTTAATTAAATAAAGCTGCCTGCTGGGTGCAGAGGGACAGGGGGAGAGAAGGCAGAACTCAAAGGGGAGATGAAAGCCACTGCCTCTGCCCACACCAGGCTGTGGGCAGGACTTCTGCTCCTCTTGGACCTTTCCTTCAGAGAGGCCTTTGTGTTTCAGATGGCCTCTCATCTGGAATTACAGCACATGGTTTGTGCTCCTGCTCCAAGTTGTTCTGGAAAATACTGGCTGTAGCACCTGAATAGGCCCCATATGAGAGCTGGCAGAGCAAACCTTGTCAGTAGGAGAAATAAACCTGTGCTGAGCTCCAAATGTACCAGGCAAAACACATTGTTAGGTCAAGGTCAGCCTTGAAACTGGACTGGCAATACTCTTCTTTGAGATCTCAGACTTCCTGAACCTGGAGCTGGGAGTGAGAGGGAAGAGATCTCTGACAGCCTTCAACAACCTTCCTGTCCAACTGATCCATCATTTATAACCCTACAGATGTCTGGAACGAGGCGTGTGCCCGGCCAGCACAGCAGTGGGGAGGCTCAGTGTTAAATGTCAGGGTGGAGAAGGTGCAGAAGCAGCAGCTGCCTTTCCCTTTCCTTTTCCCATTCCCTTTCCCATTCCCATTCCCGTTCCCATTCCCTTTCCCATTCCCATTCCCGTTCCCATTTCCTTTCCCTTTCCCGTTCCCATTCCCGTTCCCATTCCCGTTCGCATTCCCGTTCCCATTCCCTTTCCCATTCCCATTCCCGTTCCCATTCCCTTTCCCTTTCCCATTCCCATTCCCATTCCCTTTCCCATTCCCATTCCCCTGCTGGCAGGGCTGGAGCTCTGTGCCTGCAGCACAGCGTGGGAAGCAAAATGCCAGCAGGGCAGGGGCTGTGCTGCCCTTGGCCCTTCATGGCCTGACCATGCTGAGCCTCCAGAAGCTGTAATTAATTAATGCTTGCTGCTTTCCCAGGGATGCACTTTGCCTGCTGCTAACTGTGCTTTTTAGCTGCATTCTCTCCCTTCTCTCCTATTAATTGCTGTGCCACTCAGCATCTGCATTTTGAATAAAGCTTTCAGGGCAGCCAGTGGGTGCTGCTGGCCCTGCTCTCTCCACCTTTAATGAAATGCACTGAGTGTGCTGGGTGCCCACTTTTTCCTCAAAGAGAGACTTCACGGGAACTCGGGAATAGCCCTGAGTATCACAGCCCAGTACAAATGGTTGGCTTCTTCCTAATGTCTGAATGGCAGAATTTCTTTTTTTATCTTGATCTGTTTAGTAGGAAAAAGGAGCATTTTAATGCCACAGAGCTGGTTTTGACATAAGTAAGAGCTGTTTTTCACAAAAGCACAGAAATAGCCCCAAACTTCAAATCCAAGTAATGAATCTTCATAACGAATAGAAAGGAAATTTCAAAGAACCTTATTTCTAAATTTATTCAGTCAATAGTTTTAATTAGCAAGCATTTATAGTAATCCTAACCTGGGTGTGATAAATACAGTCTGAAGCAGCCATTTAGTGGAGGGGTGTCTAAAGGAGAAAGAAGAATGTGAATAATCTGAGCATTGTACATGTACAGAAGAGCAGAGTAGCTCTGACCATGAGGGGCACAGGAGGTTGGCACCAGCTCATGGCAAGGAGGACAAGATGTGGCTTGGCTTGGCTGGGCTTTGCTGTGAGAGGTGATTGGGAACTGAGTGATGGGTGGGTTGGACACTGCTCTGAGCATCCCTGTGAAAGAGCACAGAGCCACTGAAGTGCTCCACAAGCCATCATAAACCCCTGAAATTCCTCTGTTTCCTCCATGAGTTTTGCATTGCTGGAGAAGGAAACCCTGACAGGCAAGAGCTTGGTGAAAGAGGAGCTCAGCCCTTGGGTGTCCTGACCTACTGCTGGGCTTCTCTGTGCCTCGTTTGATTAGGAGGCTTTTAAGAGCTTCCAGCTATTTTCCATGTACTCCAGCAGAAAGAACTGGGCTCCCACTCGCTTTTCTTTGAGCAGCAGCTGAGAGGAAAATGCACATTCCCCACCTGTCACCTCAAACGCAGACAATTCACCCCAATTTACCTGCATAAAGATGGGGCATTAAAGAAGCAGCTAAATAATTCCTCCTTTAGGCTTTTCTGAGGGTCTGGGTTGGGGTGAACCGCAATGTGTAAGCTCTGTGGAAAGGAACCATTTACTGCTGTTTGTTTCACTGAAGGCAGTGGTTGGTGAGGCCCTTAGGAGTGATCCTGCTGCTGGAACAGGACTCTGTGTGGGAATTCTGCAATGCTTGCAGGGATGCTGGGTGTGCTGGCTCCTGTGACAGAGCTGCTCAAATCTGGCCCTACTGGGTCCTGAAGTCCTCTAGAGCTGCCTCTGAGAGGGTCTGGCTGCTGCAGGTGGGAAAAGCCCTTTGGAGCCTGTGGCTACTCCAGAATTCCAGGGAAACCTCAGAGTTTCTGGGCCTGAGCTCCCCTGCTTTGGTGCCTTGCTGGGTGTGAACTCAAACTGGGAGCACCTCCTCAGGTGTGGAGTGGGAAATTAAATTGCCTAGTGCCATTGTGTCCAGAAGATTTATTGCCTCTACTGCAAGTCTAAATCCTGCTGATTTAGAGGCTGAAGCTGAGCACCGGAGTATCTCAAAGAAATACCCTCACAATACAGAATTACAGGGTTAGGAGTATTTTCCAGCTGGGCACTGTGGTTAGTGCTGTAGCCACAGATGCTGCAATTCCCCGTCTGGAATCGCTGACCATTCATCGAATAGGGACTTTTTGGAGGAGGGATAGGGGTGCAGGGGCAAGTTTTATTTACTAGCAACAAATTCATTCTCTTCTGCCCTCACAAACAGCTGCTAAAATCTGCTGTGAGTGAAGGGGAGATAACACGGATACAGTCTTTTCTCGACATAAAACCCCTAAAAAAGGCGCTTTGTGTTGTAAAGGGGGCTGACCTCTCCCCACCCCAAAACTCCCCCGTTGCTCTCCGGGCAGCATCCCCGCGGACCCGCCCGCTGCTCAAAGAGCGGCGGTGGGAGGAGGAGGAGGAGGAGGAGGAGGGGAAGGAGGAGGAGGAGGAGGGGGAGTCCCGGCGGCGGGATGAGGCCGGGCTGAGCGATGTGCGAGCAGGCAGCGCGCTACTGCCGGGCCGGGGTGCAGAAGCTGCTGCGGAAGCCGGCGCCGGCGCTGCGCGGGCTGGACGGGCTGCTGCGCTGGGCGGCCGCCAGGATGGGCGACAAGGGCCTGGCCGACAGGGAGCTGCTGGCGCCGGGAGCCACCGCCGCCCAGAGGAAGGGCACCTCCGTCATCCTCGATGTGAGTGCTCCCTGCATGCCTGCATCCCGGCTCCTGCCTGCCCCTGGCAAAGGGAATGTTCCCCCGCTCCTGCCTCGAGATGTTCCCGCAGCCCGGCTCCTGCCTCCCCTCGGTAGCGGGGATGTTCCCCTGCTCCTGCCTCCCCTCAGGAATGGGGATGTTCACCTGCTCCTGCCTCCCCTGGGTAGCGGGGATGTTCCCCCGCTCCTGCGCTGCCCGGAGCCGCCCGGCTCGGCAATCCCTGGGGCTGGCTGGGCGTGTGGGTCCCGCAGCCTCCTGCCCGTGTCCCGCAGCCGCTCGGATCGCGGTTGTTTCCCGGCTCCAGCCTCTCCCGGAGCAGCTGAGCAGGGTTTGCAGCCCGGCTCTCCGCTCACCTGGATCCTGCACGGCGGGCGGCTCGGCAGCAGGGCTGTTCCCCGCATCCTCGGCCGGCTGGGATGGCATGGGATGGGCAGGGGATGCAGCCCAGCTCCGGCATCTCCCGGGCTCGCTGGGTGTAGGGGTGCCCAGATTTAACAACTTCTTTCCAGATCGGTGCCGCTGGGCTGCCCAGGCTATGGGGCTGCAGCCCGGGTCCTGTCCCGGGGCTGCACCGCCCGGGCTGGCCCGGGTCCCCTGTCCCGCTGCCCTGCGCTCCCTGGGACAGCTGGGAAAAGCTGCGCCTTGGTTCTGCGTGTGCTGGAGCGGGCTGGGCACGGGGTGCGGTGTGGATACTGCGCTCCTCTCCTGAGCCCATAGCATTTTTTACCGGATGGGCGTGGAGATGTAGCTTGTGCCCTTCTCCTTGGCAGGACTCTGAACTCTCAGAGCTGCCTGGGCTTTGGGGTGCCCCGTTCAGTGCACCCTCTGGATGGGCTAGGTGTGGGTGCGCACCCCGGTTCTGCAGCCTTTTCCCAGGTCCTGCATCTGAGGATGCACTGTAGGTGTTTAATCCTGGCTGGGGAGGATGTGCTCAGTGCCTCGATTGCTGTATTTATAGGCTCCTGATTAGGGAGCTACCGAGGCTGTTTGCACTTAAATGAATTGGGAGAGTGGGGTGGAATCAGCCGGAGTGCAAATGGTGTAATTACAGTCTTTCTGCAGCATCTAGTAATTAAAGACATGGATCCTCTGTTTTGCTATCTCCTAGCTTAAAAAAAAATAAATAAAAAAGAAGTAATTAATGCAAAATAAACTACTGAAGCATTGGCTGTAGTAAAAGATAACTCATGCTCTCCTCAGAGATAGGATAGGCAGTAGTAGCTCATCAAGGCAAGCCCTTACACTCTGTAAATAATTTGCTGAACCCGTAGGCATTGGCGTGGGCTGGAGAGTCTGAAACTCTTCCTTCTCTGAGCATCCTGAGCTGGGAGGCGCTGAGGTTCCCTGAAGAACCATTGTCTCTAATTGCCAAAAGCAGCTCAGAGAGCAGGATGGATGGATGGGTGGGTGATGCTGCCCGTGTTGGGGCCGGCAGGTGGGCAGCTGCAGCCTGGGGGAGTGAGCTTCTGGAAAAACAAGTGCAACTCACACCCTAATTCTTTTAAATTAACTTGTTCAGGAGGGAATTCCTGGGATTTTTTTCTATATTTTTATTGCTTTGGCTTGTTTTGTTTTTTAATCTGTCCTGAAATTGCCAAAATCTTACAATAATTTGGAATCTGAGTTTCAGAGCGCAAATGCAATTAGGAAGCAACATTAAATTTATCTAAGAGGTTTCTTGAGTTAGGAGTGTTTTGCCACCAAAATGGTATCTTATCCATTCAATTTTACTATCTTTAAGTGATTTATTTTTTCACTTTGAGCTTTGAGATTAGGAAAAGAGTAATGAACTTTCAGAATGGGAAACACAGTAGAGCATTGTATTATTTCAGTGGGAAGTACAATAGAGCTGGGCGTGCAGCTCCTGATCATTTTTGCCTTTCACAATGGTACTGGGAGCCCTTTCTCACCTGCTGAAAGTAGAAATGGATTCTGGAAATGTAAGATTTGAGAGCTTAGGGGTTTTTTTTCCCCTCTTCCTTAGAACTTGATTTTCTCCTTTTTCTCCAGGCACAATAGCAAAGGCCATTGAAGCTGTGGCTTCGCTGTAATGGGCTCTTCAAGTGCACTGCAGACCCCCCTTTCATACAAAGGGTTTCAACAGGGAACACCTATCTAGCTTAATTTTCACACATTAGCATGAAAGTAACAAGCATCCCACTGAACGCTCAGGGATGATAACCTGTTTTCCATTTAACTCCTTCACATTTTTGCTGATGGATGTGCTGGGGAAGCAGCAGTCCCAGCCATGCAGCAGAGCGGCTTCTCCATGAGGGAGGAAGAAGGAAAAGACCTGAAAGATTTAATGTTTAACTAACAGGTTTCCATGAGCTATGTGGGCAGTTTCTTGGGGGCTGGAGGAGGAGGGGAAAGCTTGGGCTTGGTTATGAATTAGGTAAAATGGCTTTGACACCAATAGTACCTTAGTCACCACTTCTTTCTCTTCTGGCTTTCTTTTAATTCATCCATCCCCAGTGTTCTTGTTCTGACTCCTCCATGAGGGTGTCTGGTGTGTCAGAACAAACTTTCCTGGGCTCTTCCCACCGAAGAAACACAACTGTGCTGTTGTGGGACCAAACTGAGGCTGAGGAGGAACAAAACACAGCAAGGGGCTGAGATGTCTCCTGCCACCAGCCTGGCTACTGCCACTGGAGGATCAGTCTTAACTTTGGGCTGGCTTCTGTGCTTTTCTTTTACTTTGCCTCAGGCCTTTTAGGTAAAGATTTAAAAAGGTTGAATAGTGTTTACTAGTTCAGCATGAATGAATGAATGAATGGTCAGTTCTTACATTGGACAATTCATCATAAGGGGTTGAGATTGAGCCAGAGGTCTGCACCCATCCTGTGCCCACCCTCAGGTGCCTTCTCTGGGTCTGCTTCAGCTGCAGGAGCCCAAGGCTCAGGGCTGTGCACTGTGCAGCAGGAATTCCCACTCACAGCACAGGCTGTGGATGGACACAGGATATCTGGGGCTTCCTGCACCCACAGGGACAAACCCCCTGTATTAAACACTGTCACAGAGCTGCTCCAACCCACACGAGGAGATGGTGGCATTTCCAGTCAAGAACAAATCCTCAATGTCACAATGCTTGTGAAAAGGAGGATACATTATGTGGGTGTATATTCTCTGTGAGGTTGTATTTGCTGAGTGTGAATGAGTGCATGTGCACACAGAGCTGAGGAGGATGGCCCTGGAGGCACAGGCCATGTCCAGGCAGGTGCTGCTCTCTCTGGGAGTGCCTCAGAGCTGGCTGATCTACTGCCCTTGCTCATCCCCTCCTGCCTTCCTGTCACTGCCAAAGCCTGAGCTGGCAGCAGAAGTGGGAACCCCAGAGCACCTGAGGCAGGTCAGTCACAGCAGCTGCAGATGCTCCATCTGGTTCACAGCTCATCTCCTGCTTGGCATCTAAAATGAGGCTCAGCCTTGGTTATGAATGAGCATCCCCATGGCAGGACTGTGAGCCCCAAGCAGCACTGGCCTCCCTGCCTCCTTTCTTGCCAATACATTGATTTTTGGCTTTATTTTAAACACTCCTGAAGAACACAGTTCCATTCATTTCAGATGAGACGAAGCTTTCTGTTTTATCTACCCTGTTGTTTCCTGAAAATTAATTTTGACCCTTATCTGATTTTTTATTATTTGACAGAAAGATAATTTCAAATCCATCTCATTCTTACAGCTAGTCTTGCAACCTCACTTATGTGGCCAACTCTGGTTTGTGCTTCTTCAGCCCCATGGGATTGGGTGAGGTGTCTGGATAGAAAATACAGAGAATTTGGGTTGTGCCAATGGTCCATTTCCTAATGTACATCCAGAACTGCCATTTCCAGCCATTCTGTCAATGCCATGATTTCCAGGGCAGCCTTCAATAACAAGGCTCTTTCAGCCACAAGAATCCCAGGAATCCCTTCTCACTCCTCTTCTGTTTTGACCTTTTTTCTTCTAAAATGTTTTCATTTTGTTTGTTGAGGTTTATTTCAAGGTTCCTTCATTCCCCTTCCCTTGTCCTTGTTTACCTCCTCACTGTGAGTGAGCTGGGAGGGCTCTTTTCCTCCTCCTTTATCCTCCCTTTGTGAAATCCATGGTTTGACATCTTCCCCTGAGCTGTACCTGCAGGCACAGCTGGAGAGGAGGGCCAGGGCAGGCCAGGCTCTCTTCCTTCAGGGGCTGCTCACTGCCAGGTACAGGATCACACAGGAGAGCCCATCCCTTCTCCTCTGATCTCCAGCCTTTGCAAGTGGGTGCTTGAAATGCAGCTGAACAGAAAAGTAACTTCTAGTGCTGAACGTCAGCAGGTCAGAACATCAGCTGCAGCTCTCACCTCTCTCATGAAACTTTAATTTAGGACAGCCAGGTGAAGTCCAAAGAGAAGGTAAGAGTGAAAGCACAGGTTGGGACATGGTGTCAGCTGCTCTTCTCTTGGGGAGGAAGGGAAAAAGAAAAAGGATCTGCTTTGAAGTGGGAAAATGCCCAGAGACCTGGAGCTCTGCACAGCCTTGTTTTGTGGGGAGCCAGTGCAGATGGGACAGTATTTCTACACCAGTGGCATATTCCTTACTGAAACACAAAGTAAAACCTTTCTTCTTGCATGGGGAACACTCAACCTGGGGATGTCTAAAGACATAGTCTATAGTGACAAAGCTTCAGGTCATTATTTTCTCACATTTTCACCAGAAAGAGCAACAGAGAGGAGATTCCTACTGGTGCCTCAAGTTTGAGAAATAAAGGCCATACCTGATACAAAACCTTGTCCCAACCCCAAAGGAAGTGTCAAGACTTGTAGGGAGAGGAACAGAAAGCCAGGACAGGAATGCAGGACCATAGTATGAGGATCAACAATATTTTTAGGTCTGTGTGGGTCTCTGGATGCCTTCTTATCCAGAGGCTTTCCTCATGCATGAGACATGATTATGTTTGTCTTCTATTCTGCACCCAGATTATGATGGAAAACAGAATTTCAGCTCAGCTGCATTCTATTTTATATCAACATCTTATTAACCTGGTGAAGGGATTATAAACTCCACAAACCTTTAATAATTCTTGGGCTTCTTAGGGGAGTGCTATTGTGAATTTAATAAAATTCGTGAGAAACCCTTCATTAAGAAGCCTCCAGTGTGGCATGTTCTCATCCAGGAGCTTTGAGAAGGCAGATATAATGTTTAAATTTGAAACCATCATTTTTTTTTCAAGTTTATTATTACCACCAGGGTTTTGAATTGCTTACTTCTGGCAGTTAAATATCTACAGTAGCCATTTGAGAGAATAGCAAAAACACACATTTAGAGAAAACCTATTGGAAATCTTGACAGAAGTTCTTTGCTTTAGAGAAAATAGTGTTTATATTCATCTAAACCACTGGTAAATGGGTTAAGTGAGCCACAGACAGCAAACTGAATGCACTGCCTGTATAAATCCTATGAAATGGGTTAATGCCCATATTGTGGGCATCCTGTGGGCTCCCTGTGTGACTTAGCCTGTGTTTCAGGAGCTTTGCTTAACAGCTTCAAAGCACAGCTGATGGGGGAGATGGTGGCTGTGGTACTTGGAGTGGATAATTCCTCATTTCCCATCCGAGATCCTGCAGTGCCCCCCGGTTGGGAACAGGGGGTGATGGAGCGGAAAGAGCATCCCTGGCCAGGCTGAGCCAGGGGACGGTCCCGGCCCCGTGCAGGCACGGGGAGCCAATGGCTGCTGGGGGCCTGGCAGCACAGGGCACCTCTCCATCCATATTTCATTGGCTCCTCTCCCCCTGACCTCCAGGGCTGAGTCTGAGTGCCTTTGCTGCTGGGAGGAGATGGAGCTGCTGCTTTGCTGCAGCTCTGCCTTGGAATGACACAGCAGCCTCACTGGTGTTCTTCTGGAGCTGTCATTGCCCCCAGCCCCCTGGGAGCCTGGCACCATCATGGGTCTGCTCTCCCGCCCATAGGGAAGCTGTGAGGGGCTCCCTTCCATCCCCACCTTTCCCTTATGGAGTCTCACCACCTCCTTCCCACAGGGGAGCAACAAATCCAGGACCTGAGCAGAAGGTGTCTTTGGGCTGGGTGGGGGAGGGCACTCTGCTGATCTAGAGCATAAATCCTGGGTCTTCACAGCAGCAGCATTTTGGCAGCACTGCCAAGCTATCACAGACCATATTACATCTTTATCAGGCTCCCAATGCTCATTCCAGTGCTCATACCTTGATGCAGTGTCTGCCTGTGCTGACAGATTACTTTGTCTTAAATTGTTTTTTCCCTCCAGGTGTCCCAGTTTTTATTTATTTTTTTTTTATGTGTGCAAATTTTAGGTGCTTCAATTAAGTTGAGAGAATAAATCCTGCTCATTAGCAATAAAAGCCAAGCAGCTTGGTCCTGTGGAATAAACTTTGATAAGTAACACAGCTGATGTGATCTTTCATCAACACATCGTGTTCATTTACTAATAGTCATACTTTAGGGAGTATCTGAGAGAGTTAAAGCCCTAAAATATTCACTTAGTGCAGCTGGATATAAATACTTCAATTTCTAAACATTTCTTCCATTTCTTAGTTTTTTTTTTTCCTGTTGCTCCAAGTATTCCTTGCAAGGAGCACTGCAGGTTGAGCCTTTCTTCTGCTTTAATTTACATTTTTCCAATTGGTTTTGCCTCCCCATTCTCCCTCTGCCAGCTGTGCTTAGTGGGATGGTGATCTCCCCTGGGACCTTAGGACAGGCATTGCTCCTGGCTGTAATGCCTTGGTTTCAAAGCAGTGGGAAGAGCAACAGAAGGATGTGCTGATGAAACAAAAACCCCAGAAATAACCAGCACCCAGGAAGAGAGCTGCCTCATCTGGAGGTGCTCGTGGGGAGTGAGGATTTGGGGTGTCCAAGCCATGGCAAGAGGAATATTTCATGCAGTGGGCAGAGCATACTGAGCACAGTGAGGGATGTGTGCCAAAGCCAGCAGCTTGCTGGGGCCCTGCTGGGGTTTATTCCTTCTTCCCATAGACAAGCCATGACTGGCTGGCCTTTCAAACCCAAATTAATCATCAATAAAATCTGTAAGTGTGGAGAGAGGTTGGATTTTCCCTCCCAAACCTTCTAATTGCTCTTATAAAATGGAGGTCAGCACGAGAGGGGTTTTGCTGTGGTCCCAAGCTGTAATCCTTGCAGCAGTTCCTGTGGCTCCCAACTCTTTGGTTTGGCTCAGGCAGAGGGGTTTTGCCTCTGCTCAAGTGCACCAGAAGGTCCTGCTTTGACTCTGCCCCGGGCTGCAGAGCCTCACAAGGACTTTGGACAAAAGAATGATTAATGTTCCTTAATTAAGCCATATTCAGTGAAATAGCATGTTCTGCAATTCAGTTTGTCTCTTGGGGTTCTTGTTTTGTGCGGCAATTTCTCTTCTGGTATTTTTTTTTTTTATTTAATGGTTTTATGACCCAGAAAATATGAGATTCTATTTTATGGCTGACTCTGATCTGTCTTGCTGGTGCTTTTATTCCCTCCTCAGGGAAATTTCTTTGTACAACTAAAATCTCTGTTCTTGCTCAAATTAATAGGGTCAGGCCTGAAGAGATGATGAGAATATTTTACCTTTTATGCCCAGATTAATTTTTTTGTAATCTATGGCCAACCTGTGCTAGTGGCCATTATTGGCAGGCACCTGTAATTTTCCAGCCTTTGCACAGGCCTTTTGCTATTAATTGCATTTTATTGGCAAGGTCAGCAGAGCAAAACAGCACAGCCCTATAGAAGCAGATGAGGGATGTAATTTAGGGATGCAGAAGTCATGCAAAACACAGGCAGGATGGCAGCTCAGCTCTGCAGGGGTGACAAAGTAGAAGTTATGCAAAACAAAGATATTTGGCTTATTCAGAAGTGGAGGTTGAGGAACAGCCACCTACAAAGGACTCCAGATGTTGAAGATCCATGAGAGGATTTTTGTTAAGGGGTGTGACTGTGTAAAATTAAGTAATACATATACATCAAGTAAGGGGAGCTAGCTAATTAATGTGCAATCAGTGTGTGTGGCTAAAAACTCCATTAGAGCAAGAGCCCTCCAAGTGACCAGCTGATTTCAGTGTTAGGGGACAATTCCTCAGATGAGACTGGTGGAAAAAACTGCAGTTGTTTCTGTCCTATTTCTCCCTGGCAAGTTCTATAGTGCTACACATTATTGCAATTTTTTTCCTTCTGAAATGGCCATTTGATTCCTCTCTGTGGGCTGCTCTCCACGCTGTAGTTTTAAGTCTAAATATAATCTCCTTCCCACGCAGGAGACTTGCTTTAAAAAAAATGTTGTAAATGATTTTTTTTCACAAGTGCAGAGCTGTGAAACTTGGTTTAAGAGATTGTATTGACTCCAGAGAAATTGTCTGGACTGGCTGCACGGCTGTGGGAATTTTTTTTAGTGTGTATTTTTCTGGTGTTGTATTCATGGTTTTAGCTTCCTTAAGTGAGGGAGGTGCTGGAAGTGCTGAAAGCATTTCCACCAGTTATTCCAGTTATTCCATCAGTATTTTGTGTTGCTCTGGGGGAAATGAGCTGAGATTTGGGGAGGGTGAGCTCAGTAAAACCCTGAACTTGAGGGTTGGAGCACTTGAACCTGCCCTGTGTGTGGGGCTGAGCAAAGGGCTTCACCCCCAAGCTGGACAACACAGCTAACACATTTCTCTCTCTCTCTCTTTCAATTCTAGATTTTCAGAAGAGCTGACAAAAATGGTAAGTCTGTGCATTCATACTTCACATTTCTTGATTGGAATATTGTCAGTATTACTGTTTTTCCTGATAGTAACATCCAAGTGTTTAAATGCTGCTCAGTTTGCTGGGTCTGACACTGATCCACTCAAAACATCAGAAAAGGTTTGGGGGTTTTTTTGGAAAACATGGTCTAAGAGCAGAAGTGATCCTGGTATGCAGGTTGGCATGGCAGAATCCACCAGATTAAGAGCAATTTCACAAAAACAACATAAAAATAAATCACAGGTAAGTGATAAATGAGGATCCACCCTTTAGTAAGCTTGAAGTAGCTTTGCAAAACAAACCTAACTTGGGAATATGAATAGTTTGGTTCCTGAGGGACTGGACCATACATCAAAGAGCAGCACACATTGTGCCTGTGGAAAGCTGAACACCTGCACTGAGCCCAGCCAAGTCTTTGCATTTGGAATAACCTGGATGAGTCTTCATTAAATTACTTGGAAAGGGAGAACTGGAAAGGTAACAAGCTTAAGGAAAGAAGAGTCAGTGGGCCCAACCCCAGGATCTTTCCACAGCCTGAAAAGCAGTTTTATTTTAGATAAAATCCCAAGAGTTAGTGTCTATTCTTTCCTTGTTGTAGAAGAAAATTGTAGAAGGAAATTAAATGTGCATCAGAACTCTGTGTGTTTGCAGAGGGATCTGTGGGAGGGTCGTGCAGAGGAGCACAGGGGAGAGTTTGGTTGTTCTCCTCCAGCTTTAAAAGGGAGATACCTGATTTCTGCTGGGGCTCATGGATGGGTATCCTCACTGCCCCTGGGTAAGGAGGTGCTGCCAGCTGGCTCAAAATAAGAATAAATGCCATGTAGCTGTGGGCACTTGGTAATGGCAACTGACAGAGTAATGAGATACTGAAGTTTGCTGCTTAGGAAAGCTGAGCAATTGTGTGATACAAGGAGAGTGAAGAGGAAAAAATGAGTTTATGCTCTTGGCATCAGACTGTCTGACTTCAGAGATGGTGCTGGGAGGTATTTGAACTGCCAAGGGTGAGAAGGTCAATTGTCCTGCCTCTCCTGACCCTCAGTGCAGGGAGAGTGGCTGGATCTCTTAAGGAAGGCCAGGTGCTCTCTGGTGAAGGAGCTTTCTCCATCTCTGCTCCCACTCTTGTTGCCTGCAGTGCCCAGGACCTGCAGCTCCAGTGTTTGGGAGCACAGTGGGTGCTCTCCATGGGATCAGTGCTGCCCTTCCCTTTTCATGGGCACAGCTGGCACAAAGCACCTGGAGCTAAGTGACACCTAAGTGACTGTGCATCCTCCAGGGGTTCTCCTCACATTTATTTAGATGCTGCTTTTTCCTTGACACTTGCCAGCCATGGTGACCAGTGTCACCAACCATTCATATTTGATGAACTCTGGATAACAGAGTTTGCCACTCATTATAATTAGCTCAGTGTGTTCCTCTGCAGCCTTTTGGGCTCACAGCTCCCCACTGCCCCTCTCCAGCCTCCTGCAGCTCACAGCAGCTGCTGCAGGAGATGTGCAAGAATATTTCCCTTGGTACAGCCTCTCTGAAAACTAGGGCTCAGAGGTTTCCAGAGCCAGAGGTAATATCTTTGTATTTCGTACCCCTGGGGATCTCTTTTTCACAATTTCTCTGTGACATTCTGGACTTTAATTTATTGATTTGTTGAAATTCAGCCTATTCATGGCTTTGCCTGTTACAGCTCCAAGGAACAGTGGAAGCATCAGCCTGCTGCTTTTATGTCTCACAGCAGGTGCTGTGCACAGCCCTCTGAGGAAAAACGAAAATCTCACACTTTTTATTTTTGTCAGAATCCCAGGATGGGGCCCTGAGCCCTGGACAGACTGTTAAAAACAGAAGTGCAGAGATTACCAAAATATTTTATTTCTGTGGTGTGCACAGAGCAGAGGTTCCTGTCTGGAACCCTCCCTGGCAGGGGCTTTGCTGTTCTGCTGAACCAGCTGAGATGGGTCATTATTCAGTGTGGGATGGGGGATACTGGGGAGAGCCCCCTTGGCAGGGAGGGCTGGCAGCTTCACCCAGAGCTGGCACCCCTTGCTTTCCTCAGCTGTGCCAAAGCCACTCTCACAGACCTGTGCTGGAACACTGCAGAAATAGGGCAGGGAAAAATCTGAACGAAACTTCAGCTCTTGACATCTGGTTTTACTACAACATCTCATTTAACTTTTTCCATGCAGAGATCAGAGGGTTAAAGGCTTACCTAAAAGACAAAGGAAGGGATTGTAAGATAAGGAGTAGTCTCATTTAATGTGCAGTCAAGAGGTCATAAATTTGGAAATCTTTTCAGCATCTTGATTTTTTTTTTTTTCCCCCAGCTTGGTAAAAATGGCACATATTGTGATAAAGCAGAGTGGCTGGCTCAGGCACGGTAACTATGGAGCCTGATAGCTTGAATTTAAGAGCATCTTCCCCCTCCCCCTTTCTTCCAAACCTTCTCACATAAATTGTTAATTCATGTAAAACTGGATGTTCTTGCTGCAAGATGCTAAACCATGTTATTTCCCCTGCCATGTTCAGGTGCTTGTGTTTAGGTGATTTCATTCAGTGCCTACATGTACTAAAAGGCTGCTAATGAAGCAGCTCCTTCTTGTTAAAAAACATCCTGGTCTCCTGTTCCAGAGGAGTGAGATTCTGTCTATAATGTGAGCTAAGCTCTCAACCTTTTCCCCAGTGACAACATCAAGTAGTTTTGTAACTATCTACACGATAAACTTGAAAATGGTCTGCATGAGACACCTGGAAATGCTGAGCACATTGGAGATAACTGGATAAACTGACAAATGCTCTGAAAAAGGGAGAAGGGCTGGAGTGTAACCTGACAGTGAATAACTCTGTTAGATCTAGTCATGCTTTGCAGGGGCATGGCTGTTAGTCATTCAAAATAATCTTTTTCTTTTGTGTAGGAGTGTTTTTCCTTTCTCTGCTAATAAATCCACCTACTGTCTTGTAATCCTCCCAGTCCCAGTAAACAATACTTAATCATTTAATTGGAATGTGCTGGGAAAAGGAAGCATCTTGTTTTAGGCTGGAGCAGCAGAGCTGCCAATCATCTCAGTTATCTACTGTGTACTTAATCCTCTCATTAGAAAGCTGCTAATCAATTAAATAGCCCAGGATCCTCTTTGAAAGATTAAAAGAGTTTCATTTTGGCAGAACAGTCTAACTGCTAACAATCCATTATAGATAAGCATCTTCCCAAAAACCGATGCTTTATCTGGAAATCTCCAGCTCACAGCAACTACCCAGCCCCCATGCCTGGAGTGTAACTAAATGCAAAGTGCAGCCAGCTTGAATCTGTGCTTTATTTTGGTGGGGTTTGCCGTAATTATTAGTGCTTTATTTTGGTGGGGTTTGCTGTAATTATTAGTGCTTTAGTTGGGTGGGGTTTGCTGTAACTATCAGATGCTGCTCATGGCAATGGGCACCTGTCTGACCCACCCACAGGTCTCCATTCCCAGGCAATGGAGCTTTAGGGGGTTTCCCCTCAACCTCTGCCCTGGAAGAGGAGAGATGCAAAAGGAAACATGCCGAAACCTTGGTTATAAAACTCCTACAGAAAATGGCAGGAGGATTTGGCAGTGGCAGTATTGCACCTGACAGTGACCAGTGATGGGTTAGTACTGTGGTTCAGTCAACTTGGCATCTTCCTTGTGATTCCTGTACCAAGCCCAAGCCCAAACTGTTCTGGTTCTCCCTTCAAATTATACTTAGAGAAGGATGGGAATGAAGCCATTCCGTGCACGCTGTCCTGAATAGCTCCTGTTATCAGAAATGAAATCCAATGAAGTGTGAAGAAATCCAGAGTACAAATGCTGAGAGGAGGTTTCAGCTTTCAGTGGTCTGAATGATCAGCTGAGGGCCTGCAGAGGACGTAGCAGAGCTAATAAAGGAAAAAAGGGAAGCATGAATGAAGCAGGAATTGGTGTTTGGAAAGGGCTTCTTGGTTAAGAGCCATGAGGGCAATGGCATTGTGCCCATTCCTATCCCAGTAGGGCTTGTCCTTTAAATAGCTGCTCACAGATTTCTGTTAGTCACTTAAGGGCTCATTAAATGAGATTTATGCTGCTATTCTGTGTAAGGAAAGGTCTGCACATCCCAGTGCTACAAGTCTCATAGCAAATTGCACTACAAGCCATGGGGGCACACAGAGAGCTCCTGACAAGAAGGGAACACAAATGGCTTTGCATTTGCACATCAGCATCACCACAAAGTGGCCAGGGAGCTGTGCCCTTGTGAGGAGAGGGAGCTCTGCTGCCTGCACGGAAACTGGCACTGCTGCTCTGCCTGGTGGCTTTGCGCCCGTGGTGCCACTGCTGACCCCTGGCTTGGGGACCTCAAAGGCTCCAAAAGCTGGAAAAAGGCAGAAAAACAAAACCAAGCAAATGAAAAGCCTCAGGCACTTCTCTCAGCCCCAGCTTGAGATGTTCAAGAGCTCAAGTTCTTCATCATGTTCAAGAAGGCATGTCCTAAGTGTCAGCTGAGTAGAAATCAGCCTTGTTAAACCAGCACAGAAAGGAAGAGAGTGAGGCTTCTCCCATGGATGGGATTTCTTGATGAAGGGATGGTGGTGGGAGAGCAGGGAGGGTCCTGAGCCTTCAGCAGAGGGAAAAGGATGAATGAACCCAGGGGCTCTCCAGAGGAACACATGGGTGAAGCCACCAGCAATTTCCAGCAATTTCCAGCCCTTCACAAAAGCTGTGTGCCTGTCCTCAGTGTCGTGCTTGTGGGCAGGGACAGTTCCTCTGAGGACTTTGCAGATCTGGGGAATTTAGGGTGTTTAGTGGTAATAGCTCTCATAGTCTCACCCACCTTGTCCAGACCCCACTGGGAGAAGTAATTTTGATTCCCTCTAGTGAGCCTAAAGTAGGAAGAAATGTGTGTTTGTCTGTGGATGTGCCTAGAGTTCAAATTCACAAATGCAACCAGACACAGGGTACTGTGTAAATGCTTCCTTTTCTTCCTTTCACTCTGAATGCCTCTTGCTTATCTTGAATTATTAGTACGGAAATCGGGGTAAAATTGAGTGAAAATGCCTCTTCAGTTCCGGTAGTGTGGGATCACAGAGAAATTCACAGAGTCTGATGGAGAAAATGATCACTGGTGAGCAGACGACCCAAAGACCCCATTTTTAGCTTGGTAACTGTCCACAAGTTGTTTCTAAGACTTGAAATATTTCTCTTCCCCCATTTCCCCATGAATTTGAGGCCCTTTTAGAAGATACACTTGCACAGGACTTGCTGTAGCAACTAGCACTTCTGTAACCTGGCCTTCAAGGCATCTAAGGAGGAAAAGTTAGGGCATTGTAACTTTGGGTGTTTTTATTGGATCTTAAAAAGATGCTAAGTTAGGCACTGATAACTCCATATATATAAAAATAATATCAGAATAAAAAGACCCTGAACGCCTAATAAGCTTCTTGTTGCACACATAACCCTTCTTTCCACAGTGACAAGCCCTGTGGTGAATTGTGCTTTAACTGTGAGCCCTTGGGTGTTTTGCAGTTCCTGTTTTAATGGGTTATCACTCTTCAAAACCACTTATTTCTGGAGTCAGGTAATTACCTTCTGCATGGCCACTGCTTCTCATGTGCTGGGAAAACCTTCAGCTATTCCTATCCTGCTGGTGCATCTAAATTAAGTCATTAGTTCTCAGTGAGAATATTTATAATTCTTGCATAACAAAACCAGTATTAGCAGCCTCCCACATATAAGTAGAAAAATTCAGTAATGAATCAGGCTTTGTTACTATGGGTAAATCTGATAGGTCTTCCATGACCAGATGACCAGTCTGAATGTATTTATCTTTGTCTTTTGAGCAAATAAGAAAAGATTTGCATTTAGATAGTCTAGATTTCATGTGGTGATCAAAAAGCACCTTTTTGTAAGGCTGTGCAGTCACCTTTATTTACAAGGAGAAAGTTTGAATTTGTTTTCAGTTATTTGGACTCCTGTATCATCCCCAAGGTCTCTCAGTTATGCTTCCAAGTCCTTGCAAAGCTCACAGCACATGATTTGGGAGGGAGGACATCTGCTTGAATTGGGACATGCTGTTCCCAAAATAATAAACAAACCTATCCACCAGATGATGAATTTTGAGATAATTGTGAAAGGTGGCTGCTGGCCATGCTCTACAGGCTGTCATTAGATGTGTCCAGTACTTCTATCCACCCTTCATCACTATGAACCTAGGAAAGGATTCTGTGATTTGATTTTCATGATCCACTGGCATGAAAAAGCACTTCCCAGCTGCTCCTGCCCTTTCAGGGCTGCCTTTTTCATTCTTCAAAGATTTGAGGGTGTCTGCTGCATGCTGTGTACAGCAGAAATGAAGAGCTGGGAGTTTTTTAGGATCTGTTTTTCTTCTAAATTCATTTCCTGTCAGTTGTTAGCAAATTCATGTTAGAATCAAGGGGTGGATTTTTTTTTTTTTTTCTGGATTACCTTAATTCTGCAGGGTAGACCTTGAATTGGGTGCACTGGGTTATGACTTTGTAAACAGTTGCACCCTCATGTGCCACAGGCTGAATTATGCAGCAGCCTGGCTTTAATCAGGGCCCAAACGGGGCTTGCTAAGTGTCAGGTTTAAGCCAGAGAAGGTTTGAGCTGGGCAAGGTTTGGATTCAGCCCAGAAACCCCCAAGAACTCAAGGCGATGATGTGACAGCACAAAAACTTTAATTTCCACGACAGAAATGCCCATATTCCACCTACTTCTGCACAACATCGATTTATGGCCCAGTACTGTCCAAAATTGTAATTTCTGTTGTCCTGCTCCTGAAGCCTTTTCCTGCTGGGAGAACAGGCAGCCAAAATAGAAAGTGCTGGGAGATCCTTCAATTGCAGTGGGCAATGGGGGCACTGTTGGTCTCAGTGTGAGCACCAGGAGCAGGGAATGGCACTGGCAGGGTTATAACGAGCTGGGAATGCTCCTCTGTTAAAACAGAGTGCAACTGGCGTGCTGACACTTCAGCTGGTCTCTGGCAGCCCGAGTTCCTGACTGATCCTCTGCAGAGTGCCCTTTCCTCACTATTCAAGGTACTTTGCAGTGCAGGTGGCCATCTCCTGTGTCCTTGCCCTTTTGTTGTAAAACCTCAGCTAGAATATCAAACCTGACTTAAAGAAAAACTTAGAAAATCAGCTTTACGTGGTATTTGGCCTCCTTCAGGCGTGCTTGCTGCCTGTGGTGCTTGCTGCCTTGTGCCTGTAGAATATATTCAGCCACATGTTGCTGCACTCCAGGGCTGTGCTGGCAGCTCCTGGCTGCCTTTTGTGCCCAGCACATCCCTCCCTGTGGCTGCTGAGCCTTTCTTTCCACCCTTTCTCAAAAATCCAGCTGCTGAGCAAAACCCATGGTAAAGCCATTAACTGCTGTAACCCTCAGGGCTTCCTGACATTTCTGCACCAGCAATAAATGGATTTCAACCTCAGAGTCAGTCAGACGCCGAGCACACAGGCTTTTACACTTGCATATTAGGCTACACCTCAGCCTGTTAAAATCTCAGATGATGCTGCTGACCTGGAGGGTCATCCCCCTGTGAGCACTGTCTGGGCAGAGTGTCAGCCCCTGGGCCACTGCTGACCTGTGCTCTCTGTGCTCAGATGCGGGGGAGCAGACTGGAGCAGAGCTTTTGCATTGGAAACTCCCACCAGCCTGCCCCACGGGTGGATTTCCAGTCTGATCCATCAGCTGAGCCTTCCTGCTGCCTGTGTTTGTCCCTGTCTGAGGCTGAAACCTGCCTGCCCACCTTGCTCCCTGTGCTCAGTGAGTGCTGACCTGGCAGGGCAGGGAGATGCTCATGTTGGGGCTCTGCCCCACGGCTGGGCACTGGGGAGGGCAGCTGTGCTCAGAGTCTGTGCATTTTCACAGACAATGCTCTTTCTGTGTTCTATCCACCCTGTCCCTCAGCTCCTCCTTTCAATTCCTTCAGTACAGAGGGCTGGAGACAAACAGCAGCTGTGAGTGCCCCCAGGATGAGCAGGGAGGGGCTTGGAGCAGGGATTGGGCTTTATCCTGGCAATTTGGGGCTGAGAGGAGCAGGGGTTGTGCTTCAGCCTGGCAGTTTAGGGCTGAGAGGGGCAGGGAGGGTTATGGAGCAGGGGTTTGGCTTTATCCTGGCAATTTGGGGCTGAGCAATTTGGGGCTGATCCCCAGGGCAGCGTTTCCTTCAGCTTTGAAGCACTCTGAGTAGGGTCTGACACACAGTGCAACCCAAAGGAGATGGAGTTTATTTTCTTCTTCTCTTTGTGGATTGGGAGATGTGGGTTTTCTTCTGCAAGCCTCATTAGAAGCTTCAGCTGGACAGGAGTAAAGGGGATATATCATTGCAGGAGATTTAATGGCCCTGTTGTGGAAAGTGGGAATAAAGGATTGTTGTTTACCAAGGAGACTTTGAAAAGTGCTCAATTAGCTGAGAGGATTTTTAAAGATGTTTCTTTCCAGAGCCAAAGTTGAGAGGTTTAACTGGGGGCTGCAGAGCAAATGTGTGCACATGGCACAAGGACAGCCAGCAAAGGGCATGACAAAACTCTTGTGTAGTTATTACCTTGTAAACCCAGCTCCAATAATGTAACCTTTATTGATAGTGCCTTAAAAGTGGTGGTTCTTGCCCTGGTTTTTCTGGAGCATGAGGATTGTTGACCTGGAGTGGCATGGCTGTAGGTATCCTGATAGCAATTGCAGTTGTAATATTATATTAATGTATTTAAATTATATTAATGTGTGTAAATATTATATTAATGTACTTTCCTTGTCGATGGGAATCTGCCCTGACATCTCATCTGAGTTCATGACACAAGGCCTGAGCTGATTCCAGCTCCTTGTCTGGGCCAGGCACTGGGAACGTGCCTCTGGCTCAGGTCAGTGGTGGCAAACCTCAGAGGGGAGATGAGGGCCAGGTAGCTCGAGAGGGGCACCCTGCAGAGGGGACAGCCACCAGCTCTTTGTGGCTCTGTGAGGTTGGGCTGCACCAGGAGCACCTGGTGCCCGGGCAGGGAAAAACCAGTGCAGGTTTGGTGGGGAATGGGGCATTTCTCCTGCCACAGGGAAGCCAGGAAATGTGGGTATGAGATGTAGCTGTGAGTGCTTGCTCCTGTTTCAGAAGAGGGAATCTGCAGGAAGGTCTGCTCTGCATGGAAATGGCTGCACAAGGGAAAGGGAAGGCTCTGGTTAGAGTGGCAAGTCAGGGAAGTGATGGACATTGAGGATTTAACAATTTTTTATCTGTCTCATTAATATCTCATCTTGCTTTTCAAAGTAGATACAGCAAATTGATATTTATTCTGCTAATGCTGGGGGTTTTTGTTTTCTTGGGTTTTGGTTTCGGGGGGGTTTTTCATTTGGTTTGGACAGGATTTTTGCAGCTCGACTGGATACAGTATCCTGGCAGATTAAATATGTGCCATAACTGAGATTGAAAAGGGCCTGGTTTTGTCCTGCAGCCTTGGGGGGAGCGTCAGTGCCACACTTCCCAAACTGCATGCAAAGGCACGGAGGGGCTGTGAGACGACTTCCTGCAAAGGTTCAATTTGTGCTCGGTGAATCTCCCTTGGGAGGGCTGGTGCACCATTCTGCCTCTGGTGCAGAGCTGCTCCGATCTGGGTGTTTTACCCTGATTTCCCCTGGGGCAGTTTGTGCGTCCCAGTGTGTGCTGAGGAGTGCCAGCACGGTGCAGAGTGACAGTGCACACCCAGGTGGAGGTGAGGAGTGTGGGGACTCCTTAAAATGCCTTTGTCACCACCACAGGCTTCTTCTGTGACCCCCAGCTCAGGTTATTTCTCTTGCCACACCACCCGAATCTCACTGAGAGCTTCTATTGCTGCTTCTCTTCCTCAGGAGCACAGCTATCCCATGTTTGCCTTTAATCCCTGGGAAGGTCCCTCAGGGAAGGGGAGCAGATCTTTAGTGGAGGAGAAGCACTCCTTTGCCTCTCTGCCTGCATGCTCTCCTCTGCTCTTGTTGCTGTGGGAACAAGGGACAGAGCACTGGGCTCTGGCATCCTTTTTAATTAGGTATCTTCTGCAGATCAGCTGTATTTATTGAAGATTTTTTATTACAGCTATTAAAATTAAATAAGGCAAAAATTGAATCCAGAACAAATACACTGCTGCAAGTTATCCTCATAATGTGCCAGCAATTTTTGACTGACAATTGTGAGAAAATATGTTCTGGCAGCCTGTGTTCAGACAATTGGCCAGGAACAGGAACCCTATAAATCCTGGGTATCTTTTTCTTCCTCCTATCTTTCTCACTCATTTAAAGTACCAGATAACATACATAGATAACATACATGTGAGAGAAGGGTGTGTCATCATGGACCTGTTACTTTTCCAGCTGGCTGCTTTGCTGGCCTTCAAACATACTACACTTTGTTAAGCAAGGCTGCTTTTCCTTCCTCGCCTTTGTAGTACCAGCAGTTGCTTTCTTTTTTCCTTTATAAATCCCTCCCCGCCTTCTAAAAAAGCTTGAATTAATACTGGCAAAATGTTCAAGATTTATCAAAATCTCTACCAATGTATTCACATCAATGGGCTCTGCAGTGTATAATAGTAATAATAATAATAATAATAGTCCTTCCTTGGCACCAGCACCATCTGCAGAGAGCAAATGTGCAGCACTCATTTAACCCCTGTGACATCCCCATGGGGTGGGATAAGAGGAAAGGAAGGACAGAGGGGCAGGAAGGGACCATGGATTAATTTGAAATTCTCTGCCTGGAAAGCTGAGTGGTAGGAAGGCACAGCTTGCCTGTCTGGGTTTCAAACTGGAGACCAGAGGTGGGGAATGGGGAATGCAGGGCTGTCCCTGGGCTTTTTGAAGCTCAGGCTTTGGCTGCATGCAAACACAGCCATGTGCAGAATTGTCTGGTTATCCTTTTGTAGCTGGAGTGATCAATTAACACACTTGGTATGTGTCAAACAGTGGGGGAAAAAAAGTGTGTGCTATAAATGGAAGTCCTTGCATAAGACTGTAAAAACAAGATAAAATATTTATATTTTTCAAAGAAAGGAACTAAACTCGTTTCCTCTCTCCTGCATCCTGTAATCTAGTTGTAGGAAAAGAGCAGAGTTTAGATCTTGCAGAAGGTTTTCCTAAACTGGAAATCAGAGGGGGAAATTGTTTTCTAGCATTTAACTGGAGGTAGAATGAAATGAAAATAAGTTATAAAAGTGGGGCTGTCCATAGCCAGGAATATTAAATCCTGTACCAAGAGCAGCCTGAGAGAACAAGGTGCTGAATGCTGAAATCCTGGGGAGATGAAGGGAAAGGAAAAACCAAGGGAAAAAAGGGGCAAGGAAAAACCAAGCTGTGGGAGACACTGCCTGCAAAATTGGCTGGAGCAGGGCACAGAGCCTTAAAAACTTTTCAAACCCAATTGTTGCTTTCTAAATGAGGGGCCTGACATTTCAAAGGTCAGCAGGCAGGGAGAGGAGGCTGCTGTTCAGCAAATGCAACCTGACTGTGCTGCGCCTTGCCTGTCCTTCACGTGGGGCTGGGCACACAACCCCTGCAGATGTTTCCTGAAAAGGTGGATTTGTAATACCCAAATGAGGAAGGACAGCTGGTACTTCTCCCATTTCCCATTTCCCCTCCCTCTCGGGGGCTGAGAATGGGGCAAGTGGGCAAAAAAGGTGGATGGGATGTTGGGGCTGGATTTGCATGAAGGAGGTGCTCCCTCCCAGCCGGGTGAGCCCTCTGCAGACACAGCTCAGGCTGCTCACAGCAAACCCAGCTGGGGCTGGCTGCAGCTGAAGGGAAGATTTAGCAGGGCAAACAGATCCATGGTTTCATCAGTATAAAGAGATACTTAAACTCTGGATCACTGTGGCCACTTGCTCCCTTCCCCTGTGCTTTTCTGAGAGCCCCCTTACCAACCTGAGCAAATGTATTCAGACAGCAAGTGACTGGAGAACCCAGGCACTGTGAAAGAAAGCAGTTTCTTATATTCATAAATCAGTACAGAGCAGGACTGGGCCATTGCAGTGCAGCATGAGTAGGGTTTTTTTTTTTTTTCCTTTTTACTGTCTGTCTTCTAGAATTTTAGTATTCAATTTTAAGCCTGCAGTAGGTATTTCTGTGCTGGGCTGCTAAACCTTTGAATTGTCAGCATGCTGAGCATTTTGATCCTTTTATAAAACAAGAATGAGGATTAAACGTTTCTCACTGCCCAGCGATTGCAGCAGCACTGGGTGCACATTCACAGGGGCTGAGCTTGCATCAGGAGCTTGATCAGCATCAGGAGCCACCTTGTTGTGTAGCACAGCCAAAATCCTGTGGGATTTGGGCAGGGAGGAAACCACAGAGCCCATTGTGAGCTTCTTTATCCCTGCAAAAGCACAGCAGTGTGCTCCATGGGGGAGACAGGCAAGATTTGGAATTAGCTGCTCTCTAACTAGGATGGACATTTGGAAACAGCAAATATTTGTGTCATCTCACAAGGACAATGTCACCAAGCCCTCAGTCAGAAATGTCCCCTGACCAGGCACCACAGCATGGCCTGGCCCTCACCAGCCCCACTGGGTTTGCAAGGACTCTTTTGTTTCTTATCTCCTATGTCCTCTGTTTTTGTGTTTCACCCACAGCTTTGTGCACTGAACCAGACCCGAAATCCAGCCTGTGCTAACAGTTTGGGAAGGCAGGAAATTTTAGAAATTAAGAGCCCGAAGAGAGCTGTGCTCCTCCAAGGCTGTGAGGATGCTTCTCTGCTCTCTGGAAAGCTTTTTCATGGCAGGTTTGGCACTGACATGTGAGCTGGTAGTGCTGGGAGACAGAAAACCTCTCTGCAAACTGCTGCTTTGATGCAGCTCTCAGATGAGCCTTCTCCTGCACCAGGATGCTTCCTTCTTCAAATGGGCCCAATCTGTGCTAATAAATCACCTCCTCCACACGAGGAGAGTTTGATCAAACATCACAGGAGATGTCATCAAGGGCTAAACCTACCATTTTCTATTCCATTACCTAAAGCTCATAATGCTCAGTGTATCAAAGGGGAACAGATTTCCCTCAAGTGTTTCTATTGCCAAGCCAGGCAACCCACAGTGAGCTGTCCATGTGCAGAGTGGCTACTGAGTTTTCTTTCTTGGTGGCTGGGTTATCTTTACTCCTGCTGTAGTATTCTGTAGTGCCTCTGTACTCCTGAGCAGAACAGGGCAGGGCTGTGTTCCCAGCTTAGGGCTCCTCAGCTTTGGGGGAAGAAAACAGTGTTAGCAATTTGGATTTCCTATGAGTGTCTTGTGCAGCATTTCCTGGCATGGCACTTCTGTGAATCTAGGTGCTCTTGGGTTCTGGTGGGAGGGTTTTTGGTGTTGTTTCTTTTTTAAAAAACTATAAAGGATTCCAGCGATTTTCTTACCAGAGCCTGGGACAGCAGAACAGAGCTCATTTGAGTGTGGTTTATCTTGGAAACTGGTAAGAATCACCCTAAGGGCTGGAGGCCCTGAGTGCCACTGCTCTCCTGTGTAAATTCAGTTCTGCCAAAAGCAGAAGGGTCATGCTTCACCCTTGTGTCAGACAGCTTTTGTGTCCTGGCTTTCATGGGCCACATCCCCTTTTTCTCCTCCTTCCCAGCTGATTTCTCACATCCAGCACTTCCCCCCTCTGTGACAGTGTTCACAGGGGTCTTAGGATGAGGGAAGATATGAGGATCTGACTCCATGTTTCAGAAGGCTGGATTTATTATTTTATGATATATATTATATTAAAACTATACTAAAAGAATAGAAGAAAGGATTTCATCAGAAGGCTAGCTAAGAATAGAAAAAGAAAGAATGAATAACAAAGGCTCATGTCTTGGGAGCCAGCTGACTGTGATTGGCCATTAATTACAAACAACCACCTGAGACCAATCACAGATGCACCTGTTGCATTCCACAGCAGCAGA
This sequence comes from Ammospiza nelsoni, assembly GCF_027579445.1. Taxonomy (NCBI): domain Eukaryota; kingdom Metazoa; phylum Chordata; class Aves; order Passeriformes; family Passerellidae; genus Ammospiza; species Ammospiza nelsoni. The sequence continues at coordinate 13,572,184 of NC_080645.1, forward strand.
TAACCATTGTTTGCATTTTGTTCCTGAGGCTTCTCAGCTTCTCAGGAGGAAAAATCCTAAGGAAAGGGTTTTTCAGAAAATATCATGGCTACACACCCTTCTGCTCTCCTGCCCTCACCTTTGGGCTCTGTAAGACCTTAAAGAGAAGAGAAGAGCTGAGAGCAGAGTCCCTGTGCAGAGGCTGCTGTTCTTCTGGGTTTCAGCATGCCAGTGTGGGCAGAGCTGCTCTGTGCTCCCCACTCAAACCCACCTTACACCTGGGTGATGCCCTGGGGAAGTTCTGCACCACAAGGTTCTGCAGAAGGCTCTGGAAGCCTCTCCCTGCCCTGCCCATGGGCCTCTCCCTGGGATCTGTGTGATCCAGGCTCTCAGCAGGGCTGGGAAGGGCTGTGTGCTGCTCCAGGCCTCATGGCTGCAGCAGATGCTGCTGAGGTGGTGTGGAAAATTGTGAATTCAGCAAACACTAAGTAGCACACAGCATTAAAAATTCATAAAGACTCCTCTGAAACACGGTCTCCCAAAGAAGCATTTTGATAAGCTGCAGCAGGGCTGGGTGAGTGAGCAGGGAGACCCTTCCCCAGCACTGTGCTAGGAAACAGTCCCATGCACAGCTCACCCCAGTGGTTTGAGCATTTATGGTTCTCAATTTTCAATGAAAAACTGCAGCAGAGAGGTTTTTTCCCTCTTCCTTTCCTATTTAGGAACTCAGTGACCTGTTCAGGTTTGCTGTGGAAAAGTAAAAACTTGAGAGGCTGTTGTCAGTGTTCAGGGGAAGATATAAGGATTAAACTGAAACAAAACTTGAAATACTTTAGGTCTGGGATTTTCAAATGTTCCTTTGAAAGTTTTCTTTAAGAAGAAAAGCCAGATGACCTCATTTTTCCCTGGGGAAAAAAAAAAAAAAAAGAAACAAAAAAACCAAACAAACTTGTAGGCATTTTTCCAATGACTTTGTCCTTCAGATACCCTTTTTTTTTTTTTTTTCTCATCTTGGCTTTAGCCAGAGTAAAACAGGCTGGGCTGGATCACGGAATGCCCGGGCAGGGCTGGGATGCTGAGCACAGGAGGAGCTGGGAGGAGATGCTGAGAGGGGCAGGGGCCAGGGGGGCATCACGACAGGGATCTTGGGCTGGCACACAAGTTTCCCTCTGCCTTTTGAGCTGGCACCAGGGGTTTTGGCAGCCTGTGCAGCCCAGGCAGGGCAGAGCCCGGCAGAGGCAGAGGGGGATGCTCAGGTGCCCGTGGGGATGCTCAGCTGCCCGTGGGGATGCTCAGCTGCCCGTGGGGATGCTCAGGTGCCCGTGGGGATGCTCACCTCTTGGTGCCAGCCCTGACCTACTTGTGAAAGCCGTGCCGTGGTCGGGGGAGGTTCTGCCGGGCAGCTGCAGTGATTCTTTTTACTATTGTTTCCATCATTTGTTTAATTTGTGGTTTTTCATTTGTACTTTAGTCTCTGCTACGTGGGTCATTGCAGAAGAGGCAGCAAAACACCTTATCTTTCTTCTCCCTTAACCAAAAACCTAGATAAGAGTTCCGGAGGTTTAATAACCTACTTTTGAAATTAACAAACTGCAAAAAATAAACAGAGAAGATATTCATGCTACAGCTTTGTTAAAAGTAGAAATCTGTGATTAAAGAGGTGCTAGTTGAATTTGCTGGAACAGAAAAACGTATTTAGGTTTTGTTTTTTCTTTGCAAGCTTTTCAGAGCAGATGTGCCTTCCCTGCAGGACTGCTCTGTTCTGTGCTGCTCAGAGGCTTTGCTGGATGAAAGAGTGTACAAGACATCTGCATTGTTTGCCTTAGAGAAGTTAAATATCCCTGACAGGGCTGAGACACCCATCCCGCCCTGGACAAATAGCTGGAGACACTGAGCAGAGGGCTTACATTTCCAATGTGAAAATAAATGGGAAATGCAGAAGCTTATTGAGTGGAAGCATAAAAATAAGGACAGCTGTGGTGGATTGAGTGAGGCTTGGCTGCTGTCCCCCTGCAGCCGTGGGGAGCCAGGACAGACAGACCATGCTGGAGACCTGCAAGGACACCCCATGGGGAGGGACCCCTTTGGCTCTCACTTGTACTGAAGCAGAGACTACCCAAAAAAAAAAATTATCTTTTGGCAAAGGGGTTTCTCAGAGAGGGACCATCAAACATGAGCAGTTGTTTTGTTTAGAGCCTGGAACTTTTTTCAACGGGGATTTTGAGATCATCAAGTTTCAAGAAATGCAGCATTAGTGTTGCAGGAGGTCAGTGTTGTTGGGTTCCACCTGGACTTCACAGTTCAGGAATTAACATGAGAAACAAGTAATTAATGGTGCAGAGTCTGCATTTGATATTCAAGCACCAGTTGAGCCCTGGCACGGGGAGCTGGATGTCCTGTGTGCTGCGGATGATAGAGGAGTCAGGAAATTTCTTCTGCCTTCTGAGAATGCAAATGAGGAATCTGCTTTTCGTGATAGCTTAATTTGCTGTCTTCATCTCTGCACAGCTTGTTAGCTGAATGGAAAACTGTTGATGCTGCCAATGCAATCTGGATATTGTTTCATGGGACTGCAGAAAGAGATGAGTTTGTAGCTCTCTAATCTGCAGCAATTTGCTGCTAATTTGTCAACAGTCAACAGCTCCAGTGGCCACCACATGGAAACAGCCCTGCTGCCACTGCCTGCCTCTGGTGGGTGTTGGTGGAAGTTCACTCAGAGCACTGCTTCTCATCATCCACTGCTTCCCATCACTGCTTCTCATCCTTCTCATCCACTGCTTCTCATCCACTGCATCCCATGCACTGCAAGGCTTTACTATGCACAGATAATGCTTATTTTACAAGGGGGAAACATGGGAACTGTTGCAGTGAAAGAACCCAGGTGAGTTTTCAGACTTGCCCACAGCTCATTCCTGACACGCCACCATCACACAGGGACCCAGCACAGTCACTGCACCCTGGGCACTGCTTTTGGCTGTTGTACTGAATCCTTCAGGTAGGTTGAAATGCATCTTCTGCTGTCAGAGATCAGGAAACCAAACCAGGTGTTACTGTTTTACCTGCAGCAATTCCCTTAGATGAACACTGTGCTTCCCTGGGTAATGAAAGCACAGTTGAAATGCTCCCCATGGCTCCTGTCCAGGCTGTCCCTGGGAGAGGCTGCTGCTGTTGTGGTGTGATCCCCAGCAGCAGCTCAAGGGGAGCTGGTGGCAGTGATCCCCAGGAGCAGCTCAAAGGGAATTGCCAGCAGTGATCTCTCACAGAGCAGCCTCTGGCAGCATCCCCAGGCTGTGCCCTGATCCATCGTGGTGCTGCAAGCCAGCCAAGAGCAGCCTCAGCCCCAGGGAGGCTCTGCCCCTGCCATGCCCTGGCCACACCAGGACCACACTGCTGAGAGGCCACACCAAGAATTTCCATAAGTTTTTCCTCTTTTGCCTCTTCCTCATTTTGAAGCTGGCTGCTGGGTATAATGAGCTGGAAATAGTGCAAACCCTGCCTTGGCTCTCTGAAATATTCAACTATCTGCAGGTTAAAAAAGCAAGCAGGAAGGCTGGTTAATGAGGAGCAGAGGGGAATTGGGGCTGTTTGGGGCTTGGAAAGCCTTTTTTTGAGCTTTCCAAGAAATCTGGATTTAATAGGCTGTTGCAGAGCTGGAGTGCACTGGAGTTGGGAGTGTTGGCTTCTGCTTCGCCTTGATTGAAACTTCCTGATCTATCATCTCAGATTTACTTTTCCTTTTGAAGTTTCTGACAAATTTTAATGATAAAGTTTGGAAACTTTGGAGCTGGCAGTCTGCCTGGAGCTGATAGTGCAGAAATGTTTCAGCCAGCCCATTCCCACTCAGGCACAGCACAGAACTATATTGCCTTTCTAAATCTGGGATCTGAGCTGTCGCCAACCAGAAGTGGGGACATTAATTTGGCAGGGGACAGTGTGAGAGCCCTCTATAGGTTCCAGGGGGTTCTAAGAATGCATGAGGTTACTGTCACTAAGTAATGGTGTTCCCTCATATCTGAAGATGAAGCACCTGCTGTCTAAAATTTTCTTCTTTCCCTCTCTCCTGTTTGCCATGGCCATGCATCCCCTGCTGCTCTTCCAGGACTCAGAGCTCTCTGTGAGCCCCCTGCTCTGGGTTTGCTGCTGTCAGAGCACTGAGCTGTTCCTTGAACCCAGTGGGGCACACAGAACATCCAACCTCTGCTCCAGCAGCAGAGCAGCTGTGCCCTTGCTGGGGCTGTTCCAGCGATTTCCTGAGAACATCACTTGTACTCTGCTGGTCTGTCGGGGTGCAGGAGGGAACTGCAGCTTCAGGGACTGATTTACAGCAAAATGAAGCTTTTGGCTGCCCACCTGGAGATGGAAATAAAGTAAATCAGAGAATCATAGAATAGTTTGGGCTGGCAGGTACGTAAAATTCTAGAACCATCTAGTTCCAATCCCTGGCATGGGCAGGGATGCCTTCCACTGGACCAGGCTACTCAAAGCCTTGCACTGAACACTTCCAGGGATGGGGAGTGACCTGATAAGCTTCAGAAGTGCTATTTTGACTTGTCCCTACAGAGAAACCCAGGTTTCCCTCCTGGCTGCTGAGGGCCAGGCTCTGGTGTGTGTGTGTGACCTGTGCTCAGCCAGCCTGGGCAGAGGGGACCCTGAAGGTGTTACCCAGGGTAGATTCTCAGAGGGTATGGTTCACCATATCTTTTTCTTCAGATATGGTGAAGGTGTCTTGGAGTTCAGACAGGCAGGAGCTCCCTCAGATCCCATATTATTCCTGTAGGAGACCTGAAGGGGAGCACAGCAGGGGCTGCAGTGATTTTACATCTCTGCCCATCATCCCAGGACTTCTCCCTCCCAGCAGAAATCTCCCCAGTGGGAAGCACCTGGAGGATCACCATGCATGGCAGGAGTAAGAGCCTTGCAGCAGCTTGAAACCATGCACAGCTTTTGATGTGACAGTGGGGAACTGCAAAGGGGTCTCCCAAATAAACCCCTTGCTCTGCTTTGATGTGGCAGGGCTCAGGAGCAGAGTTAAATTTCTCTCTGTGATTCCCAGGCCACCTCAATTCTGCACACAAAGAAATGCTTAACCTTGCAGGGAGTTATGTATCACACTGCAGTTTGCTGATGCATGAAAATTAACTATTTTTTGCATAGGAAAATAGCAGCTATGCTATTTAATAATTTAGTATAAGTATCCAAATATCAGTTTTTCCTCCTACTATTTATTTTATTGCATTTTTCCTTGTCTGTAGTAATTCTTGTCCAGAATAGTTATTTTTAGGGCACTGCAGGAGATAAGTTCTGCTGTCTTTTAGCAAGGTCTTCCTGTAAGGATTTTGCCTTAAATGCAAGGAAGAACTTTTGAAGTCAGGATTTACTGCTCTGGGATGGTTGAAGCACAGAATGATCTCATATTAACAACAAGCTGTGCTGTCTTTGTGTTTCATTTCCACTCTAGATCACATATTTAGAGAGGCTGCTAGTGGCTCATGGGCTTTGACCGGGGTTTGGTAGAGGAAAGTTTGCTGATGTTGTTTAAATCACAGAATGGTCAAGGTTGGCGAAGCCCTCTAAGATCATGGAGTGCCCTTGGAGTCTCTCACTGTCCCGAGTGCCACATCTAAAGCCTTAAATGCCTTCACAGATGGTGATCCCACCACTTTCCTGGGCAGTCTGTTCCAATGCTTGACCACCCTTTTAGTAAAGAAATTTTTCCTAATATCAAATCTGTGCACAGTGTTTCAGGAAGGTCACTGAAGAAAGGGTCTGCAGCAAGGCTGCCTGCCTGGCAAAACCCAGAAATTTTGGGGATCAAGTGGTAGAGATCAAAGGATGATAATGTTGCAACCACTTCTCTCTGCACAATCTCCTCTAAAACAGAAATTCAGATTTTGTATAGCTGAGTCTGCAATGTCACATGTTACACCTAAGGGTTCAAATATAAAAAGAAGGTGGGACCTGTGGGGAGGGGAGACACTGGAGGCACTTTAATGGAGAAGGAAGTAAATGTTCAGTAAATGTTCAGTAGATGTTCAGTAGATGTTCAGGATGACAGAGAGGGGATGAGGCTGAGTAGCAATGGAGAGAGCAGGGCAGGTGTTTGGATATGTGGAGAACCAAAGCCTTTGGGAGGGATAATGAGGCAGTTTGGGTCAGGAGCTGCAGGCTCTGCACAGGAACCTCCTGCTTTGCTGTGCCCTGTGGCCTGAGCTCACAGGGCAGAGCCTTCACATGAGTAAATAAATCAAAGGTGCTAAAAAGCGATGGTTGTTCAAAGTCAGTCATCCATTTAATAGCACCCAATATAAAAGGCAGTCTCAGGTCAACTAAGATGAAAAACAACTGAGAGGCAGCAGCAGTTGTGTGTCTGGAGCTGAGCTGGGTCTGCTGGTGGCTGCAGCAGCCTGGAAACAGAGATCTCCTGATGGGGGAGAGTGAAGGAACAGAGGTGAAGGGATGTCCCCAATCCCTTCATCAGCCACTAGAGCAGCAGTGTGTTATCAGCATTACTCTCATACTAAATCCAAAGTGCAGCACTGTACCAGCTCCTAGGAAGAAAATCAATTCTATCCTAACCAAAACCAGGACACTCCATTATTTATTTATTTATTTATTCTCTAATACTGTTTATTTATGGTCCATAGCCCAGAGGTCTGCTTTGTGCTATGACACTTGGTGCCCAGCCATCTCTTGGCTGCCTGGGCTGGAGCCCAAGGCACCCATGGAGAATTCACCTGTTGCCTCTCAAAATGAGTTCTCTGCCAGGTGGTTGCTCCCTGCAAGCTCTGCTTTCCTGGTCTGAGTGTTTCCCCCTGTTCTGCCCCAAGCCAGACCAATGTTCATGCACACAGGGTCCCACACAGGGCTCAGATCCCCTGCAGCCCCCAGCCATTGCACAGAGCACAAGGAGGGGCTGACTCTGCTTTCCTTGTGCTGCTGCAGGTGTGAAACAAATGCACTGAAATCAGCTGTTGACATTGCTTTTCTTTTTAAACTGAGAGCAAATAACCTGGATAGTGAAAGGAAAACTGAAGCACGTTACCTCCTGTTTTCTGGAGGGAAATGGTGGCTGGAGAAAGCTCTGTGTGTTACAGGCATTTCTGTCTGAATCCTCCTCTGTTTGGGTGATTTTTGCTATAACCTCTATTAAGCAGCAATTACATTGAACCTAGCCAGGCTATTTACACCCTGGGGAAGCCTAATTCCAGCACTAAATTTATAAACAACCTGGAATTTCTGTGGAAGGCATTCCTAGATACCTGTGATCAAAAGTCCAATATAATGGGTGAGCACAGAAACCACTACCCCCCTCACACACACATTTAAATCAGGTCATTACAGCAGGCTGAGAATTATGTGGGAAATAAGTAGAGTCTTCACAAAAGATAGTGAGAGAAAATGTGTTAGATCAGTCAGTCCTGCCTGTCTCCCTACCTACAGCTTACATTTGATAACTATCTATAGCTGCCATTAAAAATAATTTCAAAATTACTTCTAACTCCAGGATGACAAAAGGCTTGATTTCATGATAAAAGCTGAGCAGCTTGGGGAAAATACTGGCATGCTAATGGACACTGCTTAATGCCCAGGCAATTTCTGATGGGAATGAGGTGCAGTTTTCTGACTACAATGGAAATGCCATTTTTCTCCAGTCCAAGTCCCACAGGGAAGATTCCCAGGCATTGTCTGTTTGGTGCATGCAGCATTACCCACCACCCTAGACAAGAACCAGGCTTTAAGTCATTCCTCAATATCTTATACTGACTGATGTGGTAATTTTGAAATGAAAGTCACTTTCCCCCTATTTTAATGGAAATGAAAAGGCTAATCCAGTCACAAAAAAGGATTCTCAGTCCTTCTATCAAGTGCTATTCCCAGATTTTGGGTATGTCCCAATTTCAGTTTTACCACAAAACTTCATCCTATGCTGCAGAGAAGAAAGGAGAAGTGCAAAATTGGCTAAATATTGTGTTTGATGAAGACAAAAGTTGGCCAAATTCCCAAAGTAGAGATGATCTTCGTTCCTGGAATGAATGACTGGGGAGGGGCCCTGGCTGACTCCTTAAGGGATGGATGTTCTTTCATTTGCTTTGTGCGCCTGATGTTCCCCCAAGGCCTCATCCAGGCCCAGGAAGGAAAGATATTCTGGGAAGATAAAACCCCCAGAGGTTTCCATGAGCTGATGGCACAGAGGGGATGCTGGAGCTGGAGCTGCTGGGGTAGCTTTGGGGTGAGTGCCCAGCCTGCCCCAAACGGGGGCACTGCCACGGGACCTGCCCTGGGTCACATGGAAAACAGCACCCCAAAACTGTGCTCATGGCAGGAAGGCAAAGGAGGGGGTCATGCCCAGCACATAGCAAAGCTTTTATCAAGTGTTTTTCAATGAGTTGAACCACAGGTCCTGAAGTTCAATCCCTGGCTTTGTGTGTGAAATTTTCTTCTTCTGTGCCAGCCTTTGCACCCCTGTGCCAGCATTGCCCAGCAGGACCCTCCAGCATTCCCAGCTGGCATTAGGAATGCACAGGAGTGCTTCATACAGATTATTCACTACATTGGAAACACCAATATCTCTCTCAGGTTTTCTGCTTGGTGTGGCAATGACCCTTGTGCAAACAGCTGTGCTGGGCATTAGTTAAGTTTCAAAATTATGGAGCCGTTCCGTAAATTTCTTTCACTAGAAAATTACTGTAATTGCAGTAATTTCCTTGTAGTGATGTGTGCTACATCTCATTAGCAAAGGCACTGTCAGGGGCTGTGCTCCAGTGCCCATGGCCCTGTTCTTGTGCAGAGCCACCCAAAGGTGGGCTGTGCTGGCTCTGCAGCCTCACCGGGGCAATCTGGGGGTGAATCTCCAGCCCTGGGGTGAATCTCCAGCTCTGGGGTGAATCTCCAGCCCTGCTCCCAGCTGAGGGCCACTGCCCCAGCACAGCACTGGGAGGCTGCAACTGAGGTGGGTAGATTTGGGTTTTTTGCCTGGGTCAGTGGTGAGGAGCTGCAGATGATTTTTGGAGCGGGCTGGGTGATGCACAGCCCTTCTGTGCCCAGTGGAAAGGTTCAGATCAGACCTGTGGGGCTGGAGGTCATTTTCCCCAACAGCCCAGGATGGAAAGCTCAAGCCCATATTCTCTTTTGCTTAAATGAAGTCTCTCCTCCTGGCTTCTGAGGGGGCTGGATGGAAGGTGCAGGGAAGCCACTCCCTGTTCTTGCTGGCTCATGTATCTGCACATGCATACCCCCAGGAAATAAGGAAAAATAGTTCTCATTTTTATGCACAGGCCCCACTAAAATCCAATTTGCTTACCCAGAGCTGCTGGGCGCTTGCAAGTAAGTGGAGCTTAGAGCATTTTAGAGCTCACAGAGCAATAAAAGTAAATAATGAAGAACAGTCATAATAATAGCTGGAAAATATATTCATAATATATCTGGAAAATATATGAGCAGTCTCAGTTTTCATGTAATTGAAAACATATTTAGCAAGCTCAGGCTCAGAACTGTGACCTTGTTTTGTAGCTGCTTTAAGCCATTTGTACCGCTGAATGAATTTCCAGAAACTCAGCCACCAGATTTCCTATACTTTGGACGATTTATGATCTCAGTTTGATTTTTCCCTGGGCTGTGTTAGCGAGTGAGAACAGCTTGATTGTGTGAGTTAGAAGGTATAAAAGCCACTTCTGGACTCCTCACATTTTCATGATGGCAAATGGAGATATAATAACATCCCACTTGGGGCTTTCTGATGCTCTCTCCCATGTCCTTCCCTCTTCAGTCAGTTCTAACTTTGATAACTCTGTTGGGCTGGTAATTTGCTTTGGTCTTTGCCTGTGATTGAATTATTTTGAAAAGCTAGGGGAAAATGAAGATTGCACTCTCAGGATGGAACGATGGCAGGATAGCTGTGGCCTGATGATCTCTTTTCTCAGCCCATCAGTGTGAGGGAGGCAATTTCTAATTAGTGGCACTTGTCCTTGCTGCCAGCTGGGTGTTACCCTCAAGTGCTGGGTGTAAAGGGGAGGGAGGGAGCCACTGGAAATAGGTTGTCTGCCTTTAGTATGGCTGCCCAGATAAAAAAGTCACAAATACTTGTGTAGATCTAGATCTCTAGATTTTAAGATCTTTATGATCTAGATGTCTTTGAGAGATCTAGATTATCTAGATCTACACAAGTATTTGTGACTCTTTTTTTTTTTTTGTGATTTTTTTTCTCTCTTTGAGAGATCTAGATCTTAAAAATTATGGAAACTTTATTTGGTTTAGTAAGATGTGGTAAAAAATCTCATTTTTCCCCTTATGCTTCCTGTCAGGAGCAGCTCCCAAGGGCTGAGAGATCCCAGAGCAGCTCTCCAAGGCAGGGAGGGGGTGAGCCTGAACCAACTGAGGCTCTGCCTGTCCCTGTGGAGAATTTGCACCTCTTGAACCCAGCAGTGTTCTGCAAAAAGCTGCTTTCTGGAAGTCTTATCCATTCCCTGCTGAGTGCAGACTCTTGTGCTGCAGGAGAAGCTGGGCCTGTCCTGATAAGGCTCCTCCTGCCCCATCAGCTCTCCCTTGTCACAGCAGCCGCCAGCCAGGGGACCTGGTGCTGCTGCCATTGTGGCCAATCCTCCTCAGCAGGGGCTTTTCAACAGTTTAATCTGAGCTGGCAGATCCCAGCCCCTCTCTGCTGCTGCCTCCTATCACCCTGAGGTTCCCTGAAGGCATCTTGGCCTGCTGGGCTCCAGAAACCCAGGCTCTCAGGCTGCTCCCCAATTGTAGATATGCAGCTCAAGGATTATCTCCTTACTCGGAAAGAGTTTTGCTTTGTGTGCTGGCAGACAAGGATTCCAGTTTACATTAAATAACCATCAGCTTTGAGCTGACTGGTGCTTGGTGCTGGTGGCTGGGGGGAGATGAAAGTCCTGAGCGCTGCTTGCAAATAAAATTGGTACTTTTATTCAAATTCTGTGGGGTAAGAATGCTTTTATTCAAGCAGTGCTGTGGGGTCTCCAGACATTAAAATTTAAATAAAACTCACTGTCACCTCCTTCTTCCTCTAGATCCTTACATCACTCTGTTTTTCCATTACTTCAGGCTGTTAAATGCCAACAGAAATTCAGTGCAGGTTGATTTCCAGTGCTCTGACCTGTCATGGTACTTGGTGTCTGTCTACCTGTTCTCTCTGGACACTCTGAGATAGGAGTCAGAGCAGTGTTTTGGCACAGATTTCAAGAACAGATATTTCAGAGGCTGCAGCAAAAATGCATCCTGGAGCACTTTACTAAAAAAAAAATAAATTATATCAAAACCCCAGAGCAAAACAAATCAAGCAAGAGTAAAATGCAAGACAGAAGTTATAAGATATAAACTAGATAAAGGGTGTGGATTTTTTTTGCCTTAAACTTAGCAACACCTTTGTGTTTTTCAGAGTTAAGCAAACTGTAAATTCAGATCAAAGTACTCTCCTGGAAAAAAAATCCACTCCACTTTACAGTTTCTCTTTCCCAGGAACTTGGTTTATGTGACTTTCCTGGGAATTTATTTCTGCTGCCCCGCGTGTGGAAGGACAGTTTGAAGGTGAACAAGCACTGATTTATGGTTTACAATAAAGTGTTCTATATATAAAGAATTGTTTAGCCCTTGTGGGATAGCAAAGCTGTCATCCTTTTGATCCTGGTGCTTGAAGATGTGCATTCATCGCCAGGGAGGATCAGAAGAAGCCAAACCTTGATCTTAGCCAGGATCCTGCACAAATGGGAGCACTGGGGGGGAAAAGCTCCTTGTGCAGGGGTGCAGGGTGGAGATGGGAGCTGTGGATGGGGCTCCTGCCTGGACAAAGCCTTTTTGTCTCCTCCAGGACAGGGAGGCAGCACAGGGTGACCCTCCAGGTGACACTGGGGGATGCTCCAAGCAATAGGCTCTTGCTGAAGTGCAGGTGCTTTAGTGTTCTCAAAACCAAAATAAAGCAGATTTAGGACCACTCCCTGAGCTGTGCATTGCAGATCTGCACCCTGCCTGCTGCAAAAAGGTCACATTTTGGGGAGGGAATGGGGAAAACAATAAAGGCAGCTGGACCCTGCCTGCAGCCATTGTGGTGCTCTGGAAATGGTGCCCTCCTCACCCAGTGCTGCTGCAGACTGCTCTCCTGCTGTGTTCCTTCCATAATTGCCAATTAAATGGGCATCTGAGACTCAGTTTATCACTGCTCTAAATTTGTCTGTGCCAGGCAAGGGAAACTGGGTTAGCATTTGGCAGTGCAGGTATGTTTTAGGAGCAGCAGCCTTACTTTGGGGAAGAAATATTGATGTGTATGTGAGGAGTTGGATAATTTTTTTCCTCTAGCATCATTTCCTGAAAAAGAAACAGCAGGGTTTATTATTGATTTGATTAAATAATAAATGATACATTCTCCTACCACAAAGTAGGCAGCATTTCAAGCCTGTGACTCTTCTGTGGGTATGAATGGAAAGACCTTAAATAATATTTGACTTGGGGTAGTTATTCCCCCCAAGCACTGCTGCACAGCAGAGTGTGGTGTCAGCAGCTTGGACAAGAAATGATAAATTAGAGTTTCTTTAAAGTTTCTTTTGTCTCTCTCCTGTTGCTTTATTGCTGAGCTTCACAGGAGCTTTCTCACAGGAGCAGCTTTCTCTGTTCCTGTCCACAGAGCACAGGCAAGGCTCCAGATTTGTCAGCTAACTGTAATCCTTTGTCACCTTATCAGCCAAACTTGTGAGAGTCCTTCTTTTAGCCCCTTGTACATGAATTTGATAATTTCTTTTTCCTCTTGGTCATTTAAGGAGTCCATGGTGGCCCCAGTATTAGATGAACACTGGGAGCAATGTATAAAATAACAGAGAAAGTCTGTGGCCAGATTTCCACATCAGTGAAACAGCTTCCATTTAACATTTCTGCCCAGAGCAGGGACATGGACTGTGCTGGAGAGGATGCAGAGATGGCAAGAGATAATGCTGTAATTCTGTTGTAATTCCAGCCCAGGGTCATTTCCTGTCTGGTAAATATCCCTTAATGACCATCCTGCATCGTTTGAACATAGAGTAGACAAAACACCCCATAATTTTTTAAATGTAATTCAGTGTTAGGATGAAGCTCACCAGTCTTTCCTCTTTGGGTTTGAGACATGCTTTGGGTTAAAAGCCCAATCAGCTGCCAATGGCCACTGCATCCATTCCCAGGAGCATCTTCCTCTGCTCTGGTCCATCATCTTCCTCTGCTCTGGGCCAGCCAGAGCTGCAGATCCCACCCTGAGGCCTGCCAGCCCTGCTTTGACTGAGGGACATTTCTGCAGAAGCACTTGGAGGTCATTTTGGTGTGAAGCTTTAAACCTGTAAATAACTCTTGATTTTCAGCCCTGCCCCCTCCCTTTGCTGTCCCTAATGGTGCTGTGTTGCTGTTTGCAGATGATGGGAAGCTGTCCCTGGAGGAGTTCCAGGCCTTCTTTTCAGATGGGAACCTCAACGAGGAGGAACTTGAGAAGCTCTTTCACACCATTGACTCAGACAACACCAAGTAAGCCCAGGGTGCTGACACCCTCCATTTCACAGTGTTTGGGTCACAGCAGGGTGTGCAGCAGCTCTGCACAGGCTGCAGGAGTGCAGCTTGCTTTGCAAAATTCTGCAAAATCTCCATTTCTGCTTGGTTTGTGTCTTATCCTGACAGCCATCTTGATTTCTTTTGTCCTGGTGGTTTTTCAGGCCGTTTTCTGGCCTTTACAGCATCTGAAACGATGCTTAGTTTAATGTGGGCATTTAAGTACCTCTTCACTTTTTCACTTTATCTAAAAGCTTTGCTGTGCTGTAAAAGGCAGCAGTGTGAACCTCTCTAAGCACAGACCTGTCCTGTCTGTGATCTCTCTGTATCCCCTGCACCTGGACCATGCCTACTTCACTTCCAATCCCAAAAATGCCCTGGAAAGCAGTGATTGTTCTAGCACTTACAGAAACAAACCCCTTTATCTCCAAGGTGAGCAAGTGATTGAAAAATAATAATCTGGTTGATTATAAATCCTTCTGGCAGCAGGGGGATGGAGCTTTGCCCATGTGAGCGGTGCATTTTCTGCCACTCATCCAAAAGATCCAGTGGAAAGCAGTGATTGTGCTGGAGGGTACTGGCACCAAAGCAGCAGCTGTGAAACTCATCAACACAGTACAGGCACTGCTGAAGAATTTCCAAGAGCAAAGTAAATGTGAGGTTTCTCAAAATCATGTCTTTTCAATGTGTGCACTTTCCAAAGTTTTCCAAGGTCAAAAATACCAAAGACCAGCTTGGTATTTACCTTTCCCTGCACCAAAGAAAGTTTAGTGATCTTATTACTCTTATTACTAAGTTTAGTGATCTTATTAGTGATCTTATTACTTTAACTCTCTGGGAATGATCCATCTTTTCTAAATGCCATTCTCCCATAGCTGCTGCCTCCTGCTTTGTGGGTCTGTTTATCCAGCTCCAGGTGATGCTCCCAGATAGGCTCCCAATGGACTCTTGGGTGCCCACCTGCCCCTATTCTGAAATAATTTCTGGCATTGCCTGAGCTTATCAGTGCCCACCTGGCCTTTGGAAGGGTGCAGATGGTTCATGTGCAATCCAGGGCACTTGGGGTGAGTGTGGGGATGTTTCTTTTGGTCTCCTTGAAATGGGAAATTTGATTGCAGCCCGTTTTTGCTTGGGGATTGTAGGGAATTTGCAGCTTCTCTGAGCCTTAGTAAGGGATGACATCTGAACTGGACAGAGAGAAAATGTGCCATTTGTAAATGCCCTGCAGCAGTGCTGCTGGCGAGGAGCCTTGGTGAGGAGCTCCCAAGTGTGACAAGAGCTCCCAGAGTCCAGCAGGGATTGTCCTTGGCCAGGCTGGGGGATGGAGGCATCGATACCTGTTAGGGACTGGAAGGTGCAGAGAGCAGCAGAGCATCTGCTCTGCTTGGCTGGAGGGAAAAGCAACGAGCTGCTCACGCTTCCAAGCCAAACCCTGGCATGAAACTGGCACTTGTTTATTGATTTACAAAGCACAGATATCTACAGCAAATTTATCTAGCTGGGCAAGGAAAATATTTATTTTAAATCTGCAAGAGCTGCCTCAGTCTTCAGAAGACCTATCCAGAGCCAGGCTTCCTTCTGCACAAGTGTTTTTCTCTTTGAACTGGGTAATTTGCTTGATGCAGTCTTGCATCCAGTACAGTCCTTCAAGTGCTCTCCCCTTGCTGTGCCCTGGGTATCTCACAGGGAATGGGTTGGAATGGGTTGGAATGGGTTCTGTGGGAGCCTGGCAGGGGATGCTGCCCCTGAGTGAGAGGAGAGGAGTGGAGCTTTCCTTTTTCCATCACACAGGGGAACGTAGGAACTATATTAACTTGATCTTTCCCAAAGGCTGTGTGAATCACAATTTTTTACTATTTGATAGAAGATTATTTATTTTTAAGTTTTCTGATACTCTGCTTTATCTCCCCATATTTTTAATATAGTCCATTGAATCACAGTTTTTTGCTATTTTATAGAAATTTACTTATTTTTAAGTTTTTTGAAACTCTGCTTTATCTCCCCATTTTTTAAATATTGGCCATTGTGTTTGTTTAGTGTGCAAAGCAAAGTTTGCTATTAAGATTACATTACAGCAAGAGGAGAAAATGAAGAAGATTATGTTCCTGCTGATTATTAGTAATTGCTGCTACCAGCCAATTACAAAATGTTGATTCAATTTCCTGGGGTATTTTTAGCATCAGAGAGCTGCCTTACTGGAGTAGATGAAATGAATGTCTGTACCAGTTTCTTGACTGGGATTATCTGGGGAGACAGTGGAAAAGAGGAAATCTGTGCAGAGGAGAGGGAGGATGAGGTGGGCTGAGGATGAAGGAGCTGTGCTGCTCTGGGTCTGAGGGGCTGTGGCTGGAGGAGTCTGAGCTTCTGTCCCAGAGCCCCCAGTGACAGCAGGGTGCTCTTGGCAGGATGCTGAACTGAAAGGGAGATTCCAGAATAACCCAGCAGCACTAATGAGCTTCTTCCATTCTTCTAGGCTGCCTGGGAAGTGTCTCTGGGGCATTAATGGTGAGGGGTGCTGGGCATGGGCTGCAAACACCCAGCCAGGTTTTATAGCAGGTATCTCCATGCAAGAACTGTGCTGCAGCTCCCATCATCACCAAATAACTCATCTGGCAGCAGGAACGTGCAAAAGGTGTCCCGTGTTCCTCTTGGCATTTTTTGGCAAAATTATATTCATAAACAACAAAAAAGTAGCATTTTTCTCTCTGTTGCTCTCGCTGTCTGCCCTCCTTCTCCCTTCCCAGCTACAGCTGGGAGGCAAGAACAAAACATTTCTGAGTGGTTTTTTACCACTGGTTTTATCTGTTATTTCAGGAGGTTTCAGCAGTGCTCCTTGGGGAGCTGCCTGAAGATTACTGGAGAGATAATGATATGTTACAATTAATACCAAAGCTACTGGAACAGCACAAATAATGTGCCATATATGGACACACATAACTAAATACATACTTTTTGCTTAGTGGTAGAAGTGGGCTTTAGAAAACATTGGATTAATGGTTACCTGGGAAATTCACTTATATTTGCAGAGTTGTCTACACACTTCCTTACTTTTTCTAACAAGATGTACCCATTTTAAATGGAAAAAGTCTTTGCAGGAATGAGATCAAACAAGTTTTAGGGTCACAAATGAACAGCTGAAACCCTTTAAGGGTATTACTGTGATACTGGACAAAGTTTTGTCTGGCTCACAGCTCCCATGTCCTGCCAGCTCCCTGGGCTGGCACCAACTCCCCCTCTGCATCCCCTTGGATGGAGAAAGCACCTCTGAGCTCTTGGGAAGCACTGGGATGTCAGACATGGCTGTTGACCAAACAAGTGCAGCCCTTGCAGGGGATTTTAAAAATTCCTTTTCTGCCTCATTCATTTTTCATAGCTGGAGAGGACAATCCTTTGGGGAGGGATCTGCTCACTGGAGCAGGACTGCTCAGATGAGCTGTACAGGTCCATTCACAAGGAGACAAGGACATGGCATCAGCATTCTGCTGCTCTGTCATTTGTTATCTCTTTGCTAGGCTTACAGCTACTCTTTTAATGGCTTTGTTCTCCTCCTCTCCCCGGCCTAAATGAGCTCTTCTCTCCAGTGGCAAACACTAGAAGAGGCTGGAGTGTGCATGTAATTAACAGCAGCTTCTCAGAAGCCTTTGCAGCTCCCCCAGGCTGTCCCTGCAGCCAGAGGATTGTGACAAATGGAGAACTGAGCTCTGCAGCCTGTGCTGCCCCTGGCAGTGCCACCTCCCATCCCTGGGGCTCTGACTGGGGCAGGCTGTGCTCCAGAGGGGTTTGAGGGGATGGAGGGGAGAACTGATGCTGAGCTGCATCCTTCTGAGGATCCTGCTCTGACCCCTCAGCTGCCCGGGGAGCACAGGGAGCTGTGTTATAAATCTCAGTAATTTGGGGTCACAGGGAGCTGTGTTATAGATCAGTAATTTGGGGTCACTTCAGGGTGCAGAGATTTTGCCCATGTGAGTGCTGCATTTTTTGCCACCCATCCAAAAGATCCAGTGAGAAGCAGTGATTGTGCTGGAGGGCACTGGCACCAAAGCAGCAGCTGTAAAACTCACCAAGACAGTACAGGGTGTGGTCAGGGTAGGTAGCAGCCTGCTCAGAGCTGGGGGACAGGTGCAGGGCCCCCCAGAATCAGGTAATGATCGTGATGAGCTCCTCTGCCTGCACTAATCAGTCCCACAGTGGAGCAGAGCGTGTCAGGCCCAGGAGCACTGTGCCAACACAGCTGTGCTGCCTCCAGCTCTGCAGCCAGCTCCAGCACTGGGAGGGACCCACAGTGCCAGGGAGGACAGGGAGGGAGCTTTGGACTGCCCCTGCTTTTACTGGCATGATCAGCTGTGGGGGCAGAAGCTCCCAAAATGGGTCTTACACTTTCCACAGACTGATTCTGGCTCTCTGAGTGCATCCACACCCAGAGGTGAGATGAGTTTCTCATCATCTCCCTTCCAGCACAGCCCTGCTCCAGACCTGCACACCTTCAGTCCCTCCTGCTGTCCTGCTGCTCCAGCCCTTATTTCCCTCTGGTGGACAAGGTCTGTTGTCCCTGCTCTGTTTGGCTGCCACTGTCCCTCCAGCCACTATGGGAGGTGCTTTCCATCCCACCACCCACCCCAGGTCCTTTGGTCCTTTGCTGTGAGACATCTCCCTCTGAGAAAATCCATTTTTTAGATTGTGCAGGGAGACTTCAGGAGCACTGCTCTGCTCTCCGTGCTTTTCTCTGGGTTTCTGCAGCCCAGTCCTCCCAAATTTGAACAGAAAATGCTTCTACTTCTTGAGCAAGAACAATGATGATTGTGATTATTTTTTTCCTGGCTTTTTTTTTCTCCCCCTTCCCTAATCTTGGCTATTTGCATTGCAAACCTGATTCGATGGAATGCTGTGTTTGTCTGAAGCCTGCTCTACAGAGATGCCTGTGCCCATTGAAACCAGCTTCATTTCTGAATATGGAATGTTCTCAATTAACTCCCTGGGAAACAAACTATGGCTGGTTTAATCAGCCAAGATTTTGATTAACTGATTCAAGAGATAGTTCTTGTCTCTTCTGAAAGGGACAAAATGATTGCACAAAAATTACATGTCTTGCTCTAATTTCTGGCTCTCAAGAGCATGGGCACTTGGTGGACTTTGTTTATGTGGAAGATGTTTTTGAGTTCTAGCTTATTCTTCTCTAAACATGTCATTTAAACTATACAGTGCTCTATTTTTCATGTAAGTGAAGAAATGCTTGGTGCCAAGGCTGGTGCTCAGCATCTGTGTGCCGATGGAGACACAGAACATCTCAGGCTCACCAAAGAAAAGGGGCTTTAAAAACAAATCACCCAGTGGGAAGGTCACTGCAAGAAGCACAAAGCTGAAAAACTGCACAGAAACTTGTCTGAGCTAACATTTGAGGCCATTTTTCTATTTCTAATCCAATTTCCCAGGTGTTTTCCCTGCCAGTCCCTGGGGAGAGGCTGTCTTGTGCTGAGGCAGATTGGCTCTGGGAGCAGCAGGCTGGTGCTTACTGCAGAGGGAGAGGGCTGGCAGGGTTTATCTGTGCAAATGGAGTGAGGAACTGTCACACCAGGGACCTTTCTAGCTGGGAAAGGAGCTCAGCACCTTATTTTGTGGATTGTGCAGGGCCATTCTGCATCACTGGTTTTCCATTCTAGGGAATGGAAAGACACCAAGGTCTTGCATTAAAACCATAAAAGTGACCAAGATGTTAATTCTAACCAGCCACTTGTGTTTGAGTCATGTCTGGGGCATTCAAGGAGATTGTAGACTTTGCTTGCAGCTCCAATTGTGCAAATTTATTGGGGTTTTTCTGGGTAAATGTGCTTAGGGCACCAGCATCCAGCAGCAGATGTGTCCAGCTGCTCTTTGGTGGGCAGAGCAAGCTGTCTGCTTGGGACTGGATTTGGGAGGAGGTTTTTTAGATAATTTTTCAACGGCAGAAGATAAGCATTTATGAGAAACAAAGGCATTGGGGAAAATACAGCAAGAGGGTCCAGGGATTTCTTGCTTTACTATTCTTTTACTTGTTCCCTGCCAGTTGTGTGTTACATATCCAAACCTGCACATTTGCTGCTCTAATTTCTTCCTCTCCTCCATACAACTTTGGTAATAAACAAGATACCTACAAAATCTAAAAGGAGGAGAAGGCTGATTTAATTTTACCTCATGCTGTCAATATCTTGTTATTTCCTTCTGGCAATTAGCAACCCATTCAGCTGAGTTCTGAACAATCCCTCTCTCCTTTGCAGTCCAATATTACAGAGATTACAAGTAGAAATTGGATTAGCCCAGGCTTTCTTATCAAGTGGAAATAGGCAAAATGTTAAATATTCAGTGATCAAAAAAAAGGCCATTTCTGACTGTTTCATACTGTTGACAGTTTGTACAGAAAAACATAAGAGATCTTTTTCCTCCATAAAGAATATTCATTTGGTTTAGTGGTCTGCTTTCAAAACCGAGCTGAAAGAAATAATGAGAGCTTAAAGACACGGATATTTTACTTCTTTTGCTGTAAGGGAGAGGGCCAGCAAGTGGAGGGCAGTGTGTGAAAGAGCAGCTGGGGTGTAGCCGTGCTGCAAGCCGGAGGTGTTTGTGCCATTACCGTGTCCCCGAGATGTCACAGCGCCCTTGGCTCGGCTGCCGGCTTGGGCAGGACGGGGGCACAGGGGGCGAGGGGGTCACTCGGGCTGCTGGAAATGGTTCTTGGGGTAACTCAGGGGCTTGGAACCTCTCCGAACCCGGCAGCGATTTCCATCCCGTGTTGCGATCCCTCTCAGCCTTTCCGCCACTGTAACCGGCTCACCCCGCGCTCTCTGCCCATCTCTGCTGTCCCTGCTCGGGGGGGTGACACAGTCCAGTGTCCCCAGGGCCCTGCGGTGGCTTTTGGGGGTGGCCCGAGCCCCCAGCCCCCCGGCAGCCCCGCAAAGGGCCCGGGAGGAGCCGCAGGGCCCGGCCGCGGACGGGCAGGATCGGTGCGGCGGATCGCACCGGGGATCGCACCGGGGAGCGCTGCCGGGGATCGCTCCCGGTGATCCCTCCTGGTGATCCCTATCGGGGATTGCTCCTGATGATCGCAGCCGGGGATGGCTCCCGGTGATCACTATCGAGGATCGCTCCCGGGGATCACTATGGGGATCGCTCCCGGTGATCACTATCGGGGATCGCTGCCGGGGATCACTATCGGGGATCGCTGCCGGGGATCACTATCGGGGATCGCTCCCGTGGATCACTATGGGGAGCGCTGCCGGGGATCACTATCGGGGATCGCTCCCGTGGATCACTATGGGGATCGCTCCCGGGGATCACTATGGGGAGCGCTGCCGGGGATCACTATCGGGGATCGCTCCCGGGGATCACTATCGGGGATCGCTCCCGGGGATCACTATGGGGATCGCTCCCGGGGATCACTATCGGGGATCGCTCCCGGGGATCACTATGGGGGATCGCTCCCGGGGATCACTATGGGGAGCGCTGCCGGGGATCACTATCGGGGATCGCTCCTGATGATCGCACCGGGGAGCGCTGCCGGGGATCACTATCGGGGATCGCTCCTGATGATCGCACCGGGGAGCGCTGCCGGGGATCGCTCCCGGTGATCCCTCCTGGTGACCGCTCCCGGTGATCGCTGCCGGGGATCGCTCCTGGGGATCACTCGAGGTGACCGCTCCCCGGGATTCCTCCCTGAGATCGTTCCCGGGGATCCCTCCCGGTGACCGCTCCCTGAGATCGCTCCCGGGCGCGGGGCCGCCGCCGCCCCGCCTGCGCTCTGACCGAGCTCGGACACGCTTGTTCTGTCCTTTGGCCGGCCAGGTGGAAAAGGCGCTCCCCGGGTGGCGGTGCAGGGGGTGGGAGCCCTTCCGGACAAATTTGTGTTTCTGTGGGTTTTAAAGCACTTTCCTGAGCGCTCCGCTCAGAAACATTGCACCACACAGGAACCCCGCGTCACGATTTTTGTGAATGAGCATCACAGGCTGAAACCGTTCTTTTCCTTCCTGTTATTTATTTTATATTTTTCTGCCGATAGGGAATCCATTTCGCACAAACTCTAAATAGTTACAGCAGCTATCCCTGTGACAGAGTTTACATTCACAGCAGTCCAAGCGCACCGCGAACAGCTGGCATCTAAAAACTCTGTCTGAGGCTGACAGCAAAATGGATGTGCCGCTAAGTGCTGTATTTACTGCTCCTGAAAGGCCTTGGGGAGATGAAGAGCGGGGTTTACAAGCAGGCTGTGCTGCTGAAAACACTGCATGGGACCAAAATGTCAGAATTAAATAATCAGCTATCTCAATGCAGCATCATGATAACTTCACAGAAAACCATGCTGTGTTTCCAAAGTGGGGACCCTGAGAGCAAAGAAGTTGCCTGTGCTGCCTCTGTGCTGCCCATGAGGTGTCCAGCCCATCCCTCCAAGGACTACAGTCCCAGTTTTGACAGGCCCTGCCGGGTGATGAATAGAATCAACACAGTAATCATCAATTTAATACATTTGGAAGTGCCGTCCCTCCTAGCAGCTAGGTTACTTGTAGGCTGTAATTAAACCTGCCTTCTCTTTCCTTTGATGCACTTGTGGGCAGAGTGATATTTTTCAAGAAAAAGTCATCCATTAAAAATAAAAAAGGAGGGTTTTGATGTAATTTATTAGGAATTTGGCACATGCAGAGACTTGAAAATGTTTCATACTGTACTAAATGTCTGTTTTACTTAAGGTGGTGACTATGCTTAGAAACTGTTGGATTAAGATTAGTAAATCAGTGTGCTGTGTTGATATGTTTTTCAGGATATTAACCGTGCTGTTAGCAGGAGAATTTTTTGTGTTATCATCTTGTTCAGAGTTTTTGTGAGCTTTTCAAGAGATTCTTCTTTTGTGAGTGAGTGGTTAGAGGTTCTGGCCATCTGTGACAATAAACCATGAAATGGTTTTACAAGGTACAAGGAATGATCCAAGGGGACATTGCCAAGGCTGGAGAGGGGCTGGGAACACAAGCTCTATGAGGAATGTTTGAAGGAGCTGGGGTTGTTTAGCCTGGAGAGGAGGAGGCTCAGAGGTGCCCTTAGTGCTCTCTACACCTTCCTGAAGGGAGGCTGCAGACAGGTGGGGTTGGTCTCCGGCAGAACCAGAGGACACAGTCTCAAGCTACATCAGGAAAGGTGTAGGTTGGATATTAGGAAAAGATTTTTCACCAAAAGAATAATAAAGCACTGGAATGCTCTTCCCAGGGAGGTGGTAGAATCACCATCTCTGGATGTGTTCAAAAAAAGGCTGGACATGGCACTTGGTGCTGTAGTCTAGGTGAGGTGTTGGGGCATAGGCTGGACTCGACCTTAGAGGTCTCTTCCAACCTCATTATTCTGGGATTCTGTGATTCTGTGGGATTCTGGGATTTTGTGCCTTAATCACCCAAAATTGTCTTCCTTGTGCAGAAACAGCTCCACCAATCTTTGCTCTCAACACACAGATCCTGGCTGGCCCCAGCTGGGTGTGGAAGGGGGAAACCCCTCCCTTGCCCACAGGGGAGCTGCAGAGGGTGCCCAGCCATGGGTAGGGAGGTGCAGGGCTTTACTGTGTGCGTGAGTGTGAGTAGTGTGCAAGGGTGTGAGTAGTGTGCAAGGGTGTGAGTGTGCAGCTTCACAGGGTCTCGTTGTGCAGGCAGGGAGCAGCCTTGAACAGGATGAATAAAGGAGTGTGTTTTATCCTGAGCCTACCAGATTTACTGTGCTTGTTTGCAGAGAAGGTCAGCTGAGTTTACCTTGAAAAATCAGTGTTTTCCAGATTAGTGGCTTTTAATGAGGGCTCTGCTGCCCTGGTGCTCCAGAGGGAAGCACACAGAGCAGAGCTCACAGCTCTGGGCGCCAGCATTGCCAGTGAACGTGGGTGTGTGCTTTGGAAACTGGATCTGGGCAGCAGCTCAGCTAATGAGAACTCAGATGGCTTAAAAAGGCAAGGGGCTGCAGAGAAAACTGTGTGAAAATGTTTCAGTTAAAGAATATGAAATACTGAAACATGGCTGTGCAGGGGCCTGCGTGCAGGTGTGCAGTGCAGCCCCAGGGCTGCTCACCTTCCATCCTGCTGAGCAGAGCCACACCTGCCACAGGGTGTGAAAGAGGCAAAACTGCCCCATCTTGGTCATCATCTGCCTAAATGCCAAGGAAAGGAGCGCAAGGAGCAGGAAGAAGCCAAACCCCAGGTTAGGTGAGCAGAGCACCCTTGGGGGACACTGGACTTCAGCCCAGCTGGTGAGTGAAAATCCTGCTGATAGCAAGGGCAAGTAGGAGGAGAGAGATCATCTCTCAAAGTACACAGAATGTGTTATAAACCCCAACCCTGCACCACAGGTGATGAGACTGTAAAACAAAATTAATATTGAAAAACTTCATACAAAATCCTCCTTTTGTTTCTTTCCATTTCTGGGCAATTCTTTGCCCCTATTTTTTCCCCTCTATGTTACCAGGGCTTTGGAGAAAATCATGTTTGGTTGCTGGGCTTTCAGAGGCCTTACTGTGCTCTCCAGGTGCTCAGTGATGGAGCACATGCCAAGGGAAGGATAAAGTTATTAGTTTTGCTTAGGAGAAGGCAGCATTTTCCTCCCCTTCAGGAGCCCCCATGGAGCTCTCTCCACGGGTGTTTTAATCTAAATCATCGTGCTGCAGTGCTGGATGTGTCCCTGTTAGGTGCTGATCCATGTGCACTCTGCAAAACCTTTCCTCTTTCATATAATTCGGATTTTGGGAGAAACCTCTGTCTGGGGGAATGATGAACCCTGTGCCAGCTCATTCCTCATGGCTCCCCATTTGTGGTGCTCTCTGCCCCACTGGGAAAAGCAAATTCCTGCTGGGTTATTCCAGGCTCAATGTCTTTATTGTTGCACTGGATAGGAAGCAGAGCAATTGTGCCCGCACCAGTGTGTGGTGCACCACCTTAGAATTATTCCTGTGAAGCACTCCACAGATTTATGTCATGCAAGAAACATTTGCAGCAGATGAAGACCATCCCTAAAGTAAAGCCAGGTGGGCACAGAACCCTGATTGCCAGCGTGCCACAGCTAAAGAAATGAAGCCCAAACCTGATTTACGTTCTGAACCCTTCTCTGCCTGTGTCATTTGAAGCTGCAGGTGGCTGGATGTCCCTCTGGTTCTGGACAGCTTTGGCATATGGTTTCTGCTGTTCCTTTGCATGTGGCACACCACATTTTGAAGGTCCTTTCATAAGTAATACCATAAAAGTGGTTTGGGTTTTTTTCTTCAGCAATCAGGTGGGTATAAGGAAGGTATTTGGATAGGCCTTAGGAAGGATTTACCAGGATTCACCAGGAGATAAAATGATGGGCATGGAAAGTTATTTAATTCTTTAGAATTATTCAGCTCCTGACTGGCATCCAGTATTTCTCTTGCTCTGCCTGGAATAATTTCTCTCACTCTGGGGTTTGTGTAAAACATGTTTCATTGAGCTCAGAAAGTAATGATCAGAAGTGACCATCTGTGACCCCTTAGTAGGCATCTGGATGCATATTTTCCACTTCTGAGGTGTTGAGATAACACAGAGCTGCTGCTGATGGGGCTGGAAGCCTTATCGTCAGATATAATAATACATTCCAGCTGCACTTGTTGTTTTTTAGTCTTTCCTAAATGAAAATGAGTTCTGCAGGTGGTTAATGCTAGAGGATAATTTGTTTCCGTTCTCGTTTGAAGCCTTGTAGCAAACCCAAAGCTGTGAATAAAAGATGGAAATAAAAGTAGAACGTGATTTCAGGAAAAAAGCCCTTCCATTTTCTGTGCTGGTGAAGTGACTAAGTCGTGTGGCTGCTGATGCAAACCTTTCATCTGCCCAAGGAAAAGGGTTATTATCTTCAGCTGAAGCTGATGGGACACTGAGCAGCACATCCAGGCAGATATTTGCATGAGAAACGTGAGGATGAGACTTTGATGTATTTGCAACTTCTGAATCCCCGTTAAGTTTCTGATTGTACTGCCCTTTGGGAGTGCCTGGGACACCTTTCCTGTGGCTGAGCTGAAACCCAGGAAGGAAATTTCATGCTCCTCTCCTCCACATTATCTCTTTCATTCTGAGATAACTTTTCCTCTCCTCTCTTCAGCTGAAGTCTGGAAAAATATGTTAAGGAGAGCAAGTCAGAGGCCATCAGCCTTGCCTGAGGGAGGCAGGGAGATGCTGGGAGGGAGAGAGGCTGGATTGCAGAGTCCTGGCTGGGTTTGCTGCAAGGAACCTCTGCAGGTCACAGCACTGGACCAGGGCATCCCTGACTCTGCCATGGGCTGTTCTCTGGGTGCTCCCTCCTGTGCTGGCTGTTAACACCTAATGCAAATCATCATCACAGGGAATCTCCAGAAACAGTATTTTTTGCTGGTGGAAAACATTGAGTTGCTCTAAGAAAACGTTAGGTTGATCTGGAGGTTCTGAGCCAAGAGCAGGAGGCTGCATGGTTCCATCACACACACAGAGGTCTGGCTGCTGGGATGCTCAGCCTGCTGCCACAATCCCTGGGCTCTTGGACACCCTGATGCAACAGCTCCTCTGTCTGATGGTGCCTTCTTCCTGGGATGAAGTCCCAAGGATGGCAGCATGCTCCAAGCAAGGCATTCACAGAAATAGAGAAGCCTATGAACTGATGGAGAAGCAGCAGGGTCAGTGCAGGACAGCTCTGATAAAAGCCCTGTCCATGGACAATCCCCACTCAGGGACATGGCAAGAGAGATGTGACTTCCCAGGGAGCCTCATTAGCTCAGGAGCTCATCAAAACACAGTTTAATCCTGGGTGGAGCTTTTTGGGGAGAAATGTTTTTCTTTCTGGAGCATGCAGGAGGCACAGCCATTTCTCTGGGCAGCCTCTTGCTGCACAAGTCATGCATCAGTAATTAATGGACAAGTTAATTAAGCCCACTGAGGGGATGCTCTCACAGCATGGTCATTGCTCTTTAAACTCCTCCTTTGCTCTTTGAACTCCCACACACACAGGAGGAGAATCACACTTAGAGGTCTTTTCCTTTTCTTTGAAACAGTTGGATGTGAACCAGGAAAGAAAACAATTTCCCTATTGCCAATTGTTTATCTGGTCAAATGACCCCAGTGTCTTTAAAAAGGGGGGAATGGTGGTAATAAATTGTCCTTTTTTGTGGCCACAGCAGTTCATGGCTTGGGCTCTGCCTTTCCAGAAGCTGATCTGAGTTGAAGTCTGAGCTCTTGTGTTGGTCTCCTACTCCTGTTGGAGCAATCATGTGCCAAATGCACATGGAGGATCTCCAAAGTGCATCTTTGCCTTGGAAAGTCACCTCAGAGGGTGCACACAGCAAGGCTGGGGATGCAGGGTTGTGCTGCTCCATGCTGCAGCCTCATTGGTTGGAAAACAGAGAAAAGGCCTGGATTTTCAAAAATACTTCGATTTTCTTCATTTTTTTTTTCTCCTTTGGAAGAAAGACTTTTGTTTTGGAACAAGATCAGATATATGTGGGCTCTACTATGCAGAAAAAATTGTATGACACAAAATCTTTAATTATTCCTTCATTTCTACTTAAACTTCATTACACTCTGCTTAGTTAGCTGGGTTATGGCTTAAATAAGCTCTTGAATTAGTCATATTAAGGTAATAAAAATTGAAAGCTAATTCACAGCCAAGTGTTCTGGTACTTGAAAGACTTTTTAAATTATTTTCCTGAAAACACGAGAACAACTTGTCACGATTTTTCTTTTCAGCTTATTGTTGTGTACAGGAGTGTTAAATATTTGGCATCTTTAAAAAAAAATTTGGTAACTAATGCTTACGTAAATGTTTTTCTTCTGAAGGGATTTGTGATACCTGATTGCTCCAAAAATGTGCTCTGAAGGGAAGCTCTGGGATGGAAGCTTAGGAATGACAAGGGAGCTCATCAGGAGCTGCCAGCCTGAGCCCCAGATCCCCTGAATATTTGCAGAATATAAATCCCTACTGGCATAACCCAGGTGGGGCTTATTTAGTACAGTATGAAACCACCAGATGAGCCTGTAAATTGTTTTGTGGCTTGAGTTTTGCTGTGCAGCTCCCAAGCTGGGCCAGAGCCCCCCTGTAAGAGCAGTGGGGACGTGGCTCTGTGTCAGCAATGTTCCCAGCAGGCAGACTCCTGGGGATGGAAACAGCCTGCTCAAGTACCCATTGATTTCTCCTTACAGTTTTTCATCTGAACATTATCATATTTTTTATTAAGTCAGCTTTTGACTTCAGTAATTTCTTTCATTAGCCTTATTCTGAAGGCAAGATGGCTTAAAATTAAAAGCAACTTCTCAGCTGCATTAACATTCAAGCACAATTAAGTTAAATCATACAATGGCAAGATGTGAGGAAATAAAAGACCAATTACCAATTTTGGCAGCAGCAGATCAATTATTACAATGCAGAATCACATGGAATACAATAACAGATTTTTTTTTTTCTCAGTAACATGCCCTAGCTGCAAACCTACAACCACGTCAGTAGGTGTTTATAAACAATAACTGTCTTCTGGAAAATATTATTGAAACACTTTGTGGGTGATGCTGCTGTCAAAACTACTTTTCACGTGTCTGCAAGCAACATTTGACTTCCCAGGCTGTGTGCTGGAGAGAGCTTTGGGGAACAACCAGCCAGGGTTGTGTCAGGGCTGGAAATGCATCTGCTGGGGCTCACCTGAGCTCCTCCACTGCTGCACTGCTGCAGCTCCGTGTTGGGAATCACCTGCTGCCAAGTGCTGGGCAGTGCCAGAGCCCCTGCGGTAAGGAGTGGCTCTGGATCTGTGGGTTCAGCAGATCTGCCCGTGAGAACACCAGGGAAGCTGAGCCCACAGCTCGCCAGGGGCCTTTGTAGGACTCAGGGAAGTAATTCCAGGGTTTCAGGAAGATCAATCTCCAAGAGGTGAAGATAAATTAGGGCAGGAGCTCGTTTTGCAGAGAGGGGCAGCTGCAGCCTGTGCCACCAGCCCTGCAGGAGTGTCCTGACCACGAGGGGCCGAGACAAGAGGTGACATCTTCTCACCATGGCTGGCAGCACTTCCCAAAGAGGCTGTGCTTCAGCACCACCACCTCCTTTTCCAGCAGGAAACAGGGATTGGCCCAGGCAGCACCTCCTGGGCTCCAGGCATTTGTGCTTGCCTTGATCTGGGTGTCAGGGCAGGGCTGCAGGAGGGTGCTGGCAGGGAAAGCCCTGATCCACTTATGCTGGCAGGTTAGACAGAGCAGGGATGAGTTTAGGTAAAGAAATAACTTCCCAGGATATAAATGGATGGATAAGATATAATTCTATTAAGGGGTCGTTCCAGTCCTTGAATGGCACTAATGATTGTGTGGGAATAGGAGGCACAAAGAGATTAGCAGCAATCTTCATTTCCCAAGCAGCTTGTCTGTTGAGATGTTGTTATGTAAACGAAGTGTTCCTGTGTTAAGGAGTAATTGTGCCATCTTGTCTGGAGGCAGTCCCAGGAAAGAGCTGCTTCACGGGGGCAGAATTAGGAGAATTGGTCCATTGAGAAAAGCATATTTTGCGAATTTTTATTCTGAGTAAATGGGAACAACCACATTCCTGTGTGAGTGTCTCACCGAGGTATTGCCAGGCTGGATGTTTGTAAGGAAGTCAGAGGAGCTGGTGTGCCAGGTGTGCTGGGTCCCCCCTGGGCAAAGGCCCCTCCTCAGGGGGGATGTCCAAGTACCCATTTCCCTCTCAGGGAACATCCAGAATAACTTGTGAACCTGTTCCAGCTGCACAGATGCTGAAGATGCCCTGAGTGAACCAACCCTGCTCTTCTGCACAGGCTGTCCCCACCGGTGGCTGGGAGTGCTGAAGGGGTGGGTGATTGGAATTAAGCCTGTGGGAATTCTAATTGCAGCCTTCATCTGTCCTTGTCATTAAAGTTGTCTTTCTTTTCTCTTTTCCTTTTCTCTTTTTTCTTTTCTTTTCTTTTCTTTTCTTTTCTTTTCTTTTCTTTTCTTTTCTTTTCTTTTCTTTTCTTTTCTTTTCTTTTCTTTTCTTTTCTTTTCTTTTCTTTTCTTTTCTTTTCTTTTCTTTTCTTTTCTTTTTTCTTTTCTTTCTCTCTTTCTTCCTGCTTCCTCCCTGCCTCGCGGTCCCCTCTTGCAGCAATGTGGACACCAAGGAGCTGTGTGGTGAGTGCAGTCCCTCCTTTGGGCAGCAGCAATCATTGTGTGCATGGGGGCCCTCAAAGCTTGCATGAAATCCAGTGGAGATTGCAGTGCTGTGGAGCTGGGGATCTCAGCCCTGCTGCTGCTGCTCTGCTCCTTGTTCCAAAGGAAAATTGGCTGAAATTTTCATTTCTGTGCAACACAAATGGGGTCAGAGCTAAGCGAGGCACATGGACCCTGTTCAATAACAAGTTGGAGTTTAATTTCTGGAGGTGTTGTGGCTTCCAGCTTCACTCTAAAGTTCAATAATCCATCTCCCTCTGCAAGACCTGTAACATGTTTCTCCCCAGGCCAGCCTTCCTGTTTCCCTGCAGGCTGCCTGAGGGGCGCACTACCTCTGCTGTACCTCCCACAGCTTGCCAAAATTAAAGGCTGAACAGAAAATCTATGATAATATTTTGTCCCACACCTTGACCAGAAAGGGAGTGTTTCCTGCTGGGATTTCTGAAGGGCTTTGCTTCATTAGGAAGTGACTCAAACTGCTCCCTCAGGTGGATTTTTCTGTGGATGCTTGATATTGGGAAGTGTTTCCTGCACCCCAGCTTTTCGGGAGGAGATGGGAAGAGAGATGTGGGGCCTTGCAGAGAGCTCATCCATCTCTTCTCCTCTCCTCCTGTGCCAGGATACAGAACATATGAAGCCACCTCAGCAGATTTTCAACATTTACCTTCACCTCCTTGCAGCTAATTCCAGCCTTTGGAAGCCTGGCTGGGTTGTGCAGACAGAGATGGGGTTACTGGGTGCCTGTGCCAGCACCAGGCAGTTACTCCTTATTCCTGATACCTTAAAGACTTCTCTGTCCATGAGTGTGCCTGCACCAGGACATTGTCCAGGGTTTCTCTCCTCCTGGTGCACTCAACCCCTGCCCACACCCTTTTGAGCATCCCAGCTGGCAGCAAAAGCAGTAACATTTCCCCTTTCCACTGGTTAGTCTTGCTTGTCCTTGCTTTGGTAAGCAAGAAACAAAGACTTCTACAAAATCTTTTTGGTTTGGTGAGGATATGAAGGGCTTATCCCATCCCCTCCATTCCTATTGCAGTGGGTCTCCCTGCCAGCTGACCCAAGAAATCAGCTCTGGGGTAACAATGGCATTGTTTAACCCCTCACAGCTTTCTCCATCCCTCTGATAAAATCAGGAAATTACATGGCTGTCACCCAGTGTGATCCCATCTCACTGCCTCTCCCAGGGGTGAAGCTGCCAGGAGAGAAGGGAGATAAACCCATCACCTCCTGGGAAAGCTAGGGGAAGCCAGAGAAAGGATCCATCAGCACAAGCTCCTGCCTAGATCTGTTATCTGCTGAATACCTGCCCTTGCCTGTGATTTATTTGCTTGCTTCTGCTCTAAGTGTTAAACATAAACCCTCAGTTTGTCTAAATGGGAGCTGTGGTGTCTCTCTTGAAATGGGTTGTGTGTTATAAAATGTTGAGAGCATCTTAGAAGTTATTTCTTGAGCCCTGCAGGTTCACATGAATAAATAATGCTAAAGCAGCAGAGCTGAATGCTTTGTTAAAGTCAGCTCTGTTCTCCTCCCATGTGCTCCTTGGTCAGTCTCAAGGGCTGTGCCACAGCAGCTCATCTCTCCTGAAATGGATGGCTCCAGATTTTTATTTCAGGACTTAGAAAAAGTCTTTACCTATCAGATCTGCTCATTTTTTCTTTCCCAAGTAGGAAGGGAAAACCAAACAAGCCCACTGCAATGAGAGTGAGCTGTTTACTTATCGTGGAACAGCTGCTGTCAGTCATGCTGTGACATTCCGGTTCTGCCAAAAGCTGCTTCCCTTTGGATATGTTCTCAGACTGTAAATAGCTATAGGCACTTCTAATTAAGCCAAGAAAACCTAATTAGTGGGATTGTTTCCTGAAGTTTATGTCTTGCTGCACTTCACAGAGATGTCACCTCAGTGTGAAACTCCCTGTCCTAGGCTGAGAGCAGCACTGGTGGCTTTTAAGGAACAGCTTTTGGCTGTCCTCTGTGTCAGTCACCAGAAAAGGGAAAGGACAAGGATGGCACAGAGAATGTGTGGCTCATTCCATGGAGAACACGTGATTTTGGGCCCCGCTTGCAGCTCTCTTCTCTTCCTTTCAAAACATATTTCACTCTCAAAAGCTTGTTTAACCTGTGATTGTGGGCTGAGGTGTAAATGTGACAGGAGTGTAGGGAAAGATGTAAGGCCAGTCTCAGCTCATACAAACTGGGGTGGATTTGAAGGTATTTGGATGCTTTGAGTGGCAAAGAATGGAAAGGGAATGGAAAGGGAATTTCTTTTGAGACCCCTTCCTCCATGCCAGCAGTAGGAGGGAGAGAGACCATAAACAATCAAATGCAGAAGTAGGCATAGAAATAAAGAACCTGAGGAGTTATTTTCAGTGGGAGCTACTGGGCCTTACATTTCCTTTTTGCAATGGCCCCAAACTTCATGGGAATCACACCACTTCCCATCCCTGCAGGACAAATTGTGACTTTGGCTAAGGACACAGAATATAAAAATACCCCTGGAGCCATCCTGTCAGGTTAATGTTACCCCCAGTAATAGATCTTGCTGTGCCAAGTAGCCTCAAGTTACATTAACGTGTTCCCATCATGCTTCTCTTGGTTTTCCCAGACTATTTTGCTGACCATATGGGAGACTATGAGGATGTTTTGGCCTCCCTGGAGATGCTGAACCTCTCCATCCTGAAGGCCATGGACTACACCAAACGGGTGAGTGCTCCTTCCTGCACCTCACCTTTCTGAGGCTCAGGGTGAGTGGTGTAAAATTTGCATTAACAGAGCACATAAATGTGAAAGGTCCTCATCCTCTTCAGCAGTGCTGTGTCCTCCTGCTCTCAGACAACACAGCCTCTGGGTCTCTCAGGTGGGATTTGGAAGGCATGAGTTGTTGTTAACATCACTGAGAGGGCTTTTGGAAACTTCATATTATAGAGCTGCCTTGAAATCCAGCTTCCACCTTGGAAGATAACCTGCTTTGCCAATACAGTTGCCATGTGTGAAGCTGCTGTATTAGAAACTAGAGGGCTGTGTGCTTGAGGGACTGCAGAGGAATCATGCAAGCACCACAACCAAGACATAATGACCTGGTTTATATGTGCAAAAAGTCCATCATGTGATAGTGATACTGGACTATTAGAGACAGTGACACTGATCAAGAAGTATATTGAAGTTCATTTATGAATACCTATAAAATCTGAGCTGATTTACCATATAACCATCCCTGCTAAGAGGTGCACCACTCATTTGTTGTCTTACCAGGCTGAGAGAAGTGTTTACAGAGCTTTAGTTCCCTTGAAATTATTTTCCTGTCCTTCCACACCACTTAACAGTGCAACTGGGCTGTATCAATGATATTTATTGCCTCAGGATAACCAATCCCTTCTCCTACTTCCACCTTCAAGCACATTTGCATTGTTGTTTTGTGCCATGATGAATAAAAAACAGTTTTCCTCTTCACTGGTGAGCAGTAAGGTATTACACTGAGGGCCAAGCCAAGGAGGAAGGTTTTGCTTTCTCCAAGCAGTTGGAAGTACTTCCCAGTCCTCTACAGCCCTCCTGCAGGCAATCCACATGGGAATCTCCCTTCCATCTATCTTTGAAGCCAGAAGAGAAACTCAAATTACTTCACATTAAAGAAGTGGCAATGATAAGAAGTTTCAGGAGGTAGAATGGAAATGGGAAATTTCTCTCCCTTTTTGCTGCCGAGTAAAGAGCTTGATTTCCTTGCTTGATCAAAATTCATCCATTTTGATTTTTGTGAGGAAGGCAGCATGGAAAGTGAAGGCACATATTTAGCATGTTGATGTCTTGCCAATATAAATTAAAGGCAGATGTCTTTGGCCAAGTACTGATCTTTCTGAAGTGTTAGTGATATTTTTATCAATATTATGAAAGGGTTAAAAAAATCAGGACAACACAAATGTTTTATGATTCAGCTTCTGTGTCTGTTCATGTCTCATTTATATTCATTATTAGCAATTTCCATGACCATCAGGTTTGCCAACTATGTATTTTAAATAAATGTTAACATGCTAATAGAGATCTTAGTAATTCATTCCAGCTTGCTGTTTGTGATGCCTTCCACCACTGCTTTTCCAGTGTGATGTGAATATCTATGACTAATTCTTCCTAATACTTTGCAAGAGCAAGATGGTCTATTCCCGGCTTATAAATCAGACATTTAAGTATTTGGGTAGATGTCTGATTTATACCTTGGATGAGACATCTGCAGCAGAAGCAGGATAGTTTTTCATAAGAAGAACACCTTTCTCCCTCAATTCAGCAAATTGTGGCAGGATTCACCTGCCTGAATTGCAGCAGGTCAAGGTTATTTACCTAAACCTGAATGCTGGCCACCCCATCATGATTTTGTGGAGAGGAGCAGGGAGATCTGGAGCACTGGAGGCACCTTCCTGCTGTGTCACTGAAGGATCACAGCACAGACATTTCCCAAGCCAGGTGAGGGAGGGCTGCCCTCCCATTCTCTCATTTCACCAGCCCCTGGGCTGTGCTGCTCTTCACCTGGAAGATTTTTGGCAAGAGAGCAAGCAGAGCAAGGCTCCATCACAGACAGGAGCTGGCAAAGAAGTATTTAATGAAAAGCACTGTTCCCCACTGTGATTTTGTGAACAAAGTGGTACAAACCTCATCAATGAATTATTCAAAGGCAGGCACTTTGTTCATGTAAAGAAGCAGGAGGAAAAAAACCCAACAGGAAAGAAGCTGTTGTGGGTGGTAGAGAAACCTGTCTGCAGTGTTCAAGCAGGATACATTTGTTTTGGAAGGAGTTTAAAGTCCATCAAATTCCACCACTTTGCCATGGGCAGGGACACCTTCCACCAGAGCAGTGGAGCACAAAGCCCCATCCAGCCTGGCCTGGGCACTTTCAGGGATGGGGTGGTTTCCTTCTGCTCCATCTTCTCCCCATGTGATGCTGTAACCAAGGGTCCCATGCTGGTGGGGTAGCAGGATGGTTAAAAGATTTAATGGATATTTTTAGAAACACTGGAAGAGGTGAAAGGTGACCAAAGCAGCAGGGTTTCGGTAGAGTCAAGTCTGGTTTTGTGCCCCCTGAAGCTCGAGCCTTTTGCTTTCTTTGGCCTTTTCTTGTGGCCAGATCCTGCAAAGGGCCGGGTGATGATGCTGAACATTGTGAGTTGGGAACAAACTGTTTTGCTTGTGAGCTGCTCCTGCTTCTCCATAATAAAATACACATTTCCTAAGCTGGAGAAAACTATTGACCATTCAGGAGTGTTCCTATTCCCTCCTTTTCAAACAATGAATTTGGGGCAAACAATAAATGAAGCCTCACCTTTTTCTGTGTTGTCTTTCTGAGAGGTGCCAGCTGACTAGAGGGCATGAGGAACCATGGTATTTAATTGCTGTTTATATTTCTCACCTTAAAAGACAACTGATTATTTCTTGCTTTATAAAGAGAAAAAGCAGCAATTATCTCGTGCTGGAGGAGCTCGTAAAGTATCAGCAGTAATTAGATTCAGTAGTGGAAGGTCTCACACAGCAAAACAAAATCTGTCATTGTAATTATTTTCCAATACAGTGATGTCCGTGCTGCACTGAAATCACTGCCGGTGACAATTGGAAATGCAAAGCCAAATTGGAGAGAAAGGAAATGAACTTTGGGGTTCTAAATAAAGCTGACAGCAGGACATGTTCCTCTATATCTCACCTTTACTGTTGTGTAGTGCAGTCAGCAAAGAGCAGAGCCAACATGACGGGGAAGGAGGTGGATTGTGAGGGGTGGTGGGAGCTGGGAGAGCGCAGCCAGGGTGGTGCTGTCCCTGGCCCTCCCCAGGTGAGTCCCCTGCCTTAGGGCACAGTGCCCACCCAATGCTTCCACCACCCCTGTCAGCTCTGGGGGTGACAGAGGAAGTGCCTGCGCATGGCAGAGGTGGTGCTCACCCTTACCCACACACCCCAGGAAATGTGACTTAGCTTGGTAAACAAACTGTGTGGGTTCTTGAGCCTGGGAGACTCAATTAGTCTTGTTCCTGTCAGGTCCAGCTTCCACTGCCAGCTGCACTGGGATTTTTCCTGCCTCCAGCTTCTGCCAATTAAGCATTTTGCAGGACTGACCATGGAAGCATCAGCAAGGCTGACCTTAAGTGGTGAGGCAAACTTTAAAAACAAGCTGCAAAGAATCCAAAAAAATGCTGAATGATGAATATTTTCAAGGATGAAGCAGCTCAGATTTAAAGTCAAATCGTTTCTTCCTGGGGATGCTCCAGTTGGGCAGCAGAGAGGTCCAGGAAGCTCTGGTGACTGACCCGGGTGCATGCCCTGTCCCAGATGGAAGGAGAGTGCTTGGAAAGCAAAATTACCCAAAATTGGAGCTGAAATTGCAACTCCTCATGCACATGCCAGAATGAACAGGCTGCAGGGAAGAGTAGGGTACAGCAGGAAGGATTTATGGAGCACCCATGAGGATCTGAGGGTGGCCCTGGACCAGCTGCTGCTTGGTGTTCATCATCACCTTTGGTCCTGGAGAGAGAGTGAGGATATGTGAAAGACGGTGTTTCACTCCCTGCTTGCTCACTGCCAGTCTCTCGGTTCTCTCATTTAATGGACCTGGAGAGGAAATATGACCAGGTGGTGACACAGCACACACCCCTGAGAGCCTTCTCCTGTCACAGTGCCAAACACCATATGTGTCTTATGGACTGGCACTGTACCCAAAGCAGCTGCAAATGCATTTTCCCCTTAAAATTCATTATTTAGATGTGAGAATATGTAAATCATAAAAAACTGAGTGCAGTGACCTTCAATACCAGCTGCTGTTGCTCCAGTAGCAGCAGGGAGCCCAGAGGTATCTCCATACAGGTGAATAGGTTTGCATGTTATTTGTGAGTTAAACTGTTCCTGCAGCAATCCACCCTTCTTGTCCCTGCCTTTGAGATGTGTTTGCAGTGAACAGGAGATGCTGGGCTCCTGGGGCTCGTGGAGGTGCTGCAGCAGATGTGCTCTCCCTGCTGCTGGTGCCAGGCTGACCACGGGTCTCCCCCAGTTTTCAGCCCCCAGCAGCAAACTGCAAACTGCAAACTGCAAGCTGCACTTGTTTGAACAGCTCAGTTACAGCTCCAGAGCAAGAACCATCTGCCAGCAGCCTTGGATGCTAAAAATGGGGGATGGTATTTTTTGTTTTACAGCACAGCCCAGATCAGCAATATAAAGTGCTCTTATTTGCATTCTTACCTGCCACACTTAAGCTTGCCAAAAGTGATGTTGCTCTTTTTTGAAAGATGACACCTCGAGATAAAATAGTCATGGGAAATAATCCTCAAAAAGAACATTTTCCTCCCATCCTCCAGCTAACCTTTTATCTCAGCCTTTCATTTAACTTGAGCAGGTTTTCTCTTGCTCTGCTGGATGGACTTGGTGCTCACACTGAGGGTGTCAGGCTCCTGGGGCAGGGCTGTGCCATGTCAGGGTATGGACCCATGGCAGGGTGGAACAGCAGCGCAGTGCTGGCAGTTCTGAGTTGTGCCCAGCCCAGAAATGTGAGCTGCTCAAGGCTTCTCACAAACCTCATGTTCTGGCCTTGCCTCAAGGTGGTTAAATGAGCAGCAGCTGAAGATTTCTGGTCTGGGTTTGAAGGTCATGGGGTGCCACTGCAGTGCAGCAGAGCCAGGTCTGAAACACTCCAAAGGTGCAGTTAGAGATGTAATCATGGTGATGGGTCAGTGAAATGGTAAAGGATGAGCCAACTCTCCATGTGTTTTGAATGATACATTTCTGAACAATTTCTGTGTCAATTTCTATAGCAAAAAAACAGATGCCGATCTCCAGAAAAGTTATGGAATTTTATAGTTGAAGAACAATCTGAAAGGAAAGGAAGTGCTCATTTAGATTCTCAAAATATATTTCTGCAACTCTTCTCTGAAGCTGATTTAAGAAAATATTGCACCACAAATTAAAACAAAATGTGCTGCTTCAGTTCTGCAAGAGCTGAATTTTCCCCAACTTTTCAGTTCAGTCTCCAGACCAGAAAGCTGCTTCTCCATGCGACGCCATCCGGAGCGATTTTCCTGCCAGCTCAGCAGGGCTGTGCAGGGGATCCACCTGGGCTGCCAGACTGTGGGGAGCAGGGACTGGCAGGGACATGAATCTTAAGGTCTCTCTATTTTTAGATGAAGATCCTCATTCACTGCTCTTCTGCTTGTCTGTTGCTGCCAAGTTCATGTCCCTCCATTCTCTCTGAAAAGGAGGAGCGCTTTCTCTGGAGGTCTTGCTTGTGCTGTCCTGGCTCCAGCTCTCACTGACCTCCTGCAGAACATGATTTTCCTCCTCTTCCCTCCCATTTTAGGTCTATTGCTCCTGGGATTTAGGTAAATCGTATGGTGAAGGTGCCAGTGCTGTTGTCTTGCCAAATAGTCTGAGAGCAGCTTTGAAGGGAGAAAGTCAAAGCATGAGCATGTGGCACAGCCAGGCTGAGCCTTCAGCAGCTTGACCATCCCACACTGCTACATCTGCAGGGTCCTTTGAGTAGGTCCTGTTTGGAAAACAAAATCTGCACTTTCCTTGGAAAACTGAAATAAAATCTGTATCAAATTGCTGCCTTGTGGGTACTAAACACAGCTAATTAGGAGCATGTGTGAAGCAAAAGGCTGATTTATAGGGAGGGCGTTGAGCAGTAGGAGGCCACTCTCCCAAGCCTGTTCCAAGCCTGCTGGGTGAGGGTGCAAAGGGGCCAGAAGCCTCTGGACCCACAGGTGAGCCTGGGGAAGTGCAGCACAGCCCCTGTGTGGGCCAGCAGACACCTGCCCTTCACATCCCTGTGGCTGCACCAGAAATGATGGATCCAGGGCAGCAGGGAGGTTCTCTGATAGTGAGAAAAGAGAAGTCCTGTGATAAATTTCTTGGGAAGGGCCCATGGCTGGAAACCTTCAGGACCAGACAAGGTAAACATGAGATGAGAAGAGTCCAACGTTGAGGTTTGCAGGAGGAGGATTTTACAGCAAAAAACTTTTCAAATCCATATGATGCTGTTGTCATTTTTTAAATCTGAACAGGTGTCTCATTTGGTTTTTTAGAGCTGTTTCGGGAAGGCTGAGGGTCTTTCATATGGTAATGCTTTCATTTATCAACTATTTAAATGCCTGTTCTCCTCAGGTTTCTCCTACTGATTATGTGCCAGGCAATCAGTTTTGGGTCTGCTTTGGAAGGGCTTTGAAAGTCGGGGGGAGGGAGAGGAGAAAGAGGCAGGTCTGAGTGTTATTTTAATTATAAGAAAATATGTCTTGGAAGCAAACAGGCAATTATGAGCAACGAATTTAAATCAGCCACTCAGAGATTACAGTGCAACACATGCCTGGTTTTTAAAGGGCTGGGTGGGTGGAAGATAACCTCCCCATCATGCTGGATGAGGCTTGATGGGTGTTACATGGCATGGCAATAGGTTTGTTGTCGGGTTTTGCTTTTTTAACTGGAGGAAAAGTGTGGGTGAAACAGAGTTGCCTTTGGTTTCCAACTGAAACAGCACCACTCTGGGTGTGCTTGGACTGTGGTTATTAACAGTTGGAGAAGTCACCAGTGTCCCCAGGCGTGGTAATTGTCAGCCAATTTGGCCAGTCTT
Organism: Ammospiza nelsoni; assembly: GCF_027579445.1. Classification (NCBI taxonomy): domain Eukaryota; kingdom Metazoa; phylum Chordata; class Aves; order Passeriformes; family Passerellidae; genus Ammospiza; species Ammospiza nelsoni. The sequence goes on from NC_080645.1 coordinate 13,611,423, forward strand.
GCTGGAAGCCAGCCCTGGGAAGTCTTGTTGGTCAGGTTGTAAACCTGTGAGGCAAAGGGAAGGTGTGGGGAGGTCACAGTGGGTCTCCAAGTTCGTGGGTGGTGCAAAATAATCTATATTTTACATCCTGAAGTCTTAATGAGCTGAATAGTGACCTTTAAAAATGCCAGCAAAGAGGTTTGAGATGTTCAACAACATTAAAACTCTCATTCCCCAGTATTTGCTCCCCACAAGGACATGGCCATGAGAGCCCATTTTTAAGCATCCATTTGAGAGTCTGGTGAGGGAAACTCAGCACTGGTTGGCAAATCCAAGCACCCAACAGCATGAAAATCCCAGTTATGCTTTGCACAAGTAACACATCCCAGGGGTGTTTTCATTAATCTGTGCCAGAATTTGGGCGATTTTGGGTGGGTTCCTGTGGAAATCAAAAGCTGGAAGCGCTGTGGTGGGGCTTTGAGCAGACTGTGCCCCTGTGTTGTCTGCCAGGTGTGTGGGAAGGTGCCTTACAGACACATGAAAAGCCTGTGGTGTGGAGGAGGAGGGTGGATTTGGGGTTTGGACCTCAGCCAGCTGACCAGAGACCCAACCCCATTATTTCCTCAAGAATGCACGCTGTCCTTTCCCCACTCCTCTCTCCTTTTTTAATGTCTCTGTTTCATTTCCTGCTTTGTCAGATCCTGAGCTTTCTGAGGCTCTCCTGAGAGCCATCATCACAGAAATCTCAAGGCCATCCTTTCAATGATGTTTTCACACTTGCTGTTCATTGCAAACACTCAGGCCCCCCTGTTCGCTGCAGCAGAGGTCAAGGCCAGGCAGTTCAGCAAAGAGCTTGTCTGGAAATGATGGATGGGAAAGAGCAGGCTTGGAGATGTGCAAGAGTTTCTGGCACAAAGCAGCTTCATTGAGCAGCAATTATTACATGATCTCCATAAATATTTTAACTTCTCAAGCTAAGCAAGGAGGAAATAACTCTTCAGGGTGGAATTAATAAGACTAAACCTCATTAAATCTCACTAGGATAGTCTGACAAATGTTTTAGTAAGACAATGGGAAGGATCCCTTTTATAGTTGGTCTTTTTAATGGTTTGTTTTTGCAGCCCTGAAGAAGACACGTGCTGGAGGAAAACCTGAGGGATTGTTAAAAAAACCTCTAAGCATGTGCATTTCTGATTCAGATCCTGAGAGCAAATCTCACAGCTGGGCTGGCAAATGGCCAGTTAGTTAAGTGGGAGAAATAAAATCCCTGTTGTTTTGATTTCAGATCTATTTGGCTTACTGGCCTGTCAAAAAGCATCAGATCTTCACGAACACCCCAATTTTCTCTGCACTGGCTGGAATAGCTTTGTACCCAACGTCCATCCATCCATCCATCCATCCATCCATCCATCCATCCATCCATCCTGCATATAGGGAGTTCAACTGATTTAAATGAATGTGGGAATCACCTGTTTGATTTTTCCTAAAGCTGAACCAAGATTATAGGCTGTGGTTAGGTAATAAAAAATCCACCATTTAACTACGCATCCTCTCACAGCTTCAGCATCACCATCACCTCCCTGTGCATCACCCTCTCCTGAGGATCACCGTGTGGTGCATTTCCCCCAGAAACACTGTGGCTGTGAGCAGGTTTTATTATGTCAGACAGAAGTCATTAAACGCTGCTAATTGGATGCTCAAGAAGGCGTCAAGAAATTAACGCTCCCATTCCAAACCAGGGCAAGGAATCAGCTCTGTGATCAGTTTCCCCAAAGGGTTTTTTCCATCAGCTCATTTTTCTTTTATGATTTAATACAGGAGATAAAGGCGGGGATAAAGGCCCTCTGGGTTCTTGCAGAGCTGCTCCAGTTGCCATGGAAATAACCCTTGTTAATAACTTCACCATGAAACTGGGATAATTTGCTTTGGGGAGCTTGGGGTGCTCGTGTTGTGCTGCTGCATGCTCAGATCACCAGCGGTGCCGGGACCACTCCAGTCCCATAAGTGTGGTCACTGCTGATGGAATGCAGGAAGCCAGGACATCCATCCCTGTCTCATGGCTCCAAAAATCCAGTCATTCCTCCCAGAGGACTCCCATGCTGGGAGATGTGAGCACACAGGGACAGAGTGCCCAGCAGGGTTTTGCCTAGGCAATGTGCTGTCCCAGCAGGCATTGATGGGTGGGAGTCTGGGAAAAAGTGGTGCTGTTGAGCCTGGTTTTGGGGAGCCTTTGTTTCACTGCAAATGTTTTCAGCTCTGATGCTGAGTGGTTGGCTTCAGCCAGAGCTGGGGAGGTCAGTGGCCACTGGGCTGGCCTTGGTCTGGTTGGGCTGGTGTTGAACTGGTTGGAGTGGTGTTGAACCCATGCTGGATTGGTTTGGTCGGTGTTGGACAGTCTGTGCCAGTGTTCCTTTGGTTGTGCCAGTGTCCCATCTGTGCTGGTGACTGTCAGGAGGTGGAGGAGCAGGGCAGAGCTCAGCAAGGCTGTGTTGGGAAAGGGGCCCTGGGTGCTTCAGGCAGATCTGTTGTTCTATTAAAATATTTTTAGGTGTTCTTAGTCTTGAAAAAGTTTGCATTACCCTGGGAGCTCCTGTCAGTCAAACAACATGTTGAGCCCTGTGAATCATTCCAAACCCCTTTAACTTGAGTGCTGGGTTGGCCATACTGTTGTGGACTAGGGCACTGTATAATGTGCTGAACTCTCTGAGCAAGGGTCTCCAAAGCACAGGACACACTTTTCATACCTACATGCACTGGCTGCAAGGCAACAGTAAAGTAATGTAAGATCATGCTAAAGAGAGAAACTACAGGCTTTGGGTAACACCTCTTTACATCGTGGTGACATGGGAGGGGACCAGGGAGGGCTGTGGGCCAGGGGCTGCACTGCCCAGGGACCCTGGTGGTGCTGCAGGTGCTGCCCTGGCACTCACCAGGTGCTCCCTGTGTGTCCCTGCAGGTGTACGAGAGCGGCAGCAACGTGGACCAGTTCGTGACGCGCTTCCTGCTGAAGGAGACGGCGAACCAGACCCAGTCCCTGCTGAGCTCCGTGGAGAGTGCTGTGGATGCCATCGATGAGCAAACCAACCCCTCCAGGTCTGCAGCACTCCTGCCCTCCTCTGGTGCAGGAGGGTGGGAGGGGAGGAGGAGGAGGATGCTTTTGTGGGGTGAGGGAAACGCAGCAGACATTGTGCAGCAGCAAAGGGGAGCTGGGCCTTTCTCTTTGCCTCCCTTCCTGGCTTCCTGAACTCTGGGGGCTTTTCTCCACTGCTCTGTCCTGGCCTGTCCCTTCCTCTCCTGCAGTCCTCAGGGTCACCCTTAACAAGAGCACTGTGTGTGGGGATGCAAACCAGGGGCAGAACCTGGCTGGGCAGCACTGGGTGCACAGGGCTGTAGCTCTGGGCAAATCACTACTCCCACCCAGGGCAAAACACAGCCTGAGGTGGGCTGGGGACAGCCCACAGGGAAGATTGCCATGCCAGGGATGCTGCCCCTCCTGCCAGAGCACTCAGCAGGTGTGACAATCCAGAGGGAAAGGGTGCTTGTGCACTGAGGACAGGCAGTGCTGTCCCCCCAGTCTCGTGAGGGGCTGTCCCCATGCCAGCAGCCCAGCACACACCACTGAGCTTGGGCGGCACAGAGGAGACCGTCTCAAGATTTCCCGAGTGCTGCCAGGGCTAGGCTATCAGGAGTGGCAGCAGCAGAGGCAGAACCTCAGCACAGCCCCCTCGGTGTCAGTGTCACACAGCTCCCCAGAGTGTCACTGTCACCAGCTCTAACCAGGACAGGTTGCCATGGAAACCGGTGTGTTTGTCAGACCAACCCTTCTCCTGCTGTTCCTTCGAACCAGGAGGCCTTGGAATGCTTGCAGGGGGATGTTTTGGCTTCCCAAAGCCATGAGCAGGCAGAGAGGCACATGGAGAGTGAAAATCCCAACTCCCTCCTAAGACAGACTCTGTGGAACACAGCGAGACCTGGGCAGCTCTGCCACCATCTCACCAGCTTTTCCAGCAGGAATGCTGTGGGTTTCATCATCTCACATCCTTTTCTTCTCCTTGTTTTGTGGCAAACCTTGTACAAAAAGAAGTAGGAGCTCCTGCAAAACAATGAAGAGGAAACAAACCCAACATCAGGCGGAGCAATTAGAGCCCATGAAAGACTATGCTGGCTTTTATTTGCTGATGTGGGGGCCGAGATCATAATGGGGAGTATTGTAGTTATTTTCTCATGAAGATAATAGCTAAAAAGAAAAACAAATCCCACAAAAAAATTGTCTCCTGCATCCGCATGAAGACAAAGAGGTGGCCTAAAAAGCATGAAAATAAAGGGCTGTAGAACAAAGTGCAAAGGCAGAGGTCCAAGATGGAGACACCTCATTAAATTCTGATTAAAATAAATCTCTGCCTGTTTTTGCCTAATTTCCTGTCTATTGACAGGGGATAATCCAAGACCAGCAGTGTTATAATTGCACAGCCTGTAGCAAAGGGATGCTCCTGCACCCTTTATTGTTGTTCCTGCTTCCTTATCTTGGAGATGTTCTTTGGGACCTGCACACTGTGTCCCTGTGTATATGGTGGAGCCCACACTGGCTGATTTACAAGGTATCTGGGGAAGGAGAGCCCAGCAATGGTGCTTAGGAGGAGCCAGGTGCCAGGGGAGGGACAGGAGGGCAGGGAGATGCTGGCTGGTGTGCTGCCCATTGGGCACTCAGCACATTATCTCCAGCTGGGAGCTGCTTGACTAACAAAGAGGAGCCAGGGCTCCCAGGCACCTCTGTCAGCAGTCAGCTGGCACAGAACTGCTCTTGCTGGAAGGAAACACTGGAAATCCTTTGAGCTGCTCAGCCTCTCCCTCTGTGGCACAGGATTCCTCTTGGTGGAGAAGAAAGGAGAGGGTCGTTCTTCCCCAAACCCATTCCCCTCTCACTCACGTGGATGGCAGCTGCAAACCCTTGTGAGGATGGCAGATCTCTCATGTTCTCTGGCTCGCAAATAAATTATGTCCTGGGAGGAGCACCAAGGACCTGGTGCTGGATGGTGATTATGGATGCTCCATCTGTGGAAGTGTTCCAGGACAGTTTTTTGAATCTATGAGCAACCTCCAGGCCAAATGGGCTTTGTAGACTCAGACAAAGAAAGCATGCTGGAGAAAATGATACAGTGGGTGTGTTTCCATTCTCCAGAACTGCAGCTGCAGTCTGTTGGTGGGATGCACAGCCTCTGCTCATGGGCAGTCTGGGTGGCAGCAGTTTTTCCTGTCTGAAAGCCACCAAAGGCATTGGACTGCAAAACCAGCCCCAGTAAGGTGCAGCTGGCTGGGCACAGGGGCCTGAATGCCCCATGTTGCAGGTGTCTGTCTAGGACAGAAGAAAAAGGCCCTGAAGGCTGCTGGTGGTGCCAGGAGGGCTGTGCTGTTCCATGAGTAGGAAAGTGATGGCTGCTGGAAGCAGCCCACTGACATTCCTTTGTTTCTGACTCCCTCCAAGGGCTCTGGCATCATGGGCAGAGCTGCCAGAAAGGAGGCTCCAGTGCTGGCTCCCCAGGCTGGCTCATGCCACTCTGTGAGTGCCAGTTCTGCTGTCCCGACACCCTGTGTGCTCTCTGGTTGCAGACACTATCCCAGCAAGGATGGTCATGGCCTGAGTGACACCTGGTATGACAATTCTGTCCCCAGCTACTCTCCCAACACCTGGATGGTCCCCAGGGAGCACGGAAAGAGCCTCCAGGCTGGTAAGTGCTGACGGCCTGGGGTGGCTTGGAGCACTCAGATCCCAGCAGCAGCACAGGGCGCTCAGGGGGTGCCTGCAGGTGCCCCTCAGTCCATCAATGTCTCCTGGCTCTGTGCAGGTTCCCCTGACTCCAAGGCAGAGGGGCTGGAGGGGCAGATCAACAGGCTGGCCAAGCTGATTGGCAAGCTGGAGGACAAGGTAAGGGCCAGCGTTTCCCTGTGTGTGGCTGTCCTGCCATCCCAGGGACAATTCAGGCACCTTGCCCCAGCTGTTTTGGAGCAGGGATGATGATTTGGTGCTGGGGATGTTGGCTGCAATGGGAGCAGATGGAACTTTTGTGAAGGGTCCTGACTGGAGGTGTGTTGGGGAGGATGAAACAAGAAAGCTTTATAAATATGACTGCTTAGCAAAAGATCTGTCCCAACTGCGCGACCCCCCAGCAGCTCCTACAGAGGTGCAAGTGGCTCTTGGAGCCCGTTCCCTGTGGAAAAGGGGGCACAGTCATTGCAAATGGTGGGGACAGAAAGCCACCAAGCAGGGAGGGACAGCAGCCTCAGGCAATCCACACCCCCTCTGCTGCTTGCTGCCCTTTTCCCAGACGCTGTGGTTTGACCTGCACCAGCGGCTGTCGGACAGCGAGAGCACGGCCTGCACGGTGAGTGTGCCCGTGTACCCCAAGGGTGCTGGGGTGCCCCTGCAGCACAGAGCCACACTGGGGGGGGGGTCACTGTGTTCCTGTGGTCTCACATGCTGTGTTTGGGGGCCCTGCAGTACCTGCTCCTGGTGAGGAACGAGATGACGGTGTCACACAAGCACCTGAGCGAGTTCTGCAGCTCCCTGAAGCAGTACCTGAAGAGCGTGGCCGGGGAGCGGGACTGCTTCCAGTGGGTACCAGCAGCAGCTGCCTCTTGGGGGCTGGGGAGGTGGGGAGATGGGGCTTGGGGTGGGGTGGAGTGGGGACCAAGCAAAGGACTGAGGAAAGCAGCCAGGATTTGGGATGCAGTCACACTCAGCCACCAACACTGCTTTTGCATGGGCTGGGGAATGCTGGGATGGTGGGCGGGCTGCCCCTACCTGGGCTGCTGGGGCTGGGTCTCCCCTCAATAGCCCACCCAAGAGCACACCTGTGGCTGCAGAGGGGGGTGGGGGATGGCTCACGTTGGGGGTTCACCCGCTCTCCCTGTTTCTGCCAGTGTCACTGCAGTGAAGCTGCCTGATGGGGTCACCTTCATCATCTATGAGTTCTGGGAGACTGAGGAGGACTGGAAGAGGTAGGGAGGGGATGAACAAGCCCATTTTGGGAGGCTTGGGTGTGGAGGGTTGTTAGAGCAGCTGAGCCCCAAGCTCTGTCCCCTGTCTGACAGCAGGACTGAGGAGCTGTCTGTCTGTCCTAGGGCTGTCCCTGTAAACAGGACAGGGAGTTGGGGTGGGTCTCTACACCTCCCAACTGGGAGTGCCTTTGGATGTGGTGATGGGAGGGGTCAATGTCCTGAACCACAGCAGGGTGCTCTGCACAAGGGGAAGTGAGCAGGATTGCAGGCACCCAGCCCTGCCAGAGCTGGGTGCTGTGGGGGGCTGGGATGGTGTTTCTGGGGGTACTGGGTGTCACCCACTCTCTTCCACCTGGGCACAGGCACCTGCAGAGTGCCACCTGCAAGGGCTTCCAGCACGTCAAGGTGGACACGCTCAGCCAGCCCGAGGCCATCTCCAGCGTGGCCGTGCCAGGTAGGAGGGCAGCCACCCCAGGGGGTGGGGGACAGGGACCCATGGACAGCCAGAACCTCTCCAGTTGTTGGGGAGCAAGGGTGGGCAGGGGGCATGGTGTGAAGGACAGCATGGGCTGAGCTGGCAGGGCTGGGGGTGGGTTCAGGGGCTGGGCAGGTGTGACCCAGCGATGTTCCCCTGCAGCTGCCTGGTGCACCCTGAGCCGAGAGTGACGGTCAGTGCCAGGGGCCTGCCAGCACCTGTCCCCTCTGCGACGCCTGGGGGAGGTGTCGGTGTGACCTGGCTGCAGTGAAGGAAACTCCTGTGTGTGTGTGTCCCCCACCCCAGAGAGTCCTCCCTCAGCCCCCCACCACCTGGGGCACCTCTCCCTGGTGTGGGTGGTCTCAGGGGAAAGAAGGACTGCCAGGGAGGGGCTGGCAGGGTTTGGGGAGGGGGACATCCCCAGATATAGGTAGGCAGGGAGGGGGACAACGGGTGCAGGCAGGCAGGCCCTAGGAAGGAGGGATGGGAGTGGGAGGTGGGAGGCTGGAGCCCCCCCTGAAAGCAGGGAGTAGGTTGGGGGTCTGTGCAAGTCCCGGGAGAAGACTGGGGGTTGAGGCTGTGCCTGGTACGTGTGTGCCTGCAGGGATGGGGACCCGTGCCCCAGGGGGGAGTCAGGGTGGTGGCAGAGGGGCGTTTCCCTTCTCCCTAGGTGCCCCTTAATCCTTTTCAGATGTGGGGGGTCCCCAGGGGTTTCCTTTGCATGTGCACAGTTGCAGCTGGTGCCTTGTAGGCGTGAGAGTGGCTGCCTCCCCTCCCTCCCGGGGTCTGTACTTTGTGTGTCTGTCCGTCTGGGCCAATCCCACACCCACCCCGCCGTGTGTGGGGGTCCCTCAGGGTGTGTGGCACAGGACCTTTGCCAATTCCCTCTCCTGTCTTTATTAGCCACTGTACAACGGGGACGGTGATGCCAAATAAAACTGCCATGGGATCCAGCGGTGTGGCTGTGTTGGGGTCTCTGTGCGGGGCAGGACGCTGGGGGGTCACAGTGGGGACACAGTGGGGACACGGTGGGGTCACAGGGGGCTCTGAGGTCCCTCAGCGCAGCAGCCCCAGCACGGCCAGGGCAGCGCTCTGCCCACAGACAAAGGCACCGCCGAGCACGGAGAGAACGCCCCAGGCGATGAGAGCAGCCCTGCAGCGACACGAGCAGAGGCTGCCGGGGTACAGCTGACCTCAGTGACGGCCACCCCTGCACCCCAGCTCCTGTGCCTGTGCAGCTCCCTGCAGGGTCAGCCTCCTCTGCCCTGCTCCTCTGCCCCGCTCCCAGTCGATGGCAGAAGAGCTTGGCAGCCCCTGCCCACTGCAATGACACACAAACCTCAGTCAAAAAGCCAGCAGATGCCACCATGCAATCATTCCCAATTCTGCTGTGCCCAGTGACTCTGCTGATGGAGCACAGACCCACATCCCCCCACCCTTGGACACAGCCACTCCCACAGAGCCCTAGCTCCATCCTGTCCCCACATGCTTCCAGCCCTGTCCCCTCCCCAGCCCCAATCCCCAGCGCCCTGGGTCTGCACCTCCCTGTTCCCTCCTCCCTGGGCACACAGCCCACCCTGCCCCAGACCAAGCCCCTGCATGCAGCACTCACCCCAAACCTGGCTGCTGCTCTGCTGCAGTGTCCTCAGCACCATGCTCCTTCCCAGACTGTCCCAGGCAGGCTGGGACTGTCCCCTCGCAGTCTCCATCGCCCCAGCTCATGTCATCCCCTCTCCTCATGATGGGCACATGCTCTGGCAGGTCTCCCCAGGGAACCTCTCCAAGCTTTGTCACCCACCTGGGTGGCCCTGCTGACCTTGTGCCTTGGCCCCTCCAGCACTCTGGCACTCTTTGGGACACCCTCACCCCTCCCCAGATGTTCATGGGTCCCCAGAGCACCCTCCTGACCATAACCCCAAGGTCCTGGAGTGCTGCCTCCACTCATCACATAACCTCCATCCTCCCTCAAACTCTGCTGCTCCCCCAGGGGCACCACAGACACACTAAAGCACACACTTATCCCAAACTCACCAGCACCATGTCAGGTCCCCTTGACATGGGCTGCTGTGCCCCAGCCCCTCCAGACAGGAGCAGTGATGGGGACACACTGCCCTGGCACAACAGACACCGAACACCTGATGATCTCCTGTCTTGGGGCACCCTGCCCCTCTGACTCCCAACCTGACCCCGCCCCAGTGCCACCAAAACCCACAGTTCTTCTGCCCCTAAAGTCACTCTGGTACCTGGGCATCTCCTTAAAGCGTGGACACAGCCCTGGCATCCAGGGGCATTCCCAGAGCCCTTCCCTCCACACCCAAATTCCCCTCCTTGCAGGGTTCCCACCTTGACCAGGCTGACCCCCAGGGAACTGCCCTGGCCACAGCCCATGGGACACCACACCCTATCCCTGTCCCTTCCCTTGCCCCCACCACCAAGCATGCAGACACTCACTTTTTGCGTGGCCCGAGGCTGCGGGTCCCAGTCAGGCACACGAGGCACAGCCCTGCTGTCAGTGCAGAAGCTCAGCCCCACACAGCACCCGTCACAGCACTGTCCCCCCCAAGCACAGCCCTGCACCCCCAAAACAGGGCCAGGACAGGCCACTTTCCCCTGCAGCAATGCCCTTGGCACCAGTGTCCCCCCACTGCTTTCCTCCCTCCCCGTGCCTGCTCTTGCCTGGGAAGATGAAGATGAAGAAGGCGCTGATGCCCCCGATGAGCTCGATGACTTTGCCGATGTCGGGGACAAAGAGGGCGATGCCCAGCGTGGCAGCCATCCAGGTGACCGTCAGTGCCACCCGGCCCCGCCGCTCGTGTGCCTCAGACGCCGCCACGGCCCCGCGCTTCGAGGCTGCCCACAGGTCCTTCACCACGGACCTGGAAGGGAGGATTGAGGGGCTGATGGCACCAGGGGAGCTGCACTGGCTTGGGGGACACCCAGCTTGTCACCCTCCCCTCACCTGCCCAGCAGCACCACAATGGGGTAAATGGTGACGATGGAGACACCAAAGAGCAGGCGGGCGACGATGACAAGTGGGTCATTCCCTGGGTAGGACATCAGGACATCGGATGCCACGGCCTCGCCGAAGGTCAGGTAGCCATAGAGCCCTGCTGACAGGGAGTGGGGGTGGGCAGCTGTGCAGTGAGCAGGACAGAGGAATTCTGAGGAGAAGGGATGAGCCAAGGGGAGAGGGGAACCCCAGAGCAAGGAGGAGTGAAGGGTTTGGTGCCGGGGTTACCAGTGAGGGAGTAGATGAGCAGGCAAATGAGCATGGAGAGCACAGAGACGGTGACCCAGTGGGAGAAGCTCTGGTTGCGCATGCTGCTGTAGATGGCCACACATGCCTCGTGGCACTGCAAGGCAAGGGGATGGTGCTGGGGCCCCATGCAGGGACAGCCCCCACCCCCAGCATCCTCTCTCCCACCTATGGGTGCCCTGTCCCACTCTGCCCCATTCCCAGCACTTGTGTCCTGCCCCACAGCACCTCTGGTGACAGCCACAGGTCCCCTTTCCTGCAACCTGCTCTTCAAGGGTTGGCATCCCTATGGTCTGGGATGCCATGGGGGGCTGCCAGCACTGCCCTAGCAGCTGCAGCCAGAGGAGTCAGGATGACCTACCTGGAAGCCAAAGCAGATGGTGGGAATGACGCTGAAGATGGACGTCCAGGACGAGGACCTGTGGCATGTGGAGAGGAAGCACAGAACACAAGGCATGAGGCTCTCATGGAGAAGAAACAATGGCATAAACTGGGCATCCTGGATGGCACCCTGTGGGAATCTCTTTCCCAGTGATTCTGGGAGAAAGAGGTATTGCGGTGGTGAAAGCTGGGGCTGGGAGCTACCACCCACTGTGAGTTGCCCCCAGCTCACCCCCACCCCACATAGGGCCCAGTGCCATTCCTGCCCCACCTCCACCCCTGCCCCCATATGTCACTGCTCGAGCCATGGAGCTCAGGGCAGGAGGGACATGGGGCTGACCCTCCTACCTGGAGGGCTGGGGTGGCTCAGTCAAACGCAGGCTCTCTGCCTGCAGGTAGTATTTCAGGATGACGACCAGAGTGAGGTAGCAGGCAGCCAGCGTGCCCAGGATGCTGTCAGGGCATGGGAGAGCATCAGCACACAGCCAGGAGGAAGGGAGGAGGTAACCTGAGGGTGCCTAGGGGTGGGCCACCACAGGGATAGTGCAGGTGGTACCTGGAGTACTTCTGGAAGCCGATCTCCCTGGGGACAGAGAGTGGGAAGATGACGAGGACACAGAGAGCTGAGAGGGTGAAGCGCTGGTCCACGTACCAGGGGGGCAGCTGAGGGGCCCCGCTCAGTGTCCCGTTGGGGTACAGGGAGTCACACACTGTGGGGGGCAGTGGGGGGGTCAGCTGCACCCTGAAAGATGGCCCAAGGAGGTCGGGAGCATCACACCATGGCAGAACCAGGGAGCCCCATGTCCTTAGAATTTCCAGGAAAACCGTGGGGGTGACCCCAGCCCACGTGGGGCCACCTTCCCCTCACTCCCCAAGCAAGCCCCAAACACAGCGAAGGGAAACAACTCACGTTTCTCCAGCTGGTCACCCACCACCCTGAGGAGTGCCACGGAGATCATGAAGAGGTTGAGGAGGAAGCAGACCTCGCAGAGCTTCCCCACGGCCGCCCCGCACACGGCCCGCACCACGCCCTGGTAGGTGGGCTGGGCGCTGAGGGCCGCGGCATAGCCCAGCACGGCCAGCCCGCTCACCAGGAACACCAGCGAGCCCTGCGGGGACAGAGCCAGCAAGGAGCGCCACATCCCGTCCATCACCCCCAGAGCAGGGCAGGACACAGCAGGCCCACGGCCAGGGACCAGGTCACCGGCCAGATCACCTTGTGGGCCTGGGTAACAAAGGTCAGCAAAAGATGGAGACACGGTGGTACTTCGGGTTTAGATTTGGGGTTTTGGGGCATGTACAGGAGCAGACACCCACTTACTTTGAATTCAGCTGCAAGCCAGCTACAAGTGTGGCTTCAGCTGCAGAGAGCATCCCTCAGGTGGCACCGCAACACCACCCTAAGGATGTGGCGGGGGTCGGGACGGGGGTGCCGCACCGAGGGGGTGCCCGCAGCTCCCCGAGCACCAGAGCAGGTGCGTCCCCTCCCTCCGCTCCCTCCCCGGAGCGGCGCCCCTCGGCTCCCGCTGGGGCTGCCGCAGCCCCTGTCCCCGCGTCCCCCTTACCAGCTCCACCAGGAGGGCGGGAACGGCCCCGCCGGCCCTGCCGAAGGCCCAGGGGAAGCTCAGCAGCCCCGCGCCCAGCGCAGACTTGAGCAGGATGAAGACGGCGCCGGCGGAGGAGAGCCCGGGCGCGGAGAGCCCGGCGGAGCGCCCCGCCGCCGGCAGCAGGGGCCGGCCCTCGCCCGCCGCCCGCTCCATCGCGGCAGGGCTGTGGCCCGAGCGCGGCCCCTCCGCAGGGCCCCGCGGGGGCGGCGCGGACAGCGCGGGGCTGCGCGGACCCCCCGCCCCCGCGGGGCTGGGGAGGGGGCGCCGGGAGGCGGCGGGGGAGGCCCTGGCAGGAGCTCAGCCGCGGATAGCCCCGTCCCGCTCACAGCCCGGCCCTCAGAGCGCTCCGACGGAGCACAGCCGCCCGGGACTCGTGCTCTCACTATCCCCGAAATCATCACCACAGGGCTGGGCGGACTGAGGCCACCCTCATCCCGCTCTGTTCACCCAGGCATGAAACTGCCACCAAAGGGCATTAGGGAGTGCCCCGGGAAGGGTGAAGGAAGGCAGCTGCAGCTCACACCCCGCACAACTCGCTGGGTGCAGGATGAGGCCAGCACCCCTGCGTGTCTCCCAAACACCTAAAAGCCCACTGGTGCTTTCCTGCACTGGGACACTCTGGAGAGGATCCCATCCCGCTGCACACAGGCAAAGGGGATGCCAGGATAACAGGATGGGGTGACTGATGCTGCAGAGGACCTGCACGGAGAAGGTTGCACCCCATGGGAATGAGGTGCCCATTCCCCACACGGGGGACACACAGCAGCTCTGTGCCACTCCTGCCACATGCCACTGCCCCAGGGCTCAGCACACAGGCCTTGGCCTTGGCTGACAGCCCCTAATGCATTTTTGATTTCCCAAACATGTGCCCTTCTGATCTTGCTAAGACGGATAAAGAGACTTTAATCAGCTGCTAGGAGGAATTATGGATGGCTAATTGTGCCTGCCACTTCCATTACATCTCTGCCGCCTACAGGGCTTATAAACACTTAGAAGGGTCCTTCCAAGCCTTCATTAGCTGCACACCAAAGGCTTCGGAAATAATTGGCCTCTATGACTTAGAAATTGGCCACTGGGCTGTAAAATACCAGCCACTGGGAAAGGCTCTTAATTCGGACTGGTGCTTTGATACAGCTTGATTCTGGTTTCAAGGCTGCAGTGGAGCTCTAATCTCTCATTAGTGCTGTGATGAGGAGCAAGTCTCCTCATTAGCACCGACCTGCGAAGTGGCACCAAAGCTTTCCAGTCTCCCTCTGATGGAAGAGGTGCAGCTCAAACCAGAGAGGTGCAGCTCATCTCCCACACCAACACAGCAGTCCCAGACAACTTCTTTGCTCAGTGGCTCTGGGCTCTCTCCCTTATAATTTCCTCCCTTTCTGTCATTTATCTGGGTGCTCCAGCCCCTGGGCTGCAAGCCATAACCTGAGGGTCCCTGTGGGATGGCAGCTGTACCTGCTGCTGGGTCCCTGTGGCAGGTGGAAAAAAGGCTGTTAATGTTTTCCACATTATTTCCTTTGAAGACTGTAGAAGGTACAAAAATGCAAATGGACAGTCCTTGTTTCATACAAATAAAAACAATGATCACAATTATGCTTTGCTATCTGCAATCCCTTCTGAGGGTTTGCCCTTGAGATTTCACACCTTTACTGATTTTTATAACCTGGACAAGTTGCACGGCTGCTGCTGGCTGATCCTGTGATGGTCCTCACCCATATGTCACAGCTGAGATGCTGAAAACCCTCTCCCTATCATTATGGATCTGTGTTCAGAAAGGCAGGAGCAAGAGGCTCCAGCCCCTCTGGGATAGCACAGACAGCCCAGCCTTGGGACCATCTCCTCAGCCCTAACAAGCTGCCACTGACAGCTCCAAAGCAAAAGCTCAGTGCCCTCTCTGCCATGGCCACAGAATGTTGCCTCTCCCAGTGCATCCTCCAGAAGAGAAGTGCTGGAAAAAGGCAACCACTCTTCAAGTTAGGGAAAATTGGTTTGCCCAATCTTTTTGCAGGACACTCACAAACCCTATCCATGGCTCTACAACTACATGGAGCAAAGATCTCTCCTGCAGTGCACTTCCCACAGCCCATTCCCATCGCTGCTGGTAAGCCCTAGGAGGATGGGTGCAGTCAGACTGCTCAGCAGGGCTGTCCCTGCCTCCTCCTTCTCCAGCCATGCCCAGAGCTGCCCACAAACTCACCCACGAACATTCACCAGTGCACACTGCTTACCTGCCCAGGCTGCCATTCCATTCACAAATACAGCAGCCACCAGCTCCTGGCTCCTAGGAAAAGGTGCTCATCTGGAGCAATGATGAAAGCAGTTGGCAGGGAGAAGCTGACAGCTTCACTAGGAAAAGAGAGAAGCTATTTCAATTATGGGAACATTAACTGGCACTGCACAGATGGGGAAACTTGTGCCTGCATCCTTATTTAAGCCAGTGACAATTCACAGGCTTTCAAGCAGGACAAACCAAAGGCGACTGGGTTTTCATCTCTGTGACACCACACAGTGCTGTTAGGTGCCATTCCCATGACAGTTTTCTGTACAGCTCTTCAAGAGCTCTCTCTTTATGTGCTGCAGAGTTTTGAAGGCTTCCAGAACTCTGTGCTCACTCAGAGCAAGCACTGTTTGTGTGACTGCCCAGTTAGTGCTCCAAAGAAAAGTCTGCAACCTGGGATACCACTGGTAAGGACAAAGATATAGTGGGAAGAGAGGTGACATGAAAATCTTCACTACCCAGCAATTTGCTCTCTTTGACTGCAAGTGGAAAGAAGAGCCACTTAGCAAGCTGTCTTTGCTTCATATAGATAAGATATTTATTGAAAAATCTGCTTCACCAACAACGGTGAAATCGTGACCAAAAATTACAAAACATCATGGTAGTTGGCTTTATAAAAATAAACTGCAGGAGTATGCCTCACTGATTTGTACTGGTCTCTCTCAGTCCCTTCCTCCTTTAATGGTGCACATTATACTCTTCAGCATAGAACCATTCTAGAAAATTGCATTCCATCCAAAAAAATGCACTTGTTTTTCCTTAGCAGAGGTCCTTAAAGTGACTTTTCCCCCGCCCTCCCCAACAATAAATATAGAAAATAGCCTCTAAACAAATAAATTTTAGTTTGGTCAGCTTAAAAAAAAGGTCCATTTTCCCCCTCTTGGGATATGTAGTGACTAAGCAGCCATTTCAACACTATTCAAGTCTTTGGTGGCTTCAGCTGCTTAAAGCTGCAGTTTTATGTACAGATGATCAGCTGAGGTTCTTTTCTTCTCTCCACAAACCAAAGACTTTGAGATGATGTCAGGTGCACCTCCACTGGGAGCGAGCAGCCACAGGAGGTCATCTTTGGCAAGGCAGAGTTTCACACTGAAGGTGTCTTTGGTGGATGAACCTGCTGCACCAACTGCGGCCGCTTCACGCGCGGTTTCCGTCTCTTTGGCCTGCTCTTGGCTTTGTTGATCTGCACCACGAAGAAGGCCAGGACCACCATGGCACCGAGAAAGGCAAAGACAGGAATGGTCTGTCCCACGTCCTGGTTGTACCGGCCCGGCATTATACCTAGAGAGGCAAAGAGGTTTGCAAGGCAGCAGTGACCACGTGAGCCACGATGGCTTTGTGCTGCTAATGCCATCTAGCAGAAGGATCTGCCCCTAACTCTTGTTCAAAGCCCAGGCAGCCATTAATCAGATTACACTTCAGACAGGAAGATTAACAGCTGCAGACCGATTAGTGAAAATCAGAGGGGATGCTAAAGTTACAGGAAAGCACCAGCATTTCCACCTTGACCTATTTGGGCACATGAAAGCATAGCCCAGATTTCCCCTGCAACAACAGTCTTCTGTTTTGCATTAGAAGAGAAATGGAGACACTTGACCATAATCTTACTACTAAGTAATTGCTGTAATTCAGATCCTGATGGAATGAGGAAAGTGATTTCATGTTTGTTTGCTCCAGAGACTGTGCATACAGTGAGGATGAGCTAGAGAAACAAACCCTTCATTTCTACAGATGTCTCTGGTCTAGCAGGTCAGACTGGGAAAAGAGCACATATGAAGCTTTCCAACTGCCTCCAGCTCAGCCTGCAATGCCAGTCTTGTGAAGGAGAGCTGCCCACCTGAAAGCTGTTCTGAGTGCTAGACATTATTTGTTAGTGTAACAACTTGCCCAAGGCACCATTCTGACAAACTCTTCTGGATTCTGCTTTTGTGCACTCACAGAAGGAATTTTAATTAGCAGTGGGTAATGTTCCTACTGCTCCCAAGGACAGGGGCTGCTGCTTACCCATCAGACTGAACAGCATCCAAACAAACCTCAACTATCAAAATGCACCCACCAAGATCTTCCTCCCAGTATGTCATGCACACTTTCTATTGAACAAACTATTCACATACAAAAAAAAAACCTTCATCAGACAGCCTTTAATAACACAGCCATGCTATTGTAAGCATGTTTTTCGCAGCTGAAAATAAACAGTGACCTCTCATATGGCTGCACTGGGTGTTGGGTTTTTTTCAAAGCTTATGCAAAAAGCAAAACCAAAACAGCAACTTACATATTTTTCAATATTTACCTCCAGGAATGTCCCATGCTCCACTCTCTCCAGGGGACAATGGTCTCACTTGGGGTCGGTTCTGTCGAAAACTGGGCAGTGCCACTTTATCAAGGTCAATTGACAGTAATTTTTGATGTTTCCAAAGGTTGCTAGAAGAAATTAAAAGACAGAGGTGTCTGCCCACTTACTTCATTAATGCTTCATTGCAGGAACATATAGAGAAAGTGACAGTACCTATACAACCTATGTACAACTCACTAGTCTGGACCCAAACGATGACCCAGTCCATTCTTTAGGTTCTGCAGTTTGCAGGCCTCCAAATTTAAATTCAGACACCAAAGGGACACAACCTAGATTAGCAACTATTTACCATCAACTCTCTTTCTTGCACACAGACTTCCAAAAGTAACCACCAGTAGACAAGCAAGGGCTGTGTACTGAGCACTTTCCTTCAAGGGACTGACAAATGGCAAAGAGAAGGCAGCACCAGGAGAGCTGCCCAAGAAGATGCTCCAGAAAACTCCAAGGCACATGATGATGATGGGTTTATCAAGACTGTTCACTTGAAGTTGGAATTGCTCAATCACAACAGTGACTTGTAAAGTTATTTTTAAAATCCCTGAGTTTCATAGTGTAGCTATTAGGTGAGTCAGAGTTATTCACTGAAGAGGAATTAATCATTATTTCCTCTTTGCAATCTGGTATTTTTCTAGGAAAAGGGATTACAGCTGTCCCTTTCAAAAGCAGATAGGACAAACTATTTTTCAGCTGAACTCAAAAGTGAGACTTCTTGTATAAGGAAGACATATACTAACCTGGGGGCAGTTTCATTCAAAGGCTGTGGTTTGGCCCAGGACAGGTGAGGACAAGCAGGAAGGGACCGGGGTTTAGGGTCTCCCAAATGAGCCTCGAGCACCTTTGAGTATCGATGCAAATGGTTACCTGCAACTCACAGCAGAGAGACTGACTTACCCACAGGCAAGATAAAAGTTACCAACACTGACCCTGGGCTAAACAGTGCTGCTGTAAACCCAGGAGTTGTTTACAGCAATGAGGACTCACAGCTGAGAATCAGAATTAACCTAAGGGTACCTTACAAAACAGCAAGAGTCTGCACCTACCCACAGCAGTTAATCCAAGTTCTTCTGGCAACATGTGAGATAAGACTGAATGCTTTGTAATACTATGTAGTTAGTAATTAGAATGCCTCCCTACAGAACCAGGCACCTGAACATTCCTACTCTATGAAAAGAACATTCCTACTCTATGAAAAGAACATTTTCTTCAGTCTAATCACAACTACATTATCCCAACAAAACCCTGCAATATGTGCTTTCTTCCAGTAAAACAGCACAACGCTGCAGAGCTCACAGCAAACCAACCTTGCTGGCACTTATCTCAAGGGATCTGCCCCAGCATTCCTGCGCTGTGAGCGGCTCAGCCTCGGGCTGTGCGCGCCCCCTGAGGCTCTCTCACCTTCCATGCGCTCGGGGAGGGAGGAGCCGGCTCCCGAGGGCGGCCGCTGCCGGTGCTCCGAGTGGCTGAGGCTCGGCGGCATCACCCCGTAGGACGTGTACTGCAGCAGGGAGTCCAGCAGCCAGAAGCAATCTGTGGATTTCACAGCCCCAAAACAAGACATGCATTATGCCACATTTTAAATGGCTTATCTTTCTGCTAAGAAGGCTTTAATGACATTTAGAATTACAATCCATTTTGCTGGCGCTTGCTTTTCTCCTGAAGTTCTAGGCTCACTTTCAGAAAGATGCAACTTTCAACACACAAACACAGCATTAAACTGTTCAGTCTTAAAATATTATCCCTTGTGTACCAAACCAGGCTCTTCTGAGGAGCAGAACACAAAAAAATTGGTTTTGAATACAGGAATTCCAGGTTGCACAAGGCATCCAAGTTTTGACAAAAATCATGAGGTTCTTCAGTGGGAGCAAAGAAAGCTCTGAGTTTCTGGTATAATTTTTAACAAGGAAATGGAGAACCAACTGGTTTTTTTGAAAGGACAAAATAAATAGCTTGCAAAGAAAAGTAAGAACAAGGTAGTGTTTACAGTGCAAGGATGTGACTCGCTTTCTCAAGCTTAAAAAATAAACAAACAAACAAAGGAGAAACATTCTGGCTACATCCCAGCTAAAGGTACAAGCACAACCTAGAGCAGCTGAGGTACAGACCAGGCTGGCAATCAACACCACAATACACGTGATCATGGTTTATTTTGCACTTCAAAAGCTCATGATCCCTCACTTTGATTCTCTCCTGAATTATTACTACCTTAATCCAGAGCTACCCCTAAGGAACAAGCACTCCAGCTAGTTCACATCACAACTCTAAAGCTTCCCTTTGCAGGAGTAGGACAATGCCTTATCAGCAGTTTCCACCACATAGCAAAGTATTTTTCTCAGAATTTCTGCCCCTAGGAACAGTTGGCTGGGAATGGGAGTTAATCTTCATAATCCCAGTGTCCCTTAAACCCTCACCTTTGATTTTTCAAAGAGGTCAAACAGATTTTAAGGATTTATATTCACAAATGTTAGGAATTTTCCTCAGTTAAAGCCACCAATGTCTCTGCAGGAGACATAGCTCCTGGTTCACAATTTAAAAGCTAATTTTAAAGGATTTCTTTAGAGCATTCCACTCTTTCTTGCTTCAGATGTCACACTGAATTTAACAGTATGAGGGAGGTCACAGAGCATTATTTTATATTACTTAATTTAAAGCTATGTATCTTCTCTTTTGTTATGTGCTTTCAATAACCTGCAGCAAGCACTAAGGCACCAATGTGCAGGAAGCAACCCAAAGGCAGATAAGGAAAAATCACAGAACTCTTAAAAAACCTCAAAATGTATAGTAGAGAAAGAAATGAGCTACAAATGGAGAGTTCCCTTAGGCCATAAGTTCCTTTAAACTTAAATAAATTAGACATGGGATGGATTGCACAATGTAGTATTTTAAAGTATCAGTGACAAAAGCTTAAACAATTATAGATGTACTTTTCATCACAAAAGGAAAATTCAGCTCTGTTCAGTGGAAATGCAGAAAAAGACTTCACATACTGGATTATGTTCCTCCCCTAAAGCCACAGATCTTCCAGCTTGTGCTTTACAAGTCCTGAGAAACCTAAGCAACCTCTTAAAAATTTGCAAACTGCTAGAAAAAATATTTTATAAGAATCAGCCATAGTGTTAGGCAGAGAGCATGGCTTCTCTGGGAGCCACAGAAAACACTCATACAACTGCTACCTAGAGCTGCAAACAAATGCCTTGACAACAAATGGAAGTTCCTACTTTCTGACATGTTTACACCAGCTGGTGTCAAAATAGAATAACCTGAAAGTAATAATGCACAACTGAAACACTGAGCATTACCATAAATCCTCACAGAAAACATTGCAAAGGGAACAAGGCAGGCTGAGATGCAAACTCAAAAGATAAAATCCACTGTTCTATATAAATATTCTGAAGGTGTAACCAGGGAAAAAGTGGAAGGATCTCCTAATGGCCTCTTCACAAATTCAGATCAAGAATGTGTAACTGTTAGTGCCTTCTGCAAACAAAAACACACTAAAAACAAACAAACTAAAACAAACAAACAAACAAAAAAACCTACAAAAAACCCTTTCAGAACAGCCCACCCCAAAAATCAGCCCCCAAAGAAGCTTATGGAATAAGTGTGTGTGGTAACAGCTCCATTTATCAGAGAGTATGTAATGTGGGGTGCTCCTTTGCTCCACCTCAGAGCATTTCAGCAGAGCTCTGCAGAACAGAGATTTAGCCCCTGTGAGGAATATCTGGAGTCCCTAAAACCCCTGTGCTGCTGTTGGGGGCTGTGAAAGGCCCAGAGCAGAGCTGTGAGGGCAGGCAGTGCCTGGCAGGCTCACCCACCCTTCTGCCGGTGGCTGTCGTCCAGGCAGTTGGAGTCGCCGTACAGAACGATTCTGCCGCCGCCCTCCGAGGGAACTTGGTAAAGCCCCAGAATGGGGACGTGTTCAATCACTGCAGTCTCCTGCTTTAAAACTTCAAGACCTAAAGCAAAGCACAAATGAATTTCAGAGCCTGCAGAGAGTCAATATCAATCTGCCCATGAAACAACACAGCCTGCATTTCCAGCTGACAAATGCAACAATGCCCCACATTTTTGCAAGAAGGTTTCAAAATCCCCATGATGCTATAGTAAAAATGATATTGCTCCAAGATCCTGATTGTAAAGTTCCCTACTGATAATGAATTTTTTTCTTCTCCACCAAAGAAAGAAAATCCAGGTTGTGTGGTCTTTTTATCTTCAACAACCTTGAATAAAAAATTCTAGTATCTTCAGCAAAAGGTTTAAAATCAACATGTTCTGCTCGTTATGTTGTTTCCATCCTTCTGCAGAATTCTACAGGAAGCTGGTTTCAGGTTAAAAGTTTCCTACCTTTCATTCCTAAAATTATATCCATTAGAAAAAATAAATACAAATTTCATTTTTGTATTTAAAATTTATCCTCTTTACTTGGGACACTGTTTAGAGAGCAGAAGCAAACCAGAGAGCTCTTCTGCCTCAGGAATTGCAATGAAAAGGATTCAACAGAAAAGGCAGGTCTAGCAGGGTACCTGTCAAATTGACACTCTTTCTCTCTCACACATAAGGAAATACATAAGTCATTGGCATACAGGGATATTGTATTTTCCTCCAAAAGGCTGACACAGATGAGCTCTACTGTTCCAGAGAATTTCTCCATGAGGTAACTACCTCTGCTAAGTCAAAACTACAATGAACTCACTGATCTTCTCTGGCAGTTGCTGATTGTATCAGAAGCACTGCATGTGCTTCTGCTCTCACACTCAAATACTCTTCACCCATCTGCACAAAACTGACCTGCAACACCCTAATAAGAGTTCTGCTCACAGAACTCCTGAACAGCACTTCCTAAAAGCTCATCAAACACCAGATTTATTTTTTAAACTGCCAGCTGCCATTACAGTTCTGAATTGCCCTCTCCCAAATGAAAAGATATTATGACAAAAGAGAATGGAGATGCACAGAGAACAGAGCACTCAAATCTGAGACCACAGGCATCCTGTATGCATAAAATTTTCCTTTATGAGAGTGGTGACATTTCACTGGTGACGTTTTGTCTACTAAAATTTTCCTTATTTATGTCTTTAGATCATCACAGCTACCACAACACTCATGCTAAATATGGCAATGAAATATGGCAAGGGGATATATTTCAGTAGGATTTGAAACTTACAAGAAATGTGAACCAGTAACACAATTCCAACACAACTCCTCCCCTTCCAGAGATACATGTACATGTGTGATCATGTTTCCATACAGCAACCACAATACAGGGCTGCATATAACACTTGGATATTGCATTATTTAATAATTGTATACAGAGTCACACTGTATGTTAGGCATCAGCTACAATGCACTAGGCAAAATGAGAAAATGTAAAAATACCTACCCTGTCAATGTGGTTTTGCATTTAATGTCTTTAGACTTTTAGACTTTGCAACTTTGCTTGTGCAGTGACCCCAAAGTTCTACTCAAAACACGTTAAAAAGCACCAGGAAGTTCATACCTTGATCCTTGAAAGTCTGTGCAATGACGATGCCATCTTCTGGGAACTTGGCAATACTGCACCCTGATGCATAATTCACTGCAAGACATCACCAAACTGCTGTCAGAACAAAAATGACATTTCCCTCCCTTCCCTACCAACAACCCCAGGAGAAAACACTCCCAGGAAGACTGCACTGAATTTGCACATTTTGAGCAACGTGTGTATTTGCAGAGAAAGCATTGCTAAGCACAGCTTTCACAGGCTCACCTTTACACACTTTCCAAATCTTTCAATTTAGTTTTTTTAAACTGAAAAGCTAAATCAAATACCATGAAAAAGTCTACTAAGGAAGAAATAATTAAGAAATCATTTATGAGACTCTCTTCACTGAATCTGAGCAGTTCCCTCGACTCTTGCTCAACCTCAAACCTGCAGAAAACCATTTTCAAACACCCCACTGCAGCCTGTGTAGGCAATGGACTCCAGTACTCACTTTCATGACTTGCCAAGGTAAAATCTCCTTCATACAGCCCATCACTAAAGGCCATATTCCAGACAGAAAGCAGATCATTGAGAGCTGGTATATTAGCCCCTCCAGTATCAGGCATCCACCACTGCCTGTAAAAATTACAGTGTAACACTGTTTATTAATATACAGAATGTACTCCTAGAGTTTGGATAACAAAGTCACATGTCCTCCTGCATACAGACTTTTACAAAGCCATTTAAATATTGAACTACATCTTAAAGCCTTCTTTAACTCCATGGGCATCTTAGCAGCTGTCTCTGACAACTCTGCTTTTGAGTTAAATAATACTGATGTAAAAGTTCTCAGTACATTTCAGCTCCATGAAAAACTTCAATCTACTAGAAAGAAATTCAGTCTTATGCTCTTTGTTTGGCTAAGCTGAGGTAAAAAACAACAGTCATATACCTTGTATCTCACATTATAAAGAAGCAAAATGTGAGATATTTTTTCTTTATATGCAGTATAACCATGCAGTAATTTCAGTAACAGGTACATGACCTGGTGATACTCTTGCAATGCACATTGCTTTTCTATTCTGCTCCCTTAAAGTAAAAACATGTCCATTTTCATTTGTTGGTCTCATCTCTAATTTCTTATTTCTCTTCATTGTAAGTGTTTTTCTTGGCAATAAAAAGTGCCCAAGAGGTCTCCTCAATCATGATAAAATGGGTAGCTATGCTCCTTAAGCTGTAGCCTAAGGTCAGTTCTGATACTTAAGGTAGCACCTTCCTACAGGTAACATTCAAATCACACCAAAAATTTGGGATTTTTAGGGTAATAGGTGCAATTCTATGGCATTTTATTTCCCAAAGCACTTGGAAATAAGTCAGTACCTTGTGTTTTCATCATAAAACTTGACTTTTCTCATCACAGATGTGTTGTACCAGTCACTAAAGACTACCAGTGAAAGTCCATTATCAACATCCCTCCTCAGCTTGGTGATCTCCTCAGGGAAATACTCTTCCTCACTGTCCACCATCAGCAGAGTCCCTGTGTGTAAAAGCAGACACAGGAGTTCTCCAGGCTGGTCACTGTCAGGTTACCACTGCTCACACAACCCACACAGAAGCCAACACAAGTTCACATTTTCACATTATCTGGTCCATGTGCCCTGATCTAGCAGCTCATCTAATGAAGTCCTATTTAAGGAGGGTAAGTACCAGACAAACATATCCCAGAATTAGTTTGGCAGCACAGGAAGTTTTTAGGGTGTTCCTTATGAGTCCTGCTTGTGTGGTCTCAAGAACTGAATGCCCACATGTGTCAGGTGTGTGTTCTGCAGTTTGGTGTCACCCAAATGCTCCATGAACTGAGCCAAACTGCGGCACAGCTGGACAGTGAGGGGATTCACCACTGATCCCAACTGCAGTGCTAATGCAGATGCAGCCTGCTCAGGAGGTTTTTCACTGTTCCAGCTCTAACAGTACTCCCTTCACTACTGCAGACTGGCAGCCAGGTAGGGAGCAATTGCTCTGAAATGTGGTTTGAATCACCCCTTGAAAACCACAGCTGCATTCTGGAAGGACTGACTAAAGTGCCACGGCCACTTCCACACAACCTTCTCTCAATCCTGTTAACAAGCAAGCACAACCTCCTCTGTATTACTGAAAAAAACACAACCAGAAAAATACACTTTTATTCCCTAAAAACATGCTTATGCTTCTAGACTACTTCTAAATACCAGCCCTTTTGCTTCTTCCCTTTCTGATTGCCCAGAAAGGTGGTGGAATTTCCATCCTCAGAGACAACACAAATCTTGACAGGATGATACCCTGAGCAATCTGATAACCACTGTGAGCCCCACGTCTCACAGTTCCTTGGAACCAAGCCAATTCCACAAGTGCAGGCAGTCTGCATTTGGAAAGCCTTCTGATAAAGATCCTGTAGAAATGGGACAGAGTGCACCAAGTGTGAAAACAACACCAGCTGGGGACAAGTGGCACATGGACCACAGATCACTGAGTTTTATTCCCCTCACTTCTTCAGGAAATTCTGAAAGCCCAACAAACTACAATCAAATGAGGAACAAAAAACACAATGGTGAATCAGAGGAGAGAGAGGTCCCCTAATGCTGCTCTCTATCAATTATAAAAGTAGTGCTCTCAGAAAAAACACTATTTTGCTACTTTTTAAAGGGCTAACATTTATGTATCCATGTGTACTTCCACTGAGCTATAAAAGCAGTGGTGAGATATTCACTGAAGAATCAAGATAAACAAAAGATTACTACAGGCAACAGCTCCAGAACTGGCACTCAGGAGAATGCACTGAAAAACAGCCCAGCCCAAAACAGAAGAGGGGTTTTGGAGCATGCCATGGTTAAACAAGGGGGATATGGAAGCAGAAAAGAGCAGACAGCTTGCTCTGCCCCCACCCTGGCCAAGCTATCCCATTTCCTTCCTGATGAACAAACCAGATACTGCTTTGCTGTCACATACGGCTGGATGAACACTTTATCCACTCTTTTATCTAATCAAAGATCACTGAACATAAAAAAAGAACCAGGATGGACACCTTTGATTTTATTCTGTTAAACAGGTCATGCTTCATTATGTGCCAAACTCTTTTGGCAAATACAGTTCTGCCTTTGTGGGACTGAATGCTGAGGAGCTTTTAACCCACTCAGAGGGTGGCTTTCCCTCTCTTTTTTTCATGGTAAGGACAGAGAACTGCATTAATTCTACTAAACTCCAAAGCAAGCTTCCCCAACAATACTCCACACAACTAAATATCAGCACATAAATAATAATTACTCCCAATGCCAAAACATTTTTCTATTACCACTAGAATTTTTATTTGTACCCTCAACACATTTTTGGTCTCCCAACAAAAGGTCATTTGAGAAAAAGCTAACAGTATGGAGAACAAGGCAATTAACTCATGCTTACCATACTGACTTGCATCAAAACATGTAAATGGGGAACCAAGAACCTCAACAAAGTACCCCATGCTCCTGAGGTGCTGGTACATGTCCCTGAAGTTTGTATGGATATGGTCACCATTCCTTAGAAAAACAAAAGTGTTGAAGACATTTAGATCTGGCATGTAGAAATCTGATTTCCACCTTTTTGATTTTCTGAAATCCTCTCCACCTGCCACCTCTGCCTACTCCAAGAAGCTTTCCAAAAGTTTCTGCCCTGGTCACTGACCCAATTAATCCTCACTGAGATACTGTTGCATGACTTTTCCTATGGATGCTTCCCTGCTCCATCTATGAAAGGTCAGCAAAGTCTTTCCCTGCTTAAGAGACAAAGGATCTCTTCTTGTCTTTTGAATTGTCAGGTTTGTTTGGTAAGTGAATGCTGAAGCAGTTAATAAAGTGTCCCCTTTAACTTCCTGTCAGAAATTAGGTCAGAATAAAAAAAGCCAAAAAAAAATATCTCAGTATCTTAAATCAGCATTTTAAAAGCTTTTCATTTCACATGAAAAAAACCACAGAGCTGAAAAAAATCCTGCACCAAAAGCATAGAGTCCAAGTGCTTTACATGGACTTCTTACAAAAGATGATCCCATGCCCCTCTGAAAAAGGCCAGAGCCACAACATTCAGTAAAGATATCCCATATCATTAACACACAATCAAGAAATACTGATTTAATAGAACCTGAGATAAATACCAATCTAATGGATCATTCTTCATCCTCAGATTATCCCTGGGGAAGTATCCTGGTGGGTAACGGAGGTTGTGGTACTGATCCCAGAGGACTCGTTTGCTCCGAGGAGGAGTAGGAATAATCTTCACTTTTATTGGCAGCTTTACTGTTGAGGTCTGCTCTGCACCATTCTTAGACTGAGGGACAGAACAAACTGCACTGAAATCCTTTCTCCCCACAGCACAGTTCACCATGGATTGTAAAAGACCAAAAAACTGGAGGTACCAAATCTACTTTTTGTCACCAGTACCAGCTCCAGAGACAAAGAGATTACTTTTGCCCTAAATTGCAAAAAGGAGTATTTTTTTCTGCACTCAACAGTTTGTAATTATGCTCAGAACTTAACATATATTACAACTGTGATCTGGTTTAATTGTTCAAAATCTTAAAAGTTTCCCATGAACAATTAAGCATGGTTCTAGAAGAAACATATTCAGGCAATCTTTTTCAAAATACATTACTTAAAATCCACAATAAACAAATGAAATTATGATGTCGGTCCCAAAGAGAAGTTTCCCAATTCTAAATTATATGCAATTTGCTTTCAATTATAAAGAACATTATTTGGACTCTTTAATTTCCTGACCCAAATTTAACTTATGCTTCAAATAACAGGGCTAGAGCAAACCCTTAAAACTAAGGTATTTGTGTATCAGAAAGCAGTTTAGATAACTCTTCACCCAGAAAATCCAAAATGCACAGAACTTACTTCATTTTCTGCAGGAGATGACACTGTGATCATAACATGACCCTGAGCAATGCCTTCCCAAGATGCTGCTTTCTTGGCTACAGAGATGGAAATTGCCAAGTATCCAGACCAAGGCCACAAGACTGGGGAATAGGAGAAAGCCACCTCGATGTTATCCCCATTTTGGGGCAGATAGGGCTGCCAGTCTGGCTGTGAAATGAGAACACACAACACTGGTAACACAGTATTTGCAATCACTACTTTTTGCACACATAGCCCTTTCCTCTGCATGAGCTAACAAATATTAGCTCTTCTGAAGATTATATCAAATTTAAAAATGCCCTCCAAGCCCAAAAGTTTGGTGTTGTGTCAGTGAATCACCCCAATTGTGACAGTGTCAGTGACCCAGACCAGAGGCTTTTCAGAGGCAGGACTGTGAGAAGCTGCCCAAGTGAACCTGCTTCAACATTCTGAGATCATGTGCAAACATTTATTGGTGAGAGAACAAGATTTCCCTTGGATAACAAGGCCAGCTAACAGTGGAACAGACACAGGCCAATTGCATCAGCTGTGTGTATTACCATAAGCTGATGACCTTTGGTATGAGCTTCATTGCCCTTTAATGTAAACTTGAATCTAAAACAAACCTCAGGAGTCACACTAAAATGTTAAAATTAAGCTCATTTAAAATGGCTGGAGTTACAGGACAGGTGTTTTTTTAAACTTGTATCAATTCTCAAATCTATTCTACATTTAAACTTAATTAAAACCTCCCTAGCCAACCAACACACTCAACATCAGGGGTGTGAAAGAACAGGTTTGGCAGCAGAGCCGGGTTAAGCTGATACATTCAGATTGCCCTGACCCATGGAAAAGGCTTAATTTAGTGTCATCATTCTTCACTGAGATCATTAATGCTCCAGGATGAAAAAAAAAATAATTAAGAAGGTCTGTTCAGAAGATTTTAAATGCTATTAGAGAATACAAAGAAATCTTTAAGTACATCTTAATTCAAACTGGTTTTGCAAAGATAAAATGTTACACGCCCTGAAACCAATGCATTGCTTGAGAACTTGTAGACAGCTCATGTTGACAAATCCTCCAACGTGGGTGCACCCTTTAATCAAATATTTTGCATCTCTTGCTCCCAGCAGTGAGATTTTTTATGAGATTTGTTATGTTTTTACTCATAGCTAAACTAGTATTTTCTGGGAAAGTTTTAGCAACACTACCAGTCAGAATTTGGAACAATGTTAATACTTACCTTGTCTACAATTCTCCCAGTGACTCCCATGCCATTGAGGATAGTAACATTAACAATAGTTGGCATCCCTCCATAATATATGGGCTGAGAACAATAGGGCCACATGTAGGGACATTCAGTCAAGTCAATGTAGCTTGGACTCAAACTACAGCAGGACAGAGGAGGGAAAATTTAAAGAGGAAAAAATTAACAATAAACAGAAGAACATGCCACTACACATAACTACAAAAAAGTTTCAGATAAACCATGCCACTCATAGTTTACCAAGCTCTCATCTCACTTCCCAAATATGCCCCAAAATCATCTTCCCGTCCTATTTTTTATTTTAAGTTTTGTGGAAAGATTTTCATACACAAAAAAAGGAAACAGCTCAGGGAGAAGGTCCTTATTCTCAAAAGCTAATTTTAAGTACTTTTCAACTGTGTCCTTACATTATTCATAACATCTAAGGCCATAAGAGAAAAGGATCATCCCCTACACTGCTGCATGACTTTTCATCCATTCTCTGGTCAAAATCCATGCTTGAGATTATGCAAGACCTGTGCAAGTCCTCACTGTTACACAAGCACTGATTGCTCAACTGAGCTACACATGCACCACCTGCTCCCTTAAACAAAAGTACAAATTCTATTGTACCACTGATTAATTAAGGATTAAAATTAACCTGGCCTGTGGTTTATAGCTGTTGAGGATCTGATAAGCTCTTAGAAGATCCAATTTGCCATGTCCTTGTTCAAACATGTTGACTCCAGGAAGTCTCCGTGCTGATGCAATGAGGGCCTGCTTCATACTTGCTGGATTCACCATTTCACGCTTCTGAACTGTGCTGAAACAGAAAGAAATAACCACAAAATCAGTTTGCTGTAACATTCTCTGTTCATATTTGTCTGTTATTGCTTGATTTCTCATTATACAAATGTATAAGAGGGGCAAGTTTCTGATGTATCTCTCTTTAAAGCTAATAATACATGAATTTTTCTCCTTACAATGTGCTCCAGGACCAGCAGTCATTACAACCAGGGCAGTATCTTTATATGCTAAATAAAATATCTGTCTTCTGGGAGGAAAAAAACACCTCTGTTGTTCAAACAAAACCACACCACTTTTTGGGGGAAACATGATGGTGACTTTGAATTTTTTGCATGTTTCTCAAATAATGGTTTGTCTCATCCCTATGGAGTAGCTATGACAAACACAGGGTATGGACTTGCAGCTCCCACTTTCAAATTCTTCAGTGTGCAAGAGCTGACTTATGCAACAGGATAATGCCCATAAAACCCTGCATCTTATAAACCTTACAAGTACATTAAAAATTACCTACTAAAGGTGCCTACTTTGAGCAGATGCTCTTTTACAACAGTTGGCAGGAGGGCAGCAATTTCAAATTCTTAAAAAATGTGACAAAATTGTCTGATACTACTGCTCTCCCTAACTATATTCTCAAAGACCTATTATTCAAAACAGTTCTCAAATGTTTTCATGAAACATAGAGGTAGCCATAGAAGGTAATGTCTCAAGCACAACAAGTGATTGTATTCTCCAAGTTTGTTTTCCTACATGTAAACACAACTTAGTTTTATTTGATGGATTCATTTATAGAGAATTTTATGACCCTACTGATTGGTATCTCTTTCTAGAGATTCTTATACAAGATTTACCTCACTAAGAGAGTGACAGCACCTGCCACCACAGGAGATGCCACACTTGTCCCAGAGAGGGAGCGACAGCCACCTTTCATACCAGACCCTCTCACCCCAGAGCCATAAGTAACAATATCAGGCTTCACTCTGCCATAACCTCCAGGCAGCTCCTGTGAAACAAAACAAAAGGATTATTGCCCTAATGTAAAATGAACACTGATGGCTTCAGTTGGGCATTTACTGGAGGTCATTCAGAAGTAAAATTAGCAACCAAATTGTCTGAGGTTCAGCATCACAGAGTAGCAACTAGGCCAAAGAAAGTCTCAAGCTGTTTAGGACAAGTTCCCAACTTTTCTAGGTTAGACTGATCAGCATTTCTGCTAAGCAGGAAACCACTGACCAAAGGAGAACCACACTGATTACTGGCTACACAAACAGGAGCCTGTGACAGCCCTCTTGATCAAGATTGCTGTGCAAGCACATCTGACACGTGTGTGTGCAGCAAGCACCCCCTCAGCTCCACAGGCAGGTAGTGCCATTTCACATATAGCACCTGGAAATCCCAGGATATTTCTACTAAAGAACAAGAGCAGATCTTCATGTTTGCAGATTTAACCACACAGACAAGTCTTCACCATCAATCAAAAGGAAGTGGATGTTTTATAAATTCATCAAAAATGTCAATAGTAGTGAGGACTAATATGAGAAATCCTGAAAAGAACATAAAGCTTCTTGCTTAAAGACTTACAATTTCTAACTACTCTGATCTCTGAAGAAATGTTTTCTCCAACACACATCTACACAGGATTGCCCACTCAGAAAAGGTTGCCTTTCCAAGGCCCTTATTTTGGCTGCAAATGTGAGCAGCCACCATGAAAATATCTTACCCAAGTGGTCATTCCCCTAGATGAAAAGCGAGCTATATTGTCCTCAAAGTCAATGCCACCTACTCCAATCACATCCATCTGGTCAGCAGGATTATTCAGAGTCCTAGAGTAAGTTGGGAGACAGGAATATTAAAAAATTAAAACAATACCAAAAAGATACAGTCATAAGTTTATGCTGGTAACAGAAGTGTTGCCATCAGATTTTTGTCACATACTTATACTTCACATGTGACAGCAACTTATCAGGCAGTTACTAACTCAGAACCTATCAAAGCATGTACCTTGAAGACAAAACAAAATCTATTTCTGGGTTGATCCTTTCTATATTCCTTAAGTCCAAGATCAGTACCCAAAGCTGTCTGCTCACACTAAGAGAGAAGAGTCAGCTGGAAGCACTGCCATTCTTCTTTTGCTGACCTTCCACTATTTCAAAGAAAAATATCACAAAATGCAAGTAATAAGGACAGGGAAAAGCATTTAACTTGAGTCACTTTCTAAGATTAGAGAGAAAAAAAGGAGAGAAAATTTCCTGACCAAGCACAACTACTCCCAAACCCACAGAACACCACAGCCAGCTCCCTTTGAAGCAGTGGCTGACACTCACCCATACAAAGGGCCGTCGTTGCCAATAGCAGAGACCATGATGACATTGTTGGCAGTCAGCTCCCAAACCTACAAAAACCAATGTTTACAATAAGGCTCTGCCACCAAAAAACAGACTTTTCTAACAGATATAATCTCTTTCTGAGCCTTACAAATACATCTCACTGTATATCTAGCACTAAGCTCTGAATTTTCCTAAGATGATTTTAGCAATAATCCAGTCCTGACAGCAACACTGCTGACAGAAACTTCTTACACCAAAGGAAAAACTCTTGTCTGGAACAAAGCACTGCAGATGACAGTCAAGTAGTTATTATGAATCTCCTCCAGTAGTGCTCTGGGGAGTACACTGAAATCACTGTCAAATTAAATTTCAATGCAGCTTTTAATGGAAAAAAAAAAACCCAAGGAATAATTTATACGCTTCAAACTCCTTAACTGGCCTTTACAAAGAACAACTATATCCTTTAGCTGAAAAGTGAATTAATTCTCTTAATGCTTTTGAAGGCCAGGCCAAACATTCAGGGAACTATGACCTTTACAAAGACAAAAACTAATTCCATCTTAACCTGAACCAAATCTCTTGGCACATAGCTGAATCAATTACCTGCATATTTTACTTATTTCTTCTTAAATTCACTGAAATCATGTCATACATATTTTTTTACCATGAAGTAATTTGACCATGCAGAGATTTAAAACAAATAAACCACCCAAGACTGGATTTTAGTTAAGTGTCTCATATTAAAGGTCCTTTTAGTTGTCTGCTTGGGAGTAATTTTTTAGCATATTAGCAAATATTTTGTTAAAGGGCATTTTCCATAACTCTGTGAACATCTGGGTTGTGCTTGGGGCTTTTTTAACTCATTCCTTATACATATTCCTAAAAGCCTGTACAAAATTTCTGTCACACAAATGAAACACAGAATCTGTCAGCAGGACCAGACACAAACAAGTAGCTCTGCAAGTCCAGCATTTGTGAGAGAGATACAAACATTATGCCCACTTCATTTCCTCAAACTAACTTTGTCAACAAACGGATGATCCATGAAGTCTGGCCCACCAATACTTAGATTCAGTACATCTATCTTCTTTAAAATTGCATAATTAAAAGCATCCAGAAACCAAGATGTATATGAGACCTAAGTAAGAAAGAGAGGGGAAAAGTTACCATTAAAAAAAAAATCTGTGATTTCATAACAATACAGACTTTAGACAGAGAGGAAAAACAACACCAAAATAAAGCACAAAACTGACAATGGTCTTAAATTTCTAGCACTCAGTACATTTGACTGCTCCATTATACAGGTAAGACTTCCATATCCTGTTTCTGAAAAACACAGATTTGGAAACTGACAGAAATCTTGCAGCAAGTCTTTTATAAATAGAAACTTGTATCCTTTCCACTCATCAATGTCTACATTTATGAGTGCATGCAATACTCCCAAAGGAAAGGATTATTACAGCATTAACCTGAAAAGGCAGGAATTAGAAACACATGTAAAACAGGTACCTGATTATTGGTGAACACTCTGAAAATGTGCAGTTCAGCATTTGGAGCAAATCCCTGGCATTCCCTCATGCTGGCTATCACACCTGCTACAAAAGTCCCATGGCCTAAACCTGTCAGCATGAGAAGGAAACAAAATAAGACATCAGAACACAAAGAATTCCATTGAAAAGAATTTTTACCCTGAACATCAGCTATAGCAAAAATCACATAAATTTAACAGACTTTACAACAAACCACAAGTGCTGGGTTCAGTTCTAATCTTTCAGAACCACATTTTGCTACCAAGTTTAGTGGGGACAGAATTTGCAGCACACTGTAGCCAGACAACCAGCTGATGAAACTTGGCTGATTAATTGTCCAGTCCATCCACTCCTGATTGCTACCAATGAAATCATGACAAAAACAGTACTTTGGAAAATCCAGCTCATTTCAAAGTCAATGTATTTTAATGCAGACTTCTTAAAGGATTTTTATTCTGAGTCTGCAATAACTAAATTTTGTTAAGCATAGCAGTGAGACAAGAAAACATTTTCTCCTCTCCTCAAAAAATGCTTCAGCTTTTGCTTAATTGGACTGCCCACGTTATTTTTGTACTTCAAATCTGCCTGTCTAGCAACCCCTCTGGGTGCAGAATTTACAGGAAGAGCTATCCAAAAGCAGGTGCTGCAATGCAAAGTAATTACTGTGTAAACAAAACTATGGAGGTGCACACAAGACTGAGCAATACAAGCATCTACCTTGAACTCTGGGGAGATTCAATGGCCAACTGACTCACTGACCCAAACTGTATGAAATTAATAATCTGTGAAAGCACACGGTCAGGGCAAGTCAGGGTCAACATACAAAAAAGGAACACAAACACAGTGTAGAAAATAAGAGGTTCAGTTGTATAGAATTGGAAAATTTTACAGGAAGGTGCCAAAGTCTGATCAGTTTAGGACTACACAGTAAGGAAGGAAAATGCTGTCCCCCATCAGTATGGAAATATGTACCACTGTGAAACAGCAACATGAAAAGGAGTAGGAAAGAAAACACCTTTGCTGGGTTTGCTCTAACTGACACCTTCTCTGGCAATGTATTCACAGGTGCACAGTAACTTTTTGCTCTGACATTTTTCAACAGCTATGATGAAGCGTCACATATGACTCCAAGGACACTTATGCACCACTCTTTTGGAACCTTAATAGTCCCTGCTGAATTTGGTATGAGTACAAAGTGCCTGGGACACTGCAAAATTAAGCTTTAAATATCAAGATACACAGTTGTAACAGATGTTAGCACCACAGCAGCAAGCACAAAACACAACAATGTCAGGAAGAGCTGGAAAACTACACAGTGACTCACCATCATCCAAGGTTCTCTCATTAGTCCAGTTTGTTCTCTCCTTTACATTTTTGAAATGTGGATGTTTCTCACTCAGACCAGTGTCAAACACTGCTACTCTCACACCAGCACCTATTAAGAGAAAACATTGCTTTTTCTGATTCAGCTACATAGCAAATCTATTTTATCAAGTTAAAAGAGAACTTTTGTTTAATGTAGCAAGCAATTTACAATTCAAGTCAACTATAGGTAATAAATAAACTCATATTCCATCTCAAAAATTCAGTCAAAGATCATAAACATTACCAACTTCCCCTAAGTAAAGTGCACACATACAAACAAGCACTCCATAAATATACAATGCATTCCAAACCAAATTATTTCTCAATCTTTGCAAGCTGGCGGCCAGCGAGAGGTTAACACACACGAGTCAATTAGCCTCTCCTCACACTTCACTTGTTTTTCCAAGCAGGTTATTGTTCTCAGGCAAGAAGCCAAAGCATACCTGTGTAACCCATCTGCCAGAGGACATCTGCCTGCAGGGTCTGAGCCACCTGCCGGGGAATGGCTCTCAGCAGGCGCCTGCTCGAGTGCCGGCCCGTGGCGTGCCAGAAGCCAGAGCCCAAGGAAAGACTTGCTCTTCTCAAGGGCCGGGATGACTGCCACTTCTGAGTCCACCTGGTCTCATTGCAGTGCAGCACTGGCTCAGCTGGGCACAATTAGGATGAGGAAAATTAAAAACAGCACGAGGAAAACCATCATAGAAATGATTCTTATGCAAACTTGAGGCATCGTACTGCTACAACGAAAGTTTTAGAATATTGAGTATCGAATTTGTCTAATCAAAATCAGTAAAAGCTGCTGGATTATCTACAATGGATACAGAGGTCCCTGGTCTCAGGTAAGTGACTGCTGCAGAAGAAATGTTTCTGTGACAGACCAGCACTCTTCAGCAAACATATGACAAGACCCCTGCAATTTTACAACCAAAAGAATAGATTTCTGTTAATTAAAGAAAAACTGCAGGGCACTCCCCATTTAATGCTAAGCTGATGGTCTGAAATAAGCTTAAGAACACTTTTCCAAAGCAGATCCCACGCAGGCACACAGAAATAACTCACACTCTGAGTACTTGAGTGACCGAAAGACCTTTCTCTGAGGTGTGACACGCTTGATGTTGGGATGATCCTCCAGGGTGAGCACTCCATCCTTCTGCTTCTCGTTGATCTGAATAACTTCAAAGTCACTGGGATAGTCACTGGCTGGGTTGTTGCGAGGTACAATCCTCCAGTTCTCAATGTCACCACTTTTTAATGCACTTGAAATAAATTTACTTCGAGCTTTAGCTGTGAAGTATCCATTAAAAGCCACAATATACTCTGGAACAAGAGCACAACTTTATCAGAACTGGTGTTTAAGCAGCTTATGCATGAATTCACATTGCAAAGTCTGAATTTTTCTTTACTTAGAACAAATAATCACAATTTGAGGCTGTTTTCTGCTGCTTTTACAGGTTTGCAATTTA
Organism: Ammospiza nelsoni; assembly: GCF_027579445.1. Classification (NCBI taxonomy): domain Eukaryota; kingdom Metazoa; phylum Chordata; class Aves; order Passeriformes; family Passerellidae; genus Ammospiza; species Ammospiza nelsoni. Next base: position 13,647,847 of record NC_080645.1, read on the forward strand.
TTTCTGCATTGTGTAAAGGGGTGAGGGTGTTGGAAACAAGAAATATGACAAAAGCCTTTGAAAGGAAGGTGGAATTGTAAATATCAGGAAAGGCAAAATGACATGAGAGGAGCAGGGGTGAGGGAACAGATTTATTGTTACAAACTGATATGCCAAATCAGTGTGCTTCTTGATAAGTATGGTTTAAAGATTTTACATGGTACTGAGCTTCAGTGGAAATTACTGACACCAACTATGACAACCTCAGAAAACAAAGGTGGACTCAACAGCCCAGTCCCTGATCTGTACCAGTGATTTATCAGCAGGCTCAGCTCCAGCTCACACCGCCACATTGACTGTGCACAGGAATGTCACTTCTGCCACCCTCCTGCACACACCCAGGCACAGCACAGCCTCAGTGCAGGTTCCTGAGGCAGCACAGGATGCAGGGTCAAGGTGTCCTCTGCCATCCCAGCTGCAGCATCTGCCTCTCTCTGCCTCTCACCTGCTCCCTTCACTATTATCTGCCATTCTTCCATGCAAGTATCACCTCCAAACTTTCACAAATCCACAGAGACTTCTTGCATTTCTCTCCCCTTCAAGGCCCATCTGTGTGGTTACATTTTATTAAAGGGCCTCGAGCAAACTACTGGCCAGGTCAAAACAAAAAGCTCCTAAACACACCACTCTTGCCCACCCCAGCCTTCCCACTCTATTTTCACTTTTACAATCCTCTGGATTTCCCTCTCCCCTCTCTTGTTGGAACCCTGTCTCCAGCTAAACAAAGAACCTTTGAAAAAGTGTTCCTTTTTTGAATATAGAGAATTTAACAGATGATGTGGTTCTACAGAAACCCTGAGTGTTACAATTGCACAAACACCACAGATCAGTGACATACACATGAACATGACATGGATTTATTTTTTTTTACTGTTTAACTGTTTCTTACCATGCTCCACGACCGTCGAAGTGAACTCCACCTTCAAAGTAAGACGAGAACATCCAGGACACACGTGAGCCTCATGAGAGGAATTCCCTGCTCTGGTACCAAAGTGTTTTTTGCCACAGAGTAAAATAACAAGCAGAACAAGCCAGATGTTTGCAAACTTCATGGTCATAGAAGAAAATGGTTTCATTCCAAAAATTCCATATATTCAAATCACAATTTTCTTCTTTATAAACTAGTTCATTTCTGTTTCAGGAAACGTTGCTTTCACTGTGCTGCTCAACTGGATATTCTGAAAGCTGGATCCAAAATAAGTCGAGATTTCATGGTCTTTTCAGGTCAAGCCAGGTGAACAGGCTCATTTCTTTCTCCGCTTCTTCTCCATGTTGCATTCAATGATTCAGTCACTCAGGATGTGGCAGCTGAGTCCTGTACTCCATTTCTGATGGCAAAGTTAACTCCCTGGAAGAACTAGCAAAGCTGATTGCAAGGCAACCTGTAAGGCAGGGCAATACAGAAAATAATTAGATGCATTAATATTGTGTGCTACTGTAGTCTGAAAACGAGGGGAGAAAAGGCACCCTTGGTAGTTTGTTTTAGAAATAACAGGGAAAAAAGTTCCTCATATTTCATTTACAATTTTTCACCAACACTGAAGTTTTTCCCTTGTTCAGAGCAGAGCACACGTGAAACACTTGGGTACTAACCTCACAAGAGAACAGGCAACAATGACCACCAAACTCAACCACTTCATGTAAATAGAGCAAAGAGCTAAAAATTACCTCCAAATTCCATGGCAGGGAAAAAGTGCAAAACAAAATACTAACGTGATAGAAGTGTCCATAGACATTTTAAAAAGCATGCTTCTTTTCCCAATCAGAAACATGGCAAATAGAAATAATGCACAGAACTTCATTTTACACAAGGCAAATCAGATTCAAACTCTATGCCAAAGCCAGGTAAGGACAAAAGATACCAGAAGAGGCAAAGCTGCAGTGACTGTGCTTGAAAATCTACATGAAAAAAGTCTTTCAAAAATTGTTTTGAGCCAGGTTGTGTGAGTTACTAAAAACACGGGCACCTGAGGAAATAAGAGCTGATAACAGCATGTGAAGTTGACGGATGGTGCTGAAAGTGTTTCCACATGGAGGCACAGCCTCTCCCTCTTACATTCCAAAGTGCATAATACACTCAAGAAAAACTGCAACGCTAGTATTCTTCTGAACTCCAAACACTCTACCAGCAACTGAGAGATACAAGGCCATTAAAAGACAAGAAAAGAAAAACATTTATGTCTGGTTTGTCGCAGCACCTGGGGAAGCAGAACAGAACGGTATATTGCAGCTGGGAGCAGGACTGGAGCCTCATTAGGGGATTGACAGGATTTGGGAAAATGATGGGCTGACCTCACAGCACAGCAGATGAATCGAGTCTGAATGCAATAGCTGTTACTTTATTTTCATTTAACTTTATTTAGCATTATCAAGTATTTCCTTGTAATAGGGACAGAAATTTCCTCTATTTTTATTTGACTGACAACACCATGACAGACTGGGAACTGCGCGTGAGCAGTTACAAAGTTTCCCCCTCAATCCCAACTCAACATAGTTACACTGCACTGACTTCTGGCCTTGGCTAAGCTCTGCCTGCCTTATCACTTCATCGGTTAATAACTCCGATAGCAATAAAATAAAACAACCACACAAATGAGCAAAATAAACACCCTTGTGGCTAATAGCAGGTTGTATGTAAGCCCGATAACGAAGTACGATGGCTGCTAAGAGCAAAGGAGCAGCACGCCCAGAGGTTTGCTCTGTTTAACACCCACCCCGTGAGGGTAGGACGGGACTCGCAGTTGCCAACCTGCCCCGGACAGCTCCGCTCGGAGTCACCCCAGCTCCTGCCGAGGCGAGGCCGGCCATCCATCCATCCATCCATCCATCCATCCATCCATCCATCCATCCATCCATCCATCCATCCATCCATCCATCCATCCATCCATCCTCCACCCCGCGGGCTGGGCACGCCGCAAGGATCGCCGGCTGAAGCGCAGCAGCACCGTCCCGTCCGGGCAGCACTGCCAGTACCACAGCGAGCCCGGGCCCGGTACCGTCCGGCCGCACTAAAGCCGCAGTGAGCGCGGCCGGGCACCGTGCGGGGCAGCGCCGCCGCTCCCGGCCCGGCCAGGGCGGAGGTGAAGTGACAGCCGGCGGGGAGCGCCCCACGCCGCGGCGGAGGGCGAGGCCGCCCCGGACACGAGGAGCAGCGAGCGCCGCCCCGCCGGCGCCCCAGCGCCTGAGGGAGCCGCGGGCTCCCGGCCCGTCCCGCCCGCCCCGTGCTCACCGCGCCGCCGCCGCCGCCCGGCCCGCCGCCATCTTGAGCGCTGTTTACCGGCGCGCTCTCGCGAGAGCGGCGCGGGCCGCGCTGCGCAGGCGCGGGCGGGGCCGGCCCGGGAGCGCTCAGGGGGTGAGGCGGGGCAGGGGTCCCGTTATCCACAGGGAATGGCGCCGGCAGCCGCGGGACCGAGAGCAGGCTGCGCCTAAACCCTTACCCAAACTAAATGTATGGATTTAAAGCCCCTTCGCCAGCGAGCGGAAGGCGTTGTTGGCAACACAAGCTTTACCCCGCACAACCGAAGCAAACGGCTTTGAGGGGAGCTGAGGTTGGCGTCAGCCGTGGACAGAGCCCTGTGATGGGTCCCTGACCCTGATACCCCCCAGCTGTTCCCCGTCTTCTCCACAACTTCATAGCTGTCGCTGTGTATGGCTTGGTTTTTCTGGGGTCCCGTTTCTGATAGAGTTGGATGAGTCTCAAATTCTCTCAAGGTTACAAATGGACATCATGTAGCACTATGTGAGGGATTGTCACTTATGACAGAATAACATTGTATCTGCTCCTGCCCTATTATCGCAATGCGAAAGTGAGTAGAGATTAACATCAAGAACATCAGCGCTCTCTCATAAAGGAAAGCAGCAGAGGAGTTATTTTAATACAAGGATACAGAGAGGATCCAGACTTCTGTCGTCTAGGTTACGTAGCTTGCTTAACAAGGTATGGATAAGTTAGAGTAAGTCCTCCAAGGTCCATTAAACATTGTTGCAGCACTCTGATCAGAACTGTCTCGTGGGACATCGAGCCACTCCTATTTTGCTTTGGCTGCCAAACCTTGCTAGCGTACAATTCTGCTGAAGTACACAGCAAACCATGCCCACATCCACTCCGGCAGGCACTCGCCCAGCGTCCACTGTGGAGAGGCACAGGGAGAAAAGAGAACAGAAAAAAAGAAAATGAAAGAAAGAGACAGAATAAGATTCCATTAAAATAAACAATTTCTCAAATCACTACTAAAGCAAAGCAAAAAGTGATAGAATATCATCAACTAAGCCTTAAATTCAGCCCCTTGAAGAACACATACTCAGCTGTTTCGGATGTAGCACTCACAGCTGAGCAGTTCTGCAAATAAACACTGAATCCTGACCTGATTAAGTTCACAACAGCCATTCTGTCCACTTCCATTAATTGCCACGTTTTGCCAGAATGCATCCTGTCTCTTTTATTCCTTTTGGACTAATCCCCATTTCTTCATTTCCATCTAGTCAACCCAATGCCACAGGAAGCCACTAGGTAGGATACATGAGATGTGACCAACATGCAAAAAACTGCATGATAAAGTCTGCCCCAAAAATCAAAACCCTACAAATGGAGGAAAAGACAGTTTTTTTTCCTGCTATTATTCCATCCTCCCTACCCACTCTTCCCCAAAGCACAAATATGCTCAATATGTTAAGACTGAAAAAAGCTACTCCTGTTTACAAAGACAGTGAAACACTTGCCCAGTCAGCAACACCCCAAGAGAAATGAGATACTCTGCTTTTCAGTAAAAACTTGTCACTTTCCCATTTCTGCTGCACATTTCAAGGGAGAATTGGATTCATTCTCTGATCTTAAAGTAAGCATGCCCAAGCATAAGCAGAACTAGTGAGAAAATAGCAATGCCTTAAAGTCTACAATATATATTACACTTCTGCAGAATGAGCAGTTTTCATTCAAACTCCTAAGAAAGTAAACAGCTGACTTACTTCTACTGACAAACATGAAATAGTTTAATGAATTCCATTACCTGTATTCCATGCTTCCAGTAACCAGTAGTCCTTATGGATAACCCAAGAGTAGAAACAGCATGACTTGCATATTCTTCAGCAGTAGGAAAAAAAATAGATCTCTTTGATATAATGTTGCTGAATGATAACATTTTGGTAGCAATAATGAATGGTGTTAGACTCTGAACAAAAATTCCTTTAGAGGCACACTCATAATGTAGTGCTCTACTGAAATAGTCCAAGTAGGTCTAGAAAAACAAAAGCAGAAAGACACTTTCTTTTTCTTTTTTTTTAAACAATGAAATCTCATTACAAAGTTTTATTAAAATTACAGAAAAGTTTTAACATATTTTATGCACCAGCTCTAATAAATAGTAATAAATAGTATAAAAATATTATTTTCTGAAGTATTATCAATATTTCTCTGTGTTATTTGCTATAAACCTGCCACGGTACAGTAACTTGCAGGATAAAGTGACTGCTTATTAATCTGACAATTTCTGCTTAAGAATAATACAAAAACATTTATTTCATCTAAAACACCTTATCTGGTCTGGGGGCATTGCAAGGATACTCTACAGACAGCTCTACCTACTACTGTCAGAAGAAAAAAATGAAGTCCCATTCTTTAATACATTTACAGGTGAACTTTGCATTCATTCTCCAAAAGCCAGGTTAGCTGTTTCCTGGGACTCTCTTAGGCAAAAAGATTCATTAACGTGTATCTGCATTAGCCCCTTTAGCTCATTTTACTTTTACAGAACAAGAAAAGCACATGGCTGGTAACTGGGACTGCTGGAATCAGACTGAAAAATGAGCCTGGCTCAGTCTTATCAGGGCAGCAACACTGATGCCTTCCCTGCTGTGCCACACAGCCAGTTCTCCCTTAGAAAGAGCATTTTAGACTCAGCTTGTGAGCAGATATCTTGCTGCTTCCAATCAGCCTTGCAAAAGGTTTTCCCAACAGTTTGTTGGAAAGCATCTTGTACAAATTCTCTTACAGCTGCTTTAGGAAAATTAAGCAACCACTTCAAGCATTGTTCATTGTTAGTACACAAAGAGGCTTAGGATGTTACAGCAGCTTGTTCTCACTTCTGTGTTCAGAGGCCAGGCTTAAAGCTGGATTGCTGACCTAGCATTTGGATTAATTACCTCAGCTAAATAAAAAAATTTTGGAACATTTGTTTGATTGATTTGGAACATTTGTTGATTCTTCTTTCTCATTCAAGCATTTTAATTGTTTTAATTCAGAGTGCAGTTCTACAAACACTTGGCAAAATCAAAGGGGCAGATACTCTGCACAGAAACAATAACTGGAAGCCAGTTTCCACACTGAAGGAAGTCTGCAAGGAGTTTTACACCTTAGGGTTCTAAGAGCTGGCTTTGCTCCAAGCTAAAGGAAATAAAAGAGCTATGTCAGGAGCAAGGCTACAACAGAGGGCAGCCACAGACAGCTGGGAGCAATAACCACTTGTGTTTAGACACTGGATCTAGGTGAGATCCTTCACAATCCCAGCTGCTTTTGTGGATTCAGCAGCATGCCATGCAGGGTAAATCCACCATCACCATGAGCATTCATTCTTCCAGCATCAGCCAGCTGCCCAGTCCTATTCATTACTGCTTGGATCTCTTCAGGAAGGACAATTATGGGGGAGCTCTTTTCACTTGTCCCCAAATATGCCACAACACTCCTTGGTATTACATGATTTGGCCACGCTCTGTGTCACAGTGGTGGCTTGAGCATGAGTATAGCCCTTTCTGCTACTAAATATTGGTATGCAAGGCTTGAGCTATGTGCACAGTTCAGCTGGAGAGAGATTAAATTCTTGACCCTTTCAAGAGGGCCCACAGAATTGCCTCTCTGCTTTGTGCATCTGAGAAAGGCAACATTTTTCCTAGAATGACTGTTATGCCACACTTCACACAAAATCCAAGAGCACTGACTGGCTCCAAGCCCAGCATTGGTGAGGATGAAGAGTTTCCTGCATAACACATGTATCACTCACCTTCAAAATCCAAGCAAACCCCTAGAAACATTCAAGTATTTTGACATCCTTGCTGAATGTGTTTCCAGTGCATGCCTTTTAACACTACAGCCCAACTTACTTTAGAGGCTCCATAGACTGTGAGCATCGGTGTTGGCTGACAACAGGATGCTGAAGAAAGGTTCACAATTGCCCCTTTCCGCTTCTTTACCATGCCTGGCAGCACAATATGTGTCATCATGGTAGCAGAAGCAATATTTACATGGATCAAGTCCCATAGCAAATCCTCAGACAGATTAGTAAAATAGTCTGGGTAGTCATAAAGTATTCCCACATTATTCACCAAAATCCCAATTTCTCTGTCTTTCAGAGCCTCCTCAATGGCTGGGTAAAGCTCACGCCCCTTGCTGAAATCAGCTACTATGAAATCTGTTTCCACTTTATAGGTTTCAGATATGCTCCTGGAGACAGCCTGCAGCTTCTCTTTGCTTCTGCTGACTAAGATGATGTTGACACCACGCTTTGCCAGCTCTTCAGCATAAGCCTTCCCAATACCATCTGTGCTACCTGCAAGAGAAAACAGCAACAGAACACACAAGTGAAAAACTGAGCAACACCAGCCTTCTCTCTTGACAGTTCCTTCAATTATAGCTTTATTCCTTTTTCTGAGATCATGTGGCACTAAATATATTGAATTCAAAGACGCAACAGTAAAGACAACACTGTCAACCATCTTCTGCAATTCCCCTCATAAAAGTTTTATATTTTCCATGACAACAAGTGAGAGCTCAAAGGAGAACCTTAATGAAAGGCAGGGATGTCAGAGGTAGAGGACTCAAACCTTGCTGAAGAACTAGGGCACATATGAATATCCACAGCAAAAAGAGGATCTTGTCTACATTCCTGTCTACACTGGCAGCTGATCAAGAGGTACCTTGCAAATTTGGGCAACAATTGCTGTGATTCTTTCTCAGTAGTCCATCAACTCACTTAGCTTGCCCATCTCCTGAAGAATTAATTTATAAAGGCAATAAACAACAGCCACTGCTCAGGCAGATTAACCTGCAATCAGAGACAATACAGGCTCCAGCCTGTGATATAAAGCTCACCCAGCGTCACAAGCCACCAAGTTTCACAGTACTGGCACAGTATGCTACATTGTTTCATAAACACAAGGAAATTCACCATCTCTTACCCGTGACCACGGCCCACTTCCCGTACTTCTTGACCAGATCAACCTCCCTACTCAGCCTTGGAATCACGTGCAGCCTGAGTGCACTGTAAGTGTCCAAAGCCAGAGACACAACCTTTCTGACTGTGTACCAAGCTCCAACAATAGCCAGGGCTTCTACATAGACACTGCAGGAGCGACTGATTTCTCTATACAAGAGGGAGAATCGGTCCACTGCAGCCATGGTGATCACAAGCCTGAAAAAAAAAGAAGACACAGGCAATTAAAATTGGCTCCTGAGCCATGTAAACTTTTCAGACTGTATGGATAATTTTGAGATACAGCATTTTACAGTTTGAGCACTGTTTTGATGCAGAAAAACCACAAGTCAGTGTGCTAAAATTCGGGTGTCACCTACCACCAACCTCACTGGTTTCGGTACTGTTTATTCTTTTTCCTAGGGTTGAGCTATTAATCAGTTATACTGCAACAACAATGATCAACGATTCTGTAAATAAAACAATTAAAGCAGAAGCTGAACAAGTGAAAACCAATGTAGAAAGATGAAAAGTTACCTACAAGAGAGGCAAGGATAACCAGCACGGGAGAGCTGAGACACAAAGGAAACAACAGGCTCTTTCAAGGACAAACAGCTACATAGAGACAAAGCAGGCTAGGACAGCGCGTCAGTGCCCAGGGCGCTCGAAAGCACGGCATCTGCCGCTGTCCCTGAGCCACGGCACGGTGCAGCGCATCACGCACACCGCGCTGGCTGTGCCTCACGCTTTCACTACTTCATACGTATTTTAGCCAAGCACAAATCCGTCCTCTCCTCGGCAGCACTGGACGCGCCGCCCGGCAGCGCCACACCCCGCCCGCCCCTCGCCAAGGGCGGACAGCAGGCTCCGGGCGCGCCGTTTCCGCGCGGCCCCAGCGAGCTGGCCCGGCGCCCCGGCCCCTCGCCCAGCCCCGGCTCTGAATGACCCGGCCCGGAGCCCTCCCTGGCGCGGGCTGTCCCGGCCGGACCCACCCCCGGCGCGGCCCTGACCCGCCGGCGCCTCACCCGTGATGCCGGGCCGGTCCCGCCACGCTGCCCGCGCCCGCCGCCGCCAGCGCCGCGCGGGGCCGCCGGGAGCGGCCGCGGGGCCTTGTGGGGCTGCGCGCGGCGTCGCCATGGCCACGGCTGAGGCGGCAGCCGCGGCCCGAGCTCCGCTCCGTCCCTCGCGTACCGCTGACTAAAGCCTGCGGACATTTTGTCTGAAAGAGGCAGAGCGTAAATCGCCCACCGGCTCGGGGGTGTTAGAATGCAGCCGGCGCCCGCTGGAGACCCGGACAGCGGCCGCACAGAGGAGGTCCCGGCGCCTGAGGCGTCGGAGGCGCCGTTGGGCGAGCCCGGGAGCGGAGGTGCCCACACGGAGCGTGAGGGCAGCGCTGTGAGCACAGGTGAGCCCCTCCGGCTCTCCCCAGCACACAGAGCCTGCACATCACGGCTGCTCGCACTGATCTGGATGCAAATGCGAGTGTGTGCTTCCTGCCAGCAAAGTCGCTGAAAATCCTGACATAACTGAGGCACACTCACTCAGTTGCTGTCTTCCTATGGTCTTTTTTCATTTCCCGACATTTCTTTCCTGTTGCCGGAGGAGTGTTTCTCCCAGTGTTGCAATCACACAGCCAGCCTGAGCTCTAAGTCACAAGGCACAGGATGGGTCAGGGAACGCAGCGGGTCCCTGGTCCGAGCTCCCATCCCAGAGCTCAGGGCACAGGGCTGTGTCCGATGGCTCCGGAACATCTGCAGGGAGGGACACTCCATGCTCTGTCCGGGCAAACAGCTCCAGTGCATGCTCACCTGCACTGTAAGGTTCTTCCCTATGTTCAGGTGGAACTCCCTGTACTTCAGCTTCAGCCCATTGCCTCTTGTGTTACTAAACATGTCCAATTATTATGTTTTAATTACAGTCATATTTAAGTAAACTGCTACAATCATCTTGTTTGTACTTTCTCTATGAGCAAGTAGAAGGTTCAGGGCAAGTATCTGAAGAGACAAATACTGAAATTGGAATTAATCAAAGGCAGTGTAAAGACACCTTCCAAGGAGTGCAAAAGGGTAAATTTGTAGAATAGCTAGAGCAACAGTGCTTGGGATGACTGATACCATTGCTGAAGTCTCTTTACAGTAAACTCAAATTGGTGTTGATTAAATGTAATATATATTAAATATCTAACACCATCAGAACATTGGTGTCAGTACTTTATTGTGACTGTGCATTATAAGAATATTAACAATAATGGGTACTATCCAACTTTCTGCTTTAAAAAAATGCAGATTTCAATTGCTACTATTTATTTTATGATGCTGTGTAAGAAAGTTAAGTTTCATTAAAAATATCAGCAGAAATCTTGGTTAAAACACTCTTTTCTTGAAATTCATATTCAAGTGCTCTTCAGTATTTCTTTGAAGCAATTGGCGCCATGACACATTTTCCCCACCCTTGCTGTTAAATTGCAATTCATTTTCTTATTTAAAAAGCTGATAAAACTCAAGAGAAAGAAGTCAACGGTACGTCCAGAGCAGATCAAGAGAATGAACAAAAATCAGATACTGATCAAAAGTCTGGAACCAGCTCATCCAGCCAAAGGACAGTAGAAAAGAGAGGCTCTGTAAGGTAAATACATTGTTTGTGGATGTGTTGGCATCACCAGGAGTTTTGCTGTTCTGTGTGTTGATCTCAGTTTTGGAGAACAGTTTTGAAGATGAACTTGAGAATAATGGATAAATCAGGTATTAGTGGTATTTCCAGCATCTGGACAGATGTTTGGGGGTTATGGCCACTGTAGCAAACTACATTCTAACCACATGATGAAGTCATTTAATGGATCTGGAGAAAATTGTGCAAACTCCTATGGAAGTCATGTGCCAGTAGATTTAACCATTTCTCTGCTTCAGTTCAGACAAAGCATTCTGTTAATTCCTAGTGGCATTCCCAGCCATCTAACAGCTCTATATCAAAACTTTCCTGACTGCTATTTTGGAGTCAGCTGTTCAATAAAATGTTGGGTTGATTACCATTGATTTTTCTAGTCTGAGAAAAATATTGCATTTTGGCTCTGCCATCAAAGGTCCTGTACCAAAGCAGCAAGGAACAGGGGAAAGAATTGGAGAGGAAGCTAACATTGGAACCAAAAGCTAACACAAAATCATGCTGCCTTTTTCCAAGAAGATGAACTCTCTAATTCCCTGCCTATTTTCCTATAAACCCTCTTTTTTTTAGCAGAAGGGCCTGGTAACTCACTTCAAAGGTAGAAATGAAAAGCCACACAAAAAACCCAGCTGGTTTTTGTGGGTTTTTTAAAATATAATTTTGAAAGCTGTAGCTATTTGTCTATCATGAAAGAATTGTTAATTGTGTTGTAATGGAATCTGTAAGGAAACCAAAGATCTCAGAATGTGCACTGAAATACATTTTTTATTTTGCTTCTGCTTCCTGTACTATTTTAGGATGACAAAAAAGATTCTGCTAGACATCTGTAAACAGCAGAAATTATACTGGACCCCATACTTAAATGATACACTGTACTTGCATTATAAAGGTAAGATGTGGACATGACTGCCTAACTTGATCATTCCAAGTAGCATTTTAGCAGGGAATCTACTTCATGGCTCACTGAAGTAAGGTATTGAGTCATTCTTCTAAATTAGAACACAGTTTTATGTAATACTGGATTTAGGAAACAAAATGAGTCAATATGAAGGTAGAAAAGTAAACTGTACATCTAACTTGCTTTGTGGAGCCATCCACAGGATCAGTAGGAATCAAGGGACATATTTTTGGGTTTTTTTACTGAAACAGGAGCCTCTGAAACATGTAAATTAAAATACTGGTCTTGATTTGCACTCAGAGGAAAATATACATATTTTTCCTTAAATGGTTTGTATAAAAAGCTTTTTCCACTTTTGGAACTTTTTTACTGCCAAATAAAAACGGTCAAGAGGAAAATAAACAATAAATACTTGCTGCATGTTTGAAACACCGCTGAAAGAAAAAAAAAATTGTTAGAATGAACATTATTCATCCTCTGGTGATCTCTGAGCAGGTTTTTGCATGATGCAGTTACCTAGCCCTAGCTGGCCTAAGAATTCTTCCACATAAATAGGATATGCTACCTTCTACATTCAGCCTTGGTTTTCCTATGTGTTATTTAGCATCTAAAGGGCTGCTGAGATACAGACCAGAATAGGTACCAACCTGGTTTTGTCCTTTATGGGCCATAAACAGTACCAGGGGTTCAGTGGAAATACTGCAGTGACTTCAGTACCAATGTTCTCTCAGGCTGTTTCAGCAGCTCTGTTTTTTTCCTATAATTTTCTATTTTTTTTCTATAATTTTCTCATCCAAAGACTCATTTTCAGCCAATGCCATTTCATTTTAAAACATCTTTTTTTGTTCTGCAGGATTTGACCGACTGGAGAATCTTGAAGAATATACAGGACTGAAATGTTTGTGGCTGCAATGCAATGGCTTAAGAAAAATTGAGAATTTGGAGGCTCAGACAGAGCTGCGTTCCCTCTACCTGCAACTCAATTTAATTGAGAAAATTGAAAACCTTGAACCCTTACAAAAGCTGGATTCCCTCAATATCAGTAACAATTACATCAGGACCATTGAAAATCTCTGTAAGAACTGTTGCTGCAAGGTTTTAGCCTCTGGCAAGCCCATATTTCCTAAGCTCTGACTAAGCTTTTGTTAGTGGCACGAGTTTCAAAGGATTTTTAATTTGTGTTAGAATTTTGCACAACACCCATAGCAAAGCCCACAGGGCTTCTGTGGAGGAATAAAACCTATGTTGAGAAACAGAAAATACTACTACGGGAAAATTACTTTCACATGGATACCTAGGATAATTAAGTAGTTTTTCCTCACTTCTTAATACCATCTCAGTACTTATCTGTGTTGCAGACACAATTACTAAATCTTTTATATCTGCTAAAAGATTGATTCTGTCATCAGCTATTGTATTTCTGTACAATACTACTTGCTTACATTTGAGAATTTTGAAACACAAGCTCTTGCTTTTGTGTAACTGTTTAGTTTGAAATGTGAATTTTAAAAAACTACCACCCTAAAACCAAGCACCTGTTTTTTCCTGGGGTGAAGAAAGCAGCTTTGGAGGCCTTGTCAAAAAGTATATATAGCAAAATAACAAATTTGGAAAAAAGCTCCAAATTCAATATAAACTATTAGTTTGACAATGCAGTTTTCTACTTGCTCATAAAGCCCTTTGTGAAGTGACAACTCTTACCTTTCCTTGCATTGTACTGTTCTTGTCTGGCAGCTTGTCTGAAAGTCCTGCAGACTCTGCAGATCGCTCACAACAAGTTACAGACAGTGGAAGACATCCAGCACTTGCAGGAATGCCCAAGTATTTCTGTTCTTGATCTTTCCCACAACAAACTAAGTGATCCAAGTATTGTAGCTATTCTGGAGACCATGCCCAATCTGGTAAGCCAAATATAGCTGAGGGTTTCTGTTTGTGTGTGGGTGAACCCAACAAGTGGCTTTGTTGGGTAGTTCAGTGCACAGTAGGTATCAATCTAAAATAAACATTATTAAACATTGGTTTGTTTCTGGTAGATCACCTGTAACACCTTGGGTGTTTTATTCATTTCTTGCTTTTGAAATGACAGAAGAAGTGCATATCCAGGCTGGGATTTTTGCTACTCAAGCTTAAAAATGGTTTCCCTTGTTTCTCTAGCATGTGCTGAATTTGATGGGAAATGAGGTGATAAGGAAAATTGCTAACTATAGAAAAACACTCACTGTTCGACTAAAACAGCTGACATATCTGGATGACAGACCAGTTTTCCCAAAGGACAGGTAAGAAACACAGCCATCTTTCCACAGCTATAAGAATCAGGTGCTAACAATCACTCCTCCATTTTTGGTCAATACTGTCATGGAAGGAAGATTGACCAGTATAATTTATTAAAAGTGGATGACTTTGAGGAGAAGAGTATTGCACTACAGACTTCTACATCTAACATACCTAGAAAAAAGCAGTGTATTTTTTCTCCTGATTTCAACAGAACCTGAGCAGGTGTCTGGAACAGCTGAGCCAATATCAGACCAATCTCTGGTGATGTAATCAGCAATCAGCATTTGGATATCTCTGTTTCTTTTGTGAGATAAATGTATATCCCTGTTGCATAAGAGATTGTCACTGCTATCTGCTTTTCTCTCTTGCAGCTATTTTGTGCTGTTGCAAACTCTTTTAAACTTCTCTCTCATTGCAAAGGTGGGCTTTTATAGCTGTATTACAGTGAGCTTTTGTGTTTTCATTAGAGCCTGTGCAGAAGCCTGGGCTGTTGGAGGGCTTGAAGCTGAGAAAGCAGAAATGGAAAAATGGGAAACCAGAGAGAGAAAAAAAATCCAAGATAGCATTGATGCTTTAGCAGCAATTAGGGAAAGAGCACAGGAAAAGAGGAAACAAAAGAGCATGGAAGGAGTTGCAACAGATACCCAAGAAGGTTTGTGCTTACTGTTTTGGAAGATGTCTGTGACCACTTCAGTTTGAATGTGCAGAGGAGTCTTTATCTGATACATCTTTGGACTGACTACCAACTAAAATTTTTTTTTCAAGTAAGTGGATTGCACAAAGGATAGGTTAACCAGCATTTGTTGCTGATCCATCAAAATCCTCAAGGATGTATTTAAATATGTAGTCACTTGTGAGCCTTTTCAAAGTATTAGAAATACCAGACATTTATTATTTAAGCATTTTCTCTAGGTGATTTTTTTTTTGTGGGGAACTTCTGTTTGCTGGGGAGTTGAGATGGGAAAACAGCATTGCTGCAGTCTTGGGAGGAGTACTCATCCATGGATAGCTGCTCAAAGTAGGAGCTGTTGATGCACATTCTAGCCCATTGCAGTAGTGTTTGGAAATTTAATATGAGCAGTGGTAGATTAGCTCAGCAATTTTTATGAAATTATTTCTTCTGTAGGAGCATCTGCAAATTCAAAAGATAGTGATGGAAATTCTAATACATCAGAAACTTCAAATAGATCAGAAGAAGAAGCTCAAGAAAAAACTGAGAAATTTAAAAATGAGGGGTTTGATTCTTGTGATGAAGTGATAACAATTCTACCAAATAGAGAAGATAGCAGAGGTTTCACATCTGGAAACATGCCTGATGAAGGTCAAGAGGATGCACAGGAACCAGACTCTTGCAATTGTGCAGATGTCAGCCAGGAGGCAGATGGTAATGTACACAGGGAAGAGCCAAAGCAAAGATGCAGATCTCATGCAGAGATGATGAGCCAACCTCCCTTAGTGGAGCACTGCCTCTGCTGTGGCTCCAGCCAACTCTCATACATAAAAACATTCCATTAGATTTCCACACTGACAAGGTGAAATCAAGCAATACTGGGTAAAATATTCTTTAAGTACAATAAATAGTAAATTTCTGAAGGCTTAACCTGCAACTTCTGCAATTTAAAGGTGGAACTCCACTTCTCAAACATGCCAGGTTTAGTGAAAGGCCAGGAGAGTTTACAGACTTCCCTTGCTCCCACACAAACTGGGCAGTCTCTGCCAACAGAAGCTGGTCATCACTCTAGAGGAGGTTTTGTACCTTCACACATGGAGAAATGCTTTTATAGATTTGTGGAACACATTATTGCAAAATGCAAATATTAATTTATACAAAGAAGAGAGACCCAGACTATAAAAGAAAAACCAAGCTTTGGGTTGAGCTGTGAATTCTGCAGTGGTAGCCAGTCCCCAGCAGTCTGGTTCTGCAGTGCTTGCAATGTAGACATTTTTTATTCAGTTAGTTCTCTGCAACTGATATTGATTATTCTGCAGATCTACCAGGACAGGAGGCAGCTACTGACCAGGCTGAGCTTCCTGAGAGGGAGAAGGAATATGCTGAAATTGAACAGTTCAAACTGGAGACACTGGCAGCACTTTCTCTTGATGTATGTATTGGATTCAGACTTGGAGAAGTTCACGTGTGTATATTGTCTTTTACAAGTTAATTCTTGTAACATTCTGGCTAATAAAACTGTATGGGTAGGTTTTTAAGAAAGGTCTACTGTTAGGAAAAATAAAAAGAAAGAAAGAATAACCCAAAAAGTAAAGCTGCTGGGGTATTCTCTCCAGTGGAGCATTTATGAAGAATGCTTCCAAAGTTTATTTTGTCCTTAAATTGTTTATCCTATAAATCCTTTTGTCCTGTAAAAACCTAAAGTTTACCTTCTATCTTTGTGATCTCTCTGGAGAAGCTAATGAGGGCTCTCATTTAAAAACAGAAATTACAGTGAAAAGAATCTACTAGACACATTTGTCCTCTTAATCAAAACTCAAATGAAATATGCAGTTGAAAATGTGAACTATTTCAGAAGAACCATAGGGAAGAAATAGCAGCCCCATCATTGTAAATGTTACCCAGCAGTATTAGATACTATAAATTAATTCTCAAAATAGAACTCTGATGTCTGTTTCCAGGAAGAGCAGAATGTACATTATTCAGATATATAATAAGTGATTCACATTTGTAGTATGGTCTTCTATTATCTAAAATGTCTATCTGATGAAACATTTAAATATGTTGACCACATTTAACCATGAGGAGGACATAGATACCACTGAAAAATACAACCTCACTTCAAAGGAGAATTGTTCAACATGTCCTAATTAGGACACTGCTGATAAACTGACAGTGTCAGACTGTGATATAATCAGCAATAAAAGCTTCTAAGCTTCTGCCTTCCCAGAGCCTTAATACACTCTGTGATACCCTGTATATTGTTAACTGCTGGCAGAAAAGCCTCATATCTCTGCCCTACTCTTAATTTCCCAGGCAAAAATTCCATGTTATTGTAGGGCTTTGCCCACTGCTTCACTAGAGGGTGTGCTGCTGCCTCCTTCTGTTTAGTTGGTTTTAATCACAGGTTTAAAACAGACAGTGGAGAGAAGGGGGAGCAATTAAAGTATGCACAATATTATTATTAAAAGATCTTACAGTGTCTGAAGTAAATATGTAGTGACACTGTAGGTGCCCACAATGTGAAGATCTCCTTGATTCAGTGTTGGTTTTTCCCTTGATGCTCTATGGCACCATAGGAAGATCCTGTGCACAAACTTCAAGGCACTATAAAAGTAACTCTTAAGCACACATCTGTGGGGTTTTAGAGATGTAAAAAGCAAAATCTACTGTTTTAATTCTACAGAAGGAAAACCAAACCCAAATCACACACCAATACACATTTCAGTGTTCTGTGCTACTTGTTCTCCAACATTTAGTGACAGAAAGAGCCTCTCCCAAGAGCCTGCAGTACTTACCCTAGTGCAGATATTCCAAAGAACCTCAGTGCTGACATTGCAGGGAATGGCTGGGGAGATGCCAAGGTGAGAGGCTCTGGAGCAGCAGCACTGTCCTTGTTCGTATCCTGAGTCTCCAGATGGTCTCAGGGGGAATGTAAGGGAGCAGAGTGGAGGAGAATTTCAGTGGGTGGTTGTGACATCCCTGTGTCAAGCAGAAACAAGCTCCTGTTGCTGCACATGCCTTGGCAGTGTGGGAATCACATTCCCACGTACCTGGACTGGGTTATCTAGTACTTGGTCTGCAAATGCACCTGATGACTGAAACAAGACCTATTTCATCTCCCTGTTGACATCAAGCTCCACATTAGTCTCAGATCTTAATTTGTACATTTTAAATGCACTTTTTATAAAACTCTGTGACTTCAGGACATGCTGCACTAGCTGCAGCCATATCAGGAAGGAGAAATTTCCTTTCTTGATTTTAATTTATAATAATCTTCACCACACAAGACAGTACAGATGTTTCTGATGCTACCATGCTAAGTAGCCTGCTACAAAGTCATGAAGTGCTAAAAATATCTAAAAGCAAAAGGAAATGCTTATCCCAGTATTGACCTACAGTTAAAAAAATTGCAAAAAGGTATTAGTTTCTACCTGTGATTTTGCATTCCCACCTTCTGTGTTTCATGTCAACAAATGATAGTTGTCTGAGATAATATTTTCTTGTGGAAAGCTGAAATCAGACCTGAGGAAAAACAGTTCTCAGCAAGTTTGCAGTTATGTGTCCTAATTATGAGGCATTCACAGTAAAACATTGGTTTATTAGGTGTATTTAGGTTAACAGAGTTTGCTTGATATGCAGTTTCAGGATATGGATTTGGCACTTACCCATAGAGATGGGTTGCAATTGGGATTAAGTCTATTGAATAGACAGGAAACAGCTAAGAGAATAAACCATGTTTGCTTTTAAAATCCTGGTAATGCCTCACTCTTTATCCTGTTTTCTTTCATCATCACACAGCACAGTAGAAAACAGCATTGTCTGACATTTGAGCTATTGCTTTCCCATTTGCTATTTCTGGAGAGAGATGGATTTTCCCTTTCCCACAGGTGCTTAACAGCAAACTGTGCCTGTGAGGGGATGGAAGGGGGTCCTGCTGGCTGGGGCCTCACACCCTGCTGAGCACTGCTTTGGAGGAGTTGTCCAATGAGCCAGAGATGCCATTTGCCATGGCTCACAGTAGCTCCTCTCACTGACTATTGATCTGTGATTGTTTTCAGGATCTGCCTGATTTAGAAGATGTAGTTGTAAGTGAGTTTCTCCCAGAAGATGAAATCTTTGTTCAAAAGGTAACATTTTCATTAAATCCAGCAATGAAACTTCTCTAAACACATTTACAAAGGTTTTGCAAAATGAGGATAATCCAAGCTGTGAAATGCTGGTTTGGGAGGTGCAATCACTTACAAATTTACAAACAAAAAGGGATGGTTTCATCAGTTCATATCTACATGTAAACCTTCCTTTGTTTAAATCTGACTTTTTTCTATTCTTGTCTAGCAAAAATAGAATAAAAACTTATGATCAGTAATGCAACAGTTACATAAGTTTAATTTCTTAATAGGATGTAGTGTTATACTAGAGATTATACTGTACTAGTAATAATATGGTGCAAATTGCCTGCTGCTGAATAAAATCTGACTTTTCAACTGAAATCACAGAGAAATTGAAACTCCTCCTCTCTACTGCAGGCCAGTCCTTGTCCACCTTAGAGTTTTGCTCTGCTCAAACTAATCTTTTAGGCACAAGCCTAAAAAGAGAAAAAAGAAGACAAAAAGTTTAAAAGCACAGTTTTGATTTTCATGCTGAGCACAGAATCATACTGGCCTTGCTGGAGACAGAGGCTGGTACAGGACATGCTCTTACAAGTCTTTCCAAGATAATGCCAACTTTCCTACAGCCATCATAAGGCATGGAATTGATTTGCTCTTTTGATCACAGACTCATAACAGGGTTGCAAAATGTTTTGGCTAACAAAGCCTCCAATTAAAAGGCAAGGTAAGAGGATTAGGGAAGGAGGATGTGTTGGCAGCTGTCCTGCTCCAAAGGCTGCTCAGCTCTCCAATGAAGCAGATGAAGATTTTGGTCAGGTTCCTCTGGAGTAAAATACTAGAACAGAGCCCACACACTGCTCTTTTTGTGAACTGTTAATTAGTTTATGGTCAGTTCATTGGTGGTGCCTGAGAAATTGCTAATCTAAGATTCATTCACAAAGCAGCAGAGTTTATATATTCAGCATATATTCCATATATTTTAAGAGAACAGCACATTAAAGCTAATAACTGTTACATGGATCCAAGAGATATTTACCCTTCCTTTGGCTTTCATATCTAAGAATAATTTTTCAATTACATTTCTACCTTTACAGCAGGACTATCACCCAAAGATTGAAATAATTTCTGAAGTGACAAATGACAGCAATTCTGCATTAGAGGAAAACAATAAAAGCATGATGGAGAATTCAGTAGAAGAAGTTCCAACAGCAATTTTTTCAAATGTATGTCAGAACCATAAAGAGCATGAAAAAGAGCACTTAAGACCCCTTCTCCAAAGCTTATTTACAGAGCCTGATAATTCAGAAGGATACCTGGAGACCAAAGATCAAGAGGTAGCCCCTTTGAAACCCTTGATAGAAGAGGTAATCACTGAGCCTGAGGATCATCTGCTGCTGTCACCAGACTGTCACCAACCAGATGGCCCCAGCTCATGGGAAAAGGATGGTAAGATTACAGGGACAGAATTAATCACAGAGAAAACAGGGTTTGGCACAGACACACTAAGGGTCTGTTCAGCTCCTGTTGAAGGCTGCTAGTTACAGTCACCTCTTCCTTTTATTTATGTGGGAATCCTAATAAATTAGGAATCAAAATGTTTTCTTTTTTTACAGAGAATTTCTTATTGATTTTCATTTAAATGGTTTTAAAAATTGGGCTCTATATTTCTTTTTTCAGTATTAAAGACCACAAGTGAGTTTCATTTGCCCTTTGCTTTTGTGCTTTTAACAGGGAATGGCAGTGATAGAGAAGCACAGGGCCTGGCTGAGGGGGAAGGATGTTCTCATAAAGCACAAGCTGACAAGGATGATGAGAGTGGATTGGATTAATCACTTAGAAAAACCAGACCAAATCTGGATGGAGCACAGTGTGGAAATATTCCCAAAGTATGGAGGCTGGCAATGGGACCATTTGTTAAAACTGATGTAACACTGTGATATCAAAACTCACTGCCCTTGGCTCCAGCTCCTCAGGGCAGCTGCCTGGTCACTGCTTTGAAAATTACTGTTTTGAGGTTCTATTCCAGTCTTGTGTTATTTGTGCCTTTGCATACTTCTAGAAATGCCTTAGTTCCATGTTTATATGTCAGAGTTTCATTACAGATGTAGTTTCAAGCATAATTCAGTGTTTCATTTGACTAAATAAAAATTCTATTTGTAATCACATGTATTTTCACTTGGTGTTTTATATTTTAAATCCATACCAGCGTGCATCATAGCAGATGGACTCCAATGGTAAATGAGATTGCTTCTTGATGGGATATTTTACTGATCTAATGTTCCTTGACATTATGATTGTTTATGCCTAAAAAGATGCAGAAATAGCATCCATGCACAGAAAATCTGGTTTTACCTTTTAGGGCATCTGTAATGAAACATACACTTATATCTGCTGCTTTTATTGTTTTTCATTGAGATGTGTCTCAGAATCTGTGTTTTGAGTATAGCCAAGTTTAGGTGAATGTATTTTTTCATATTTCTATAAATCTGTGATAATTTGTAATAAATAAAATTTAACAGTTCTTTTAGGTATGCACATTTAAAGACATAAAGTATCACTGTGGGCTTGTTGAGAAGATGTATTTCCTATCACCTGGGCTTAGGTGCCATCCGGTGGCAGGAGAACCAGACCTCACAGTAACACAAAATTGTGAAAGCCCTCAGAGAGGACAACACAATTGTTTTAAATTTCATCCATTTCCCCTCTACACGAGTTCAAACATGCTGGCAACAGCCTTGGCCTCCAGGACAGGGTGGGGGTAAGCCAAGGGCCTGTGGAGCCCAGGGGTATCTGAAAGCATTGGTGCAGGAATCTGCTCTTCAGAAAGCTGCAAATGCTGCTACCAACCTGTGTGAGCTCCCTCCTAAAAATGTACCTGATTCCTTTTCTGACAGAAAGCTGGATAAGGACTATTCTTTGTACTTTGGGATTTGCATTTTCCATGCTGTGTTTTGGTGCCTGTCCTGGTATCCACTTACTGCACTAAAAACAAGTAAGCAGAAAGTATCACATAATGTTTGCAAACAAAAGGTTTAAAAAAATAATTCTAAGAGTGAAGTTTGAGCTCTGTTATCACTGAAAGCAAGAAAAATAGGGCAAATGAGGAGAAAAAAAGCAGCAAATAGTTTCAAGAACTGTAGATTCTTTTACTGTGATCCTGATTTTACCAGCTATACTCACCCTGAGTGGCATTTTAGTTTGAAGAATTCAGCAGCTTTCCAAGCTGTTTTTACTGGCCACATTTTAGATTGGACATTTTAGATTTAGTTCACACAGTGACCACAACCCACCCAGGGGCCCTCACAAGGGAATCTGAATGCTAAGAAGTGATTTTCACTTGTCACTGAGGACTTGGGAAGGAGAAAGGGAGTAAGGGACAGACAAAAGGAGTGAGAAATGCCAAAGCAGGACTAAATGAGAAAAAGAAAACATGTTTAATTAGTGTTTTCTGTAAAACTTTACAAATGTACAGCATAGTGCAAAAACGCAGTCTCAGCACATCACCTTCAAGTAAAATTAACAATGTAAAAAGCTGAGGAACACAAGCTTCCTTCTGCACAGAGATGGCTCCTGAGTGCTCCTCCTGGAGGTTCCTCTCTCACCATCAAGCTCCAATCTCATGTTTTTATAGCAGAGCAAAAAGCCTAAAGAAAATCCCTGGAAGCCTCCTGAGAGGCTGTTCCCCACAGGCACAGGCTGGAGCCTGCCCTGGAGGACAGCCTGAGGCAGAGCTGCACCTGGCTGTGCCCACGGGCATCCCTCCCCAGGGGCTCATTTCTCAACCCCAACCAGACAATCCAGTCAGACACGAGCTGTGCCCAGCCTCAAGCATGTGACAGGCTCCAGAGAAACACAGGAAAACTACTCAGGAGCTTGAAGTTAAGCATGTGCTTAAATACCTTGTTGCATCAATACATTCAGTGTTAACAGGACAGCAGCCTGGAGTGTGGAAGCTCAGAGAAGGGTGTAAATCTTGGACATGCACTGTCAGTGTCAGGAGACACCAGGCAGTTTTCAATTACCTATGCGAAAAGAAGTGAACAGAGTGCAACTAACAACTTTCCATTGCTGGAAAGGGCAAAATAGGGTGGAAATGGGCTGATCTAGGTGAAATTTCTAAGCACAAATCTGTCAAAAAGAAAAACCTTGTCCAGGATACACTCAAGCACATCATCTAAATACCAGGCCAGTGGGGGCTCCTGGAATTTTCCCTTAGTCCTGAACACAAAACCAGTGGCTGGGATTAATTCAGGAGCTCTCACAACCTCGCTCCTGCACAGACCACACCACCAAGGCAGTGACAGAGCTCCCAGCACAGCAGTCAGCTGGGCAAAAATGTGCTCAAAAGTGAATGTTTCTGAACTAACACATGTGTTCACATAGTGATAAATGGATGGAGGAAAGGGCTGTGACAGGAAGGTCCATTTTAAAAATGCTCATCTTATTGAGAAGCTTTAGAGCCTGCACTTGTCTGAGTGGTTTGCTACACTCTGGGGTGGATGCTGCTTGCCCACAATGCTCAGAAATGGGAGTCATAACCAAGAATTGTCATGGCAATGAAGGTAGGCAAAGCATTTCTTCAGATGATACTGGCACAGCTTAAACCTCCCTGTCTAAGCCCTTAGAGGCCTGAGTTAATGGAATTTCCTGGGTCTGTCCTACTGCATTTGGGTAACCTTCCTAAGGAAAAGCAACTCAGGTAGAAGATACTGAGATAAATAATACGTTCTCATTAGAACTACAGCATAAAAAACAAAGCTCTGCTTTGTTGAGGAACTCAGGTGTCAGAAACCACATGGATGGGGAAGGTTAATTCAGCCTTTGAGGCTGGTCTCAGATGCACAAAGGACAGAAGAAAAGTTTGTGGGACATGGTGGACTAACCATTCTGCCTCTCTCCTACACTGAGCAGCTGAGAGTCCATCTAAAAAGGGGATCCAATAAATTAAACTGTTTAGTCAGATTTTACAACCAACAGGCACATCTTCAAGGGAAATAGAACAGGTCAAAGCCAAAGAAAAAACCCATTGGACTGGACATGAAGTACTTAGCCAGCACCAAAACCCAGAGTGCACTCCTCAGCCCTCTCTGCACATGGAAAATTGTGTGTGCAGAAAAGTCTATCCCTTTTCTATTTTGTAAGTATGGAGTGCCCTGCCTATATCTAAGAGAAAATAAATTTGGGGCAAAACAAATTCCAAATAACAAAACAATCAACTCAGCATGGGATGGTTTGTGGCCTGCGATGGTCTGTAGCTCCCCTAAGAGCCAGAGGCACATTCTTGGTGGGGTCACTCAGAAAACAAGTTTCTACACACCCCAAGAGATCTTCTTCCTACTCACCCTAGGAGGAACAGGTGCATCCCATAAAACCCAGAAAATGGTTAAAAAATCTTTTTAGAGCATTGGAGTTGCATGTAGAACTATTTTCCTATTCAATAACCAGCATCAACAAGGGTCAGGCATCTTAGCTAATCTGTGCTGCCCCAGTAAAATCCAACAGTTTGCCATTGCAGGCACTAGTCAGGATCACTATTTTATCAAGTCCCAGATGGACTTTCAAGCTACTCTTCACTTAAATTTCATTAAAAGATTTGAAATTTCTAAAGCATTTTCAAGGAAAAAAAATCCTGGCAAGTTCTCACTCCCCCTCAGAGCAAGCACCAGAAGTAGTGTTTTGTTTGAAAAAACACTGAAATCGAGGTGCAGGGAGGGTAATGCAACAGCTACTGACCATTTCCACCTACTAAAAAAAAATAAAATAAAAAGGGTACAAAAAGAAACTTTCTTGCAGTTTTCTGAGTCAGTTTTGTTTCTACACATTCAAACCTATGGATGTTTGGGAGGGAGGTTTTGTTTCTTGGGAGCTAAATCACTGGCTGTTGTCCGTGGAAGAACTCAGGTTTAGAGGGATATCCCCTTGGACACCCCCAGAGGACATGTAGGAAGCTATATTTTCAGAAGGAACATAAAGTGAGGAATTTTCAGGCAAGCTGAGGAGGTCGTTCCCAAAGATGGACTGACGGTCGAGGAGGAACTGCTGGGCACTCTCAAGGATGACATCTTTCCCTAGGAATAGACAGCAGAAAATTCAGCTTCTGGAAGGCAGGCTGCCTAGTTTTACATATGTAGGACTGAAAAGTGACAAATCCCAACTGCAGCAGTGACTGAGGAGTCTCACTCTAGCAAAATTGCTTGGAAACACCTGAGTAGAACTTGGGTTCACTCAAAAGCCCATTGAAATCAAGGGGAGTCTCTGCAGGTCACCAGGTGGGTTCTGCCTGAGATGCCTCACATGTGAAAAATGGATGACTGAATGTTGGAGGCACTGAGAAAAGGATGAGAGCAGCTGCTTTTCTCCTTCACTCAAGATGTGTCTTTCTCCCTCTTTGTAGACAGGCTTTGCAAACAGGGGATGCTCAAGGACTCTCTCCAGTGTACCTGGGCTTTTAATGCCTTTGAGGTGCTCATGAAAGAGGCTGAGGCTGGAAGTCCTTGAATGACACACAGTGAATCAAAACTGGGGCAGGTTCAGGTGGCTAAAGCACCAAACTGGGGCTCTCAAGAACTTCTCTTTCAGGAGTGTCCCAGCTGAACACACATGAACATACATCACAATTCCACAGCCAGGGCAACACTCCTGGATTCACATCTAAGGTCTATAACACACTTTATCAGAGTCAGCAAGTGCACTAGCTGGACTGTTCCCTTGAGGGCTGCTAAAAGGTCTGGAGAAGGGGACACACAACTTGTGCCTCTGGCTGCCAGCAGCTACTGGGGCACCTCCTCTGCAGCAGGAACCAGAGGAACCCAGGACTGTACCAGCTCTTACCACTCCTACCCACTGAGATCACCACATAGCCCTGAGGTGGCAATGAACAGGCAGAGAAAGCAGTGGAAACACTGACAGTCATGATGGGGACCCACTGCAAAACCAGTTCAATTCCATTTACACCTCAGTTATCCCCCACCCTTTTCCCACTGCTCAAGAACTGAGCAGCTGCTGTGGGAACACTGCTGCCTGACAATCATGAAAGTAAAATGACAGCTGTGGTTTGCTCCCTGAAATGGCAAACTGTCAGTGCTGGACATCCCATCTGGCTGCCTGAACTACACCCCACTGCCAGGTGCACAGAGCTGCTGCTGCTCCTACCTGGGCAGGTGGTGTTGAATGGTGGGTTGAACACTTTTGGGGGCAGCTCAGTTGCACTCTTCTCCAGATCCACTGTGAGTCGCTGCATCTTGGTGCAAAAATATAAACTACAATGTACAATTATACAAAGACAGGGGAGCTTGTTAGAGCTAGGCCATGTCTGAGCACCAGTGCTTCACCCCAGTGCACAACACCCACAGGAACACAAGCCATCCTCCCTGCCCAGCCTCTCCTCCCAGCCTCTCCGCCCCTCACTGGGACAGCCACACGGGGGGCAGATCAAGGACAGGGCTGTGGGAGGTGCAATCCCCCACTCAGCATTGGCTAATGTGTGTGAAGCTCATGTCACATGAGGGCCAGGCTGCTGTCACTGTGGCTGCCATACACAGCAAGCCCACAGTCCTCTGCAGCCAGTACAAAGAGAAAAGAGATTTTCTTTCCATTTTCCTATGCCTATCTTTAAAGTGAAGCTGGTTTTTGCTTACACAGAGCTCCTGCATGTATTGCTTCCACACTTCTCCACACTCATGACTCTCTGGAGGACAAGCAAGAGCTCCTGGAAAATTTGTGGACACAAGGACTGAACTATTGAACATTGCAGCCTCCTTTCCTGGCCTTTTCTTGCAATACTTTTTAAAAGGTTATAGCCCTTGCTTCCAAGACTTGCTAATTAATATTAACTATTTCTTAGACACTCTCCTTCCTAACACTGAGGAAGTGGAATTACCTAGTAAATTCAAAATCATTAAAACCTTAAAAGGATGTTGATACCACGAAGAAGGCTTAGAGACCTTTTGCATTTCATTAGAGTAGATAACACTCTACTTGTGCATCTGTAGAGATATCTGGCAGAACCATCCAAGCCTTCATCCAATTTGGTTGCCAGGAAAGGCTCTGAAAATTCACTCTCTCTCACACAGAAAAGGAACCCAGCCATGCAATACACTTCCAACCTTAATCCTTCTGTGAGTCTACAGTTTCCTTCACTGTTTATTAAACCTGCTCTTTCTGTGTAATGTCTCTGTAAGTATCAAATCCAAAGAAATACTGCCAATTTCTCCTTGTTTTTTCATGTACAGTCATGCAGGAATCCCTGTTGTAATTGCATGGCATTTTACTGTTCCTGAAACATGCAGGGATGGCTGCACTTTGTAAAGGTATATCTTACAAAGAGCTCTGGCACAAAAACACTTCATAAATCTATGGTATTAGTGGGATGTGACACTCTCACTAAGAGGAAGTTTAGAGCAGCCAGTTGCAATTAAAGCCTCCAGGACACCAACATCAGTCAGAGCCTGTCTCCAGACAAAGCCTGGCTGAGTGGGAAAAACAGGTCAGGAGTGTAACACAGCACTGCCATGGTGTCCCCAGGAGATGCCTACGTGCTGTGCTTCAGCTCACTCTGCCCTCTGGTTATGAAATAATTCCCTCAGTTATGCACAAGCTCTGCTTCACAGCTCCATTATTATTCAGGGGAAGGTGTCCCTGCAGTGGGCAGAGGCTTTGGAACAGGGTGAACATTGAGGTCATTCCACCTGGGCCATTCTGGGGCTCTCTGATTGCTGCTTCCAGAGCTCAGAAACACACAGCTCTTACCGGGGGCAGACCGGCTTCCATTTCAGTCACATTCCACTCACTCAGAGATAAACTGGGATTAAAGACCTGTTGGGACAAAAGCACAGTTATGGCTGTGAAAGGTGGGCTGGTTTGGGATTCTCAGCCCTCCCCTGCCTGCTGCAGGTGCAGACCTGCACTAACTGAGCTGCAGGCAGAGGCTCCTGGGCTGACTCATGGCACAGCTGGGCACAGCTGGGCTGGGGCACTGGTGCTGATCCACGAGCCCTGCTGCCTGCAGGGCACAGACACCCCATGCCACTGTCCTGTCACTAACCAGGGCACTGCACACACAAATCAAAGCCCCTTTCTGCTGCTCTTGAGTCCTAGGACACTCCCAGATCCATATGATTTTTAAAAGCATTCCAGAATTTAGTAGCAGAGGGCAGGTTACTGTTGCATCAGGGCTTTGGTGGCAATTTCTTAACAAGTTTGAGCAATTTGGGAAAAGGATCTGTTGATCTGAGGCCAATTTTATGATTCATTCTCACTCTTGTGACAGTTGCACAGAGAGAGAAGTGTGTCAGTAACACGAAAACACTTCCTAATGAGAAACAAGAAACAGAAACCAAGAGTCAGTGATAGAGCAGGCCATTAGAAAAGCTCTCTGCAAAGTCAGAATCAGCCACAGACACTTGGGAACTGCTTGAAGGGAATAAGATTGATTTTTTTAAAATGACTTTTCATCTGTTTATCCATGCAAGCCTACAATGTGCATTTATCTGAAGCACCTCCTCAAGGGGCCATATATTTGACATAAAGATTTTTTTCTAACATACAGAGTTACTTTATTATTGGCAAAAACCTTTCATATACCAACTATATGTACAACAGAGAAATAAACAAACCTTCCTATTTCTACATGCCTGCTTAAGAAAAAGCCACCATCCACTTCTAAAGAAAGGTGATCTAAGAACTGAGACTGATAAATAGATCAGGATTTAATAGAGAGGATTTTACATTGGCTACACTTCCCAGAATATGAGGAAGAGGGAAAGGTAGGAAAAGCTAAACACAATCTAGGAATTTCTAAGATGTAGAATATGCAGAAAATAAATTAACCTCTACAAAGCAATTACCAAACTAGCTAGAGGGTCATATTAAACCTGTTTTACACAAATGTGTCAGGTCTCATGTTTATTTCTTTACAAATGCAGTGTTTTGTGGCCCTAGAAGTTCAAATATGCATATTTTAAAAAATAAAGGCACAATTTAAAGCTGAAATCTCATAAGCAAGTTAAAACAGAGCTGTGACTCCACAGGCCACACGTGGCAGACAAAATGCCACATGAGAACAAGAAGCACGACCTGAATCCCAGCCCAGAGGAACCTCTGTGAACTTGGCAGCTCTGTTTGATGCAGCCTCCCCAGCAACACTCACATCCAAGAGGCTGGCAGGCTCCAGGCTGTACTGCTGGCTCCTCAGCAGCAGCTGCAGCCCCTCCAGGCTCCAGTCAGTGCCCTCCAACGGGTCTGAAATATCTGTTCTGAGGAAACACAAGGGGAAACATTGCCACAAAGGAAACTCTGCAGAGACACCTACAGAAAGCAGGACTGAGCAGCCTCCCAAAAGGATGTTCCTGTTTAAATCTCATTTTGAAAATCAAGGCCTGCTGTCAGCCTGGGTTTATGCAATAAAACTTGGTTTAATCCCAGAGTACAACTCAGCAGAGCACACAGGGGACTGGGCAGATGGTAAAACAAATGAGACAATCCCTCTCCTGGGTGACACGTGGTTTGGGGATGGATGGACTGTGCACATCTCCTCAACACTGGGAAAATTAAAGCTTTCCTTAGAAAAAATCCTTTTAGAAATGCACTTGGAACCAGAACAGGCTGCACTGCAATTCTCCTTGGTCCAAGATGCCTGAATTACTGTTAACTAATGCTTTTTAAAGGAGTGATTTTAGCTGCAGGCATTTACCCTGCAGGCTGCATTTACTAGAGACATTCAGCTAAAAGAGCAACAGTGATGCCCTGCTGTGATTAAACCCCCCAAAAGCTATTAAAATTTTCTCTTAAAATCAGGTCTTTAAAAAAGGCATTATTTTTCTTCTAGTAATATGCTTTTAAGCATCCAGTGGGTTCAGAGGGAGGACTTTGATTCTCTGTAAGGACTTAAAGGAAAATGGAAGCTTTCTGATAACCCTATTGAGTGTTTTGGGCTCCCCTCCCTGATGTTCCTCCTTACACTGCTGCAGTTGCTATCAAGAATGAACTGCAGTGAAGTTCCACATGATCCACCCAGCTGCACCATGCTTTCCTTCTGCTGTCACTCCCCACGACATGGGTGCAGTTGGGATTTCAGTCCCAGAGCACAGCCCCAGCAGAGGCTCACTGGGATCACTGGGGCTGAGCCTGGTGTCACAGCGCAGTGCCCTGGGCAGGGGTGTAGCACAGACACAGACACAGACCTGGTCTGGGCTCCAGCTGTCACTCAGACCTTGGGCAAATCCCCCTCAATGCAAAAAGCCTCTTCCTGCTCCCACAGCTCTGATGCACATCCTCTAACAGCTCTTCCTCTGCTGGGTCCTTCAAGCAGGTGATCCACATTCCCCCTACCTCTGTGAACTGTCCCCTGGCATTCAGGGCTCCTCTGGCAGGTGCCACAGGTCCAGCATGGAGCTCACCAGGCTGCCCTTGGCTGCCTGCAGTCACCCTCCCTCCCCACCCTGGGGATGGGAGCAGAGGGCCATGAGCAGGCAGGGCCACAGCTCTCCCTGGCTCCTCACCTGTCCAGCAGGGCCCTCCTGCCTCTCCTCTCAGGTGCCTGGGAGGTCCCTGGGGGGGCTGCAGCACAGCTGCCCTTGCCCTCCAGGACAGACTGGACCATGGCCACGGGCAGCACCGGGGGCTCGGAGCAGGCGCGGCAGCCGGGCAGGGGCACCTCGGGCTCGGCGCTGCCCTTCACCCCAGGGCTCACTGGCTCCTCCTTGATCAGCATCAGGCACTTCTCCCTGCAGCAGAGACAAGGCTCAGCACCACACAGCTGCTCTGCAAAGGCCTCATGCCACTGGGAAGGGCAGGAGCACAAGGCCTTGTTTTCACTTCCCATCAAACTGCTGCAGAAGGTCTTTCCATTTCCTCAGATGGGCAAAAGAAGTCAGCAGCCTCTCTTTCTTTTCAGCCTCTCTTTCTTTTCAGCAAGCTCCAGAAACATGCTCATGTATTCCTGGAATGCAGCTGGAATATCTGCAGTCATTTCATCAGTCACAGCTATAATGAATTTGCCCCATTCAGTTGTTTTGCAAATATGGAAAATAAATTTCTGCTCACGGATCGTTTCTTGGGTGAGTGTTAGGGACAGGTTAAAGGGACACTGGGCTAAAGAGATACCCCTGAAAAAGAAAAGTCTTCACCCTAGAGATAAGAATGGGATCAGTAAGACCCTCCCAAGCAGGAGTTAGGATTGGATCAGCAAGAATTCTAGAGATCCCAGTGACTCAGGTCAGGATCTTGTGGTCCTGCAGGACTTGAACAGAAGTTGTTGAGATCTGACAGTCATAGTCAGATGTTTTACTTGGTTGGAGGCAGAGGTTTGCCTTTTCCAATGGAGAGGCATCCCACATAATTTCCAGATGGACAAATGACAGTGAAGTTTTGTTTAGAAGCATTTTGTGTGTAAAAACCTACTCTGTGTTACTTGTAGGAGACTTTAGAGCTCCCTGTGAACCTGCACAGCTGGAGCCAAAGTGACAAAAGCATGGAGATAACAGGGATGGTATGTCACACTACAGAGCTTTCCTCAACATTCCTTTCAGATCATCTCCTCACCTCGTGGGGCCTAAATTCCCACCAGAAGCACAGCTGATTTAGGAGGTACCACACCTGAACTGACTGGGGCCATGGCTAGCTCAGATGTTAAAAACTGTGCAGACACAGAGCAGATCAGAAGCCACCAGATGGCACTCAGTAATTAGTAGAAATAAGCAACTTGACTTGAAGGTTATAGTAAAGATTTTCTGCTTTAGAAATGGCTTCCAGGTTTGGTTTTTTTTTTTTTTTTTTTTTAAATCTGAACCTCTTTACATGCTTCTAGTTAATTTTATGGCTATGGTTTCAATTATGCAACAGATTTACAGGCAATTTCTAGAGTATAACTTGAAATTATACTGCCTTGCCTCTATGCCTGAGAAACTGTTTCCATGATTCATCTGTCTACTTACTTTCCACTGACATAGCTTTAGCTATTCTGCTGCTAGCCCTAAATGCACTGCATGTCTGTGGCAGGAAGAGATAAGCATTAAAATACCTCTGCATTCAGTTCTTAAGTTACTGGGCCCTTTTCACAGAAAAATTGTCAAACATAGGAAGTTGTTGTGATGCAAACTTTCTGTTCTCATTAGCTGTTAGATGTACAATTTGATTGCTTCTTCTCTGCCAAGGCCAAAAGGAAACCCTCCTTTCTCTCTCTCAACAAACCCAACAAGTGTTAGTATCTCACTATTTGATTAAGTCTGAGACAGTCCCTGTCTTGGGACTTGGGACTCAAGAAACATGGAAAATTTCTCGAAGAGGGGAGTGGAAGTTCTCAGCATGAAACTCAGGACTTTGTTTTGAAAGTTATGTTGTTATTACCCCCCTCTAATTCAGAAAACCTGACCCACTTTGCAAACTCGAAAAAAGATTCCATCCCATATCTCTATAGAGATTTGTAAATCAGACAGAAAATCTGGGAGAATTACAGCCACAAAAAACTCTTGAGAAGAGTTGCATAAGCATGTTCATACCCAACTCTCCCTATTTTTAATCACAAACATGTTTACCTGTCATTTTCAGGGGTGGATTGCATATTCATGATGCTGGATGGTGATGCTTCAGTAACATCAGATATGATGGGTCCTCCAGCAATTGCGGGGCTGTTTAAGCAAGAGGCAGGCTCTGTCGAGGGCTAAGAGGAAAGCAAAAATCATACAGATTTATCCTTCTGACCCCAAAACAGGTGCAAGGCCCTCTCTGAGATGGTTAGGGTTTATTCACTGTGACTTTGAGTCCCCCCTTTATGGAAACCAAGAAAGCTTTTACCTACTATGCAACATTATAATTTCCTCTCACTTTTCCTCCAACCGCACAGAGGTACAGGTGTGAAATACACCCTGTGAAGTGTCAGCAACCAAGAGGTTTTAGCATGTCTGACATTTTGCCTAGACTGCTCAGCTTCCTCTGCAGGGAAAGATCCAACACAGCCCAACAGGGCTGTATGAGCCTCTCATGCCAGCTCACGTATTTTAACTGCATGACAGAAGTGTCTGGTGTCTGCTCTGATGATGGTGGGGATCCCTCACAGGGTTCAGAAATCCCACTTTTAGAACTCACTTCTTCCTCTCTTCCCTCAAGGTGAACCAGGCTGGGGTAACAACATGGACAGTTCAGTGTGCAGGGTCTGCCTTTCCCCACACAGCCCATGGCCTCCCTCATGAAGGCATCCATGAAACTGGGGAGCTGAAGGAGTTTTAAATGTCACTCAGCTTAGCAAACCTCATTTCTTCTTCACTGCCAACTCTTGCCAAGTTACTTACTCCATAATCTCTACTATTACTTCAAGCATTCCCCCCAGCCAAAGCCATCCCAAGGGCCCGGGGGCTGCACCCACCGACTGGATGAAGTAGGGCTCGTGGAGGGGCTCTGGGGACAAATGCCTGCTGAACTTGGGCACTGGTGGAGCTGAGATCCCGTTGTCAAGCATCAGAGGTCTGTGGAGAGAAACACTTTTGTCTTCCAGCATGGACTGATTGGCTCCTGGCTGCTCATACACAAAACATCCCTGAGCCAAGAGCTCTTCTCCCCTGTCTGCTCTGGTTCTCCTCAGCTGTAAGAGCCTTTCTTGCCCAGTGATACAGACAAGGAAGACTAACAAGAGTTTTGGAGGAGTCACCATCAAAAAAGAGCATTCCCAAAAGAGAGGGGAAGGATGCAGACCTGCCCAAACCCACCCAGAGCCCCCAGGCAGCACTCTGCTCTGCACCAGTATAGGCGTCCACTCTGCACACCATCCTTTCCTGCAGCCATTTAGAAGAGGCAGGAAAACAACTGTGAAAGATAAAACACTAAGGATGCAAATATAGACACAAGAGCTGAGGTTTCTGGAAGACAGACCTTTGTGTTTCCAAGGAAGCAGGAACTCAAATTACCTTGCAAATTGCAGCTGGTTGTGTGAAGTGTAACCCCCATCATAAGAGGGGAAATACAGCTGCTGTGCACATAGTTCTGTGCTCTTCTGCCCTTCTCAGCACAGTTTCTGACTAATTATTTGCCTTTCTACAAAAAAGCAATGGTCTAAGACATTTCTTGGGCTGCAAAGCTTTTACAGGGAGGACACGGCCCTGACCATGAAAATTAGAGGTCAGATCTGCATCTCATTTCTCTGCTTGCCCACTCTACTGGAAGAAAATTTCCCCAGTCATGAGCCTCAGCAGCTGCTATTCTCCCCTTGAGCCCTTTTCTTTGCTATCTGCAGTATTTAGCTCTTCCAAGAGGCTCAGCAGAGAGAGCAGGCAGAGATGCACATACCCTGCTGGCTTGTACAGATTATGGGCTCCTCCATTCAATCCTGTGTTGCCTTTGTAATCCTCACAAGAGGAGTTAGTCAAGAAGAAGAACACTGACTTAATGAAAATTGACCCCTTTGAGCTGCTTGTGGGAGGTCTGGCTCCTTTCTCTGCAGCACAGAGAAGCTTCTAAGTTGTCAAAGGCCACAAGGTAATAAAGGTGGGAACTGGAGGCAGGTCTCTGTCCTCAGCAAATTCCACTTAATATTCTCTTCCCCTTCTTTAAATCACAAGCACAGGGCAAGAAAGGCATAGCTGCTCTCATGAAAGGCACCTAGCTTCCTAATTCAAGTATTTACATAAATTTTTTACATAAATATACTTGCCTTTAAGAGCCTATCTAAAGATACCCCTCAGCTAAAACTTTTCCCCACCTTCCTCTTTGTAAGGCCTGCAGGTTAACACCACCAAGCCCGTGTTGGATACACACCCCATTCAGTGACTGTGGGTCAATCTGAAGGTGTCTATGGGCTGCCAAGTGGCAAAACTGGAAGGTGCAGGAGCAGCAGTGGGGTCCTGCCCTTTGGCCTCCCTCTGGTTAGCACTCCCATGTCCCACTGCGTGCTGTGTTCCCCAGATAAAGGTCACGAGCTGACAGGGTGCTTCTCCACAGAGCAGTGAATGGGGCTGTCAGCAGGTCTGACTCTGCACTTCAGCCCATTCAGCTGCCATCACCATGGAGCCTGGTCCGGTGACCGCCCGCCCGGGCGAGCTGAGCTTGTGCTTTTACTGAGGGGGCAGCATTATGCACCCGTGAGCCTGTGCACCACGCTCGGGGACTTACAGCTTCCTCTTTATCCCAGAGCTGCTGGGGCTTGATTGGAGCTGGCCAAACAGAAACTGAATCAGCTGTCAGGAGAGATCAAAATCCGGTGTTAATCAGCAGAGTGATTCAGCACTCCCTGCTCTCGCAGCCATTCTTATCCCACACATTCCTCCCTCCCAGCAGCACCCCAAAGCTGGGAGCAGCCACAGAATATAGGAGCCAAACTGCATGAGACATTGGAGCCTGAAACAGAAATGAGCTGTCCAAGAACTCAAAACAGCCTGCCTGGCTTTCAAGGGACACAGCCAGGTACCTGCTTTGTGTAAAAATTCCTGGATGCATGTGCTCAGCACTTTCTCTCTTCACTTTGTGCATGAAGAACTTCAGCTGGTTCTAACAGGCCTGTGAAGTGCACATGCAAATATTCCTAGGCCTGGAGTTAGACCTGGATCCATTAAAGTTTTCAGAGACATTTAGACGAGGTGCTGTAAAGTCTGGCAAAGAATTTGCAAGTGAAAGAGGCAACTGCCTATGGAGAGCCTGGATGGGGTCTGAGCTCTTTCAGTTAAGTTTTTCAGTTCTGTGAATGTCAGTGTTGATATAACAGGACATGAAAAAGGAAGCAGAGCAGCTTTGGAGAGGAATCACTTAGCAACATATTCCCAGGTCAGCTTGAACTTAATGCTCTGCTTTGACCTCCAAACAAAGAGAGCATTATTATTATATATCACAGCTGGCTCTTACTCATTGCTCAATATAACAAAATAGAGTTGCATAAAAGCCTCTACAATGAAGCATGTGGCCTGCTCCAGCCCCAGAGCTGGAGGAAGGCTTGATGGCCTCATGCATTTCTGTCCAGTCCTGTGACTCCATGATGCCACGTGAGGGTCAGAACGTGGGGCCTGGGATGTGTGACATGCTCAGTCATGTCAGCACCATCCAGGAATCACTGGAGAGGCCTTTTCTATACTGGTCATGCTAGATTTTAGGGGAGATGGTTCTGCAGCCTAAAAGATTGTATAGTAATTCCTCAACTATACCAGTAATGCCAGAAAATCTAACAGTTGCTGTTACAGTCCCCCAGTGGGGCAATGGGTGGCCAATTCTGCCACCTGCAGCTTCCTCTTGTGAACAAGTGGAAGAGGAAGATTTGGGAAGCCCAAAGGCATTGGTACAACCAGAACACAGCCAACACAGGGCAATTAGTGAGAGTTGTGCTCTCCTGCCCAGGATTTCAACAAAAAAGTGGTTTCTAACATCAAAGAAAGGACTGACACAGAAATTAAAATCTTTTGCTTAAGGGCACGGTCTGTGCTTTGTTAATGACTTGTTTGTATAGGACACATAAAAGCATCACACAACTTAAAAGAAAGGGAAAATAATTACACTGTGATATCACAGTGTGGAAAATATGGGACAAGAAAAAAAAAAAATGAGAGGAGGACATAGACCAGACAGAATAAACAAGTTTGGAGTTTATATGGTAACTACCTTGTTGATGACTTTCTGTTGCTGTGAGTGGTTCTGCCGCAGAGAAACAACTTCCCGCCAAAGAACTTCATTTTGTCTGAAAGTGAAACAGACATTTTCCATGAGAACAGAAACACCAACAGCCCATGGTGCTGCCATGATAGCAGCAGGTTCAACTGTGCAAAGTCTGTCTCACTTCTGGGTTCTTGCAGTGTTTGGCTCTTTTCAGGGTCCCAAACAAGCTCACACAATCACCTTCCTTTTTCTTCCTTGATCTCAAAGGAGCTATAGATCAAAGCATGGAGGAAAAACATAAAGAGAAGCCAACATTTATAGGGGAAGGTAACAGGAGGACACATGTTTTTGTGGAACATTTGGGCCAAACTCAGAATTTCAGCAAGGCCTGATTTGTGGCTGTGAGTTATTTGGATCACCCACTGTCCTTCCATGGAAGCCAAGAAAGCCCAACCTCTCCACAACTGCTCCAGTGCTCCCAAAGACAGCACTATGAACAGAGACCCTGTGTATGCTACCTGCTTAAAACTCATGCAAGTGGTGGTTCAAATGCATGTCTGGAGCAGACAAAAAGATGCTCCTGCATCTCAGAGCCTTGAACTAGAAGGACTGTAATGCTGTTATTAGTGGGAGCCACTGATTTAACCCAGAACAGACCTGTGTCCAGCTTGCATAAAGGAAATGTATTTTCTGTCTGTAAATGAAGCAGCACAGAGGGGAGCTTACAGGCTTGCTCTAACAGTCAGCCTCACTAGGTGGGAGTGAGAGGGGCAGAGTTTATTTACTGTGCTGCCTCCAAGTCTGGATGCCAGCCAAGTGCATGCTGCTAAAGGTTTTGCCAGCCAATTTATCTCCAGAGTATATGGATGTACCTAAACTGTCAGGCCAGCAAAACCTATCATACAGGTGGAAGTGATAAATCCTTTTGCTTTTCAGTCTTTCTAGTGTGGATGGATGCTAGAACTGGGAAGGTAAGGCCCAGAGACCTGAAGAGCTCAGTAGAACAGCTTGTAAGCAAGAATCTCTGCAGTGAACTTTCTGTACTGGTCCTGACAGGATTTTCAGCAAAGCAGCATTTCTTAGTCTGACAGCTTGCACTGGAGTTATGTCCTAATTGTTCTTCACCAGTGTAAATTTCTTAACATGAATTCAGCTTGGGATTTCCCCTCTGTCGTAGTTTATAAAAATCACATTATTTTCATCAGATGAATGCAATTTTGCCAGATGGAGGGAAGGAGCAAGCAAATCAAAAGGGAGAATAAATTAAAATCAATGCCAAATCACTAATACTGGAACTCATTAAAAATTAAATTAAATGTAAGATCAGAAACTCATTGCTGCTGTATCTGGATTTCACATTGCAAACTCATGCATGTGCTAAGTGTGGCAGTCATTAAAAATTGATGCAGGATAAAAATATGTATCCATTGCATGTCAGGGACTGGTCTGGAATGAAGTTTCCCAGTATGCAGTGTGACTCCTAAGGCCCACAATGACAGTGTCATCTGGTGGTGTATGAATATCAGCTCTCATTATAAAAGAAAGGGTTTAAGTCTATTTGATTATTCAAGTGCTTTTTAAACACAGCTCTCTGTAAATATTAAAATTCTGGAGGCAAATAAAAACCTCTCCAAGTACATGATTTATAAAACCATATCCACTTCCTAATCTTTTAGTGACCATGTCTGAGTCAGAAAATCCCAGAGTCTCAGACAGCTGGAGGCAGCCCCATGCAGGAAGCATTGCATCAGCTTGGTTTGCTCTAATCCAACAATTCTGGCCATGTCAGATGACACAGGCTCAGGGACATGAGTCCATGGACTAAATTATACACAAGTTCTTATGTTATATATTATAACATACTATATTTTTTAGGCCACTCATAAATTTTGGAGGTGAATGATGGCAGAAAGGTAATCTCTTAATAGCTGGAGTGTACTCCACCACATTTCTGCCAAGGACTCTTGTATGTGTGAGAGTTACATCTTCATCACCATTCCCATCTGGAGGCAATAGTTATCTAAGTCCCCAGGTTATGCACATATTTCCTGCCTGACCTTCTCTGTGCTTTCCTCATCTGTGAAGGGAAAACAAACAAGACAGAGAGGCTGAGCATTAATTCATATTTTGTAGATCAGATGTGCATAGAAATCCTACATGTTGTTGTCTCAACAGATCTCTGGTCAGTCCCTGGGAAGTGTGCCAGGCTCCTCCTTTCAACCATTCCCCACTCCAGAGAAGCAAATGCCCATAGGAAGCAGCCTGAGTAGGATTCAACTCACTGCTTCATGTCCTGCACTTGACACTCCATGTTCTCCTGCTGACTTCTCAGAATCTGTACCTCGTATAGCAACCTGCTGAGGTCCTCCTGGCGCATCTTGGTCTCCTCACTTTTCACTACTGACACCTGAGGAGAAAGAAATCAAAGGCAGATTTTACCTGTGCAAGAAGGGCCATGGACAGGAGAGTCATTGTGGTGGCCCAGGTGCAGGACTGTCACCAGCTGAAATACCAGGACAGGCCATGTGCCAAAGAGTCTGAACTATCCTAGAGGTACTACTGCAAAAGCCAGACAGAGCAAAGTGCAGGGCAAATCCATTCATACAGAGGGTCTGCTGACAGAATTACATTCCCTGTCAGAGCTGATTACAAACCAGCTTGGGGGGAAAACAAAGGTATTGAGTACCATGAAGGAATTGATCTAGATTGATTTAATCTTTCTACTTTAACTACAGAGATGCCCAATCACGCCTCATGTTTTACAGGGATGAGTCTGATGAAATGCTTCAAATTGACATATACACTTGGATTTCCAAAAAGCTTTTATTCAAATACCTTTTTAGAAGTTGCTATGCTAATTTAGTAAGAGAGCAACACTTTGGGGGTATTAATAAGACAGAATATTAATAGAAAAAAAAAAAGACAAATTATATTAATAAGACAAAAAAGACAGGGCAGGAGTAGGCTGTTTCTTGTATAAGAAGAAGAGATGGCTGTTGAAGACCCTGTAGGACTTATGCCATATTTCTCTAGGAAAGCAGTAACAATTCAAAGGCAGAGGGGAAGCAAGCCTGGCCCTGCAGCACTACACTGTATCACAAACATCTTGTGATACAGAGCAACAGAGCAGAAAAACACAGACAAAACTCTGATGCAAGCCAGGCCCTGCAACCCAAAAGCCCCCAGCCCAGGTTCACATGTTTGTGGGGAGGACAGGAACAAGCCCAGGGTGATGCTGGAGTTATGCTGAGCAGGATCTGCCAGGTTTCCCCCTCCCACACAGTGGCCTCACCTTCCTCTTGATGTGCTCCAGGAGGTGCTCGTGGCCCTGCAGGAAGCAGAGGTGCTGGAACTCAGTGTCGTCCCTCTCAGGCTTGACCAGCCCGCCCTGCTCGATGTTCACCACCTTCCTGAAGCCATCTGCACAGAGAGCACACAGCTGATGGCAACAGGGCCCAGCACTCCCTGCACCTCCCAGCCTCATCACTCTTGAGGACATTTCTGATCACCCTCCACACTTTTTGAGCTGACACTGCTTACCCCTGGACATGTTTATGGGCCATAACCACCAGAAACCCAGGGCAAGGGAGAGCCCTGAGCATCCCACTGGCCACCCCTGCTGCAGACTGTGCCATGAAAGCTTTTCCATCACAGGCATGTTGGTCTGCCAGGAGCTGAAATGCCAGCTCCTAGGGAATTCCTGTCTCAATTTCTAAGCCACAGGGATTCAGGGGAAGGTTTTTCAAAGGCACAGAACATCAACAGGTGCCACTTTTGGAAAAAAGGGTCATGTGCACATTTGGAAATCTGCTTTGAGTACTTCTCTGAAGTCCTTGAAAGTTTCTAAACTGTATCTAAGACTGGCCTAAAATTTACAAAAATGCTCCTACAGAGGGAAATAGCAAAGTTAAAACTTGACTAAGGAACTTAATTACTCGTTGAAAAAATTCCAACAACTATCAGAACAGTCATATTGTTGAAGTGGCTGAAAATCACACCAAATTTAAATTAGACCTCCTTTAAGGGGTAAAAATGTCAAGGTTTGCAGGGAGAAGAACTGTCTATTACCAGTTCAGTGATATGGCTGATGAAAGGGATAAACTCAGGGCACAGGACCCACAAGAGCAGCACATTCTGGGGGAGGAGTTACAGTTGGTGGCTGGAAAAAGCTCCATATAGAATAAAATGGAAAATGAATAGTAAGTCATCAAATCAATGCAAGAGAAGCAGAACACATGGTAAGTGAAAGTTCTTAGCCCACATCCTGAAATGTAATCTAACAGAAATTCCATGCTGGAATTTAAGGTATACACAAGGCGATAACTACTCTGGTATCTGAGAGGCAAATCCTCTTTGGCAAAATCAATAATGCCACAACAAGTCATATCCACGAGACCCCAAAGTTTCCTCTGCACAGTTCTCTCCCGTGCCTCCTGTCCCCCCATGTGTGTGGGGCCCACGTGCCCGGGCCCTGGGAGCTGCACTCACACATGTTCAGCTGCCTGACAAAGCTGGCCATGTTGTTGTGCTTGAAATACTTGGGCAGCACCTCCTTGGCAAAGCGGCCTTGGTCGAACACATGGAAGCTGGTGCCATTCTGCAAAGGAGACAAGGACAAAGGCAAAGTCAGGGGAAAGCCCCTGAGCATGAGAGGGGCCCAGGAGGAGCCCTGTAGCAGGGGAAGTCTTGTTCTCTGAACTGCCACCTTGAAGCTAAGAGTGACAACAGCCCTCAATGACAGATGTGCTCCTTTCAGTTCTGGTACAGTCAGGCCTCTGTGGCTGCAGGTTTGATCCTTTTCTGCTTTTTGTCACTGCTTAGTTGAGAGTCTTGGATGTGAGAAAGATACCACTGATTTTTGTGCCCAAATAGCTGGTAGGTAGTCTGTGATCATCCCCTCTTGCATGGACTTCACACAAAGACTCGAGTCTTAAGAAGGCCCTGAAAGTGGGAATTGCCATTGCAACCCTGCCATTATAACCTACTTGCTCAGATCTAACCCCAGCCCATCTGCTCAGAGCACAGCAGCCCTGGAGGGAGCACTGCCTGGACACATGGCACATCAAGGCAAGAAGCAAATCATCTCTGGAGACACCACACTTGCCCAGAAGACCTACACACATTTTAACAATTATTTTTAATAGTAAACAGCCACCAGGGCAACCCACAAAATGTTGACAGTCATGCTCTGCAGTCCAAGCTAGCAACACACATGTTGATCAGATAAAGCCTCCATTTCTGGGTTGCATTGCAACGATCCATGCCTGCCAAACAAGGCAAGCTGCCTGGGACTGCTGGCAGAAGGTGCACTGCAGGCCATGTGCTTTCCCTGCCTGGCCTTCTACCTGCTGACAGCTGCATCAGTGCAATGACACCAGCAGATATTAGGGACCTGCCTCAGCTGCAGCTGAGTTTCAAGGGACAAGAGCTGAAGACACCAGAGCCTGCACTGTGTTGGCAGGGAGGGGTCAGAGACCAGCACACCACAGTCATCCTCCTGCTGTGTTCAGTGCTACCAGCAGCAGGCAGAGGCTTGTCAGCCTGGGTGGGAATTCCCCAGGGGCTGGTCTGTGACACAGGACAGTGTTTTGTAAGAGCCCTCAGGCTCTGTGTGCAGGAGGAGGGTGCCAGTGGTGTGAGTCCCACCTCACACCATCAGGGGGTCTGCAGCTGTGAGGGCGCTCTCAGGGAAGTGTGGAAATCTCTGAAACAGGGAGCGCAATCAGGGCCATGAGATAGCTCAGTGACTAAAGAGGGGCTGGTGTGTGCCTGCACCTGCCCATGGCCTCCAGAATCCAGCCAGCTGGCAAACCCCACTGCCCTACACTGCATTTCCATCAGCACATGGTGCCAGCTGCCTCTGAGCTCAGGCTCATTTGGCAGCCCTAACAATTAACACCCACTAACACGGGACTCTGGCTCTGCTGCACTTCTGCTCCTTGTGATAGTGGAGCCCTGGAAAAAAGTTAAAGATAGAATCTAAAATGTTAAGCTTTGTGTTTTCCCAGATCAACTGCACCTGCGTAAGCAGTATGATAAATTATATAATTGTTAGATGTGATGATTGTTTAGTAATTAAATATAATTATTATATAACCAGAAGAAGAAGAATGAGAAACTATGTTGGAAATTCAGAGGGGGGCTAAATCTATGTACACAATAGAACAACATAAGTTTAATAATTAACATGAAAGTTATATAACAATAGAGTATAAAACCATGATCATTTTGGATGTATGGTCGGAATCAGATTTGGGTAATACCCCGATTCCCAGAGCTCTTTAATAAAAAGCACCACATATAATCCCTACATGATTATGTGTTTTTGAACGCTAACACTTGCTTACTGCTGCACACACTGAACATGACTGTGCCTCAGTAGTGCCCTTTGACCATTTTGGGGGTCTTTCCTATCATTCCTTACCCCATGCAGCAGAGGCAAAGGCTGATCAAGCATTTATGAGATTCACTGACAGCCTGCATGCTGGAATTATCCTGTCTTTGAGAGTTTGCAGACAGAACAGCAGGGACCAGGGTTTCCCAACACTGCAGACACTGCCCTGGGGACCCAGCTGGTTTATTCTGCTTCCCTTGTGCTTCTGCCCCCTTACTCTGGGATACAGCTGTGTGTCCCAGGCTGGACCCCCTGATGGAAAATGAGAAACATGAGAGTTTTGTACACCTCAACAAGTCCTTATGGCCTCTCAGGAGTGGCCATTCCTTTGAATTCAGGGCCACAATGTTCTCAGAAACTGTCACACTCAGAAAGGCTCCTACAGACACAAGAGACTTTGGGGTCA
Organism: Ammospiza nelsoni; assembly: GCF_027579445.1. Lineage (NCBI taxonomy): Eukaryota > Metazoa > Chordata > Aves > Passeriformes > Passerellidae > Ammospiza > Ammospiza nelsoni. Next base: position 13,691,046 of record NC_080645.1, read on the forward strand.
CTGTGTGCTCACCAATGCACACAGTGCATTGTCAGTTTGTGACAATGTGCATGTGTCAGTTTGCTCCCACACTGCAGCTGTGCCTTGGCTGTTTTAGGAGCACAAACTCAGAGAAACTCTGGAAATCTTCTCTGCCCAAAGCAAAACTGACTCTACAGCACAGCAATCATGGCAGATGCTTATCTTTACTGCTTTTGACAGAACCACCAGGACAGACATGTTGTGCTCTGACAAGACAAGTGATAATCCAGGAGTTTGCCAGTTCTCCCTTACTGCACTTCCATTTTAAAAATTAATTGAATTACTTCTTGCCCAATCTACCACAGACACAGAGAGCAGACTTTTCCTTTCCACTTTACAGCAGTCTTTAGTGTATATATAAACCATTACTGTATCTCCTCTCCATCTCTGCTTTATGCTAAGAAAGAGTTCACAGCTCCTTATGGGTCCTATTTTCTAGAAGTACTGATTACCCAGAAATCTTAGGTATGCACACAATCTCTCACCTCCAACATCATCAATGTATAGAAGCTGAAGAATATGTGAAACATGGATACCTGCAGCAAGGGGAAAATGAGACACCTAAAAGCCTTACCAAAACCCCCAAGGATGCAGTTGCAACCAATGCTAGTTTGCAGGAAAGTAGAACATGGTGCTAGCCAGTCAAAAATAACAGTGTTCTAAGTGTAACAGAGAGGGAACTATTTACACAGGTTAGAAAATTATTTCTTATTTTCTATTAGAAAGGAATTTCTTATTTTGTATTATCTTATTTTTATTATTCTTATTTTCTATTATTCCTTATTTAAAACTTGGTGGTTCTCAGAGGTATGGCCATGTAATACCAGCATCAAACAACCATGGTCACAGATACCAATGCAGCTCCAATCCTGTCTCAGGTTTTGAATGAAAACCCTACAGGACACAAAGTATATATAAAAAAGGCTACTTTAGACTTTTTTACCACCTCCGCCTTTAAATTTGCTTGTGTTATAGATTCTTGATTTTGGAGAACAAGTTTATGCACACAGCTTATCTAACAACTCCCTGATGAAAACAAATCATATTATTTGCAGCAAGTTGTAGGTCAAAAGCACAATGTGGTATAAAAGTGTTATATAAAGAGGATAAATAATTTTATTTCTATGATTGCACTTAGTATATTAATGCGTCTGTGACAAATAAGAAGCCAAAGAAAAGCAATCTATCCCTATGAAGCTGTACAGACAATATATACTCACATCACCATGATCATCACACAGACTCATTGAAAAATCAAGTAAAGCTCTTCCAAAATGATTTAGGGTGATAGCCTGAGATCTGTTTAAATTATAGGTTTGAGCTGTTTATCTGCTGCCTTTCACCTAGACATTTGTGAGAGGTTGCTAAGAAACACACGTGAGATAATACCAAACAGCAGTGAAACTTTTTAGGGGCTTTGCTCATTTCCTAGAAAATGTTAGGGAGCTGCAGATTCAAGCAAGGTGAAAAATATTTCTCTCAAAGCATGTGAAATTCTTAGAATTAGAACATTAGGCACTTTTTAGGATGTTTCAAGTGAAATATGTAAATATTATAATTAAAACACCCACAAAACAGTTTCCCCTCTGAAACAGAAAAGCCCCAATATTTCAGATAAATAATACCAAGTATATCCACAAGTGCCTGTACTTGAATCCTGTTTTTTGCACTCTGCCAGTGACTGGGCAGCACCTGCCAAGCAGAGGGCAGCTCCTGTGCCATGCAGCTCTCCTGGGTTTCCCCTGTTGCTGCAGGCATTAGTGACACCCAGTACCTGTTGCACTTACAGAACTCCAGCAGATGAGATGGTTCGTTTCAGGGTCCTCCACCAGCGTCCAGAGTTTTGTCAGGAAGGCTGGGACATTGCTGGAGTATCCATCCATCACCAGAGAGCTGGGTGAATCCTGCATAGCTCTGCAGTGCCCCAGCTAAACTGACCCCATCGCCCTGGGCGCGCCTGCTGCCCCGCACGCGCCTGCGTCCCGCACAGAATCAGCCACCCAATTTTATCCCAGGCCAGTGGAAAGTAGGCAGCCAGGGAGTCACATCAGCAGTGCTGCTCACACTCTTAAAAACTCAGCACAATGGGATGGCATCACCAGCCCCAGAGAACAATGCACAGAATGAAAATGCACCGCAGCCGATCTCGCAGAGCTGTGAATAAATCCGCAGCGTCATGCAAAGGGAACACGTGCTGCCCACCTTATGCTGGGAGGTGGGCAAGTCACCAGAGCAAACCCACCTGCCCAGAGGCTGGGGGACACCCAGGCACAGAAATCACAGTTTTCTGAAGGCACCTGAGTTGTTAGTCTGGAATTTCCTTGTCCTAAACTTTGGCTGGCATAGATGAAAAAGAGCTGACCAGACTCAGGGCTGTACATCTTCAGCATGAGTTTGAAAAGTCAGAATTGTAAGCAGGTTTAGCTGCTATGTTATTTGTCAACAGAAATTATTTAGCTCTTGCATGAGAAAAGAGGATGCTAAAAACAACTACACATAGAATCTATTAGACAAGATGGTTTTATCATTAATATGAAAGCTTTAAATAGCTCTAAATACATGTGTGGCTTAATGCCAGGGTAATTTCAACTCAGAAACTGCTCTTTAGATAACATAATAAAATATGAAATAAACATTAAATTTTCCTGAGGTCCTTAGCAAAAACTTGCAAAGCTCAATATTCCTGCTTAAAAATGGAACAGACATCTCACCTGATGCCTACAGAGTCCTTTAAGGCCAAACACTGAAAGAGTCAGGAGGTGAGAAAAGACAAGATAAGTACATGTCATGATAAGGATAACAATGCATAAATCTTTTCTTGCCATTTTTAAAGGGCAGTGAACTAACTTAAAACAACGTACTAAGAATATGGTATTTCCCCTAAAACCACCATTAGGGACTAACAAAACCCAGCAAGTAACACAAATTTGATATAGGCAGGTGCTACTCATGCCAGGTAACATCATCACACACAGAAGGCACAAGGTCAGCAGTGCCTCAGCAGAGTGGAGGAGATGTTTGATACATACTGGAAACAAGGATCAGGTTATTCCTGCAAAGTGCTTGGACACAGGACCCCACTCCTCTCACCTGAGCTCTGTGAAGTGCCAAACAGAGCTGGAAGGAACAGCTGCAGCCCCTTCTCTGCATACCTGGAATATTCTATGTCCACCTCAAGGATAATACAATATTCAGACAAGGGATGTAATGCCACAGTTCTGGCACTGGAGCAGACATTTTGCCAATTCAGTCAGGTTTAAACATGGGAAAACTTCCAAAACTGCAATTGATTCTCAAGAGTCCTGTTGGGAAAAATAAAACAAGTGCATCAAAAAAGAGACAGAGACACACATGAGGATTTAACTAACAAATCAAACTGGACTATAGAGGAGGTTAAAAAAAAACAAACAAACTTGAAATTTCACCATATTTTGAATTTGAACTTAAATTATGAAAATCTCTTCGTCAGTGGTTTCATAGTTTTTTTTCAATCAATCCTAATAAGCTGACTGATACTTTTCAAGAGTTAAAAATGTCAAATCAAAGCTTTTTTGGGAAAAATGGTCTTTTTTCCTACAGTGAGGTTTTGCTACTCTGAGTAATAAAAATGCAAGGGAATTTTCTGGTACTGCTGCACTGGTATTCAAAAAGCTGAGACAGATTTCTCAAACTGTGGGGGAAAAACCTCTTTGCAAGCAGAAGCTCTGCAGAGAAAACAGCCTCACATATCCATTTTTTACTGATAGTGCAACAGAAGGCCTAGAGTAGAAACCAGCAGCTTAATGACAGTGGTCCTTGCCTGTGATGAGATGCTGAAGTTTGGAAAAAAACCTTTTTGATTTTGACTCCAGTTTGCAGCAACTGCACTTACAATGTCTGACACAAAAAGGGAAAAGGGCATTTTAATCAAAGTGTATTTTAATCAAAGTGTATTTTAATCAACCTTTCCTGTGAACCATAATGCAGAAGAGTAAGTGCCTGGGAAGTAGGTATAGAGCATTGTTACCTAACTTCTCCATTTGCCTTCTTCCAAAATGTGTTGCACCTCTCTTCTACATTTCTGCACAAACTAAACTACCCCCATGACATGTTTTTTCAGCCCTCTCATAACCAAGCAAGAGATTTTTAAAAGCAAATATTCCCCTTCCCAGGCCAGCACTGGAGTGTGGGCCAAGTCTCACAATCTCACTCAGAATTTCATGGCATGCCCTCTCTGGGGCTGGGGAATCCAGAGTCACAGCACTCCCTCAGCAGCGCAGATTTCATTGAAATGAAAACCTGTGCACCAAGGGAGCCTCAAGGAAGGGATGGAGCTGAAACCCATGAAGCAGGAACAGAGCAGCAATGCAGAAAGGGTAAGGCAGAGGGGAACAGGACTGCACGTTTTTGTAGAATGTGCTGCTTTGAAGCGTGACTCCTTACTGGGAGTGTGAGGTGGCAGCAGCACAGCAGCTCTGCTATCTTATCTGCCATCATACCAGTGACAACCCCCGTCCCTTCCCACCCAGCAGGCTACAGCAGCCCAGTGACACCATCCTGCTTCCTGCCTGGGAACTCAGCATCCTCTGCCATCTTCTCTGGCAATCACCTCGACAGCTTGGACACTGCTTCTCTGCTTTCAGTACTGTCTCTAACACACATCTGCCAAAGAGTTAAGGCAAAATAAATGAGATCTCATGTGTTCAGCTCCTTTTGTTTTATGATTTCCTTAAAGCCTTTGGAGCCATTAAGGAGGATTGTGAATCTCACATACAGTAAGGGCGTGCTTTTAGCCTTCTGACTGCTGCCAGCTCAGGGCAGCCTGTCCTATCCCAGCCCCAGCCCCCTAGGGACTGCCAGTGAACCCTGACACCCCAATTCTGGGCCAGCTGAGCCCCACTGAGCCACAGCCTCTGCCCTCACTGCCATCTTTACTTCCCACATGGGAAACAAGATGAAATTCCAAGTGCTCATCAAGCACTTTGATTTCACCCCATGGGATGCTCCCAGAAGGCACAGACTCAGCAAGGGTCAGCAGAGGAGAAACCTGGGGCTCAGTTACCTATCCTTTTCTTACCCCCACAATATAGAGCAGGTGGATTGGCTTCAAGACAAAACATTCCAGGACATGGGTGATGGTCCCCACAGCAATCACACCGTGGTTCCCATCTGGTTCTGGGACCCAGCACTACTTCAGGTTTAGCTTTTGGAGTGAAATGTTGGGATGTCCAGGTTCATTTAGCCCCATCAGATAGACCTGAAATGTATTAACTCACCTGCTTAAACTGTTAGCAATAAATGCTTTGTTTGCAGAAGCATTGGCACCATCAGGCCTGCTGACCCTGAAAGGTCTGAGGGCACTGCCTGCCTCCCTAATCTGACCCTGTGATCCAGAGCACCCAGGAGATCCAACCCAGATGCACTCCTTTACAGTTCTATTTGAATCATGTCTTTCCTTTAGCAAACAAATTAGATTTATATTGATAAAATACTGTTGTTGCAAAATAGCATCAGATATATAGGTATTTTTAGTGTTTTAAAATCCTTCCTGCTTCTTTTTGCAGTTCAGTCCCCCAGTTTGCACAAACCACTGCCAAGCCAGAGCGTCTGGAGCTTGCACATAAGCCCAAAATGTGGCCCCAGGCCCATGCCAGCTTTTCACCAGCTGGGGACAAACCAGAGGGCTGCTGCTGTCCTTCAGCTCACAGGGCACCTGTGCAGGGCAGATGCAGCCTGGACAGGGGGCTGCTACCTGAGGCTGAGCAATGGAGACACAAATCGTGCTTTGATTTGACAGAACCTCTCATGGACTTGGGAAATGCTGGTTCATTCTCTCTACCGACCCAAACTCTCATCAGCAGCACTACGGGGACAAGCTGACAAGCGCCAGCCGTGACCCACCAGCCTCGCGTGTGTCAGCCGCAAGCCACGCAGGGGCTTCGAGCCACCGCACTCCTCATCGCTAATGGTCCAGAGAGACACATCCACCCCAGCCCTCCGGCATGGATGCCACGCTCGAGCTCGGGAGCCACCTGAACGGAGTATTTCTGACAGACCCTCACCTACACGAGACACCAAGGCACCGAGCTGGGCGGGCGGCCTTGCGGCGGGGACACCTGGAAGCGCCAGGGTGTCGGCCAGCCCCGGCCCGGGCTCCCCGCAGCAGCCCCTGCCCCGCGGGTCCCGGGACAGACAGCAAGCATTACAGGGAAGTACCGCCGGCCATTCCAGAGGCTCTTGGGATTTACTTTCGCCTTCCCGTTTCCCCGCCCGCAGCGGGTGCCGAGCGGCGCCGCGCCCTGGCGGAAGTGTCGGGGCCGAGGCCGGCGCTGAGGAGGTAACGCCGCCCGGGGCCGCCGGGCCGGGGCTGCCGCGGGCAGGGGGCCGGGGCCGGGGATGGGGGCCGGGCCGTCCCGCCGGGACAGCTGGAGGGGCCGGGCTGGAGGGGCCGCGCTCCGGGCTGGGGGGACACCGGGGCAGCGCGGGCAGCCGCCAGCCCTGAGGGCGGCACAGCACGGCGGGACCGGGCCGGCGGCTGCTCCGGCGCTTTTCCCTCAGGGACAGCTCCCTCCCAGCCAGGCTGGGACGGGAGTTGAGCCGCAGCAGCGGCCTGACGCCTGCAGGAGTCAGCGAAAAGGCAATAGCGGTGTCGCAAACGTGGCTTGCCGTCCGGGCTGGGTTTTGGAGCCCCCACAGCGGTTTGACCGCGGAGCGGGGACTGGGATGGGGCAGTGCTCACTGGACGGGAGATTCACCCCTGGGTTACACTGCTGAGGCACAAAGGGCATAAACAGAGGAGAGGGGTAGTGCTGGGTCACAGAATCACCGAATGGGTTGGGTTGGAAGGGACCTTTCCAAGGCCATCTAGTTCAGCTACTCTGTGGAGACTGGGAAATGTTCAACTCGAGCCAAGCCCAGCCCAACCTGGCCTTGAATATTTTCAGAGATGGGGCATCCACCACGTCTCTGTGCCAGTGCATCACCACCCTCAGTGTAAAAAATTTCTTCCTGATATCTAATCTAAATCTACCCTCTCTCAGTTTAAAACGATTTCCCTTTTCCTGCCTGTGTCCTGTAACAAGAGCTCAGGGCCCTGTGAACAGCCTGGGGACCAGGACCTAAAGGAGAACATCTCTGGTTGCAGTGGGGCTTCAGTCCATGGGAGCATGCCAGAGCCAGGACTGCTCGGTGGTCCCTGGAGCACTTCAATCATTTCACATTTTGCCAGCTTGGCTAGTCAGAGGCACAGGGACTGAAACTCTGCTTCAGAGTATGTTTGGACTATAAAATGAATGGACTCCAGTGGAAAATGAAAGTAAAGCTTTGTGAGCTTCTTTCTTTGGGATATGGTGTCCCACTGTGCTGTGCTTTACAGAGTAAGGGTAAACCTCTCAAAGGCTACACTTGCTTTAGCAACATCAGCACTGCTCTAAGAAATAAGAGTAAATACCCATAAGTCTGTTGTGCTTGTGCTGTAGCACTCCCCTGGCATCCCTTATGGTCTCTGAGCTTGCCCATGTGATTTTGTAGGGTGCTGAAGATGGCAGGCAGCTCCCCTTCATGGACTGGCAGTGCTTACCTGTTCCTTCAGTCCACCTGCAAGACCATTGCGCTGCCATCCCTCTACGAGAGCTCCCAGAAGAAGCCTTGTGTGTTCAAGGCCCTGAAGCTGGCATTAGCAGGTACCCATCCTCTGGTATCTTGGTGTGCAGTGCCATGCCTTTCTTTAATCTCACCCTCATGGATAAGGAAAGCTCATTCTCACTTTGTTTAGGAAAGGCAGTAAAGTGGAGAAAGCTCAGCAGAGGTTCACAAGATGGTTGGGGGTGGAGTACTTTTCCTGTGAGGAGAGGCTGAGGGAGTTGGACCTGTTGAGCCTGGGGAAGAGAAGGTTTCAGGGGAGCTACCAACAGCCTGCTGAGAGCTGTGGGACACCCTCTAGTTTTTATAAATTCCCACACTTCCCTCTTGGTTTAACACACTTTTCCATCCGAGAGGAGTTTATCACAAAGAGAATTCAAAAGTTCCTCTACTGCAGGCTTGTTGTGGATGGGTATTGGACTAATTACCAATATGGCTGGGCAGGACATGCCTGAGCTTGTGTGGCCTTTGCTGCTTGACCAAAAAGGGGCAACTGTGGTGATTTCACCTCAGAGACACTTTTGGCTGGCTGGATGTTGCAGCTGGGTGCTTGGAGACAAGTCCAGACATGCAGGAGCTCGGGTTTACCTTTGGTGGAGAAGCTTTAAGGCAATGGTGAAGGAAAGGAGTCGGTTCTGATGGAGGGGTTTGGATCCAGAGCTTTATTCCTGGCCCACAGGCCTCTGAATCCAGTAACAGCTCCAACAGAACTCTCAAACCATGTGGTTTGCTCACCCTTTTACCTGGGGGAGAGGGGGAGGGAAGGAACACAGGGACCACCAACCAGGTACGGGAGGGGAGGTCTCAAGGGACAAAGGACACCTGGACAGCCCAATGTCCCCCCAGGGGTAGGGGGCGTCTTTGAATCTGCCCAATCACTTGATGCCCTTCTGGAATGCCAGGATTGACAGACAATGCTCAGCAGGCAGCAGGGGAGGGGGAGGGAGAGATGACTAACACACCTAGCAGGGAATTATCATGGGAGGAACTGGGTCTCTGAGGTAAATCCCGAAATCACAACACAACAAATGGGTGTGGATCTGGGTAGACTGGCTCATGGCTGGACTGTGACTGTGCTCCCTTGTCCCTGGCAGACTCCACGGGCAGCGTGAATGGCGTGGACATGCTCAAGGTGCACTGCAGCCACCCCCACCTGATCGTGCAGCTGCGGTTCTGCAGGCAGGAGAACTGCCGCCGCTTCCTGCGCAGCTACCGCGAAGGAGCGCTCCAGAAATCCCTCCAGAGCCACCTCCAGCTCTCCTTGGCCACAACCATGGTGCCTCTGGAAGTGGAGCTGAAGGCTGGCAGTGAGCACCTTGACAAGATGCTGAAGGATGAGGATCGCTGCCTGGAGTGCATCTACAGAGAAAAGGTGAGTGGGAGAGGGAGGGAGGATGGACAGCAATGAGGAGGGGCGGCACTGGGCTTGCAGAGGTGGCTGCAAATCTACTTCTGATGCAGCATGTCAGGTTAACAAACTTCTCAGTCCTTCAGCTCTTAATTCTAACATGGAGAAATAGCTCTGCCCTTGCTCAGAAAAGAGCTGTGCACTTTTCTGGAAGGGCAGCAGAGTAACCTAAAGCAGCCTGCAAAAGTCCTGCTAACTCTCTGTGCCTTCTATGTATAACAGCTAGTGTGGCTGTTAACCTCACTAAGACAAGGAGTTCTAGACAGTGCTGCTGACAGCACAAGTGTGCCTCAGTACAGCTGTGAGGCAGGCAGAGAGGAGCAGCCCTGGCTGGAGCCATCACTGCTCTGCACACACAACACCTCCTCCCAGAGTGTCAAAGGTAACTGCACCTGGAAATGAGCAGTGGAAGTGAGTACAAACACTGCACATCACACCTAAAACTTGTGTCGAAGTAGGGACATACAGCATCTGCTGCCAGAAGGAGTAGGCTACCCTTCTGAAGGCAAAGTCTCTCTCATCTGGCATCTGGCTCATTGCACACTTTGGCACTAGCACTCTAATCCTGCTTGCAAGAACAGTGAGATCTTGTATCTCACTACAAGGCACTTGACATGATTAAACTCACTGACTTGTTCCCCTCCTTTCTTTTCCATCTGGAACTTTAGCTCTGGTTCCTCTAAATGGTCCTGAGAAACAGGCACTCACTATCAATCAGGAATATTAGGCACAAGAGCACGTTTTCCAGGTTGCTTTTCTGTAAGCACAGAGAATAAACCCAAACCTTTCATCTCCAAACCAAACAACATGTGATATCCCATACCCTGTGAACTGTGCCTGGCTGCTCCTTCCCTGTGCTGAACTAGCTGATTGGGCAAAAGAAATGAGCTTATTCCCAGTTCCCTAAAAGTGACTCAGTCTGACCCTGCCTAACAGTGCAACAGGCAGAAAGATGGGACACAGCCTTCAGCAGCTGAGAGCAGTGCTGGGTACCTGCTGTAAGCGAGCTAAACACTGTTTGCCTCTGATTGAGGCACAGCACTGCCAGCTTTGACTCTTCCCATGTGCTTTGCTTTCTTTACTCCTTTTCTCATTACCTGCTTTTTGGAAGTTAGACTAATTTTCTCTTGGCTAGTGAAAAAACCTGGCTTGGTGAGGAGCCAGGAACAACAAACCTTAGGGAGCAGAGGGGCAGAGAGAGAGAGAAGGTGGGTAACAGGAGCTGCCTGCTTGGGTGGCCATGAGCTGTTGGATCAGATCACCCTGCTCTGTGGGTCTCACCCTCACAGGGAGCTGGGAGAAGCCTGCTGCCTGCAGTGCACCCTAGTTCTTGCAGAGGGCTGCTGGAAACTAACTAACATGTGCTAGTAGCAGTTTTGTGCAACTTGTAAACACTCACTGGTACAGGTGAGAAACCCAGCAGGGAGAGATTGTCTATTTCATATCACATTACAGATTCAAATCCACTTAAAGCCATCCTGTTCAGCCACAGCTCTACTAGACCACCTCACTGGACTGGCTGACAGCTCATGCTGTATCTCATTGCTTCTGTCTTGACCTCAGCAAGCTCAGCTTTGCAGCTGGTGGCCCTGGCAGAGTCACTGATGCTGTTTGTGTTACAGCCTGACCGCCTGCCAGACGAGGAGATCACAGAGCTGGAGGAATGCCTCAAGAGCCTGATGCTTCACCAGAGCACCAACAACAATGTGGCTGCAAAAGACTGCACATCTCTGAAGTCCCCATCTCAGCCTCATCCCCCTCAAGGCAGCTCCCTTCCCCCACAGCTCACCTTCATCTTTCAGGGACAAAAGTTTGGTGAGTAGCTAGAGCTGACCAACAGAGCCCTTGGTCTGCCTCACAGCCCAGCAGGAAGAATTATCATCACTACATATTGGGGTCTACCTCAGATAAACCAAGGACTTCCCAGCATCCCATAAGAAAGGAATTACAGTAGTCCTAAGATATTGCCATGATGCTTCACATCAGGCTTCCACCTGTTTTCTTTTCTGGGGTGGCACAGAACCAGATGTTTCAGAGTCTGTGTCCCTTCCACATTCCTCACAACTTAAAATTAATAGTGAAAGGAGGAATATAGAGTATTTTTCTCTTCTTCCATGTCACTTGGTTGAGGTGAGTTAATAGTGTCAGTTGGATCAGATTGGGGACATTCCCATGGACACCCTCAGCCCTGCTTTCAGACAGGACTGATTTATCCAGGCTCCCTCAGTTCACCAGCTGGCTTTGGGGTCTGTCCCTACAGAGAGCTTTCAGAGAGTCTCAATAGCAATGTCAGCTTGAGATAAGCTAGATCATTTCTGAGCTGGCTTAAGCTGTGTATAGTCTCCAGTGCTAAACAGCTGAGGAGAGAGCTCCTGTCAGGATTCCAGTGTTTTGAGGATGTTTAGGTGGGGAACAGGGGACTTTGTCAGAAAGGCCTTACCAAGCTGCCTATGAAAGGCTAAAAAAAAAAAAAATGAAAAAAAAAAAAAAGAAAAAGGGCTCTGGCAAACCACAGGACAGTTTTGAGAGAAAAAAAAAAGAATAGGCCTTGCCAAGCTTGCAGGGTAGGGACAAGCCCAGCAGAGAGCTCAGGCTCCCTGCTCCACAGGGTACTGACCAAACCTTGAACTGGCCCCAGCTGCATCACATCACATCAGCCATGAACCTTCTGTGTCTTACCTGGCCTCTGCCCCTTTCAGACAACAGAACAATCACACCAGATGACCACCAGAAGTTTGCCAAGTCCGTGTCCAAGAAGTGGAAGCAGGTGGGTCGCTCCCTGCAGAGCTCCTGCCGCGCCCTGCGCGACCCTGCCATCGACACCGTGGCGCTGGAGTACGAGCGCGAGGGACTCTATGAACAGGCCTACCAGATGCTGCTCAGGTTCATCCAGTGCGAGGGCAAGAGGGCCACCATAGCCCGGCTGGTCACAGCCCTGGAGGAGAATGGTCTTGTCAGCCTGGCTGAGGAGCTCCTGGGCCTCCATTCCAGCGAGGAGTGCTCCTAGAGCCCAGGGACAGTGCCATTGCTAAGGGCTTCCCTGCTTTAGCTACTGTAGGAAACGGCTGCCAGTGTCTGGGAATGTAAAGTCCTGAATGTCACCACAGGTTTCCATAGGGGTGGAAATGCTCAGGGGAGAGGTTCTGTGTCTGCAGAAGCCAGCATGGACCTCTGATTTGCCTTATTTCACTGTGTTTTCAGAAATATAGCACTACCTTCCTGTGAATGGTGAGAGGCTTTCACCCTGACTTCCTTCAGGACTGTGACAGGGAAGCAGCCAGACAGAGAGCCCTAGGGGAGAATTAGGGAGAGGAGAAAAGCAAGCAAGGCTTCTCATAGAATTTCTCTGGGAAGCAGAAAATGCCACTGATTCTCAGGCTGCGTCCAGGGCCATCATCTGGAGAGCTGCAATATATTTTTATATTGAAAACATTTTTGCCCTCAGCCATGACATCAAGTAAAGAAAAAGGAGAAAGTAAGGAAATATCAATTTTACGTTATTTTCCTTTTTTGTTTGAAGAACAAAGAACATTCATGGCCAGAGTATCTGTTCTGCCCTGCTCTGTTATAGCTCCTTCCCACCTCTCACCACCTGAAGGCTTTCCTTCTCCCTGGGACAGCCACAATCTTCCACAGGGCAAAAGATTGCTGCTGTACAACAAATGGCAGACACTGAACAAACAACATGGACAAACTCAAATTCAGACAATGATTGTCAATATTTTCTCATCTGTGGCAGACAGTAATACTGTTGATTGGCTCTTGCCTGCCAGCCTGAGGGAGCCTGCAGCTGTGGAAAGCCAAACACAGTGCTGGAAGGAAAAGAGCCTCCTCATCAGCAAGGTGCCTGTGGAGCCTGGTTTGGAGCTGCTCCCTCAGGGCATTGCAGCATCAGATGCCATTCTCAGACCACAGAGCTGAGCAATCAGCACACCCAGCTGGCTGCTCTCACCTCCTGGCCACCCTCAGCCTGCTGGGCCCCTGGAGGGGACAGCTCACCTGCTGTGTCCCACAGGTGTCAGGAGCTACAGAGAGCCTTTCCCTGGCACTGCTGTCACTGTGTGACAATCCAACACCAGCTGCCACCGTGCCTGGATTCACCTGCACTGATTTTTAGGGTGAAAATGGTTTAAGAGACAAATCTCCCAAACCCCAGGGCTGACTTCTGCTTTCAGTTCCTGTGGGAGAAGCTGAGTGTCTCCTGGTATGTCAACACGGCAGCTGCACTTCTGCTGTGACAAAGCACAGAGCAGTGAGTGTCTGGCATGACGTGGCTCCTGTGAAGCACAGAAGCAGCTCAGTTACCTTTGCCATATTCCCAGTGCTTTCCTGATAGGTTTTTACTGATACTATTCCATTAATTCTATCCTTCCTTTCCCTTCCCATCTGTGGGAAAGCCAGTGGGCTGTGGAAATGTTTTCAGGTGCAGGGGGGGACTCTGGCCACACACACCAAGTCTGTGATGACTATCAGGCTGCTAGCAGCCATGGTAGGAACAACTTTGAGGCCTTTTAAACCACAACTCACATTTTACTGTTTCTCTGGAGTCAAAGCTGTGACTCAGTAAGGAGGAACACAACCTCAGATTCAGGTGTGGGCTCAGATCCAAGCTCCTGGGGCTGGAGACATTCCCATACCTTCTGCTGGAACAGCTGAGCATCAGTCACTGGGGACCTGGATGGGCAGGATTTAGATGGCCTGCTCTGAGCCAGCTGGGGTCAAATGAGCTGAGTATCCCATCCTCAGTGTAAGCCAGGGAAACATGACTTGTTTTCTGCAGATTTTGAACCCCTGAGGTTACATACAGAACCAGGAAAGGAAGGGGTTATGTATGGGGAGAAGGTTTTCAGGTGTGAGTGAATCTGTCTCCATCTTGCCCCTACCTGCCAAGGAAGCAGGACTTCATGCAGGCACCATCTCTGCAAGACTGTGGCTCTATCACCTTTTATTAAGCCATTTTATATCAGTGCCATTGCAGTTTCATCCCCTCCATTCCTGCTCACACATCCCACCCTCTCCCTTCCAGTAGTACCAGTGCTCTTCCCAAAAGGAAGCAATTACCTCTCTGACAGTTTTGCTTTTGGGACCAACACAGTGGTGCTGATCTTGCCTAATTTAGGCTGCTGTGGATCCATACCTCAGAGTATTTAGCTTTCCTGCCAAATCCCAGCTGGGGAACTCCGTTTGGCAGAAACCCATCTGAAAAATTGTATTTTAAAAAATTAAAAAGTCAGAAACTTGAAATTTACTTTAAGAGCAAGAGAGTTTGCTCTTGATTTTGCAGAAATTAATTTTTAAGTAATTGTTGTCATATTCCATATGTATATGACCTTGTTTTTTAAGAAAAGAAGGTCACATGCATAGCCTGCCATCTCATTTGCAAATAATTTTTCTAAGCTCTCAGACCAGCTATATGTGCACAAGTTGCACATATATATAAGGCAGCCACTGAGTAGTGACAATTACTAGTTTTTGTAGCATGTTAATGCTCTAAATGAGCAAGTCTTATTATTCAGCATCTACTTCAAGTCCAGAAAACTTTTTACTGCTGTTACTGTTTTGCAGAGGACTAACCATGAATGCTTTCTTCTGAATGTAAATGTTTTCTTTCTGCCAGTGACTGGCATGTGTATTTCCTCTTACATATTCCCTGTCCGAAGTGCCATTAAGTGCTGGAGCCCCTGGCAGCCTTTCTGGAATGTTTAATCTCCAACAGCATTCACAGGTGCCTTCATTGCAGAGACTTGAAGGAAAAGGGTTTTTCAGTGACATTCCATGGTGAAACTGTCTCCAGCACATGGCATGGTTTGGGACATAGCAGTGGCTGTTTCATACCTCCTTTTCCATGAGCAGTCATCATCATGGTGGGAGATAAGCCATGGACAGTGCTGCTGCTGGAGAAATTTGCCTCATCCCAGTACCTGCTCTTCTCCATATACTGAGATATATCTGTGAAAAAGAAAAAAAATCAGGGGTCATGCTAGTGTTTCAGAACCAAACACAACATTAAAAGCAAATAAAGGTGCTAATTAATTCCATATAAAATCTAAACCAGAAAAAACATAGAACAAGCAGCAGAAATCAGGCCAAAATCTGCTTACAGGAAGAGATCCAAGAGGGCTTTTTTTTCTGGTACAGATTGTTTTTGTCATTTTAACCATGTTTCGGGTTTGAAGGAGCCTCCATTCAGTCTGCCAGAAGGAATAAAAGTTCCATCCAAAGGAGAATTTGAATTATTTGTTTTGGCATAGCTGACCACAGTGTTCAAACAGATGATAACAAAGAGGAGAGTGAAGTGAAGTTAAAATTCTCTCCAGATATACTTTGACATGAGGCATCTGATAGAAGCAAACCTGACAGGATCCCCTGATACAGAAGTGTCTCAAAGGAAGAGACAATTTTACCTCTGTTTATTTTGCCTTTCATTTCAGAGGCAGGTTCAGCATTGAGGAGCTGTCCTGCTCTCTGGGTCACTGTCTCCCCTCTGTGTTCCCAAGGAACCGCACCATGACAGCTGCCCACAGACTGAAACCAGGAGTGAGCATGGGCAGAATGAGGAGCCTCAAATTCACTTAAATTGCTGATTTATTTAAGCTGAAAATTCTGGTGAACCTCTGGTACTGTATCTGGTATCCTTAAACCAAGGAGGTACAAGAAGAGGGATCAGGAGGGTTTGTGAGTCTGACCCACATATTGGAGTGTGTGCTGACCCTGGTGCTGTACACTGGACAGGGGGCTGGCCATGTGTCTTTTGTATGGAGATGGACTCAAACACTGAAGCAATTTAAGGCCTAGAGTCAAAAAAATTTTTTTTTTCCCTTTGGATTGAATTTTAACCCCCCTGAAGGGAGCTGGCTGTGCATCTCTAATACAAACCTGTATGAGATGTGTGGTTAATGTCTCTTAGTTTTCAGTGGAAAAATCCCTTGCTGACCATCTGATTCCAAATTCCCATGATATTCAACATCAGATCTGGATCAGCTATGGACTGCAATGCCAGACATACTTGGGTCCAGAAGATTCAGCCTCCAAGGAATTGTCTTTTACAGAAAAACCTTTTTGGTATATATATTTTCCCCCATTCTTTTTTATAAATAAATATATACTTTTGATGAAACTGCCTCAGAGACTTTCACTGAACACTTACCTGCAGTAGTAAGAGAGGGGTCACTGAAGTTCTGGCCACATTTGGTGATCACCAGCTCCAGAGGAGCATCCAGCCTGAGGGTGGCTGCCCAGCAGGGCTCTGCCCAAAGTCACACATTTCTCCTGACATTCCAAGGCTGGTCCTGCCTGCAAGGGAACAGCTCTGATTACAGCACCAAGCCTCTGGTTTGTTCAGTTTCCAGTGACTGCTTTGATGAGCCTTTTTCAGCCAGCCTGGCCAGAAGGGGAGGTTTGTCCCAGCCCTGGCGCCTGGAGGAGCTCACTGTGTTTCCTCCAGTGCTGTTGGATACCTGGGGCTCCTCTGAGGCCACAGCACCTCTGCAATCTCAAGTGCCTCACTCCCAGTGAGCTCTCCTGTCCCACAGGAGGGGAGCCAAGGAGCTGGGATATAAAACCTGCCCAGCTTTGCACGGGAAGCCACTGGCTGACCTGACAGCTGAATCCAGGGAAACTCCTTTTGCATGAACTGGGGCAGAGATGTATTTTGCCCTGAATCTCTTAAATTTCAAACACTGTTTGAAAATCACAAGATCAGCCCTTCTTTATCTACCACAAAGCTGAATTCCCAACTGCATGGCAAAAAAAAAGTGGGCTTTGGTTTTTGGGTTTTTTTTGTTCCAGGGACCCTTGAGTCAGTCTCTAGAGTCTCCAGCCTCTGCACTGCTCAGCTCACACATCCTCCCATCATTTCCCTACTAGGAGAAAAAGAAACAACCCCAAAGTGAATTTAACTTCTGAGCTGAACCCAACCTCTATTTTTCAATTTGACTCTTTGCAGAGGTAAATACTCACAAGGAAATTAAAAGAAAAAAGCCAAAGTATAGAAGAAAAAGAAACTCCGAAAAATTAGTTCATTTCCTAGTGAAAAAAGTTACGGTGGAGGGGCGGCAAAGAAAAACCCGGCCTTTTAGCAGAATTGGTGCAAATCCCCAACCTGGCTGAGCGTTCTCCCCCTGGACACCTCCGCCCTGTCCCGCCGGAGCCATCGGCGCTCCCGGGCCCATCACGTGTCGGCCTTGGCCGGGACCCGGCTCTGCCGCGATCGCCGGGCTCGGCTCGCTGCGGGGCCGCCCCGATCCCGGCCACCATCCCGGCCCGATCCCAGCTCCGCTCCTGGCTCCGCTCCCAGCCCCGATCCCCGTCCCAGTCCCGGCCCCGCCGCAGCGGCAGCCCCGGCCCGGGCAGCTCCGCTCGCTGCTGCGGGAGCGGCCCCGGCCCCAGCGCTGCTCGGCGCCCCCAGCGTGTCCCAGGCTCCGCTGGCAGGCCGAGCTGAGAGCCGAGCGATGTCTCTCATAACCACATCCAGATGTGCCCGCTTGGCAGCCCGCTGCACACACGGCACCGAGGGGACGCGGGATCAGCGCAATCGAATGGGCTGTAAGTATCTATTGAGTGTGTTTGATCTCGGGGGGTTGGGGAGGGTTGTGCAGCGAGCAGGGTGGACTGGAGTCTGTCCTTACTGCTTCCCTCTGCTCCCAGCTTTCCTTTTTGCCTTGCTGCTCTCGAATTGTGTTAAATGCGGCAGCCCGGACCGTGATGGTTAACACGCAGCAGGCTCGGCTGCAGGCTCCAGCACCGAGACATCTGCTTTACTCTTTACTTTCCAAAGAACTTTCTTTGAATGTTGAGGCTGTTTTTACAGAAGTGTGGGGCTTCTTTAGACAATGCCTGCAGTGCTCTGAGACAGAGTTTCCTCCCAACCACAAACATGTCCCAGTGGTGGTATGTTACATTTACAAGCCATTCTTCATCAGTAAAAGGACATGAATCTCCCCCATGTTACACTCTGGTATGCTGTGAGCAAAACATGGGAATTTTCAAGCTCTCTAGGGCCACAAAGATAGAAAAGAATTTAGCCCCTGTGAATCATCAGGCATTTATTTATATTTTTAATAGCTTTTGGGCAGATTCTGAGAAACTTATGTGTTGGGTATAATCTTGAAATTAGTGGGGCACATCAGCATGTACACCCTGTTTCTACCTCGAGTTAAATTTTCAACTCCCTGTCTCACCATCACCCATGGATGTAACAACACATCCATGCTACTGCACTGCAGTTGCTTGGGTTTGGGGTGCATTGGGCAGATTATCTATCAGAAGAGGGTCTGGGAGCTGAAGAGCTGGTGAGCACTGCAGCCTGGGGAGGGCTGGGAAAGGAAGGTGTTTGTTTCAGTTTCTTACTCCTTCACAAACCTGCAAGGCTTTATTCCCCTCCTGGGCCCTGAAAAATTAATGTTTGGAAGAAATACAGCAGGTTCCTTACCTTGGCTACTCGAGACAGATCTGTCCTTTCCCCAAAGCACTCAGGGTGTGAGTTGAGCTGCTGAGCCCTCTGCCACTCTGAAAATCAGACTGCCAGCAGCAGGACTGCATCTGCAGGTAGGACGGTACCTCTGGAGGCTGCTGAGCCTGCAGAAAGTCATTGGGCTTTACCTTCTCCTACCTTGCAGGTGGCTGAGCACCTGTTAGAGGTATGGGGGGCCCAGCCCAGGTGCCTGGCACAGCTCCATGCTCATCTCGGTCTGTGCAGGCACTGCCCCCTGCCCAGGAGGGACAGAGAGCATCAAGCACTGCCTTAAGGAGCTGCAGCCCCAAACTGTGCCCTGAGTGCTTACACTGGGCCAGCAGGGCCAGGGGAGCAGGGGGAAGTCCCAGGGAGTTCCTTCCCTGAGCTCAGTCCTGCAGGCAGCTGCTCCTGCCCAGGCTCAGCAGGGCTCCCATGGGACTGCAATCCCCAGCAAGGAGGGGCCAGTTCCTCTCTGGGACCCCTGAACCTGGAAACAGACACCTCAACAGCCTCACACAGCAGCTCTGCAGCTCCTCTGTGTTTGAGCTTCTACACTTCACAGAGGTTTCTGACTGGGTTGGAAGGTGAAAGGAGGCGACCACAGCAGCCATTTGCAGCAGTGATCCAACGTGACTGGCATTGCAAAGGGAAGGCTGGCAGTGCCAAAACAGGAGAAACTGCAATAAAATGGGACCAGCCAGCTGGGAAGCTGAGCAAACTATGTATTTGAGGACTAAAGCAGGCAGATAAATAAGGCACCCTGTCCTGTAACAGCATGGATTTCATCCATTCGTTTGCTCTGGCCTGGAAAAAATTTTAAAATGCCCTAAAAAGCAGCTCTGACAGGAAAGTTGGAAATTGTTTTTGGAGCAGGGCCTGCATTTTTGTTACCTGCTTCCTCAGTATTTGACTCAACAGAGCTTTTGCCTCCAGGTGCTGCAGCAAATACCAGCAGCAGTGATGCTGCAGTGCTGCACTGGGCAGCTGCTCTCCCTGTGCTCCCTTGGTTCTGGTTCAGGAACCCAGTTCCTGGGACAGCTCTCAAGACACTCAGCTAATTAAATCCTACAGCTCTCAGTTTGTTTATAGACTTCAGAATTTGTAAGCAGCTGAATAGGATGAGTTTTTATCTAGTAAGGCAGCACAGCAAGAGTTTTGGTGCACTTACCAATATGCCAAAAGGGGTTTTTGTATTTCAGCCACCTCTGTCTTCTAATCAAGAAGATCAAATCATTCAGCATCACTTTATGATCCTGTAACTCCAAATGAAGCCTCTTCACAAGCACTCTGAAATGCAGAGAGGAGTTGCTCAACACCAGGGCCACTTGAAACCATAACTTTGATGAGTTATTGACTTTGCCTAGAGGGGGGATAGAAAAGCAAAGAAAGAAAGAAAGAAACAAACCCCAAACCCATGGAGGAATAAAAGCCATTACATGACACCCAAACATAGAACACAGCTTCTTCCCCTGCTCCAACACACAGAGCTACTCTTCCCCTTTAAACAGTTCAGCAAGACATTTAAGTTAAAGTGGTGCAGGCACAGGAGTCAAAGACTCTCCCAGCCCTCAGGGGTGCAGGGGATGGGACCAAGGGTGCCAGAGGGAAGATGCAGCCTCCAGGGCTGCAGGCAGTGCAGAGTTCTTGGTGTCAGCATCCTGCTCTGGTGGCTGAAAGCTCACCTGCACTCGTCTGTTCCACACAGCCCCAGCTGCAGCATGGGCATGTCATCATTGCTTCTTGAACAGGGTCAGGATTTTTCCTGAGGCAGAGGAACCAAGTGAGGAGGATCCTGGGAGTTTGCTTTGCTCTTGCTGAGGGAATCTGAGTGGAAAAACTCCTGTAAATGAGGCAGGAGAGGAACACGTGTGCAGCCTTTTCCCCTTGCAGGCCAGAGCCTGGGCAGGTCTCAGTATCCAGCTCTGGCTGCTACAAGATGACTTTGTTCTTGTGGAATGCATTCAGCAAACATGAAATGAAAACAAATATCCCAAACCTGAAGCATTGCCTCAAAGTATCCCCACCACCAATATTGTATAATCTTCTCTGATGATTACAAAAAATCCTCATCAAACCCATCAGTGCTGGATCCCCCACACTTTCTGTAGCTCATTTTATGGGCAGACAGATGGGACACCTCCATCTGCAGCCACAGCCCCACACGTTCCATGGGCACACAGTGTCCCTCTGCTGCCCAACCCAAACCTACCCGTGGCAGCTCCAGCATCAGCAGTGAGGACTGGAGTCAGGAGGGAGCTGGGAGCACTTCCCTGCAGCAGGGAGAGGCTGATCCAAGGACACCCCACAGCTTGGGTGGGATGGATGTTTCTGTGAGCCAGGCTGGCATGAGTGGGCAGCAGAGCTCGTTGCTGGTTTTGTGCCCCCATGCTCAGTGCATCATGTTTTCAGCTTGATTATCTCAGCTGCTTTTCCCAGGACTGGCTGGATCAAATAACCACTCCTCAAGGCACAAAGCAGCGTGCCAGAATCACCAAGGCTTCTTGACTGAATCTGAGCACAGGATCCAGAGGAGTTTTTCCCACTCTGGCCCTGAGCAGAAGTGATGGAGATGTGATGAATGCTGCAAAAAGAATTGCCAGGATGGGCTCAAGGCTTCATATCATTCAACTGGAAATGAAGGGCTAGCAATTTATTTTTTTTATCATCACTTGACTGCTTTTATTGCAGCTGTTCTTGGCCATATTTCAGAATCCTCCTCTCAAATAAATGAGAACCAGGCAGAGGACTGGGCCCTCTGCCCAAGTGTGCAGCAGCACAGGTCAGACTCCTGCCTGGATGTTCATCAGGGTGCCATGCCCAGCTCTGGCCTCTTCCAGCTTTCCAGCCTTTCATCGTCTCTTGGGCTTTGCAGGCTGTGCCCCCCTGGTTCTTCCAGCTCATTCCCTATTTATGGCTGCCCATCTTGCCACCTCGTGGATATGGGACCTGTCAGCCTCTTCCTGCTGCCCAGCTCAGCCCTCTGACATTTCTGGTGCCCAGCCCAGGATGGAACATCCCCAGCCCCATTATCCAGCCCCATTGTCCCATTCAGACCCCATCAGGCCAGACTCAACCCCCCTGTGTCCATCCCCACAGAGCCAACACAAAGAGGGACAGCTGCCTGCTTTTCCAAGCTGGGAGGACACAGGAGGCAGTGCTGGCAGCCAGGCCATTCCTCAAGGCCCGGAGTGATGCAGTTTGTAAGCCCAGCTCCATTTCAGGTTGGATGGAGGTTCCCCAGAGCAGCAGAGGAAGCAGAGGTGCGTCTGCCTTGGACCCTCAGGGATGTGGTGTGCTGAGAAACCCTGCTGTGCTCACATCTCTTTCCTTTGGCATCAGACATTTCCTGCTCACTTTGGTAGCCCTGTAATTCTTTTCCCCTGGTGTCAAGGTGGATGAATAATCCTTTTGGCTTTAGGACATGCCAGAGCATCTGCCAGAATCATCAGTCCCTCTGTATTCGAGAGCAGAACAGCTTTTCCCACACTGACATCCATGGATAGAGCTTACACCACTGTGACAATCAAGGGTATTTTCCTTCCAAAGAAGGAAATACCTAACAAAGACTGGAAAATCCATATAATTAGATCAAGGAATGACTTCAAGGGCTGGCAACTTCATTTGAAAATGAGAGCTCTGTATTCAGCACTGAACTGTTTTATTTCAGCGTGGAAATCACTCTTTCGGATCCTTTACTTTCAATAAAAGAAAACACTGAGGAAAATCTGGGCTATCTGCCCAGGCTTGTAACAATTCAAGGTTTTTCTTGGCTTTTCCAAGGGCACTTATTGCCAGATTCTGAGATGCTGGCAGTATGAAGCTGCAAGCCATGGAAATTACGAGTTTCATGACACGCTCGTTTTATTCCAAACCCTTGTCGATAACATTAAACACAGGAAAAATCCAGGACTTTCATCCAGCTCCTTAATTACCATCTGAAGCCTGGCAGCTGAAATAAGATCAAACTTGTGCATAGAAAAGGAAAAAGAAATTTGCTGTGTTCTGTGAAGAAAGAGAGGGGACTTCAGATGTAAAATGCAAACCAACATCCTATACGTGTCAGGAGGGACTGTTCCATGAGGCTGAGCATGGTTCTGAGCCAAGCCATGTGGCAGAAAGAACATAAACAGAAAACAGATCCTGAATATTCTAAACATTTGTACAACAATTTACAAGAGATCTGAGAAAACTGTTCAATCCTGCTATTAGTAACAAAGTTATGCCAGTGAAAACATCTGCCTAGGAGAGGAGTGAAAGGTAAACAAAAAAAGCTAACAAATGAAGAAAAGCCTCTGTCAGAGAGCAGGAAAAAGCAAGAAACAAGGCCTAAGGAAAAAACCCCATGGTCATCAGGACAAGGCCAAAGGGATTTTAAATCTACCAGGAATGCAAAGAGCCTTACACCAAGGCATGGGTATGCTGTTTTCCAAAATAAAGATTTCATAAATAATGGAGACAAAAATAATAAGGTCAGTAAACATTTTGGAGCTGCTTATCTTTTTCCCAAGATAAGCAATAGCATATGATGGTGAAATACTCTATTTCAACAGTACCTTGGAGCTGAAGCTAACCAGTAATGAAAAACACAGTATTTAAATAATGATGTCCAAACAATGTGCATCTAAGAATTTTAAAGGGTCTGGCCAAGAAATCGACTGGTGTAATAATTTTCTTCCTCTTAAGTCTTGAAATATTGCTTAGATATCACAGGTATTGGTACAAAACCACTGTTTTGTTACTTCGTTATTACAGACTCATCAATCTAATTTTGAGTTTGAAAGCTTAACATTATGGCTGATACAAAATGGCTGCTTAATGAACAATTAGCAAGTGATCCAATCCAGGACAGTATCTGCTGAAAACAGATACCACCAAACTCTTACCAAGCATTTGCACCTTGTCCTATCACTGTATGCCTTTATCAAACATCCCTCTCCAGTTTTTTTTATCCCAGAAGTCATCTTTGGATATGATCTCAGCTAATTCAGGACAGAGAACTGTAATACCTTCACAGGCAGCTTCTCTTAGTACAGCACAGGCAAGAGAGAGCCACAAATCACACATGAACACGATACATTATTAGTGGAGGTATAAAATACTTGTGGGGAAATTTTCAGGTGGGGCTCACCTTCCTTTTTGCTGAGGAGAGGTGACGGTGATGGCAACAGATCATAGGAATGATGATGGTCACTCATCTCCTCCTGGAGCAGCTGTGGGGTCCCTCTGTCCAGCTCTGCTGTTACTGCTGCAGGGAGTGGCTGCACCCACAGGGTGATGAGAGGACCTGCTGCTTGCTGCCTTCTTACTCTTTCATTCTCATTTTGTTTGCAGTTGAAGAACTGATCAAATAAGACAGAAGATCTCCAGGAAAAGTGTAAGTGAGGAAAAATCTTGTATTTCAAAAGGTAGTTTCATCTATGATACATGAACAAAATTTTCCTAACACCATGCTCTGCCTTGCTTCTGCTTATTGGGATTTATTTCCCCACCTCTCAGGGGAGTTAGGGTGATTTGGCAGAGGAAAAAAACTCATGGCCCCTTCTAACCTTATAAATGGAAGTTACTTACAATGGTTTAATATTTTATATTAAAGAATTCTGGCAGGAGAAAGGTCCTGTGTGAATTCCAGATTGTACCCAATGCATTCATTTTGAGTACAAATCACAGTTTACCAAAAGTTGGCTCCGTGTGCAAGGAAACACCAGCAGCACCCTGCTATGAGTCTGCCCTTCAGCAGTCAGCTCTGAGCCTCCCTGGTCAAAAAGGATAAAAGCAGCAAGTAATGGTTGTCAAGCTAGGGGAAAAAAGGTCATTATTTATGGGAGAATGGCATCATTCATAATTTTCCACTTTGCCTTTCCCAGTGAAATCTCTGAAATGACAAAGCATGTTCAGCAGTAAGGGATGCAGGATTTTGGGTTGTGCTTAGAGGGTGGTTTTCAGGATGATGGACTATTGCTTAACCAAGTCTCAGAGCTGGCTGGCACTGGGATCAGCAGTAAGTTTGCAACCCCATGTGCCTTTTGACAAGTTTCTCAATGTCTCTGTGCTTGTGTGAGTAAAATGTGCTTTGCTGCTGGGTTTTTAAATGATGTTTAGTCTTGCCTACCTGCTTCAGACCTGCCAAATCCTCACTGCTGACACACTCTGTGTTTATTTGCAGATGGGCAGTGGTGCCAGGCAGCTCAAACACAGCTTCTAGCAGCTCCAGGAACAGCAGAGAGACAATGAGAGTTCACCTCAAAGGAGATGTGATCTGCACCCTCCTCCTGCTGGTGGCGCTTTGTTCTTTGCTCTACTCCCAGCTGGAACATTTGATCCCAGCAGGAAAGAAGGAGCCAGCACAGAACAAACCTCGAGTGGCACCAAAAATACTCACTGATCCCAGAGCACCTCGGAGGCTGATGCCAGCAAAGGCAACTGCACCCAGACCCCGAGTTACCCCTGCCATGAGACCAACAGAAGTGGCCAAAACCAGGGTCCAAACTACAACTCCACCCCCACTGACTGATTCTGCCTTCAACTTCAAGCTCTATCTCCTAAACAAGGACAACAGGAACTTCAATCTCCTCATTAACCAGCCCAGGAAATGCCGAAAGACGCCAGGAGGTCCCTTCCTGCTCATCGCTATCAAATCCGTGGTTGAGGACTTTGACAGGCGTGAGATTGTCCGGAAAACGTGGGGCAGGGAGGGTTTGGTGAATGGGGAGCAGATCCAGCGGGTGTTCCTGCTGGGAACACCAAAGAACAGGACAGTGCTGGCAACATGGGAGACCCTGATGCACCAGGAGAGTCAGACATACCGGGACATCTTACTCTGGGACTTCATGGACACTTTCTTCAACCTGACCCTGAAGGAGATCCACTTCCTGAGCTGGGCTGCTGAGTTCTGCCACAACGTGAAATTTATTTTCAAAGGCGACGCTGATGTTTTTGTCAATGTGGAGAACATCGTTGATTTCCTCAAGAGGCACGACCCCACTGAGGACCTCTTTGTTGGGGACATCATCTACAACGCGCGTCCCATCCGCGTCCGGAAGAGCAAGTACTACATCCCCGAGAGCATGTATGGGCTGAGCATCTACCCTGCCTACGCTGGGGGAGGAGGCTTCCTGCTGTCCAGCTGCACCATGAGGAAGCTCTCCAGGGCGTGCAGAGAAGTGGAGCTCTTCCCCATTGATGATGTCTTTTTGGGCATGTGCTTACAGAGAATCAACCTCAAGCCCATTTTGCACGAAGGGTTCAAGACCTTTGGCATTGTTAAGCCTTCTGCTGCCCCACACCTGCAGACCTTTGATCCCTGTTTTTACAAAGACCTCATGGTGGTTCATAGCCTGAAAGTTGCTGAGATCTGGCTGATGTGGAACCTTCTCCACAGCCCACGGCTTTCCTGCACTCAGAAGAAGCAGGTGAAGAAGCCTTTCCAATGGAAGAAGAAAGCTCAGATAACAACACCGGCATCACCCCTCAGATAATGCAGGCAGAGTGCAGCACACACAGCAAACCAGCCAAGAAAGGGAGCCTGGAACTGACACTGCCCAACAAACCAACTTTCCAAGTATTTTAGCACGTTATTTACAACACTAACAGAAGACAACAAACAATTGCAGGAATTTGCCCAAATTCCACATTTGCACATACATATCATGTGGGTCCTTGTGTACTAATGAGTCCAAATAATCATAACATATATATAATTTATTGTTATTTATTAGCATTATAGTAGTGCCTAGTGGGACAGTGTGTAAAAGCACATTGAAAAATGCAGCCCTTGGACATTTTTCAGCATGGTCAGAAGTGTGAGAAATGAAAGAAGACATAGGGTAAGAACAGACACCAGGGAGCACAGGGATCATTGTCAACTTCCTGCTTGACTTGGACTCATTGAAAAATGACCAGACAGGAACTGGAGAGCAGGAAATGGAGTCCCCTTAGTGTCTGCTCAGATCACATCACTGCTCCCTGGTTGGTTTTCCACGGGCCTTGTAAGAAGAGAACAAGAAACAGCAGTTCAGGTGGATTACAAGAAATCAAACTGGGTGCTGAGGCTGGCGTGGCTGGTGGAGCAAAGGACAGGTAAGTAGATGACTGAAAGGAGCAGACTAAAGGGCCTTTAGAGAAAGGACAAGAACTTCAAATTGATCCCTTTGAGTCTTGATTTTTCATCATTCTTCTCAGTTCAAGAATCTGCTCTACTGACATGCTCAAGATTCAGGGGACCAGTGGAACAGGTTTTGGCACTTCCCTGAGCTCAGGCTCTCTGCACTGCACTGACTGACATTCATGGAAAATTCAGAAGCCATCAACAGTATTGGATCACTCTCAGGATCTGACCCAGATTTTCAGAAGGTTTGCATCTGGAGAGATCCTTTGGCCTCTGCTCATAAGCATAACCCCACACACAGCTGCTGCTTGCATCACATTTGGGAGCTGCTTCAAACCAAAGAGTGCACTGGGCTGGTTTCTACAGACCTTGGGCTCTTGCTTGGCACAGCCAGCTGCAGAGGGCAGCCAGGACTCTCATACTGCTGCAAATGTCATGTGAAGGGAGAAAGTTTTCAGACAAAAGGACTTCAGAATAAAAGTCCATCTAAATTTATTGCAAGAAATCAAAACCACACAGCAATCTTTCTGTTGGCTTTCCAAGGTTCAGTCAGGAGCTTTGTGAGTATTTTAAGCATCAGACAAGAACACTGAATTGCTCAGTTTTTCAAAGTGTAGTCCAGACTTTGATGCATTTTGTTTTTCCCAACAGCAGACTACCTTAGAATATACTTTTATCAGACATCAAAGCAGAAGTGAACTCCTCTAAATCAGGGTTACAAAGCTGTGAAATTCATGGGACAAAGAGCCTGAATTCACCTCTGATACTGTGTTTGTTCATTCTTTTACAAGTTTTTACCCCCTCAACAAAACTCCTGTCCATCAGAGAACCCCTCAGGATGGCACATCCACACAGCTTCAAAGGAAACTACAATCAGCCATCAAAGAAAGCCCAAAGTTCCCCTCCCTTGCACAGAGCCTGGAGCACAGCTGCATTTCATATCCGTGGGTGAGCTCCCTCCCTCCCTCCCTCCCTGCAGCACTTTGGGCTCAGTGCTGGTACTGACAATGCACAGGGAGAGCAGCAAGCTGGCAAACAGCCCATGGACAGCAGCTTTACACATTGGTAATCTTCATCATGAGGTCAAGCCTTACAATAATGTATTTCCAAGAAAAACTCAGCTTTATAGAAATGGAAAGATTTCTACATTTAAGATATTTTCAGGATGCAATCCTGAAATACAAAATGTTCACGTGAGCTTCACAAGGAGCTTTGCAGGGTGTGGAACTAAGCCAAAGCCTCACTGGTAGGACAAAGTCACCCCTGCCCATGTCTGCTAACATGTGTGATACATGTGTGTTTATGAGACTGTACAGAGATGTATTACCTGGGAGTAGTTTACAGTTTGGGAAATTATTTATACCATCATTAAAAGACAGCATGCAGATGTGCCTCTCGTTGTCAGAGTGAGTTTGTCACGTACACCTGCACACATGTTGTAAGACTAAAACCACAGGGGTTTTTCATGAAGACAGTCACATGAAAAATACATTATTCATTATTTTGGATAACTTGGTGTTTCCTTATGCTGGACTTATTTTAATGGCAATGACAGAGAAATAAACAGAGTTTACCTTGTGATTTCCTGAGAGGCAGCTAGTCAGGTTCAGCAGTCCTTATTAAGGTTTTCCTTTTACACTTGAAGATGCAGAGGTTGGGTCCTCCCTCTGTAATGTCCTGAGATCTGCAATCTATCCACAGCACAGCATTAATGAGTGCATTTTGTCCCAGATCAAAGCTGTTGTTCAGCATCTGTGTTGACACAGTCTGTGCCAGCACACACCCTGATGGCAGAAACAGAACTAGAGTAAACTGTTTATTATCTTAGTCTATAGAATAGCTCACTTCTCTTATCCAGTGAATACCAGAATCTCTCCTGATAAAAGATCCATCTGGTTTTGTTCTCCAGCCTCTGCTGCATGGCCTGTTTGACCTGGCTTTAAATTTCCATTTGCCTCTGCAGCTGAGCTGGAAGTTCACAGACACCACATGTGAGGATAATGCTCTGGGGAATGCTGAGGGCTGGGCTGTAACCCCTGCAGTTCATTGAGTTCTGCTTACTGCTACAGTAGGCAAAGGCTTTGGCTTCACCCAGGCTGGAGATTGTTTCCTTAAGGATGGGGGTCTTTTCAGAAAACCCTAAGCCCCAGGTGTTTATGACAACTGGCAGGAAGGAGCCTCTACCAACCCTTCTGATGCACCACAGAAACCCAAACCATCCTTTTCAGAATGACATTCTGAGTAGGTTTTATTAACTGGCCAATTGAGTGCACCAGTGATACTTGCTATAAATATTTGCTTGGCAATTCTTTTCATGACTAATCCAGGACAAGAAAAGAAAACATTAAAACATCCTAAGTGGGTGCCACCAGTAGCACACAAGGCAAGCAGACTTTCTCAGTATAAACTTCTGACACTAATACAGTACAGTAAGTTTTATGGAGTCCCAAGCATCCACACACAGTCAACTTTTGTTCTTTTTGTACATAAGTAGCCAGATTTGGTCACTGCAATGAGCAGAGTTGGCTTGAGCCCCACATTCAGCACCTCCAAGTACATCTCTGGACACACAAACTGGTAGGGAATGCCAAGATCCATCATTCAGTCAAGCCACTGCAGACTCAGACATCACAAAAAAGAAAGCCAAAGAGGACTCTGAAGGAATTCAGTATTAAAATCTTGTGCTTCCTGTCTGCAGCTTAATTATTCATCTTTCTACATCAGGTTCTCAGAAGCAAACCTCAGCTGCAAACTCCAACAGTACAAAGTAATCAAACAGCTCAGAGAACCTTCACTACATATCAGCACTGAGAACATTCCCTGGGGAGTGCTGAAAGACTCAGATCAGAGAGAAAAGAAGTCAATCCCAAAGCCCAGCATGAAAAACTGCTGATCTCCTGGGCTGTACCTCTTGCAGCTGGACTTGCAAGTCTCAGCAGCCCAGAAAATCTGCCCACCACATTTCCCTAATGATGCCACTAACTGCAGTGACAGTTTTAAAAACCAGTAGAATTTTTAAATACAATTTTTCATTACTTTCTAGGCTTATGATCAGTAAGAAAACCATACTGAGGAATGAGGGGGGAAAGCAAAGAGCAAAGTAAACCCAAAGGAGGAGCACAAGTGAGTCCCTGCAGGAGTGGCAAACAGCTCCCCCACCTTTCCTGGCCAGCCCAATGCTCTCTCCAAACCATTCAGACTCAGCTCATGGATCTTCTCTCTCCCCATCCCTTTCCCAGCCCATCTGTTGACAATCCACGGGCTAAAACCTTGGAAAAAACCCAACACAGGTTTGCAATGGCAGCCTTGTCCCAGGGCGTGCCTGGCCTGGGTGTGAATCAAGGTGTGACAGTGACAAATGGTGTCTACAGCCAGAGAAGCAGAAAAGGGAGGAATAATCTCTGTAACCTCCCTACTTGTGGATGCAGCAGAGCTTACCCAGCAAGGGACAGGGTAAATTCAGAATTTCAGGGCTGCAGCTTTTCTGAGATGAGCAGAGGGGAAAAGGGAATACAGCAAATCAGGCTGGTTTGATAATTTAGTTGATTAGATTGCACATTGCATAATCATGCAGGGCTTTCTGTGATTGGTATTTAAACTAAATGTCTCCCTGAAGGAAAATAATAAAAGAATGAAACTTAAGCACTCAGTGGAATATATATATATATATATATGTAGTGTAGGTGTAAAGCATTAAGGCACTTAAAACCATCTTCCAGAATTGGAATATGCAGTACTTTAAAATAACTAAAGGAGTAAAATATAAAGGGAAATTCATTAATGTATGAAAAAGATAACATTAAACCAGCCAATCCAGAACAAAAGTTACTGTAACAATGGTATCTTACACCACAGTGAGTGCCCAACTCTGCAAACTCCAGCTTACCTTTCCTGCTGTTTCAAGCACTCATTTTTTCCAGATCATGAAGAGAAATGATTTCACCTGTTGGAAAAACAGACATCCCCACAAACACCACAAGAGCTTGGGATGTGAGCTTTGGCAGATAAACATTTTAACAGCGACTTTATTAGTTACAGCAAAAATTCACATAGGCAAAGAAGATGGTATTTAAGTTGCACCAGAGCCCACAAAGGAACATATACACTCCCCACAAAAAATCCTTCATGGGCTCTCCTTTACTAAGCCTATTTTTAATGCTAAAGAGTTACATCTTCAGTAAGATTCAACTTTCATTTCCCCTTGCTTTACTTCAGCCTTACCTTCTCTCTGAAACAACCTGGTTCACATTTTATATGAAAAGAACCACCAGAACTAACCAGTATTTTAACTCCACACACACACACAGTGAGGTATTTATCTCCTACAAGTGCTGTGTCACATTGTGGCTGACAGTCAGGCAGACAGCAGGAGCCTTTGCACTGGTGTAATCAAGGTTAAAAAAAAGGTGTTTATCAGGCAAAAGTTGACACAGAAAAATTGTAACTAGCACAGAATAACGTTTCTTGCATTGTAATATCAAAAATTATTCTGACCACAACCAGCCCATGGGAAATTGTGCCAAATCAGACAACTTGGTCTTTGCCCAAATACTCTGCAGAAAGCAAGCAGAGAGGGCTTGGACACAACATTTCTTTCAAAGAGCCACACTAACTCACACAGGCAGATTTACTTGCAATGTACATTTTGAGCCACCAAACACAGAAACCTAGCAGAAGTTCTGGCTTAAAGTAGTGACTAACAGGTTCTAGCAGCAGGTAGAGAGTCAGTGTGAAGGGGGCAGCAACATCCTTGATTTCCCTCTGAAAACAGCAGCTGGTCCCTCACCTCCAGCCAGCCCCAAAGCAAAGATGAATCACCATCTCCTCGTAGTGCTGAAAGATTTTGTTTTAAACAGGTTGGATGGGAGCTCTGGAATTTGAACGATCATGATCACATGAATCAGTTCTCACACACCATATGAGTAGTCTTTCAGGAAAAAAAAATCTGTTTAGAATTAAAAATGTGGCAGTTCCTGGCAAGAGAAGATTGCTTTTTCTTGTCAGAACTGCATTCTGGGGAACAGAGAGTTCTAGTATAACACAGCAGCACTGCCTGGAACCATCACAGGAGCCCAGGGAGTCCTGGAAGGCTGAAGAACAGGTGAGGAAATGTCAGCTTCACCTCAAAGAAGAGCACAATGATCAGTTTTATCAAGTATAAACAAATGAAATACTGTGGACAGTACTGCAATATTCAAGTTAAACACACACACACAAACTCCTCACCTCTTTACAAAGGAAAACAGCACACATCACAAGGTGATCAATGCACTACATGTTTTATTAAAAATGCAATTGTACTTAACTTTATATCAAACAGTTTTATCACATGAATCCAAAATGGTGGACCAATGCACATGTTACCAACATGCAGGATCTGTATCAAACCACACAGGATTATCACAAGAACAAGGCCACCTGCAAAATGGATCTGATGCAGCCCAAATCTCTCAGTTCCTTTGGGAGGGGGCAGAGCTGGCCCCTTGCCCCCCTGAGCAGCCCTTTGCCCAGAGGAGCTCTTGGTTCAGGTGACCTTTCTCACCCAGCCTCCCTTCCCTCCCTTCCTGCCACACTGCCAGCCTTGCCTTGCCCTCTGCTCCTTCTCTCTTCTGATTTAAACCCACCAACAGTCTCCTCTACCCATTCCTGAACTTCTCATGCCAGCAAGTCCTTAAATGCTCCACAATGCTTCTCTAATGCATCAGCTCAGGAACAGCTTGGCTTAGTCCAAAAAGGAGCAAACAAATCAAAACATCCCAGACAAGAGAGCTGTGAACAGCTGCATTCACAAAGGGTAGGTGAGGAAATCCATTAAAGCAGCTCCACATTGCCTCTCCTGGTGCTTCTTCAGATCTGCCTCTCCCAAAAGTCAAATGCTTTGAGCTCAGCCCAGCAGCACCAGCCAAGATGCAAAATTGCCTTTCATTTTTTGTCTGTGCAGAGAATTTTTCAATACCAAGGGGCTGACCTAGAGCAGTATATGGGTTGTTAAGAGAGAACTGTTAATTACCAATACTATTTTAGTCACTAGGTCTCACCAGAACATGACAAGTGAAGCTGGGAGCCACTGTAGGTATTAAATACCACAGGTTGGCTGCTGCTCCTGTCCTAGGTCTCAGGGCTCATGCTACAGCAGCAGGCCTGACCTCACTCCTCTGAAGAACTTCAACTCAATATGCTTGAGAGCAGGATATTGGTGGCACCTCCATAGCCATCACTCAAATCATCCCATCAAGGATTTATCTCCTCTTGCAGCTTATCTGGAGCCTTTATTAGAAAAGGATGGATTAAAATTAAAGTTAGCATCAGGTTGCTGTCATACTTTAGTAATAGGAATCAGCACACACAGCATCTCAGTTGAGAGAGCACAGAATTCTGTGAGAGGCCCCTGAGGCAGGGCAGGCAGGGTGAGGCTGCACTGCAGCACTGGGGAAGCTGCAGGAGTCCCTTCCCTGTGCCCTGCATTAACCTTGGAGCTGATTCAGGGCACAGAGACTCCCAAAGCTTTTCTATGAAGGAGAATTCACATTTGCAGCTTTCACTGCAGGCATTTCCTCCCTTCTGCTGTGCAATATTCCACTCTTTGAAGCTCAATTGATTTCCATGATCCCCCAAGGGCCCACAGGAGCATAACAATCTCATTTCTGAACACAATGCAGAGCCCACGGTGCTATCAACCACAGTTTAAAGACTTCTCCACTTCAGGGCAAAACCTTACAAAATGCTTTCATGTATCTTTCAAGTTATGTTAGTTACTGTTTCTTTGGAGGACACACTGAACTGGCTATAAAGTCACTATACATTAGTCAGGTACTTCTAATACAATGGCTGAAAAACAGTAAAAAAAAAAGAATTAATTGATAAGAAAACGAAAAGCAAGAACATCCATGATTTTATTACAAAAACACCCAGCAACTGTATTTAACACAAAAACAGTAACTGAGAGTCTCTTTTTATTTTTCTTTCAGTGTACATGCTCATTATTATTCCATTTAATTTACAGAAGGGCTATGTAAAATGAAATTAAAATTAGAGAGGAAACAAAAAGGAAGATTGAGGCATAGAATTTTCTTAGCAAGCAACGATCACAGGAGACAGCACAGATTGAACAGGGATTCAACAGGAGTGACACCTAGGGATAAAGGTAAACAGTAACTTTTTCCTTATCCATTAGATTCTCCATGGGGCTTTTTTGTTTGTTTTTAGCAAAACAGTTTAGAGTATCACAGTATACAGGAAGACTAAATGGCAAAGAACGTCTCACACACACACACACATTTATCCCTGCTACTGGTCCAGGATCCCAAACTTCAGTTAACATTCGATTTCCTATCTCTCATTCATTGATAAACTATACAGGATTACACTGTACATGGAGTTAAAATTACAAAAATGTCATATTTACAAAAATCTGTACACACATAGTAAAACTCACAAAATTGTCATCTATGTATCACAAGTTGCGACACCAAAATATTAAAAATGGGATAAAATTATACATTTCTCTTGTCCATTTTTAAAAAGGGTTCATTATTTCAAAGACAGACCACCTATTTTCTCCCAAATAAGACTGGTAAGAGAACTAGAAACCTAAAGTATCCTCCTGGGATAAAATGTTGCGAGCAGCATCTCCCAACTAGAAAGAAGCCTCTATCCTGTCTGCTGGGGTGGGGTGTGCAGTTAGCATCTATGTACAGAAATGGTGAAACTACAACGAGGATGTCTTTGGCTAAACCTTTGGCATAAATTAAAATCATACATCAAAAGTTACAGAAAAGGTTATCTCGGTGATGGCAGAATTCCAGAATTTCTTTCTGAGATACCATTATATACAGCTTTTCTTTCTCTGAGGAAATAGAGGAGGAATAAAGGATTTTGGAACAGAGGCAAATGAGGCAACATTATTTCTTCGTTAAATTTTTCACTAGTATGAAAAATTGTATCAAATCTTTTCATTAAAACATAATTCAATCATAGAAATAACCCCTTCCAGAATTTTTTTTTCTTTCGAAATTGCATATGAAAAAAATTAGTAAACCAGCCATGACAGAAAAAAATTGTATCAGCATATCAAGTACATATTAGTGCAGGAAGGTGGATAAATTTGATCCACTGTATAAATAAGCTTTATGCGCAGTGTACATTAAATAACCACCACACCCCACTCACACCCAGTACACAGATGCTCCTCAGTGAAGATAAACGTTTATCAAGTAATTAAAGTGTATGTAGTGCAAATGTTACAACCAAGTATTATGCACATGCTACTTGCTTGGTTTAAAGTTACACAAAGATGTGGTGCCTGAAATCATGGACATATATACATCCTTGTCACACTTGGTACAATGTCCTAAGCCACAGAAATACCGAGGTGTTTAGATCTATATATATATACACACACGTTTTCTTAAATTGTGACCACCACATCAATACAGTAACACAAACAGACTAAAATCAATACCTGCTTCCAGATGCTCCAAGGCTCAGAAAGTTTGTGCTTCTAATTCTTGCAGTCATTACGTGCCCCTCTTCCATTTCCCCCTTCTGCCAGCTGAGCAGGAGGGACAGTCTCTTCACGTCTGTGCTGCATAGGATGAGGGCAACGGAGAGGAATAAATGACGGCACAGGCACCTAAGCTGCTTTCCTCCATCAACAGTTCCATGCCCCATGATGAAGGGTTGAGAGAAATTTCCTCTCCACACCACTCCAGGGTGGAAAGGCTTATTGAAAAAAAAAAAAAAAAAATCATAACGTGCTTTCCATATTATAAGTGGCAGCAAATCAAGGCACGCTGTACTAATTCTGTAGCATTGAGATTAGCTGACTTTGCAGGGGATGCTCACTGGGGAAGGTCCGACGTTCTCAACTGGCTGCTGGGCCGTGTGGGGCCATACAGAGTAACAGAAGCTATGTGGTTATTCTGCATCACCTGCAAAAGCACAGCAGGGAAAAGGGAAATTAAACTAAGTGCTACAATAAACAGAAAATCAGAAGTATTAAAATGGTGAATACAGAAGTGATCTGCCTGACAAAAGAAATCCCAACGACAGCAACAAGCTCTTAGCTAGTTCCTAAAAACAGTCTCTTAGATTTCATGACACAACACCATCTGCTCCAACCAACCACATAAATGTATCTCCTGCTAGCACGAGTTCCAGGTGACAAACTTGAAATTTCAGCTTCAACATACAAATGTACAACCTCAGAGAAGAGGTTGCAAAGTTCCCCTATACTAAAATTATACCACTCCCAAGCACTGGCTTTT
Organism: Ammospiza nelsoni; assembly: GCF_027579445.1. Taxonomy (NCBI): domain Eukaryota; kingdom Metazoa; phylum Chordata; class Aves; order Passeriformes; family Passerellidae; genus Ammospiza; species Ammospiza nelsoni. The sequence continues at coordinate 13,726,919 of NC_080645.1, forward strand.
ACTGCCATAGGAAGCCACTCATAGTAATAGCAAACTCATCTTCCCATGCTCAGACAAAAATAAAAGGTTTTTCCTAACCTCAAAGATCATTCGCTGCAGTCCAAAGCAAAAGGTTGACCCAAATGGGTTAGTGTTGTTTGGAGATGATGACCTGAACAGAAAAGAGGGGAAAAAATTTTAAAATGGGAATCTGAGGATCAGGACCATCTTAAGGAGGAATAACTACTCAGCAACATAAGGTGAATTACAGGATCTTTATCATGGCTTTTATCCACAGAAAGTACCTCTACATTATGCAACACCATTGCTAGACTCCAAGTGAGCCAAAGGAAACTCTGGTTGATGCCACAGAGCCATTACTAACACTTGGGGATAAAGTAAAAAAAAAAGCCACTAGTGACCTCTACAGGAAAACTCTCCTGCACTTAACTTGAACAGGAAGAACCCTAAAAAACCCCCAGATACACAGGAAGAGAGAAGCACCATGTTACTGCACATTATTTTTGTGCAAGATCCCATTGTGTCTCCATCTCTACCATATATATTTACTATATATAGTCTATTGTTTATATTAACTAGATACTGTCTATTAATCAACTGGATTTAGCGTGTTAAGAAGATTAATCTATATGATGCTGAAATAGAATAATCTAAGTTTTATTAAACAGCATTTTTCAGGATCTATGTACCACTTTCTTCTAGTTATTTCTGGTATTTTTGGATTGTACATTGACAATTTCTGTTGACTGCAATGCATTTGAGATTACAGCCAAAAAAAAAAAAACCCTAATGAATATTTACCTTTTGTCCTTTCTTGTAAACTGGTCAGTTTTTCAAATTGCATGTCTGAGCCATTTGAGATGTGCTCAGTAAAGCGCTCTCTGGTTGAACTACTCTCTACAACACAGATGGAAGAAATAGAAGGGCTCTATGTCATCACTATTTCACCTTAGCTTTACTTCATTCACATGGCTTCTGCTCTAATCATCTCACTGGCATAACAGGAGTAAAGGGGAACAAAGGGCACAATGAGTAAGGGGGGAAAAAGAAAAAAAATCAAAGTCAAAATCATGTGAAAGTCTGATAAAAATACATTAATTTATCTGAAATTGCTGTGGTATTTGCACAGTACTGATCACTTACACTTGTCCTGAGATAAAAATCATGGTTTCACATCATAAAATGTTAACTCTACAAATAAATAATGCCCATTTAACCCAGTATCCATCTCAATGCCTGCAGAAACACAGGAAATTTAAGGACTATTCTATCTTCAGTCAGCCTGAAGGAACTGTAGAATCACGTATGTTCATAAAAGGCAAGCTTCTTTAGACAGACTGCTGTTGTATATGATATCATGTGCATATAAACTGTGCTATATCATGTCATGTTATTGAAATACTTTTATAAAAACTATAAAAACTCTACACTATTTATTACTCATAAAGAAAGATTTTTCCCACTCTGAGATCTTCTCTGGATTTTGCATTTCAAGGAATTTTGGAAATGCTTTCACTCAGCATGTCAGTTTACTTCCTCTGAGAGCAGCTATCTCATCTTGTTAGTGGCCAAAAACCCCTGAAACTTTAACCAGCAAAGCAGTACAAAAGCAACCAGCACCATAAACATTCTTCATCATCCTCTGTTGTCAACCCAGTCCCTGCCAAGTAAAATAGAGAGATTTTTACCTGTGAAGTACCACTGGCTTCTCTACAGGGTGCCCCAGTAGATCCTGAATACTGTCCCACTGTAAATACAACAATGACTTTGTGTTAACATGAGGCACAATAAAACTCTTTTTTTTTATCTAGGAAGAGTGTCATGCACATTTGTTAGTGACAAACCCATTTGTCAAATAAACTTGAGGTATTCACAAAAGTATTTTGTGACTGGAGCTATATTCAGTAATGGAACTATCCACTGCTAGGGCTAGTAAGTAATCTTAAGGTATATTCTTATTTTTGTCTAAAAACAGTTTGGAATTAGAATTATTAATATAAAAATTTCTATTGGGCTTATAGATAAAGTGTTGCTGGAAAGTCTTGTGGCATTTTAGGGGCACTTCAGAGAGCATAGCAGCTGTGGGAAGCTTCAACAAAATATCCTCTTGCACACATTTGCAGAGAGGAAAAATAGCCCCACTGCTACCTCTCCCATAAGTCTTTCCTTAATTTAAGCAACAATATTGGAGAAGAGGAAAGCTGCACTATTTAATGACTGGGAAGTGTCCAACAGTTTTCCTCACTTGAACCAGACTCCAAGAAGCTGCAGTTTCACACACAAGACTGAAGTAAGTCAAAGCATTGAAGGGAGTAGGTTAATTCAAGTCAAAAAGCATAGAATGGCATCTTCCAGATTGCTGACTCCAATTTTTCTTCCCAGTATGGGAGCCACAATTCACCAAGGAAAGCCTTCATTTGGCACCCCAGGAACCAAGAGAGCAGCAGTGACCCTGGCTGAATGCTGACTGCAGAGACACTGATGAACAGTTTTTGAGAAGTTTTTCAACTTAATGCAGCTGTCAAATATGCAGCAGCACCTGCCCAGCTGGGAAGTTCATTTAGGTGGAAAGGCTGTGGAGTGTTCAAGGAGTCTGCTGTCATCAGGAGATGTCACACTGGCAGTGACATTTTTAAAGGCTGCTGCCTAAGAAACATCCCATTACTGGTGCCCTTAGAAGAAAGTGGAAGGGCATTGAACTCTCCTGTTCAACATGCCATGTCTTCAAGAGCTATGCTTAGTACAGTAGCTCTGTGAGAATTTTGCTTAGGAACATGTCTCCAGCTAACATTACTGCTGTTTTCCCCTATCATTTATTTCACTATTTCTACCTATAGCTGTGTTAAAGCTATGCCATAATGTAGTAATTTAGTTTACTTGAAGAGTGTTATTACAAATGAATTCAATCATTTAACATACCAAAATATTTAAAACACAAGATACACACTAACTTTTGGCCTTCTACTATTCCACTTTAAAACAGCATGATACCACTGCTGTAATTTCCTTGAAGTGTGTTGTAAAGTTGGCATGAATAATTTAGATGGTTTAAGAAAATTAGGAAAACACTCAGTTCTGCACAGGCTTACCTTGCTGTATGTTGTACACGTTTCTGTCTGTGAATCAGCACTATCTATGAAACAAAAACAGAAAAGCTTTTATAGCTTAAGCTTGAACAGCCCCCTACATAATCCTTTATTCTGGCATGTTAATTCAGATAGCAGGAGACACAGGAGCATTAGATCAGGTCATATACAAATTTACCAGCATTCACTAGCAATCAGAATTGTCAGTAACACTGACTAAATGCCAGTTAAGATGATAAAGCAAACCTCCCTATTTACAGCAAGTCCCAACTTTAAGATTATAAAAGTTTAAGCTTTAATCTCAGATGGAAGAACACCACTGTAGAAGAAACCCCATCTCTTTGCACTAAGCTAACAAGCCTAGCACAGCCACTCCTGGAGGTAACATGATGTGCCACTCATTAATTCCAAAACACTCCACTGCACTTGGAAGGAAAGCTGGCTAAAAGTGACATCTGGGGACTCAGGAGCTGGCAGGCCTGAGATCAGTGAAAACATCACTCTTCCACAATAAAGATGGCAGAGAGCTTGGGAATCACAGCCTACCTATTAAAAAATAAAAGGACAGCATTGCATTTACAATTACAGCCTTTAAACAGAAACTCTTTGCTGGTGGTTTCAAATACTTTCATACATATCTTACACACATATATTTGGGTACTCCTAAATACTGAAAGCTTGTTCCCAAAACAGTGGGAATGGACCTAGACATTAAAATGTCAAACAGAGCTTTCAGTCAAGTTAAAGACTGAAAAAAGTCTTTAAAGTTTGCTCCTCTGTATTTTTCCCTCTCTAAACATTCTCTCTTTGTGCTGAGAGTTCAGTGTCTCTGCAACTTGAACTCTAGCTCTTAATTTATCATCTGAACTTGAAGCACAAAAGGGAACTAATAAAACTGCATCAGACACTGCCACCAGAGGGAAGAAGATGGGCTCTTCAAAACTGTTATAACATCTGTTCACAACTTGTAGCATGTCCTGGGCATAAGCTAGAGGCCAGAAAAGCTGGTTAGAAATGCCAAATAGAGAGACACATTAGGAATAAACTCATAATGCTACTTGAGGTAAATAAAATTAATCACAAATTAATGCTTTGAAGTACAATAACCTAAGGGAAATAATTTTAGAAGTGAGGATTTTCATGCTCATTCTCTTGGCTGAAGTACAAATCAACTTTCATGTAAGCCTGTATACACAAACATTGTTTTTCCAGGTTTTTAATCCTCCATATGCTCAAACTGCTGTGACAGCCACAGGAGGATTGCACTTCACACAGCAAGCAAAGTGCTTGCAGTAAATACCAATCACAATGAGGAAAACATCCCTGGCCAAAACCTAAGCAGCATCTGGCATTCCCTGGATAATCCAAATACCTTCCCAGCACACCTTTTTTCTTATGTTGAAGAAGTCTACTTTGATCACTGTGATCTTCAGACAGGGCTCCCCTACTTTGCTGAGATTAGTTACTGCACAGAGCTGGGAATATCTTAGTACCTTGCCAAATCAGCACTACTGATTATAGAGTTATTTTTTAATAGATTTATAGATTTATTTTCAAGTGAACACAGACATACTTTATCTGTAGCACACAGAGCCAACATATCTGGACATTTATTTTCATTCCCAGATAAACCAGATTATATTAAATACCAGTGCACTGGACAGATGAGCTCAGACTAACACTGCCTTACAGATTTTGAGCCTCCAGGTACAAGGTAATTGATTTTAGCAGAGCAGCAGCATTACAGGATATTGTGATGTTGCAGCTAAATATTTGCATGATCCAAGTAAGTGAAGAGGTAGTGTAAGTAAAATCAGAAAACTGCTACTTTGCCCTGAAGTGTCTTTTCCACTTAAACAGAAACCTAATCCCAAAACTTCCTCTCTGTCTCAATGACTGTCACTGTTAGCATCCTCTGACAATGAAGGACAATTAGAGAGTGATCCCAGCTCCCCTTGGAGCCCTCTGTGCCCCCTGCAGCAGGACAGCAGGGAAATGCTCACCTCTCTTAATGACGAGTGGAATCTTGAATTCACAGCGATGGTAACTAGAAAGTGAAAATTGTAAAAGCTATTAGAGAACAGAGAAGCCAAGAAACTGCACAGCCACACACTTACAGCTCTTAATAATCCCTTTCATGAAAAGCCATATCAATAATAAAATGAAAGTGATGATCTATGATAGCAGATTATGTTCTCAGTTAGATTTTCTACATCAAAAAAGGCAGCAGCGTGGGAATGGCCTAATGCAATTCTTTAGAGGACACAAGAAGTCCTTTAGCATCAATTACTCTATTGTTACATTATTGTTACTCTGTTGTTACACAGAGTGGATGGAGAAATACTTAGCTATGAAACAGCACTATAGATTTCTCTGTCATTAACTGCTTTTATCAGGCATCCAATCACTAATTCATAATCCTCCTCTAAAGAGTTTACACTTAGAAAGTATTGAAAATATGTTCAGAAAATGAGATTTTTTAATTACTAATTGAAATCATGTTAGGAAGAAAACAGCAATGTAGCTACCAGAAAATGGGCACTCTGGCTAATACAAAGTTGTCCTCTATCAAGAGTTTGCACATCACACCTGGACCAAGACCTACATTATCTCATTCACTGCTTTAAGACATACTTGCCAGTAAATATAAAGGCATTTAATAGTAAAAAGAAAATACTACAAAAAAAAAAAAAAAGTTACTAATGATGTCTGCAACCTACACAGGTTCCTAGATACATCAAAGAGACTTAGAAAGTATATTGTAATTCTATAAAGAGAATGTAAGATTTCCTTTTCAGTTGTTTTAATGTACTCTTTAATAGATGAGTACTGTACACTCACATGTTAAAGTTGTAATGACCAGGATAATTTGTATGCAGGACAAATTTCTTCACCTTGTGAGTGTTTGCATCAAAGAGAATATCCTGTTGAAGACAAAAAACAAGATGAAGCAATTTGGGTAAGAAAGGGTGTTCCCTAAACCAACCTGAGAGTATTTAAAATAGCCCCTATATAGAGTGACATACATTTATCTCACTGAAACTGAATCAAATTATGAAAAGTAGTATTTGAAAATAAGACTATTTGTAAATTCAAATAACACATTTCCTCCAGCACTCAATCACAACTGCAGCTTCATCTGCTAATGTTGGCAAGTTTTCTGAGGAGGTCCTGTTTTTCTGCATATTATTTACAGTAATGTAAACTAAAGCAAAACAGCTGTAAGAAGAAAAATGAAGATTTAACTACACCCCACAGCTCAGCAAGCTTTCACAACTGATGCTATGGCACACTTGCCTCAGTTCTGTGGGACAGGGGCATGGATCTCAGGAACAAGAACTAGTTACCTATGCATCAGCTACTACAGAAAAAGGAGAAAACCTAAGAGGCTGCTAAAGTGCAAAGAACCCTCCATCCACTGGTGGAGATAAAATGCTGCTGATTAAATTTGTAAGTGTTAAAGCAAAGTCAAGTGAAGCTTTTCATATCCAGAGATTCCTAAGGCAGCAATCAAGAGCTTTGCAGCCTCTCATTTCCCACAGACTTTAGCCTCCTGAAAGGATTGCTGTGTAACTAAACCAGAAGTTTACATGAATTGTTCAGGGAAGCTTTCCACTCACCACTCCAAGTGTGAAATAATTGAAGAAGTAGTCATTGCACTTTGATGGGACCTGCTTGTGGGGCGAGGGCGAATGGATTTTCATCTGCAAGAAATACACTTTTCAGATGCATGCAATAATGGTTAAAGATGAATACCTTTAATAACAACTCTACATTCAAACAAATTGCTATAATCTCATTTGAAACCTTTGTTCAACTAAGGATGATACTGTGCTTCATGACAGGACCACCACCTGCTTGCAGCAGGCACAGTATCACATCAGCTATTTCAGTTATCATAATTAAAGGTTTACTTACATTATTAAAAGGTCATAATTAAATCATAATTAAAAGGTTTACTTAGATTATGCTGTGTAAAAGCATTAGGAAAAGATCAAAGTGTATACTGAGGTTATTTTACATACACTATAAGTGAAAAAAATAGGCAGCACACACTTGCTAAGGCACATTTGGGATACAAAAGCACTCCCATTTGTAACTATTCTTAATCCAGTTAACATTAAATTTATTTTAAAAATCAAATTGTGTAAACAGATTTGCATCAATTTAGATTTTAAAAAAAGCTTCTTAAAGCCTATTACATAATGGTTCAGCCTGGTCTATCATGTCAAGTAATATGCTGAGCACTTGTAATTTGTGCTACATGGAAGTTCAACTTCACTGACCTTGCCAAACACAAGCACTATGATGAGACCAATGAACAAAGTCTGTGCCTGAATGAATTCCCTCACCTTGTCTTCAGACTTGTAGAAGACTTTGTGTGGAGAGCCCAAGGTGCTGAGCACATCCTGGCAGGAATCACCGAAGTACACGCAGCGCTCGAATACCCGCATCTTGGCATCAGCTAAAACACCTGGGCCACAGCCTGAGGAACAGAAAACAGCTCTACATCCATCCCTCCTGATCACAGATACATCACTAAATCAACACTAAAAGGTTAGCATCATTCCTCTATTTATCACAAACCAAACAGCTGCATTCCTCAGACAACAGTGCCAAACTAAATTTAACCATTTACTTTGCAGCAGCGCAAATATTTCTTATCAGAGCAGTGCGTGTGCTGATTGTTGCATGGTTCCCCATTTCCACCTCCAATTTCAGCCATATTACCTTCACTTCCTTGCCATTCACATGGACATGACTTGGTTTCCCAGCCCATCTCAATTTGATCAGCTAGCTATTAGCAGTAAATAGCAGGAATTATTTCTATCCCTAGAATATTCTACTTTAGCAGCTAGAGATTTACCTCCAGCTAAAATCATCAAGTGCATGAAGTGAAATCCCTCACCCACATAACTATCACAAAACACACATTCTTTACTCAAGATTCCCATAACTTACTAAATCAATAGCAAGTATATCCCTGTGCAAACAACATTAAAGCAGATCTTATTGAATAGCCATTACACAGATGAATTGCTGACAAATGTTACCAGATTTGAGGAAATGGAAAGATGTTGCAGTGTGTGAGCCCACTCGATTTCAGGAATGCAGCATCTTACATTTACAAGAATGCAAGGACACATATGCAGCAGTTACTGCAAAGCACAGGATGTGCTCTAAATACACACTTAGCTTTCCTCACTATGCATTATTTATGTAGCTAGTTACCCACTAAAATAAATCAGAAAATCCAATTCACTCATCCTTGATTTCTTAAGCAACAGTAACTTCAAAATAATACACAGGCAGAGAAACTTGAGCTAGAACAGGTGTGTAATATATTTTACAAGAGTTTCTACAAACTTTGCAAGATAAGAACAGAACGTGTCCAAATTGCCTCTGTGCAAGTTTGTCTGAACAGTGATATTTTAATAATTATTTTACTCATTAACAATATTTCCTTTAAACTGCATGCATATACATTTTTAACAAAACTTGACACTATACATGTCCAAAATCATTTACATAATTATGATGCTACAGCTAACTCCTTCCCTAGTACATGAGGCAATATGTTCTCTACACTAGACAGCTCTACCTCTGTAATAAGAGATGCAAAGTAGGTTGAAAATATCTGCTCCTTTTTTACTCTTCATCTATAATTTTCTTTTTTCAACTTTTGCATATTGTGGGTGTATTCCAAATGTTTCCTCAATATACGTAGAGCTAGCAATCAGGACAGGTGAAAAGCTGAGCCTCCTAATGAAAATTGTTAAAAATTGTTTTTCTTAAAAACACTGTCAAGTCTCAAGTTATGGTAACTGAACAAGACTCCTTTGCAGCTGTTAAATCTGCCCTAATTTCTAAGCACCCTCCCATCTCTGAAAGCACATAAAAAAAAGAGATTCATCAGCCTCTCTTCACTTTCACCACTGTCTCCTACAATAAATGAAAACAGAACTGAATGGGAATTGCAGTTTAATGCTGCAGCATTAATGTAGTCACTTGCTAGCACTTTAAAAAGCCTTCCAGATTTAATCACAAGAATAGCAACACCATACAGCTCCCTGGAATGTCAGAAAAAGCATATGTACACAAGCTTTCTTGGTTTGTCATGGGTTTTTTTAGTGATGCACTGAGAACAGTGATCTGTTTTCTTCTACATACATCTGGAGACAAATTCCATTTCTGCACACATATTCTAAGAACTCAGAACATGTGAGGGCTCCAGTTCCCAGTAATTTCTCCAGAGTCAGGAAAAAGCAGGATTGAGCAGGTTCTTCTTCAAACAGATTTAACTGGGTTTTGTTCCAATAATTCAAAGTAAAGTAGATAGAACAGTTTGAAATCCCTTACTAAATCACTACAAATAACCTGTGCTTAATTTACACAGGTTTATACCCTTATTTCCCTGAGGGGAACAAGCAGAGCAATGTTCTGAGTTTCTCCAGTACCTGCAGTGAGGAGGCGAAGCCGCAAACCTGAGGGTCCAGTTCCATCGCGCAGAACATCAACGTTCTCAGCATACACATTCCCAAGGAAACAGCTGAGAGGCATCAAGGGAGCCCTGAAACCAATCAAACAAAATGTGCACAGGATTTGCTTCACCTTCAAATTTTCCTCTAACCAGCTGCTACCAGTTCACTGGAACAGAGCACATTAATTTTGACAAAGCTACATGTAACAGAGACTGAAGATTAAAAGTTTTATTAAACAGAAGGATCAGAAAGCATGGGGGAAAAGAAGAGGAACAAGTCAGCACTCAAATGCAAGATCTTTACCATTCATGCTAATAACCAGCAAGTTTCAAAGACTCCAGGAATTAAGGAATTATAGAAACTGTACCTAGCCTTTGGATATCACCTATGAGGAAATGTCAGCTCAGATTTCTCTCAGGGAAAATGAAATTGTGGAGTGTTTAGAGCTAACTTTCACCCACATGCAGCAAAAGAGCTTTCTCTGCGATGCTCCCACTGCTCTTGGGAAGCTACTGCATAGCCCAAAACATGAAATCAGTTTGTGCAGGTACACCCAAGGTACCTGTGCTTCTTTACTTGGGAAGTTCTCAATTTAATTCAACACCAACATTATTTTAGAAAATAATCACGGTCCCAAGTGAGATATTTTTAATTGAAAGGCATATTTTCTGTATATCAACTTGTATGTGCTCCCTAAAATTCCCTGTTCTTATGTTCCTCCTCTGGGTGAATGACAAGCTAGAAGTTGGGCTTTGAGCTCTCTCTTACACACACAACAGAGCCCCATGCAACAATCATGCTTTCACTAAAGCTCACCATATCACAGATGGGAACAGACAACAGCACTTTTCTCAAGTGCACTTATTTCTAATTAAGAGACAATGTCTGCATAAACTAAGCTCCCTCCCTTCTGAGCAGTGTTTATCTCCTGGCCTTAAAACTCAACTGTCTCTCTGAGAAAAATACCCTCTTATCAGTTTGGGTATTTCTAAGATTAGGGATCTCGGAATCCCAGAATGATTTGGGTTGGAAAGGACCCTAAAGAACACCAAATTCTAGCCCTCTGCCATGGACAGAGACTGCTTCCCCTAGGCCAGGTTGCTCAAAGTCCCATCCAGCCTGGCCTTTAAGATAATAAGCTCAGTCAGGTATCTGCAAATACATTGAACATATGACAGATTATGCATATGGCATAGTTTATTAATTTTGTTTAGTAAGAGAATGTAAGACTCTTAATAGGGCCCTGCCATGACATACATATTCTCAATACCCTACAAGCTTACAGACTGCCTACACCAAGTTTGATTTGCATAGGAAGAGGTCATCAGCACAAACAAAATCTAGAGGAAGAATAGCCTTAACATGGTGTTACTAAATTCACAATGTTCCCTACTTTAATTCATTTTCAGGTCAATTGAACTTGCCTACTACAGCTGAACCAAGCTCATATTACAGGAACATAAATCAAACCAATGTTTCATTATAAGGGCTGAGGACAACACCTACAGAAATCCGAATTATCTAAAGGCATTCTGAAGATCCAAAGTGAACTAAAAAAATATACTATTCTATTTAGCAATAGCAAAGCACTAAATATATGAGGGAAAGAGCAGGAGCAGCTGCACATACTTGGTGTCCTGCAGGCTGTTCCCACTGTAGATGTACATGCGTTTCACAGTCGCGCCGTGTGGGATTTGCAGAGAGGCCAGACCATGGGCAAAGTTAGGCTGGGGAAACACAAAATCACTCTTGTTATACACCACAGCAGACACCTCAGCTTCAGAAGACACTTCAGGTCAGAAATTGCTTTAGAGATGCTGTATATGCTTACCAATTCAAGCAAGTCTCTAGCAAAAGACAAGGGGGCAAAATAACAGAAAACCCAAGCTTCTAGGTGGTGTTTCTATTCCACCACTCCCGGATTCCTGAGCTGGGGTGAAACACCCAGCATGTTCATTCATCAAAAGATGCCACTAGTCTGACAATTAGTCACTGTGTGAACTGAGAATTCAAGTCTTTCCTTGGTTTCATCAGGGGCAGCTAGCAATTTTCAAGTATTTGTACTGATACACTGTTGTATTTAAGGTCTAAGAAATCATCTGTCTTAAAGGAAAACTTCCCTTTTTTGTCTCCCACTGCATTAATTTCTGCCTTTTAACATTTTTGCTGGTTCCCAAGATGCTTTATCTGATGAACAGAAGCTTGTTCATTAAATAGATTTTCCATTCTCCTTATCACCACATTCTTACACATACTGTTTTGACAGGGATTTGAGTGCTCTCATCAAATAGAAAGCATGTTAAAGAAGTCAGATTGACTCTTACTGCACTACAAGAAGGAATTTCTTTCAATTCTGAATGTGACAGGACATTCAAGACCAGTAACATACTTTGCTGTCACCAGACAGAAAAAAACCCTATCTTTGTCACAAGCAGTCAACAAAAACAAGATGCACAATATGCAAACTATTACCTGGTCTACTTTAGCAGGCATCACATAAGGTAAACACACACACAAAAAATTCTTAGGAAAAACATTAACCTAGAACAATAACTTTCAATGCTGTATATATTAAGAAAGGAACCTCCATTACCCAGCAAATCTAGAGATGTCCCAATTTCAATTCTCATCCTGAATTTGCCGAGAATATTAATACCTTTTGCTTCTTAAAGAACATGAAACTACAGATTATTGAAGCGAGCAAAGGTTTTCATGTTCTCCTCACCTGCAGCTTGTTTCCAACTATACAATAAACTCCAAAGTTTTCTTCATAGTTTTTCCATTTCCATAAGCAGAAGATTATACTGCTTTGCTAAGTAGCTTAGCATTCTTATACCATCTTCCCTGAACTTGACAGATTCAAATTTGACTTCCCTCTGCAATCTTTTCTAATGTTCCTCTCTAAAAACTTTCACAAAGACTTGTCTTCCCTGTGGACTGTTTCATACTGCTATGTTTTCAAAACAATCCTACTTTTACCTGTTCCTGGGGAGACTTTGGCATTACACTCTTTGCAAAGAACATTTTACTAACCTCACTAGAGCAGCTGAATGAGACACTTGGAGAATGCAAAATTACTTTCTCCACTGTTCCATCAGTTTGATTTTAACATCTTTTAGGTAGTCCTGCAAGGAGCAGGGAGTAGGTCTCAATGATGCTCCTACAGGTTCCTTCCAACTTGAGATATTTTATGATCTTTTCAAATCTTTGGTGAAACAATTTACTTCCTCAGTAGTTTGGCTATTTCATTCACCAATGCCCTGGGAACTCTTGCATGAAAAGAAGCAGGACTACTCTTTTTGTTTGCCTTATTAGGCTTCTATTCACCTTGCAATCTGAAACCCAACTGACCTCCACTGCTGCTGAACAATAACTTCCCCTGGTTACCCCCTGTGACATGTCAACCACAGCCACTAAAGCACTAAGCTGTGACAAAGAACATGTGTCATTATGTGGGTTGTTTTCTTCTTTGTTTTGGCTCTTTATATGCTCCTTTATTTTAATGCTTTTTAACTGGTCAATGCAGATTATACAACTGAGAGCATTTCCATCTTCACACAAACCAAGTTACACATAATTTTCATTAGTACAGAAGGAAACCACAGAGGACCTGATCTTGTTTCCACTTTAGACGGGAATTTCCAAAGATTTCAGAGAATGCAGTAATGCATTTAATTATTCAGTAACTCATCCAAACATTTGGTGAATATGCAAACAGGCATTACAAATAAAACTCATTCATTTGGCTTGCTAGAAGCACTCATACTGAAGGGTACTTAAAGAAGAAAATGTGTTTTATGAAGTCTATCCTACTTTAGTTGTATAATCACTTCAATGAGATTCAAAAATATCTGATAAAAGAACAGCCTCCCAGTAGATTACTTAATATTTATGTATTTGCATAGACAGCACTCATATTTTTAGACAACTCCTTTTACCAACAGAATTGCTAGTCCCAGTTCATGATGCAAGCAAAACCCCTAATCACACGCCTTTTGTCAACAGGAAGTAAATTTTTAACTTTGAGATGGTTACACAGCATTAATAAGAACACAACAGAGGAGTTCAATTCCTTCCAAATTACTGGTTTCTTTTGTTTGCAAAAGACAGCAAGACACAATGTAGGTGATACTCTGCAAGTACCATGGAGGCAAAAACACCATCCATTAACTAAGAATGATTGCTGACCTCATATTTCGGGGTTTCAGTCCAGGAGTCCAACTGAAAAGAAAACGACAGTCCTCTGAAATTGAGGTGAAAGAGTTGCTCAGCTGAGTTATACACTAGAAGGGAAAAGAAAGTAAAAACACAGTTAGCAAAATAATCTAAGACTTCTCCAGTTCATATCTAACAGCACCTTCATCACCTCAATGAATCTCAGAATGCAGGAGGAACACAATTACACTGGACAGTAACAGTTTGCTTTTAATTTCATGCAGTAAAAATACAGCAATAAGAGAAACCATAGATTCATTGAAGTTGCCTCTGCAAGCCTGGAGGCACTAACCCATCCCTAACAATACAATTATACAACATGACACAATCAATTATACCTTAATATCTCTAAGGTAGTTTAAGTAGCCACTGTTGGTACAGAACAATTCTGTTCATTGTTATGTAAAACATTGTACAGTGTTAGCCAGAAAGGCTTTGAGAGAGATGTGCACAAACACTGATAACTTCCTCTTTCACACATGGGGAGTTCAAAGGAGAGCTCACCCTATGACCTGCATTCCCACCTCTCTCCCCAGGAGGAGCTCCCATGCCCCAGTCAGCTCCTGCATTCCCGGGTAACACTGACACAGCCCACGGAGGAAATGCTTCAGACACACAGGTCCTAGGCCATTTACAATGATAATTAAAAATAGCATCACCAGAAACAGCAGCCAGCCAGTCAGCTCCCACAAAGAGCACTAATAAATTAGAGCACGCACAGACTTCCAGCTGTCACCACATCACGAGATGTCCTGATTCACTGCAATCAATTGCACAACATCAACTATGAAAACAATAAATGTCGTCCCAGCACTTACTCTAACAAGACACACTGTTTTCTGAGACTGTGGAAAGATTAAAAAATAATCCCAAAAGTCTGAGAGCTTGGGAACTGTTTTAGGATTGATTTTATAAACTCCAACCTGTGCCCAGTAGCCACTGGGGGAACAGAGTGTTCTTGTAACACACAGGATCTGACAGCTTGAAAACACCAGAGGCTTAAAACAATAAAGAAACCCTCTAAAAGAGAAGCTGCTTTCTTCCACTTTACCAAAGGAATACCAAAGGCTCAAAATTCCCTTTTTTCTTACAATGTTATATTTAAAATGACATAGCATAGAGAGAAAATGCATATAAAGAAATATTTTATTCCCTCCCTCCCACAATGTCTTTCAAATGTTCAACTTAAAAGACGTATCACAGGGTATCTGGACAATGCCAGGCCACCCAGGATAGAAAACATAATAGTTGAGCAATAAGCATTAAACTTTCAAAAGTTATCATTTGCCTTTTCTACAGAATGTGCTGGCTAAGAGTCTTTTCCATGCTTGTCACTGAAAGGAAAACGTGTGGAGAGAGGGAAATGTTTTGATCGGCAGGAAAATTATACAAATCTCTCTCATGTGATAAATTATGATACATCTTTTCCAAAGCCCACAGCCAGCTGGAGAACTATTTTTCCCCTAGTCATGCCAAGTGTGATATCTGATTATACAAATTGCATCAGTTCCCATCCCCTGCAATGTTTGTGGATGCTTGGGTTTAAAGGGCAAGGAATTTTTTTTTTTTTTTTGGGAAGTTCTCTCATGTCTCCCTCAAAACCATAGATCACAACCACATGACTGAACAAGGTAAGGATTTTTTGTACTATTATTTTAAATTTCTTTTTATTCACACAGGTACCCTGCTAATTCCATTCAAAATTGCTGACAGAAGCAAAAAGACTGCTTCTTTTCTACTGCACTCTGGATGGGGGATAGGGAGGAGGTTTGCCTTCCAGGAAGGCAGCAGAGTGTGACCAGCTGGGAAATATTTCTGTAGAGCTGACAGGACAAAACCACCAACATCAGCAAGGCTGCAAAATGGACACAGCTTTACTAAAAGCAGAGGCAGATCCAGAAGTCAATTCTTTCTGGTATCAAGCACAAGACTTTTCTGGCATCTTAGGGGAAGGTGAAGTCAGAGTTAGAGAGCCAGAACACAGCAACCCCTCTATCCCTGCAAGGCCTTTGGTAGGTGGGAAGGAGGACTTTTTCTTCTACCTTATGACTTGAGCCCAAGCCCACAGCCCTGGTCCTTGCTGAATGGCACTTTGGCACAAAGCCACATCCATGAGCACTCAGGACAGGATGTGGTTTCAATAGAGCCACTGGCAAAAGCAAGCCCTTCCCAGCAGGAGGTCAGGTCAGAGAATCATGGAAATGTGGGATAAAAATCTTGGCTTTGATGAAGCTGTTGACCTCCAAAGTGGTTGTATTTCAATAAGCCCCATGACAAAGATACTGTAGTGTTTCAAACTACCATTAGCCAAAAAGTAATGAAGCTGATTGATTTTTCTGATGACTCTTCTTTTTTAAAACCACTGATCTGGCAAAACCAAAAATGCTCACTGAAGGTTGGTTTCAACACAAAACTGTTGCTAACCTTTTGAAATTTATTTTGAAACGAGCACTGTATCCTGTTGCAGGAAAGTTCTGCTGCAACTACCTTGGTTTTAAGTGAAACACAACATTTTGAGTGAAATTCCAGTGGAGGTTAGTTAACAGAGATAAAAAGCAAAATAAGTTTGAAGTGCTTGCATTGGGGGTTTGGAGGAGCATTAGCACAGAGGAGTAAAGGGATTGTTATATTCCTTTCATTCATGAAACCTAGTATTTAGTGCTTTGGTCACATTAAGAGGAAGGTTTCTCCTCCCACCCCGGCTCCAATTTTTGTGGGACACAAAAACACCATCACCATCCTTCCCCCATGTTGAAAACCATTCTCCTTCTTCACACTGTTTCAGACAAGCCAAAGGAAAAAAAGAGTTATCAAAAACTTGAGTTGCATAATCCAGTTCAAACTGTTTGTGACAGGCAGTTTAATACAGAGCATTTAGGTCTGCTAAGTAGGCTGTTAATGGAAGAAGTATTTTTCCAATGAGGAAACTTGAATAAGCAAAAGCACTAGTGAAATGGTAATAGAGGCCAGCATTTTAATAAATACATTTTCTTATCTACATGTCACTAGATGAAAAGATGTTATGAAAAACTATCACCAGATGAAGCAAGCATGCAAGTCTTCTTAATTGAGTATGAAAGATGCACAAGATCTGCAAATTCAGCACAAGGACACGTGGTGCCAAACTATGTTTTTAAGTGCTTGCATACAATTTTATGCAGTAATAAAATATGCTATCACTATCACAGGCAAAGTTTATGGCTAGATATGTATTTTTACAGTTCATAATACCACAATTTTGGAAGTGCTCCACTTCCACATATTTGCAAATAAACCATAATCACAGAACAAATAAAAATTATAACCCACCCAGTATATGGAATCACTTTTACCCTTCTTTATTTCTACAGTGTCTTGTACATACCACTTCCATAATAAACCTAACCATAGATTTCAGAGCTTCCATCTAAGAGGAACTGTTAATGTCAGGACCAAAATTTAGAAAGCTTAATTTTGGTCCTTGGAGTATTACAGCTAGAAATGTTCCAAGCTTCATTTATCTCAATCTGATATTCATCTACTACTGCAGGCTTTTATGCAATAATACTGCTCCTCTACCCACATGACCCTCCCCAGTTAATAAATCCTGTTCTGTAATGTGCAAGATTGTCTGCAGAGAGCAGAGACAAAGGCTGGATATGCAATCACCATCCATCACAAAGAACATTCGCCTGTTTGGGATCAGCCTGACTACTGCAAATGGACTGGCTTCAGCTAAAAATAGAAAATGAGGTTCTGAAAATGGTATCTTGACTATATGGAGGTAAAATTGTTCCTTGTTGTGCCAGTTTGTGGCTCCATTTCTTGAAAGTTCACAGGCAGTTTAATTATGAAGTTCAAAAGCTTCTCCACCATCTTATTTTCATAGCCTAGGAACCCCCTGAAATCCACTCCTCGTTTTCATACATAAACCAGGAACTTACAGATGGTCTGGAAGCTGCAGAGAGGGGGAACAGCCAAGGGGCTGTGCAAGAGTCAGAGTGGGCTCAGCCAGGTGAAACAAACTTGCCCTGGTTCTGCTCCTGCTGCACATTGACTGAGTGCCCACCTCCCCAGTGGCCCAGCAGAGGAGGGGGCTCAGGAGGTGTGAGCCAGTGACACACAGCTCATGTGTGCTCCTGCCCAGCAGGGGAATAACACACTCACAGAGCATGGAGACTGAGCAAACAGCCCTGGCTGCCCTTGCACAGAGAGCTGCTCAAGGGTCTGTGCTCATGGCACACACAGTCCCTAAGGATGCTGGAGAGCTGACTGTGCACAGGGATGTGTAACAACAACAAAGATCACCATTTTCTGGTACTGGCACTTCAAAACAGATCATCAATGACATCTGAATACAAACTCTGTGCCAGTGACTCTCTGCCTCACCATTTCCCTTTTAAAAAGGAGCCACCAGTGAACTGACAATACATTTTAGATGATTTCCCAGCTGTAAGAATATGACCATTGTGGAACACAGCTGCAGATCATATGACAACAGAACTGCCTACACATTGTTCAAGGCAGACACACTGGAAAGGATTCCTAGAAAGAAGTCTGTCAGGCTAGGTGTGCTTCTCAGAAAGTTTTTGGCTTACCTCCTGGATGTGTTGCTCCAAATGACTGATCAATTTGTTCTATGGTTGGAGCAATTGCCTGAGAGTTAAAATGGACACCACTGAAAAAGAAAACAGAATTAATCTGCCTGAAGGAAGCCAAACAGATGCTACAAATATTTACTAATGGCAATGCCACATTTAAATTGTAAGAAGTCTCCAAGACTGAAGAGTAAACTGGTAATTTAACTGAGTGCCATGTTCAAGAAAGGATGATTATGCACACTCCTTCATGACAGCTATTTTTGATTTTTAAAATGAATAATTGAAAAAATGAATTCAGGACTTTAAAAAAGTGAGTAAAACCAGCCACTCTAACCAAGAGGAAATCATGGGAGGTCTTAAACCACTTACCAATATTTTAACTTCACCTTAGTCAAGTCATAAACTTCAATCACCTGAAACACAGGAAACAGAAACATTGCTACAGTTCAGATACTTGCAAATCATTACAGAGATAAATCCTTGTCAAAGGGCAAGACTAGCTAGTGCTGCTTGCTCCCCTTCTTACAGAACTCAGCCATGATAAACCATAGTGTCAGAGATCAAACTCAAAAACTGACTCAACAACTGCACATCTGAAATAAGGCCTGAACACCCCTGGGTTCAGGAGAGAACCCCCATATCCCATGTACATCAGCACTGCCTGCAGGAAGAAATCCTGTCACTGGCACATCAGGATCTTGATTTCTACAAAGTTTACTCAAACAAATTGAAAGGAAAGCAACACCAAGGATTAGCTAATTAGGGAATCCTCTGATGAATGTCAGTGGGCCATTCCCTGGGTGCTCCTATGACCCTGAAGAATGCCTGTGAGGGCACAAAGGCCTCACACTGACTGCACTGCTGTAACTTTCCAGCTCTTCTAAAGTAAAAGATGAACACAGCAAGGCTTAGCAGTAATATCTCATTTCAATTATACTTTAGATATCTTGCAATCTCACCAAGCATTACAGAAGACAATCAGAAGAACAGTCCATGAGGAATCAGGGCAAGCAATATATCCAGTTCTGATATTCAGAAAATGCTTTAAACCTCACTGAATATTCCAAGGAGATTTCCTCTCTGCAGAAAATATAAGATATGGATCCTTTGCTCTGAATAATTACTGCAAACATGCATCTGAGACTGATGTCGTATGATTTTTATGACTGCCACTGGATTTTGAGGCTATACTGGGCTTTAAGCAGATGATTTTTGGCAAGTAGCCATGGAAAAACACAAGCTTCTTCCACCTTACATACATGTTCCTGTGTCAGCAGGAAAAGAAAACACACACAGCTCATAACCACCATAAAGCAAAGGTAAAACATGCTTTTTGTTTTTTGTTTTGTATAATCCTCCAACAAATAACTGGCAGATTCTGGCAGGACACACTTCAGCAAGAGAATAAAGCAGAATTTCCCAGGGAGCTTGCTACCAAGTGTGGCTTTAAAGCCTAAAAATATCACCAGCTGAGAAGGAAGTCTTGGTTTTGGGAGATGCCCAGCAAATAACCCTAAATAAAACAACTTGCCATGTTTAAACCACTACCTCTATATATATTTAGAAAAAAAAATAAATCAACATTTAATGGCATTTCAAAATATAAGCAACAAGTAGGGCAAAAAGCAAGTAACAAATTAACATTTTGGCAGAACCAACAAGACAACAAACATCCTTCTTCATAATAAAATACACTTGGAATTATGCTTCTTGGAAAAACCTAGTTATCTAGTATTTTAATTCAAGTGCAATTGACATGTCCAGATTTCCTTTACTGTTATTAAAGCCTATTAAAAAACAAAGGCTACTTTTATGAAAAGCTAGGACTGATTTTACTGGGTTTTTTTTGTGCTCTTGCACATCTTTTCCCTCCACAAAATTTTTTCTGAAAATAGAGAGAACCAGCCCCACCCCAGATCTTGTTTTGCAGCCACTGCTGTGTGCACTGGACACCCTCCTGAAGTTCTACCAAAACTGCACAGTGCAGGACAGAAGGATGAGCTGAACACCAGGAGCAGAGCACAAAGAACTGCAGGGGCACAAATGTGGTTTCCCCCCAGGAGAAACACCCGACAGCAGCCAACAGGCACCAGTTTGCTAATAAAAACTCAAAGAGATCAACTCAAATCAACATTTCTTTTTACCAACAGCAGAGGAATAAATGAGTAAAACATAGGAAAAATTAATGGCAAAGGATCTCATAAGTCATGAAAATCATAATGAAGACTAGGCCAGAGCACTTGAAAAAAAAATTCTTCTCTAAATTACAGCAGCTACACTGCCAAAAGGACCAGTGTGATTCTGTGTGCAGAGAAGACCAAGGACTGCTCAGTGATGGGTTTACTACAAGTCAGAAGACAGTTGCTTTAAATGAGTAAAAGCTAATGTTTCCTCACACTCACTGTTTTGATAATTACTACAAAGACTCACAAAAATGTTCAGGTGTCTGTTACCAGCAATAACAGACCAATGCTATGAAAGCCAACTCTGTCTCCACCTCAGAGGGAGGACACAGGAGAGACCTTAATGCTAAAATTCCTCTCAGAACCTGGTCCTGGATCTACCAATTCACATCAGCAACATCTCCTGAAATGCTTTGGCTACTGAAGGTGTCTTTCTCCTTCTCCCTGAAAAAAGGGAGGAAACTTCTCAGGGATATTGCTGACTTTATTCCTGCACCAGCTTCCTTGGAATTGCCAAGATTTTCCATCTTAGGAGCCTATATTTCAATCTCTTTCACAGTCAAATTTATTAGCAAGTGTGTACTAAAAAAAAAAAAACACACAAAGAATAAAGGCATCCTGATTTTTCCAGTTTTGCTGCTGCTGAGCAACACTGAAAACACAGTCACACCATCTTAAAAACAGGCATTACTTACTTTACACCTACTGTATCTTTTTACAAGTGCTGTTGCTCCCTTCTGAACTGATCCCATTGGATTTCTTCTAGAAAACTTTCTGGACACTTTTACAAGTATGAGTTTTCATAGCCCTGTATGCATTTACACAGCTTGACTATTCATAGTTCAAACAAACAAACAGAAGTATCACTAGACCACTGAACCACAACAAAATAGAAGAGATTGTTTCAAAAATAAAAATAATACAGGAAAAACAAACCTAAAAACACATACCAGAAGAGTTTGGGGTTTCTATTTTTTTTTTCTTTAAAACTACTTTTTAAATACAGGCAAGCATGGAAAAAAAAGCAAGAAATGCAGAAAGGCAAGAAAAGCTCCTGCTTGGTTCTTAGCACACTGGGTGTGACAAAATCAGACCCTCAGAAACTGGAGATGAAGATACATGGTATACATTACTTACAGCACCTCAAAAACACTACAGGATTGCAACATTGCCCAGAAAAGCCAACCAGCAAGCCATGTACTTGAAATCACTATGCCAACTTTTAATTCAGTCTCCTGCAGAATTACATCCAGTTAGAAAGATTCTGTACAGCTGACATTTTCAAGATATTATCTTAAAAACTGTGAGTCCACATACACAGTCTGAATAAGTAAATTCAAAAACTTGTTCAAAAAAAGAGTTCATTATAGAAAGATTTCATGAACAGAAACTACCATAAGGCAATTATAAATACAAACAGAAATTTGGGGGGAAAGTGCTCAGTTGTCCCTCAGCTGACCTCAATTTGAACCAAAAATTTTCTTCAAAATGTGTATTTTTATAATATATTTTAATAATAGAAATATATTATAATTGTTTATATTATAAATAATATAATAATATTAAATTTTTATAATATAAAACTTTTTAGAAAAATACAAGCACACCATGGTGTTACAGCCTATTCTTAGAGAAATAAGTACTAATCTGAGTTGCTATTCAACAATTTTATATATATATATATATATATATATATAAAGAGCCTGAGTTTCAGCTGATAGCACATGCTTCTCTCCTACAGTAATTTTCAGGATAAAGCAATGGCTGAACTTTGGAGAGGGGTATTTTTCTGCTGGTTTTATTTTAGATGTGAGTGAAGGGCAGAGGGCACCACCTCCCACTGTTCCAAACCCTGCAAGTATGGATGTGAGCACCATATTCCAGACTTACCTAAACTGTAAGCATTCCATTTTTTAGCATCACACTTAACTCCACACTTCTGCTTTCACATGTCAAGCAGCACAGCAGTTAGAGCAGCTCACTCTCACCCAATTAGCCAAATCAACACCTAAACACTTCTGTCACACAGAAATTTACACCCACCAGGTGAGAACCAGTGACAATTATTCAGCACAGCTGGTCTGGCTGAAAGGACCAATCTGAATATCAAAGGTGTTACACACAGATATTTTAAAGGCTTCAGTTGAGAGGTTTTCAAAATTTTCTACCCATGTAGTCATAGCTCCACTTTGTATGGATAAACAAACCCCTTCCATTACAAACACCTTGCAAGGATAAATGCCATGGGAAGGCAGTGACCAGCCTGCCTTTTGTTTTGCATCTTAACTACACCAAGCATCCTTGAGAGATGCAGATCAGCTCTTGGTCACCTAAAAGCACAAAAGCAGAACTGAAGACATCAATTGCAAGAATCAAAACCCATCCAGAACAAACTGAAGTCAGTGCAGGAGCCAGCTGCTCACCAGAGGCCTGGATGTGGTTTTCTGGGGGGAATCACACACTCACAGCCACACAAGCACTCTGCAAAACTACCTTAAATGAAAACCGTGAATAGGAGGAAGTTCAGCTTCATAAATAAAATGGCAGCCTAGATAAAGGAACAACCTGGGCAGGAAACAACACTGTCTGGTTTGCATTAATGATGATGTGATTTCAAATCCAAGGCTCAGCTTTAGTAAGGCCCTTGTGCATTTCTGTGCCACTCAAGATGGGTGAGACCACACTGCACCACCACATTTCTGTGGCACTTGTACATCCCAGAGCACAGCTAAGGTGTCTTACTTCCAGAAACAAAGATTTAAATCTTAAACTGAAAAAATGCAGTTCATAATCACAGGAGAGCACTCCACTTAAGACAAATTAAATGGCTACAGGAGCCACTTATGCTCTGCTAAGTGTCAGTACATCCCAGGGTTGTGGTGTGCATTGTCTGCTTGCAGGAGGAGTGTTTCATTACCTTAAGTCTCTGATTGAAAGCATCAAACAGCAGTTTGATTCCATCCTGAGTCAGGTTAAGGATGAGGTCATGGCTAAGAGGTGACTGTAAAAACAAAGAAAAAAAGCTGTTAGGCTTCTAATTTCAAGACTTCTTTGTTAAGATATACATCATTGTAAAAGTATAAACTGGTTACTTTAGAAAAACAAAACAACCTCAGAAAACAATCACTTGTTCAATGAATAAGCATAACTAAAATACATTTGACCAGATCTCTCAAACCTTCCATTTCCTTATGAAAAGAAATAGAAGTCCCTGTATAATATCTGTGCCCTGCAAAAACTCCTAAGAGTACTTTGACCACTACTGTAAGTGGGGAAAAAAAACCCAACAAAACTCAAAACAATACAACTCCCAACTCCATTTAAAAAAAAAAGAAAAACAAATAAAACCCCACCTTGAAAATTAACATTCCCAGTTTAGCATCAGAGATTTCATCATCCAGGGAGAGCCTCTGTTGAATTCTTGGTGCACAAAAACACCAAGGCTCACATCAGAGCCAGGGATGTACTTGACAAAGAGATGGCTTTCCACTTCAAAAATCAAACTGTCACAGTCTTTTTTAGGCCTCAAAAGGAAGGCTTCAGACTCTCATGTTGTGAATTTAGGTTTCCTTAGTTACTGTGAATCATAACAACTAAAGGCTTAATTTGCAGTCTGCTGGAGTCAATAGGAGACATTCCTCTGGCTTTGCTGGTGTCTGTATAGGCTCTGCTGGGGAAGCTGCTCCTGCTCCACCAGGGCAGTGCACACAGACACAGCCACTTGGCCCCAGTTCAGCTTTTTGATCATGCACCATCTAAAGCACATTTGCTTCAAAATGCTCTATCCCCCACAGCTGTCTCAGAGGAGAATGGCAGGCAGGCAGCAAGATTCGTGCCCTAGAACTGCACCAGGCAGTTTGCTAGCTAAAAAACAGAATGGGGGTGGACAGCTGGGGCAAATAAAGGCTTCTAAAGTGGACAGCCACACCATACAGCCCTTTCATGAATAAACCATACGCTATCTTTGCTCTACTCAGAGGAGCTCTGAGGTTTGACTGCCAAAAGCCCAATTTTCATCTTCAATTTTCTCATATCACCACTGTCTTCTAGCCTTGATATTTTCTGAGCATTTCCATGTGCATGTCCCACCCCTCCCACAATCATACAGCCAAGTAATCAGTTCCTAGACCTCACATCACTAAGTTAAAACAAGCCATGGGGCTTTCCATCCCCTGTGATGCAGATTTCTTGTTCCCCTGGGTCACTGCAGCAGCTTTTCCTGAAGCTGGTCCAGTTTGAGTCCATCTTTTCTGAACACCAGTGAGCTGCTGTGCCAACTCTGTCCTAAATGAAACTTCCACAACACTTCACACACTGCCATCAACTGATGGCACCTCACTCTTGCTGACAAACCTTTATGGCTCTGTGCAGAACTGAAGCAACACTGCAACAGAACTACAAGCATGAGATAAAAAGGCCTAATGTTGATCATGGCAGTCATTTTCTAATCCCTTATAAATCTAATTTAGAAAGGCTACAGATAGAGCAAAACAACCTTGTAATCTGGCATTCAAATACACCAGCTGAGTTGTTCTGCTATGGGATATGCTCTGCATTTCATTGGTTTCTAAATAGTTTCCATAAGGTTATTCCAAAATTAATGAGAGCATTACAAGTACTTTTGAGTGGATGGAAAAAAAAACCCCAAACATCTGAGGAAAAGCTTGATAATTAGTACAGCAAATAGCTTCTGTTCTATGCTGGTTTCTAATACATGGAAAGATTCAAAGGCACAAATTTAGTTCATGTGACTTTCAATACACAAAACAGAACCTCAAGTATGAAAGATGATGCCAAGAAGCAACAGGAAGAATCTTCCTGAAGGAAGCACCACAGATCTGCAGTTATATTGCTGATATACACAAAGATGCAGGAAAATCTTATCACTGAACAATCCCATCAACCACAATCCAGAGAAAAAAGCTCAGGAAAACAAAGGCAATTATTTTAGGCAATTAGGCAACCCCACTCAAACTGACCAAAAATGAGTTAAAATTCTTTTATTCACAGAAAAGGATTCATCAAGCTTTTTTGGCACAGTTTGGGCATCCCATTTATGTCAAGTTAAAGAGAGCACCATGGGCAGATCTAATTGCATTTAATTGCCATATAAATTTTTGAAAGGAAATACTCACTGCTGGAGTTCCAGGATCAGAAATTCAAATTTAGAGATGCAACAGCTTTAAATAACATTTGATCACAGTGCTCAAAGGCATTCTTTTACAAGGCAAAGAGGAAAAACATGAAGGCTGTTCAGGTACAGTTTTATCAAGATAGAAGTTGTGCATGGCAAAGTTAATTTAGGGCTTTGAACCTTGTAAGAACTGAGCTCTTTGTGCTCAGCTGCTAATGAAATGCATGACACTGTGCACAAGGGTGAGGACAGAGCCAGACAGTCAAATGCAGGCCCTGAGTGGTGTGTGAAAAAAAACCAGCAGGCACTGAATTGCAATAATATACAGGAGAAAAAAATCACCAGAAAAATTCCAGAAAGGTGGGAACAACTATTTTGTCAGATGATGCAGCTGCTAAAACATCTTTAAAAAAAAACCCTAAACCACTAAACCTGCCCTCTGCAGCCAGAATAGAAGTTTAGTGCACACAGTCAAGAACATTTTAACTTTCCAAGAGGTGCAAAAAACCAAGGAGTGGTACACCTCTGCTTACTAGCACTGAACCACTAATCCTTCTGTGATTCTACAGTCTGAGTGGAACAGGGATCTCATCATTTATCTAAACAACTCTAGAATAATTCAAATGCACTGTGGTAAGAAAAACTAAAACCCTCCAAAGAATACAAAAAACAAGGAATGTGCTCACTGCCAGACAGATGCTCCCATGCATTAATCACAAGGAGCCAGATTTGCAATTCAGTCATCAGAAAACCCATAAATCCACATGAAGTGAAAAAAAAAAATCATTTAGTAACATGAAATATGTATCCAGCACTGAACAGCACAGTCAAGGTTGTTCTTAGCCAATCAGTACTCACTGCAAATGCACAAGGCCTGAATCCTTGTTTTGATACAAACTAACATTGTACAGACTCTGCCTTTTTCCTGATGCAAAGAGCTGTAATTTGCAACATATGAATATCATCTTCTTGTTAACATGCATTGCACATAAAACATCTGGAGAGTCCCTTGAGACATCTGAGACTCCTTTGTCCTATCTCCCCTTACACTTCCATCAGAAGAACACATTTTACTTGATCTAGCAGAAGGGTTTTACTTCTTGATGGAAGTCAAACATATCAGGAACTTACTGCTGAGTTATGAAGAATGATTAAAACATTTATAGCTGGCTCAAATCACTGCACCCAATTTCTGCAGACAAATTTGCAGATGCAGAGAAAAGGTGCAAAAGGTTTTTCATGGGGCTCATCACCACTGGACCAAACACAAGAGCAGAAAGTAATGAGTGATTCAGTTAAAATTGCAGCACCACTTCACAATGATAAAGTAAATAGACTAGAATTAAATTGTCCAGCTAATTACATAACATTTCATTTTTTAAAGGGAAAACAATGCCACTCCCCCATTGCATGTACAAAACTGACAGTCATTAAATCACTAAACTGCTGTGCTGAGGATTACTCCATCTGACAAGAAACTTTAAAAAGCTGCATCTCTCACAGGGTGGCAATAATTTGGTGTAGCTCGATTTCAAGCTGCCCCACAACTCTCCCAAAATGTACAAGAGCACAAAGGATGTTTTCATGGAGCATGAGGAGCCCTTCCTGGGCAGCCCATGCCTGCTCACCTGCTCGCTGTAGAGAACCTGGACGTTTTTGATAATGCGACAGTGTTTCTGAAGAATTGCTACAGCCTGAGCCAACGGCATTCCTGGAAATAAAAACAGGTTTTCTTCAGTGCAGACAGCAGTTAACAAAGGTTTTAACAGCAAGGTTACACATGAGGTAACCAAGCCACCATCAGCAAACACTGAGTTACAAAAGAAAGGTATGTGGTCAACAAACACGCTGACCTGACTCATGGTATCAGCACAGAGCTGGTGTTTGGAAACAGAAAAGTCATTGTTTATCCACCAGTTGTTAGGCATATATGAAAAAATGGCTCTCTAGACACAAAATTAAACAGCAAAGTTCAAGCAGAAAGAGTAAGGAGCTTGCCACAGCCTGTGCAGAAAGTTTTCTGCTTTTTGGGGTCATCAGTCCAATAACTGATAAAATAACCTAAATTAAACTGCACTAGAGCTGGCTAGGGCACTCCTACACATTCAACAGCTCCTGAAACACCTTTCATTACACTTTATCAACCCTGGTGGAGCACTGGGCACTCACACCAGACACACACAAACACTAACTCAGAGCAATGATTCTCCCCAAACCTCAGAGGCCACATTAGCTGCTGATATGGCTCTACTTGTGTCAAGGAAGAAACTTTATCTTCTCACTTTAAAGACAGGATATACATACTAAAAATTTGGTTCAATTGAGGCAGTGCACTTACAGTCACTCAGCCCCTCATACAATTTCAAGGGCTCTTTTTCTTTCCTTAGTGTGTATCTTATCTTTACAATTATATATTTTTGAAAGCAGAATGGAACAGCTGATTCTGCAGAAAAAATAGCACCACACCATCTCATCATTTATCACACTAAAAACCTTTGTTGCTTTTCCAAATGAAATGTGATCACATTCCTGGGTTCAAAGCAGGCATTTATAAAGTGAGGTTATGAGCTCATAATTGTGAAGTTTAATTTTCCTACTAACTGCTGCAAGTCAATTTAGATTTGTTATCTGACATTTTATTTCCATTCCTTACCCTGTCCTTTTCTATTTCTAATTTTTAAATGTTAAGAAAGTTGGACTGATTAGGCATAATTTACCTCAGAAACTACATTTATTACATTCAAAACTTTTAGTTACTTGCTACACCAACCAAACTCAGACAATATGTCATGTCCTTTTAAACATTATCTACAGTATTAAAGTGAGAAAACTCTCTTTTCATATATATCTATTTATAACATACACACCTAGCTCACCATACTGCTTTAAAGTAATAATGGCGTAACACGAAAAAAAACCCCAAAAATACAATTTTCATTGTTGTGCCCATATATTGCAGCTTTGCTGAAATGATGAAATCAAGTTTTGGTAAAACAGATGTACAGATTACAACTACAGTGATTAAATTTGCAAATACCACATACAAACCTGTCTGCCAAACTGGTTTTCACCTTAGCCCATAATCTTGGGACAATTTGGTTTGCAGCTAGGAATTATACATCAGTAGATGATATTAAATAAAAAAGAATTAATAGTTTAATAACAATAATGAAATTGAAATGCAGAGACACACAAAGCAGCACTGTTTCCTATTATCTAGGAAATAGCAGTTGCCTTGCAGTCTAGGCAGCAGAGTTTGAAGCTGACAGTTATTATGTATTAGGTAATATTTTCAAAATGGAATAGAAACATGAATAGAAGCAAGAAGCTAAGATCAAAGATGCTGCTGTGGAAGTTCCACATTTCTCAACCTAGCATAAAGTATGAATCCAGAAAAAAAAGTAAGGTTGACGGAAGAGTACAAAACCCATGTTCTAAGTCAGTATTCATAAAATACCTGCAGAGCTAAGAGCATGAGCTCAGTTAAAACATAAACCAGTGGCACAGGCTGACAGGACCCAGGGGCCAATGGTGGCAGCAGCCTGTGGGGATTCAGTCAGAAAGCACCCAGCCCAAGAAGTGCAGAAACACCAAGTTCACGTAAACTGATGCAATCCTGGGCTGCTAAGTGTGCAAACACATGGCTCATGTGACTCCCTTACTCACAGCTTTCTCAGGCTGCAAGCAAATGGACATGGACTGCCTTGGTTCAGTTTTCAGCCACTGAGAATCAGATTTGGCCATGCAGCTGCTTAGCAGAGCTACAGTGAGCAACCCAAATTCTCCAGGAACAGTTTACAGGACCCAAAATGTGTTGAACAGCCAGTATCCTCCCTTTGCCTCCATTTGCCTCTAGAACGTCAAAGGAGGAATTAAAAAATGGGTTATTTTTCTCCAGTCTTCTCATACACAACATCCCCTTTTTCCTCAACATTCGTCAGCCTTTGCAGTCAAAGAGGAAAACAAAGAATTCTTTTTCCCTTGCTCACCAGTCAGGGGAATGGGGAAGCAAACATGGTTTCCAGCACATCAGACACCCAACCAAACTGAGCCATGGCAGTAATGGCCACAAAGACCAGTGCTGGGGCTCCTCTGTCACAGACCTTCCCTCTTCTAAATGCTGGAGTGATACAGGCAGTTCTCTCACATGCACTGGTCAGGAACATCATGGCCTGAAGCATCAGCCTATGCTAAGAGTGTGGGGCTTGAAGGGATGGGGATAGAGAAGTGAATAAAGATTAGGAGAAAAATGCAAGAAAATCTAAGATTAATCATAACACATTAAATATATATACATGATACTCGGTAGGAAAAGTATAAAGCCCAAGAAAAATGCAAGTAAGCCTTAGAAATTATACATCTCAAACACTAATAATATAGCTATAGGCACTACAGAGCAAGTATTTAATTGTTCTCCTTTAAAAGAGCAGGAATGCACCCAAGAGGTGCAGTGGCACAGGTACCTAAACTCAGTCTCAGTTAAATTTTTCATGCTCCAGTCACACAGTGAATCAACACTGGAGCCAGAAACAGAATCCAAGAAGTCATGTACAAAATTTTCCTGGCATTTCCCCTCAGTCATCTCCATTGTGGGCACAGAGCTGGAAGCCAGAGTCAGCAGCAGTTCAGGAATACTGCCATTAGTTCTGCTAAGAGCAGAGCTAAACAAACAACGAGTGGAGCAGGGCTGGCAGTGAGAGCCCCATTGACAGCAGCTCTGTCAGCAGGGACAACCCTCACAGCCCACTGCTGCTGCTGCAGGACAGCCAAGGATCCTCAGAGCCAGGCAGCCTCCTGCTCTGCACCAGCAGGTCAGGCTAATTATACATTAGACACATCACGTGGGGGCTATGTTTACTCCAAGAAATACAGCTGAGTTTCCTCCTCTCACATCTATGCATGTGTGTGTTTGTGCATACACACAGAGACACTGGAAAACTTTAACCATGAGACTGCACTGACAGGCTTTGCTTGGGGTAAGGAAGAACATTTTCTCTTTCCTTTTCTTGTTTTGATATGGAGAATGGAGGGGAGCTGGCACTCTGTATTTATGCTGACAGTCAGGGTAGGCAGCTGGAGGTTGCCCTTGCCCAGGTAACACAGGCACTAAAGGATGGCAGAAGGTGACACAAGCTGAGAGCACAGGACATTTAGGGTACAAGGAGTTCCCCAGATTTCCAAGGGTGGGACCTGAGGTGCTATAATTAGCCTCCAAAAGCCACTGAGCCCTGTCTGTACCATCAAAGTTGTACTTGACTGAAAGCACAGCAGCACAAACAGCGCTTTGTGTTTGATGGGTTTCACATAAACAACCCCAAGGCACAGCACCACTCCTCGGGACCAGCCTAGTTCAGGGCAACTGTGTAACAGTGTCCTTAGGAACAGTCTGTGCCCTGGCTGCCACAGGTGACAGGAGCAGCAGCCCCAGTGAAACTCCAAGCAGGCACAGAGGGTGACACCAGGGCTCCTTTACACCCACCAAACCCTCACCACCATCACCTTCACACAGAGCTGCAGCAACGATGAAAAACGGAAATGAAAGAGGCCAACACTGATCTGCCACACAGCCACCCAGCAAAGGTGACATCTACAGCACTTTCTAAGAGTTTTAAGGACTACCAACAACTGCTTGAAAACACAGGTTACCCAGAGAATCTACATCATCTCATTTAAGTGTCCTGCCTGAGCACCAAACAAATCTGCACCAGCTGAGGGAAAGTTCTTTCTCATCACAGTAACTACAGCAATAACTGGCAGGGAAGGACTACTCAGCAAGATGAAAAAATACAAGTGATTGGGGGGAAAAATACTTGTTATCCAACCCTAAGAAAATATCTCCAAAGTTTACTTTCTCCACTATTTCGCAACCCAACAGCGACACAAAGAAATTGTGAAACTCGACTCATGTTTATGAAGGGTTTGTACAGAAAAGCGCAGCAGTTGGAGCAAGAATCACCTGACACATATTCAGGTGACAATCAGCACATTCATGCTTCCTCTTTTCGGAGTTATTTAAAAGAATGACTAGTCTGCCACGGCAAGACAAAAGAAAGCAAACAAGCAGATGAAAGCACACAATCAGATAAACAAAGCACAAGTTGGCACGCAGAAGCTAAAGGTGAAACTATGAACAAGGAAATGCTTACAGCCCGTACTTTAGTATTTTTAGGCATAGCGAGAGGCGAGCTGTGCCTCTCGCTCCCTTTTTCTCCCCAACCCCCCGAGAGGGCTGGGAGAGCCCCCCGGGGACCCGCAGAGCGCAGGCCGGGGGTAGAGCACACTTACCTAAGGTGAACTCCCATTGCTCGTTCCCCAGAGAGCGCTCGGGCACCACCTCCAGATCGAGCATTGGCTCCGGTAGCGCGGAGGCCGCGGGCTGGCACGGCGGTCACCGGGGCGCGGCGCCGGACCCCTGCGGAGGGACGCGGGAGGGAAGCGCCGGGGCAGCGGGCAGCCCGACCCCGGCCCCGCCACCGCCCCCGGAGGGCACCGACCGGCCGCCCCCAGCCCCGGGGCAGCGCCGGCACCGCGCCGGGCTCCGGGGGAGGCGCGGCTCCGCTGCCGCCGCCGCCGCCGGCCGCCCCTCCCCGCCCCGCGGCCCCTCCGCCCGCGCCCCCCGCCCCGCCCGGTGCCGGAGCGCGAGCGTTGCGGCCCCGGCGCGGTCCCGGCGGGGCGGGGGAGCGGGCGCGGCGCCGCCGCTGGGCCCGGCCCGGCCTGAGGGGCCGGGGGGTTCCGACCCCCCCCGCGCCGCGGGGCCGCGACTCACCTCACTTGCGGCTGCTGAAAAAGTGCTTTGCAGCTGTCGTCAGGCGCTCCCGCGCGGGGGCGGGGAGAGGGCGGGGCCGGGATGAGCCCCGCCCCCCAGCCGTGGGCGAGAGGGGAAGGAGTCGGCTTGGAGAGCGGGAGACCCGGGTTCGAGTCCCGCCCTGGCACTGTCGGCAGATGGGGCTCAGCCTACAGCCCCAGACACACCCGGATAATCTCGGGATCCAAAACAAAATAACCCACCCAAACTACTGCCCACGGCCAGCCCGCTCTTCCAGTTGAAAGGTCAGAGTGCAGGAAAGAAGTGCTAGGGATAAATTAGTCAGTGGCACGAGCAAAGTTCGGAATGAGCTCGGGAGTGACTCAGTGAGGAGGAAGAGAGGAGTAACGAGGTCAGTGGCTTTGCTGTGCTGTCTGAGCAAACAAATAGTGCCACCCAAGAGTGCTGAGCCCAGGAACGGCCCCATTTCCCTTGGGATGGGGCTCAGCACAGGAACCTGCTCTGGTTACACCCAAAGCCCCCAGTGCCAGAAACATCCCCAGAACGAGGAGGAAACGGAGCCCTCCCTGTCTGCCAGGATGTGCCACCACCTGGGACAACACACATCAGAGCAGCCCTCCTTTCTATGGTGGAAACTGGATCCAAGATAAAAGGCACCAGGTCAAGCATTGCCCAAATAAACAAAGAACTCAAAGAGAAAAATCAAGAACATGGACCCGTGCCATCCTCACACAGTGACAGCTCTTCTGGAGTAGGACAGCACCAGAGATGGAAGTTCAAGAGGGTGCAGAGGGTGTGGAAACAGCTGTAACTCCTGCTGCTGGCAGGCTGAGGTTCCAAGGGGGAGCAGAGTGGGGGGAGATGCATTTTTTCCATATTTATTTGAGGGTAGTAGCAATCCTACCCTGGCCCCACATCCCATCCCTGTGCCCACCATGTCCCAGCAAGGTCTGCAGCAAGGTGATGGCAGCCCCATCACATGGACTGTCCCACAGCAGGACAGAAAACATCAGGAAAGCAGGATACCCTTCAGGCTGCCCGACAGAAATTTGAGGCCTGCATATTATTTTTTTTTTAATTGTCAAACATAATTTCAGCTATTTCAGCTAGGTTTGAACTGTGGCTCCTTCCACAGGCAGAGCAAGCCATGGCTGGCAGGGGGGATCAAAGCATTGAAAAGAAATCCCAGACATGTTTGGGAGCAGGACCCTGGCCAGGCTCTGCTCTGAACACCAATTTCTCAGCATCTCTCTTCAGGTCACAGAGCTGTCAAAGCAGGTGAGATTTTAATGTATATGGAGTGGAGCAAGCCCCAGGGAAATTAGTTTTCCCTTGAAGTCAGCTGCATGTTGTCTATTTATTATTCATGCCTTGCTTTTTTTTTTTTTTTTAATCCAAGCATGGTGACATCTTAATACGCTGAAAAGCAGAGAGGTGCTGCCAATGCTTCCCCTTCACTCCAGCCCTCTGACACATCTTCATTGGCTCAAAACCAGAAATTAGCCTTTCCTCTCCTGGGAGCAGAGCTAATACTTATGAGCCACTTGCCCCTCTCCAGCTCACTGTAGATGTATGAAATATATATATATTTGTATATACAGTATTTGTGTGTTTTTATATGTAAGTTCATATTGTGACACCCATAAGGAATGTACTTGAGAGAATAAATATGCAGCTAGAAGCTTTGCATGCCTCATTCATTTAAAGAATACAAACACAGCACCTGCTTTTGAGCAGGTCTATGGCAGTGCAGCCCTCAGGCTGAGGTGCTGGTGGAAAGCAGGAGGCTGCAGAGCAGCTGGGCTTTGCAGAAACCCTTCTCCACCTCATTCCTGTGTTTGGTGATGCCCTTTGAATGCCCAGTGCTGCAAACTGGGGGATGCAACGCTCTGGGCTTTCACTCACAAAGATTCAGCCTCCTTTGTAGGAGAGTATCACGAGTACGAGCCAAATCCGCCAAGGAGAATAAAGGCCAAATACAATGGCAGAAAAAAAGGAATTATTTCTGAGTGTGCCTCTCCACTAACACCCATTTTCATACACCAACCCAAACCCCAGGCTAAGTGGAGGAGGGCTGGGCACTGCCAAGTCTGCCACTTTTGGGGCAGATTGGGCAAAGCGCCATCATTTTGGCAACTGCTCATGACAGGAAAAACTTAACTTTTAAAAGGATTAAATTACCCTTTTTACTCTCCAGATCATGGAGTACTTCTTGGGAAATTCAGCCCCAGGGCTCAGGAAGCAATGCACAGCTTTCTGAAAACCAAAATAAATTTTTAAAGCCTGGCTCTGTTGTTAATGTTTCTGACTGAATGAATGGCAGTGGGTGCATCCATCAGAGATGCTTCTACCAAAGCCTTGGGGTGAGATCAGCAGCTATAGGGGATTAATGAATCCCTAAATCGGTAAAAATCGGATTTTTACCCTTTTTTGCTAAAATTTTTCAGAATTCTGTAAACTTGGGAGGTTTTTCTTTTTTCTAAATCCTACATGTCTGCAGGGAGGTGTTGGCTGAGGACAGCTGGGCTTCTCAACTCAGCCGGTGAAAAGCAAGCAGAAAATTGCAGAGGGCACCAGGAGGGACAAGCGCTGCTGTCAGGCGGAGGCGAGCTGCCCTCTCCCGATGGATCCCAGAGCAGCACACATTCCTGCAGGGAAACCTGCCCGTGGCTGCTGGAAAAACGGCCTGGAAACAGATCCCAGCCTTGGCAGCGCTGATTCAGCTGGACGAAAGATATTCACTGTAAAGCTCTGAAGTTGCTCTGATTTATTGGAAGTGCTTTTCCAGCTGCCCCGCGCTCGGTTGGCACTCGGGAATGGATCCAGACGGGGCTGGCAGCTCCAAGGGGGAGCCTTGCACTCTCCGAGGGGGGATTATCCCACCTCCTCGGGGGGATATTTCCCACAGCCAAGGGTTTGGAGCTGGGCAGTGCCAGGCTGGGGTTCCTGGGCTGCTGCAGCACCGAACCCGAACCTTCCCAAGGAGAACCCCTGCTCCATCCATCCCTTGCTCAGTGCTTTTCCCGTCCTCGCTGGGCTAAGCCTGCCCTGCCCTACCCATTCTGGGTGGTTTTCAGTCCCCCTGGCACCCTCCGGAGGCTGACACGGGCGGGATGCGCAGGACTCAGAAATTTTGCGCTCGAAACCAGAAATTTTGGTGCTGCGAGGAGCTGCCGTGCAGGGCTGAGGGGCACAAGGTGCCTTTTCCACCGGGCCCACGGAGCCTCCAGCCTGTCCCGAGCCCTGTCCGGAGCCTCCCTGGGCAGCCCCAGGCCAGCGTCCTCCTCCCCGCTGCGTGCTGGGCCGTGCAGCACAACCACAATAAAGATTTTGGAGGTGATGTGTGCCTGGCACGGGATGTGGGGAGCAGGGCAAGGTACAGCTTGTGCTCAGCCAGCACCGCGGTGATCGCCAGCATCACTCCTCACATCCCAGATTTGGATGGAAATTCAGGAGAGCTTCTGCACCGTGCTTGGCGTCTGGAGATGGGCAGGAACGGGAGGTGCCAGCGCTCACCCGAGGGTGCTGATGAGATAAAACACCTTAAACACCGACCAGGCAGTGGCACAGCCCCTGCCCCACCACACAGGGCATTTCACAGGGCAGGGGCTGAGATGGATGGGCAGGGAGCATTCCCGAGAAGGAAAGGGAACAGCAGCTCAGGCTGGCCTCGGGAGGGGCTGCTCAGCACAGGCAGCGGCTCCCCTGCATCCCCCCAGGGCAGCGCTGCATGTGCATTTCACAGAACCCCAGATCTGTTTCAAAAGCCCTGATTCGTGGAGGGCTGGAGCTAAACTGGCTTCGGCTTCATTAGAAACAGATGCGCTGGTTTCTCTCTCCGCCAGGCGCGGGCAGGGGGCACAGCCAGGGTAGGGCGGGACCGGGGCACCGGGGATGGGCACCGGGGATGGACACCGGGGATGGGCACCGGGGTGAGCACCGGGCATGGGCACCGGGCATGGGCACCGGGAATGGGCACAGGGAATGGGCACCGGGCATGGGCACCGGGAATGGGCACAGGGAATGGGCACTGGTGTGGGCACAGGGAATGGGCACCGGGGTGGGCACCAGGGATGGGCACCGGAGTGGGCACCGGGAATGGGCACCAGGGATGGGCACCGGGAATGGGCACCAGGGTGGGCACCGGGAATGGGCACAGGGAGTGGGCACCAGGGATGGGCACCAGGATGGGCACCGGGAATGGGCACCGGGAATGGGCACCAGGGTGGGCACCGGGAAGGTGCACCGGGGATGGGCAAAGGGAATGGGCACCAGGGTGGGCACCGGGAAGGTGCACCGGGGATGGGCAAAGGGAACAGATACCGGGGGTGGGCACTGGGCATGGGCACCGCTCCTGCCCGGGTGGCTCAGCACGGAGCCAGCGGCCTCAGCAGCTGCTGCGAGGGACCGTCAGTCCTTCCAGGAGCCTCTGGCCGCAGCATCCTGCCTTCAGCTGCTGCCCAGCCCAGCACTTGGGGTTTTAATCACACGTTGAAAACTGGTGGGGAAATTTACCCTGGGGAAAAGCACAGGGATTCTGTAAAAAAAAATATTTAAAGGAGAGGTTTCATGGGGGAAAAAAAAAGGTAAAAGATGGGTCTGGGGATTCTACAGAATTCTCAAACCACTTAATACAAGGGTTTATGGATCCAGAGGTGCTGCACATGTAGCAGGGCTTTCACCTGGGCTCAGTTTCACCTCCAGGTATATTTCCAAGAGGGATGTTTGATTGTCACAGCTGATGATGAGAAAGGGCCATGGGGCATGCTATGAGAAAGAGAGAGGGGTGTCAGCCCCTACACCAGCCTGCTCCAGCCCTGGTGCTTGGGGTTTTGTCATTTAAAAGGAGATGAGTCAGAGCTGCAGGGCCGTCTCAGAGCCCCTGAAGATCTGTGCCCATTTTGTCCCTGACTTCTGGGGAAGAGCAGCGAGGGTGTGACTCAGGTGTTACTCACGGGCTGTGGTGGACAGAGCCAGCTGCAGAGATGCTCCCTGAGCCTCCTCCCAGGGCAGTGCCCATGGTCCTGTGGCACATCCTGCCCCAAGGCAGAGCTGTGGACGTGGAGAGGGTTTGCGGGAGCTGGTGCTGAGGCTCCTTGCTGGGGCTGGTGGTTTCAGAAAGTCACGCAGCTGCCGGGACCACCGGCCCCAGGTCCCGGCAGTCACACGCCAGATGTGCTCTGCAGAGCAGAACTGAAAGCAGAACCAAAAAGAGGATATGTCCTCTCATCTGTGTGGGAGCACCCGCCAAGGGGCTCTGGGCTGGGGCTGTCGCTGCCAGGGAAGTGTCTGGGGGTTCCTCAGCAGCAGCTCCGACCTGAGCAGGAGGAAATCACTGGGCAGCTCAGGGACAGGGACAGGCTGTGCTTGCAGGTCTGACCTGAGCAGGAGGAAATCACTGGGCAGCTCAGGGACAGGGACAGGCTGTGCTTGCAGCTCTGACCTGAGCAGGAGGAAATCACTGGGCAGCTCAGACACAGGCTGTGCTTGCAGCTCTGCCTGGCCCTCCCTTCCCTGGGCCCAGACCTCAAACACAGCCAGAGCAAATGACCTAGAAGGTTCCCTGTCCATCACACGGGGTGGACTGAATGCTCGCTAAGATTTCTTGCAGCCCTGAGCATTGTATGATTCTGTGACCTGGATCACACACAGGTCTGAGCCTCCCCAGCCATCCTCATCCTCCTGGGCCACAGCAGCTGTGGGCACAGGCTCCTGGCTCCATGGACAGGCTGCCCATGGTGGGCACAGGCTCCTGGCTCCATGGACAGGCTGCCCAGGTGTCTGCAGGCTGGTGGCCACCCTCAGGTTGGCTGGGGCAGCTGGGGAAGGGCAGTGAGGAGCTGGATGGTGCTGGAAGGTGTTGCAGTTTCTCACCTCCAGAGCAGGTGCCTCACTGTGGTGCTGCCCCGTGCAGGGGCTGGAGTGAAGGACAGGCTGCTCTTGGTGGGGTGGGAGGGAACCTGGTGCTTCCTCTGGGCAGGTGGCACATCATTCAGGAAAGTGAGATACTCAGCAGCCTTCCTGGCCCTCAGGTGATGGCAAGTCTGGTGTTTCTGTGTAGAGCTGCCTCTTTATTAAGAATTGTCTTCTAGTAAGAGTTGTCACCCCCTAGCTGTGCTTGCAATCCAGCAGCAAACCCACATTCTCCCCACCAACCTCTCTGCTCTCCTCCAAGCTCAGAGCTCCTGGGGTTTCATCAGGATGTCACTGCCCCTGTGCACTGCTGCTGTGAGGGACCAAAGCCCTGAAATTCTTCCAAAATCCTGTAGTGGCAGCAGAACCACCCCAGTCATCTGCTTCAGCAGCAGTCACATGGGGAGTGATCAGGGACAAGTGAATCCCACAGACAGAGCTTTAGTTCCTTACACTGCTGTTTCTCTATGCCTAGACTGTGCTGGGGTTCTGTGAGGTATGAATAACAAAAGCTGAAAGGATTGGACATGCAGGTGGGAAAGGCTCAGAGGGACAGGTTCTCCCAGCAAGCCAGTGGGTAACAGCTGGAAAAGCCAGAGCTTTCATGTGTAAATTGTGCTCCATCCCTAGGTCTGTCTCTTTTCAAGTTAAACTCATCACCTGCTCCAGGAAAGAAAGAAGATTGCAAAGGGGGAAAGGTGGCAAAGCCTTTCCCATGAAAAGCAGAGAATCACAGCCTGTGGAACACAAGAAAGTGGAGACCCAGGAAAATCTATTCTGGGGTTCTCCAAGACCCCATCATCAGGTCAACGGGGTAGAAAACAGTTACATCTCAGAAGAGTTGTGGGAAGCAACAAAGACTTAGCAGAAGTCTCCCCAGCTGTGGTAAACTGTGGACCAGGCCCAGGGAGAGGCACAAAACTGAGCAAGAAGTGTTCTGGTTTCCCACTCCTTTCCCCAGCTATCCACTGTGCCAGGTGACAGCACCAGAGAGGCAGCACTCAACTCTTCTGTGCTACTTTCCCCTCCTCTCATTCCTGAGCTTTAAGAAATGAGCCCAAGGCAATTCTGAAAATTCACTTATCTCAACCTGTAATTGAGAAACCTATTTAATAGTTACTTAAACCCGGAGCAGCTCTGAGCTGCAGCAGTTGATGAATATGCATGGCCCGGGATTTACATTTGGTGGCAGTGTGAAGACAGGATGTCAGGCAAATGAGCTATGAGAAATGTTGCCCATGCAAATGTTCACTCTGCTCTAAGTTCTCACTGCAATTCCCATCCTTGAAGCCATTTCTGTCATTCTCTTATTTGCATTGGAAATGTAGTAACAAAATAATGCAACTTCACAGAAACTGGTCCTAGTTCTGTGCAGACAGGATGGATTCTTTAATACATCTATGACAGACTGGAGTCCTGAACTAACAGCAAACAAAAAAATATATATATATAGAAATCCTGCCAAGGTCATCCCAGGCCATGCAGTTGTGGAGCTCTCTCAAACCACATCTTCATCCAACTTCCCAGCTCTTACCTGAACAAGGCTGGTTATTAGACAAACCAGCAGAGGTCTGCAGGAACAGAAAAGCTGCTGTTTTCACTCACAGTTCATTTTCTCAGTTTTCGGCTTTCAGAAAGGGGAGCATGAGCCCAGGACAGCTGCTGTTTCCCTCCAGAGAAACTAGGAAACCTGCTTATCCACATTTTGAGGACTCCAGTAAACGGACTAAACACAGAGAACCCCACCTGCAATGCTGCCTCCAGCCCTGGGGTCCTTGACAAAAGGACATGGACCTGCTGGAGCAAGCCCAGAGGAGACCACAAAGAAGCTCTGAGGGCCGGAGCACCTCTCCTGTGTAGACAGGAGTTCAGCCTGGAGAAGGCTCCGGGAGACCTCAGAGCCATCCCAGTAAGCAAAGAGGCTGGAGAGAGACTTTTGACAAGGGTATGGGCTGGCAGGACAAGGGGAAATGCCTTCAAACTGACAGAGGAGACGTTTAAATTAGTTTTCAGGAAGAAATTCTTGCCTGTGAGGGTGATGAGGCCCTGGCACAGGCTGCCCAGAGCAGCTGTGGATGCCCCATCCCTGGAAGCATTCAAAACCAAATTGGACGGGGTTCTGAGCAACATGGTCTAGTGGGAGGTTGGAACTAGATGAGCTCCCTTTCAACCCAAATTATTGGTTGAGAATTGGTTAAGAATTCTGAGAAACAGTTAATACTCTGTTCTTAGAAGATGTCATGTAGGAGCAGGAGGTTAAAAATCCCAGCTGGAAGTGACCATACCTCACCTGCTGTGGTTGGGCTCCAGGTCCTGACATCCTTCTCAATTCCAGTAAGTTCCAGCGTTTCCAGTGGTGTCTCACTCCCACATCAAGGACAGCCATCCCTAAGCCATGCTAGTTAAGGCACTGGATTGTGATGCTTTTAAAATTCCTTTCTGCTCTATGTGCCTCATGCAGGGAGATTTTCAGATTCCCTTAGCTTGACACACTTGAGAGGCAAATTCCATCTAGGAAGAGCCAGAGGACAAAGTGCCTCTGTCCTTCACCTTCAGCCAAGAAAAGGCTGGACAAGTACTGGATTCAGCCACTTGTGATGTGCCTTGGGCAGAAAAGTGAACCTTCCATCAGCCTGCAGGTAAATGGACAAATTACCCAATGGCTTTTGAACAGGTGTTTGAGATGCCTTTAAAACACTGCCTGGACAGCAGGGCTGGCAAACACCATCTGCCCTCTGCAAGAGAAGCAGAGCAATGTGGTTTGCTGTTTGCCTTTTCTAAAGCTACCTCCCTTTCACACTGCAGAACATCTCCAGGAAAGCCACAGGTCACAGCAGTGCTGCTTTTCTTTGGTGCTCTCTGGTCTGTTCACAGCCAGGTGGGAAAAGTCTCAAATAAGGTTACTTCTTATCCTTTTGATTGTTAATATTCCTAAAGCATTGTTATGAAACAAGCAATCCTCTGTCTGATTTCAGGACTCAGCACTGTCAGTCAGTCAGTGTTAGCTATTTGAAGTTACACCACCTAGAATTTTAGCAGCTCCAGAAGGTTTTCAGGTGTAGCATACAACATTCATATTTTCCCCACAGAACTTTACCACATTTCCTGCACTTAGACATGTAATCCCCCTGTTCCCCCCTCACCCAAAGCAGCACAATTAACAAGGTTTGGTGGCTGCTCTCACAATGTGCCCACAAACAGCACTCTGTAAGATCACACAGCCCCTTGCTTGGGGCCCCTGGAGCAGATCCACACTTTCAGAGTAAGAAGGGCATATCAGTTTTAAGAAACAAGAGTTTTAGGGCAGCAAAATCCACATTTTTTCCAGTGCAGACCCTTCTATTAAAGGCTGCTCCCAGACAGCAGCTGAACAGAGCAGAGGGGTCAGTTAAATAAGTGACCACTGGATGTCACCACTGCTTTAGCCACAGACATCAAGGCAGCCTTCCACCTAAACAAAATATGTCAGCAGGGACTACCAGGGAGTCAAACAAACTTAGAGCACCTTGTTTTCACTACACAGAAGTTTATTATGAAAGTTAAACATACAACACAAAAAGTAGCAAAAGCAATCCTGTAGCTTAAGGCAACTCTTACAGGAGATGAGCTCAAGAAAGATGATGCAACTTCAGTTTAAATAGAAATTATGAAAAATATCAAATTGCATCAATAACTTAAAATGCACTTTAAAAAGTCTGCACTAACCAGCAGAGGGTAAGGGCTGTGATCTTAATGCCAGCATTAAGATATGGAAAGCAGCAGAATGCTAAATGATGATAGGGAAAGTTCAGTATTTACACAGAGATAGCAACGTTAATATCTGATAGCGTCATTTTCTGTGTACTTATGGTTTAAAACCACTGTCTGAAACGTTAGGAAAACCCTTTAAAATAAATCTTCAGACTATTCCATCAAAAATACACAGATGGCAGAGAAGATCCAAGGCGAGGGATGCGTGCAGATGCATGCGTGTGTCCCTTAAATAACTCTTTGCAGAAACACTTTAGAAAAATTATTTCTTTGGGGGAAGAAGAGCAAGAAGAATGTGGCCACAGAGTGAAAAAGATTATCTTTCAGGTGAATCACATTTAAATTGAAGTATCAAAATATTTCTATTTGATGACATTCTCACAGTTTACAGTTAATGACATTTTTAAGTGAATGTTAAATATTCATATTATTAACATACAAAGATTCTCCTTCACATTGACATCTTACATTTTTGCAAGACCTCTTTTGCATCAATTGTTTTGCCATTAATGAGGAATGTATAATTGTCTTAATAATAGAATTTAATTAAGATTTAACTCTTCTAACCATATTGAGTTTCTATCTTTAAAATAATTCTTAAAATACTGGATTCAGATCCCTTATTTTAAAAAGGTATTTAAGTGACATTTTAATCAACCAGGCTGTACAGGAAGCACCACATTTTAACAAAGCCAAATGACATCACATTTCTAATAAATTTTCTTCAAATATTGGATGCAATGAAATCTTTGGAGTAAGTCCATTCACCATCACCCCAAATGAAACAAGATTAATTCATACATTAATTCATCCCAAATCTTACCCTGTTAGAAAATGCAATATATACTGCAACAGTCTTAATTTGCATAAGATTTAATAGAAGGGGCCTATGTGCAGTATGAGGCTCCTGCACACAAGCTCATCTCAGCTTTTCACCATTCAGCACAACTTTACAAAAAGCCTAAGATATAAAATATACTTAAAGCAGTTATCTTAAACATGATTTCATATATATCACCTTGGCAGCTGATCACTTTTGTTCCCAGTTTAAACGCTGTTGAATCTGATTGTGGAGTTGCAGTATCCCTTTGAAGAACTAGTTAAAAAAATCCCTGAATAAAACAGAAGCCAGCCTGCGACTTCCTCTGAGTTTCAGTAAAGCACTATATACAGGGTATAACAGCCACCCAAACTCACTTGGAACAGAATAAAATCTGAGACAGATAATGGGGTAGAATGCATTAATGCAAGAGAATATACATTTTAAGATTTTTATAATTTTAAAAGTGGAACCAATGAATTGTTAGCAGTTAAACGAATACTGCAACTGTAATGTTTACAAACCCACAAAGTTTGAAAACTGATTCCAACAGCTCTGATTCACTGGGTTTAGCTTGGAAATAATGCAAAATAATGTCAGCAGTTTTAATAAGGTCTTGCAAATTTAGAAAAAAGAAAACTGAAAGAAAGGTAAGAATGCATTATCTAAAATAAAGCAGGAACACAATAAGGACAATCAAAGTTCCAAAAGCCCATATCAAAAAATTAAGCTTGGAATGCATTGGCTTCCAGCAGTTTACAAAAAAAAAAAAAAACCCAAACAAAAAAAACCCAAAAACAAAACCAAAAGTTGTTCTAAATCTGTAATATCTTGACCTATTTTTAAGTGACAATTTTTATTACAGTTGAGAAAAATGGTTTTATAGCTGCATAAGTTTCCATTTCACTAAAATAGTGCCAACAAAAATAAGTTTGCATAGAAAAACAAAATTTCAAATTGCCACTGGCTACATGCTTAAAATGGGAAATGCAGGTATTGTAACATAAACATAGTGCAAACCATGGCAGTTCTGGTGACTCTGACTGCCGCAGGTCAGGAAACAGACCATAATATACCCAGTTCTCACAGTTTCTGGTCTTTTATTCAATCCTTTGCCAAGTAGAAGCAATGCACGTGTGCAGAGCCGGGGACGCCGCTGGTTAACGCAGTTTGAGATCATCGCCGCTGCCCAGGTTGGAGCCAGGACTAGGGTCTTGCTGTCTTCTTGCCTGCATGGACAAACACACTCTGAGCATCAGCAACCAGGAAATTATCAGCTCTCTTACTCAGTATATTAACACAAATAAGACCATAAACAATACAAGTTAA
Source organism: Ammospiza nelsoni (assembly GCF_027579445.1). NCBI lineage: Eukaryota > Metazoa > Chordata > Aves > Passeriformes > Passerellidae > Ammospiza > Ammospiza nelsoni. The sequence goes on from NC_080645.1 coordinate 13,771,177, forward strand.
ACGAACAACACAAAAAGTAGCAAAAGCAATCCTGTAGCTTAAGGCAACTCTTACAGGAGATGAGCTCAAGAAAGATGATGCAACTTCAGTTTAAATAGAAATTATGAAAAATATCAAATTGCATCAATAACTTAAAATGCACTTTAAAAAGTCTGCACTAACCAGCAGAGAGTAAGGGCTGTGATCTTAATGCCAGCATTAAGATATGGAAAGCAGCAGAACACTAAATGATGATCGGGAAAGTTCAATATTTATGTAGAGATAGCAATGTTAATCGTAAAGAAATTTTACAATTCCAGCAGTGAGCAAAGCAATACTTTTTAACATCAAAATAATTCTTTCCCCCCAGTTCAGTTTGCCCCCCAGGCTCTCAGGAGGGCAGTGGGTCTGGCAGCCCCTGTTCCTGGGGGGCTCAGAGCCTGCTGTGCCTCCCCAACAGGGACTGTGTGCTCGTGCTCACACACGTGCACACTCACACTGCCAGGCTTCAAACATTGCTTCAGCAATCAGCAAGAGACTCCCACAATAGTTAGGGAACAATTTTGTGTCTCTTCTTCCAAAAATAATTTTCTTTCCTGTGAAATTCCCTTCTGTTAACCTTTCCTGTCAGCTTTGGGGAGAAAGGCTACAATATGAGACAGAATACATCACATCATTTCCAGATAATTTTACGAGGGAAACATTTACTTCAGCATCCTCTAGAATCAAGAGACTTATAGTAACACATGAGCACAATTTATTCCATAGATGGACACACATTTTAACACCTCATGTTTTACTGCTTTCTTCTTCAGTGCACCTGCAAAGTTAACAAACTGAGAAAACTGACACATGACTGTACCCCTGTATTAAAACAAAAGTAATGTAAGTTCTCCTTTAAATAAATTATTGTGTTAAACAGTTTGAGTTAATGACATTTTAAAGAGGTAATTAAGAACGTTCAGTCACAGTAAAAGACACTGCTATCTATTTTCTCCACCTGTACACTGGTACAGCACACACAAATGCTGCACATAAATACTTTAAAACATTTATTTCCTTCAAATTTTAAAACCATACTTTTACTCTGAGAACATCTAATACATGCTAGCTGGTTCTTAAGACATTTTAGTAGCAGCACTTTTATTTAAGTTTATAGAGTGAATAGCTGGCACCGTGGCCTGTAAGTGCCACATGTCCCAAACAGTCCCAGGCCACATTCCCAGCTGGTGGAAGGTGTCACTAGTCAGGCTTTATTCCATCAGCTGCAATAACCTGCCATATTCAGGGCTTTAAAAAATGCAAACCAGTGACAACTTTCCTGTTCTGAAAGACTTTTCCTATGTTCCTGAAAGGTTGGGGAACAGCCTTAACATAGGCATTGTGCCACTGCAATACCCTTCAAGCAGTGACCGTGTTGGCACCATCCCACAGAGCTGTGACTAACAGGGGCACAGGTGCTGCTTTGGGGGCTCCCTGGGCTCTCCTGAGCCCAAGTTACTGACAGAGAGGAGGCCTCCCCACTGCCCAGCAGCTGCCCCAGCTCACCAGGGGCTGCTGCTGCACTCCCATTCCAAAGGGTGAGCAAGCACAGCCTGCTCTCCCCAGACCCTCTGGCATGCACTGCTGACACCACCTTTCCCAACTCAGACCTTTCTTTGTTCACTTCTTCCCCCCTTATCTACCATTCTTCTTGTCTGCCTAATTGTATGCTCCCAGTGCACTAGGTTAGCTGCACCCAGACAGAGAACTGCTGCTTCCTTCTCCTATTTAAAAGACAATTTAAACTACATTTCCCTTTCATGTGCAATGGTCCCTTTCTGATGCACATGGAGTTCATTCAATAAATCCCTTTAGTAATCAGCAAGTTTCCAGAGCAGACAATCCTCTCCTGCACTCTTCTTAGTGGCCACACTGCCACTATTGCTTTGGAAACACCTCCACTAACTTAAATATCACAATTGCTACCTACTACATTTATGTATTCAGTGTTGGCTGTACTTTAGGTAATTAAGAGTGAGCCAATCTTTTTGCTCTATCTGCACTAGTTGTACTCTGAAGGAACAATCTGCTTCTCCTGCTTGCAGAAGAAATCTGAAGGTGAGAACCAACACCAGTGCTGGTGCACAAACCCACAGATTTCTCAGTAATCTTTCTGAGGAATCACATTAAAGCAAACTGCTCTAATCACCACACAGCACTGATGACTGTAAGTGCTTAAGGGTGTATTCCTTGAGGCACTTGAAACAACTTCTGCACACTGTCCTCTTTGTAGAGATACACAGTGTTAGAAGATGGCATTTAATTAAGCTTTTTACATTATTTCCAAAAGCCAAATCATTCAGCTTTGACTATTAAAACCACTGAAGGAAACCCCACACTTCCTTTTTCCTTCAACAGAAAAGTCAACTGTGCTGTAAATATTTTCTTCATGTGAAATGGTTGTTCATCAAGTCTCAATAGATACTTCCAGGCTAATTTAAGAGTTGTACCAAGATTAACAAAACAGCAACAGTTCTACTTTGCATATCCTTCTATTGAACAGACTGTAACAAGATTTCTTCTGGTTTTACTGCTGCCTCTTTCTTCTAAAAGGAAACAAAGACATGCTCTGTCTTTAACAATTACCAAAATCTTACTTCTACCAATTTTGCACTCAATAAACATTTTTATACTTAACTAGAAAAGACCAGCAAGTTAATTGCTGCTGTGATACTGCTCTAAAAACAACAGTGTTTCTTCTTCAGAAAACAAATCATATGCACAGCAATTTTATTGTCAAATTTCAGTGAAGGCTCCAAGATATGAGCATATGGTTGCATTTATGCTTTGCTTAAAGTGGTCCTTTCTTTCAAAGCATATGAAGGAATTTGCATGATTCGTGACCTCATTGCTACTTGTAGAGTTTGCAGAAGCCACTAGTGAACAACTGCCAGATTTGCCCTTTCAAGTGATATGCAAAAGGCATGACAAATGACCCTCAAATATACCAAAACCAGTCATTACAATATCTTACAACAGTGTATGTGGATAAAGGTGCAATTTTGCAATTCAGTAAGTGGGAATTTACACAAGCAACTGCAACATGTTGGAATGACAGCTCTGACTCAGGCAGCCTCCTTTCCTTGTGCTACTACTGAGCAAAAAGACAAATGTGTGAAGCAGGCTTGTTCTAGCAGTCACAGCCATTCTGCCAGGGCACAACACAGCAACTACAACTGGGCTTCACATGCTGAAAGAAAAATACAAAAATTAAAAGATGCTTGGTAAAGACTAGAAAAATCACTTTGTACAAAGACAGGAAGCACATTGTGCAGCAAGAAGCACTGGGTGCTATTTTTGGTCACTGACAATTGGCAAAATAAAACTTCCATAAGAAATGCCACGAGGTCCTTAACACTCCCTTGTAGGAGTGGTGTGACTATCACACGAGTGCCCTACACAAGTGGGGTAGTATCTGCTACTTCTCAGTCTGTTACAGGAAGCTAAACTTCCCTTTTATAGATGTAAACCAGCAATCTCCAGACTTCTCACCACTGGGGGGGTCCTATACTCCCCAGCAAAGCTAATCAATCCTCTAAATTGCAATTTTTGCTGTAATTTTTGAAATGCATACCTTTTGCTGCCACACAAAAGCAGCAGTATTACTCTCAGTGAATAATGGGCTCAGCTTCTCAAGGATTAAGGAGACTTGCTTCAATTAAGAAAGATGCATCTATCTTTGCCATTGGGAAATGGAATACACTGCTATGAGTCATGCTTAATGAGCCATGAGAAAACAGCAGTTATTCATCTTTTCTCTGTGTATTTCATTTTTTCAGTCAAACGTTGATTTTAAGTTTGAAGGAGCATTACTTCACATGTTCTTCATCTGTTATTTAGAGAAAGGATAACAAATATTTGCTTGTGAGAAACTGGTAATTAATACACAGATCCCACCAGAGTTGTAATTATCCTAAAAAAGAATGTATTTTAACCAACATTGCCAATTCTCTTGTAAATATCCAGGAACAGAAGAGTTAACCTGATGGACACATCAGGAGTTTCAACACTGAAAAATACTTAGCACTCAGCTTTCAGAACATGAAGCCATGCAAATCTTGTGCTGCACAGAAGGAATTGTATCTGGCCACAAGCCATTGAAAACCTCTAACCCTGGAGAGGGTGTGATGACCAACTGAAAGAATTGCAGGGACGTACCTGGCAAAAAACCATTTCAAAGCCTCCTCTCAAATGCTACTCTAGACTGATTCATGCTGAACTCATAATGCTGGTACCATGGGGGTAGTGACTGACAAAAAAGAGCAGAGTTACTACAAAAGCATTTTTGAGAGTAAACAAACATAAAAAGCGTGTCCTACAGTACTTCTTACACCTCTGCTCTCTTTAACCTCTGATGTCTGAGCTTTTCTCAAGCCTAAACACAGGCTAAGGGGAATAGACTGAAAGTCTTAACAAGAGTAAGATGCAGTATCATATCTGTATCATATTGCTTTTCTTCTCAATAAACTAGATAGCTCGGAATCATTAAATCAGTAAGTTTTATCATTTACTTTTCTGAACAAGAACCACATTGGAGGCTTTACATCTGTTACTGGGGCACAATGGAAAAACAGATGGGCAATAAGGAAGGTGGCACATAAGCAGTTCCTCCAGCAGCCAAGACAGTCAGAACACATCTTCCTCCTCCAGCCACTCAATGCTGCAGCCTATTGTGCTTCCATCTGTACTAACAAAACTCCTTAAACTGACTTTAGGAAAGCATCTCTAACCAGCCCCTTCCTGTGCATGTTCTGAGGCCTCAAACATACCTAAGGAAACCAATTCCTCTTACCACATGAGCTCATCAGGAAAAGATAATGCAGTCCCACTGTGTGGGTTACATGATAGCTCTGAGAAAGCAGAACTGAGAAAGTTGGAAGCAAATTTAGTAAGGATGGACAGAGAAGATGGTCCCTCCCTTTCTATGAATCACTTAAACAGCAGCAGGGAAAACTGGGACCTCTGAATGCCACACAGTGAAATGACAAATACAACCATATCCACTGCATATACAACTTGGGACACTGGTGAAGAAGAGGAAGCTAATTTGATGAAGGGCTGTCACAAAAAGAATAGCCAAAATAAAGTCTCTCCATGGACAACTCCAGTGCAATTCTTTAATTGGATTCTGGCAGCTCTGTCCTGTTGAAACAGACAGAGTAAATGCATTATGTGCCTTGGCATCTGCCATCTATAATTTACTAAATAAGTGAAAAATCAGGCTATGCTATGAAAAACTAAACAGTGAACATTTGGATTCTCTTAGGACTGCCAGCCTCCTGAAAAGGGATAAAAAAAACCCCCAACCAACCAAAACTGAGAATACTTTGCAGATACTTTTTAGAAAAGTATACAACCACAGGATAAAAACCACCCAAATGAAAAAAAAACCCAAAACCCAGCCCTGAAATAAAGAGAGCAATACTCAGAAAAATGACCAGTTACACCCAAGCACACCTTCACATTAGT